>NC_073727.1:48983758-50233758 GCF_023634155.1 Falco peregrinus | reverse complement strand
TGTCTCTATATTTAACTCTTTCATTACATCTTTTTAAACTTTTTTAAGGTGAATTTAGTGTTTACTTACAAAGGTTCAGCTAGTATCAATGGAGATAGGAGACTTGTTTGTCAGTGGTATATATACATTGCTGATATCTGGAACTAATGTTCTTTCAAAAAACCCAAATACTCTTCGAGAAACACAGACCATGACTGTGTATCCCTGCTTTCTCCTGAAGAGGCTGTTATGCATCAGCATTATTCACTTGTTATTTGCCCTGACTTTAAGGAGGAAGCTGCACATCAATACAATTTGACTCTAATTACTCCATAGTCCAGAACTATATCCAGGCCAAAATGTGATACAGAAGAAATTTTTAGCTAATATTGCAGTGCACATGATTAACCTGAACAGCTCTGAACTCCCACTAGTTGAATGAATAAAAAGACACACACCCCCTTTTCTGGGCACTAAAATACAGTTTTCCACCCTGTCTTTCAAGACTGATCTATATTAAGCTGTAGATTGAGATTTTAGTTAAGTCTAGAATTCTTAGCACACCAGTTTAATGCTGCTTTTATTCTGATAGGTTTAAGGACACCAAGAGATTGAAGGGGAAGTTCTAGAACTCGTATCGTACCTTTCTACGGAACCCCTGCTCACTAAGAACCATTTATGTGAATATCAACAAGAACTGTAACAATACTAAATATCTGTTCCTGAATTTTAAGTTGCTTGTGAAACCATCAAAAATTCTATTCCTGGAAAAATATCATCCTGTAGAAATATTAACCAACACCTCCAAACTTCATGGAGAAGTAGATACATATTAACTGAGATAACCTTATAATGCTGTGGAATAGCTGTTCTGTAGCTCAGAACAGCTCTAAATGACCTCCTGTAAAGCCATTATTTTATGTTAATAAATTACCAGAAGCACCGTTTAGAAGTAATTTATTAAATTGAGATTAAATAAAGGATGAACTTAATTTACCATTATGAATTAAAGCAGAGCTCAAGGCCATAGAGTCTTGACAAACAGAAGAAAGGATGATGGATGCAGGCAGACAGAATCTATTTTAAAATGGCTATTTCTCTGGTTTTGAGTTGTGAACAGTTTTCTTCCTAAGTAGATTTTAGGAGAGCAGAATGATTACTTTTGTTTTTATTCAGTGCTATTTTCTTATTGTGGTAGTTGAAACATTGCCTACTGTATTTGTAAATTGATTGTGCAGTAACGAAGAGCCTGGAAGAATCAAAAAACAAAAAGTTTGTTTTAAATAATGTCTTCTGGTAATTGTTATATGCCGGCAAGTCAAAAGGTGATATATTGATGTGGACAGAAGAGAATACATAGGGTAATAGGTTCAAGGAAAATCACAAGTTGTGTTTCGCACACTTGTGTTACACAGTAAGCATCTTTTCTGTGCACAGAGATGTCAACTCCAATGCCATGCACTACTGACTGGAGAGAATCAGGGCTGCAAGTGTTTTCTAAAGAGGAGTCAACAACAAGAGTGCAGTGAAAACATTTTTGGTGTGTGATGACCCCACGTTAGTTACATCAACTAACTTTTTATGAGAAATTTCCTTTACAGGTAGTAACTGAGTTATGCAGTAGATACCTGCAGAGGGTTTCCAGCAGAGCCCTGTAGATATTTGGCTCACATCCAGCAGAAGTGTCGTGTCTCAGAAACCCCACAGAAGGGCAAGACCCACAAAATCTCTGTAGCAGGTGTCTCATTTGGGGAAATTGGAAGGGGCAATAGAATATTCTTGTCCATATGTATGTCCCTATGTAACTCACAAGTTTGTTCTTGTTAGTGACCAAATTTTTGCCCCTGGGCTCATTTCCTTATTAGTAAGGGCGAAAGACACTGGTCAGAGTTATTCACTCTGCTGGTTTTGATAGGTTTTAGAACTCAGTTCTTTGTGGTAATTAGTCTTTATGCACGTCTTTCATCATCTTCATACTGTAACAAACATAGCAGATTTCTCAATATGGCTGATATATACATATCCTCATTATATATTCCTTTTTACATGCAGAAGAAATCAATATGCTTTATATTACTCTTGCTTTCATTTCAATAGTCTTTGACATAATGAATCCTTTACAAGTTGCCATAGGTTATGGCAAGTGGGTAATTTAATTTTTGGAGCAGTCAGAAATGGAAAGGAGGAGGAAACAGCTGTAGCTTCAATGCCAAAAAAAATAGCATTGAAGATGATACTGGCACAGGTTCTTGAAGTGGATGCACTTTGTAGCACTGTTTAGCTAGTCCATACAAGTGTTCTACAAATGGGTGAGATTACTGGCTATCATGCTAGTCAATTTGTCTTTCTGACACTGTTTATTCTGTTGTTCTGGTGTCGTTGTGTTTTGTTTTTAAATTAGATTGCAAGCCTTGTAGGATATAGACTTTTTATTCAGTGTTTGTACACCATGAAACACTTGGTCTGCAGCTAGATGTTATGCTGATGGTAGTAATAATAATCTCAATAACAATAGTACCATAAATAACTGTTAGCAATGATCAGTCAGTGTTTGGCAGAGAAAAAAACCTATTCAGCTTTTGGATTTTATGGCTAGAGTAGCTGACCAAATATATTTGATGGCACTGGCATATATGTGGGCCTTGCATGGCAATTTTGTCAGTAGGTTTTGAAGTGCCTTCTAAATGCTGATAACACCAATTTGCACAATTAAGGAGATGAATTCCAAAGAGGTTAAAATGAAAGGTCATTCAGCAAGTCAGACCTAGGGTGAGGAATAGGTCCCCCAGTGTCTTGACCGTGAGATCTTTTGTCCCATCTTCCATATCATGCAGTAATTATATGGAACCTAGCAGGTGCCTCATTATTTTCATCTTCTAGAGAACTCTGCAGGGCAAATGATATTTTATTATCTAGGAATGGAAACTTTTGTTCATTTTGTCCCTTTAACTACTTCTGTTCTTGACAAGGATTCAGCACAAATCTGGAAATGGTTCAGCTTCATGGATAAACTCACATGGTAGATAAGGTTCAGATTGGCAAGATACCTCAAGATGTGCCTTGATTTTCAACTCCATAAATATTTACCTTTCTGCTGATTCAAGATCAAATGTCATAAAGCCTACATATAAGTGAACTGAAATTATGGAATATTGCTTATGTCATAGGATTTAATAATATGTTAACTTTTCTCAAAGTATTCTAATTCAGTTTCTATTCATTCTCCACCCACCCTGATGTGTGACACCATTATAATTGGGTTCAGAGTTTTGCAAAGGAAGAAAGAAGGCATGTACACAAGTGCATGCACCAACTGATTTCCCAGTCGACTTTAAAATATCACATATGAGATATTACCATAAGTTGTATGAGCAAGTCTCAGCCATTCTTGACTGCCTATTTAGCAATGGCAAAACATGGCCTGTTCTATACTTAATGGCCATAACAACACTGTGGTAGATTGGCCCCAGTCAGCAACTAAGCACTCACCCAGCTGCTCACTCACTCCCCCCGCCCCAGCAGGACAGGAGACAGGATAGGAAAAGCAAAAGCAAGAAAACTCATGGGTTGCAATGGAGACACTGAAACAAAGCAAAGTAAGGAATTTGCTCACTACCTCCCATCACCAGGCAGATGTTTAACCATTTCCTGGAAAGCAGAACCTCATCACACAAACCAGACACTTAAAAACAGAAACACCATTCACATCCCCACTTCCGCCTCCTTTCCTCTGAGCTTTTATTGCTGAGCACAGCATCATATGGTATGAATTATCCCTTTAGTCAATTCAGGTCAACTGTCCTGCTTGTGTCCCCTCCCAGCTTCTTGCCCACCCCTAGCCTACTCACTGGCTTGCAGACTGGGAAAAGGAGAAAACCTTGATGCCATGCAAGCGCTGCTCAGCAAAAGCAAAAAGATTGGTGTGTTGCACTCGCAAATCCAAAACCCAGCACCACATGGGCTGCTCTGAAGAAAATTAACTCCATACCAACCAGACATTTTAAAATAACATCTACATCCCAGTACAAACACTTTAAAATCCCTGTACAAGCACTGAAAAATAACATCTATATTTGATAGCACTGCAGTGGCAAAGTAATCTCTTTCTTTCAAATTAAAGAGTACATATATAGAATAGTTTTACAGTCTCCTTTTTCATTAATATTACTCTTACAGGTGTGCTTTATGCATGCATTAAGCAAATTCATATCATACTGTGTTTTTCATGGAAAATAAAAGAGGAAATCTATTTCCACATTCCTGGAATCTGATGCATGCTCTTGGCTATTATGGATAATTTGCCAAAGAGCCATATATTGCATGATAGCTTTGATTTTTGCTTCAAGACATAACGCTGGACTACAAACTGTGCTGAAAGAGTCCATGGCAGAGATGTGAAATTAAACATAAATGATTATGCCTTGTAACCAATGTAGATATCTGAATCAAAGCTTGAAATGTAAATTACACCTTACCAGATGCACATTTAAATATCAGACCATTGTTCATTTATGAAGTCCAATACCATCTTTTCATGAGCATTGTCTCATCCACCATTTTCCCTGAGGAGGTACTGGAAATATTGATTCCCAGTACATGACTGTGCAGGTTTGGAAGATCTTAGTCAAATCCTACTGAGGTATCTAAAGATTGGTTGCTGGTATGTTGGCAAGAGCATTATAGAACCATCACGCACAGCTGGAAGTCCATGAGGGTAAAAAATTGAGTGAACATGAAAACTGACGGATCATTTTGCTTTAGAAGAGATGGCACTGTTAGGTCAGATGTGAAGAGAATCTGCACTTGTGGAATAACTTTGCATTGCTTCCACTTGAACTATTCGTAGCTGGTGTGTATGTAGAGGACTCGAGTCTTCCATGCTGTCATTTCTTCACCCATGGTGAGCACCACACTGGTAATAAAAGCTTAAGTAAACAATGAGGGGGAAAAAGCAAAACCTTATTGAATTGATTTTATTTCAGTGAGCTGCAGAGCATATTAAATTTCTTAGATGCATGAAAATATTAGGATCTTTATTGCTCAATTAAATTATGCTTTTTGCATGCTAACTCTGCTTTAAAATAACAAGGGTACCAAAAGACTAAAAGCACAAGACAGAACATAGGCTCAAAATATACAAAATTTGCAAGAGACATTTCCATGATAAAATGTGGTTAACACTTGAGTAAATAAACAAAACTAATTATTTTGCTGAGGTTGAAAGATTAAAAGCATTAACAAACCTCTCATCTGAAGTTAGTATCTGTTCCTGAAAATGATAAAAAGGAGGCCTGCAACCTTCAATATTTGTATTGATATAAATAAAACCCTGTTTGCTGTTGGCACTTCTTTTATCATCCCACTCCCTACTCCTCCCACAGCCGTATTTGGTGTTATACATTGAAGGGATTAGGCCTCAAGGGAGGGTGGATTTAATTGCCTGGATTGTCTTTTTGGCTTTCTGTTGCAACGGAGGGAAGACACAGTCACTCAATATGAGTGATCAGCAGACTTCGTTTATTGTCTCTTACAGTCACCTTTTATGCCTTCTTATAATTAGCTCATACATATTACAAAAGTTAAGCTCATTATTGGTTAGTTGCCTAAATACCAAGCCTGCCCCTAGTTTCTCTTCTGTAGTTATCTGTTCCCACCTGTAACATTCTTTTCCCACCGCGATCTTCCTGTTATTAGTAACAAGGACAGCCAAAGACAGTGTATTTTGCTTTACTTCAGATAAGCTGAGAGCGATGTGCATTTTTGTTCAGCCAGCTGGGCTATGTCTATGTGACCCTTTTCAGCTAGCCAGTTATCCACAGCTTTCATTGTCATCTCTATTCTTTTCTTTTTTTTTCTTTCAAAATATTCATTGATTTTATTCTCTGCTAACAGATGATTGGTAAAACTCTTCAGAACTAATTGGTAAAATAGTGTTTGCAATAACAAACAAAAAAAGCAGCAAATAGATTAGCTAATCTACAGTATTCTCACTAATAAAAAAATATTTAAATAATTATTTAGGCCTTAATATGTAGAAAATATTTTCAAGTTTTAACAAGTGGACCAGTCATGGACCAGTTGAAAGTATCAAATCGCTGTGAATTCCTTTTCTAACAAAAAAAAATCCAAAACACCCAACAAAGTGCAAAGTAATTAGTAAGCATGACTTCTCCAATGTACTTTGAAATGAGTTCTTAACTTTTAATTTCAAAGTTATGATCTTATTTCTTTATTGGACTTTCTAAGACTGCATTTGAATCATGTTGCAGGTTTTGTGTGAATCTATGTTATATGATCTGCATCAATTGTGCATGGACTGAATGGTTAGTTATCTTATGCTTAAGATATCTTTAATTTGCATTGTTTGATCCAGATAGTACAGTTTTGGCTTTTTTAATTAGCATTTTTCATTTGCATCAAGAATGCTGTGGTGCTCTTCCTCTGCTGCATGCCTCAGATTTTATGCTATGCTTTGTGGTCTGTCTGCCAAAAGTCAGTATAATTCTGGGGCTTGCCTGTTAAATTTAACAATTCTTATAATTTCTTTTCTTTTCTTTCTTTTTTTTTCTTTGGGTGAGCCAAGTCTATTTTCAAAATACTGTTAGGCAGTAAGGAAAAACACCAAGTGCTGTGCTTTTCAGATGATGCATCTAAGGAGGCTGCTTCAAGCATATTTAAATTCACTCACAGGCATTAGAAACATGACAAGAAAAGTTCCTTTAAGGCAGAGAAGGAGGATGTAATAGAGTTTCTCTGAGTGTTTATCTATATGCATATTGACACTGCAGAGTGCACATATGCAAGCACTGTTAGGCAGTGATACTAGGGTCATGCTCTAAACCCCTTGCCTCTTCATGGTCTTCTACAGCTTCAAAGGGAGTGAGGAACTGTTTCCTCTCTCTTTCTCCAGTGTTTTGCTGGCTGGTAGTCCTTCTGTGCTTGCCTAAAGCAGAGTACCCTCAATTTTCTTTATTGTTGAAACACTCTTAGAGGTTCCTTGAGGACCTAGTGAATTCCTCATAGACCAGCACAATCACTACAGTGGTTCATCTTTGACAGGTATTACAGACAAAGCTCTAAAAACACCTTTTTATTGTGTACCACGACCGCATTTTATTCAGATTGTCCTGTGAGTTTTCATTTTCATGAAAAGTATTTTTCTGTCACGCTGTGGCTCCCATGCTCCACTGGACCTCCTCTCAGTGTAGCAATACTAACAAAGGGAGTTTTCAACCATATTGTCACTGACCTCAGATTCTAATTCTGGGAAAGCCTGCTTTAATTACAAGTAGGAACTGCAGTAATTCATATAGTGGCATATGATAACCTATTAGTTATTCCTGGAGCTTTTAAATAGATTAGCTTCCTCTTTGACTGTTACCCTTGAATGAGCTTCCGGATAACACATAGTCTTGAACCTCCACCATTACTCAGCTTCTAAATTTTTCTTGGCTGTTAGTGCAGGGCTTTTAGATGGAGCATGCTTAATTTGACACAATGCAGTTTTGGGGGAAGACAGTCAGGGGAAGAATGTCTAGAGGAGAGGGAAGAACTTCCTGCATTCCAGGGTAATATATTAAATTTCTTGTAGCACTTTTTCTCTGGAAACTTCTGCATCTGCTGAGAAGAACAAGGAAACTAAGACTTCACATATTTGTTCTTTTGGGGGAGGGGTGGGACTTTTGTGCAGCTGTGCTTCAATTTTGAGCTGCACATTATGAGGTGGTTTTGGACTGTTATTCCATCAAGTCCTTGCTCACTTAGTGCTTTGGCTGGTTTGTACTGGAGGAATTTAAGAAAGGATTCCAATATTCTGGTACAGTTGCAATTGCAGCTGTTTTCAAAGATCCCTAACTATCTGTGACTGGTCATCACCAGTGTGGTTCTTCGAAGACAACCCTAGTAAAAAGTATGAGGGATTCCAAAAAGTTTCAGCTTTGATTCCAGATTTTGAGCTGGAGAGCAAAGATTTGTGTTGAGGCACTCCATTCACATGGAGATTTTTTAGCACCTCTGGTGAGCAGACTGTCATATTTTTTAACCAAATTATCTACTCTATGAAACAGGTGGAAAGTTCTGGGGTTTTTGGCGTTGCCACCTTCTGAACCTTCTCCCTTCTTCTTCAGCAGCCACTCAGGAGTGTCAGTCATGTTTGCATCTCCAATGTAAGAGAACTAGTGAGAGCTCATTTTTAGGGGAGAGGGCTCCACAGCAAGTATTTCTGGTTGCAGGGAAGTACAGAGGGTGGAGAGCAACCTTAGATATGGAAATTTTAACTCCTTTTGTTAGAAAACTAGCATGCACAAGAGGACCTCAGTGAGTTGTTCCATAGATCCAGAACGGAATAGGATCACACCTTTTGACCTGCCAGATGCTATCACGTCGTTAGATTGGATTATATCTGATATTGGAAACAGTGGGGCTGTTGCCAAATTAGGGTCTTCCTTTAGGTCTTTTCATGGCAGCTAGTATCTTCACAAAGACTTTGTCTCTGATTGTTCATACAAGGCTATGATTATCCTTTATACTTACAAAGGAAATCTCTTTTCATCAGTTCATGAACTCTGTCAGCCTCATTCTAAATGTCTTGGATTTGCTGAGTTTAAGTGAAATACCAGTTGGTTCACTGTCAGCGCTTGGCATTTACAATAGCAAAACTAGACTTGATAGCAGTCTCTCTTTAGTAGCTAGAACCTCTTTAGCAGAAAGAGCTTTGTTCCTTTGTTTTCAGTCTCTGTTGAATCTTTTAACACTGGCTAGCATTAAAGACCTGCCTTACTTGGATGGGTCATAAGATGGTGCAAGCGTAGCTATTTATACCACTCTTTGAATATGATGCTTGTAAGCATTGTATCTTTTCATCAGGTATCCCTTAATGAAAGAGCAGCATCAGACAGACCACCACTTGCTTGATGCAAACCACAATAATTATTGTAATTAATATTCATAGTTCCACATGCCACTGAGATACTAAATCACATCTGCAGAAGCATACCGTTTTGTTTTCTCACTTTGTGCAGAATGCTAACCAAAGATACTTTTCTTTGGTACTGAAGAACCTATCTATCTGAACCAAGAGCTCAAGGATTATATGCTGTGATCAGGTTCAGTGTGCCTGAAGATATTTTTGTCAAGCCTTTATACCATGTATTGCAGAACAGCAAATCTGTAAGGAGATAGGCAGTCATTCTCCTACATCAAATAATGGTAGATTCCTTTAATTAGACATTAATTATACATTTTGTCTCTATACTTGGTGCACAGGCCATCAGATTTATCTCTTAGTCTGTCACCATTCAAGGATGAAAACTGCAGGAGAGAATTTCAGTTATTTGATGATTCTAGATCATACATAAAATGTTAAAATGATGAGTTAAATAATTTTAACAAGAAACTTTTAGAACTGGACCTACTCTAAGGCTACTCTCTTTTTGCTTCAAGAATCATTAAAAAGACACCAAAATTCTGTTCCAGAACCAAGATTCCTCTTGGATATCCAAAATGCATTCTTGATTTCATTGTTGGGAGAGATAAGGCACTTGTTTCCTACAGTTCCCTTCTTTCCTGAATTAGTGCACATGACAATACAGAACAAACTGTCCATGCTATAGATAACCCCAGCTACAATCCCAGGAAGTAACATTTTATAGACAACTTGTGGCCCTTGTTCCATTGACACAGAATCCCTAGAAATTCTTTTCTAGAAATTGGTTGTTCACTGGAGCTAAAGAACTTTGATCTGGTTTCCTCAAATTTCATTACAGTGCTGTTTCACTTCTGCATCCTGAAGTTAAACTCTTATCCACTTTATTCATTTTTTTGCTGGTAGTTTTTGAGGTCTTTAATTAGACTTTGCCAGTCAGGAACTCTGTCATTTAATGAGATTTTGATCTTCTCTAATTAAGTGCCATTTGATCTACTGATGACATGTTCCTTTTAGGATGGGAGAGTCTCGATCAACAAACTCACTGGCTGCCAGAACATCTGCCTTAAGAGTGGACATACATGTTCTTTTTGTCATCTTCTATTGGTTTTTTTAAGGATAAAGTTTTTCTTCAAGTGCTCTCAGAAGGTACTTTTAAGGAGGAAATAACTTTGTCATTATTTTTCTTAAAATCACATCCCTCCACTGCTGAAGCAGAATTTTTTACTGTGGTTGTTAGACATGCCTTATCTTTTTATATCTGGTAGAGGATTCCTCATCTTCCATGTAAGCTTTTTTGACAAAGTCATCTGTGGTAAAATACTGTCAATTGTGAGTTGTCAGTGTTTATATGTCAATTGGCTTACCCATTTTGTCAGAGACTTGCAGATGAATGATTGTGTAAAGACGTTACACAAAATGCAACTTTAATTATGACAAAATTATCTACATAAATTTACATTCATTTCCTCTATTTACCCTAGGAGAGGCAGACTTTCTTGAAATCTTGGAGGTTGTATCTTTCTCTTCAATTACTGGGTTCATAAAGTTCATGCCTCCCCTCATGTCTTGTCCTAGAGAGTGCTAACAAGGGGCACTGATCATGAAATGTGTTGGGTGATCAATGAGATCTTTTGCAAACATATGGCTTGGCTAATCATAGTAGCTATCCAGCATAGGGCTTTTCCCTCAAGTCCAATAATTGTGTTTATATTCATAGGTTGTCCACAGCTGCTTTCTCTTCGCTGCTGGACTGAATCTTGTCATTGCCCTCTTTCAGTTAGAATAAAAACATTGGTAAGTTTGAATTTTGCCATTTAAAAAGCTCTTGCAACAGCAATGATGTAAGTGCCACATTACCGTGAACATGGAATATGGTTTTGTCATCTGGAGTTGCATTCTAAATGGGCTGAATTCTCAGGTCCTGCATAAGCTCGTAACACTTTTGCACTGGGCAACAGCACTACAGGGAATGTCTCCAGAAAGGAAGATGTTGACCTCCGTGAAATGATACCAGGTATCCCTCAGACTAAGACCTTATGCATAAGCTACTTAGAAAGTCATGCAGCAGTCAAATGTTTTAGCCTAAGTTTCACACTGAATGGAGTTCTTAGTGGTTGGAAGAGCTGTCCAAAAAAGAGCCTGGTATACTTTATAAGAACTTCATGACTACATGCCTGTCTTAGTAGCTGAAATTTTCTTATAGGTGTATCCCTCTTAAATACATTTCCCTTGGCCTCCTAAATTAGTCTTCGTATCTAAACAGAACAGAAAAAATTGGCTTAAGAGAATCCATATTATTCTCTAAAAAAAAATTAAATATCAATTTAAACAAAAAGATATGCAAGAAATTATTGCCTCAGACACAGATAATAGGTCTTGTGCAATCCTACTTTGCTATACATCCCAATACCAGCATGAGGGCTTTCCTAAAATATGGATTATTAATCAGAAAGTACAGTTGTCACTTATTACTGAAGTTTTGAACTAAGGGATGAGAAGCATGTAATTGTGACAGTTGTTTAATCTCTCACAAGAAAGCTTCTGTATTGCTAAAATATCAGGGGGGTTTATAAGATTTAAAACAAAGACTCTTGAAAGTGCTGGTGCACAAACAATCAAAAGATGTTAGAAACTGTGGGGTTTATTCAACACCTGAAAAAGTGATATTGTTTGGCCAACACTTGCTCTTTCATTTCAAACCAGTATCATCTAATTGGCACTAATAATCACATCTGTTTTTTCAGCACTGCTGAGTACAAAATGATTTCTGCATCATCTGCATATATCTCTATGGCTGTTCCAATATATTCCTTTGTAATCATATGCAATTGGAATGACCTATAAAGTCCTCTAGACTTTTATGTCAAATTGTGTGAGGTGTTGTTTTTTTTTTCTTGAATGTTTTTGAGACGGAAAAAAGGGCTAAAGCATTTTAAATGCAAGTTTTTCAAAGTACAATGGTTTCTCTTACTTTCTTTGTTAACTTTCCATTGCAAAAAAATTAAAAAGCTGAATTAATAGTGTACGTATTTTATAAGCAGAAAGCTTGGCTGGAAAAACTATCCTTGAATAATATTTTCTGTTTTCTTCTTTTTAATCCATCTCTTCAAGAACATTATAGTTTGTAATCAGTTGGGGGGTTTTAACCTACTTTCATTTCTTCCCTGGTTCTCTGATGTATGGCTTATGCAGATATCTATGGCATTATGAAATTAGCTTTCATAAACTGAATAGGTTGCACCATTTTCAGCCATATTAGCAACTATTTTATTTTCTTAACAATAACAAAAAAGTGATGCAGTCTGATGTATGCAGCACCTATTCTTGCTACTTATTTTTAACTTGTCATAAATTCTGCCTGTAGAGAACATGTAATAACTTGCCCTGAGGATATTTAAACTAATCTTAATGAGACAAATGTATTCTCAGAACTTACTAGTGGCATGTAAAGTCCATCCCAGTTCTTGGAGTTAGCAGATATTTATGCTATATTTTTTTCTGTCTTAAAACCTGCACCTCAGTTTTCTAATACACTTTAAGTTTCAACCACTGACATAAATCATTTCTTGCCATCATTATGTTGGGTTTTGCCCTCATGGAACTTTTGTAGCAAAATACGGCATCAGCAATGGTCAATGGTAATAGTAGTGACTGTAATATTAGTTTGTTAGTTAAGGGAAAGGATGGCTAACTTTTTATTGTTCTGATCAAGATTTTGGAAAAGGCTTAATTCCCAGTTCAAATTTTCTTCAAGAAATTTCTTAGTGCTATTGAAAATTCCACATTTTGTTTCATGTTTGAAAATGAGTACATCAATCTTTTGATAGTATTCCCCATTTTGTAATAATTTTGAAAAAGAGGGTCATAATCTGTAATAATTTATAGACCATTGTCTTTTCAGGATATACTACAAGGATTGGAAAATATACGCTTATGGGATTGCATATAGATTTACCATTTCTTTTCCTTCATTGTACAGTTAGCCTCCTAATGACTGAGGCACTAGACAATTAGTGTCTCCCAAATATTGGATGTATGGCCAGATAAACTGCAGAATGCAATGGAGATATCTGCACTTCTCTTCACAGAGTCTATGAATATCCAACAGGGCTTACAAGTTCAGATTCAATGCCACTCTTCACCAGGCTACTAGCTGTCGTGGTGGGTTAGCTTTGACTAACAGCCAAATTGTCACCATGTTGCTCGCACCCCTCCCCCTGTGAAACAGGAGGAGAAGTTAGGATGAGAAAGGTCATGGGCTGAGGCAGATAGAATGCTTACCAGTTACCATTGTGGGCAAAACAGACTTAGCTTTAGGAAAAATAATTTAATTGCCAAATAAAATAGATTAGGGTAGTGAAAAACAAAGTATTAAAATACCTTCCCTCTCCACTATCTCATGCGCAGCCTAACTCCACTTTTGACTTCTCTCCCCCCGCCACACACATCCCCAAGCCTCAGTATGAGGGAGGGGATGGTTATGGTCATAGGGATAGTCACTCACAAAGATTGTTCAAGTGACAGTCAGTGAGATTAGCCAAAAGATGCTGAGCAAATGCCCAATACCGTTTTCTCTGAACAGAAAGAAACAAGAAGCGTTTTTCCTTTTCTCTTATTTTGCACATTTTCCTGTTCACATATACTCCTTTTCAAATGCCTGAATGCCTGTATCATTTAAAATTCAAAGATAGCTTTTACTTTTTTTTTTTTTTTTTTTTTTTTTTAATAAAGCGTGGTAACTGCTATATCGATACTCTGATTTTAGGCATTGCAGGAGTCTGAAGTAGAGGTGGAAGCTTTCTTTTGCGTCTCTTGTCCAATGTTATAGGACAGGCCTAATACAGAGATTATGTTGTTTTGGTTTTAGTCTTGTTTGCTGTGTTGTATGTGAAGCAACGCTGGAGGCAGTAGTGGATTGTCTAGATGATTCATCAGTTTCCATGGGACCAGCTTTTCATGCTGCAGTTAAAAAACTCATTGCAATTTATATTGTATACAGTTATTAACAGAGATACAAGTGAACAGCAGAGACTAAGCACAAGATGAATAATAAAACAGGAAGCAAAATAAAGATTGCAACCCAAACTGGGAAGTGACCTAGAAGACTCATCTGTAAAATCAATACAGCCATATCACATGATGCTAACTCACAAGTATTTCAGTCTCTACATCAGTCTAATAACTAAACTAAATCCACCTTCAGTTACAGTGGACATGCTTTGAACTCAGCCCAAAGCAAAGTTTATGCAAGAATGGTGTACAGCTGACTCTGGCCTGGTGAAATTCAGACAAAGCCACTTTGCCATTCAACTAGAGCAAACTCGAACTTGTTACAATCAGGGAGTTGTGTAGCTGGGACAGGAAAGATGCCTGATCACAGCCAATACAACTGTGAAAGCAGCTTCTGGGGTGTTTCTTTGGTAATTTCCTCACTGTCCTCAGTGGGCTGCTCTGGGGCCAAGATCACAAGTGACAGCTACCAGTCCTGTCATTCAGAAACCACATCCTTTGCCCCTAACGTGGCATTATACCATTCTGTGCTGCCTGTACTGAGAACTGCTTGCTGGTTCTCTTCTTGATGATGGAGTGTAATACAGCTGGGAGGTAATCAAAGTCTGGCCAGTGATCTTCCAAATCTGCACGTTTTGAGCTTTTCCTAACTCCGTAACATACAGGGTTGAGTTGGTTCCAAGAAGTTTGTGGTTTGTTTCAAAACAACCAAGGTTTAGCTCAGAGATGGTAGTTTGGAAATAACCCCAATTAACTGTATATGTTGGCTTAATGTAACTGTACTTTCTCTTAGGCAATTTTGATTAAGAGAACATAAAAGTTAGTGATACTTCCAGTTTGAAGGCCTGCATCTCCTTTAGGTAACCTTAAACTGTTATTTTCAATCCATTTACTTCTGACATTCTCTCAGTCCACTCTTTTTGATACATGATGCATGAGAAGAATACTTAAAATACACTTGTGTTTTGACACTAATGAACAGTACTCATAATATTTGTATTTTCTAGGAGCTAAACCCACATGAATAGTGGTTGGGAAGATACACATGCTGTACAAAAATGTCTGTCTAAGTCACAAGTGCTATATTGCTACTGGAAATCATGTCTCTGAATTTCTGTAAAGAATTTTAAAATGAACATTTCTACTTAATCACATTAATCTACAGTTCTTTATTTAATATATGTAAAGCTTAGTACTTTGAAAGTGACTGTTTTGAAATCCAAGTTTTTAAAAAGTGCTGTTTCCTGAACCTGGGGATCTGACTGTCTGTTTCCAGAGGAAGGATTGTCTTTTGGTTGAGACATCAGCCAAGAAAAGCCCCTTTGACAACTGTATCAGGTTTGCGTGGCAAGGTGTTGGTAGCGGGGGGCACAGGGGTGGCTTCTGTGAGAAGCCGCCAGAAGCTGCCCCATGTCCGATGGAGCCCATGCCAGCCGGCTCCAGGATGGACCCACTGCTGGCCCAGGCCGAGCCCATCAGCCACGGTGGTGGTGCCTGTGGGATAACGGATTTAAGAAGGGGGGGTTGGCAGGGAATCTACACCAGTGGAAGAGAGGACTGAGACTGTGTGAGAGCAGCAGCCCTGCAGACCCCAGGCCAGGGCAGGAGCAGCAGGAGGGGCTCCAGGCCCAGAGCAGAGATTCCCCCCCAGCCCGCGGTGAAGACCATGGTGTGACAGGCTGTCCCCCTCAGCCCATGGAGGTCTCTGCAGACCATATCCATCTGCAGCCTGTGGAGGACTCCATGTCAGAGCAGGGGGATGCCCGCAGGAGGCTATGACCCCGTGGGCAGCCCGCGCTGGAGCCGGCTCCTGGCAGGGCCTGTGGCCCCGCGGAGAGAGTTGCCCACACTGGAGCAGGTTTTCTGTCTGGGCTGTAACCCCGCGGGGGACCCACGCAGGAACAACCTGTTCCTGAAGGGCTGCACCCCATGGGAGGGACACACACTAGAGAAGTTTGTGAAGAACTGTAGCCCATAGGAAGGACTCATGTTAGAGAAGTTCTGGAGAAGTGTTTCCTGTGAGGGGGACCCCATGCTGGAGCAGGGAAAGAGTTTGAAGAAGAAGGAGTGGTGGAAACATGTGATGAACTGACCATAATCCCCATTCCCTGTTCCCCTGCATCACTTGGGGGGAGGACATAGAGAAATCAGGAGAGAAGTTAAGCCCAGGAAGAAGGGAGGCGTGGAGGGAAGGTGTTTTTCTGATTTGAATAGTAATAAATTAAAGTAATTTCCCTAAGTAGAGTCTGTTTTGCCTGTGACAGTAATTGCTGAGTGATCTCTCCCTGCTCTGCCTCAGCCCCTGAGCCTTTCTCTGTATCTTCCCTCCCCTGCCCAGCTGAGGAGGGCAGTGACAGAGCAGCTTTGGTGGGCACCTGGCATCCAGCCGGGGTCAACCCACCACAACAATGGAGCCTGTCACTTCAAGCTCCCTTGCCATCAAAGGTGAAAAACAGATGCTTCTAGAGGAATTTCAAGTGTTAATGCAAGAGGAATAATTTATGAATGCAAATCTCAAAAATACTTTAGCCACTTCTAGAGAGTGAATTCTCTGAGCAAGCATGGCATGAAGACATTGGAGTTCTCTATATTTGATTTGGGATAGCTAGGAAAATAGAAACATACCTGTGTTTTCTTCATAAGCTGAGGGGAAATAAAACTTGAGACAACGGTTTGAAGATAGAGCATTATGAATCATACTATGATTACTCTATATACCAGGCATTCAGATACTTCTTTTTCATAATCAAAATTATTTAGTTACTAATGAACTGAACTATTAGGGCATTTCTTTGTCTTTGGGAAGTATTGTCTCACTTTTTTTTTTTATTATGCAAAGATCACTCATAAGACACTGATTTTTCCTTCATTCTTTTTCCCCCCTTTTTTACTGTAAGAGGAGTAAAACAAAGACACACTCTTCCTGCATGTTCTTGCCCTTGACAGTTTAATCACAGAAAATGTATTTCAGCCATTTGACATTTATTTATGGTAATGAAATTGATTCAGATTATGTAACCTCCCAAAGCTCTTGGAGGTAATGTGCTTTCAGCTTTTATATGTAGTAAATTTAAGTGGACAACTGAGGGGAGTAATATCAGCAAGATAAAAAGAATGTCACGGATCTGGCTTGTAAAACTGTAACTACAAAATAGAAATGATCAACCAGGAAAACACGCCACAAAGTTACAAGTTTGTAAAACTCATTCTTATTTTTATTCAGGAAGTCCCATTTACTCTAGAATCCTATTTCAAATCCTATTCTTGGTCATGCTCTGTTAACTCTTATGATAGGTCTCATACTCCACCCATTGCTGTTTATTTCAGATAAGATGCTTGTGTGAGATAACATGGCATATTCAGTAAAAGCTGTTAATTCTGTGTGCAATCAAATCTAAAATCACAGAGAAAGATCATAAATAAACATCTGTATTTAAAGAGTTCCATGCACTGGTTAAGTATCCCTATGCTTTGTGATTTTTTCCGTTTGTTGAATTTTACTTGTATATATTGAATGTTACTAGAATGTTTCTGACACAAATCAGTGCAGCCAAATATACTGAGCTGCATTTCGGATTTTCAGAATCTGCAGTAGCTGTCAAGCACCACTGTGAATTGTACCCTTACTAATAACAGCCTGACAGGCCAGCATCAGGATTGGTGTCTGGCATTCAAATGCATACGTCCTTGATGCAGTTATGCAGTTCTGCTCTGTTATGAACTTTGTCCTCCTGACCTGATGCCTTCAGCTCTTCTGCTTTATATGCTTTCTTGCCAGATATCAGGGGACACTTTGGACAAAACCCTATTTGTGAAACACCTGCCAAGAGCAGTGATAGCTCTGACTTTTTGGCAACCCTTCAGCAAAGAATTCCCTCTTCTTTTTAAACTTTCTTATCTGGATTTAAGTGTTCATACAACGCTTAGTCATTACTGTCCAGCACACTCGGTGAGGGGGTTAGCATCCAGTTGTGTGGTGCATTGTGGTCTTTAACATTTTTTAATGAAAAGAAAACTCACCTTCTATGCAATATTGTCATTAGTCACATTTATTGCAGTGCCTCGCAGTGGCAAATGAATATTGGAACCTGCCATTCTAGCCACTGCACAGGAGAGTAGCAAACAGGCCCTCCACATTCTGACCAAAACAGACCCAAACTGAGGGAGGACAGGAGGTGGGAGACACCCTTTGGTAAGCAGACCAAACAGTGGATGGAAGAATATAGCATATCTGTTCTAGCATTTTAGAGCTGGTTTTGAATGCAGATGGATTTAAAAGGGAAAGAAAAAGCTAAATGGGAATTCTGAAAGGGGATGATGGGAGAGGACTTAAAGACCAGCAGTTAAAATAGCATTCGAGGGGACAACAGATATAGCAGTATATACCTGCCAGTACATGGGAAATAATGTATAGCTTAGTATTACGGTAGGTGAATGGAATTTAAGGCCAGAAATATACCATCATAAGTATCTGACCTCCCACATTAACACAAGCCGTATGGAACCTCCTTCAGTAATGTCATCCTCAAAAGAGAAATAGCAATGCAAATAGAAATAAAAACTAGAGAGGACACCGGTGAATACATAAAGTTGAATTTTCATTCAATTTAACTTTTTTCCTGTTATTTCTACATTTTTATTTTATTTAAATAATAAAAAAATAAATTAAATAACTCTGCTCCTTCTAGTTTTTATCTCTTTTTTATTATTTTTTTTCATTATGAGAAGGGCCAATAATGAAGGGAATTGCAGATGTGAGGTAGAGAGCACCCTTTCCTCACAGTATTTCTACCTATTGTTAACCTGGAAGAACTGGAGATTTCACAAGAGATTTTGCTTCTGCATTTCACATTTAGAAGATACTTGTAGGCAAACTGGAATTCTGAATGCTGATACATACTGAACCTGATGAAATTTTAAAATTTCTTGTCACTGCTTGTCTCATCAGTATTATATACCAAATCAGAAGCTTTGTGGTTTGAGAACTTGCATTACTGAGCAGTCATGGAGTGTAAATGTAATATAGTTGTTTTTATTTTAAATCAGGGATTAATATGTCAGGTAGATATTCTGTACAACTGGATTGAACTAACATTGCCCTACTGTTTAGCAGCACATCACAGTATTCTATGATCAGTACAGCATTTAGCTATTATGAATGTCTGGCAACAATGTCTCTCTCGGTCATTTATCATTATGTAATTATCCACCTTCCCCATTGCAAGACAAAGGTGCAAGAAAGGAGGAAATGCTTTTATATTGGTAATTCTTTTATTTGAAGCATATCTCAGTTGATGGAAGGCACCTTTCTTTATGAACACATGGCAACTATGATGCTAAATGTGCTTTGCACCATGGAAGCCTATCTGCTGCAAATTCTGTGCCCCAGTACAGATGTGCTTGTTGCTTAATGTGTGGTATTCTAATCAGCTCTTTTCAGTCTCTGTTAAAAGTCCATAATGCTAATTTGTCTGATTAATTTCAAAAGAGCCCAGCCAGATTATCCCATTAAGTTAATGCTACTGATTTTTAACAGATGTTTAAAATAGAAAATGCTACTAAGGGGAATATTGCAAGAATTGCAATAGTCTTTTAGAAGCTGAATTTAAATTACAATAGTCTAAACAATTTTAAAGCTTCATTCTATAGGTAAGCTAGTAAAGAGCTATGAACTCTTTATCTAAGAGTTTTATCTAAAGGTTTATCTAAAATTGTAATAGTTTGTCTTTAAATAATGTCTGGAAGGTCTCATTTGTTTTGTAGTGTGAGCTATTTAAGTCTCTCAGCACCTTCAAAGGAAGGTCTAAGAGTTCCAGATCATTTCCTGAAAATGTCACTGACAGTAGCAGAGAACCTCATTTTAAAGAGCGCCAGGTGAAAACCTTCCAAGGGGGAAAATGCTGGTACCTTCTGGAAGGGAAGTGTGGAAATGGTATCAGCAGCAGCAGATGAGTTGGGGAAATACTATCCCAAATAGTCCCTAGAAAGCAAAGAAATAAAGCGCTTCATGTTTGGTAGCATCACAATTCTTTCTAATTGCAGTATAGGGTAAAGATTAAATCAACCCAGAATATGTATCGATACAGGATTAGAGTACTGTTGTTTAAGAGAGACATAAGAATTTGAGGAGTGTTGGAAAATAATATCATTAATCAAAGAGAGAGTAATTCACACCACACTGATTAGAGTGGTCAAATATGGACAGGTTAGAATTTAGAAGAATGTGGGAGAGTTGGGTCAAACTACACTGTTTTAAGTAATAGAGCCTACGTTGCGCAGAAAGCAATACACTTTGAAACTAAGTGTAGAACATTTTGAAAGCCAGTTTTTCTTGTGCAATGATTTTAAGTAAAAAAAAAAAAAAGTATTTTACAGAGCCATCTTTGAGCCAAATGAGTCCTATAAAGGACAAAGGTGCCATACTTGCACATCTGTGTGGAGGGCTGCACTGTGGTTAGTTGCTGCTTTATAATTTTTTAGACCACAGTCAAAGACAACAATCTTGAGGTTAAGCCAGGTGTCTCAGCTAACATGTTAAATCAACTGGGGGCCCAAAATACAACCTAGCAAACCTGTCCCTCAGGTGCTTGGACTGTGAACTGTACTCCAAGGAACACTAATAAAATACATGTGCACAAGCTATCTTTCATGACACGAAAAGTGAAGCAGAGTGAAAGAAATATCATCCAGGTCTCCTGTTTTTCTCACTTCCCCTTCCCTTTTCCTTTTGAAACCTCAAAATAGTGCAGAGTTTGTCATTTTCTTTCCCATTAGACTGAAAAGGTACAGTGCAGCAATTGATTACTGAAGAATGGAGTTGAAATGGAAGGAGCCTTTCTCCCAGTCTGTGTATTCATTTATAACACAGAAAGTCTATTCACTTCTTAATGTACTGGCATTTTGTGGCAGACACAGAAAAACATTCATTATATTTACTGACTCTCCTGATTGTAGAAACACATGCTTTCTGTAGGTTTGTTTCTCTCTTTTTTAATGATAGGGTTATTTACATGAAAATGAGTTTGAATTTTAAGTGTCCATCTTTTTGTTATTTAACTAAATGAAATTGATACAAATAATTGGTTGCTGTGGGAATATTTGTGATGTCATAAGAGCTTTATTGTGCTTTCAAGTTTTTAATAATAGGCAGGAGCAGATGAGCAGACGAGTATCCTGTTTTCATGTGACTGTTCTTCAGAAAAGTATTACAGATAATAAAAGAGAAAGAATAGGCATTGTGTGTATCTTGCATCAAAATATTTGTTTGTTAAAAGATTTTTTTTTAAATACTTTAATTTTCACTCATTTATTGAACTGTTAGACCCCTTCATAAAGTATGAAAAATTCAGGCCAGTTAATGAGTAATGTGGCTCATTTATAGGCTCCTAACTTTAAAAATGTTGGCTTTAGCCTCGTGCAAGGGGATTGCATTACTCATTTAAAACATTAATATGTTTGGGCAGTTTATGTTTTAGCATTTTGCTATGGAAGAGATTGAGGAAGAAAATTGGAATATCCTTGGAGCAGTTTGTAGAGGATTTTCTCGCATATAGTTCTGCCTGCCACCACCTGCCAATCCAAAAAAAACCCTAAAGTACTGTATAGCTTTTGGACTAACCAGCTATCAAATTGATCCAATAATTGGAAGCAGAGGCATTCTACATGGTGAGACCTTACAGACTGTGTCTGGTCACCTAAGTGCTCATCTAAAAGTTGAAGAGCTGTTTCTATTTTTTTCTATTAAGTGTTATCCAGGACATATTGCCCAGGACAATTAAGTTTTAATTCTTCCAAAGCTTTCATAACCGTAGGCCTCATCTATATTAATGAAAAGAACATGTAAAGATAGAGAAGCATTGTTAAACTGAATATGTTGTGGGTTTTTTAATAGTCTCTTCCCACTGTCAGCTTGTAAGTCATGGTGTTGTGAAGGTGCATATATTGCTTTTAATTGGTAAAGCAATTCTGTGCTTCTGTATACAGACACGGTCTGCTTTTTTTTTTAACATTCATCAAATGTTCATGCCAACAGCCTGTTGAGAGTATTTTTTTATTCTAAAGGAAAAGATAAAGGTAGTTACCAGATTAGCTGTAGCTTTCAACAATTGCCAGAATCTTACTTAAGAGTAGGAGGTCTGGATATTGCTGAGATAGGCTGCTCATTTGAGGTCACCACTGCTATCTTGAATTCTGCCAAAAGTGGGATCTATAACCAAAACTCTGTAAAACAGAAATGAAGAGCTTATAATACAAACAAAAATATAAGCCTTTAATGATGCAAACTTAAACTTGTAAAGACCAGGAAGTATGGTGTATGCCCTCTTGACTGTGTCATCCTAATTCTATCTCTGTGTCTCCACACTTCTCAGTGCTGAGGAAAGAGATTAGCTGGAGCAGACTGGTGTAAAGTTACTGTTCTGATATGAAAAGCAGTGTGTGTACCTCTTGAAGGACAAAATATATCTAATTTCAGTGCTAAATTCTAGACAGTGTTTCAGGGCTGGTGCACAGATGGGATTTATCAGCAGTCTGATGGCAAACATGACTGTTGTTTATGGGCCCTTATGAGGGGTAAGTGAAAGTTATGTTTCAAAATTAATTCTAAGGG
Source organism: Falco peregrinus (assembly GCF_023634155.1). Classification (NCBI taxonomy): domain Eukaryota; kingdom Metazoa; phylum Chordata; class Aves; order Falconiformes; family Falconidae; genus Falco; species Falco peregrinus. The sequence goes on along the minus strand of NC_073727.1, from coordinate 50,211,235 downwards.
CAAAGGTAAGTCAAGTGATAGCTGTTACAGTGACTTTCGCCTTTCCCCTTGTCAAGAGATGGATTTTCCTTTCCACCAAATAGGGAAAGAAAATGTTAGTCACATTCACTATACATTCAAATATTTATTGATAATAAAATGATAACCCTACCTAATGTTGAAAAATATATCTTCTGTGCCATTTGCAACAACCAAATGCTACTGTAGACCCCAGGAGTTCCTCAGCTCTTCCTTTTTTTTCCCAGTATTTAATATTAGCATCTTCAATGTGAAATAGGTAGCTTTTTCATTAAAGATAGTATCAACATGGGATTTTTTTAATTGATTTTAGTTGAAAACTTTTATTCTTGGGACTTTTTCAAACCAGCCTAGAAAGCAGTTCTTGTTTAGCAAAAGAATGTGAAGTTACTCCTTTACTTTCTTGGGGGTGCTTACTAATCATCTGTCTATATTAAATTACTGCAGCCTGTTTGCTTGACAGTTCTCTTGCCTTTCAAGCAATTCAGATGCATTAAACAGAGCCCACTTAAGCAGCAAAGATCTTTTGATCTCAGAAGAAGTTTGGCACAGTGACATAATGGTAGATAATGTCATATGTAGTACATGATTGTACATAAAACATATAAGACTACCTGATATATTAAATATAATTGTGTTAATATGATTAGGAGTCTGCAGTCAAAATTATCTATAAATTAGTAATCCACATCAAATACTAGATGTAAACCATGGCCTTCCCTTAGGCTTTTTGCTGTTTTGCAAATTACTTCTCGCTGTTTTGCAAATTGCTTCTCAGTACCAGTATATCAACAAATACATTTAACAGTCATACTTCAGCTTTTGTGTAACAGCACAACAGTGTTGTTAATATATAAGTAAGCAGTGTGATTTCACCCATTTACAAGAACAGAGACATTACACATGTATATTGGCAAGGCCATGGGATTTTTTTAAACCTGGAATGGTAAAAGAGAAAGGTAGGCAAACAACCAAAACCAGCATTTCTGCTTTTCTTACTCTTTTGCTTGATATTTAGCACTGATACTTTTACTTGCTTTGATTTCTGTCCTTTGGAGGCTGTCTGCTTCCAACTTCGGTTACGTTTTTTCTGTTTCTCTGATTATCTAAAATCTATTATGGTTTTATGGGTTTTGAAAGGCTAGTAAAACCAGCCTTTTCTTTTTTTTCTATACCAGAGCAATAACATAGGGATAGAATCCTCTCTCTCTGTTCTTTTTCTGATGATTTGCTGACAGGCTGGGACTTAGTTTCTTCTAAATGAATCTTTTCGTTTGCCACTGCTCTGAACAAAGAGATCTGAAAAGATGTGTTGTGGATGTCATTCCAGATCATTAACTCTTCAGATCTGGATTTATGGACAATGTCAATTTCCTTATAAAAGGCTGGAGATTTTACCAGGTGCATTTCCCTCTGATATTCACAGCCTCGTTTCTAATTGCCTGGCTTCTTCACCTTTACTACAGCCCAACTTTTCCTTATCCCCTCCATGAGGTCTTTGGAATTGAACAATGAAGGAGCCGTGCAGGTTCATCCATTCTTACCATCAAGGTCTTTTCATTTTCTTGCCAAAGGGGCAGTTATTAGCCAAAGCCACGCTGGCTGAGTATCTGAATAGGGATACAGATAGGAATCTGTACACAGAAGGAATAGGGAAAGGTTGTAATGTGATAAAGGGAAAGAGAAATCATGGTTGTCCCTATAGGCTGGTTGGGACTCAGAGAAGCACCCTGCTTCACAACTCTTCTCTCTATGGTTTCAAGCTGTTTTAGGACAGAAGAATGTCCACCCGGTTTCTTGCTATCCCATGCCCAAAGTAAGCTTCACAAAGGCATGCAGAACTGTGGTAAATGCACACATCGGCCATGGACAGGACTAAGAGATAGATATCTGGTGTTCTGCCCCAGAACTGGACCTGGTGTCTGCAGCATAGGTGTCAGAAGACATGAAGCTGCCTCTTAATCATACCTTGATGTTCCTGGCTGAAAACACCTAGTGGAGATAAATACAGTTTGAAACAAAACCCTGGCAGCTGTGAATTGCTCCATTCATATCAGTATTCTCCTTCTCTGGGTTCTTCTGAGCCCACAATACTGCCAAGCGTGTCTATTACTTAGTGTGAAATCTTTCACCTTACCTCTATTTATTTAATGCTAGCATCCTCAATAGTACCAAAGCAAAATCTGTGTCAGCCTTTAAGCCAGATCTTAAATTAGCTTGGCCCTTCACACCCTGAGAGGCAGAAAATCTGATAATGTGAGTCAGAATTTTCAGAATAATTTGAACTTGAAGAACATCTTTTATACAACTTAACTCAAGCAGAGTCACTAATTCTTTGTAGTTCTTTTGAGATTCACTTCTACAAAACTAGTATGGCTTCTAGGGTCACTTAATATACATCCCTTTCTAGTGACAGAAAGCACAAAGGGAAGGTTTGTGTTCTCCCAACCTATACAGTGGAAACTATCAAGTTACTGGGGTCTTTTCTTTTTTTGTTGTGGTTTTTCTTTTTTTTTCCTTTTTTAACCACACTGAGTCAAACCAAAATTCCCGTTTCTGATGTTCTACTATACAGTGGGCACATTCTTCCCTCAGAGGACAGTAAGGGAAAGAGTATGACAAAATCATATTGGGATGTAAGAGCAAGCTTATGGCAGTGTTTCCTCCCTGTACAGATTCCCAGCCATCTACAGGTTTAGAAGCTAGTAATTGAAAATCTGTGAGCATAGATATAGTGGTCTTCTTTGAATGTTAGATGTATGAAAATATGGTATCATCATGTAGTAACAGATTAAAATTGTAGACTGGTACTTCTGATGGCAGCTTTTTTCTGCAGCAGCTACCTTCATCATAAAACTATGGGCTTTTTTTAGTGTAGTGTCAAGCTTAAGTATATATTTTTTTAAAAAAAATTAGTGATTTTCCCCTTGCTCTTTGCCTGCATCTTGCTATGGTCATGCAAAGGACAAATATGTCTATGAAAAGGGGAGGGTTGTAAATGATGAGATAGTGTTTGAAGCTGACAGCCTTCACTCATTATAATCTGTATAAAGAATACCATTATTGTCTTAAGTAGTGCTGTCATGTTCAGCTCCTGCTCTTTCAGAAATTTCTGTTCCTTTCAGAGCAAGAGACTCACTCAAAGAGTCAGTTTTGTGCTGTGAAAGTAATGGAGAAGATGGGTATCAACCGTGTTTCTCTTAAATTCTTTCATGGGTCATTAAAACTTTAAAAGCTTGTTAATTGAGTCCTAATCAGGTGTGCTTTCAGTAGCCCACTTGCCATGTAGATGAAGAGATGCCAATTTCCTGAACCCTGTTGGAGGGCAGAAAATCTGCTCTTTTAACTGTATGGCTTGGGGAAGTTTCTGGGCTTGTAATGACAAAATGTTATGAATATTCATGGAGATATGGTTAAGCTACTTTTACCCTAAGGTAAGAGCAGAGAGAGTAGGCAATTACCTGGTTAACAGCTATCAGTCTGTATGTTTCTTCTCAGCTTTTCCTATGGAAACTTGTTGGCCCGTATCCTAAAACTACATTTGCATGAAGCTCATTACTGCAGTTTTCAAATGGAGTAAGCTACTTGGTGGCCAAAATGGACTAAGTGTTTACAGATATGCTGCAGGTCCATGCTTGGGTTTACTGTGCCTTATCCTCTTCATATAGACAAGCCCACACAGAGATTTTTAACCTTCTGACAATTAAGAGGAGAGTTATTCTGTAGGTTAATGGAGATGAATACCTGTGCTGAAGCCTACTTCTAGTTATAACCATTTCTGATTTTTATACTTCAGGTTCCAGTCCCATAGAGCAATAAAATGTTACTATTCTTTATTTCCCTTAGGAGAGCAAACCCTTCACTGTACTTCACACCCACAGACAAGAAGCAGTAGTGGAAGAAGCACATAAATTTGTGTGGTGGCTGGTTTTGCTAATGGGCTTGGTTCCACTGGCTACACACATCGTGCCATTAGAGTGCTTTCTGTAACCCATAGCATCTTGAACCAATTCCAGATAATGTGTGGAACACAAAGCCATATGTCTTATCACTAATGATATGTATCCAATATTCCTGAGTCTATTTCCCACTCACGTATCATGCTATTTTTGCATGAGATCTAGTAAGAACAGTATGGTATTTTACTTTTTTGATTCAAGAAAATAATTTGGTGTGTAACATGCTTTATAAATGAGGCTTTCTCATTCTGCTTTAATCTGCCATAAATACTGATCCATGGGTCGTCCTCCGTGTCCCTTCCTGAGTCCCTCTTTTTCCCCATAAAGATCTGCACACTCTCTCACTTTTTTCACACTGGTGTCCAGAACATTGTTCCTTGGGGTCTGTTAAGTAGCTATGTCGTTCAAAGTACCTAATTTCAGAGAAATTTAAAAGTACTGTTAAGGTCAGATTCATAATGTATGAAGGTATAGCTCTCTCTGGAGAAGACTGAGAGAGAAAAAGAAAATGGTACCAAAAATCATGCGTATCTACATTATGGAATTGTTTTTTGAAAATAATACATCAATGGCTATTCCAGCATTGAAAGAAAAAGAGAACTTGGAGCTGGATACAGACTTAGAACTGTAGAGGGTGTCTCATTTTAATGTTTCCGGACTGGTTTATGTGTCATGTTTGATGCCTGTTAACAAAAGCCTTATAAATATTTTAAGTAAATAAATGTATGGAACCAAGGAAAACAAATGGAATATGTGCATTGCCATACTTGTATATATTACTAAATGTTTTAAAATTACAAACATTAGCTAAAGTATTGAAAAGACAATATTGTTTCAGTTACTCTTAAGATTGCTTTAAATTTTCTTTCTTTTGTAGACATTTTAAGACTCCTTTTTATAAATTGCCTTTACCCCTTTTTATTAGCTTTGGTTATAGCTGTTGGCTCTGTTAATGGATTTTATTTGTTTCTGCTTGTGTCCCAAAACCAAATTACTGTAACTAATGTACCACTGTAACTTTTCATAACTGTCTGCTGCTGAAAGCAAAAAGCAAATTCATCAAGTCAAAATATTAACACTTTTATGTCCTATTAAATATCAAGTCAAAGAAAATTATGCTAGTGTCTACAAGACTCAGCATTAAACGTACAAAATTTAATGTACTGTAGCAGATTGAGATTTGCCACAATTTCCCTCTGTGGAAATGTCCTCACTGTTACAATACCCATACTAAGCAGCAGAACTGGGATAAAGCACAACAGAAATGAGCCCCATTTGGAACATGTGTTACTATTCCAGCAGGTCAAGAAGTTAAGTAAGCAGTGTTTAAAATAGTCTGGGTTGTACCTAGAAAACTTTAGGGCTGTCTGTGTGGACATAGGAATGTTGCCATTTCTTCACATTTAATAAGCTGTCTTCTGTATTCTTCATTCGTGAGGCATTTTGGCTTTCCACACAAACAGACTTGCTGTAGTATTAGGGAAATAATGGATGGATGGACCATTGGCTTTGAGTGTATATGCAGGTGTTACAGTAATTGATGAGGAAGGAAAATAGCTTTCCAGCTCGCGCAGCAGTGGAATAATGTGGTGTTGTAACACAAGACCATTTTAGAAATTAGAGTAATCAGCAAATCAGATTTAAATTTGGGTTTTTTCCAATCAAAATCAGTATGTTCCATGCCTGATTCACCCCACCCCACCCCACCCTGCCTCAGTAACTGTATTTCTGTAGCTCTGATTATGCTGGCCTATAGCACTGAGAAGAATTAACCTCAAGTCATCTATGATGAGCTAAAAACCTGTTTCTTGTACCTTGTTTTCTAAATCACTGAAAGAGGTTATATTGTTGTAGGGTCTACATGGTTCCCACCAGTTTCCCCTTAATTTTTAACAAATGTTTTTAGAAATGCATTTTTACATATCAGTGCAGTACAAACTGCAACACAGAAGCCGGAACACTGGCACTTACCATAACATGCAAACAAGGGAGAAATTGCTGCACATTTGAAGACAGTAAAAAGTAAACACAGTCTGTGAATGGCCAAGGATGATATTGCTTGTGCGTGAAAGCTACTGTGGATACTTCAAGCAAACTTGCCCAGATGCTTTTGAATATAAACAATTGTTTAGGATTTTCTCTCTCTTGCATTTTATCTTTATCTTTCATTTACATTTGAGCATTTCAGACTGTGGCAAGTAAGGTTGGAGGCATTGGCTCCTTATGTGCCCCATTTTCTTTACTGAAAGTATGTTAAAAAGAGAAAGTCCTAAATGTGACTAAAAATAGGAAAGGCAACATAAAAAGTAGTTTAAAGCTTGAATTGAATTTGTTAAAAAAGAAAAAAAATAATCAGTGCTTAATAGTCTAAAGTTGGGTCTTTGCCGTCTGTTTTTCCGAATATTTTATGTGAATAGTTTTGCACCACATTTTGTAATTTAAACTCTAATTTCAAGCTTATGCAATGTCTTCATTTTTCAGTTCTTTTGTGCTTTTTTGTTTGTTTGTTTGCTAGTCTTCATTGATGCCTGTGTATGTGCATGGATTTTATTTGTATGTCAGATTTTAGAGATGATCTATTAGCAGTAATGACAAAATATCTCATATAGATTGGTTGGCTGTGCTAGTGTTCAAGAGTATCACTGGCAAAAAGCTGATTTTTGTCCAGTGTTAGTGTAATAGACTGCTTACCATCAGATTATCCTGGGACTGGTAAAATGTAATTCACACTTACTACTTTTGTAAGGCTCAACTCCTCTTAGGCATGCTAAAATTAATACAGAAAGTCACAAGTAAACTCAAGGGGAAATGAGGAATTAGAGTCAACGCTCTTTATTTATAAAGCCAGAGAAGTATTCCTATGAAGCCAGATCTTGCTAGTAATTTGTTATCCCTTTCATACAGTTTTCTTGGCCTGGCAGAACAAGGTGACCAATAGCTGTTAAAAATATAATTCTGTAAACAGCTCCAGAGAGCTATTTTTTAAACATGTCCTTTCACAAACAGAACTGTCTAAATGAGAGATGGTTCAAAATACATTTTGGGTGCTTTATTTCATTGGTTAAAGAGCAACTTATTTACGTTTTTTTCCTTTCTGTGCCTGTAACATCATTTAGTTCACAGTGACCTATTTAACTCAATATTTTATTGAAAGCCTCGGTGGTTACATTGACTATACTTACAATAATCTTTGGTGTAAGAACAGCCTAGCCTCCAAATACCTTGTTAAAAGAACTTTGCTACAATTTTGCAGCATTTTAAAAGCTTTTCAATCTGACAGATTAGCACATAACAAGGCAATGTGTTTTATCACCTTTTAGCCAATTAAAAATGCATTCTATTGTTGAAACCACAAACTCTTCCTATTTGTCACAACAGCCAACAAGATTACTAATCAACAAGGTATGTCAAGTCTTGTTTTTCACCTTCTCATACTAGTAGAATACAAAAAGCCTTTATATAATCAATTGCATCATTTTATCAGTACTAATCAGAGCAAGCCATGTGGAGAAGACAATTTTTTTTCCCCCCAATTTGAAGGCTAAAGTATTGACAATGACAAGGATGGGTAATTGCTCTACTTTATTTCTCAGTGTCATGGAAAATGAAAATTACCTCATTGCACCAATAGGTTCAAACACCCCAATTTTTAGCCTGGGGAGTGTCTTCCACTCTGGCTGTAGGTCCTGAGGGAACCTTGTCTTAGTCAGTGGTTCCTAATCTGTAAACAGGCAAGAAGTGGCTGGACAATTGTCTCAGCTGATCTGTAGAACTGTATTACTTACTTTCAATTTACACATTAATGTTACAGTTTTAAATTAAAAGAATCCTGATAGTCAAAAAGAAATTTGGAAGATAGATTAGTCCATGATCCAGGAAGTTTAGGAAGGACAGATTTTTAAATTATTAAAATATGCAGGGTGGAGACTGAACACTTTTATATTAATTCCGTAGCAGTATGTTCTTCCATGTGATGAAGTATGTTTTCAGCTCTAAGAATAAAGACAGACTATCAGGTTTATCCTGAGAATATTTTTTCTTTAGTTAGTTTTTTGTGGGGTGCTTTTTCAGCAAATGGTTTTATATTTTATTTCCTTTTGGTTTTTATTTCAAAAGTCCAGCAGATTATAAACATGCTTTTTGTTTAGGTTCCCTATCTGCTTCCTTGGTCTGTTCAATATAAGTTGTTTAAAATATGAATATCCAAGTAGATTTGTGGAACAGAAGATGGGCAAAGGAGGAAAATGTTCACTGTTGACTTGGCAACTTCGAGTCGACTCTAAGGATTAATGGGGCCTTTAAGCAATTACTATCATCCCTGTCTTCCTAAAGTTTGTAATAATGCGTCATGCAGTACTTTTAGAAATGCCAGCTGAATGTTTCCGTTGCTCCTCAGCCATCTTTCATGGATTTCTGGTATCTTTTTGCCCTTTTACATAGCTGAGTCACAACAGCTTCATTGCCAGGGAATCCTCTGTCCCCATCACCTTCCGAATCAAAGTGTTTGAACTTTAGCCACAAAGATCAGTATTCTGATTTAAGACATTTGTAGATTTTAAGTTTAGAGAGCATAATTACATGATTTAGTCTGATATGTCACAGAACATCATGTTTTGCACGTTTGCATGTGTATTGCTCCCAAAACCCCGTAAATCTGGCAAAGCATAACTATTTGGCAAAAGCACACCTTTTGGAAAGGCACTGCATTTATACTGGAAAGTCATAAAGAAACTGCCAGTTTTCTTGCCACTTAGTTTTAGGGGGTTAATCAGCCACCTTCTTACAAAAGAAATTTTGCTTCATTGATTCATGCTATTTGGATTTGCCTGGCCTCAGCTTTCAACAATAGTTCTCATTAAGTATTTCTTAATTAGATTATAGGATCATGTACTATCCAGGTTGGGTTTTTTTCTGATACTTATCCTTTGTAATCAACTCAGTTCTCAATCTTCTATTTTAATATGTGTAACAGATTAAGCTCTTCAATCCATCACTGTAAGACATTTTCTTCAGCCCTCAATCATTCTTGCAGATCTTTTCTCCACCCTCTGCAGCTTCTTAGCATACCTTTAAAACTAAGGGACTACATAGATGTGGATTTTCAATATTAGTTTTGTAGCTGCTGTATACAAAGCTGAAACATTGCTCTTCCCAGAATCACTGCCCTCATTCCTATGAATTTAAATACCTGTAAACCTGCATTTTACTGCAGCTGAGACCTCACGGTCACATGCTTTTCCATACCATATGGCTTTGCACCCAGATGACCTTTCGTTGCTGGAAAAGAGAAAGAACCATATTCTGAGATATGTGTTATTAGATGACCCACAGAATTTGTTACGATTCACTGGGAAGCCTCCCTGAAACAAGCACTTCACAGAGGACCCATACAGCTATAGATTTTAGCACAGCCTGTTTTTTTCCATGCATATTCAGTCCAATGACATAACAGAATAATAATCAAAACTCTTGCATAAAAAAGGAGGGATCTTTAGGGGTTTAATGGTAGTACCAAGAGAATATCAGACTGGATCTGGTATAATTTTTGTATTGGACAAGAAGGGATGCTTACAGTTCTAGATCCAAGCCAGCTATCAAGTTAATTGTATTAATTTGTAAAAACACCAGAATTAGGTAACTATTAATATTCAGTAACAACTGAGACCATCTTCTGAAAATCTGGGGGTTTTTATTGGACTAGCACTGCAAACAAATTCTCACATTTTATTACTCCAGTTACTGTTACATACTTCAGCAAGCACGCTGCCTCGAATGCTCCAAGGTGCCCCTGAAACTCCTAAAAAGTCCTTGTTTCTTCTGCTTCATGCTATCTTTTCCTGTCTAAAGCTATATCTAAGATGCATTCCTCTTAGAACCATCTTTTATTTACAAAAAAAACCAAACATAGGTCCACTGGGACCATGTATCTAGAGCTGACTCGATTAAATGTTTATACGATTAGGCCAGAGATTAGATACATCATGACACAGTACAGGGTAACTTACATTGTCTTCTCTTTATAAGCATTTACAGCACCTTATGTGTTTACTCTGTCTTACTGTTACCCTTTTTCATCTCTGACTGAGGAAGGTAAACCACTAAAACTGATAAAATAATAAACACAATATATAATAACATAAGAACAGGATGGGGAAGCTGAGAAGCACAGCAGTCCTTGCAGTTGGGAAGATTTTTAGAAGCAAGTGAAGAGGAAGGGAGTGAGATGGCTACAGGCTTCTACAGGGAAGTAGGTGGTAGGATAAAAATCCTCTTTCTAATGAATTTCACATCTCCATGAGCATGTTTGTAAATAATCTTTCCTACATTACAGTATATTTTAGGAAAAGAAGAAAAACAGAACACACCAACATAAAGCATACTATGGACCAACATAAAGCATACTATGGGAATGGAGTACCAGCTTCTGTTTGCTAGGTCTTCCATGTTAGCATTAGGGATGAAGAACTACATGTTATACAGGATATATTACATAATCGTTTTGTCCCTTTCTGTGTGCCAGTATAGTTTGACCCATATCTTATCACATTTTCTGTCAAGTAATGCAGAAAAGTGTAAGCCTAAAGAGGTATATTACCTTTTGCACATGATGGGGGAAAAAAAGTTGTAAAAGAAGATTATAGGCCAGAAAAAATGTTAAAATTTTATTAATTTACAATGACAACTATAGTAAAATATGGAATTAAAAATTTTCTGTATTTTTTTCACAATAGTAATAGAAAAATCATAAAACACGAAGATATATTTTCCATCTATGTATTTTACTCTTGTATCTTGAGGTTTTGCATTTTTTCCAAGAACTGTTTAATCTGAAATATGTCCAAATTTTAACTGATAGATGACAGTATATTTTGTGTAAGTATTAATTTTTAGGTTTTTAAACTTTAAACTCTTTGACGTGCTGAGAATTGAGAAGGGTCCCATTTATTTGCATCAAGTTATCACTTGGTAGATGGTAGATTAACAAAGTAGGAATTTGAGGTATTATAATTAGTTTAATAAACAAGGTTGGAGAACAAAGAGAATAGGGAGAAGACATTTTAAATCAGGCATCCTAATCCAGTCAAATGCTAGCTATGCCAATAGCATTTCAAGATCACATTAAAGAAAGTACCTAACTAAATGCTTTTGCCAATTCTGGTGTGTGTTTCTGTCCTTGTGGTCCATTTGGCTTCAGAACAACTCTTTAAAATTCAGAAAATATTCAGAGCAAGCTCTTTACAGAAAAAAAAAAAAAAAAGAAAGATGGTTTCTTGGATGAGGGCCACAGCACTTTGTGTGTTGGCGTTCTTCCTGGAATTATCAGAGCCTTTCCTGAAGATTATTTGAATTTTTTTGTAGTATTTGTTATTGAAAAATGGATTCCTCAGTATTTCAGCTCAAACACAGCTGGAATGAAATTTCCATCCTTTCTTTTTCCTGTGTTCCTGAGACTTGTATCATACAAGTTATTTCCTTGGATGTATATAACAGTTCTCACCAGAGAGCCCAAAATAACAGCCAGGAAATCAAAGTTCATTTTGCATGGGTTCATTAAAAACTGCAAATATTCAATAGGGATTATCAAGATACCACTTCTTATCCGTGATATGTCTTCACACCAGTCAAGAGGACTGGCTTGATAGAACCCTAAAACCCCTTGTTGTTGCTGAAGGAGCAGGTCCATTCAGCACTGGAATAAACCCTCGCCTTAAGCATGTCATAAGAGATCATAGGATCCTACAGAGGGTTGCCAGATCAAAGCAGTAGTCTCTTCCGTTCTACATCTCACTTGATTGTGAGTGGCACTTTCCCTTTTGTCCTTTTATCCTAGCACTTTTCTGCTCTTGTTTCTTGCTGACACAACCAGTCTGGCTCATTCATTGTTTCAGCACTTTTTGTCGTCAGTCACAGTTGTATAGAGTGAGTATAAATGCCACCTAATCAGAATGCAACTACTACAGTCATCAAAATGATTACACAGGTTGCAGAGCAATGAATATTCAGCACTTCTGCCTCCCTTGTAGAAGCTGGGACTTCTCCTAATCCATAGTCCCATTTCCACATTACCTTCATCTGAACAATAAACACCATTTGCTGCAGGAGGAAAGGGGGAGAAAGAGAGAGAGCAAGTGAGCATATTGAATCAAAGTATTTTTTTTTTCTTTCTTCTAATACCTGGATTTTATAATTGAGGTTGAGGGCAATATCGAGCTCTTTCTTACATTAGAATCATTCCTCCAAGACTAAATTTTTAAATATCTTTAATTACACTTAGTGAAGGTAAGACATGAGTACTGGTTTAATCTTTTAGATGGTCTTGCGGATTAAAATTAGATTTATACATTTGCATAATAAAAGTAATGTTGTGAAAGAAAGCAGTTTGAGTATGTGAGAGATAATTGCATTTATATGACTTGCCTTGGGGCAACCCTTATTGGATTGAGCTCAGCACCAGCCATTATACCACTGGAGCATTTTGCATTTTTATGTAGCAGTGCAATAGAATTTAAATTTTATGCACAATTAGTCTTGTATTGATGTATAGTTTGTAGGTAGTCTTAAGCTATAAAACAGAGTGTACATCTTTAATGCAGCTTTTTGTTTGGTGAAAAAAGAAGGTACAGAAAAAAAAATCAAGTTTTTGAAGACACTGAAATTTCTAGGAGCCAGCAACATATAATACAATTCTACTGGTTTCCATCCAGTAGACTGAATTACCAATCTTCTACAGTGACTCTCCAGTACAGTATTTCATACACAAGATGTTCAGCATGAGTATTGACAAATCCTGTGACAGCCTTGATGACATCTTTTACATTTGAATTTCTCCCCTACCATTTGCCTTTACACGCTATGATATTTGAGTAAAAGCTGGACTGAGGTATTTACGGTTTGAGTGCATAGAATAGAATGCTCTTGCTGCCCAGTGTTCTAATAAGCAAACAATGTTTAGTAATTTTCTCAGATATGGACAGCACCATTAGCATTATTAGTATTAATTTAGGAAATAGTTATTAATAGTTTTCCACTCAACAAAGCAGAGCACACAAACACAGCAGCAGAAATCAAATCCTCTTTTTTAAACTAAAAGAGTGTAGATTTGGACTTGATATAAGGACGAAGTTTTTTATAATGAGGGTAGTGAAACACTGGAACAGGCTGTCCAGAGAGGTGGAAGATACCCATCCCTGGAAACATTCAAGGTCAGGTTGGATGGGGCTCTGAGCAACCTGATCATGCTGACAATGTCCCCGCTTGTTGCAGAAAGGTTGGACTAGATGACCTTTAAAGATCCCTTCCAACCCAAACCATTCTATGATTCTGTGATAAATGGAAGGATTTCTTTGCAGCAGTGACATCTCGGAGTATTTTGCAATTTTCCTTCAGATGTGACATAACTATGGAATGACCTGATTAAGCGTGACACAGTATTTTACACAGTATTCAGATTTAAAGGAAAATATTCTATTCTTTTGTTCTTTCTCATGGGCTTCAAGTAAACCAAAAACCTGCTAAGAATGCAGCACAAGAATTTACAACACTGTTAGCCTCTCAAATATATCTTTCATTCTGTGCAGGAGTCGGGCAGAGTCAGAATGCTAATGTATCTCTTAAGTCTCATGGTTTGTTCTTTTAAATTTATCCTCGTGACTCCACAAGTCTTGTCTTTGTCAGCTGTCATCCTGACACAACACCCACCAAATCACTGGAGGTTTCTAATGATGCATCAAAGAGTGACAGGCAGACAGAAGTTTTCTGCACATGCCTAGTCTTGTGCCTTTCATACTTTCTAAATCATACTATTGCAACTACTGTTATTATTTTTCTGGACTTATGGTCTCCATACTGCACACTTATATCTCTGATACTCTTTATTATCTTGAGATACCAAGTCTTTTCACTGCTTCTTGCTGATCACATCTTCCCTAAACATTTTTTCAGTGTTTTTTTTTTATTTCAATTGCAGTAAATTTGGAACGAAGAATACTCTGTGATTAGATTCTAAATGCATATGAAAATGCATTTATCTTTTGAGATGCAGGAGTAAAAATGGTTGTGGGAGGAAAAGTTGGTTCCTCTAGCAGGGGAGAGTCATCTTTTCATCTGTATTTGGTTTATTACATTGCTTGAGTTAAACCAGACCTCTGTCACTCACTTGCTGCCTTCCTTCATCTATGATGGCTTTTACAGAGACCCTTTACTTAAGGCCTTAACTTTTACCTCTCCTGTGACCCCCTTAGTTTAAGGGTATACTTGGATGGAGAGATGTCTTCACTAGCAAAAACATCTCAAAAAATTCATATGTGCTTCCCCCTGCTGCATGTCAGCCCCTTCTTAGCCCTGCACCTTTTTTTCTACTTCTTACTGAGCCCAGGAACTAAACCAAATCAGTATTATATTTAAAAAGCAAAGCAAGAAAGCATATGTGATCTGAACCTTTCAGAAATCAGGTTTATAAGCAGTTGGATTGACATGTCTGAGAGGATAATGGACCGGAGAAACCTATTCATGTAGCCTTGCTACTTCAGTTCACATGGTCAGTCCTTAGAGAAGTCTAGGGCTACAGCACTGTACACGTCAATTGTATCAGTCCACATTGGGGCCAACTATGTAATTAATTTTTTTCCTGTGATACATTTGTACAACATGGTGATTCTGTTTACTTTCATAGTCTTCCCAGTAATTTTACGTAATTCAGAATTATGCTTGGAAATATTTGATAGCCCTTCACTGAAGCCAGCTGGAGGGCACTTGTCTGGCCTGCTTCTGGAGTTTTCTACCTGGAAACAGATAGAAAATAAGGAGAGCTTGTCAATTTACGAAGAAAGCCCTGTTTATTTGGACACAGCAGAAGTTAATGTGTTTTTTTCATATTGCCTAACACTTTTTGGGGAGCACTCATCACAAAATATTCCTTTTGAGGCTTTTCTCCAAGAAGCGCTTTCCTTAGGCTTATCTTGCTGATTCTGTCTCACGTTACACATCCACATACCAAATCTTTTGACCAGTTTCAGGTGTACCTGGACTGCTTGCCTCTGGATCCCTGGTCCCAGCTCCTGGCCATCCCCATAAGTGGGCCAATGCAGTTTTGGGGGCTATATTGAGATGTAAAGCAGAGGAATTAGCTGGGTTGACCACAACGGGGTTGTGGTGAGAAGGTGCAGTGTTGCTTTCAGTATGGACTGTTTCCTTATATAATTCACAATGTAGACTCACAACAACTGTGCCAGCATGGCTTTGGGGCAATAAAAGACTTTAGCCAGACATTCAGGATTGGAGCTCCTTAAGTCAGTTTTACTGATAAAAGATGTTGTGTAGGATAGTTTATTCACTCTTTCTAGTTCTCCATTCTACACCTAACCCTTCACAGACCAGTAAACAGGCAAACTATTCCACTGACGCATACTGCTGTAGTTGCCTTTGCTTTGCATGGTCACCTGTGCTTCTGTTCAGGTGGGTGACCAGAATTGGGTCAATTGCTCCTTCAAAAATAAGCAAAAAAATCTCAACATAACTTAAAAAACCAGATATTATACAATCTTTTTCTTTTATTATGAGGATAACATAAAAGAAGGGAAGGGAGGGAAAGTGGCTCTCAGATCTCTTTTAGACCATTATGGATATGATGGAATGCAACTGTCCTTCAAGTTTTGGATGATATTTAAAAACCTGTCTTTTAGAAAAATGCCCAGAAGGAAAGGAATTTAATTTCATTTTATTGTGTATTTTGACAAGATAATGATGAACTTAATGGCACCCAATCTTAATGAGGTCCTCCAAAGCCTAACTGCATTATAAATTCATTATTAATTATTATCTCCATTAAACTGAATTTTTCCAATGGCCAGAGGAATCCAGCTTTTCAAGTGCTATTAATATTTGAAACAGTAAAGGAAAACAGATTGTTTGAATTGACCATTGGAATTCTTCATTTTTTGTGTTGATATCATCATTGGGAGTGAAAACAATGATGTAAATGAAAAGGATGATTTTTCAGTGTTCCTTATGTGTTAAGTGCTATCCAAAAAAAGATGTGAAATACTCATAAACAATTGTTTGCCAAAGTTTGTATTCCAAGAGGGGAATTAAGTTAAAGTAGAGTTCATAGTAAGGTCATTATCATGATTTCGTAGGATCCTGATTTTTGGAGATGTTATGTTTTCTTCCAAAATCAAGCACTGTAAGCCAAAAAAAATCAGCAGTAAAGTTATTTTTAAACTAAAGCATGACAAACATAGCTAAGGCATCCAAAAGCCAGCTTAACATGGATGCTTAGTGTCATAGTGCAGTAGACATCCCGTTCAAAATTTTCAAATAATCCTTGAAAATGTACAGCTTTGTCTATGTCTTAAATAATTACATTAAAAGTGCCACCCCAACACCCCACCAAAAAAACCCAAACTAAAAACCAAACAAAAAAAACCCAAAACACAACCCATCAAACCAAAACCAAAGCAACAGACTTGAGTAAGAGTGAAGACTTTAATGGGTAATATAGGTCATGGAAATGGTGTGTCATTGTGAAAACATGGAAATAGAACAGAAGTTGTTAAAACACAAAAGTATTATACTCAGTGTCCTGGTTTCGGCTGGAGTAGCTTTAGTTTTCTTCCTAGTAGTTGTATAGTGCTATGTTTTGGATTTAGGATGAGAAAATTGTTGATAAGACATTGATGGTTTAGTTGTTGCTAAGCAGTGTTTACACTCAGTCAAGGACTCAAGGACTTTTCAGTTTCTCACCCCACCCCACCGGTGAGTAGGCTGTGGGGCACAAGAAGCTGGGAGGGGATGCATCTGGGACAGCTGATCCCAACTGACCAAAGGGATATTCCATACCATATGATGTCATGCTCAGTATATAAACCAGGGGCAAGGCTGGCTAGGAGCCGCTGCTCGGGAGCTGGCTGGGCATCACTTGGTGGGTTGTGAGAGATTACATTGTGCATCACTATTTTTGTATATTATAAATCTATTATTATTGTTGTTGTTGTTATTAGTTTCCCTTCCTTTCCTGTCCTATTAAAAATGTCTTTATCTAAATCCACAAAGAAATTTTAGGGTTTTTTTTCCCCAATTCTCTCCTCCATCCGCTGGGACAGGGAGGAGAGTGAGCAGGGCGCTGCATGGTGTCTAGCTGCCTGTTGGATTAAACCACAACACTCAAAAAGTCATATCTCTGAGAAGCTGGTTTAAAACATTATTTTTAAAATATACATTTTAAACAGGTTCATATGCGGCCCCTTGACCTCTTGCTTTTCAGAAAAGGTATATGAGTTCACCTGTTGGGGAAATGAATATTTCTCATATGATGTTGCTGCTTGTATTTGGAAAGTGGCCAGATCTGCTGCTTTGCTTATGTATATATCAGCACAAGCATCCACATACCTATTTAAAATCAAGTAGTTCTGCAGTACCCTTGACTAGCAGTACCCTGCTGCTTTCCAATTATGTATGTTGTGCTCATTTCCTTCATTTTATTTCCTTTGTTATTCTTTATCCTTTTGAATCTTTTCTTCTTTCTAGAAAGGGAATCATAGCTGAACCTCTTGAGTGTATCTACTGATGATCTTCTGTGCAGTCAAGGGAGGGTTATGGAGCTTTCTGTTGGAGCTTCCACAGCCCTCCACTGCACAAGTCCTGGAACACTAGGTGGAGTATACAAATTTACTCTGCTTTTATACTGATAATTATTTGTGCTTTATACATTTAAATATCCTGGAGCAGAGGAAAAAGCTTTAAAATAAAAAAAAAATATAAGTTTAACTTCAGACTATTTTAGGAAATCAGCAGTCATTTAAACTGCTCTGATATTTGATACTGCTGCATATTTGTTGTCTGGTGGAAATGAAACCCTTATTAAATCTAAACTTGTAAATTTCTTCTCTATAACAAAAACGTTTCGCTGTAGACAACTTAATGTTAACAATTTGTAAGGGAAGATAATAAGTCCTAACTGAATTTAAGTAATGATTTCCAAAGTAGAGCTATAAATCTACTACAGTTGAAGTTCATAAGGTCTCAAAGGAAAGGGAACTTATGGCCACTGAAATGAATAATGTGTAAACTGCCGATAATTCACACTGTTATTAAGACTAGTAATTTCTTTGATAGGATCCTGTGAGTTAGAATATTAAAACAATTGAACGATAAGCTAATACAGCAGCTCGTACACATGAAGTCCTATTATAGCAAATGATTTGTGTTACTTCTCTTTCCTGCAGCTCTAGCAATTACTGTAAATCTTAAGTAGTATTTTAATCCTCAGGACATACTACAAATCAAAACCTAGATTTCAGAAATTGTCACCCCAGCAAGTGAGGTTGTACAGAATCTCACTAATAGGAATTGACAGATAGCAAATTATATTTCCACTCAGCTTGGACTGAAATTTTCTTTAAAAGGAGTTTACCATTTGCCATAAGCACCACATCTGTATTGGTTTTTCAAATCCACTTCACTCTGGCCTGACTCTGCTTCTGTTTTCAGGCAATGAGAACTTTAACTTTGCTTTTGCTGAATTAAATAGTAAGTTAATACTAATTACAACTGAGGGAATAATTGACCTTTCTAGTCCAGGTCTGTTCTTGTGTTATGACACTAGAAATCAATAAAGGAGTAGAACATTCAGGACCTTTTCATATGTGGTGTTGGACAGAAGCAGGAAGATTATTCCACAGACTTGGTATTTAGAGCAGTGAATTAGAAGTGAAAAGGAAAAGTGAAGAAGGTAACCAGGCACATGAAGGCTGCCTGGCAGAAAAGCAGCCTATGTCTGTGCTAGGGAGTTCTAGCCTCCAAACCAGGCCATCTGGATGCAGAGGACCTTTGGGAAATGGCCCCTGAAATGTTATTGCTCTGAAACCATTCTCAGCTATTTTGTGGGACAGTGAAAGGGCCAGAAGTACACCAGGGACCGTTCTGACAGTTTAACTATATAAATTATCACTGTATTTATCTGAGTACAGAAGTAGCCAATGTGTCACCTAGTTTGCTATAAGAGGATCTGAGCCCATTTCATAGCTGAAAAGTATTTTCTATTTCTTGATCACCTAGAATGTGTCCTAAATATACCCATTCATTTCCAGGGGGGTTGTTTGGGGGTTTTTGGCCCAGCAAAATTATCTGTATTAGTAGTCCTGATAATATTGATTGAGCATCAACAGATTGTTAGACCTGCTAAAGCTCCCATGTGTAGACTTGTCCCCGGGCAGATTAGTCCTTTGTTAAGGCACAATTTTCGAGAAAAGCAATTAATTTTTGGTGTCCAAATTCTTACTCTCCCCATATTCAAACCTGGGTTCTGTCTAGTTTGACAATGTTTAGCTAATATTGCAAAGAGCATTCAGGCAGTTTCAAGCCCAAAATGAAAAAGCTTCCATCTGCTCACAATGCTGTCTCTTCCACAGAGACCAATTTCTCCCGGTTTAGCTTACCTGCTGTCTTTGAAGGACTCAGTGAGCCCAGCTGCTTTTCAGGTGGGCACATGCCAGCTGTACCAGCTCAGTGCAGTGCTCCTCTGCACTCCAATGAATTGTCATAACCAGCAGTAGTTAATCCTCACAGGATTACAATTCCTGTTTCCTCCATTCCTGATATTTCAGGATCTCATAGATTGTTGGATCTTCCTTTGAGCAATTAGCATCATGTTGTTTATTCCATCTTAACGATTATGCCATCAATGCTTAGGGCAAGGACAACACAAGCTTCATGGTGAGCCCACCAGACATTTGCTTCTGACACAATAAAATCACTGCTAAATCACAGCCAAAATTTGTCCCTAAGTGATTTCCAACCTCCATTTAATCCCTCTGTTAAACTTGGAATTTTCTGGAGACTTCATCCAATCTGGAATAGGCTGAAAATCTGATTGCATCTAATCAGAATAGAGTTGCTTTCAATTTTACAATATCCTATATTTTCTTGTAAATTCAGAAGGGTGAAGGACAGAAATTGAATATTTCTAAGCCAGTGTCTAGCTGAAAAGACAGTTCCAATAACTGCTTTGTAATCTTTTGCAATGTTTTAGATATTCCACACTTGGCTATATCCTGAACTTTTCCATGTATGGGTTTGGAGGGGCTTGGGGAGCATTTTCAGCCTTGTGTTAAAATATTGGAAATAGTTTTGGTTCTGGAGGGAGGTTTTCAATCCCACGTCTTTCTACTTATGTAGATATTGATGCATATAAAATTGTTCTGGTGTTCTTCATAGATACAGTCTTGAGTAAGATGATAACACAGTATTGAAATAAATTATACTTTCCTTCACATGTTTCTTGCTTAAGAATTAATCTTCTAGGTATTGTTGACAAGGGAACAAAAGAAAGGCAAACTTTCAAAATTATTTTAACTGCCTTGCTCAAAATTTTGCAAAAACACAGCATCCCTGTAGAAATTTTAAGCTTCTTCTGGGGATTGTGACAGGATTCTGCCATATTCAGTCAATAATCTTGCCTCATCACTTCCAAGGCCTTTGTGCCCAGCTGAGCGAGGCCCTGATGTTACAAAGTCCTTTGAATTTTACCTGAAGGGAACTAAAAAGCCTTTTCAGACTCTGGTCCTGCTTTTTGTTTCATTTGACATTACTCAATAGGTTTTGCTGTGTCTAAATTAGAACAGTGTCTAATAGCTGTCTGATTGCATTCATCATTGCTACAGCTTGACAGGTCTGCAGCATGAAGGTCATATCAAATCCCAGTTCGCATAAAGCAAAGTTCTGATTTATTTCTGTCCAGAACTCTTGTGAGGCTACCACAGCCCCCTGGACCTTTTTACACATACATGCTGCAGACTATTGGTTGGAATCAGACTTCTGGATGTAAGGGTTGGGGTTTACTTAGTGGCAGTCTTGGGGTACTCACCCTGCTATATATTGATAGTTGGGTTTACTTCTCTGAGGGATCAATCTTCAATTTTCTTTTTGCTGTATGTGTTTTCATACACACATTTACTTTAAACCCATTATAAGATTTTCATTGCTGATTAACCTCCAGGTTAGCAAAATTCCAGAAATATTTCCTTTTTGAAGATAAGTTTATTAATGTATTGCCTTATACTGATACAAATATGATACCATTAAAAAATCATATATGATACATATGCAAGGGAATTTAGACCTAAAAGAAATGTTTGCACATCCTTTTCTGCTGAGACTGAAGTGGTTTTCTCGGTGATGGGTAAACTTGTGTTCTTAGTACAGATAAGAGGTGGATAAATACTATGTTGCTTACATTCGTAGGTGATAATTTCCATTTACATTTTTCTACAAGAACAGTGTTTTATCTTTTTACATGTTGACATGCTGTCATGGAGCACATCCAGGCCCTCATCAAACTGCAAAATTGAGGTGGCATCAAGAAGTCAGCTGAAAGAAATATCCTTTCCTGACTGGTGGTACAGAGCTATGGAATGAACATTAGAGACTCTAGAAAGGAATAAGTAGAAAAGGCGTGTTTGCTTAAGGAATAATTAGCAGTCTCTTGTTGCTAAAGCATCTTTAAATACTGCAGTTGGCAAAAAGTAAAATACTGCTTAGGCTGCTATGAATCATGCCATAAGCTGCATTAGCCTCTCTTTGGCTCTAGAAGTTAGGGATGTACCTCTTAATACCTTTTCCATGCTCTGTCTCCATTCAGATTCCTCCGGAGTTCTTAGACACTGTGTGATGCACAAATGTTAATATATGTCACTGTTGAAAAAATTGCATGTGAAATATGGAGAAATGAAAAACACTGAACACAGACCCTGCAGCTATCACCGTCAGTTGGATTTCACAGAGGATCTTGAGTGATAGGTCGGCCCAAAATTCAACTTAGGGGCAAGGATTTTATCAACATTAAGCGTACCGTCAATCTGGCTGTTTAAGTTTGTTATTATTTCTTATAATTCAAGGACTTGAAGACATTTTTCTCTGGTTTTACTGAAGCAAACCTGTTCACCCTGTGTTCTCAAAGGAAACTGTAAGTTGTAGGTTTGCTTCACCCACTTCTTTAACTACCTTGTGATTAAGTTTGGGAAGTTGTGTTCATGGAACACCATTCCATGGTTAAGAAAACTAATTATCTTCCTGTCAACAGTACCTATACTTACCTCTTGATTGTGTCTCTTTATCTGATCTTTGACACTTCTCCAAAAGGACTAATGGGAATAGCCCTAGAACTGCCATCGGTTCACGTCTCCTTACAGAGCCTCTGGCCCCTTTTGATTTTCCAAGATCATTTTGCAGTATAGCTCATGTCCATACAGGTTAACATGGACAAGGATAGAGCTCACTTGTACGTGCTCTAGCAGTTTTTCCATAGCTTCATGCTTCTGAGAAGCAACACATCAGCTACGGTGTCTAGCATATTTGGCAGGGGGCTCCTTTTGTCACTGTCATGCTTGTCACCAATTGGTTAAATTTTTGTTACTAGTTTCTTCCACATATCTGTTCCTGCTAGGGAGTATAGCACTCTACATGCAAAGTAGCCAACCATATTCTTCCCTGCCGAGGGGCCATTTTCTCCTGGGAAGTATGCATTCAGCTTTTCCATCTTTGGATGTCCCCCACAAACTGTACAAATGTTCCCGTCTCAGTGAAGGCTCTCTGATTACATATGTGTCTCAGCACAGCCCCCTTGTTCTTCACCATTCCTTGTATCAGTGAGATGCTGTCAGCTGGCAGCTCCCCCAGTGCAACCCATCCCTTTCCTGGCCTCGTTTGTCAGGAAAATATAGGCCACAGACCTGCAAATGTAGTCAAGTGCCTGGGTTGAGGCATCATGGTCAGTGTGCTAATGGGTCTGGCCCTGAGAGCTTGCAGGTTGAAGAAAATCTGACATGAAAAATAGCTCTGATAGTGCTGAGTGTCTTCGGTGTTCCGTATTTTCTCTGTATGCTGCAATCCCTGTCTTCTCTTCCTGTACAGCCGACTTAAAATTTCCTAGTGAAACTATCCCCATCTGCTCTTCCCTGTCCACTAGCTACAAATGATTATTTAGGCTGCCGGTTTGTCAGTCTGTCCTCCTGCCCAGCTAAGGTCTACTTCCTTCAAAGTGGAGAGGGTTCATTTCTGAGCACCGAACTCAGACTCGTAACTATCACATGAGAATATTACAGGCTGAATAAACTGCAGATTGCATCCTGCCAATGAAGCAATTTATTAGAAAAATTTACCTTGAAAATAGTGCTACTCCAGGCCCTAAATTTTGTTTTAATAATAGTTGTATTGCTAAAGCGGAAGAATAATATGAGAGTGTTACGTGAATGGCATCCTCTGGCTTTTTGTGCAGGCTTCAGGGTGGGCTTTAATAACTCCTTTCCCAGCCAGCCAGGTAAATAAGCCAGGTTAATTAAAGAAAATGATGAGGAAACAGGTTGTACCTAGCACACTGAAATGGCTAAATTCAGCTGTTCTGGTCTTTGGGGACCATAAAAAGTTTTTTTATTATTAGTTTGGGTTTGGTGTTGGGGTTTCTTTGGTTTAAATCCTGCCTGAGCTAATTTTTATGCAGAAGGACGAAATGTCAGTGAAGAGAAGACTTCAGTCTCTTGAGTAAAATGTATGTTAATACATTCCAGAAGAGACTTTTTGGGAGCCAGATCTTGTATTTTTTTAATCTTATATAATACATGCATTACTGTGAAGTGAGCCATATTTAAATATTGTTAAGACTTGAGAGAAAAGTCAGAAAATACAAAACTACTGTTTTGTCAGGCAGCTATGACCATTCTTCTTTCTCCACAAAGTCATAAAGTGAGAATTCAGTGCCAGATGTTATAACTTTCAATTGCCATTGCCTTCAGTGGAGGTTTCCAAGGTAATTGCATGGCAGCATTGCCTTGTCATTGTCAAACATAGATTTGAGTCTGCTACAGATTGTTGGTTTATATTCTCTAAATTGAAGACACGGGATTTATGGTTTTCTGTTTGTAAAGGGTAGCTGGAGAATTATCTTTGGCAGTGTAATATTTTTCTATGTAAGATCATGAAGTTAGGCCAAACTCACAGCTTATGATGCTGAGAGATGTAATTAAAATCCCAGTTTTGCATTGGTCATTATACCCATAGCACAGAAGAATGTGCAGTTTTCTTCTGCTTCAGCCCTTTCCTTTGAGGAATGTGCCATAGATTCTGCATCACCTTTGCACACGGCATCCTTTGGTAGATTTACAAGTTACTGTATTATCTATTTAATTTGACATGTTAACTCGCTATTTAGCAGGAGGGGGTTATTAGCACAAGAGAGGCTTTCAGCTCAACTGTAATATAAATAAAAATTAATGTTATGTTACCTTTGTCCAGCTAGATGCAGCATACTTTACCTAATGAGTATTTTCAATCACAAAAGAGCTTATCCTGACATCTACCAGAGATGTAAAACAGAAACAAAAAACAAACAAAACAATATCCAAAACAAAACCTCTAGACCTGTAGAGAGACCTGCAGATGAAAGATTAAGCTATAAATGGAGATTTCATTTTCCATTTATTATGGGTCAGATGCTGTCTATGTTTGAGGTCCTTGTTTCTCCTAGCACAGACAAGAAAACTGAGGGCACCAGAAAAATTGTCTCATTCTTAGGAATTTTCTGCATGAGTTCAATATAGGCTTTACACAAACTGCGAGTGCTCCAGCATGCTGTGTGCACAGGTCAGGTTGTGAGGAACCTTGTAGTGTTTTTTGAAACACCAGGGTTTCACATCTAGGGCTTAGGGAGATCATTTTTCATAGTTTTCAAATTCAAGTCTATAAGGCACATGTGCAAAAGTGCTTTCTGTTTCCTTTTCTCTTTGGTTTGACAAAAGGAAAAGAAGCTGACAATATCATATACCATAAAGCAGAATACTGTGCCTTTGCAAATACTGTGTAGATAAGGGTTAATTACCCTACACTTTTCTTACATTGCTTAATAACACGGTTTGGGGACAGTGGAGAAATTCCACTGAATATCAGTCATTGTCTAGTGTTGAATTTCCAGTCCTGTGCCATTTCATCTGTCAGAAAATAAAATGATCCTTGTAATTTTCTTGTTATTGCATGATCTTTAGAATGAAAATTAGAAGGCTACTTATTACAGAGTAAGTATAATGCTCTTTGAGAAATATTTGTCCTTTAGAAGATGAAAAGGAGGCGGCTGATGGTAGTTTTCTTTGTTCTTCCTATTTGTTTGCCATCCTGACCTTTTGTTCCTCAGTTTCAACTTCCAGATAAAAGCTTTTAGTTGTTCATTTTCATGTGTTAGTTTCGGATTATCAGATTTTTGTCCATTTTGTTTTCTTCCCTCATACCTCACACCACAGCTTAGCTCCCACATCCTTAACTCCTTAGACGATAGGTAAGTAATTCTGTAGGCTTGTACAATGACTACTTGCTGGCAGGACGTGGCAAAGCAGAGTCATCCTGTGGCAGCAATGAGGTCGGCCATGCCATGCCATGCCATGCCATGCCAGTGGGGCACACCATGCAGGGTCAGCCACAGCCCTGTGATCACCGGAGAAGTCCCAGTGCTGGGGCAAGCTGAGGTGGAGCTGGGAAGGCAAGTCAGGTTAACAGGGTACATGGCCATGGCCCAGAGTTGGCTACAACACTGCTGCAGCATTGCTCAGGTGCAAGGATGGAGTAAAAAACTGGTTCAGTTTACAGAGCTAACTGTCAGGATGATATTGCTAGTATTTTTGAGCACGCTTTCCAGTAAGGCCTCTTAAGAAGCAAGGGTGGCATCATTTGGAGTGCACAAAGGCAAAAGCCGTCATGATGGCACTGGTCTCTAATCTGCTGCCCCATTTTTTTGGCATCTTGTTTGGATGGTTCACTGAAAATATCATCTGAGCACTAAGTGGAAGTCACAAGAGCAATTAAGATCTTAAGAACTATTTGGAATGACAAAATGTTATTTCTCTGTGGTAAACAGAGAATGCGCCCTGCTCTACACATACCAAGTGCAGGTCTGGTTATTGCCTCTGAAAAAGAAAGTGGTAACTATTGTTTAAACATAGGGCAGCAAAGATGGCTGGAGGTATGGAATAGTTTGTGTGTGATGAGATGCTTATTTTTCTGTTCTGACAAAGAGACATCTGGATCAAGATGTGATGGAGTTTTCTAAAATCATGAAAGGAATGGAAAAGAGTAATAGGGATTTACCCATTCTTATTATGTGAGAACTGGAGGTAGCCGTACAACTACGAGGCAGCAGGTATAAAACGAACAGAGGAAAGTCACCCACTGCAAATTAAAATTGTGGAATTTACTGCTTAAGGATGTTGTAGAAATCAAAAGTATTCAGGGTTCCCAAAG
This sequence comes from Falco peregrinus, assembly GCF_023634155.1. Taxonomy (NCBI): domain Eukaryota; kingdom Metazoa; phylum Chordata; class Aves; order Falconiformes; family Falconidae; genus Falco; species Falco peregrinus. The sequence goes on along the minus strand of NC_073727.1, from coordinate 50,184,983 downwards.
TGACTGGATACATTATATGGATAATTCCCAAGAGTGGCAAGGGAAGAAAGTGATCTGGTTGAATGTCCCTAAACTGCAGTCTGCAGATAAGGATGGTATACAGAGGTACTTAATGCTTTTCTTGATTCTTACGCTATTTTCATAGCATCTGTTATTGGCTTCTGCCACAGATAGGATACTGAGAGAGAGAGACATGGATTTTAGGTTTGGTACATTTGTTTATCTATAGTACTTACTGCTAGCTCCAGCTTCTCCCAGACCAAAGATATCTTTTCTTTCCCAAAATGGAGATGGGGAGGGAGGCGAAGAAGGAAGAAGAAGCAGGGCTGAATTATTTCTACCTTCTGTGCATTGTGGAGTTCAATGTTGCATCTGTGTCACAAGTGTGTGTTATGTCCGGCTGGTATTGTGGAAAGTGCAGTTCAACCCAGTCCTTTTTTGCTCTTGCTGATCTCTCAGCGATTATTTTCCCAGCTTTTTCTAGCAGACAATAATGGTAAGAGCAACAGTTCTACAATATTTTCAAGCCTATTATTTTGTGGCCAATACAGATGGATTACTGAGACCTAACTTGGAAGGTAGTTAGCTTTTCAACTATTTGGATGGAGGATTGGCTCAGCTGAGGAAAAAAATTGAGGCAATTATGTCTAACACTGGGTTTCTTCTTTATCTAATCTGCAATTTTCTGAAATACTGCTATGTCTTTTATCAAGAAATAGAGGCTAGCTGGCTTGGAAAATCTAAGATAAGGAGTCTCTGAGGTAGGAGTAATTGGTTGTGGTAGATTGGGACAAATTAGAACAGTGCTTGGCAGAATTGTTTACTGTACTGTGTACGTGCCGCTTCTTTCAGCCACTTCTATCATGCCTTCCTTTGCCTCTATTTATTTATTTATCTATTTAATATTGGAATAGTCATTGACATTAGGTTACTTTCCTGCATGAGACTCTCCTGAACAGTAAAGACACAAAGCATTCGCCTGAAACATAAAAATGTCGCATGTCCTCTTAGATTATACACAGTCTGTCTTTAAATGTTAGCATTAACCTTCAGTTCAGTTGCATCTGTAGATACAAGACTGAAAAAATGCAAACTGACACTGTGGTGTATTTTTTTATTGCAAATATTTATGTTTGTCTTCAGATCATATTTTCCAGGTACAGAAAGAAGTTAGGAAACTATTACTGGAGTTGCTGGAGATTCAGTTGATTAAGTACCTGTCACCTGAATCAGTTTTATATCACAGCTCTTCTAATTCAGTGTCCATTGCACAAAAAAATATCATTGCACCTTTCAGATATTTGCTACCTTGATTTGTTATTGTCCCAGTAAAGGAGGATATAGTCCTAATGATCTCAAGTGTGCTGTGTTCCCACAACCCACTCTCCATCAAATTGCAAAAGTAACAAAAAATAAAAATAAAACTAGATAATGTGCTCCAACTTTCAAAGGGGAACAATAAATACATAGAGAGAAAGGGGAAGAGAGAGAGAAAGATGTGCATACACATACTAAAGAATTTGTTGCAGTAAAGTTAACTTTTGCATTCAATGCCACAGACTGCTTGACAGCAGCCACACTGTTGACACTTTTATAATGACTGACACAGATGTGAGCAGAATTAAAGTTGGGAAATGGGTGAAAAACCCATGAATGTAGCACCCATTGACGCTACATTCATGCAACCACCCAAATGGGTTGTTGCATGAGTATAGAATCAACATGTCACAGGTCAGGCAAGGCATACTTCTTTGCGTAAGCAGTAAGGCAGGGAAAAGCTCTCTAGATGGAAAGTCACAGTTACCTGTGGAAACAGAGATAGGAAAATGATCAGTGACAGCTATCTGTACCCAAACGTCAAAAATCCTGCTTTGCTCTTTTTTCCTTCTTCCCTGTTTCCCTCAGTAGGAATCTATCAAACTGCAATAGGATTTTCCTGGCCAGTTTGTGTCTTGTAAATTGACAAGACAGAGGAGAATCACTTTGCCCAGAATCCCTGCTAAATTACATGAAAACAGGATTTATGCTGCATGTAAACTGTGTAAATCCAGCCAGCTTTTAAGTGGAAACCAATTTTGTAGTGTGTAAGTATCATTGATTTGTTAATCTGACATTTTTTTTTAAACAAGCTGGTGTGGATTAGCCAGTTCTGATTATATATCTCCTACAAGTCATTGGAGTGCTGGACAGCTTGGTGAGTAAAGCACTAGAAATTAACCTTTGAGGCCCCTGCCTATAAATAAATTATTGATCCTTAGAAAAGGATCAGATAATCTCATTCAATGTAGTTTTTTGTAGCGTGAGTCTAAATCCTGCCATACAGAATCATTTATCATAATTGATGATCTTTTTCCTGAAGCAGACAGGAGCTAAGCCACAACAGAAAACAGCTCCTGGACGAATGGTACAGAAGAGCAGTATGAAGAATTTCCAACCAAGTTGATGCTTAAGGATGTTTTGTTTCCCCTCCAAATAATTCTAAGGACTTTTAGCTTTTATTTATGCTTTTATAGCTGTATATCCAATAATTCTCAGTCATGAAAAAATGTGTCTCTGAAATTTCATGTGTGATGCTATCCTAGAGCCAGACAAAAGTAGAAGAAATAAATTTCTGATCCATGACATAACAGACACAAGTGGAAAATACATAGCAGGCAATGTAATATTGAAAGGCAGAAGTGATACAGAGTTCAGTACTTAACATATAAATGACTGCTCAGGAGTACTCTACAGAAAAATAGTTAACATGGTGTCAAAAGGTAAGTGTACAGGTGACACAATCTAGTGCTGTTATGTTTTACAACGGCAACTGAGTGATCTACTGAAATGTAGCAAAGTCAAGTGAGCATTTTAATGACATGAGAAAAAAAGCTGAACCTTATGGTTAGTTTCAATAATTTGACTTCCCATTTTGCAACAGGAAGGAAAAACAGAGGACAGGCATTCCTGAGCTCTCTCTCTTTGTTGCTGGGCAAGTGAGAGACTGGGGGAGGGGGGAGAGGAGGGGGAGATTCCTGGGGGGACATGGGGAGACACCAGTTCTGATTTGGCTTATTGTCCTGCTTAAGTGTTAGCATCAAGGTCAGGGATGTTCTCGTCCTGATTTCTAGTGCCTGTATCAGCATTCATAGTGCCAAGCTATGTGACTGGGATCCCACTTGGTGTAAATTTTAAAAAATACTTTTTTTTTCTCCTAATTGGAAATGATTGATACAGCAATACCCATATCCAAGAGGGGTGAAAAAAACATGTCTCCTCCCCACCAGCCCTCTGCAGCTGGACTCTATACCTTGTGGGGTTTCATATATGCAGTTAGTAAGGCTGGAGATTTCCTCCTATACCTGTCTATTCTGGCTTCAGGCTCACAGCTCAGAAACACTGCACTGTTGAAAGAATACAGAAAAAAGTATAGCTGAGGGGAAAAATGTGCATTCTGTTGATATGGGAAGTAATTCAAATATGAGAAGAAATAGCATCATATAGAGTGTCTAATTTAATGGAGATATATTGGACTAGTGATAATGGAAGTATTGTGAGCTGAAGAAACATTAGACAAGACCAACTAATTACAAGGCATAGCATATCTCTCTGTAAGGTGGTAAAGATAAAAGATGTATGCTGTTGCTCTGGATTAACTCAGAAGTTATTTGTGGCCATGTAAGTAAAGACTAGAAGGAGTATCCTCTAGCGTGGTGCAGCAGCTGTTCTGTACTAAATTGCTAGCGTAATCTCATGAAATTGCTTGCACTAATTCACTTCAGTGTACCGATGAGTCTGATGGCATAATGCTGAGCTGTGGGGGTTCTCTCCTGCCCTGTACATAGTAAAGCATATCCATTTACCCCTGCGTTCCTAGTCCAGTGCAGCCACTGAGCTTGGGGTAAATTGTAACAGCCTTGGAAATTTATGAGCATGGTGCAAGCGCAGCATCCTTCTCTGACCCATTGAAAGGGACTATCCACATACCAAGAGCTGTGCTTTCTCTTTTATGCACAAGGGACAAAATTAAGTCAGTTCATATATCAGCATGATAACTAACCAGAGCAGAATATTTTTCAATATTTTGCAGAAATCTGTGGTTTTTTAAAAATAGATATTCCTCTACCAGGTAGAAATTGTTCAGTATTCCTTCATTGGTAATAGTGTGCCAGTTTTATCCCTCCTGATTAAAGTGTTTATCCCTGTTGATTAAAAAAAAAACACTAGACTGAACTTCAGCTGTACAGTAAAAATGATCAGGATTTTTTTTTTGTTATTCTCAATACTTTTTTTTAAGTGTTGCAGAAAAAAAGCCGGATGTTAAAGTGTTTTGTTTATTTCATAGGCAAATAATAAGTCGTGCGCCATAAAAACGGATAGGCCATCTTTGATGTTCATTGACAGATCCGAAGCAAAGCATTCTTTATGAGAAAACACTGCATTGCTAATAAAGTGATCCCAACAGCCAAGCTTGTGCTGCTTAATTTGTTTCCATGGAGTGATATTATAATTCCGACATGCTGAAAAATCGCCTCGCAGAGACTCATATTGCATTTGTCGCTGAGTGCTTCTTTGATACAACATTTGTTATTGTAGTGCTTGGGGTGTCTTCAGAGGAGTAATATTCTAAATGAACCTGGCTGTATTATCCCTTTAATGTAGAGTAGAATTTTGCATTAAATTTTCAGCTTATTTCAAATGTGTTTCACCAGCTATTCATCACGACTGGTCTGTTCAAGAATAGGGCCAGTATATCGATATAAAATCAAAAAAATCCTTAACACTATATCTTTGGGGAACCTCTTTGGTCATTCTGATTCTTTGCTGTTAGATGAACAGACAGTACAATCTCTTGTATTTATGCCTGCCTGTCAGGCTTTTTTATAGTAAAAACAGATCGGTGTTTGTAATGCAGGATTAGCCTGTCTCGCACAACGTTTTTAGAATTAGACCTGACTAGAGAGTGACTTAATTTCTTTTTCTTCTGTATTTAACTTTAGTTTTCAACCTACACCAGCTTTTGCACTCCCAGGAACACTCTGTCTCTTATGTTAGGGTAAATATTGAAGAACATATGCATTATTTGTCTGGATTTGCACAGACGAAAAGAGTAGTATGTGGTCTCCCCTCTGCAGGCTTCTGTGTTCTGAGCTGCCAGTAAAATGTAGAAAGATTGTACTATGATGTCCTATTAGACCTCAAGACTGGAAGGACAGTTTGTATTGAACACAGGCATTTTTCATAATTATGTTGCCTGCAGGGTTACCACCTGCCCTAATTTGATCTGATTAAGGTGAAATGCAAAACCGTCCTCATTTCACAAGTGGAACTTTGCCATGTTCCCTCACAGAGAGCAGTAAAATACACATACATGTATTGCTGTTGCAAAGGAGGAAGAAAAATAGAATTAGATAACAATTAAGATTTCAACTCCATTACGAGAGTGCAGGTCACTTTTGACAATTGCTTCATTCTTTAGTGTTCTGGAAATGGTTTTCTGTCATAAAACCCTTGAAAAAGAGAAAATCATAGCCATTCATCCAGATATGTCTGTACTATTCTATGAGACATAATATATTCCATGGCTTTTTAAAATTCTCTTTTGGTTGGATGGGCTTATTGTCCATGAACATTTATTTTTAGAGTAGCCTGGGCTTGCCTGGTAGTCAGAGTCATTTATGTAGCAGTTTAAATATTTGTCTAAGCTCTCAGTGAAAGGCTCATGTTGAAGTCTTATAAATGCTGCACAGATTAAAGGAATAGCATTTTTTATATAGTTTATACAGAATGACGTCATATCCCAGGAAAAAAAGAAATGCAAATGTAGAAAGAAAAGCATTGCTGTTTCTGGGTCACTTAATATGTTTGCTATTCTATTTTCTCCAGTAGTAATTTTGTGCATGCTTATGCATGTGTGAGCGAGAGAGTGAAACCTACATGTGTGAATCTTAGGTTTTCTGTTGGATTTTTTTTGAGCTTGGCATATTGATTTTCCTGTACTGCCGACAGAAAATAACCTTTTAAAATTGCATTTAAATATTCCTGAACACTAGTTCTGTAATTAAAGAGATGGAAAGCTGTGTTTGTTCTCTGGCACCTGGCCACATCTTCCTTGATGGTACAATGGTTTATTCTACATTATGTGGTCTGTATAATAACCTCGCTTGGTAAAATACAAATGAGATGGAAATTTATTACAAAATGAATTGCTCAAACTCCAATTGCTTGGTCACTCCCAAAATTATAGGAGGACAGTTTCCTTAATTCAACTTTTAAGGGGAAAAAGAAGAAATATTTACTCTCCAAGTCTGATTCTCAGCACTTGGGCTTTACAGTATACATCTGTTATCAAGCCATCAGCTGGAAAACGGCTATGTGAACTTCAGTTTAATTTCACCTTAGAAACCTTTTAGCGTTTTCTATATTGCACCTACTTAATTCTGGCATTCAGAAATGACAGTCTGTTAAAGACTTGCCCTTCAGTAACTGGCAAATGAAATCCTTCTATAGTTATTTTTGCCTTGTGTTGACTTTCATTCATGGATAGTTGGATTTTCCCTGAAAAGGCAATATCTTCTCTTATAAAGTCTCCACCACATGCTGAAAGGTCCTGACCTCTCACTTGCCTTCTTAAAGGTACTGATCATCATCAAAGGCCAGTGCCAGCATGAAGGTGAAAATTTGAGAGAACGGAGTTTGCTTTAGAGATTTCAACTACTTTTTGAATAAAAGATGAGAAAACCTTTCATGAATTGACCTGATTGAGCTAAAAACCTAGTGTCCTGAGAGTGAAGAGCTCCTTTCAGCCCAGATCCCTGCAAGGAGATTTTCACTACCAAGGTATATATGGCAGAAGGTGTTGAGACTTCCCAAAGAAGTGTAAAGCAGTTCTGTTGTATGTCAGCTGAAAAAAAAAAAAAAGAAAAAAAGAAAAAAAAAAAAAGAATAACCTGGTTACATTAGGAGCCAGCCTTAGACTTGCCATTTTCTGACACTTTGATGTTATGAAGAAACTGTAGGAGTAACTTCTGTTAATTAAGAAGCATTTTAAAAAAATATTTCTTTAGAATTTACTTAGTTTGGCAAAAGTCAGTACTTGCATGGAAAGAAGGGAGTCTCCTTTTTATTTCTGCTTCTGGATCTGCTGTATTTGAGCAATAAAGGTCGTAGTTCAATTTCCCATTACAGATAGACAGCACGGATTTTGTTTTGTCACAAGAGTTTAGTATTCACTGACTTTACTAAGAATTGCATGGATGAATTTATGCCTATAATTTAAACCAGAATATCGAGCAGATGGTACAGACTATTAGTCAAATATGTTTGCACTATTGCATGGTTGCCCTGAAGTCTTAGTCTCTTGGGCAATACAGAATTTTTTTATAGAAAATTATCCCCCTCTGACAGACTCAACAACTTATCACATAGCAGTGCAGAATATAGAGAAACCTGCCAAAAATAACAAGCAGTAGCATGCTGGCATTGAGAAGCTTTGTACAATTCAGAGTTTGAGTGCTGATGTGACTAAGCAGTACTTGTTCAAGTCTGCTTTAAATATTGTTTTAAATATGCAAAAAGCAAGCAAGGAAGCAGGTTCTAAACTGAAATGGCAGGTCAATATTCCTGCTGATATTTTCTGTTGTACATATTAAAAGACAGACCCTAGTAGAGAATGCCTAACTTGTTTCATTGCTTCTAGTCATTTGGCTTTAAAGCATCATTAAAAAAAACAGTGAGAAGCAGCACAGTGAAGGCCAAAGTTGTATGCAATGTGAGAAAGCCAGGCCATCAGAATTTTCTCTAATCTGAGATGCTCTGTTTGCTGCCAGTAGTCAAGCTTTGTGATCCTTTCCCAACTCTATTGCAGTCCCTTTGCAGAATTGTTGCATAAGTACTTCATGAGAGCAAAAATACCTTTGGTGTCTTTGGATGATTTTGAAATTAAGTACATCCGGACAAAATTTAACCTATTCAGTTGGGCAACTGACATCTCTGGTAACTGGTCAGAACAGAAGTATTGTATCCTGACAATCAAGCTTTCACAAAACCTTGAATATTAGCTTCATCAGCCTTTTTGGTAGCAAAAATCTGTATAGGTCTTTTTACTGACTTCAGCTGTCAGACGTCAATCAAGAAAAGAGAAAATTAACTTAACACTTTGACAGGGGTATTAATAAGGGGAAAACATAATTTCAATTCTGAAATTTTTCTCTAAAAAGCAAATAGATTTCTTATTACAGATTAGGGTTTGAAAGAGTGGCACTTAAATATATCTTTTACTGGCATGCAGTCTTTTCTAAGAAAGTATTACATTTTGTCTACAAAGCCCATTTTTTTTGCTAGTATGAATATGTGTAAGCACCATGGATGTATTTGTTGCTGTATTAGTTTCCTTGAGCTGAAGAACAGCCCCACCATTTCCAGATTTACAGAGACTTTTGAAGACTTACAGGAAAGACCTTCACAATGTTGACCTCTGGGCACGTAAACCACATGCAGGCATTCCTTGTCGTGCTATCAGGTTTAGCATTGCCCAGCACAGAGCTGAGTTTTACAGTCTAAATATGTGCCTGCTGACTTTGAAAGGAGAGAATTCAATAGTTCTTGCTTTTGAAAAATCTCCTTTTATATTTTCTTTCCAAAGGAATCTATATTATTGAAACACTAATCTTTTTTTGGGCATATATTTGTTTTACCTTGCTATCTATTTATCTAGATTACTGTATGGAAAAATTTAATCTGCAAACTGATGTTACCAGAATGGCATGACTACAAGTAAAGAACCCCGTGTAATGTTTTACTTTACTTTTTTAGTTATTACTGGATATGTTATTTCGTACACCAGTTGCAAGGTGGCCAGTACAAGATACTTGGCTGCTAAGGTTGTCTCCCAGTTAGTAAATATACTGATGACAGAAAATATACAAAATATACAAACAACATTCTAGTGCAGGAGTCCTCAAACTTTTTAAACAGGGGGCCGGTGCGTGGATGATGTGGCAGGAGGTCATCTGCGGCTGCTTGGTTTCCCCCCCCAACCCCCGGGGGGTGGGGTGGGTTGGTGGTGTCTGTAAATACCAGGGGCCGGATTGAGGACCCTGGGGGGCCTTATCAGGCCTGCGGGCCATAGTTTGAGGACCCCTGTTCTAGTGTGTCCAACAACTGCGTGTAGCATTTTTAAATAGATCTATAGCTAAGATGTATTATACTTGCTGAAAAGACTTCTGATACCTATAAGGAAGGCAAGGGAAGAAGCACTGTGCATCCGTTGAACAAAAAATCTGGTTTTGTTGCTTGGGGAAAAATGTTCCATGACTGAACCTACCTCAATCACAATAGATCATCAAAATAGGTATTGGAAGCAGAAGTATGGGTCAGAGAATTTCATTTGCCAATGCGACTCAAATGCATGATCAACATTGAGAATTCAGAAGGTAAATAAATAAGGCCTTTTGTTAATAATAAATCAATAGGTAAACCTAGTTGTTACAAGCTGATTTCATAAGAGGATTTTCTGTTGTGTGATTTTTTGTTTGTTTGTGGTTAGCAATAATTGATCTTCTAAATATAGTTGTGTGCCCACATGAATCCTCTGCATTTTAAGACCTGCAGATATAATAAGGCTTTGGACTTGAGATAACGAATGATTCACAGAACAGTTGTATCACCTTTCTTTCTTTAAAAATTAAATCTTTCTTATACAAAGGAAGATACCTATAAGCACAGTGTACATCTACAAATTAATGAAGCTTTAAGTTTGGTTACATTTAGAAAATTATCTAGGTAACAACAGAGAAAAAATCCTCAATAATTTACTATTTACAAAAGTATTGCTCATGAAAGTTGTAAAAAATATTATGCAAATGATTGTAATAATACCCTTCTGTGGGATCTGTGAGAAAACATTTCTACATCTTTCACAATGCACAAACACAAACAGTATTCCAAGGATAGTCTTATGTGCTTATATTCTGTAAATTATTTACTTTATATTCTTCATATCTTTTTCTCTTTTCAATGAAATACTTATGCATTCCACTCTCCTTCGTTTTGTCTTTGTTCATGTTCACATAACTTCAAAACCGAGAAGAGGTCACCTGAAACATCAAAACATTTAATTAACACAAGCACAGTGAAGTCACTTCATACTTTGAAATCATTGTCAGTTCCCATAAGAGTGACCCCACTGTCACCAGCACAGGATTGCTTTTCACTGGAAGAGACACATACAGCAGAAGGGTGTATTTTTTGCGCCAATATTCCAATTAGTTGAACAGGTTGGAAGAGACTGGGAAAATGACATAACAAATGAATCCACACTGATTATGGGATTTCAAAACTGTTTTGTGTGAGAGTGTAGCCCAGCTCCCTCTTCTCAGTACCTCGTTACCATTCCCGTTGTTATCACACAGAGTGCAGGGCTGTGCTCTTCCTGCCATTCTTGCTTGCTGAGCAGAGTTGGCTGTGCTGTGCTGTGCTGGGTACTTGTACCATGTGTATGGGGTCCCAGCTGCTGTGTCCCACTGTAACTAGAGGCTGGCTGTGCTCCGAATGGATACTTGCTGCAACAAGAACCTCTGAGCTGCCAGCTTCCCTTGCCACCATTCCTTGCTGTGCACACACAGCAAGCCAGTGTACACTTGCATATATATATATATAAAATATATATAATCGTTGCTATATTGCAAGTGCTGCCATTAGAGTGCTAGAGTGCTGCATTTCCAAACTTGTAGAATTGGTTTTTTGAATATGGAACATTTTTCGTATCTGTACTCAAGTCAAATAAAATTCTACATGGATCAGTCAGGAAAAAAAAAAATAAAAAAGACACGTTCATTAATTTTCTAAGCACGAATTGGTTATTCTCATGTATTTGCAATATTTTCCAGTTGCAAGCTTGGTTTAACAATTAGCACTGTCTAAAGATATGCTTTGAAGGGCATGGATAGATATTCTTACATGGTTGTGTTCAGAGCTCACAAAAGGGTATGTACTCTTCAGAATTAACAGGTGTTGATGCAGACATCAACTTTAAGTGAGAGAAATGGAAGTTACGCTGTGTTCACCATGTAAATGCACAGTTTGCGTGGAGATAAATGTGATGGGAAAATTTACATGCTCAAAGTTAAGCATGTGCAGAAGTGATTGGGATTGCAGGGTGTTGGGTGAAAATAAGCTCATGTAACCTTAAAAGTCTAGAAGTTACTTCTGTAAATCTTACCTAGTCACCTTAGACTTCTCAGTTGATGGATATAAGTGGATACCATTTGGGGTCCGGCCTCGGATGGAGGGAATTACCCTGTGAAGGTGGGTTTTTCCTCCTGTTGACTAAACAGGAAGCGTGCAATGAATATATTAGACCCATATACCCAATATTTTGATGCTTAAATTCAGTAAATTGAATCTCATCCAAGCATACCATTTGGGAAAAGATGGCATTTAAAAGGCAAAACAGGGAATAATGCTACAAATCTGTGGTGGAAGACATAGCACAAAATCCTACAGCAGAGATAAATGCACTTGTACCTGCACGTTGTGTGATTTTCTGTGATTCTCTGAGGCTGATATTCAGCCAGGCCCGTCCCACCCCAGCCAGGAGCAGGGAGCTGGGGCCACGGAACAGCCCCAGCCCTGGGTACTGGGGGGCAGCCCCAGCCCTGGGCCATGGGCACCTCCCTGGGGATGGGGACAGGCCAAGGCTTGGCTGGGCCGTGGGCCCGTGGGTGGGCCTGGCTGTGGGGAGCAGGAGACTGGCCCTGCTGCGGAGTCACTGGGGCAGGGCCTGACGGCCCTGGGGGGCTGATGTGGGGCCCTGGGCTGTGGGGGACCCCCAGGAGGCTGGGCAGGGACAGTTGGGGCTGGTGGTGCCATCAGGGCCCTGACACTTGCGTTGGTTCTCAGTTGGCTGTATTTGTAACAGCAGCCATTTTCTGCTTTTATTTTGCCAGTTTATGCAATATTAAAGGGTTGATTTAATTTTTCCTTTGCCTTCTCATCAGAGAACATAAGTCATACAAAGTGATAATTTTAAGCAGAAACAAAACCAGAAGCCAATTCTGTCTGAGAAAAAAAAAAAAGTGAAGACTTGGGTAATTAAATTGGTAGTAATTAGAATCATAGTTTAATTACAAGTGTAGCTCACAATGTGTGTTCAGACCACTTGAAATGAGGAGATTTATGATGTTAGGAGACATTAAACTGTCCTTCCTAAGTTTTGTTTCTTTATTCTTCTCTTGGAGATACATATACGATCAGATTAAAAATATCTGTATATCTTTATGAAGAGAATATCACAATGTAAATTGTAAATTTACAGTTGCAAGTTTCTGTGTCTTTGAATTTACTTTCCTTCATAAGTGCAGCACTCAGAGTTCAACAATAAAGCAATATGAGAATCAAGCAACAACAGAATTATTCAAACAAGTAATCTGAGGTAGGATGGAACATTAATAAACAGATAATATGCTTATATTTAATGTAGTAATAAATGCTTAAATAGAAGAAATTGCTTGTGTTGAGTTTATAAAGCTGCTGGTGCTTTGAATGGCGTATCATCCCTTTATAACTTAGTTTCCTACTGAGACTCAAGCTCCATCACATTGGTTTCATGGGTCTCATTGCTTTGAGGTCAATGGAGCTGTCAGAGGAAAAAGCGGTATACAAACACTAAAGATTTGCATCAATTTTATATTTCTTAAATCTCACTTTGCCTTCACAGTTAGCAAAAACCTGTACAGTCATTGTAGCTAAGAACATACGAAACACATAAGTTTGCATGTGTGTTGAAAGGGGGAGCTAATAAACAATTTAGCTGCCATCTTATCAGTCTGCAGATGTCCTCAATCCTGACTTTTGGCTTCTGATTAAAGGCAATTGTCCTTGCTTTTGCATAATTTCCTTTTAATGTTCTTATGTGTAATTGTTATTGATTATTTTTTAAATATTTCTATGGTTTGGTTTATGTCTATGGAAATTTCATGTTTGCCTGTACTTTTTCAAGTAATAATTGGGAAGAGGGAAATGAAAAGTTTCAGTAATTGTTGAGAGCATTGATTATAAAGGTTTCTGTACTACAGAGGGCATAAAAACTAATCCTCAAAGCATTCTACACAAAACAGCAGAAATCTGTAAATTGCAGATTATTTATTTCACATGGCATGCGCAAGTCGCACATCATAGACTTAGAAAATGCATTTTTCTTTTAACCTTTGGTGTGCACAGTTTGCCAGTGAACCCACTGCGTGCTGTGCTTAACTTGTAATAATTTTCAAGTCATCATGTGTGTTTCCATGTACATAAATATGTTGATGGATATATAGGTGGGTTTGTGGGTGAGATGAAAAATATTTCTTAATTCTTTTCAGTAGAATAGGTAATTTTTAACCTATTTTCCTTTTATTTATGGAATGATTATTTGTCTGTACCCTTTGTCTCTAGTCATTGTGCAGGAACTTAACATTATCCAAGACTTTTTCACAGCTCCTAGATATATGGTAAAAAAGGATCACCAGAACAAGCATTGGAGCATGTTTTACAAAGTTCTGCTTACTAAACAGAAGAAATTAAAGTAGACATAGGAAATATCAGAAACACATCCAGAAATATCCCAAAAGAGGGATGATCTCTTTTTGTTTTCCATATTTCTTCTTTATTTTTATTTTTTTCTCAAATTGTTGTTTGACAACAATAATTTCCATTGTTTCTTTGATTTATTGCTTCTGCAATGTGAAGATCTGAGAAGACTTCTTACAGATAGCAGACGGCTAATGTGTGTTGGTATGATGCAATACTGCACACACTTGACATTTCTGAACTCATTGTTGCTGGAAAGCATCACGCCAACAGTGACATGCTTTTTAAGCTCTCTTATCTTCTTTGCCAGTAACTTGTATAGTTAGCTTTCAATATCCAGTGAAAGTCTGGACTATGAAAAATTGAAAACTGCATTGGGCAAGTCTCTAAAAAATAGACTATACAAAATACTGCATTGGGGAAAGGTTGCAGCAGTCGACAACTAGTAACACTTAAACATACAGATATTTATAAATACATCTATATATCTTCATACTTGTACACATTTTTTGCAAACAAAGGTCCTTGGTTCCAAAATGTTTATAGTCTCTAACATGGGAGAAAGGGAGAATGCATGTAAGCAGTTCACATAAAAGAGATCATATAAATTATGCATGAGGGCAGAATGGGATGGATTTCTGGGAGAAATAGGCATTCAGGAAATATGATTTCAAGGAGAATGGAAAGAGAAAAAGTTCTTGCTAGGCAAGAAAAAGAGAAACTTTCCCATCTTAAAGGATCTAGTGAATAATAAATTGGAAAGGATAAGAGGGAAGAAAGAAATGATTGGTTGAAGAAGAAGCTGTAAAGACAGCAAAAAGCAGAGACAAGCAGAAAGCAGTTTAGTTGTGTTACGAAGCTAACATCTGTCAAAGATTAACATGCAGTATTACGTGAAATTGTAATTATCCTCTGCACGTAGAAATTCCTATAGCAGTGTACAATCAATGCAGATATATTCAGGGGAAATTACATGTGGGGGAAAAGTTAATAATTGCATAAGGACTGAAGAGTAAGAGAGAACTGTGTTTTATGCAGTGAGTTCTGATTGAAACACAGAGAAGTCAATAGCTCTGGACTACACGTAGGACTCAGGTTGAGAAGTTAGTGGAACAGTTAGAGCTGATATGTTCAGGGCTTGGATGAGCTGGAAGATGGAGATGTAAATCCCAGTGAAAATGGACAGAAAAGTTCTGCATAGAAGTGATTGTGTAGTGGAAATAGTAAGGACAACTTTAAGTGCATTGAGAACAAGAAACAGAACAAACAGTGAGAGTCGTAAGCATGGGGTAAATGAGGAGAGAAAATTAAAGGTGAATTAGGGGTTGTGGTCCTAGAAGTTGAGAAGAGTAAAAATCCATTAAGGAAGAATCACTTAGAGCTAAAACTCACACGATCCAATATGTGAATATCCTTGTGTGTGAGAGGAAGGAAGAGACAGGTGAAAAGGAAGCCTATAAGAGTATCATAGGTTTTATTAAATGGGAAGAAATAATAATATTTAATAAGAGACAAGCCATTAATAGATAATTCTTAACATATGCTTTATCCTGGGTGACCTTAAACCTTGGCTACTTTTAAAAGGATTTGCTGATGGAGTTGTGTTGATGGTGCATTCTCCACCTCCTTGGAATGGAAATGATAAAGCATTTACCAGCAAGAAGTTCATTTGAATATCATTTAAATTAGTTCCCTAATTAGAAAAAGTTATATCAGTAGAAGACTTGTACTAGTATATTTGTATATAGTAGGGGTTTTGCCTTTTTTAGTTATGTTGCTTGCAAGTATAAAAGCTTTTCCTTCTGTATCCCTAAAATGGCTATGCCAACAAGTTGTGAGTGCCTCATTGGCTTTGAGTGAAACCACAGTACTGGTGGAGATTTCCTGACAACTGTCTCTAAATTCATTTGCATCCTTTTAATGGCAGTCATCAAGAATGAGAGGTAACTATTTGTAGTTGCATCAGCAGAAAAGCAGGTTGATAAAAATCGTAGTTCCTCCCATGTTCTGGGGAGAACTATGCTCTTAATTCCTTTTAAGGAATTTTCTCTGTTCACAAGCAGATGCTTCAATTTATGGTAAGAAGAATAAAGCCCAGATTGCTTTCACAGTCTGCACTTTTATCGCTTGCCAGAAATGAGTCTAGTAGTGTACAAAAAGTGAGTAGCAGCCTTGGATTTAATCACAGTCTGAACAGGTCAGTAAAGTGCATGGCACTGAGCAAGACATATTTTTTCTTACTGGCTGGTACAGATGTGAAAGTCTGTAGTGACTGAATGTTAATCTCATTGCAAAGTTCTGGCAAATCGCTCCCCTGCCTGCATAGTTGGTTTGTGTATTACATCTGTGGGTGACAACTACATATTTGTGAAATGGGTTGTATTTGTGACAGCCAAAATTAAAGTGATCTGTGGGGCCTATGAAATCCTTCAGGGAATCAGGGAAAGCCTGTATTATGCTTAGAAATGAGTCCAAAGCTGGTGTGTGAATGAGAATTCAGCCTTGGGCAGCTCCAAGGTTTTGATGTGAGATCCTCTTTTAACAGGCTTTTTGGCTTACACTAAGGGGCTGGTGGTATCTGGCAGACAGTGCTGCCCTTTTCATCTTGCTTTTGTTTGTAGTCCTTTGGGGAAAGGGATAAAATATTCAGAATATAACCTTTCTAAGTGTTCTTGGTAGCATGCTTGGAAATGTGGAAGGGTTATTTGATAGACGGGTTTCAGCATTCTGGTGCCTGCAGAACCATGGCTAATCTTTCTAATCTTCTTTATCTAAGGTAATCTGTATATTCTATCCTCTCTGCATCTATGAATATTATGCTGAAACTGCACTGACAGGAACCTCTAAAATGCCTGGTTTTGTTTCTTTCCAACAGCTGGCTGCCCGGACTCCTTGATTAAAGAGCTTCATCACTTTAGGATTCTGGGAGAAGAACAGGTGAGTTGGCATCTCAAAGGCAGCATCTTAATGTCATGAAAGATAGACGCTAATGAGACAGTTTCATCTCTCTCCAGGGAGGCAGAGTGTATCTCATGAACCCCAATGACCTGAAATGTGGGGGGAAAAACTCACAGGAGTTATATGTGAGATATGTTTTTTTCATTCTATCTATCAGCCTTGACACGTTATTAATTGGTACATCTGCTGTCTGCCACAACTTGTCGGCTTTCAACTACAGCAGTAAACAGGCTTTCTAAAACAACAGATAGACAAACAATCTAACTAAAGGATTGATACGTACAGCTACTCATGATATTATAAATCTCTTTTTGTGGCCTTTTTTCTCTTTTTAAAATGTGTTTCTCATTCATAATCATAGGTGTGCTTTGCACTCAGAAAACTATTTCTGTAGAAGGATTTTAGAAAGCGTAAGTGAAATATGCTTTGCAACCCTCACAAGATGGTCATAGTTATTATTTTGTCAATAATGAAATTAATGTACAGAGATATTGAGAAATGGTCTTAAATTCTGAGAGGCAAGTTGAATTTTCAAACACTTACTGCTACTGAAATTCATGTTGTCTTTGTCTCTCAAGTATCTCTCCTAACGTACTGGTTATAAAACCTAACTGCCTGACATGGAGTTGCACATACTAGAGACCAGGGCCCTGGAAGCTCAGCATTAGTGTGTTGTACATGAGATTATCTGCATCTTTTAAGGAACCTGGTACCAAGGGACTTGCTCAAGGTTATATGAGGGCTGTGACAAAAGTAGGAGCAGTTCCTGAATGTTAATTCAAAGTCTGGTTTCTTGGGTTTTGGATCAGATTATATGGTCAAGAACACCCTGTTACTTCTTTCCCTGTCACTCTCCCTTTTCTTATTACAGATAGGGCTGCTGGTACATTTTCTAGACTCCCAGTTTTCCTCCACCAGCCCCCACCTTCAGCTGTTATAGAAAGTCAAAAGCCAAATTCCTCAGGGACACAGCTTTTCCTCAGCAAGAAGGCAGCACAAAGGGGACTATGGAAGGGTTTGTCTGACAGGAATGGAAAAAAGGACAGAAAACAGACTAGGCCAAAGGAGATACTTGAAGTAGAAATGTGGTGAGATTGAGGATTTAGGAAGTGGAAATGAAATTATGACCAGGATTGACGGGGCCAAGAGACTGGTTAGAGCCAGATGACAAATGGAGGGCAGAGTGAGGTGAAGCCTGGGGACACTGGAGAGATGGGGCTGGCTGGTGAACCAGAGTAGCAGTAGAAACCAGAAAGGTAGGGATAAGTGTCTGTCAAGGAACTGGGACCAAGAACTGTCAGGGCATGATCAAATATGGGAACTTGCTAACAAGTCTGGTAAAGGAAGATCTCTACTTAATGAGCTGCACAAGGAGGTAAAGCTAAGCAGGGCAGGAGGAGTGGGGAAAAAGGAGAGATCTGAAGGAAAAGTAAGGAACGGCTAAACCAAGAGACTGTGTCTGGGAAAGGGCTGAACCAGACGGATGTTGACAGCTCCACTGGCAGAGCTCTTAGGATGGAGTTGCAGACCTCAGCCTTGCCAATGACCACTAATAGACCAATATAATTTAATTCATGGATTTTCTGGTTTTTTCTTTTTGCTTTTTAGAAAAGGTTGTGGTAGACATAAAAACAAAGGCTAAAAGAGTTAAGACCACAAATGAAGATTTCAGACATTAGGAAATGTCAGTTTTAAGATTTTTTATGTAATCTTTCTTTGTTCCACTCACCTACCCTTACACCTTTGCACTAAGAGCATATTAAATTATATGATCACACAAACTTCAGAACTGGGATGATGTAAACCATGAGGAACTACAAAAGAAAAGATAATTAATTTCCACCCAATGACAAGAAAAGTCTTGAGAGTAGAGGATTTTGATGAGGAAAGCCTCGCTAATCAAATGAATACAGTATTTTTGCCACTTGGAATATCTTTTGTATTTTTTCTGACTTTCAAAATGACATTACTCCTTTTTGTATTGAATACACCTAAACAAATGAGAATTTTTTGTCATCATGCATTAGGAGCACAAAACTATGCAGATGGAAAGTTGTTTTGCAGAATGGGTCTGACCTATAAACATTTGCCTTTCTCTGAAACTGACTACACTAACAAATTATTTGTACACAGCAGTTTTCATTACAGCCTTGAATGATGTCTTTGCAGGTAGTGAACACTGCCATGAGGCTTGAATTATTCCATAAGACCATGCATGTATAAAGAATATTGCAATTATAGTTTATCCCTCCAAAAGCATTTTTATCATGAGTCTACTGGTGAATCACAGTAGCTCTTGGCTGAAGTTAGCACACACTTTGACAGGGAGAATTTGGTGCAAAACCAAGGTAAAAAAATTAAATCTAAATTATAAAAGAAATTAATTTTGGAGAAAGTCCTTATTCACATGGCTATTTAATTATTTCTTATATTTATTTAGTGATATATTTGCTTTTAAAAAAGATCGGAAGTGTGTCTTTTTCTGCTGTCAGGCATACTAGAAAGAAAAAAAATCATAATTAATTATAACACTGTTTTATTCAGACTGCTTACAATTTCCATATTATCAACAAACATATATTTTCTTCCACTCCAAGCAACAGTCAAAGTATAATAGGGGCCCATTACTACTTCATGTCCAATCTTGATTTATTTTTAAAATGCTTATATATTTAAAGCCAGATTATACAAGCAGAATGGACTATTGTGATAATCTCTTCTTTATAATCTCCTTTAGAAATACACATTACATGACTGCCTTGGATTAATTCTTGTTTAAACCGGACTATATTGCCTAGGAAAGCATCCATTCTTTGTTTACAAATCACTTGCAGACATTAGATCTTATTATACCTCTCAGTAGTAAGAGACACAAAATTCCTGGCCTTTTTTTCTTTCCACCACTCCACCAGATAGATAGTAGTCTGGCATAGGCAGTAGTGCACCAGTATGACCCCTATATTGCCTGTCTCCCCTTTCACAGTGTCCAGATCCTTTATATTTCTAATTCCCTTTGTCCTGTCACAAGGCAGTAGATGATCATCATAACAAAAAATGTCTTCGACCTCTGAATGCAACTCAGAAAAAAACACCATAACCCTGAAACAAGAGTAAAAAATTGCTTATACAGCAAAAGAGAGTCAGACTGTCTGCTGTATGTTTCAGACAGAAAAGAACCTTTCAATTTGAAGTGGACATTCCCACTGAATCTTGTGGATTCCAGTTAAACCAGTGGCTGCCCCATAGGAATATAATTTCCCTTGTAGAGATTTCAATTTATTCATCTATGAGGTGCCTTAGTGCTTTTGGACATGGATGGACACAGCTCAGATTCAGCTCACAATCCATCACATTTCTTCCCAGACAGAAATCCCATTCTGCAATTGTGGGTAATAGTTTGTTCTTAGAAAAATAATCTTACATGTGACTGTACTGAAAATTGTCTGCTTAAACCCAGTTTACCAACAGTTAAAGATACTCCTGTAGCATGAACTTAACCATCCCTGTTAGATGTTCATTACTTCCTCCTTCCAAATGGTTACAAGCTTTATCATGGATGTTTTATTTTCTTGGTTTTCTTCAAAGTCATTGGTAAAAGTTTTAGGTGGTGTTAAGGCCAAGAATCAATACTTTTAGGACCTTTTTGGAAACACACCTGCATAATAACGATCACCCATTCACAGTTATATTTTAGACATGCCAGATAGCTAAGTTTTCATCCTCTTAATATATGGCATTTTTTTATTTTGTAGATTTATTTGTATTAGATGTTTTTTATTTAGCTTTTATATAGTTTTATTTATTTATTTATGTGTATTTGAATTTTTATTACAGATCTAATTTGTATTAGATTTTGTATCACTGTAAATACTTAATCAAAGTGCCAGGCAACAGCAAGACAAATGCCTTAGACAAGTCTGCTTCATCAACTCTCTTCACCTTTATCAACCAAATTTCAGTCAAAATCAAGCAACTGTTCCTAACACAAAGCCCTGGTCTCTACCTTATATTCATCAATTATTTATTTCCTGTAAATTCTGACCATATATCATTTTTGTTGATGTCATTAAGGGGGGAAATTTTTTGAGTGGCTTGCACTCAAAAGCATGTGTCTGCCTGTCTACCTGTCTATCGAAATAAAAAGTTTTTTTGTCTAGATGTAAACACTGAAGGAAAACTAATGCTGAGAAAAAACGTCTTTGTGTTCAACTTGAAGCATGAAGCATTGCTCATTAATATTTCCTAAAGGGAGTTCTGTAATAATAAAACAGTTGTCCAAATAGTCAAACTTCTCAGTAGTTTCCTGGACATGTAAAACTCCCACATTCTGTTCCCTCAGGAATGTACATTATGGGAAATTCATTGTAGTTGGAAAGTCTATATTTTAATGTTTAGTTGGTAGCAACAAGATAGTTTTTAAAGAGGGTTTTTTTTTTAGACTTTACAGAAAGAGGTAATCATAGTCTGTGTGATGAAATAGAAGAGTACAAGCTTTCCCAATATGCATTGTTGATACCTGAATTACCGCAGCTTCCAGAGCAACTGGCTTAATACACAACACAAATACATTTATCAACTGCATTTAGCAACTGATTGCTACCCCACTTGATACTTGACCCTTTGAGAAGGTGCCAGAGAGTCTGACCTTTGCAGCTTTGACTGGTTTGTTTTGGACCTCTTCCTCACAGACTCTCCCAGTGCACAAAGGTCTGTACAAGGCAAAGAGAGTGTCCTGGACATGCAGCCCCAGGAAGGGTAAAACCTGGAGCTTTCTAACAGTCCTTAGCTCTTTCGAGCTTTTTCTTGCAATTTGATCACATTATTCATAATCCATCATTTTCCCCTGGCATAATGGACACAGTCCAACCTGCTGGCTAACTGCTTCACTTCATGGGTAACAACAATACACTCAGGATTGGGATGGAAGATATATTAAGTGGGGAGATATGGAAAAATAGCACAATATAAGAAAGTCTCCTGCTGTAACCATTTGCCCTGTCAGGCTGGCTGTCTCTGCAAGTAAATGCAAAGGGTGATACAAGTGGTCATAGTACAAGCTGCTTACAAAAATGTAGTAAATATGGGCTCTGTCCAAATACGGTGCAAGGCAAGTAATTCAAGCCAGTGGCAGAGACAGCAGAGAGAGCACTGTAATTCAGACCTAAACACTACAATATACCAACATAGCAAGATGACTTGCAGTGAACTGTTATGGAGTCTCCCTAATGACTCTGAGAAACTTCCCTCTTCTCCCCAAAATGAATTTTAAAAATCCTGTTTAATTGTTTAAATGGAATATTGCGATTCGCGAATAAAATAGCAGCTACATCTGAAGGCTGGAAGGGAAAAGAAGTAACGCAAGAGCAAGCCATCTGCCGCTATACCTGAGTGCCCCCAACAGGTCACAGCCCAGATGAAGCAGATGACATGCTAGTGGCAGGAAAAGAAGCTGCTAAGTAATGTATAGCTGCACTTCTCTGCTATATCATCTGCTCTGACAACTTTGCAGAATGTATTGGCCAGTTTCTTGATATTTTGACAGGGGAATGATCAATTTTAACAGATCTCTTCTATCAACTGCTACTGCAACTCATATCACTGCTCACTTTTTCTTTAGAAATGTTGTGGGCGTTTATATCCCTGGAATCTGAACAAACCTGAAGCGGCGGTTGTGGTTCTTTTTCCACATTTCCTTTACAGCTGGGGAAAGCTTATGCAAAGGAATACCCTCTTCTGAAAATCTGCAGATCCCCATGCTCTTCAAAGGTGGTGTGGTCTGGTGCTAGGTTTTGCCATGAGCTGTAACTTCAGGAGATACGGAAATCTAGTATTAAAAGAACACAGTGTGGACAAAAATCATTAAACATTGATTGAGGTTTTAAAGGAGTTTGTGTACAATACATGTGTGTGACAGGGGGTGAGTCTATTTTTATTTTTTTTTGCTTGCAATACTTGCTAGAAGAATTTTGTTTCATGTATATGCTACAGAATATTAATGTAAAGTCAGTCTTTAATTGATGTATATTTACCCATTCAGGCAAAAGTAATGTCATGTGACAATTCTAATTAGTCAGCTGGGTTTAGTGCAGGAAAATGTCAAATATGATCAACAAAATGCTTCTGAGGGATTTGCGGGTCTAGATTTTTTGATAACTATACTTGGACAAAAGGTATGTTACCTTGATAATTCACATACAGTTAAAAAAAAAAAAGAATAAATTTTTACTGAATATTTTATCCAGTTCGTATTACCAAACCAAAGCTAGTTTGTTACTGTTCTCAAATCTGTATCTTCCTTACAGCTCTGTGCTTTCCCACCCAGTCCCCTGGCTTCAGCTACTACTCAATGTGAGTAGTACTTACACACATCTGTCTCTTTAATTTTTCTGTCTGATACTCGATTTCTGTACATCTCATTTGGCTCACCTTTTGGATTTGTCATCACCATCCCATAACTCTTTCTAAAACTGAGCTGCTGCATTTAATTCCTGATCCTCTTTATACCACCTTGTTTTTATAGCTGTAACTACACAACAGACTTTACAGTCCTGCAATTTCATATGACCAGCAATGTACCTCTCTTTTCTTCCTATGTTATATCTGCCTTGAGTGTCTCCTAACCACCACCTTCTCTGACTTCAGAGGTAATTGGAATCCATGTAGTTTCCTCAGCTTTATATCTCCTGGATTATCACAGATTTATTCTCTTTGGTTTCTTGTCATGGGCAGGGCATCTCTGTTTTCTTACTCCTTTTCTAACTTGTTGCCTGTGCACTAGACAAGTAAAAGTAATTTATTTTTTGTTCAACAGCTGAAATAAAAAAATGGGGAGAAAGGAAGGAGAAAGTACTTGTGATCAAAACGAATTTAAAGGATATTATTTTCCTGTCATAACCAAAAAATATGTCATTTTACATAGGACCCAAATTTCAATTTGTTTACTTGTCTGTAACAACTATCAATGAAAAACTTGAGTGCTTCTTAAAACAGTGGAATTCGCTTCAACCCAGCTTTTACTAAATTCAGAGATAATATTTGAACCCCAGTATTCAGGATCTCAGGTCGTTGTAGAAAATGGGACTTCTTCCATCCTTTGGATGACTTTGATCTGCTTTCATGGAATATGCATGTATTCACTTTTGTGACCTGAGAAGTGGAATCCCCAGAAGCCAGAATCTACTTCAGTGAGAATTAGTTGCACAATTTGCAACAGCATCGACTGAAAAGATTTCCTTGTATCAGTTACAGCCTTGATGGTTGTTACTTGTAGAGGAGAAGGGAATGTAGATTTGAGCTCCACAAGAGTTGGAAGGAAGGAACTGGATGTTTATCATCTCCAGCATTCAGTCTATTCAGACTGATCCCACAAATACTTGCTGGAAGATCACAAAGTTCCAATAGTTTGTAAATAATACTGCCAAGCTATAGACGGTGCTTAGTCCGCTTTCTTCATTGTGTCATATTGCCTCTCATATATTCAGCTTGGTTTCCAATAAAACCTGCTGCAGTGTCCTCTGTTCTCAGCATTCTACATTTTCTATTTTCATCCTCCTCACCTTGTGCTTTCTTTCAGATCATTCTGCAAACTGCAGTCTTTTCTTTCTTTCTTTTCCTCTCTCTACTCCAGTTTAATTTCATACATTAATTATGCAGCATTGGTCCAGTCTTATCTAAATATTATATTGAGACTGCCTTACCCAATTTTCCATGACTTTCTCAAGTCAGTAAATTCCATGCTCTAGAACAGGGGTCCTCAAACTTTTTAAACAGGGGGCTGGCACGCAGATGACGTGGCAGGAGGTCATCTGCGGCTGCTTGGTTTCTCCCCAACCCCCGGCCGGGGCAGGGGGGGTCTGTAAATACCGGGGGCTGGATTGAGGACCCTGGGGGGCCATATCCAGCCCGCAGGCCATAGTTTGAGGACCCCTGCTCTAGAAGGTGGTTCTCTTTCTGGTCTCCTTTGAGGTACTCCTGTGGGAACAAGAAGGAGCTGATGATCTGAACTTGGTCTTCTTATCCTACCACTGGCCAGCAGAGGAGCCCAGTAACTCAGGAAAAATAGGGTAAGGGTGCTCCATAGAGAGCACCCTTTTTAATCTATATTTTAGGTAACACTTTTGTAAGTATTTTTACTAGTCCAGTAAGTACTAAGAGTTTTGTACTTTAAGCTGCCTAATTACATTATGGAACTAATTTTGGGGGGGTTGTATGTGTATAATACATATAAATAAAGTGCTTAGTCTACATTATGGACTAATAGCCTCCACAATCTAATTTTGAAACACACAGATGGTTATTTGATTTATAGGAGCAGTAAAAACAATCTGACTCCAGAAAGTAGATTTTCTTTCCTCTGAGACCATTACATGCAGTTAAAAGAAACAAGTAATTGAATTACCTTTCAGAGATTAGAAATTTTGGCTTTACATCAGCTGTTAAACTTTTGTCCAAAGTTCCCTGCGAGGCTACTACTGAGCCAATGCTTTTAGGTGTGAGGGGAAAAAGGAAGATAAAGAAAACTGTGCACAAAATGTTTAATTTAATTAATTAAAAGAGCACAAGGCATATGTGCTGTGGCAGGGGGAATTAGAATAGATGATCTTTTAAGGTCCCTTCCAATTCAAACCATTCTATGATTCTATGATATTAACGCATAACTTGCAAATTAAGTAACTTGGCAAGGAGTCACTGTGTTCACAGAGTGTATTTTTCAAGAGTTTTGTGCATCCAGGTGTGTTACATTTTGTCTTAGTATCTGAATCTCAATGTATCTAAAGAATTAAATCCATGTTAAACCTCTTTTATTCCTGTGTCAGCCTAATGATTTAATTTATATTGCCCTTGATATACAACACCAAATGATTGAATTTCCACTGGTTGAAACCCCAGTACCATTCTAAGACTCAAGAGAAACTATCTCAATCTGGAAAGTGGGGAGCAGGGAATAAATCATTACAATTATCCAGCCTCTATGTCTATGTCATACTATAATTTATAATAATTTTTAAAAGTAATTTCTAAAGGTTCTGACAAGTCTTTATGAGCAAAGACTGCACAAAAGAACTTCATAATATGATTGAAATATCATAAGTAGAGCTGGCAATTTTTTCCACTCAAAATTTCATTCCATGAAAAGTATAGATTTGGGTTGACTAGGACAATTCACAACTCAAGGGGAAAGTTCACAACAGGATGCAGTTTTCAGAGAAAAAAAGATCAGAGTGCTTTTCTGCCTTTTTCATACACCTGTGGATGTCTCATCAGTAGTGATTCGGAGTAAATCATATTTTTTAAGTTTTGTGGGTTTTTTTCAAATAAGCATTGAAATATATGGTTCTGTGGTGAATCCAGTAACTGTTTACCTATCTGTATTTCTGAGGACCTTATTACAGTAGCATATAAATTCCTGGTATGCCTTGCTCAAAAGCTGCTTTCTAGCAGCAGTAGACGGCAGGTGATTTTTGTGTAATTTTATGCCCCTTATTACCATAGTATTTGAAGTCCTCATGACTATTAATGGTTTTGCCTCTTAACACTATGGTGAAATCGGCAAGTATCATTCTCCCTCTTTACAAACGGAGAACTGATGAGAAGCACAGATTAAGTGACTTACATGAAAACCACAGGAAGGCTGTGCTGCTGCCAGGAATGAAATTAGGTGCCATGAATGCCAGGTCAGTCAAGTTCCCCATATATTAAACTCTGTAAGAGGTTTTTCCTATAAGTAATTGGAGATATTTTCCCCCCTTTTAGGATACAGAACCATTTTACACACAATGAGTGCTTCTCTAAATAGGAGGCACATTGATAATAATTGAGTGATAGATGCTGTGAAATATTTGAATGTATAGAAGAGTCATCTTTTAATGGCAGCTTAAGTTAGTTTTCTCAGCTTCAGCTATAGCACTTCCACAGGGTCATTCATCCTACCTATCTCAGATATCACATGTAAGTCAGGATAAATTCCCTTCTTGGGATCTTGTTTCTTCTCATTCAGTATATTTGGAGCCCATATGACTTGTTTAGGTTAGATGTTTAATTTTTGAAGAGCTAAAATTGCCTGAGGTAGTTCACAGTTTAATCCATTTAGGTGCCTGAACATTCGTTTCAAAAATAGCTTAGGCCAGGAGACATAAGATCATAATTATTGGAACTGAAGCAGCTATTGTGGGAATCATCTGATTTCAGGTGTCAGTACTCTTAACAGAACAGGCACTCCAGGGCTCAGTTCTTCTCACACTGATGTACAAATCTACAAAGGAAAAGAAGAGTTGCATCCTATCTCTCCTGTTACTTATAAAAAGTTGTTAATTATGAAAGGAGTCTAAACAACCAGCGCAACTATAGGCATCATCACTGAGAAAATCCCGAATAAATTACATGAATCCTACTTTAAATCTCCAGTTAAGAATAAGAGGTAAAGTAAACCAGTGGTGGTCATCTGCTGGAATATCCTTAAATATCTCATCCAGACATGTGATCAAAAATAAATCATGGGCACCAAAGATATTGAAGGGCTTTTGAAAATTGACTTGCCTTAAGTGTGTTGATTGCATCAGTCCTGTGTGATATGTGTGGCTGTGGTATATAAGAGAAAATGCCTCTAATAGATATAATCTGTCACTATATGCAAATAGTTAATTAATAATTCATGGATAAGTGTTTTGGACCTTTACAAGCCTTTTATAAATGCACCGTTAAGGTAAAGTGAGTTGTTTTATTTCAGGCCACTGAATAAAGACTATAAATCCACATATGTTATGTATGTGTGTTATGGCAGCAAACGTATACTTTCTGCTACTACATGGTTTAGTTGGTTGCTGGGTTTCATGTGAGCTAGTATACAGGCACAAGGAAAAAGAAACTGGAAAATAACATATTTTAAATATAACTGGACATTGAAGGTAGAAAACAAGCTGGTAACTAGATGTCAAGATGTGCAAACAGGTTTAGTAGGACCCTTGTCTTCAAATTAGTATTTTATTTTTTTTTATTTTGTAGTGTGAAAATCACTGATGAGAGTGCTATACTGATTTGGCATGTCCTTTACTTAAATGTTATATTTGTTGCACAGAATACGATGGCTTAGGCCACCTTGGCAGTAGGTAGACCGGACATTTCCTTTCTGTTACTTTATCTAACAAGACAGATTCATTCCCGTTTTTGTGTATATACATATTAAAAAAAAAAAAAAAAAAAAAAAAGGCAGAGAAGATGGGAGGAATCTCTCCATGCCCTTTTATGCCAGCTTAATGCCTGGAAAGCATTTCCTTTTTTTTCAGCTGAGAATTTATAATGGAAATGCTGACAGAATCTCAGCTGCAGTGTCACTGGTGTTTGCCTCCATAATGAGAAGCTGCTAACAATCCCACATGCAGCACAATGTTCCCTTTTAATGGGGTAAGACAGTCACCATCCTCACCTGCAGGTCCAGTCTCTGCCCTGAAAAAAATTTAGGTCATCAGAGTTTTGCAGCTGCGGTTACACATATTTCCGTTCAAGGCCAGCAGAATGACTTGGAGCGCTTAGCACGTATTTAGTGCAAAGATCACAAACTTTGCTGAAAATTGGTAGAGTCCAATATTAAATATTTATGCTATTACTCTAGTTTGTAGCGTAATAATAACATAGAAAAACACCAGTTGACTTATTGAGTCCCTACATTCAAGGAGACTGTGCAGACACGTCTTGTGCATTTCTAAAATTAGTATTATTTTCCAGATCCAAGTTCCTTAAATCAGTATTTCTGATTATCGTTCATACGCAGAATGATATTTTGAAGGCTTTCTCTCCTTTTATATTTTGCTTTTCTTTTGGGAGAAAGTTTGTATTTTTTGTTAAGTGACAAAGGTCGATACTTTCAGTTTGGTAATATTATATTTTTTTCCGTGACGCAACACTTTTCTGTCTATATATTTTAGTGTTTTAAGTAGTCACATACTATTTTTAAAAAGCCAGTGTAACAAGACATGTTATGGCAACATTTGCAGAAGAATCTTCTTAAACATTCGCAGAAAACATGCAGTGGAGCCCCTTTGTAATTTAAATTTTTCTTTGTATGCTTTGTGCATGAGATTTTGGTCCTAATGCTTCAGCTTTCCTTGTGGGATTTCTTTGGAGAAGGGTACAGATTGAAGAAAGAATTTTTAGTTTGTTACCCCAGAAAAAAGGAACAGGATTTTCATGAGCAGTTATGGGGATAAAAGTTTATGAAGCACTAAATACTGTGGTGAGCGCTGTAACATAAAGCTCTGTTTTGTTACTTTAGTACACCATAAAGTCATTCCTCTCCTGGAGAAAATTCATACTGCTCCCTTTCTCTTTGGCCTTTTGGATTTTCTTGTTTTCTTTGGGGCTGTTAGGACCAAATGCTTTCATTTATTTCACTCTACAGTAGACCAGATTTATAGGCGAATCTGAAGCTTGGTTTACAATGGTTATATAGCCACTAGTGTGGAACTGCACCAACGCAGAACCCTGGAGTGGATGTGATTTACATGTATGCAGCATGATTTGTACTTGTTCAGCTTATCTCCGGCTGAAAGCAGGGCAGGCCAGGGAAACTTATTGCAATGGCATCAGTCGTTTTAGAGTGGACATTTTTGTCAGTGAGGATACGCTGAGCATGTTATTTAATATTGCTGTGTGTCAATGTCTCTATCATTAAAATGGAGGCATTTCCATAGCCTTTTAGGCTGTCAGGGTGGAACCAGATAAAAACTGCAAAAGCTAACATTTCCTGGGAGACCCTGAAAAAAACTACACCTAACACTGAAATAAGTGTATATCAGGGAATGATTTTTCCAATCAGTTTCATGAAATTTATTTTGAAAATAAAGCTGGCTAGGCAAGTTTTACAACCCTTTAGCTCTCAAACATTATACTGTACTTCTAGCTATAGATCCTTTGAGGGTTTTTGTGGGTTTCTTTTCAATCTGTATAAAGCATTTATCAGAATGTGTTGTTGGACTATATTTATGATGTTTACAATAATTATTTTATAGCAATATAACAGTTCTTGAGGTTACTCATACAAGCAGCCTGCTGTTTTCTTGATTTTGATATCCCATACAATTTTCTAGTGATGAAAGTGATAGCTGTGAGTCAGGAAACAATGCATATGATGCAAGCTGGAGCAGAGTGATACCCCATTTAATGACACCGCGAAGTTTTAGATTTTGACCAATAACCTGAAGTTAGCATGTGAGACGTTGGGACAGTTGACTTGATTATGTGGGATAGATTCAAGGTCAAAGATCATGGGTTGGGTATTTTTGGTGAGCTGTTAGAAGTTTAACACCAATTTTTTTTATTGTAGTACAACCGCTACCAGCGCTATGGGGCTGAGGAATGTGTGCTGCAGATGGGAGGAGTGCTGTGTCCAACTCCTGGCTGTGGAGCAGGCTTACTTCCTGAACCAGGAGTAAGGAAAATTGTATGTGAACCGGGCAACGGAATAGGCTGTGGGGTAAGAACATACATTTTCCTACTAGCAGTGTGTGAAACAATTGCTATTGTGTGATATTAGAATAAGGGGGAAAATGTTTTTTTTTGCCTTTTCCATCAGTGACTCTAATTGCCCTTCATACCAGAGTGGGATACTGTAGCTCAATAAACAATTTAAATACAGCACTATGGCTTAGGAATGATGACTTCATGGTGTAGACTGTGTCCATTCCAGAATTCTTTGTTGTATTTGGTTTAAGTCACTGAGTAGTTACAACTGAACTGTGGAAATGACAATCCAAATGCACTTTTACTTTCTTCTCCTAGCACTCAGGAAAAATGAACAGGATCTTGAGCAAAGCAGTCATCGTTATATTAACACTAACTTTCTTTATAAGTCGTATGAAGAGGAGAGAGATGGAGAGAATGCCCAGTCTGTGATACTTCAGTGACATTGCTTATGCATGTTGATACATTATGAAAAGAAATATAAAAATATTTTTGTTTTCTGATGAAAATTTCTTTTAATTAGAGAGAATGCACAATTAATGAAGGATTTCAGGAAAACAAAAACAGGTAACACTTGAAAATGTTTTTGCTAAAACATCAGATCATATGGATCAGTGAATTTTTTGGCAGTAGGAAAAATACGTACTTTACAAGAATAAAGCTTTGAGGGAAATAGAAATATGTAGACAGAAATCTATACATAAAAGAATATATTAAATGTTACATCAGAGTGACTAAATGATGTTTCAACTAAGTGACTCTTTCCATGGTTTGTATTATTACTGAATTCCATGCAGTCTATGGGGGAAGAGAAAATATCTATATTTATAAAATATTATCATGCTCTTGCTGTTGTCTTTCTTGTGTAAAATGCACTTTTTATTGCAGTCTTGATATTGCCCAGACTGATAGCATGGAAGAATAATAGTTTGCCGAACTAGGAAGTCGCAGTAACTTTTCTTCTATGAGTAGGTTAGCATCTGTCGACCTTGGTAAAACTTCCTATCTGTCCATGCAGTGGTGCATGTAAAACAGAGTACTCCCCAGACTCACTGAGCAGACATAGGGCTATAAAATAAAGCAGGAGGTGAGAAAGTAATAAGAAACAAGACTGAGTAAACAAAAAGAAATGCCTCTAGATTAACTATTAGGGATTGGTTAAAAAAGATAAAATCACAAATAATTTTTACTCTGCTTTCTGCCTTGGAGTGATGAAAATCAAACTGTGTTTTGCTGCTTCATTCATCATTCTGAATCTGCAAATGCCCTGTAAATAAAGTGTACACAGCATAAAGGATTGATGTATTGCCTGGTTTAGCAAACTGCTCTGTTTCCTTTTATGGACTCTGTGCTGTGCTTGCTAGTGACCCGATCTGCAGCCTTGAGTTTAACCTCACTGTTTGTTCTGAATTATGTGACATCTTGAACATTAGGGGCTACAATTCACTGAGGCTGAAATGAGAAGCAAGAGGCTGGTCTGTAAGCCAAATTTTGCTAACATTAAGACCCTTCCTCAGAATCTCTAATGAATCAGAGTGAAAATACATGTCTGAATTTCTTTGCAATATGACAAATGATAATCTCAAGGAAAATTTGTCACAGAAGATCTCCTCTGGTGAGGGTCCTAGCACTGAAGGCAGCTGCCAGTGAGAAAGCTGTCTGAAGGTAAGGATCCAGCTGCAAGGACACCAAGACAGTTAGGAAGGCTGTTTATTTCTGCTCTGTTTTCTGTAGTCACTTGGAGTGTTTTCTATTCAGAAAGTTAAACTATGGTGGGTTTTTTCCCAGACAAAACCTGGTCTTTTTTAGTGTGAAAGCCTTCCACTCTTCTTTATGGAATCCAGAAAAACTGACTTCAGGGCTCTAAGTTCCCTCACGGGTGTATACAATGATTCACAAGCTCAAAGAAAGGCCCAAGATGAAGAATGTCCCTTTTGTCCATTCAAATGAAAGTAGTGAAAGATGCCTTGCAATACTTACCTCTACAGCTTAAGTTAGAGACATGTTCCTTGCTGAAGCTGGAAAGCAAATAAATAAGGCTGGCAATGTGAATCTGGAGATTCTCTATGAATATCTGTATCATCCTTTAAGCTGTACTTTAGATATGTAGATTTTCTTTGGGGCATCTGAATCTCTGTCTTCAGGTAGAGTTCAGAGTTGATAACATATTGCTAACAGCAGTAGTTACATCTAACATCAGTGACTTGTTATTCACCCCAAAGCCTTGTATAGAAATAGTTGCCTGCTGCACAGAACAAACTGATTTTTCAGGTCTAAATTGCAGTATAAGGGTGGCTAACTGTCAAGTAGATGAAGATTTTGATTAACTGATGAGATAGATCAAGGGAGAAAGGAGGGACAGGTTTTCAAGAGAAAGTCAACAGTAAATGAAAAGGGTTTTCAGCAGCCATTTTAGAAAAGAAGAGGCAGAAGAAACCGCATAGTGAATAGACTGGCAACCGGGAATTGAAAGACAGTAAATACTCCATTATTCAGAGAGAAAACTGTGTGAGGCAGTCCCAAACATGTAAGGACTCCAACCAAATCTCAAAAAACTTTGAAAAATGAACAACTGAGCCAGGCTAGGACACAGACATTTTGCCTTCCTCAGTTTCCTTCTCTGGCACACGAAATGAGGAAATAGAATCTCTTTCTGCGAAGTCATTGCTGTTGGTCAAAGCTAAAAATGTGAGTTTCTGAGAGAAACTTGTAATTTGCTGAAAGGACCTTTGGGAAAAGTAAAGATGTTGGGTTTTGCTTTGTCTCAGGATATTTAGAAACAGCAGTATGTGGGGCACAGAAACAGCCTGGTAAATATCTAGACATAACTGTATCAAAAATGATGAGAGAGGTTTAAATTTAAGCATGTTCCTATGTATGCTCTGCAGTCAGGCACTGCTATCTGTTCAAGCTTCCAGGCAAAGAAATAGAACAAGGGAGATCTATTTTGACTTGAAAACTAGCATGAAGATATCTTTTTAATGATTATGAATAGTCCTTACCCAAACCCATGTTGTGGTACCACCATGGTACCACTGACTGACCTCACTCTTGCCTAATCTTTCGTATTTTTTTATCATTAGCCATAAACATATTAATTGATTTACCAAGATATTACCAGTACACACTGTTTTGTACCCTCATTGGTATTGCATCAGACCTATGTTATTAACTTTTATTGCTCAGATATAAAATTTTGACAAATTTAATACAAGAAAACAGCAACAGACAATAGAAGACAGTACATATTGTACCAGCTGGCCCTGGTGCAGGAAAAGCTGTGGTAAAAAAGGCATACAAAAGCTCTATGAATAAAACATTCTTGTCTTGTTTTATGTTATACTGGCATATTAGTTCCTACATATTAAGGAAAAGTTTGTAGTTTAGAGCACGTTAGAATGGAACTTCACAAGGAACTATCCTACTCGTTTATTAAAAAATATGCCTTGGTTTCTACACATACAGCTCATGTGTCTTGCAAAACATCCCCTGTCAATATTGTTCAGTGGGATGATAACTGGCTAATGTGTGACTGCATCTCATCCCTTGCTGCAAAATAGTATAAACATTTTGCAGCATACAATATCAGTTGACTTATCCCTTGCAATGGGGTGAGATGGGACATCAAGGATAGTGGAGATACAGCCTCTGTCTGTCTTTTCCCCTTGAGTTTACTCATTCCTAGCATAGCCTATATAAGCAAGAAGAAGAATGTATTTCCAGAGATCCCCTGTTATTTAATAATCCCTTGCTAGAAGACGTGACTCTCGAAGGTTCATGGAGGTACTGAGACCACTCTAAACTATCCTAAAGTCTGGGCAACAATTTAAGTGGTCTTAGGAAGAAGCTGTCATAATTGATGGTTTTTGGCTCTTCATTTGGATCCCCTAATGTCAAACTCCAGTCCATGAATATTCAACCTTAGTGTATTAAATGTGCAGTGATAAAGGAAGTGTTATAGCCTTGCAAAGGGAGCACAAAATTTGGGGTTATTTCACCTCTTCTGCACCATATTTACTGTTCTGTAAGCAAAATGCCATTGGAGAACATCAAGAGTTCACAAAAAATGTGTTCCCTTCTAGGACAGGTGTAATTTTAAGACTGCAAACTGCAAGAGGTCCCTGAAAAATCAATAGATATAAATACCATGTCTTCCTTATAAATAGAATTCCTAGTCCATTGTATTACATAGAACAAAATCCCTAAGGCAATTTCATTCTTCCCAGCAATTTTTTCCTATTGATTTCTTCTTGCATTCTTCTTTCATGGCTAAGGAAGCACATGTCAAAAGCAATTGCAGCGTATCTGTAGAATTAATAAATGTCTGCCTTTTCAGAAAACTTAATAGAATAGAGGACACAAAAATAGTTACATGAGAAGCGCAATACACATTCTTGTTGTTTGCAAAGATCTTTTTTGTGATTCATTGTCTCCTGTTCATGCACTTGCTGGCATGCATGTTTCATCTTTAGTGATGTCTTTGCAAGCACAATAATAAGCATGTAGGCAAACTGTCAGCAATTGGGAAATATATTTTGTTTTCAGGACACAAATCTGAATTCCAAGCAGCAAGTACCTATTCACTTAATTTTGATAACTCAGATGATGATTTTGTCAGTTGTGTGTGTTCTCCTAAACTTTTGGAGTGGGTTTGTTTATTTTAGGTTTTATATCTCAGTTCGTGTGCTATGGGAGTGCACTTATACTCCCTCTGGTAACTGAACTAGCTTGCTAGGACTGTTTCAGAACTATTTCATATTATATGAAAGTTCATAATAGTTTGTAAGAACACCCCAGTCTGGAAGTGAAAAGCAGTTTCCACATCTGGCAGTTTTAAGTCTTTTATTGTAAAGTTCAGCTCTAATGCAATGTATTATCATGATCAGCATGTACTTTCTTTTTGCGATTTCTATCCCTCTTGTGTCTGGTTTTGGCACATTATTCCATATATATACTGCCTGATCAAAATGTTTGAATGCCTGGCTAACCTGAAAGACTTTATTTGCAGAGATGTAGGTATAAATGTTTGGTTCAAGACATGTGCTTTGCTTTTTCATTAGCAGTACCAGGAAAATCTTGCATGTATGCAAAGAGAAAATAGACATTTTAAAAAATACTTCAAGATATAAAGATAGTCAAGGTGCGTAGTGGTAATTTAAGACAATCTTTGAAGATACTTGCACTGGAAAAAATCCTTTTAATTTTATAATCAGATGAATAAAAGGTCATGGGTAAAGATGGGCTGTTTGCACAATGATCTGAATTTCTGTCTCGGGTGGGAATGGAAGTTGAAGCAGGAGCAGAAATAAGAGACTCCACGTTTTTGAAAAACAGAGCAGTAATTCAGAAAAGAAAAGACCTTGAGACCTTTATGTCATTTGCAAAACACTAAAATGGAAATAGGAGATAGCTGCTGTCTAGTACCCATAGTAAAATTGAAGGGTTAGTCTTTGTTATTACATTTCAGGTATCTGTCCTTGTTCCATGTGTCATTAAATTTTTGCTTTTAAGAAAATTCACCAGAAAGAAATTACCATGGATAAGGTAATAGCTGAAGGTATTGCTGAGATTAAGAAACCAATTCACATCAGGAATGTTTCATAATATTGTATAGGGAGTTTTTTCAAGGGGAATGAAAATGAGACATTTTCTATTAATGCTAAATGCTGAGTTGCTAGCACTGCACCACAAGCTCTAAACAGTAATCATGTATTGCTTTCTTCTATTGAGTGGGCACTCTAGCCTTTAGAAAGTGGAATTTCATCTTGTTGACACATTATGCTTCAGCAGCCAAGCAAGTTGTTTCATTGCTAAAATATGACAGGATTTCTCAGGCTGACCAAAATTCTTTTTGGATTTGTAGGGTTTTTTTCTGGTAATGTTTTACATGGTTTAAAATGAACTGTAAAAATATAGGGCTTTTTAAGATGTGGTAGGATGTTGATGTTTTAATAAAAAGTTTACCCCAGAATAGCACTGTATAATTAACAAGCTATGTATTGCTGTCAAGGTGTATTATTTCCATTGCCTATATCTTGCCGTGCTGCAATTCATTCATCTGGTAACTGATATGAAACTCAACTGTCAGCAGTGAGTGGATAAAGCAATCTAGAGAGTGTTTCCGTTATTAATAACATGGATCACATTAGTTCATAGGACTACCAAAAGCAAAACAAATACTTTTTTCTATGGAGAACAAATCAATTACTTGTGCTTGATTCAATAGGTAGAATAACTGCTTTTTCCTATACGTCCCAAATGACAGACAACTAGCTAGTAAAATAATGTTAGAAAACAACATGTGTGTCTCCAACTCTGAGCTAGAATTGAAACTTAATTAGTTTTGTCTGCTAGATGTCCAGAATATTATGGGATGTCCTATACTGTGTAATCAAACTCTGTATCCTTGATTTATGTAGGGTATAGCTTTTCCCTGATTTCTGTGTCATGCAGCATCTGGAAAATGCCTGTTGTGCACGCATATTGTGAATTTTATATTGAATGTGCAGTGTCTTCAGTGTTTTGGCTTGATTTCTTCTTCTGTGCTTACCTAGTAGTTCACCATTTTAAATCTGTCATATGTGTTCTGAGAAAGAAGGAGCACAGAGGTAGAGAAAAGAGGTAGTTACCTGATAAAGGGATGGAGGCTGCTGGTCTCTGTAATCTAGCATGAGAACACAGATAGCAGAATAGTGCTATATATGAGTCAGCAAAATTGTATTAGAGAAAACCAGGATAAAATCCAAGTTCTTGCTTGTAAAGATAAGTCAAAACTGGACACACAGACCTAGGAACCAGAGAGGATAAAACTGCTCTCTATGAATGTAAACCAGCTCAGACTTGGATTTGTAAACCGATGTTTTGCAAAAGATAAATGGTCCCAATTTTACTAATTTGTCTGAAGTGGGAATAAGCTAAAATTGCAAGCATCATTTTAAACCGAGGGCTGATATTAAATAGGAGTCAGGTTTAAAATCACATTAAAAGTTGATTTTAGCATGCTTCAATTAAATCTTAGTCGCTGTAGACTGCTAGATCAAATATTTCCCTGGCAGGGTGCTAGGGATTTTCATAATAGAGGTACCAGACACTCAACTTTGTTACTCATTCAATATTCAGATTCCAGAGCTGAAGCTACCTGGGCTTCAAATTTCTTCACCTGTGGAAAAAGAACAACATTTTACAAATATTGTAAATTTTTGAAATACAAAATGTATACAATTTAAAATCTCCACAGCTTACTGTAAATTGATTTTAGCACATAGATCTGGAAAAACAGCTCCAAAGAAGTAACTTCACTGGTTGACACTGATTCCTTTTCTTAGGTACCCACTGAGTATGTCATACTCAGATGCCAAGATCAGGATTAAACTGATCACCAAATCTGAAGAAGTCACAGTTTTCTCTCAGGTGTCATTGGCAGGGACTTGACATTCAGTGCCAAAGTTGGTGGATGAGCTACATACCATCTTTGGGAATTCAGGGGGCATTTCTCACCTAGAAATTCCTTGTTATTGCAAGAGCCTCAGCTTTGATGACATCTTTGTCTATTTTGGTCTATGCCTGTGACACACTACAGTTTAGTCTCTTGACGACTGAAGTGCTTTTGTCTAATTAAAATAATTGGGCTCCATGTAGCAGTATCTGGGTGATATTTAATGGCTTATGATGCTCAGGAGATTATAGTAGATGAACTCATAATTCTGTCAAGCCTTAAAGATAATGGCAATTTATGACTGGAGAGGACATAGAACTACTTTTGTTCTAACTACTCCTTTTCAACAAAGTGTCTACAAATATGTCTGACAGTCAGGGAAAAATGTTTTATCATGTGGCCCATGGGGAAAGACATTCACAATAGGAGTGAAGGAGAAATAAACAGTTTATAGGAATCTCCAGTTAATTCTACATGTATGGGAAACTGAGCTCTTGTCTTCTGACTTCTTATTGCACTTACATACAGGGTAAGATTATTATCCCTTTTATGACAGAGGGAAAGACTTTGAACATGATGGAAAAGTGCAGCCATTTTCATAGAATAGAATCATAGAATCGTTAGAAAAGACCTTTGAAATAAAGTCCAGCCACTAACCCAGGACTGCCAAGTCCATCACTAAACCATGTTGCTAAGCGCTGCGTCTAGGAGGTTTTTAAATATCTCCAGGGCTGGTGATTCCACCACCTCCCTGGGCAGCCTGTTCCAATGCTTCACCACCCTTTCAGTGAAAACAATTTTCCTAATATCCAATCTAAACCTCCTTGGCGTTCTCCTTGTTGACCCTCATACAATTGGCCTCAGCCCGTAGGTCCAGCCTGTCCAGACCCCCCTGCAGAGCCTTCCTGCCCTCAAGCAGATCAACATTCCCCCCAACTTGGTGTCATCTGCAAATTTACTGAGGTTTATCCCCTTGTCCAGACCATCAATAAAGATATTAAATGGAACTGGCCCTAGTACTAAGCCCTGGGGAACAGTGCTATTTTAAACCAACCTGTTTTTCCTTCAGCTAGTGAATTAAAATCTCCAGGTTATAACTGTCTCGGACCACAAAACATGCCTGAGCTTTCCTGCTTACACAGTTCATATACTGATTTCAGTTTTATAATTGGTAAAATGAATACAAATAATTTGAAATTATCAGAACTAAGGGTTAATGGAAGATTTGGTATGAATAAACAGATCCATCACTGAGTCACTGGAGGGGGAACAATAATGCAATCAGCAGAGGATGTGCTGCTTGAGAATGGCAGCCACAGAGGGCAGGATTCTAATTGTGTAAGAGGCTTATTTGAGCAATCTTGTAAAAACTTTCTATATTTGAACAGGGAAGAGAAACATGGGCTGAATGCAGAAAATCACTTATAAATGAAAAGGAAAATAAATATGAATCAAAGTAAGACTATTTATTGCCTTTCATATGAAGTTTCATATGAAGGCCTCCTGAGGCACTTTGGATTGTATTATTGCATTATTGTAAAATGCAAGAGCTGCTTAATCAATGAGAAAACATGGAGTAAAAAGATAGGACCAGAACAATAAGATTTTAGATTAGAATGAATCTATTGACTAGCGTTTGTAGCTTAGCCAGGGAAAAAATTCAAAGTTCTGAATGCTAAAGAAAAAAATGTCCTCATTATGTGTCTGGTATAATTCTGGCCCATAGCCCAACTCAAGAGTAAATCACAGGGCTCATAAATCAAGCAGCTCACGTAAATAAAATAAAAAAAAAAAACCCAGCTTTCTATAGCTTCTGTTGCTCTTGTAGTCCTCACATTATTGGATGTCAGAGTAAAAAAGTGCAATAGAGATTTAGGGTTTAAGTGTCCATTCTCTGTAAGTACAAATATGAAAAGCAGCAGGTTGTGTCAGTTTGGAACTTACAAGTAATGACCTTTTTTTTTTTTTTACTAAAAGTAGTACTCTAATTAAAAATGTTTGCAAGTTTTTATATTTCTCCATTAACTGACAGACATGTCCAAAGAGTTTCTTTCTCAGCTTTACCTTGACCCTCTGAAATACATAAAATCTCTATTGGTCAGCCAGGCTCTTGGTTCATTCTTTCAAGGCTACAACATTTTCCATGTGGAGGGGATAAAATGATTACTTACTGAGATTGTGAAACTCTGTGATGAAAAAGGAATGGCACAAAATGCAGATTACAAGCATACCATAGGGAGGGGCCATGGAAAACCTAGGGGTACTGTACATTAACATTTCCCTGAAGAACAGCTTTTCTGTGAAGACCATCAAAAAGTTGTCTAAAGCTTCCCAGTGCTCCTCTTGAGCTCACAGCCATGTAGGATTTCTTACTGGACCTTTAAGCAAAAGCTCTTTCAGGCACTTTTTTTTAATTACATCAGTAAGTCTGTGGAATGAAGCAAAGCAACTGCTTGTATTTTCACCAGTACAAAAGAAATGTTTATTTTTCATTGCACATCTTGCATTATTTCAACAGAACCCAGACTGACTGGACACTCTGTAATGCATCTGGTTGGGCTACACTCCTTGAAAAGTGGAAGGGAAATGGCATTAAAATGATTTAAAATATAACAAAACGTAATTTTCTTACAGAAACTAAACAGCTTTTAAAAATAATATTAAGTAGAACAGAGTTATTCTGAGATCAACTTTCCTCATCACTACCACTTCAGTAAGTTACTAATGATGTCACATGCAGAACCTCATTGTTTCAAAACCATTTCAAAGAGATAGCAAAGCCACCATTCCACAATCAAAGCTGATTTTGAAGTGCTGAAACAAAGCTGGTTTTCAATTATCAGAGTCCAAAAAAAGCATCTGAAAACTGTCTTGATTGCTGCAAAACTGCTATCTTTTCATGTTAGATAACTCAAAACAAGTAGATGATGCTTATGAAGCTTCAAACAAAAATCTACTTCTAACAAAGCATAAGCATAAAACCCCCTTAACCTGAAAGAGAATATCTGGGAGAAGTTACAAGCTTGTGAAAGTGAGTTTAGAATAGAAGTTGCATCTCAACCTTAACAACTATATTAAAGTCACTAAGCTGTAATAGAGAGTAAAGAAAATGTTGCAAAGTCAAGGGTGAACTATGAAAATAAAATAAAATTAAAATATCATGACCAAATTAAATAAAAAACATCCCTTACACAGTAAACTAATAATATTCTTAATGAAAGCAAGGTCATAGATTTGGAGAACAACAACCAACTGTAATTCAGTGGGAAATAATAGAAAACTAGAATGCAGTATGCATCATGAGAGAGAAGAAAAGGGAAAATTCTGATAAGGATAATATAATATACCTGTGAATGGAGGCCTTGAACTAAGGGCGGAGAATAATGGGTGGATAACCAAGTCTCAGTTAACTCAATTTTATCCCTATATTTCTCAAAAATTAAATCATTCATAGCATTCAGTTATATATTTTTTTTCTGAAAGCTCTCACGTTAAATTGGGTGACAATCACTACCATGATAGAAAATCTATTCCACTGACACTTAAAAGACATAAGTGAATAGATAAAGAGTAAGGTTTAAAGGAACTGGAGGCTCACTTGTTCAGACTAAGTGAGCAGTAAAATAGGCTGGTTAAACTGGGCATTGTTTCCATGAAGAAATATCAAATAGCAGTAGTATGTTCTGTACTTATCTCTGTCATTTTCTTTATGTGATACCAGGTAATGACAATGATAGGTCTCTTATCCACACCTGAAATGGTTAGATTGACTTTTAGGCCACCAATCTAAAGCCAGTGCCTAATATTAAATATAATCAGCAAATAAAAAATAGGCATGGGGCATGTTCTGCTGCATTATCATATATAAACTTGATAATACTGTTTTCTCCTTACTTTTCCCTTCAGACTAAAATGAATGTAAATTTTATTTTCATATTTTGTTTAGGGAACTTCTTGTATGTCTCTTAAATGTGTTTTCTGAAATTTCTTAATCTTTTATGTTAAACGATGTTT
Source organism: Falco peregrinus (assembly GCF_023634155.1). NCBI lineage: Eukaryota > Metazoa > Chordata > Aves > Falconiformes > Falconidae > Falco > Falco peregrinus. The sequence continues at coordinate 50,143,570 of NC_073727.1, read as the reverse complement.
ATGTCAAAATCTTGTTGAGTAGTGTCATTCTAAATATATATATAAATAATTAGTTGAATATGCCTATTGTTGACGTAGTCTTTCAGTGACATTTGACCTAAATGAGAAAACTGAAATCTTAAAAAATGCCAGAAGATCAAAACTGAAATTCACAAGTTCCCCACTGGAGATGGAGGTAAAGTAAATAGGAAAATGAGATCAACAAGGAAGCAGCCTTAAGGCAAGGTTTGAGAAGACCTGGTGGGATCTTACCAGGTCTTTTTGAATAGTCAAAACTCTCACAGGAACACCAATATCTTCATTCCCTCTCTTGACTTGAAGAATTAGCAGCTGCTTCTGCGTTTTATGGGAATAGCCTGGGAGACAAGAAGAACATTAACTTGCCTCCTCTCCTGAGAGCCATGACTTTGTGTGAGGCAGTGCCACACTTCTGGTTGCTTTCTTGGTCTCTGGTGAGGAGGTGGAGATGGAGAATGACAGCTGGTATAGTGGGGGTTTCTCCAGAAATCCCTACCAGTCTGAAAATGCAGATTCTATAGGAAAACCTATAATTTATTAAGTCCTTTGGTGGGTGAGCCTGGCATAAATTAGTAGAAGTGTAGATTAGAGTATATGTGCCTTGACAGTGTGTGTTCAGAATCAAGGGAAACTGCCTGCCAAATCTTTGTATAAATGAAGACAGAATTGGGATGCTTATATCATGAATTGTGGCTAGAAGTTGCAGTGTGTGTGTGTGAAAGGAGCAGTAGGGGGACTACAAGTGTGTACAGAGTGGGCTATTAAGTGGATGAAAGCTTTAAAGGTACAAGCACTGGATTTACAAAGAACAGCCCAACCACGTGACCATGACATTTGCATGAGTTTCCAGTCATTGTAGATTTTTTATGCAAATATGTATTGATTAGAACCTAAAAAATGTTGTATTTTCAAGTAACTACAATTATCATAATTTAAAATCCTTTACAGCAACAGGAAGCTTTTTCTGGGCATGAAGTCAGGAAAGTGTTTCAGATTTCGAGATGGAAAAAAATGTGGCTACCAAATAGTAGCATTGCTCTGAGCAAGTAATTCACCATATCCTTCTATCAGAGGAGTGAAAACAACTGGTAATTGGTGACTTTAATAAATCAGAGAGGAAATAAACTTAGCAATAAATGTACAATACAATAATAGCTTTTACATGCTGCTGTGGTTCTCACCAGTGGTGTTTTCCCAATATGCATCACAAGCTTTCACTGTTCAGGGCAACACATTAGTGTTTTTGAATTGTTTTTATTATAAGCCATGCAAATAGTGTTTGTCCCAGTGGGATATGACATTAATTATTAGCAAAAGATCTCTTACGTGATTTCAGTCAAAACAGAATAAACAATTCAATCTTTATTTCCAGAGTGTGACATAAAACTATTCAAGACTGCATTAAAAAACATTTAATTCATGCAGAGTATTCCTGCTGAAGAGATGACATGTGGCAGAAATAAATTGCCCTAATAACATTTGCAAATGTTTTGTGATTGCAAAAATGTTATCTGCGTAATTCAAACATGTTCTCCTTCATTATATTTCAGAAAAAAACATTATTTAAATTCTGTCATATGGATGGCCAGTGGTCAACTCCTGAAGGAAAAAAGTTTGATTCTTGTAGACATGGATTTTTTTAGAATAAGTCCCCTAGACAAAAGCAAGTAAAAAATCAATCAAACAAAACATACTTCTTCAAGTGAAGCAATAGGAGAAGAGTGACTTCTTGAAAGTAGAAATGAGCAAACTTGGATACTTGATAAAGAATCAGTTCTAAGCAGAGGAAGGGAGCTAATGATTCAGTAAAAAAATCATATTAAGAGCACAATGGTAACTATCTCAATGTAAAGAAGGACTAGGAAGAGTAAGAGAAGACCAGCTTGCTTGAACAATGACCTTCTTTATGACCTGAAAATTAAGAAAGCAGTGCGTAAATTCTTTAAGCAGGTTGTATCACTAGGAACGGCTAGAAAACAGAAAGCACACAGGGACAAAGTCAGAAAGTGCAAGACACAAAATAAAATACCTATAATAGAAAGTCTACCAAAGAATATTCAGAAAGTTTTCCATAAAGTAGTAGAAACAGTAACATGAAAAACCAAGGAAGCTGTTTGTTGGCTTCTCATGGGAGAGGAAAATGTATCATTAAACAGCTCCAAGAAGGCAAAAGTGTTTATTTATTTTGATCAGTCTTAATTTAATAGGTCAAACCTGCTCAGTTGATTAGAAAAGGTAAAATCAGTGTCACAAAAATAGCAGCTATAGTAGTAAAAGTACAAGATAGAGGCACGTTTTCAGTTGGGCCTGATGAAGTTTTTCCTGTGGGAATGGCTGAAGAAAATCCAGAACATTAATGGTCACTTATAAGAGTATGGGTAGAGAAGATTTTGGAAAAGGAGAAAACATGAAGTCTATGTCTAAAAAGAAGAAAAAAGGGAACCTGAGACTTATAGCCCCAGTAGGTTTATCCTGAATTCCTGAGGGAAAACCATAGCAAGTAGGCAAACTACTGGTTATCACCTGGAGGACAAGAAAAGAAAGCCTCAGGACAGACACATGGACTTAACAGAAGTTTATCACATCAATCTAACTTTGTTATGCCAGAGTAACAGGATTTGTGGGTAGGAGAGAAATAGATGATGTCATCTATATTGAATCCAGTAAAGCTCCTCACATTGTTTGACATTAATTTCCCATAGGCAAACTAGGAAATACAAGATTAGATTATAAATCCATTACGTGGATACGTAATTAGTTGGAAAGCTGTGTATAGACTATTTATCAGGATTTCAAAATCAAAGCAGAGGGATGTTTCAAGTCCGTCCTAAGGCTGACAGGTTTTAATATTTTCTCTGATGCCTTGATGAATTATTATAATGTAAGGTCATTAAATTTGCATAGGATATGTAGCTGGGGGACAGCAAATCGTTTGGAACTTGATAGCAATTCAGTAATGATAAACATAAAGTTTCTATACTTAGACAAGTACAAGCATCCATATGTTCTGAGAGGATAAATGCTTAGAGAGACAGAAACATGGCAAAAGATGATCTGCAAACTGCAATGGATCACAGTCTGAGCTTGAGTCAAGAGTGTGTTAGTGTAAAAAAAGGCAGATGCTGGACTGAGGTGTATAAATCACAATAACCGTTTCTCCTAATCCAAAATAACAGATTACATGCACAGTGAGGAAACCTGAACCTGAACAATGGCCCTATTTTCCTTTCTGTTGTTATGACTCAGTTAAAGAAGGAAGATGTTAGTTTTCAAAATGCTCCTTATCCAAGAAAAGGGTCTTTTTTCTACTCTCTTCCCAGTCCACTTGGTTTTGAAGAAAATAAATTGGTGAGATGTGCCATCAACTTTCTCCATATCTGCTTGACTCTGCTCATTCCAATCTATAGCTGACTTTGCTCTACAAATACTGAATCCCAAATAAAAGCCAGCTGAAACAGATAAAATCGAGTAAGTGCAATATTAAAGAATGCTTATGTGCTGTCAGCGACTAATCTACACAAACCTAAGAAGAGTTCATATCCCTGGTGGTTTTCTAAATACTGCTTTATAGAAAGCCAGTCCTAGCTCAGAGTGACATTAGTTCTTTCACCTCTCTTGTGAGTTCCCACTGCCAGAATTTGATTAGATAATCTTTTTCCTTTGAATAGCCAGCTGCTTATGAAATGGCACTGCTGATGCTTCATGATAACACAGAATAAACTAGCCACTGTGTCATAAAATCACTGTGGACATTTTACGAAGAAAGAAACATTCAACTTATGCTTTAAAAGAGTAATCTATCTAGTTCCTACAGTCCACAATTTCAGAGGTCTCAAATGTTTGAGCTGTCTGTCTCCCAGCTCTTTGGACAGCCCAGCTGTAATTGAACCCATTTTGCCATTGTTTTGGTTGAAAATGTTCATGGAAACTGCAGTTTGATGCATAGCATTGTGTAAAAGGAAGGAAACTGTCCAGCTGCCTCCATATACAGCATTAAAATTAGAATAAGAGAGAATCAGGAAAGGTTTCAGTCATATGTCCTTCACCTGTCTTTTTTTTATCTTAGCAAAGATAATTCACATTTTATGCCCCATAAATCTCACAATTATTTTATTGAATTTTCCCTTGAATGTGTATTGAAGTGGGAAAACAAGTCACCATCACTGAGATCTAGAAACCTTTGTATGTATGCCAGTTCTTCAGTGTAGTTTTCTTCTCTTCCCTTTGGCCCAGCCTACTCTTTTTAGGACTCTTTCTTAGAATTAATGATGCATAACATGCTCTGTATATGTGTAGGTGCATGTGGGTTTTCCATGCCTTTTTGTACTACTTCAATCCTAACATTTGTCTTCTGGTTTCACCCTCTCACCCCTTCCTTACCAAGTTCTATAAAAAACATTTCAATTAAAGTCTTCAGAGCTGTTATCAAGCGAGGAAGTATTTCAGTCTTTCTTTCTGAGGTATTTTCAATTAACTTGGCTTTAAAGCAGAAAAAGACCCTACATTTTTTGAGTGAGATTTCATATTTATCTTAAAACTTCTGTATACAGTTAGAGTCTCTTAATTCCCTCCATATTTTATCTGTAGTGTTTTGGTTCTTCAGCCTTTAGCTATTCTTGCAGCATTTCTGTTTCTTGTGTGTATGTGTTCTTTTACCTTTCCTTGTGTATGGTTTATTTTCTCCCGTTGTACAATCCTTTCAAATGCAGCACTTGACTATTATTATCGCTGTTTTTAAATAACCCTGTTCCTGCTGCATGAATTCATTGAAGACATTTTTCACAGTTTCTCCATTTTATCTCTTTATTGACACTTTCCTGTGATTTTACACAGAGAACAATACATGCATATACACAATGCAGCAAAAGATGGATTTTGGAACATTTCCAGGCAGCAGACAAGGTTTATTCATTTAAAGGTACTCTTGTAGTACAACTGTGTTTTCTATGGCATTTTACTTTGTGATATTTTTATTTTGTAAATAGTATAAACCCTTTCATAGACCTCCATTTTATTTTAGCATTCATTATGTTGCAATGAGAGTCTGCCATTAATTTTGTATTCCTGCTTTTCAGACTTCTGCAGCCAAACCTTTCTATTTGAATATGTTGAGATGTGTAAGGAAAAGTATTAGGCTTCTAGGATTGGAATGTTGTTCATATCTCAGTTTCCTTGTCATGAGAGGCTTGTTTAAAAGAGTTACCCAAACCAGATAAAATAAATTTGAAAATCAAGGTCAGCCATACTTTTTATTTAATCTATTTTGATACTAAAATTATGGAAGTTTTTGCCATTGTCAAAGGCAGGTTATCATAAGTGGGAGTTGCAGAATATTTCAGTGACACCAATCAGGAGACACGATTTATGTTTTCAAAGGTTTTTCAGTAAGTTTAGAAGGTGGTTTTGCACATATGCATGTATGGTACCTATGAACAGTTGATGGAATGTGCACAGAGATATTAGGAGCAGCAAGGATCCTTTATCCTGCCAATACCAGTGCAAACTAATGTCTTGTTACAAGGTAGAAGTATTTAGGAATTGAGTGAAATTCGTAGGTTTTGCGTGGACTCATGCATTTGACAGTGTATTTAAGCATGTATTTTTCTGAAGCATCTGAAAAGATCTAGTTTTGGTTCCCAAAGAATGGTTGTGTGCCTTGAAAATAAATATTATGTTAATAATTAACAAAATTATGTAACGTTACAATTATTTCTAGTGAAGTAGTTGTTACTGGTGTTTTAAACTTTGATTATCAGAGAGGAGCAAAAAGCTAATGGGAATTGTAACTGGGAGTTTACTTTTGCCTTAATGTAACTTTTGTTATTGGCTACTTTCATTCGTCTGGTAGTCTGCTTTGATTGATTGGTACGCTAAACAATTCACAGTGGCTCAAAGATCTTCATAACAATAAGAGCTCCTTGCATGCTATGTTGTTTTCACTAGGGTGGGAAGAATCTTTTCTAGAGAATGGTAAGCTGTTCATATATAGCCTTTTTTGATCTCTCGGGACTAGTCCTGAAAGCTTTTTTCCTTTGCACCCTTTAAACTTTTAAATAAATAAATAAATAAATAAACAATAACTTTTATCAGAGTAGTAGTTATCCAGACATCATGTATTGCTTCTAGAAGTGGTCACAGGTGAATCAACCAATGCTGCTGTTTCTGTTCATACCATCTTTAAAAGGTGTGCTGATGAACCCAGTCAGGGGAGGAACCTTTGAGCAGGTCCCCTGAAGACAGAGGACAAGACTTACCTTCAGCACTTCTGTGAAACCCCATGCTCACTTAGAAAATTTGAAGTAGTGTATCTAGTGTCAGTCATTCATGTCTTTCTTTGGGAAGCAACTCTCTCTGTAATGTCTTCCTGACACCAATTAGACATCTGGACGCGTATTGTAACTCTGCACTTGTACTAAGAGGCGCACACTGTCATGCACAGGTGAACGTCTTCAAGAGCTGGAAGCGAGAAGGGAGATGGGCCTGCACTGCTGATGGATACATTTTGAATAACTGTGTACTTGAATCATGCCTGGAGTTGGATCAAGTCAGGTGGAGTTTGCCTCTGAAAACTGGGGCAGATAGCTGGTCAGGAAATACTTCCTCTAAAGCATGCTTGATCAAGATATCCGGCTAAGGGATAAGAGCTTTGCTTTCTCTACCACGTAGATTTGATCTTTGTGTGCAGCACAGAGGAAACAACTCTGTTTTCCAGTGAAGTAACACATTTGCTCACTCACTCCCTTTCTCTTATAGGCACCTACCTCTAAGTCCTCTCCAACAGGCCTAAATTTTCATCTTCCTTCTGAAGCTGCCTTCCAAGGCATTCTGTCTGCACCACTTAATCCTGAAATATTTTCCTCAGACTTGGAGGAGGTAAAGAGACAGTCAGATTCCAAAATAGTCTTGTTATTTCCTTCATCAGATGATTCCACTATTCATCCTGCTCTTACCACATACAATCAACAAACCAATCATTGCCTCACCAAACTACTCAGGTCTTGCAGGAATGCATGTGCTGCTCACTCAGGAAAATCTGCAATCCTTTCCCTCCATATAGTCATGGAGACTTTGCCCCGCTACATTGCCCACTGTTTTCAAAGTATGACATGTCCATTTTATTTTGCCATGTAAACTTAGCTGGAGATTGCAATGAATTTGCACTTGTGCAAAAATAAAAGCACAATTACTGAAAACGACTAGACTTTTTAAAAGCATTCACTACCAGGAAGTAAATATTAAAAGTTTCTGTGTCCTCCCTCTTCTGTAGGACTGTAAGACTGTAGCTATCTGAACTGCCTAAAATTTTGTTCTGAAATGTACCTCCACCTGAAAGTGAAATGCCTGCCACCTAGTGTTATTCCTGTCTCCTCAAGGTTTTTACTTTTTTCTTTCCCTGCAAATTTTGCTGCAGTTCTCTACAGAAATGAAAGGCCTTTGAATTGAAACTGATGCTCCTAGACAGTACAATGCTGTTGTCATCTATGCATTTACATTTTCCATTCTCCTTGGCTTGGCTATTTACTAGAAATACCAGCTTTCTATAGCCCTAAGACAGAAAGAATGTCTTACACTGTGTACTTCTAGAAGCTGTTGCAATGCCCTGTAGGGCATCCTAACTGTTGTCCTAAATTGAGATGACAGTGTTGCTCATATTAAATTGCCTTCTTGCTTGGCTTGGCATGCTGGGATCCATATCTATTAATGCAGGAGTGTCCAAATGTCCTGCTAGGAAAGCAATTTGTTCCTCGGTAGGGTGTCAGGGAAGCAGCTGGTCTAAGAAACTATCAGAGGTGATGTTAGGGGCAAGTTGTGTTTTTCTTGATTTAATGGAAATTTTTACTGATCCATCTCCTTGCCTGTCCCCACCACTTGTCAAACAGGCAGCACATATCCATCTTCAGCCATCTTCTATCCCTCCCGACAATCCTGTCATATCTCTCTTGTGGAGAGACAGGCTTTCACACAGCCTGAGCCTCATAACAGACACTTCAACAACAGCAAACACATTATTAATGGATTTTTTTTGAATGCCCTACAGAGACACAATTTCAGAACATTTTTGCTAAGTATCAGTTTTTAAGCTTCCACTTGGAGAGAGAGACTCCCAGAAACTGAGGTTTATTTTTATCCCTCTTCTCCTCTTTTTGCTCACATGCCATAAAGTACTTTTAACCCCTTGAGTAACTCTTACCAGTTTGGGTTTTTTCCATTTATATTCTAAACTAGGTTTTAAGTCACCTAAGGAAGGAGAAATGTGAAGTTTCTGGAGTCTCAGTCAATGGCTTATTGATGTTAATGTACTTTAGCTGCTGTTCTGAGAGAATTATTATGTGGGTGCCTACATTTACGAAGCTAGACTATGGTTATGGTAGAAATCATTTCTAGGTGATCTTAAGAGGAAGCACTGTGCAAGTAGGGTGTGAAAGTCTGTGTCCTTATGGCTGTAATTACATCATGATACAGGCAAGTGCAATGTAAGGTGTATGATACAACTTGATAATAAATAAGGAGCATGGATATTAAAGCATACTTCTTAATTAGGTCTGCTTGAAAAATTCATGAGGGCTTCACGTATTTAATGATACTTTCTATACAGGTTAAACTGTAGCAAACTTCTTTACTTAGACACCATGATGTTTATATCACAGAATAAATTATTAGACATCCTATCAACAAATTCCAGATTAAGGAGTATATAAATGTTCAGTTAGAGCTAAACTCATTTTCTTTCTAAAAAATAAGAAAAAGAAAGAAAAAGAAAAACAAAAAAGAAAGCAGCCCTAACCTTAGCTTACTTAATTGTTCTTCAGTGCTTCCTGATGTCTCTTAGGACTGCAAAGGTGGCATTTTTTTTCAGAAGGTAGCTGCTGAGAAATAGTTTTTTAAACGTAAATTGGGTTGTCAGATTTTAATCTGAATTAACCCCACTAAGACATGGCAACTATATTTTTCTTATTACTTTAAACAGCCACTTACACTATCTGTATTCTAAAATATACCACTGAGGCTAATAGGTCCTTCCCTGCAGCTTATTTTAATTTTCAGTGTCTTTCTGGAGTTATACAGAATTTCGAAGTTGAAAGTTCAAGAAAGAAAAAAATTTAACTTGCAGAGTTGTCATCCTTCACTGAAAATTCGAATCTAGACCTGGCTCACTTTTTTCCTGATATCAATGAAAAGGTTTGCTTGATATTCCTTAGATTATAGCTGATATAATAGACTGGAAGTGTCGTAAACCTTCAGCCCGTAGTTTAGCAAAATGGATAGTGTGGTGCAAGATAGGAAGGACCTTTATTTTGGCAAGGAAGAATGAAAAGTTGGTTTTACTATTTATTCAAATTAAATTGAGAAACTCTTTTAAAAGCACCACATTATCTCTCTCCGGTCCCATAGTGCTACCTTATCATGTATTTAATTCATAAAATGCATTTGTTGCATATGAAAGACTAATGTTAATTTTTGAAACAATAAAAAAGCATTTCTTTTCTACACAGCAAAATCGTTTTAAATGTGATATTTTTGATTTCTAAATGTTTAATCAGATAACTGTAAGATCTGATAGTTCATTTTCACAGAGAGTTTTTCATAGAAATATCCTTTTTTAAATTTGTCACATATTTTCCATAGTAAGGTCATTTTAAAAAAAACAAAATTTACCAAACATCATTTAGTCTGCACATTGCTACATTTTTAAAACACTTTGCTTTGGAGATTTATTGATATGGACGTTATAAGAATGAGGTTTTGCCAGCATTAATACATTTGCCTGCTGTCTCTTGATGGAATCCTGGCATCTTTATGGTCTGGATCTAGGATTAATATTTTGGCAGTGCTTGATTTTAGATTTAGCTAAGTTACAGCTATCAATTGTTTACAGATATTCTGTTGGAGTTTTTTTTCCATATATAGACAGATGGGTTTTTTTCTTTCTCTCTGCCTTTAGATATTCTGATATAATTTATTCCACCATTACCAACTTTCATCTATATTCTCCAGCTGAATTTTCTTAGTGTCATTTGTTTGTATAATGCTTAGCATACATACTGTGTTTCCTAACCCATAAGGTTGTGCTTAATGAATTAAAAAGAATTATAGATATATGTGAATGTATAATTGAATAAATGTAAGTATATATTTCATCCTTACATGTATGATTTTTCAGTAGATGCAGTAATAAACCAGCAAACTTTACAGAAGAAAAGCCAAACAATAAATTATTTTTTAAAATGTGGCAAAATATCAGGGAATTTGGGGAGTTTGCATGCTAGGGCATACATGCTTTTATTTATAAGCCAAACAAATGAAGTAAAACACCAGAAATAGTTTAGTGCAAATATTGTAAGCGAATTTTTTTCTTTTCATGAACCAAGGTGTATAGTGAATTGCATATATATGTGCATATTACAGTCACAAGTGAAGGAAAGAAAACAGAACTATCTGTCTCCAGCAGGTTTGCAGTTTATAGTTCCATCTCAAATGACATTTGCTGTATTACATAACTGATGTCCCTGCACCAAAAGTATATTGCATATTTGCATTCATTTTTATATTTTATTAAAAAGATTATTCAAGTATCAAATATGGGAGACTTTCTAACATCCAGTCCATTATTTAGATCTTGCATCTTATTGGAATATATGACAAATGATTCAATTCTGTGCCATACGATCCATATGAACATGAGAAAGCTGTACCATCATTTCAAATACACTTTCTCCTGTGTTTTTTCTACTTTGATAATTATGTTGGTTTATACATTTTTCATTAATATTGAAAATGTCTTGGCATTAAAACTCTATTATGGAGGAACTAAATAAGATTGATTTAAAGGTGTCAAGGTGAGAGTGACCTAGAACAGAAGTCCTTGGAAATAATAACTTGAGGAGGTGAGATGCATGAGGCTGTAGATGTTTCCTACAAGCATGTGCTTATTTATTTGCTGTTGTGTTTAGAACAAACTTTAGGTACAGCATATACCTAAACAATCATCACAACAAAAAGAATCTGAACTCAGAAACTATGTGTGAATACTTTGACTTTGAGCACTTTTCATAGCTTTTAATGAAATTTACTCCTGACTCAATTTTATGTTTGCATATACAAATTAATGAAACAGAAGAGAATGTGAAAAATTCCAGGCCATCTTCTTAACTCCCCTGCTGATCTCTTTATACTAATCCATCTATTTACAGCAGTAAAACTGGATTAATCAGATTAGCACTAGGGAAAGTCAATTTAAGATAAAGCAGCCTCCCTGAAACTTTAGTATGTCTGAGATTGGCCTGAAAGTGACTGGGTCATGATTTGATGGAACATGAAGTTACCTTTTCCCCTCATCCTCAGCTATATCAACCCAGCTCAGAAGCTGGGTAAGGAAAAAAAAAAAAAAAAAAAAGTTGTCTGCTAAATTGCTTCTCCAGTGAGACTTGCTCTTGTTGTTGTCTTTGGAGATCCTTAAGATGAAGGTAATACGGACCTTGCATAGACTTGTTATTCATTATACACAGGAAAAGCTTTAAGTTATCTTTAAGATGTTTTGCTTGTGAAGTGATGAAATAGAGAATAATGAAAGTAGGAAAGCTAGTTTATCTGAGGACAACTGAGTTTCCAAACTAAACTAATGTGAGAATGTATGTGAGAAGTAGTAGCATACAGATATTTATCGAACAATTTTAATTTTAGAGTCTGAAAGAGAAAAAATTGAGAACAAATTTAGGAATTCACCAGTGTTGTGATAAATGGTCTGCATGTGTGCTTGTATGCAAATGGATGCCCTTCCACAGAACGATGTAAAAGGCTTCTTTTCTGGGTGAGTACTTCATATTCGGTAGATCTGATGGTGATAATTCTGCTGATTCACATGTTTTATATGAGAGATGGTGAGGTTTTTTGGTTTTTTCTTTGTTCAGGTGTTTTAATTCAACCATTTCATTTTTCAGAGTTTAAATGCTGTCCTTTTCCAAAGTGCCCGCTCATTATGAACATATTGTATGGTATTAACAATATTCTCAGATCAGTCTCCTCTCCCCTCTTTCTTTCTTATTGTTCTTTAGTTTCCAAATTCCTTTGTAACAATGAGTAGTACGGTCTATGTTTAAACTGTGGACCAGACAAGCAGATGTGCAGGACAAGATATTTCAGTGTGAGATGTGTGACACATCCTTATGTAAGCCATTATTGTTGAATGCCAGTAATAGTTACCACAAATGTATTAGCATATGTACATTTTGTCCTCATTCATTGTATGTAAGTTCTTATTGAAATAATGGTAAAATGCTAGCTTTTGAACAGTGAATCTCCCCACCAGCCACACTTACAACACTGCATATGTCCAGATCATTAAAGGATACCTGCATGTTAAACCTTATTTGAGAACCCATAAATTGGATTGGTAGCTGGACATTGAGTAAGTTAAGAGTATGTGAGCAAATTACTATTAATATGAGATTTAATATTGGAGAATTATTAATGTGACATTGGGGGGGGCAGGGGGATGTGCATATGAGAAAGAGCAAGTGAATTAAAAAATGTCTTCCCTGTGCTGCAGCTGAAAGCTCAGAGTGCAACTAAGCCCAACTCATGATAAAAATGAACACCACTGCAGGAGCTGTCTCCACAAAACTGAGACATTGTTTTCTCAGTCTAACATTTTTCCTGCTAGTTGGCAAATTTTTCTTCGGAAAGCAACCTGGCTACAGCTTGAACCGCATAGTAACTTTGCAACTCACTGCTTGCACTGTTGTTTCTCATCTCGACCTGTGATCAAAAGGTATCTGTAACTCAGTGGCACTGCCACTAAGCAATAAAATTGGAGTATTTTAGGCAAACACAATCCAGGAAATAATTGTATATATTTGTTTTCAGAGCAGGGTGGCAACTGATGACACTAGTAAATGTGAGTGGTTTTAGGAGCTCCTAGAAATTAGTGTTCCCCCAAAGACTGTGCCCTGTTAACATAGTTTATCCTTTGTTTCCTCTAACAGCTAATCTCACAGCACTTCTGTGAAATTTTTAAAGGAATAGTGATCAGAAGGTTCATTACTTTTCTGTGAAAGATGGATCACTGAAACTAAAAAGATTGAGATTACCAAGAATGCTGTTGATATTACTGAGATTATTTCCCATTTGAGGAGATTATTTTTCATTTTTGTGATAATATTTCTTATTGTGGCACATATAGCAATAAATGATTTTCACTGTCTCTCAGTCCTTGGTAGGAATGTATTCCTGTTTGCATAAAGAACAAAATAACTGCTTTAAATACTACTGTACTTAAAATGCAATAGAAACTCTACTCTATCCTTTATAGGCCTTTGCTTCTTTTGCTATTCAGGAATGTTGCCATTTTTTGCTTTGAAATCAATGTGATCAGTTTGCATAAGAGAAATCCAATCAATAGAGGTTGGTACTTGTATCACCAAGGACAGTCAAGGATAGATCATTTTTCTGAAGTGTATTCTGAGTCTAGATCAATTTCTTGTTCCTTTCTCTGCTGATGATTCCCCTGATCAGGAAAGAGCCCACATCAATGACCAATCTCTTCATTCAGCCATCTAACAAAAAAGAGACTTCTGAGTCACCAAAGGAAAAAAACCATAATATCCATAAAATTGTTATATTTGGACCAAAACAGTATGGTTCACTGTCACAGCACCCTCAAAACTAGCCAGCTGCAACAAGGTCTTTTTCCATCACATTCCAAATTAACTTCAATAAGTAGCTAGCACACCTCGCTCCAGCACAGCCACCAATCCCCCACAAGGTCTTAAAAATCCATTTACTGTTCATGCTGCTTCTTCATACACTTCTGGCCAGTCCCTCTGCCCCTCACCTCTGTTGCTCTCTCCTTGCCCCTACTCCCTTCCCAGATCTCTCCTCATTGACCATTCCCCTTGGAGCTATTTAACCACTTAATAGGAACCAGCCACAGCTGCATCTTATCTACATCAGCCAACCCACCGCCCCTGAAGCCAGCCCACAGCTGTATATTATCAAGGTTAATTAACCGAGCTTCATTCCTCTACAGTTCACTTTTATAGCAAAAAATATTTCTGTTATAAACAAAGCAACAGAAATGTTGGGGTAGATTTAAGTCAAATCAACAAAGGAGGAAGAGGAATTGCAACTTCCCTTCCTTCCAGGAGGTAGGTATCACTTATCTAACACTGTTCATCTGATGGTCTTTTAAGTACTTTGAAAAGGACTTCTTCAAACGTGCAGTGGTGTCCAGGGCATTTCCTCTGAGAGATGAGTGAACACTCCTCAGGCAGGAGCGAAGGCTCCTCAGGCAGAAGAGGGAACTGCTGTCTCCTTGTCATGACCTCTTGTGCTTTCTTGATTTTGTGAATATCGCCTGAAAAAGGAGAATCCACAAGTCTACGTGCCTAGCCCATGCCAAATCCACAAATAGTGTTGGTGGAGCTGAACCAAATTTCTAGTGAATAGAACTCATACCTACTAGGTTTGCTTTCCCTATTCAGCATGTGGAAAAGGGGTTTGGCTTCTGTCATGTCATAAAGCAAAATCCAATGGAAAAGCCATTTCCTCTGTGGTTTCAGCAGGCTCCATAATCCCCCAGAGAAACCCCATCCAAAAAAGAGCCCCTTTCAGGCAGTTCTGTCTGTCCAGTAAAATATCCCAAAGGTGTTTAAGAAACTTAACAGAGGAGCAAATGAGAGAGACCATGCTGAATTTGTTAAAACAGACAGATGGCTTGAACAGAAAAATAGCTTATTCTCTCCCTCAACTATAATGTTCTCAGCAAGTGTCTCTGTTGAAAGGATAAGCATGAGAAGAGATAATAGGATCTTAAGATAGCTAGGAACATATCAACAAAGCCAGTCTGGCACAGAGTTATAAACAAAAACTATGTTAGTAATATTTGAAGGCCCTTCACATGCTAGGGACTACAGCCCCTGCATTTTTGTTTGGAAGAGGTATTCATCACATTGTTGGGTAAAATCTATTAGGAAATAAAACCTGTTTGGTTCACATTAGTCAACTGGATGGGGAGTATTCTAAATATTTTTGGAGAAATTTGGCACAAGTGTTAAACACCCACTTTTGTGAAACATATGGTGTGGTGTGATGGATTGTCTAACCAATTTTTAACAGATTGTTGGGTCAGAGAGATGATAACATCAGCCTTTTCTTTTTTCTTCTGAATTCACTAAAAACCTATCATGGAAAGCAAATAATATTACAAGGTGAAGGACAGAGTAAAAGACCATTTAAAGTTGCATACCCATGGGGAAGACAAATTAAGTGGCACTGAGGTATTAAGAACAAAGAAATCTAGTAATTTTAATGTATCTTGGGGATGAGGAGGAGGCCTTCTGTAGAAAATTATTTAGTTTCCAGAATCCCAAAAAGCCATGCAATAGACTTCTATGTCACTCCTTTAAATAAGTAGGAATTTAAGTTGCTATGATATAATAAAGAAAGCATAGCTCAAGCTATTAAAAATCAATTGTAGAATGTCAGTGTTACTGACCAGCTAGAACAAATCAGTTCACTGATTTCCAAAGAGTGGACTGTGGTACACAAGGAAGTTGGTAGTTACTGTAGCTGGTCTTCAGAGTCACAAGAAATGCCATTCTACTGCTTGCCCCTAGAAATTGAAAATATACAGGATATTTTGAGGGCCCGTGGTGGTCTGTGACCTCAAAAGTTTGAGACACCATGGTTTTCAAGTGTTTTTACATAGTACTACTTTACTTCAGGGCCTTCAAGAAAATTTACATGGGCTTAATGCGACATAAGTAGGTACTAATGAGTGTTTTCAAAAAGGTAATTATATTCCCAAGAGTTAGACTATGATAGCATTATTTAAGTGATGACAACTTGAGTCATCCTTTTACTTACGAGTGTTTAATGTTTGGCAGGTTTTGCCTTTGTTCAGTGGCTGGTGCAGTATGTACATCCTTGTGAATGGGGTTCGTTGACATTACTACAATAATTTTTTTAATGTTATTGCTAACATGCAATAACAGGAACTGTATTGACTCCAACAGACCTATTTCCGTTATAGAATGCCATTTAGTATGTGAAGGTGGCCCAAACTGTCTCTTTGCTAGAATTGCTGAGATTTTTCAGATTTGAAATTATCTTTGGTACCGTTCTGCTGACATAGCTGACCGAGATTAGAAACCTCTCTCTCCTGAAAAATGTCAGCTTCAATGATAAAACAAAAAAAAAAAAAACATTGTTCAATTTTCAACCAGTTGTTATTCTTATTTCATTAAGAGTTTGCTTTTGTTAAAAAGTGGATGAATACTTAATGGTTTTGGTACTAAAACATTTTTCTTCATTGATATCTCCAAATGATGCAGGTAACTGAGTATGACCATATCTTATGTTTCATGGGCAAAGACAATTAACCTGACTGCAGTGTATGATCACAGCATCTAGAGACAGAAAACAGCAACAGTCATTAGGTTGCTCTTTTCTAAATCTCATGCAGGGCAACAAATTGAAACCTGTGCATTTGAACAAGAATCACCATTATTACAGAATAAATTTAGTAATATCCTGCAGTATTACTAGTGTTGAAATAATGGTGTCTCAGTCTGTTCGTGAGTTAATATATCAGAACCTTACACTTTATATCTAGTAGTCAAGGAAATAAAACCTATTGTGAGAGCTAAGTAGTTAAATATATTTTTTTCTGAAGTCTGTTTTACACCACAAAGAGAAAAGTTATAATACTAAAAATTTTTAAGTCTTCCAAATTGCAGAAGTGTCTGTCTAATGCATCTGGCAATTTGTACTTGTTATTTGAAGAATGCTCTCTGGTTTTGCAGAGTTTGTGTCACACAGTGTTGACTGTTCATGCTCCCTGTTCTTGCTCTTTTAGTTTTCTGCCTACCCCAGTCACTCCATAGCATTTGAAAAAACATTTACCTCAAAGCCAGAAACAGGGATGAGATGGGAGCACAGCTGCCAGAATTACACAGTAGCCCTTACCCATGTCAACTTTTCCTAAGGTTATGGTTTCTTCAAGGCCTCGTAAGAAGAGTTTTAACTATTTGAAGCTGTTGGTTTACATTTGTTCACAGCAACGTCTAATCAGCCTTACTTACAAGAAGTATCTGAACACATGCTCACTCACATCATATTGTGGTAATTCTTTTCCTCATTCGGATAAAACAGCATGATAAAGCGAACATTAGATTCAACCAGCCTAAATGATTGTTCAAAGAACGTACGTAATCGAAACAGAGATCTTTTATCAGAAGTAGCATCAGAGTGTCTGCTCTCATTAGTAAAAGATTATAAAGCTCTTATCAGTCAAAAAAAACTAAGAAAAAAAATCAGTCTGATAAAAAGCACAGGGGATGGATTGATAGATTCTTGTTAAAGACTTTATCTAATCTTACCAACATTTACATAGGTACAAATATATGTCTCACTGGTAGAACTTCAGTTTCATTGCACAGAATTTGAACTGAACTGAGTTCACAGAGAGACAGGGTGGTTTAGCAGAGGATTGAGAAGCATTGGGACATGTCACTGTGCAGATGTTGGAGTAGCGTAGTCATAATTCCAACATGCAGTTCTATACTTACTGTACTGGAATTGTCAGCATTTTACCTGCTGCTTCTGCATCAATAATACCATGGAAAAGTTATATCCTTGTCTCAGAGCTGAAACTTCAGAAGTGGCATGATGAAGGGAAGTGGTGACCATAAAAGAGGGAGTGAAGGGAAGGAAACGAGGGTTACAGTAACATTTTATTCCAATTATCTAGGTTAGTTTGATTTCTGCTTAGTTGTTTCCTTTTGTTTCAAGACTTACACTGTACAGGACAGGTTTCCTAGGGGATTTACCCTGGCAAATGTTTTAACTGTCATGTCAGATACAGAAATATTTTAGATCATTTTATTAATATCTAAGAACCAGATCCTCAACTTTTCACTGCTTCGCAGTATTTGGGCAATGTAAAACAACTGGGAAATGCCCTGAGGAGGACTTTTGACATGCTTCTGTATTTTGACTTTTTCTTGCTTATATAATGGTCCCTGGTAAATTATGATGGTTCATTTTGAATCAGAGCTCCTGAAGAGACTCAGAAAAATTAGGAGTGGTTTGCAAATGTTTTCTCATCTTCATTCTAATATAGGAAATTAAATTAAAAGACGAATGAATGATTCACAGAAGCTGCTTAATGAATTATTGGAGTGGGGAAGCAGGGAAAAACTCAGAGAGGAGGAAAGCAGATATCTTTAGCTATCTATAAAGATAGATACTGTCTGTCCACTAGGTAATAACTGATGCTACCTGTAGGAAGCATTATCTATAACCATCTTTCTATCTACAGTTAATTTAGTGATCATAACTGAATCTTCAGTATACATTTTAAAATATACAGACTTGACAAGCTGACTAAGCTAACAGTGCTGTTGGATTCTTACTTGGGAATTCAGAGATTTTGCTATTTTAACTGTGCAAACAATACTACTTCGCTATACATGCTGCAGAAATGCTACACATTAGAACTTTGCAAGTTGGAAAATCACAGCTATTAGTTTATCAGATAAATAAATGAAACTTTACAGCAATAGCAAAAACCTCTGAGTATAAAAGAATATACAGAAAGAATTAATAATTAAGGAACCCAGAAAAAAATCTCAATATTGGTTCCCTCCTTCTCTGGAGAGGCAAAAATTTGGAGTAATAAATGTTAGCCTTTAATGTAACATCACTCAGAAACAAATCAGCCATCAGGAATGGCAGTCACAGCCAGAATACTTTAAACCATGATAAAAGAAATGTAAATTGCTAATGTTACTGTATTCCAGGGGAGTTGCCTGTGGTTTCTAAGGTAAGAAGATTAATGAAACTCCAACTGCTAATGGATAATAGTAGGTATTTGACCTCTAGTGCAATCTGAGTCAATCAGAAGATTGCAGAGAGTATCCTTGGGCTATTTTTCCATTTTTAGATGACCTGTCTTTGTGTACTAATAAAGCATTACTCTTTCAGGCTGGCAGCCTGCTACAGGTATACAGAGAACAGCTGTAAACTGTCTTAAAGAAACTCTTTGTAAATCTCATCTTAAGAAAGGAAGAGCTTATTAAGGGTACAGTCACAGCCTGCAGTTCCATGGATATTCTGGACAGTGCTATAGGTCACAGAATAACTTACAGAAGCCCCTGTCATTTAGAGAGGCCCACACATTAGATACCCACTGAACTAACTATGGAGTTTGTACTTCATCTTTTAGAACCGCATCTTTCCTTCCAGCTGGGACACACTGTATCATGACATAGTGAAATGTAAAATGAAGATAATTAAACCACTATGTCACTGTAAACTTGCTTGGATTTCCCTGAATATTTGTTTCTTGCCATTGTCACCCTCTATGAAACTGGGAAAACACTCCAGCTGTCAGCATTGTCACACAGTAGTACAGCTCCCATAGAGCAAAGGGGTGGGCAACTAACAACCACTCTGGGTCTTCTGAAAGTTTTCACAACCCAGTTCTAATTTTTCTGTAAAGGAAATATTCTCTGCTCCTAAAAGGCTAAATGAAAGCAAATGTCAGTGATGAGAACTTGCACTCCTTAAGGCTTTAATTATTTATATGTGAGAAACTCTTTCACAGAGCTTTCTGGAATCTACTTTTTTTTGCATCTTATGAACTTAACCAGATTCCCATTTTCTGTGGTCAGGAAAAGCACAGGTTTATTGAATCCCTATGTAGAAGTAAAATTGCTTTTTGGCTTGCAGGAGGTCATGCAAGTAATTAACTTCAATCAGCAAGAAATGTTAGGAGTCCAGGGGAAACTATACAAGTTTGTTTCTGAAGATTTTGTGATAATTGTCTACTCATCAGGCACCAGTTCTTTAAGGAGCTTCTGAAGAGAACTGAAAAAAGTTCTTGCCTGTTGAAAAAAGGCTTTGTTATTCTGGATATGACTTAGTACAGTCTTCAGCATTTAATTTATTTTTAATTTGGAAGTTAGCATTATGCTGTGGTATAGCCTAAAAGAATATTGTCCACTTTGATTATGGCTTTTTATTAATGACTGATCAGGTACTTTTGTGAACAACCTGATTTTTGAACTATTAGTCTACACTTAAATCATGTTTCCAAGCTTTTCAAAGAAATATTTTTAATTCAAAGCTAATCAGGTGGCCTCCGGTGCTAAAGCATTTAGGTAAATTTTACTATTACTGGATTCCAAATTAGTTACACATTGGGCAGCCCTGAATAAATTCACAGGTATTGTTCAAAACCCTTTGGAAATTCAAAATTAATACCCAAATAGAACACTTTCTGCTTGTTATATTCACAGTAGTCCTTATGTTATTATCTCTTAAAGACCTGTGTTTACAGAGCAGCCTGAGGTGTTTGGCAATTGTCTTTATTCAAGCTTGTCGGTCTGTCCTGTAGTCAAGGACTCTTTAGGCACTAAAGTTTAATTAATTTGAATAATATGCTTTCAGGCCTGTGTAGAAAAAGTATGTGTAATGTCCTGCTCTTTTAAAAGGTGAATTCATATTAAAGCCCCTTACAGTGTAGATACAATCTGGAATACAGTTTTCAAAAATGGCACTGTGGGAGCCCATGCTTGATACTGCATTAAGCTTTCTGGAGCAAGGAACTGCCTTTATATTTTGTGTCTGTGAGGTGCCTAGGAGAATGCAAGCCAGACCACTCGCTGTTACTGCTCATCCCATTGCTATACAACTGACACTCACCCATGAGGCAAACACCTTGAACTGAAGAGCCTATTTGCATTTCTAACTCAACCTTGGACTCAAAATACCAGCATGAACACCCTTCCCTTGGGCCGTTCCTTGTCATGAAGTTTCTGTTGGAAAGACCAGGCAGCTCCATCATGCAAGCAATTCCTTCAAATGTCATTTACTGATGTAGTTGGTAGGAACTCAGTGAACAAGTCTGTTGATTACTCACCAGGAGGATTAGAACCAGGATCACTATTGCTATTTCCTATTATAGCTATTGTCACCAGTAGCTCTGTGGTCTCCTAAACCTTTGACAGCAGTAAGCAACAGTCGTTTGGGTTTTTTTTCCATTCGAGGCAGTTGATATGACTGAACATTCACAGGGAGCAATTCAGCTGAATGAGATGGCTCTGTCTTAGAGCATCACTTGAAATAGTGCAGAGGGTTAAAGTTAAAAGATTTATTCATTCCATATACAAACCCAAAACATACAGCATAATAGACAAAATATGTAAAATAGAAGAGGCTTTATAGAGAACACGTTGTGGAAAGCTAACATGGAATGCCATGGTGAAACATCAAGAAGATGACAGGAAAAAGTTTTACTTATTGGAAGTTTTAGTATGTATTACAATATTAAAACTTTCAGCCAATTGGCTTAAATCTTAACATGGACTAAAAAGTTGCAACTCATCTTGTTCCACTTATATTTACATCCAAACGCAGCTTATTATTCTGGAGCCTTAACTGCACATCTTTTTGATGTTCCTCACATTTTAACATGGAAAATCAAAAGTTACCTAAGGAGTATTATTAATAGACTTTTAGATCCTACACTTTCAAAGAGTAAAGATTAGTTATATGTTCCTTCTATTAGTATAAAGAATTGCTTTAAAAGTACTTCTGATTTAAATCAGTGTTGATTTACTGGCATTTCCACTAACAAAAAAGGCTTTGTCAGACCACTTTCTTCTCTTTTACATCTGAGTTTCCCTGACGTATTTATAGCCCAGAAAAGAATCACTATTTGGTAGTATAATTACAGTAATTCTGTGAGTTGCTCACACTTCATGTGTTTCTGTGGGTGAAGGTATACTTATCCATACTTTTTTTCAGGAAAATGGACAGAGATGTGGGATAAGCAGAAGCACAGGCTAAAAATAAATTCTGTCATCCCCCAACAAACTAGGGGCAAAGACATAAAGAAGCATGCATATATATTAATTTGATGAAAACTTTGCTCCCCAGAAATACTGTAGGAAAAGATTGTTCAGATGCGCTTAGGCAGAAAGTCAATGCTATGTGACTACATGCAGAGATTAATACTGCTATCAACATTAGCTTAGGAAAGGGAATTTAGGTGAACAGTAGAGGAATGGAATTTCATCAGATGCACCTTTTTATACAAAAACGTAGACTCCAACCTTTGGTCTTTGATCACAAATGAATCACAAATGAAACTGCTGTTCTGTTAAAGGTAACCTGAAGGAAGTAAAAAAAAAATATGATTCTTATGGATAATAATGCAAGAGAGACAACAAAATCATAGTAGAGCAATAAGAATGTTTTTCAAGTGGCTTCTAAATATACAGAGAGACAGTAAACCAGATATAAAATAGAGAAAATAAAATATACATATAAGACTGAAACTGTAATTATTATAAAGGAAGAAAGCTAGTTAAGTTGTGAAACAAGTACCCTTTTCATAAGGCAGTTTTCTCATTGGAAGAAAAGAGTGGAACTAGATGAGAGTACCTAATATCTTTCACTAGCCTGTCACTAAAGAATAATACTAAATTAACTCTTGTTCTAGTGACAAATTCAGGGCATACCCATTTGAATTAATAAATTTAAAGAAACTATGTTGTCATCCTAATATAAAGATACAGTACTGAGACCTGTGGTTTTTATATTAGTCTCTACAAGCAATACTCAGAGTTCCTTGTTGTGAAATAATCTACTGATAGGGATCTTTTGATGGATTCTCTGCTTTCAGGAAAGGAAAAAAATTAAGGGAAGAATACAAGTTATGATGTAATCTGAGTTGCTCATTTCTAACAAAACATAGTAAATTGTTTAGGGGCAAGGTTTTATTTAGTTAGTAAAGAGTATGCTTTGCTTTTCATGATGATTTAGATGTTGATGTTCATGAACAAGAGTGGATACTAACATCTATGATTCCATCTGGTCATTTTTGTACTTCTTAGAAGCCGTCTTGTTATAAATAACAGAGTCAATAAGGAATAGAATTTGAGTCAAATATTCTTTTTTCATAGTGAGTTTTTAAATTGTTTTTCATAGTAGGGATAGAGCTGACAGATGTGGAACTTGTCTTTCTTTCAATATAAATTACAAGTGAGTCCTAGTCCCCTTTAAAATAATCTTATTTAAAGGTAATGAGTTATTGTCTCTTTTAATTTGTTTCTCCCTGATGAGCTAGTTACAACTGTTGTAAACACTGTAAAGTGGTGGTTTATGGAAAGCATGAGTAATGCACAAAATAGAAGGCTGCCCCATGTCAATAAGCTAGTGCTTTGACCTGAAGACCATCTCTAGGATGAGAAAAGCAGCACAAAGCTGTTTGGGTTTTGGGGGGGATTTTGGGTGGGTTTTTTGTCACTGTGCTGTGAGCTAAAGCTGGTGGTTGCAATGTGAACCCTTGTCCTCTGGAAACTAAACAGAGTAGCAGTTCATTTCACACAACCTTCTGAGCGAAAATCAGATGATAATGGTTTCATTAGAACTGAACCAATGACCTCATGGTGATAGGATGGTTCCTTGACCCATCTAGGTCCAACACCTGTAGGCCAGAGACTTCTGTGATTTAAAAGATGTTTTATTGCAAAGTATAGGACAAAAGAGCTTTTTTTTCCCCTAGAAATTTCTGTTTGCAGCCTGTAGAGTGTCATTTTTGAATATTTATACAGCATATATAAAATATCTTCAGTTTTTTGCTAGATTATTAATAGCCCTTTATAAATGAAAGTGTTTTTCTTATTACCTGTAGTTATTAATGTTGGGAGGTTAATCCATCAATGATATTGGATTTAGCAGCTTGGCATTATATTATACCATGTTACCTCAGGGCATAAGAGAAGGGTGTTTTAAAATATTATTTCAGCTTCTTTGCTTGTAGGAATGCAAGTAGTGAGAGTTCACATTCTAAAGCGACTTTTTCAGAGTCCAGTTGTACATTGGTGGGAGGCAATGTGAACTGTGTTTTGCCATCAGTAGCTGACCAGAAGTTTGCAAATATTCCTTTCAGATGCGGAACTTGTATGATTGTGCCTGATACTCTTACATGAATATACCTGGTATTCTTACTTGAGGTGCACGAGACACCAGGACGTGTGTCTGTTCTGACATTTCAGTGTACTGAGCATTCAAATGTTCGTGAAGCAGACACTTAGACCTTTAGATCATAATCTTAAGCAGGTAGCTAGTTTGTTATTTAGGAGAATTTCTAAAAATAATGTCTGGTGTGTTCTTAAATAACTGTGTGTTGTGTTTTGATTTAGTTCAACTCAATTCTAATAGGAGCTTTGTAAAATGGTCTAAAATGATTGTGTTGAAATGCGTTATGAAACCCCTGCTCCACTGAAGTCAGCAGCAAAACTCTCATTAGATTAACTGGGGTCAAGATTGTATTCCTCATTTCCTGTGCGACTGGAAATATTTGAAAGAGCAGATATAACTCCAAGACAGAAATGTGGATCCAGACTTCCAGCTCACATCTATACTTCAGGTGGCAGCATTATGACTCAATCTGAAGTAATTTCAATTTGCGGATTCTGTAATCAAATTTTTGTGTGTACACAAAACTTAGGTTTAATCTGCAGACCACAACACACACCAATTTGAGGTCAGTATCTCTTCAAAATGTTAGTGGCTTGACTTCTTTATAGTTTGCAGTCCTGTCAGTATACTAAGTTTGCATATGCATTAGCAAATGGAGTTGCAGTAAAGGATCTGCAGAGTGCAATAGTTGGTGCTAAAGACTCAGTGACCACACTGTTAACATTTTAGGAGTTCTACCTCAGGTTAGCTCTAATCCATCCTACAGACATAACGCCCACTAGCAGCATATGGCATTAAGTGAGCTCTTGGAGTACATATTGCAGTTCAGTTTCATCAGAAAAAGAGTCAAGTTCATGCTCCAGACCATGACACAATGTCAACCAAAGCATGGTAGGTGAAGGTGTCTAGGAGTTCTGCTTCAAAAGTGCACTTTTACTCATGTACAAGCACAGTGTTCATGTAGATGCTTTCTGGCAATTTTTTCTTCTCCATTTCATGTGTTTATATTCTTTTTTGGATTCAGATTTGTCTGTGGCATCATTTGTACAAGAACTGCAAAAATTGTAGCATATACTAAAGCTGAGCTTTCTTCTCTGCAAAGAACTCTTGCTCTTGGAATCATATAAATAGAGTGAAAATATGTTGGGCAATTGTTTTGAATGATTTAGCATAGTTTATGTAACTTATTTGAAATATGTGCACCAAATTGTCATATGCAAGGAGAATCCTGCAACAAGGTTTTACCCAGTCTGATCATTTGCAAGCTGTGAAACAGGTAGACTATTACAATGATGGGGCTCAGCCTGAATGAGTGAAAGCTTCAGATCCATGAATGCAAAGCCTTCAGCTTTTTTCTTGAGAACTTGGCTGTTCTACTCAAAGCAGTATTTTCAGCAGTCACGCAGAGTGAAGAATTTCACAAGGATGAAATGATCTTGGAAAATTTCTTGAATCTATCAAGTAAACATACTTCCTTCAGCATTAGGCATTCAAGTCATCCCATTCTGTTTACATTATTTAACAGTTACAGATAGTCACCCAATGTTCATCACTGTTTTTGTGGTTGAATTCCCATAAGAACCTACTGTAGCTCCCCAGGGGATTAATGTAGTACGGCATTTCCTCCCTTGCCTGTACATCAGCCTATAGGAAAATATCTTTGACCATTATTTGCCAAATAGCAGTGCAAGGATGACAACAGGCATTAGTTTCTTCTACAGGGTCTTTGAAGAACCACAAAGATTCCTTGGAGGTGTGTAGTTTTACTAGTTGAATGATAAAGAGAGAGTTCAGCAATTTCTTCAGATTTTCTTGGAAAATTTGCTTTTGGTCATGAATCAATTCAGTTTGATTTTATAGTTTCTTTGTTAAACTAGGTAGAGCTTAAACTTTTTATTTTCAAGAAAGTATTGCCCTGTTACTGAGGAAACAAAAAAGCCACTGTTCTTGCCCTTATTTATATCTTAACTACTTTGTCAATATTCCCTTTATTTATGGATTATTAATCACGGTAACATGCACAAGGCTAGAAATGCAAGACCTGCTACAGGTAGCCAGATCAACTGGAAAAGTGGAGACATGCATGTCCATGACCCAGCCTACCCTTTCCCAAGAGCAGCAGACCACAGTCCTGTCCCTGGGGATGGATTCCCCTGGGAAGGAAAGGAAAAGTCAGGAAAGGAGAAAAGTGGCCAGATACAATTAATAGGACTTTTGGGGATAGAGGTAGAACAGTAGGAAGGTACTTTTTAACAGCTGTTCCACCCCGTTAACTAAGTCTGGAAAATATTTTTTCTTAAGAGGGCATAGATTCTATTTTGGCATGTCTTCAACCCCCCAACAAACCCAACAAAACCATTTTTGGAAGAGTCCTCATTCCTTGCCCTAGATCTCTGGGTGAGACCACCATTCCTCCACCTCCATTACATCTGGGAGGGAAGGAACTGGTTTTTTGTGTCAGTGCAGGAGCAAATAGGTGCAATTTCTGTGTCACATCCTGTAGCCATATACTGGATTTGGCAGTGCAGCAAAGATTCCTTGTGTGGTGTTTCTTTTTAAAAAGCTTAATTAAAAAGACAAACAAGACTACCTCATATCAGTAGAAGGTACAGCCAAAAGAAATACTACATTATTTTCTCTTCAATTTGCTCAAGTACTAGTATCCAACACTACTGCAGTACTCAAGGGAAGATATTACAAACAGTATTCAGCTGAAGTGTACAGTAGGTTATTGCAGTTTAACAAAGATTAACTTTGCTTGATTTCAAGGATTTTTCCATTTTCTTTATATCCAACTTAATGTAGACTTCTCAGCATTATTATCATAGAAGGGGTCTGCAGGGACCAGGAATAAAGCCTGACAGATAGATTTAAAATGAAAGGAGACCCTTGATAGGATTTTGTGACTACAAAAGAATTTAATAAATAGTGGCATGATGATTCACTGATGTGGTGCAAGTTATTGAATTGAGTTCCCAAAGAAAGGTAGCAGCTTCTGCTGATCGACTGATATCCTGCTATTATTTCTGCTCCTACTTCACGGCTTCATTTCGACACAAATATGAAGCCTTTTTTCCTGGTTTTAAAATTTTGAGTTCAGGAGTATGAGATTTTTAAAACATCTGAATTTCAAAATATCTTCCATTCTGTCATCTTGAGCCTTGGTCTGCAAAAGTTTGTGAATAGCCAAGATATAAAGTTTCAACTTCTTCAAGCTCTGTGAGATAACTGGTAAAGATGGGGATTTAGGCAACCTTCATACATGCACTAATAAGAAGGTGCTATTTTCACTTTCAGTCACTGAAAAATAATGAAGTGCTTTGTGATAGTGGTAATTTTGTGTCATGGCTTTGTCCCACACAGTCTGAGAACAAATTCTATTTAAGTCAGTCACTTTGACGAGGTCCCTGATTCTTACTGGGAGTTTGTTGACAACTTAGGGGGATAAAGTTAATACAAATGCTAAACTAAATGGTGCGACAAAAAACACACTTGCATGTGATGTTCATTTTGGTATTTAATACTGTGTTGGGTTTGCGTGGCAAGGTGTTGGTAGCGGGGGGCACAGGGGTGGCTTCTGTGAGAAGACGCCAGAAGCTGCCCCATGTCCAATGGAGCCCATGCCAGCCGGCTCCAGGATGGACCCACCACTGGGCAGAGTAGGGCAGAGTGTGAGGAGCCTCCCCCTGAGGGGGCAGGAGCGGCAGGGACAGCGTGTGAGGGACTGACCCCAGCCCCATGCCAGTGTCCCTGCACTGCTGGGGGAGCAGGGAGAGAAACCGGGAGGGAAGCTCAGCCCAGGAACAAGGTGCGGTGAGAGGAGGTGGGTTTTCAGTTTTTATTTTATTTCTCGTTATTCTACTCTGATTTGAATTGAAATAAATTAAACTAATTCCCCCAGGCCGAGTCAGGGTACCCGTGACGGTCACTGCTGAGCCATCTCCCCCTGCCCTGATCCCAGCCCAGCAGCCTGGCGTTACATTTCCTCTCCCCGTCCAGCTGAGGAGGGCAGTGACAGAGTGGCTTTGGTGGGCACCTGGTGTCCAGCCAGGGTCAACCCACCACAAATACAAAGTCAGTGAATGGGTTTCACAACAGTGAAGATTTTCCAGAATGCCAAAGGTTTCAGTGCAGGCACACAAAGCTATCAGTCTTAGTATTTTATTCAATATTGTTGTACAGTGCTGTACTTCCTTTGTGCTAGAAGGCTACTGTATTTACCCTGAAGTTGCGCCTGGCTCTGGGAGGGAGACACATGGCAGAGTGTACTTAAGGCTTCTGCTTCTGTGATGTTGCCAGAAAGGACATGCA
Organism: Falco peregrinus; assembly: GCF_023634155.1. Lineage (NCBI taxonomy): Eukaryota > Metazoa > Chordata > Aves > Falconiformes > Falconidae > Falco > Falco peregrinus. The sequence continues at coordinate 50,115,250 of NC_073727.1, read as the reverse complement.
GAAAAGTTTCTTTCTTGTCAGTGGCAATGTGCTGTGTTTACCACTCTGGAAGAAAAAGAAAGAGAGCTATGAAGAGAGCTGACCCCAATACCCAGCTCCTTGGCAATAACTGCTGAGCTAACAGGTCTCTCTTTTCACTTGTGTGGTGCTTTGTATCTTAAGTTACACATTGTTTATGGTGCCTAAGTAGAAATCTGTCTGAGGGATGCATCAATGAGACTGCTAGGAGTGGTACAGCTGCAATGCAGACAAGTCAAAAGCCAACACAATGTGCCCACCAGGGCATAATATGGATGGTAGTTTTTCCTGAAGGTGGTGCAGGAGATGAACTGTGAGACCAATTACATTGCTTCAGCATCTCAAGTAACCTAAGAATCTGCTTTGAGTTAGGAGCTAGTAAATACTTTTCCCACTGGTGCAGTCCACATGTGACTTGGTATAAGTAACTCTGAAGAGACAAATATGAGAAGATGTGTATCCCCCAAAATTTTTAAAATTGCCTCTCACTGCTAGAATTGGAAAATAATAACAGTGAGATCAAGTGCCAGTTAATGCAGTGCTTTTACACCCCCAAAGCAGTACTTGTAGTATACGTTGCATATTTGAATTGCAGAATGCATTTGTTGGACATTATGAGCAAAAGCGTTGGTATGATACCTTTTCTCTTTTCTTGGCCCAGGTAGTAAGACACCTGTCCCATGGCAGGAGGGAGCAGGCACTCTCATTATTGTGCATTTTTTTTTATAGTGCAAGAAGTATTACTGCCATATTTTACGGACGGAGAGCCTGGAATTGCAAGATTTAAAAACTTGTTCAAAGCCTCAGTGGTTCCATACTCCCATTTCTGGTTCTGAGCATTTAAATCACAAACTCTCCCTTGGAAAAAAAGGAAGTTCTTTTGTCATGTAGAGTTGAAGGGTATGATATCATCTCATGTACTGACCTGTGAATCACAAATTATTCCATTGCACTGAGTGGAATTGCCTGGGTAACTTTGAGAGGAGAAAACCTAAACCATGGGAGAGTTTTAAAAGTGTTAAAGAGCTTTAGGAGCACAAATCCTTCTGAGTCTGAACGTGTCTTATGTTCCTAAATGATTTTGGTGTTATAGAAGCTGCCGTCCCGTGTTGCATTATCTCTTTCTAGGTGGTGAGTTTGTCTTTATGGTGATTGTTATTTGGTTCAGAGCAAAACCAAAGAGCCCAGACAGAAAGCAAGCAGGTTTTTTTACTTGCCTATTAAGGGTCCTTTCTATAGAACGTAATAGAAATTTACAGTATTGAGGTGATGAGCTAAAGATGTTTGAATTATTGACACCTTGGGAAATGATTCTACTGTGGCTGTTTCAAAGATGACAATTTTTTCATACATACGTAAAATTTGTCTGTGTTTTTGTGTGTGTTTAAACAGATTTTTTTACATTCACCACTTCTAAAAATCTTCCTTTGCTGCTGCCGCTCATTTTAGCAGGAATAAATGACTACCATACTGCTTACCATTCCTCGAGAGGGACAGTTCTCTGACCTTGTTTCCCCTGACACATATATAAATTTCTGTTCATGTAAACAGCAGAACAAAAATTCTTATTGGAAAAAGACCATGTACCCAGTTCCCTGTGGGGATACCCCAGGAAAACAAAACCGTACAAAACATTAGCTGCATTGTTCCCTGAATTGCTGAAAGGTACTAAAAGACTGGTGTTGAGCAGTGACTAAAAGCCTAGCAAAATGGAAGAGAATTGCTTGAAACTGTATTGTTATACATTGAAAAATAATATATTTAATTGCAGCAATATTTAAATTCTGCCAATAAGCAGAAAATAAACTCCTAGTGAATTTTAAGTGGATAACGGAATATCTGAAAGTCCTTTAACTGCCTTTGTGTCTCTGGATGTAAACAATGTATTTTTAAGTCAACAAGTATGACTTAAAATCCCCCCAAACAAAACCAGAACTGCTTTTTTCTGTACTTGGTTAAAAATTGTACTTGAAATTGTTGAAAAGAGAGAGAATAATTATTTCTGAACATTAACTGCATTGGAACATTAAATGCTTTTGTCTCTTCCTCAGGAAAAAGCTATTTGGCATCACCTAAGTTAATTAAGAAACCTCCTTGCTTCCTTGAGTGGCTCACTGCTTAATTAGGGTAACGTATGCTGGTTTCTATTAAATTGAAGTTCACCTTAGCTCACCCAGTAGTTTTTCAGTTACTAATGTATAAGTTGACATCTGGATTTTGTCTGTGCTGTGTGTGATGGATGGTGATACACAACCACGAAGTAGGAGTTCATTCCATTGTTACTGTGGCATGTCCCAGTAAGAGTCAGGACAGAGTGTGGTGAAGTCACAGTAATTCTGGGTTGGGTTTAGCACTCACAACTGATCACTATGCGATGTCAGTGGCAGCGTTCAGTCAGTCCTGCAAGGGACCACAACAGTTTCATACACAGCAATGTTTCCATCTTTTTTTGCAGCCATTTTAAACATGTCTTTCAATAGTGAAGGGTGGGAGGGACTTCTCTTTAGTAATTTTACTTTTATTAATACACCTGTGGATTGAAAGCCCTAGATCTTTTCTGTTGTCTCATTCTCCACTAAGTTTCCTAGGAAAAAAGAAATCTGTTGTCTGAAGAGGTTGGATTTGTACCATATTTATCAATACAGAGTTGTTCTCTTCCTAAATAAGTCCCTCAGATATTTATCTTATTCATCATTAATTAGTGACTTTTATTGCATATCCAGGAAGAACTAACTCAAAGGCTCCATGCTTTCTCTCCACAACTTAGTTGACTGAGTTTGTAAATCACCCAAGGCTGGATGCATCTATGACTTTGATGGGGAGGTAAAGGGGAAGGATTTCTAGCAGTGCAGTTCTTTTCTATATTGTAAGATTAGGTACTCCTGTGGACAATGAGAGTGTAATGTTTAACCTATTCCTGTAACACACACACACGTGCATACATAAAGTTTCTTCCTGAGAAGCTGCACCTGCATACAGCCATGACAGACAGGTACAACCTACGTGACAAAGTGATAGTAACCACACTAGTTAGCTTTGCTGTGTCCTCACTGGAAGCTAGGGTTTGGTATTTGATTGCCTTCCAGTGAGTGACTTAATAAGCTAATTATTTTGTAGAGCAAAAAATTCCCAGAACTGTGCCTGCATGAGCAATTTGGCCAGGATTTCTTCCCATCAGCACTCTGTGCAGTCAAACATTTTCTGAATTGTTGGCAGTTTTGCATCTCTTCTGGACAGCTTATCTACAAGTGAAACATAATGGGATAGTTGTCCAGATTTTACCAGTCAGTATGAATATAAACACAGGTAGACAGCATGCTAGGTGTGGCTCCCTAAATGGTGTGCTGATATCACACTGCACTGTTTTGAAAAAAACTGATTAATTTAATTGGACTTGTCACAATAAGGTCAGACATAAAGAAAGAGACTTTGTAATTGTATTGAGGAGTCCCTGGAGGCCTTTCAGATTTGAAGACACCTACTTATTTTTCTAATATCTAATGAAGGGGGGGGCAAATTTCCTAAGTAAATGAGGACCTGCCCTGCCTAATACCATTTGAATGGTCATTTATTGCTACGAGGATCTGGCTGGGGTAGGAGGGTTTCTGTAAGAACCAACAGGTGTAGTCACACGTTAGATGGAAAGTAAAGCCAATTTTTCAGCATTGTCAGAGTGGATAGGATTTTTTACAAAGGAGCCAGCATTTGCAATATTATGTATGCTGCCTGTCTAAACCTACGGTCACTTGGCACTGAACCCTTAACGATACTGGCCAAGTAATTTAGAAGGCACATGTGTTCAGATGGCGCAGCTCCACCCAGGCTCAGAGTCAGCCAAGAGATTCCATCTAGGAGCATCAAGTGGTGCTGTAGATAGTAAGGTTTCAAGCCAAAAGGAAGTTTCCAAACAGCTGTTCATCCCTGTATCATATTCCTATAGCTAAAATGGTACGTGATTGATAATCTAGTTTTTGCGTGGGTTATTTTTGAAGTATAGCCCCTCTGTAGATGTATATGCCTTGACCCTGCAGTGCAGAGCTGGTGCTTTGGTGGGTCGAGAGAAAGAATTACAGTCTGTGATGCCTTTTTATTTTTGGATAGCTGAGGAAGCAGAATCATCCCTGTCCTCCCTTTCTAGAATAAATGGCATAGAGGGTTTCTGCTGAAAACTTCCCCCCTGTTATCTGTCAAAAGCAATTAGTAAGAATCTGAAATGTGTAAAGTAGTTTAGGGGTCTGAGGAAAAAGCTTTTTGTGGGCCTTAGAAGTCCAAAGGTGCTTTAGGTCTGGGAGATCAACATTTCAGTAGTAAAATTCATGCTCATGACATCCACACTCATCCTTGAGAAAGAAAAGGTTTTAAATACACCCTGGTAAGCTGCCTTTGCTGTGCAACCAGAGCTTTAGCTCTTTGTCCTGAATTTAAGGAGTTGTCATGTGCCTGATTCTGAGAAGGTGAAAGTTAGCGGAGCTGCATGGACCTCAGTGAAACTGCCACTATAGACCAGGCAGCACTCTGATGTTTTAACAAGCAGTAGGAGAGGAAAAAAATAAACTAACCATAAAAAATAGGACTGGTGAACAGATAGGTGAACACTAAGAGATATTCACAGTGTGAGAAAGTAGGGAACTTGCTCACATAATATGGCAAGCTCTTTCAAACAAGACATCTGCCTCTGTGCCAGAAAGCTTTCACTTTTTCTCTGAAGAGGAATGCTAGTATCAGGAAGGTTTGATCTGCGGTTACTTTGAAAAAAAAAAATAATCTAAGATTAAAAGATGGGATCAGAAGCCAAAACACAAAATATACCAGGCAGAACATACACAGGTTACAGAACAGGCAAGCGGATGATGACAAGTCTCTTCTCTCTTACAAAGCAACTGATGTTGGCCGTTGCTGCACACCTTGCACAGTTCCTGGGCAAGTGATTTCACATGATGTCTGCACAACAATGTGGGCTCCTTTGCAGCTTTCTCATTTTAGCAGAACAGTGGAAATACCATTGTCTCACATAACAACTGTGAAACAGAAAGTAGACAATAAATTGAACATAATTGATAGTGAAGATTAAGGCCCTAGTCTCTAACTCTAGCCTAAACCAATGGACCTGGAACTAGCTAACTGGAAGCCTTAAGCACAGAAGTTGGGTAGAGTTTAGGCAGCTGAGTGATGACGCTAAATAGAGTTTGATCTCAGTATATATGCATCAATATCTGTTTTATTATTGATCATGTTGTAGTAAGTAACGGGGAAGTTATGTATCTGAACAGATTCAAATTCTAAATTGCAGATGGTTTATGTACTGCCAACTAGTCCTTCATAGCTCTCCAAGTGTTCTGGGCAGCACTGGGCGGCCCAAAGCCAGGCTGAACCACACCACCATAATTTACATCCCCTGGCTCATATATATGATAAACAATGTGGACACCCAGATTTAATCCATACTCAGATTATGATGATATCATAAAATAAGATAATCAGAATATAAGAAGTAGAAGATAATCAGAAGATACGAATTAGGTTGTTTTCCTTTCAGATTTTAGGGTGCTTCATGCAAACAGTTTCATAATTTTCTCTCACAATCTATTTTTTTCATATCAGATTTGGAAAAATACTGTTTAGAATATCACACTGATACAAAAATGTAGTGTCTTTCTTTCATTTAGCTAAATATTCGATCAATTCAAGACTCTCCACAAAGTGACAGGATAAATAATGGTGGGAAGGAACAGGAGGGGAGAAAATTCTCATTTCTATTAAAAAATCACGAACTTCAGAGTGGATATAATATTGTTTAAAATTCATATTACCTCAGAATATCAGAATGTGTGTTGGCCTTAGAGTTTTCATTTCAGAAGACCCCATTTGAAGTAAATTTCTTGATTGTTTCCACTCACTGCACTTTGATTCCTATCGTAGCATGATCTCAGGGCACATCAACTGGCCTTTTGTCCTGAAGAAACTAAACTGAACGATGAGGTCCAGGAGCTTATATCATGTATTCCAGCTGCTAATGAGCACTCAGTCCACAACACAGACAAAAGCTGGTCTGAAATAAAATCCCTGAAACATTAATAGTGTGTACATTGTGTCTCCTGTACCAACTTTTCTTGGGCTTTTCATACCTGACAGGTTGCACACTGAAGAAGGCTCCTTCGAATGCAGAGAAAAAAACTAAAAAAGCATTGTGATTTTGAGCTTATAACATTGAATTAAAATTGCAATTTTTTAAATTTTTTTTTAGTAACTGTGGTTTACCTTACATAAAATAGGACTGTCCCCTGTTTTTTACTGGAGACATCCCTACAGCAGTTCTTAGCATACGGTTTGGATTTCAGGATGTATCTCCTGCTTGCAACAAGGTGAAAAGAAGATTCCCCACCTCCTCCTCCAATTTTTACAGAATTATTCAAAAGCTACTTATTACATAAAAGCTTTGGGATAGTGGCTGGGTAGCCTGCTAATGTAAAACCCAAGTATCATTTTGTCTTAGAGGGTTTTCTTTCCAGCAAAAGACACTTTAATGACTGGTCAAATGCACTAACCATCTAACCATCCGCTCCTCGCCTTGGGCCTTCAAACTAATTTAGAAAGTCATTAACCATTCAAATAATAGGAAAGCATATGCCACATTATCCAGTGCATGCAAAATCAGGTAAGAACTTCTACTCTACCATTGGAAATGCAAAATAAATACATAACTAAAATAGCGCATAGTCCTAAAAGAAGTCTGTGTTCTGTGAATGTGCAGCTGCAGCATCTGTGATAAAGCAGAAACATTTGTATCTTTGTTTGGTTTATATATATATAATTAATCATGAGAGATGTTCAGTCTTGCTGATGATTTGATCCATTCAGCAAGAATGCACTTTTCACAGTACCTTACACATTGCCAAGCCACAGAGACTGTCCCTTTTTTGACTTTCAGTGCAGTGAATTAAAAAATTTATACATTTGCATCTTGCTCATGAGTTCAAACCAGTCTGTCCATTCTGCTGGTGCCTGGAAACATGTTCAGATTTAGTGCTCGCTCTTTTATTGCTTCTTGTTATGGAACTTGCATTTTCCTGTGGACTGAATGAGAAGGTGATAGCATGTGGTCTCTCTCTGTTTAATTGCATAAAGCTGCACTTCCTCTGACCTCAGCACGTCTCATGGAAAATGTCAACAACCATATAATCATAGAGAAGTACACATGAGCAAAAAAAAATTATCCACCACTTAGTGCTTTAATTTACCTTCCTAGATCTTGTTTGGCAGAGCATTTTAAAACAGTTTTTCAAAGAGTCTTAGCAAAATAAATGAAGACTTTTTCAAGGACAATTTTTTCAAGGACAATTTTTTTTTAAACTAATTGCATATTTGGTGTAGAACTGAGATAGATTCTTCTCCACTTGTCAGACGAAAAATTACTAAATTTTTCAGTTATTAATTACTACAGTAACTATTTGCTGAATTAATATTATTTTTTATTAATTATGTATCCAAGATCCAAGAATGCTTTACCAGCTGTAGTTTCAGTTCCCAGTTGATGTAAATTGGCTTTGCTTCACTGAAAACATAACATCTATATCAGTTTACACCAGCTGAAGATCTGGCTCCAGAAATGCAGGGCAGCATTGAGATTTCAGACCTGCTGAGCAGCATGCAGATCTCCATATTAAAATATTTTAAATATTTAATATTTTTCCAAAAACACCAGAAAGGGTCTTGGTTTCTGCAGCAAAAAGCGAAAAGCCAGGTGCTTCTGAGAACTCACTTAATACCAATTGAAGGCTGAACCCTCCAGATAACTCAGAGGGATGGGGGAGTCTGTAAAGATAGTATCTCCTGCTGCAGTGTCCTAAATACTCCCTTGCACTTAAAAGCTTCCTTTCACTCACTCAAAAGTGATTCCAGCATGGGTATTACTCTCCTACTCTTTTAACCTTTTTTTCTTTTTTTTTTTTTTTTGCTAACCTTTTATTATCACAACTGAAAGATCTACTCAAATAACTAATCTGATCTAACTAATAAACTAAGATCCTGATTTTTTAAATTTCATGTATGACATCATTTAAAATGTAATTTGAATCTCTTCATGGAGAGAGATTGACATTCTTATTCTACCTGTCCTGCAGCTTCTGCCTTAGAAGTAAAAGGGAAAGCTGGACTGTAAATAATTTTCCAAAGGTTAAGGTTATGTAGTAGAAACAGCAAAGGCATAGAGTCATAGACTTTTCTCTGCTAATAAAAGAAACTGCAGAACTGAAACAGGTCTGATACTTCCCCACCCACCCACCCCTTTCCTTCTCTGGTACTGGTTCAGTCTCCATGGCTCAAGAATAAGTTGTAGGGATTGCCTCAAAAACCTTCGGAATATGTGGGACACTGATGAAAAGACACTGTGGCTTTGTCATGGTGCTTTGTAGAGGCAATTTTGTTACACTACTGAGAAACTGCAAATGGAATTAAAAAGGGGCAAAGTCCCCGGTTAAACTGTAGAGCCACAACACTTCTATTCCTTATGTTCCCTGTCACTAAGTCTAGTCAATTTGATATAAGTTGGATGCAGGAGAAGAAAGCAAACAATTTCTTCAGATTTAGACATCGTGAAGTGCTAGGGAATCTTACTCATTTTTAAGAAGATGCTCTTAGGTAGTAGATAGGCAGGCAACTGTTTTATGGTAAATAAGAGTCATATCACCCTGGTAACATGCCAAGATCTCAAAAACTGTAGGAAGCACAGCCAGATAATGTCTCGCTGACTAGTGTTTTAGTGCTGAAAGTTTTTTTTTCATTTCTTTTTGCTCTACTAATTACAATTTCAGTCTTCGTTTCTCACAAAGATGATGAAAATGAACAGACATTTCTAAATTCTGAAGACATTACCAGAAGTTTCCAGCAGCGAGCTAGACTCCCAGGCCTTTCTGTGAATGGCTGATACCGTTTATCACCTGGGTATCTGAGTGCTTGGCACACCATAGAGATAAGTGCTGCTCTTTCTAGTAGAGTGATACTGCACGTATAATTTTTTTTTTTTTTTAAAGCTTAGTAATAAGAGAAAAATGTTTCTCATTTTTCTATAAAGCATTCCAAGTATTCAAGGTAATACTGAAGGTAGTCATTTTCCATACGATAGTTCTCCCTGTGTCAGATAATGATTTTGCAGTCTTTGAAACCCTGACTCAGAATTACTCTATATGTTTTTATTATTATCATTTTTTCAAAAAAGCTTTACAAAGGCAAGACAACATGAGCACACCACTTGTATTGTGTGGGCGTGTGGTTGCCTCTCTATAATAGACTCCCTAATGTTCTTGGTTATAATGTGTAGCATTGCACATGTAGAGCTCTGAATTTCCAAACTCCATTTTCAGCCTCAATAATAGCCTTTCATTCAGCCATAGGATTTACACCTAATTATAGAACTGTGTGCTTTTTGTTCTGTTGTCTGGTCAGAAAGTATCCTGGGCATCTCATTGCTGTCATTCAGGGCAGAGAAGCAGTGCATGTCAACATGCTTTTGAAAGCTTTTGATTTTTTTTAAGTATTAGAGCTATAGATTTGAAACAGTATCTCCTATAGGCTTACTAAGGATAGCGATAAGCAATTGCCAAGGCAGTAGTATTGGAATAATTCCTTTCTGGGAAAGTGCTGTTTACTTTGTGTCTTCAATAGGATTTTGCGTGAATGGGTGGGGAACAGAAAATTGCTTTTGTTGCTTTTTACCCCGTCACCTGTCCCTCTCTCTCCAAAACTGAAACTTAATTTGTTGAATGCAGTTTATCTCTTAATGTAAAAAATTATTTCTGTGGATTTTATAATAAATCTGTCTTTCTGCAGTGGATGCAGTTTTAAACTGTTTTGAAAGGAGTTTTAAACCTTAAACAACAATAATAAAAGCATAATACTGATTTTGAAGCTGTTAACTGCATTCATCTATTTCTGTTCCCCCTCTGACCTTAAATATGGTGTTGCTACCAACTCATGCCTGTATCAGACTTATGCAGTTATTTTGTGCCATGCAATTCATATGGACTAGCTGAGGAACAAATCCCACTATGAGAGGTATCAAAAAAGACGGTAACAAAAATAAAAAAGATAAGACACGAGGCAACAGATGGAGATAGAATAGTGAGGGTATGTGGGAAATAATATGACAGGACAACAAGTAGGAGTCTCACCAGATGAGTGTCCTAATTGTTCTCAACTATTTTTGTAGGTAGAAATTAAAGCAAACAGATGCTTCACTGACAAGAATGTGAAACTGGAGAAAGAAATTCTGTGTGACTCTTCATGGGGAGTTTTTCTGAGCTGGAAGGTCACTAAGGTAGAAAGCAATAACACAATTAGGTGATTGAGGCTGACATTATCACAGTGAGCTAATAATGGGAATCAATATTTTGTGTTGGTGAATGACAAATGGTATGTAAAGAAACAATAGTCTGTGAAAGGTCTTGAAAGAGATGACAAGTAGCTTTTGCTAAACATGGTAACGAATAAAGAGATGAAGGAGGATGCAGAGGGAAAGTGACATAACTAAAGGTACTGGTTAGGTAGATGATCTCTGCAGCAACAATCTGAATGGAAACAAGAGGATATTTTATTAATCAGAACACAAGCCAACACAGCTCTCATCAAACATTTCCAGGTATGTGTATAAATAGGAAAAACACTTCAGAGTGTCATGTAAAAATGAAAGATGAGTACCAAGTTACGCATCTAAAGATAGTTGTATTGCACACAATAATCAAAAGATACAGTGGGGAGAAAAATAAAGTGTTCTAATTTAAACATATTTAACTTTATGGCATGGCTAGGAATCCATGAGGAGACATGAGAAATTTAGTGTGGATGGCAGAGGGAAATATGGAGTAGAGAAGGAAGTCTATGAATTGTCAGGTTAAATGTATGTCTACAGATTATATCACACAGAAGAGAAGAAAACAGAGTTAAGGACAAAGTCCTTAGAACTGTGTCACGTTAAGAAGGGGGCTTTCCTCAAACCCTTTATATTTGATCAGCCTGTCAGTTTCCCAAGAAAGACAAGACCCTTGTATCCGACCAGCCTGTCCTCTACCTGCATTTTGACAGCCCACCGTATCAGGGGGGTGATTCGACGAGCCTATTCAGGGATCTCCTCTGACAGCATCACTGAGTCAAATCCCTTACAACAACTACTCACATCTCCAGAGACTTATACAAAATGAACTTCAGCTGAAAATTTTTGTTATACAAAATGCAAGTTTGTGACAGAATAAGGTTCAAAGATTTCCAGTGACAATACACTGACTGCAAAACAAGCTTCAAACAATACACTTAATAGCAGCTAGCATGAGTTAGTCGTAGAATAAAGTTCTTACCCAGCAGGTGTTCGTATGGGGGAGCAGACAGGTTCAGCCCGTCGACTGATCCCAGAAGTTACGATGGAGTCTTCCCTAACTTCTCCCCTCATCTGTCCACTTATACTCCATTGCATATTCATTTTTCATACACAGGATTGGTTACAAGTTTCTTGCTTCTAATGCAAATCAGTACGCATCCTCAGCGCTGCTGAAGTTCTCTGCTAACTGCGCATGCTCCTCAAGTGGGGTTTTGCCCTCTTCTGGGGGGGCTATTTGAGCTGGAGGTCACAATCTCCCAGTATCACAATTATCTTTGTTTTATTTTCAACTAACTTTCAGTTGATATCAGTGGATTGCAACACCTTATCACCTTGTCTCCTCTTATGGCCAGACCTTTCCTCACTTGAAGGCTTCTTTCAGTGTAACTTAGATAATGGTGTTCTTTTCACCATCTGTTCTTTGTCACTCATCCTTCCCAAGGCAGACTTTTGATTTTTTAAAGTATATAGCTATATATTTGAAACAATATCTCCTACAGGCTCTACTAAGGATAATGATTGATTAGGAGCCCTTTCATTCATAGCAGCCTTAGAGAGTGGGTCAGCTTGACCTAACTTTGTGCACAGGTTTGTATATAGTTAAACATTAAATCAGAGTTTGGCAATCCAGGAGTGCAGACAATTCACCCCCTTTGAACTTACCTCAGTTCAGGTCCAGTCCATTTCCATCACATTCAGGTGGAGCTGGAGTGGCTCTAGTCACACATATTGTTGTTACTGACTGGTATCACGTGCCCAGTGAGGTGTGGTAGTGCCTTGGAGGCAGGTAACTTTGGGGTGGAGGGGTGCGTTGCTATTACAGTGAGATCATTTCATCTGAGGAAAGTAATTTCGCCACAATGGCTGGCTCAGCAGTGGACATCTCATGGATTCTGCATGTGACAGCTGCTATGCAGTTTCAGCTGTGGGTGCCATCAGGTTCCCACCCCTGCAGGGAGCACAGCAGAGCCTGGCTGTGGGGTCTCCACTCCGCTCCACCCTCCGTCACTCCCACCAGCATGTGCTGAGCTGGCAGGGTGTGTTGCTTAGGGAGCCGAGGTAAAGGATTCCGTGCATGCCAACCATCCCGAAGGTGATAGCTGGTTTTTACACTAAAAAAAAGCTTTCTGTAATATTATGCCACCATTAGGTCCCAATTTTCTCTAATTCCACTCCCCCCCCCCCAAAGTAATTTTCCCAGAAACTGTCACACAAAAGTGAAAAAGGGTGAGGAGGTTGCTTGATCTAAAGGAGTAACTTGAGTTTTTTCTAGAGAGCATGGAGAGAACACAGTTGTGGAAACAAAGGAAGGACTATAATTTTGAGAAGAGTCAGCAAAATCTAAAGCCCCAACAGGCCAAAAGGAATGAAAATGGGAAGAAGGAAAAGAATGAGTATGACAGCAATCAGGAGGAAGACTGGGTGAGGATTTAATGAAGGAACAGAGGAGCACAACAGCTGAGAAACACCTTGGTTTGACAGGGGAAGAGAAAGGAGTTGTGTGATGGTGAAAGTGAGGTGAAGGTACATTAAATTTTTTACAATGAGAGGGAGTTGAATGAATGGCTTTTCTATGGAGAAAATCTTAAATAAGCATTATAGTATTACTATTGATAGCAATCCAGCAAATGTGTAAGAAATAGAAGCATTAATAATTGACAATATATTCTTGCCCCACATAGCAAGCAGGATTAAGATGTGATATTTTGCGTGATGACATAAAGAGATAAAACACATTAATCTTCTCTACTACTTATGGTAATATAATTGTGTCATGCTTTATGTACTGCCATGCTAATACAGATGCCAAGAACTTAATACATATGTCAATATATTTAGATCTAGTTTCACATATGTCTATAACATAGTTACTTTATTTTATATTATTGATTGTTATTTAAGAGACTCAAACTGCCTGACCCCGCTTAATGTAGGAATCACCAAAATAAGGCAGTTCAACATACAGAAGGGGTATAATAAGTAACTGTAAATCAAGTACCAGCAGAAATACGTAACACAGAAGAAAGGTGAAAAGGAATATTTAATTACAACATGAAATATCAATCATTAAGAGGCTGATCATGACTGAGATCTCACAAAAAAAAGTTTGGGAGTCATTTATTTTGGAATTTACACACCCAAAAAACAAGAATAGAAAATCCAAAAGAAATTAATGGCTCGTGGCAAGGGTGATGACTTGGATCATCTGTTTACAGTCAGTTTCTGAGTTCTTACTGATCCTGAGGATTATTTCTTTTCGTGTGAACCTGAGAGTATTCTTACTTTCTTGTTACCTTTTTTCTCTGTTTTAATTGTGTGGGATGAGAGCCCCAGGAAGCACGGCCACAGGATTGACAAGAACAAGCCTTCAGTTTCAGGTGTTCTGTCCCTGAAAAAAAAATGATTCAGGGCAATAGGTTGGCTTCTGTGCAAGACAGTTAGCTTAGCAGGGGTGACATTGCCTATAAGTGATGTGTATTAACCTGTCAAAGTGGATCAGGAGTCTATGCCACAGAAAACTGAAAGGTTATAAAAGCACAAAGACAGTTCTATGTCTCTGAGCATTGTCCCCAGTGGAAATAGAGATGATTTGTCTTGGGACACTATTGCGGCAGGGGAAGTCCTGACTATTTCATTAAAGGTGAATCATCCAACTTTAAAGGGAGGGGATGCAAGAGTACACACCGTTGCACTGGAATTATTTCTTCTTAGCAAATATCTGTAGGCTTTTTTGCGTTTCATGTATTTCATAAAAAGTAACTGAGTTAGAGCCTTCCACAAAGTCATTCCATGTTCATTTGCTACAGCGATGAACTGTAAACCAGGAGCCTCAGTCCTTCAATGAGGTGCTGAGGGGTTCACACTATAGAGATGAACGTGCAGGTCTAAACAAGCAGCAAGCAAGGCCATGTGGAAACCTCTAAGGCAGCTCAGCAGTTCTCAGTGAAGGAAGTTGAATCAGGCCTTTGATTAAATACACAAAAATAAACTCACCATTAAGTTTAGTCACACTACACTAATACAAATAATAAATAAATATATTTCAGAATTTCTGGGGATTTCCTTCTGAATTACTCTGTTGCTTTCTCATGCTTTTGCTAATGTGTTCCATGTAATTCACCTCTAAGTAGGTGGTCAAGGTCAAAGATTTAAGCAGAACTTAAATGATACATAGGCCTTGTGCTGCCCCCTCCATAAGCAGCAGATGCTGTTGTTTTGTGATTTGTTTTTTGCATTTCATAATACATGTTTTTTTGCTTTGCTGGGCAAATTGTTCTGCCACTGGACTTATGCTGCATCTTATGAGGATAAAGCAGGACCAGCCAGAGAAAGGAAGGAATTAGATTTGGTCTTAGCATGCGTGACCGAAGGAGAACACCATCAAGATGTATGTAGATGGAAAAAGTTCAGCACTCCAATGCTGAGGCTAACCACCACCCTCTTTCAGGTTTCAATAGCACACATTGTCATTGTTTGATATGATAGACCTTAGTGTTTCTTGAGTACACCCTGCTGCATGACCTTGCTGTTTCAAGAACATTTCTCTTCTGGGGCTTCTGGGAATTTGTTTTCTTTTTTACTGCTGACCTCTAATGACAGATGTGTCTCAGCTTACGTGACAAATATTTCCAGGCTTCACATAGGTTTGTAAACTGTATTTGCTGGGTTTTCATTACTTCCTTCCTAGATCAGAAAAAGGATTTTAATGTAAATAGATAGGCTTTTATGGCGGCATTTTTTTGATAGTTATTACCATACATGACTTCTTTTTCATACCACAGCTAGAGCTGCCTGGTGATAGAATGAATATAGCTGTACATTTTTCGTCCATTTTGACAGATACACCAGAGAAATAACAAAATTGCATACCCATAGTATTCCTTCAGAATGCATGAATACTAAGGTACTGAGATAATAACATTATTAAGCCATTGTTAGTTTTATATGATTACTGTAATTAATTGAATAATTTATTATTTTAAAATCAGTTCATATTAGTCCTCTTCTGTGCTTCTATAAACTTTAAAGTTCTGAATTTATTGATCAAAAGAGGAAAAAGAGTAAATGTGATCTAGTTTTCAAGACAAAAGCCCTGGTGTTAAGGTTTTGGTTTGAGCTACTACTACAGTCAATATATGAACTTGACAAACAACTAAGGGATGTATTTTCACTCGGGTGTCTAAAATGGTCACTAAAATCCAAATGGTGGCATAAAAAACAACAGACTGTTATTCATCATTATAATAAGTAGTTATTTGTCAATAGATTCTTGATGGTATTTGTCACCTGGGCATACAGATACATTTTTCAGATTACGTGTCTTGTCCGAACCTGTGTGGTAAAGCAGTACTACTGGGAACTGCAGCATAGCAAAAAAATTCTCTAAGAGAAATGGAAACAGAAAGCAGATATTTAGTGTCCCAGACAGTGACTTCATTCCAGGAACATCTTCTTTTGGGAAATATTAATTTGCATAGCCCTGAAATATGAATTTGGAAACAGGTGCTCAGTTTCACATGCCATTTATTTAATTCAATAATTTAAAAATTTAGCCTTATTTTGGCTGTCTTAAAGCAGAGATTAAAATGTTTGTAAGGACTACTGAGTTTGCGAAGAGGTTTCTTCTTATGACCCTTACCTATTACATTCTTTTGAATATGTGTATAAGATAGCAGCAGAATTATTTTCAAATGCTTTAAATGTTAAATGCTACCTATTTATACCATTAATCATGAAGGGGCTATCTTATCTTAAAATCTTACTGGAAAGTAGCTGTGGGTCTGTAAAAAGAAATCCCAAGGAATTAAAGCCATGAGTCTTAGATAACTTCTGAATGTTTAGAAAGCATTCAGCACTCACCCATTACTAGTGTGGTGTGTCACTAGTGCAAAAAGTACAATCTGATTATAATATGTGCTGCCCAAGTATCAGTAAGATGAGTTTAGGGCATAGTCTGGCCTGGCAGGACAAACAGTTATCTTCCTATTGCCTTAAATATATGACAAAGATCTGTTACAAATACATCTGATATTATTCACAGATCAAAATAGGGTTTTCAGTTCTAATTGTGGTTTGAGTAGAGAAGGCTTAGTGCACTAGATGTAGGATGACTAAATGTGCTATGGTGAGAATTCAGATTGCAAAGCCATGCAGTTATTACAATTAACTAACACTAAATGTTTGAGATGAGCAGCAAGTAGGAATAACAAGTAGTCAATGATTTATGTTAGGAATAAAAATATCTGTGTTTTAATGCTCTGCCACGTTAGCAGAATATTCTCTCGGAGACTGAAGTATCAATAATTGTTTCTCGTCCAATATAGTGAGTTTAACAGGTTTTGTACTTAAGCTCTCACCTCCACTTCCTTCTGTTAGATGAGCAATCTAGAAGAAAAATACTGTTGCTGCTGTTATTTATTCAGATAGGAATGCCATAACTATGTCATCATTATCCGTGAATGTACAGTCTTCAGCTGTGAGCTTGGGATCATGCAGCTCATCAGCAGTGGCCAGTGTTGCCACAGTGTAAGAAGGGGTGTAGACTCAGGAGTGAAGGCAGTGGGTTGATTGGCATTGATAACATGCAGCTGTGGCCTTGCCTCAGAGGCAGTGGGTTGATTGACATGGATGGTGTGCAGCTGTAGCTCGTTCCCCCTAAGTAGTTAAATAGCCCTGAGGAGGGTGGGAGAGGGGGTTGGGTGGAGCAGTATCAGCATCGTGGTCTGGCCTCTGGAGGAAGGAGATACAGCACAGACAGGAGAATCTGACCAACGGTAAAGCCTTGTTGCAGCCTACTAGTTTGTCTGTGCGTGCTGCAACAAAGGGGCACCATTCTCATTTGGTCCATGCACTCTCAAATATTTGCCTTTATCCTGGGGCACATTCTTCCAGATTTCATACTCAGAGCTCTATGTATGTGATTTATTTTCTTTTTATTTTCTTCTGTTTACCTGAAACACTCCTAAGGTATCTCAGATGCTTGGATTTTTCCTGCAGTAGTGAATTTATCCTCAGACCTGAATATATCTGTCTCATTCAATCTATCTCACAAGCTGGTTCAAGTGAAACAAAGGAGAAGTTTATGTGTTCACATCTTTTTACTAAATAATTCTTAGAAATACACATTTTTGAAATGTATTTTGAAGTTGTATCCTTAAATCACTCTAGAGCACTGCAGTCAGGAAAAATCCATCAGGTATTACATTTTCCATGTGCTATCCCCTAAAAACAAGCAATAAGAGGAAAAAAACCCACCTGTGACTTATCAGCAATGCAAGTAATATAGGTGTTTAGCCTTGAATTCTGTCTTGCTCTATGTCCTTACAGTTCCTGATCACCCAGAACTTTCTTCCTTTACCCAGCCTTTCTGCTCCTTTTTTTACAGCTTCTCTGAAAGTGCAGCTTATCCAAGTGTACCTTTCCAAGTCATAGTACTTTGAAATAAGTGTGGATTGTTTGAAGTGTGGGTTAGATGTGTGATTGTATGGTGTAGCCATCTTTAAAATTACTTCAGCACCATTGTAAAAATGCTACTTGAACTGATCACAGTATAGGTTTCCAAAGAAAAGCGGAGGCCAACCATATTACACTGGAAACCAAACTAAGTTAAAAAAGAAATGGAAAAAAATAGAAAGAGTGTCTCAAGGAAGGAGCTGATTGCACGGTAAAAATAACAAGGGACAGTTAGAGATGACATAGACCTAAAAAAATATAAAACTGCAGTCTGCACCATCCATTAATTATAGCACACAAAATAAATGTTGCTTTATTGCTTTTTATCCACAAAACACTCTTACAGTGAAGTAATATTTCTTTTTCTTTTCTATAACTTTATCAGGATTGCACCATTTTATCTTTGGAATAGGCTGTTGTACAATACTAAGTGTTTTATTTCTGTGTGTAATACCTAGACAAGCTAGATCACATCTGTTTAGATTCCAGCAGTAGAAAAAGTTTAATTTCTCAGCTGTAATGCAATGGGCACAATAGGTTATTCTAGATAGAATAACATTGTTCCTATCAAAATGGTGGGATAGTATCAGGAGAAAGCTGGAAATAATAATTGAGTCCCTGCTACCCCCACCAAGTACTTCTTTTGCTAAGCTATATAGAGATGTCATAATTTTTTTAAGATGTTATTGTGATAAAGAGACAAAGAAAACAGTTTTCTACTTAGGCATTCTAAACAACTCAGAAAACACTGAGGGTGTTTTATGTTGAGCTTGCAGTGCCACAGAGAGGCTGGATTAAATAAACCAGAATCTAAATAAAATACATATGTGACTCAAACATGGTGCTTAAGATAAGGTATTTAAGCAAGTATATTTAATTGGGTCAGGTTAAGCTTAAAATGTCTTTTTAAGCATCTTAAGATATAGTAGAACTTCATTAATTCTCAGTTGAACCATCAACAAACACCAGTCACTGACCTCCCAAGCTCGTTTCCAAGCCTGTTAGGGTTTTCCTGTAGACTTTCCCACTGAGGCAGCTCTGTAAATGGAGCTGCAGAACAGGACATTCTTACTCCTCTTTACAGGTTTCAGCTCAGCATATGCATCAATTTATGGGTAGAGTTTTGAACCTATATACGCACAGAATTCTTAAATGAGGGAGGTGGTCTTCTCATGGTAAGCTGCAACTCCTGCTAGTAGCAGTTGCAGTGTTTGCATCCGCATTCAATATTTTTAGTAAGAAAAAAGAGACGGTGACTTCATGAGTAGGTCTTTAAACATACAAAGCTTGTGAAACTATTTCCATTTCATTCTTTGGTGGATGAAATGCATCATATTCTTTTGAGAAAGAAGACTACAAGAATGCCAATATCCTTGTGTCCCCAACTGTACATCAGAGAAAGAATACAGGCAGGGAGGTTGACTCTGATGGGAGGAAATGAGGAGTTTAGTTCATTATCCTGTTTATGACTTACTTTAACAATGACTTCAAAGTTATTCTGCATACAGTTGGCAAAGATCAAGGAAGAAAATATTTTTAGCGCTAATGGACCAGTCTGGGATTTTTTGAGGCCCTCAACAGCATGAAGAAGAGCCTGATAAACCACCCAAAGCAAAATCATAGCTGTATTTTTTTTCTTTTAGTAGTAGTAATGATGTCGCTTTGTTTTAGTCCACCAGAGAACCAACCTGAATAGCTGAATAATTATCTCTGGGATGAGGTATCAAACATGAAAGATATTTATGTTAAAAATAATATTGGGAGCAATGTAACTAAGATGAAGGAGAATGTTTTTCAACACCACCTTGGAAGAAAGTTTCTATCAGCATTAGAGATAAAGAATGATGCTGAAAAATTTTGGCTTTCTATCTTGTACAAGAATCCAACTATATGTTGTTCTTTTCACTCAGATTGGGATGAAACACTGATTTTAATTTTTATAGTCCCAGGATGCAATAATCAGAAATATGTCAATGAAGATATGAAAAATATTTCTGAATTGAAATGTTCTGACATTTTTTCAAGGCAAGATATGCAACTATTGCAATGATCTGAGAATCCAGATGCCCATAGACATGTGGATCAGAGCTAAATCACTTTTTACAAGTTCATTATCAGATTTTGGATCTATGTTAACAGGAGCAGCCTTTTGCATGTCATACGCAGCGTCAGACTTGAAGAGCACTACTCCATCACTAATACTTGGAGACAGGGCAAGCACTTGTAGAGAAAAGCTAATGTCTCCTTTTTCTCTGCTAGATTGGGTGTCTCAAACCAAGTTTTGAGGAAGCAAGGACCTTACATAGTGGAAGACATCTCTTTAAGTGCCACTGGAAAAATGCCAGATACATAGAATGCCTCCTTTTTTGTTTTTCACCTTTTTAGGCTCGAGTTGTGGTAGGAGGCTTTGATGACTAAATGTAGCATAAGCAGTAATTTCATGGTGTTCTTTAGTCTTTGAAAGAGGGGTAGGTGTTTCAGCACATCTTCAGAGCATTATTAGTATTATTATTTTTACTATTTATTATTGCACATGCTGAGCTTGTGGCTGGAAGAATAACTGTTGGAAATTAAGAGACAGCCCTTCAGACCTATGGAAAAATAGCCCTAAGCAATCAAAGGCAGCTATAGTTCAACATAGTTAAAAAAAACCCACAGTAAATTAAAGACCTTCAAGGCTGTAGCAAGAAGCATATTCTTTCAGAATCGATGCCAAACAGAAACATCTAGCAATATAGAGCCCCATCTGTTAGATATTAAAGTCAGCCAGAGTCACACAGGGTCTGTCTACTCCACCCAAACCCTCCAGCTATATTTTCTATCTGCTTTTCTTAGATATGCTGGTGGAAGTGTGAGGCTTTTGTTTTTCAGATCCTTGACATGTCAGATGCTAAAAACTTAGTGCACCATTTGGGAAGAAAACAGGTAGATTGCTTTGAGAAAGTCTGAGTAGCTTTTAATATATTTGATTCAAAATGAGAGAGAAGGTGGTGTCCGTTCTCAGTTGTGCTGGGACCAAGGTTCGTGACACTTAGGAAGTGCTGGCTGATTCAGCCATGCAAGGCTGCAATGATCATAAAGCATCACTCACGGTTTTAGCCCATGTCAAAACGTTGAATTTGAAAGAGAGGAATTCAGAGCTACCAGGAGCGAGCCTTTAGAATGATGGATGGGTTTTGCCACTTGCTGGGACCTGTAAAGCCTCTGTGAAACTGGAAATCTACTATCAAAAATCCCAAACTCATTTGAGAGTGATTTGTTTGTCACCTTCACTTAGAAGTGCCTTAGAGAAAAAACATTACAAGAAATTTTGAAGAAATGTTGAGACTTCAGTTAATGAATAGTTTAGGTGTGTAAACTTTATATAAAATAGGCAGCCATCTTTGGAGCCTTTATAAAATGTAAAGTTCACAGTGTGTCTGCCAAATGAAAACCACTGAAGTCCAACATATGCAAACCTGCAAAATGAAAAGGAGCAGTAATAAAGTTGTACAGGTTTGGGCAGGACGCATTTTTTACCTTTTGCTATATAGCAGTGTGGTGTCATCAGCAAATCTGTCAGCCTGCAAAATGACATTTCTATGGAAGAAGTGGCAGATGTGGATTCATTTTGCTAGAAAAAGTAAACAGCTCAAGTCAGTGCTTATGCCACAACTCTTTAGTTTTGTTTAGTTCATCCCATTTTTACTATAATTAAGAAATAACTATGAAATAGCTTGACCAGATGGGAGCATGTACACAATAGACCATGAAACAAAAAAGCATCTGAATGGATATACTGTCCTTATAAAAGTCAGAAGACTTTGGATTCCTGGTGTGTTGTGCAGCTTCACTGCACCAATTTTAACTTGCTTCTCCTCTTCCTTCTCAGTGGGAACAACTTTCAAAGACAGATCCACTCTGTAAGACATACAAATAAATCTCTTTAAACCATGTTCCAAATACCTTATGAAGAGATCTTTATGAAAAAACTAAGAAAAATATGAAACCAGTGTTGAATTCATTCTTATCTACCCACACATGGTTTTGGACCGGGCTGAGTAAAAGAACAACTTTACCTTTCAGCTAATGAAGGCAGAAATAAAGAGGGGCAGGGATCTCAAAGTAGAGCTCTGATATTCTGCAAATAAGATATTCTGGAGTGGCCCTGGAAACCAAGGAAACTGCAAAAACAAGATGTCAGTATCTTTCATTAGGAAAGAAAACAAAAATGAGATTGAAGATAAAGCTGGGGAAGACCACAGTTTTGAGAACAGCTGAAAGGCATCGTTGGCTTCCAACTCAGATTTAGAGCATTTTAATGCTTTAGCCATACCAAAAATTAGATATTCATTTTCATAGTGTAATCTCTCTTCCCAAAGTTCTTTCCAGTATTGTGTACATCTGCAGCAATACAGATCAACTTTAAAGAACACATCTTGAACTTACTTGGGGTTTCTTTGAAGCAGAAATTTGCACATTCTTCATGATGGAGACAGAGTACTCCCTTTATTGCATATGTAAGTGGAAGCATTCTTATAATATCAGTTTTAGTATGGACATCTTAGTATATAGGACAGCACAGCAAGACTAAGATAATACCCTTGGACAAGCACTTGAACGTCTTAAGAAAATCCTAGCTTGACATTGAACTCTGAAAACTGTTTAATAAAATGAGCTTGCAATTTTGGAGGCATTTTTTCTCAGCTGAGGGCATCAAAACAAAACAAACCTATGCAAGATGGCTGTAAATTAAAGATTCTTATAATCCCAGGAAAATCAGATCTTGTCCTGCTATACCACTACTTCTGATGTATCAAGGACTTTCTAGCTGTCACTTCATCTCTCAGAGACTTAATTTAATAAGATGCTAAAGTTAAATAACATCATAGGCAAAATCCAGTAGTTTAAGTTGCTTGGGGAAGTATTAATCTGTCCAATGCCTTCCAAATTCTGATTTCTTAACAGAGAACAAATTGATAGTACACAAAAGTCTGGTTGCATTAGTGTGGGGACCTAATATGGAAGCCTTAGAGAGTCACTGTGTAAGAATGTTTTTTCCCAAGGAATATAGTCAGAACATTTAAGTGCTTTCATTATTTTCACTCATAAAGTGAGAAATATGTGTGTTTAGCTTAATTGGAGATATGATCAGGGGGCCTTTCATGTAGCTTTAAGTTGTTCAAAGCTGAAACAACAATCAAAAACTTCTTATTTTGGTGGTGTTTGTTTTGTTTTCACTTATTTACTAGTTTTGATACTGTCAAATTGTGATTGGTCTCAGACTTTTTTTTTTTACAGTTCCAAGCAGGTCAATTGTTAGAGTGCAGTACTCACATATGCTGTTCAGTATCAATGGCATAACTTGGAAAATAAAAATGTTTGGCCTGATGGTTATAGATATGAAGGAAATATAGGGTATTGTTAAGCAATTTGTAATTAAAAAGCAGAAAGAAACTGATGGAGCACATTTTATACAGAAAATTCAGTCACAGATTGTTTTCACCTTTCAATACTGTTAAAGCAAAATTGAGTTCTTTTTTTGTCTCACTTGCATATAACTGTGGATAATTATGATCCTTGAAATTCAGTTAAGTGTATGTATTTTTCATCCTTCAGAAAGCTTTAATTTCCTTTAAACGCATTGTGCAGAAGGATTATGGTCTGTCCTATGTGCTCTTGCAATTGTTTAAAAGAGAAACAACCTGCCCTACTGGATTCTCTCTGCTTTCTATGTGGACCTTGCATAGCAATGGGTGGAGGAAATCTTAGTTGCTGAATCACATTCTGTTTCTAAAGCAGCTGTGCTAGAGAGCCGCACAAATTGCTAGCTACACAAATTAGAACATATTTTAGAAACCAATCAACCACAGGGCTCAGTTCAATCTGGATTAAGATGTGGGACAGGTTAATGAAGTGCAGCGACACAGTCCCATTCTCAGCATCTTCCCTCATGTGTGGGATTGTGGTAGAGCCATGGCAAGCACTTTTTCTTTTAATAATTACAGTTAATTTTACAGTGTGCTGTCCCACCCCCAACTAATAACAATTTTGACACATTATTGAAATACACTGTCATGGGCTGTGCTCACTGTACATGATCCCTCAAGCAGCAAAAATGTAAGCAAACTTGTTCTGAAGCTGCATGGGTTCCGAGGTACATGGCTCGTGATCATGGGTAAGGCTGACCCTAAACCTTGCACATCAGAGTGCCTTACAAACTCAAGAAGTTTCTCATTCCTTGGTAGATAAATCCTGTTAGGTGTACAGAAGCACGTGTTAGTTCTCACATTCACTGACTGACTGTTTTAACCATTGATCGTTTTGTGACTTGCAGCGCCTCTGGAATGGCAGAGTTGGGAAGTGCCATCCAGTTCACCCCTCTGCCAGTGCAGACTGCTCCTTACCGATCCCCGTACTGCATGCAGGCTCCGTTCAAATAGCTTCAGAGGCTACTGTTACACTGTTTTGTAGTTGCTTGTGGCCGGTTCAAGGAGAGTCCCAAAAAACGGGACTTAGTCACCAACGGCCTGCAAGGATTTTGGTGGGAAGTTGCAGATCTGTCATTGAATTCTGTATGGTCATGAACAGCTGAAAAGATGGTCAGTGAGGACAAACACTACTGAGGACCATAAGCCACCTGCAGAAACAGGGAAATGCTTCGATATGTGGTCCTGTTGTTGTCATCCATAGAATTAACAGAGAAGAATCATATTTGGTAGCCATGTAAGAAATATTATACGCAGAAGGAAATATGCAGCTGCACTTGTCCTCTTCGCTAAAGCATGGGGTTTAGCAGAGGGGTGTGATGACAGCCGTGTTTCCCTGTGTGAAGCATCAGCTTTAGACTCAGTTCTGGAGGTACCAAGTTCTGTGTGCGCTCCAGTCTCAGAAACCCCAAACTCAATGTTATAGTACTCTCAGTTCAAATCTAGCAGCAGATCTAGCTCAAACCTTGACTATTTCCAGTGAAGATACAGTGAAATTTCTTTATAAATAATTTTATGTCTATGTTCAGCAGTTCCACATACTTTTGTTAGTTGGGAATAAGGTACTAACTACATTTCTTAGCCTGTCATCCTGAAAATAACTGGTATAGGGCTTAAGTTCATCATGGAAGTTACAACAAGGCTGAATTAGGAAGACACAGAAGAAAACCATTTTAATTGAATTGTAAGAGATTTTAGTAAAGAAGCTGGTTTATGAATATTTTGAAAATGACATCAGGCAGTCACAGAGTGATTGTAACATTGAAATGCAGAGACCTACACAGACCAGACCACCAGGCTTGTTCCTACCTTGTAAAGCACTTCATTCGGTAAAGTTTTGCAAGCATAACTGCTTACTTAAACATTAAATGGTACAAAATGTATCATGTGTCTATTGGAGCACAATAAAAGGACTACTTTTACAAAATATAGTTACTAAATTTGCAGCACAGGTGTTACATGTTTTCAAATATAAATAGTACCTAAACAGTGTTCTTGAAATGAAAAATGAACTCTTAGAGATGGGTTAATGGATAATAATGATTATTCAAGAAACGTAAATCATTATTGACCATAGTAGATAATCCAAAGCTGCCTTTTACCCTTACAGTTGTCTAAAACAGACATAAAACAAAGAAAGCAAGCAGAATATAACAAGGTGAAGGAAAAACAGATAATCATTAATATGAATTAGAATTTGTCAAGTATAGAAAATCAATAAAAGAAATTAAAGCTTGAGCTAAACAAATATTCATGGCTTCTAGAGATATGAAAAATTAAAGAAGATAATAACAAAGATGAGTATATCCATTGTTAAAGAAAGCCTAAGTGTGGTAGTCTCATCTTTAGGTCTGATCAGCAAAATTATCGATAGTGCACCATAAATATTTTAGCTCTGTATTTAGAAGAAATTAGCGTAAGGCATTTTATTTCACATGCAAACTTTCCAGCCTTTTACTGACTTGGAAGGACTGCAGAAATGTGTACTTGGCATAAATACTTCTAAATAAGTAGATTTGATAATACTTATTCAGAAGTCCTGAAAGAGACAGGTAAGGAGATCTAAAGTCTGATGATGGTCTTTCTAATAAATCTAAGAACAGAGGAAATTCTGGTAAAATGAAATAACAGTGATGAAGTGCTAGCTATTGTTGCAGTATATAGTGTCTTTTCCTAATAAAAATGTCAAGCGGGATGTCCCAGGTAACTAACTATATGCTGGTTAGCCTGACACCTATTCCTCACAAAAACAAGAAAGTACCAATGAAATTAAATTAATAAAGACTTAAAGGGCAAGAAAGTAATCCATTTCAGTCAGCATGACTTTATAAAGAGAAGATCTTGTCAACAAACTTGATTTAAATCTCAGATGTAATGACATTTGGTTGATGAATATAATTGTGTAGAAACGATACACTATGATTTATTGCAAGAGGTTTGACTTCATAACTTATGACATTCTAATGTACTGAACAGATGTCAAAAAGCTGTTGCCAATGAGTAATTATCCTGGATGAGAGTGATTTCATTGGACTTTCATAGACATTGGTACAATGCCACATTTTAATCCATGATCTGGAGGTGAATGGAAATGACCCACGATAGAACTTGTGGATGATACTAAGACTAGTGGGAACTGTAAACAAAGATGCAGTCATTCTCTGCAACTGAGATCACAAACAAAATGCACTTTAATATACCTGCACAGCTGTACAAGTACTACCCAAATATAGGACTATATTTAAGAAAGAGGTGACCTTGAGAAGGATCTGTGGGCTGCAAGGGCCATGCAACTACCTGTGCACTCCAGGACGATGCAGCAGGAACAGGTGATCCTTAGATGCACAAACAGAGATGTCATGACTGGGAACAGCTGAAAATTTGAGAAGGATCAGATGGGAATTTATTCTAGAACTAGAGAAAATTCCATAAAAAGTGAGACTGCTCCATGCATTTAAGTAAACCAAGAGACTAAGGGGTGAATGAACCCCTTCCTGGGGAAGGTGCTAATGGATATTCTAATCCATCAGAGTATTTTAAAACCTAATAATGTAAGAGTTTAACAAGAACCAGTGTCTGAAAACTGAAGCCAGACAAAACCAAATTGGACTAATATTGGAAGACCTTGAGTACACTATAGCTTTTCAAAAACACAGTTATTGTATTTGCAGCATTAGTGAATCAAATATTTTCACAAATGATAATACAAATATTATACTTACATAACTAGTACTGTTAGACGCAGTATATTGAGATTAGCAAAGCAGTGCATTGTACAGTGTGATTGCTTTCTCTTCTACCTTATTCTCTGTGAATGAATGCTGACTTACATAAGAGCATTAAAAATATTGCAAATATTCCACAGCTGAGTTTGTTAATCATTGCCCAATTTGGAAGGCAATTTTTTATGGTAGAGATGATATTTTATATTTGAACTGTAATATTATACAAAGATTTTTCTTCAAAAGAACCCTGAATTTCAAAGTGAGTATGGTTTGATCTTAACTAAGTTTTGGGCTTGCTCACTTTCCCATTGCAAACGTATAATTCCATCAAGCTTTATTTGTGCTAATGCTCACAAAAACATATTGCGTGTCATATTTCACAGAAATACTTGCAGAACACATTAAAATCTTCAGCAATAGAGTCCCAGATAACAATTCCCATTCCACTGTAAATGGAAGTGACCTCTAATACAAAAATTGGAATTTATAAATTCGTGGTTATTTTACTTCTGAAAAACATATTGCTCTGGTGCTACAAATAAATGTTTTTTTTCCTTTCTCTCTCTCTTTCCCCCATTTTCTGTAAGAACAAACAGCTCTACTAGTACAGCCTGTAACAGTATTCAGCTTTTATGACTGAACACTGCTGTAATTTTTAATGTCTTAATTACGAGTGGAAACGAATGATGTCTTACTTGGAGAAGGCAGTAAAGAGGAAATTGCCATTGTGGGCAGGAAAGGGATCTATAAAAAGCAAACCCAGATAAGTCAAATTATACAAAAAACACCCAACTATCCTTTGCCTGTCAAAACGATTGCAGTTTTCATCTATAAAAAGATGCTTCTGGGTGGTGACTCAAAACCTCTACATTTGCTATTTCAGATGTAATTTCCCTCATTCCATTCTCCTCTGGTGTCAAGAGTAAAAAAAGAGGCACACACATTGTACACTGCCTTGGCAGGCATCCTGTGAACAAACACAGCCTTCTCAGAACCAAATTCTTTACTTTCGTCATGCTAGAGCTGTGCTGGGCACAGGGGCTTCCTGTGTATGAAGGCAAAGTTGTACCACAAAGTAAAGAAGGACGTTGAATTGGCCAGTCTTATAGTAACTTCGGCCAGCCAGGGATACCTGGACTTTTTTCTTTAGTGGGGTGTGGGTGCAAGACTACACTGTCAGTCTTCAGTGACTAGGGAAAACCTCATCCCCTCTGTTTTTCTCTTTTTTTTTTTTTTTTTTTTTGAGAGCATTGTTTGTTATTGGAGGTGGTGGTGGAAAAGGAGCTGTAGTTCAGTTGGAAACCTTCCCTCTGGGTCCAGAGTGCCTCCGAGGGAAACCAAAACCCTGGTATTTCAAATTTGTGACCTAGGCATATGCTCAGCAACATGTCTCTCTGTTCCCCAGCTGTGCCCAGGGCGGCATTCACCTTCTGGGGAGCTTCCTTCTTCAGCTCTGCCTCTCTTTAAGTCTTTCTAGCAGCTGGTGCCCTTGTAAATTCAAAGGCTGCCCTAGGCTGAGAAAAGCCAGAGGCAAAACGAAGAATTCTTGTCATCTGCTTTCACCCTTATTAAATGTCTTGTAAGGGAGCTTGACCAAGTCTTGTGGGAAGACAGCAGCTTCCCGCTGCCCAGAAGCCCTGTCTAGACGAGGTCACCTTGATGTGTCCCTGCCGGGCAGGACTGGCATAGGAAGTGCTGCAGAATCAGTCCAGCACACGGATAAACACATCGCTCAGGACAGAGACAGAAACTGATAAGTAGAAATAGAAAAGAGTGTTATGAAGGAGGGTCTCTGCCTTTTCATTCAGATAACCTGCTATTATTTTTTTCTTTAATCTGCATTTTTCATAATCTGACATTGAAGAGAATAGAGTTTTCCTATGAAAGCTGACCCAGGTTCAGAGCATCGGAAGGTGAGGACATTCCCTGCTGCCAACTGCTGGCATGTCAGGGTTTGAGTCTTAAGTTGCAAGTGGTTGAAATATCCATTGTAAAAGAAGTGTGAATTTTACAAAGCAAAGCAGGAAGTTTCCACGTTAGTAGAGATACATTCTGCTTTATTTCATGTGAGCCAATAGGCAGCATTTTGTTTTGAGATGGAAAATTATTTCAGACCACAAGAGATCTTGCTACAGCAATGGAAAAACATGGGCATTTCAAGAAGGACCGCATTTGTACTGCATTTCTTTAAAGCCTTTGGTCAAACTGTAGGTGCAAAACAGTCATGACAAAAGTAGCTAAGGTGTGGCACTGGCATTTGAATAGAGCCGTGTGTTGAATCCATGAGGCACTTCTCGTCACAAAGACAGCTTGATAAACTAAACAATACAACTGTTTCCTTTATATGTACAAGAAAATTCATTTTAGAGATTATTTCTTCATATTATTTTATCTGTGGTCCTCAGCACTTGCAGCTAAGCTCTCTTGATACTGTATAGCCTCAGAAGAGCAAGAAATCATAATTAAGACCTTGAAATGACATTAGGGTTTTTTCTGTAGATAAATAAGTTCCATTTCAAAATCTGTTACAAATATATTATGGATGAAGAGCTAGGAAGTCTAAAGTTAAGAAAATGTCATATTAGCATATACAGCCTTGACTCAGCTGCACAGGCATAGCTAATATGTACTCTTGTCGTCTTAGTCACAGTCATCGTCAATGTATCATAAGTGAGCAGGATGCAAGGGTTTGCATATGCTGATGTTGTATCTGATAAAGCCTGGTCCATCCATATGGTTTTATTAATTGTGTGAACAGTGCATTAGTAAAATTCAGGTGACACAGCAGCTGTGGTTTTCACAGATTTTCTGAGGAATGACAGGCTGTATGTCATTAAACAGTGAAGCTGTCAGATAATTTTAGAAAGAGAGTGAGTCCTCAATATTTCTCCTTTTTGGAGTAAGTTTAATTTTCTGTGAATGGGAAAAGTTCTGTATTTAGAACCAAAATCCATTCATTTACAGCCCATGTCTAATACAGTCTTTGACAACTTAAGAATTTTACCACAGCTCTCTGCTGATATTCTGATCTGCAGAGACCATCCTCCGTTGGGTGAAAGAATAATTTGCCTTTCATACATAATCAGCCTTGAGCTTCATCTGAAAAAAATTACCATGATGCTATATATATACATAGAAAAAAGCTTTATTTAAACAATTCCCTGTTCTCTTGTATTACAGTATGAAAGCTATTTAAGGAAACAGTCTTAAACAACTCAACTCTTTTTGCCTGCTCTTTGATCTGTTTTCCTACCACAGTTCAAGAAGTTCAGCAGGTACAGTAATTAAATGTACAGTGTATCCCAGAGCCATGTATTCCTGGCAGTGTTCATGTCCCATTTTCATATGTACTATGTATGACCAACAATATTCAGCATAGAGATGGGTCTCTGGAGTGAAATTCTGCAGTTTGTTATATTACTAAGTATTACAATCTGGGAGCTCTTGTGATAAGCCTAAAGCAGAAGTTTAAATCAAGATCCAAACTTTGCTAAATTTGTCTTGATTTTACTTGGAGTCTCATAAAAGCCTGTGCTTCATTTGGTTGTAGGAAATCTTTGATGTCTGATTTTCTGTTTGCAGTCTTTGTAACTCCAAATTTCTGTGTTTTACATATTTCAAATAAATGTGTCCACACTGGTATTTTCCACTTCAGGAACAAGGGAAAAGAGACAGAGAAAAGTATGAAAGGAATGGCTTTGCAAATGAAAATACAGGTTCTGGTTCTCTACTGTATTATTGTGTGATGGGCAATCATAGGATCTGTTCCTGGTGGTCGAATAGAAGAAATAATCACATTCAGCAGTATCTTACTTCAAAAGTGGCACCGTCAAAAACAAAGAGAATATTTGTAAGGAAGGGCATTGCTCAGAATAAGTGAAGTTCCCAGAATTTTTTGTGTTTACAAAAGGCTTTTTGCTGGTTAGGACACGTAGAAGTCAAATAAAGATTAACTGTGAGATGGAGGTTGCACATTGCAAAGGTACATAAGTTCAGAATTGCTTGATGACATTGAAGAATTACAAGTTTCCTGATCTCGGGCATTGGGATATTTGTACCCAAAAGGCATTGAGTCCTTCTGAGTGCTGGGAAATACTTGCCAATTTTTAAAGCTTCTGTTGAGGTTAACAGGACTCCTGAGGTGACTAGTAGGTGGAGGAGTCTGTCAAATCTAGGAATCAGGGGGAAGAGGGGGGAGTTCCCCGTGAACATCCTAAAGCTTTGAAATTCAGAGCTAATTACATTTGCAAACAACCCCCAACTATCTGGAAGCAAGGAAGTCTTAAAGGTTTCCGAACAGTCTTACATACCTTTCCTTTGCAAGCAGCCTGCATGTATCACTCTTTCTTTTACAGCTGTTTTGTTTAGCATGTTCTTCCTGGGTCAAAGCCTTTTTCTAAAGTTTTATGGAGTGCATACCTTGTAATATCAATTTTGAACAACTGCTTGTAAACCTCACAGGTGAGCTGAAAACATGTCCAAGGCCCTGAATTAGAGCTGCTGTCATAGACAGCAAAGCCCCTGCTTTCTGCTACACACAGAGCACCTCCTGCCCTCTGCTGAGCACCCATGGGCCAAGCTCCTAGTTGTGTTATATAGCCCATTTAAAAGCCCATTAGTGAGAAACCGTGAGTTTTTTGGTAGCTTACAGGGCAATTTCCACATGTTCACGTCCGTGCAGATGTGACTTGCAGCAGTTGTGCTCACTTGCTCTGTGGTTAGTTCACAGCAGTTTCCTAGGTTACAGCTGGCTCCGTCTTGGTTGCTAGTTACAGCTTTCTTATAAAAGCTGGTCAGTAATTGCACCCTCCAGATCACCTCAACCAGGAGGTGTCTGTCTGTGTCCGTTTTCTGGGTGGCTCAGGCAGCCCCAGCGCAGCTGAGCTATGCAGTGCAGAGGGAGGTTGTGCCCTCTCTACTCTCAGCATCGTGCCGATGCTCAGGTGTGCTTCCCAAAACCTGCAGCGCTCAGCACTGTCTCGCAAGCATTAGGAAGTGCTTTGATACATAGGTCCTTCGCTGGAATATTCAGATTACTGGGTGCTGATGGGCATACTGAATGCCAGTCCATGGGTAGAAGTTAAAGGGTTCCATCCTCTGACAAGCCACATGAGGGATTCCAGTTCGCACATTTCAGAAGTTTCTGGATTACTTCTTGCAGTCATTCAAAAATGCAGGGGATAAGGTTCAGGGGTTGATGTGCTGGAGACAGCACAGTGAGTTAAAAGCAGAACCAGAATCAGAAATCCATGTTCCTCTAGTTTCCACTTCTGAGATTGCAGTGATACAAGTGTTTCAGACTACTGTGAGCTACCTTGGAGATTATTAAGGTACTAGTTCAATGAAAGAATAATGCTCTAATATAATTTAACAGATTTAATAATAGTAACAACAAGAACAACAACATTAATATTAATGTTAATGTTTATTAACATTAATATGTATGCGTTACTTGCAGAAGCAAACCTATAGCTCCCAAAACGGACGTAGCAGTCATAATGTCTTCCACACATAAAAGAAGCCCTGCTAGTAAACTAAATTTAGTTGCAAATCTGTATATGTTTTCTGACTGCTTCAGCATCTCATCAAAGACTCCTCTGTCTTTGGAAAGATATGCTGGGGGTTTTTTAATGCCCCTAGTAAAAGGAGACCAAAGTATTGCATTTGTTTACTAGTCATCATCTCACAAATAATCAAGCTGTAAATTATTCTGTAGCAACTTGCATTTTTACTTAACTATCTGAAAGGTTAACTTACCTTCAGCTGAGGTACGTTTACCTGTATTTATAGTTAATGATGTATACAACTGTTAACTATCTTGGGGAGGAGGGCTTTTTATTATTCTATCCACTGTGACAAAGTGTCTACAAAACTGTTAGATGAGAGGGCATACATACATACATAAGCAGCCTGGTTTCCTCCATTAGAGAAGCATTTACATAGAAATCACTAATATAAAGTATAACTGAATTTTAAAATGAAATTACCAGATTAAATTTGCTCAGATTATAAATGCGGTAAAATCAATCTGGATAGAAACTTAAAATCAATATACACATTTCCTTTGCACTTTTTGTCTTTTAAAATATCCATTGATCAGTGAAAAATCTGTTTTAATTTCCACATTGGTCCTTATAGCACAGAATGAACAGCTCTATGCTGGTATAAAAGATCTTGAATAAAAATCTGGTTTGAAATTTACTAGAAGAACGGACCTGGATTGCCTCATTTAATTACCCAGGCTGTTTCTAAAAGTAAACTTCAAAATGTAAAAACAATGTTGATTTTATAAACTAAAGGGGTTTAATTTTTATAATAGGTTATGAAATACAGGCACCTTTTAACCTAGTCAATTCACATTAGAAAATCTTCAGGATTACAAAAAGCAATGTGAAAAAAAATGACAAAAATAACTCTGAACTGAGGAGGAAGTTCAAGGGTAAAAAAATATACCAAGGTATGTAGCATTCTTTTTTGGCTTTTGTTCATGGTGTAACTAAAAGAGAATTTAATCTCCCGGTTACAAGTATCCCTTAAAATAAGTTTTGATTCCACTTTTCAGCAGAAAAGCAAGACGGGGTCAACTTTATGAGAATGGATTTGCTACTCAGATTTATAAAGATACATAGAAGCGCTATTGATCTGGAGGAACTGAAAGAGCCCCAGTAATGAAAAAAGAGCCTAACTGCTGTCAAGAACTGCTGTTTCTTTAAGCTGATACTGAAGGATGTATAATTTGTGACAGACTGGGGAGAAGAATTGGTTTTGAAGCCCTTATTTTTAAATTTGCTTTTAAATTCCCATTCCATATATAGTTTTTCATTGCTTAATATTGTGTCAGACCGGTTTTTACGTAGTCAGCATCTAATACATGAAGAATGAATTCCTGTGCTGCTCCTCTAGCAGGGGCACCACGGAAGATGCAATTTAGCGCAAATGCATCTGTAAAGTAGTGGAGAATGCTTTCCATTTTGAGTTATTTCTGGCATTGACATGGCCTTCAACATACTTTAATAAGCTGCAGGGTAGATCAGCTTCCAGTAGCTCCTGCAGTCAGCTGGTATAGCTGTCATGGCATGCAGCAGAGCCAAACGAGGCTCTGTTCCCCAACCAGTTCCTACTGCCAGAGCTTGTTGGCAGCAGGGCTGGGTGGTGCTGGTGCCAGCACCATTGCCCTGGTACCAGTACCACAATAATGTCCAATTCTAAATTTGTGTGACAGTTGGATTAAAGCCAGTATTACTGTGTTCCTGCCTGTGCTACCCTGGGCAATTCATCCAGCTTTGCTGAGTCCTGCTGAACCCTGCAGCACTGCTAGCCCCTGCCCCAGGGCCAAGCGCCAGCACATGCCTGGATTCTGCACTCCAGCAGAGGCAGAATGTGTTCCTCCATGGGGGGCAATGGCCACGCTGCGCCAGGTCTGGGCTCCACCAAGCCTGTATGGTGTCATCAGGAGCAGTCGTATGCAGGTCCCAGGGAACGAGTAGGAGCAGAAGAAACAACTATGGTACTCTCTCACACACCTTCTCAGACTCCAGTTAGCTAGGGATACTCCCTGAGACCGGTATGTCTGTAATTATTTCCATTGGATTTTTCTTCCATGTATTTGACCAGGCTCTCTTGAAAAGGTATCATTTTAGCTTGCATAACATCCTTTGGCAATAAGGTCCACAGATTTGTACGGCATGAGGAACTGCCTCCTTCCAATCAGCTGCTTTGAATTTCATTCCTACTAGATTCATTTGATGCCCCCTAAATCTTGTACTGAATCAGGGCAGCCACAGAATATACACTGAATTTAACCTGCCACTGTATCATCCAGTCTTGTAAGGTTCTTCTACGTTTCTCCACAATCAGCCTTCCCCCTTGCCTCTGTGAACATAGTGTCATTTACAAACTTTCTGAGCTGGGTGCAGACTCCTGGCTGGGGGTGACAAACAGCAGTTCCCAGCATGTATCCCTGGGTAACTCCGCTCTTGTCACATTTGCACTGCAAAACCTGGCTGCTAACTCTCTGCTTTGTGTCTGCCTGCAAAATACCACCTATTCATCTTGTGTAGGCTTAAGCTCTAACAGTCAGTCTACCTAGTCCCTCTGTGGACACTACACAGTCCCTGTAAGCTAGCATCGCATCTATCTGCTGGTAGCTCTGTGCTGCTCTGAAACTCCTAAATCAAATTGTTGTACGGGTGTAAGTTTCCATATTTCATTCTAAGTCATTAAATACTGCAGTGTTTAACTTCTGCGCACCCAATTCTTTTACTGGATCTAGCCTGAAGTACACACCAACACTGTTCCCTTGTCTAGAAACAGTAGAATAGAAAAGCATTTGAAGGTACTACCTTTTCACAGTCCTTTACTGGGAAACCCAGCTATGCTTCTGAAAGAATGATAAATGTTTGGCTGAGGCTGTCTGCACAGTGAGGAGGCTGGAGTCTTTCTTTTGCCCAGTCTTCCTCTCATACTTCTCTCTCATCAGTAAGTCTTTGGATCTCTGAAGACATCTATCACTGAAATGGGGAAGCTTACGTCAACACAGTCTAGACATGCTTTGGACCCAGGGTGAGACCTGCTGCAGGGAGTCTCGCTCTCAGTTTTTTGCAGGTGGATCTCAGCTGTGACTGCTGCACTTGAAGCTGTGGGATCCCCTTCACAAACCCCTTCCCAAACACACACCAGAGGGCATCGCGTAGTCCTAGAGTTAAGTCAGTTTTAATACATGGCTTCATGTTGTTCAAAGGATGTGAAGACCTCACCCCAGTGATTAGGTTTGCTTTCAATGGAATTCATTTATTTACTTACATATGATTCTCATAAGGAGACTGAAAGACAAACACTGCATACTACAGCTGGACCTCCAACTATCTAGAAGCCATAAAGCTGAACTGCCACACTTTTTCTTAAAAGTAAGCAGGCTGAAATAACAGGAAAGAATTTTCCATCTCTGGAATTCAGATTTTATTAAAAACGTGCCAAAACACATACTTCATATACTCTCTATATATGTATACACACATGTACACCCACAACTATAAATTGTATACATATACTGAACTAGAATGAAGTAATAATTTTAAACAGAGAAAAGCTGGTGGTCAAGATGTCAAACAAAAATTTCTGGGAGAAAATAATTCCTTCAGTGTGTCATTACAAGTGTGCCATTACTTCCATATTGCTTTCAGCCCGTCAACTATTAATGGCTTCATAGGCTGCAAGAAACTTCTCAGAGAGCCCTCCAGATTTTTAAGAACTCCTCTGCTTTCCGTGAGGCCTTAGCTGAAACATAAAGGGTTTGCTCCGTTCTTCAAGCAAGTCCCTGAAGAGCCCCACCCTGTATTTGTGTCCTAGCTGCCAGGTCTCACGCCCTGTCCCACTCCATGCTTCTGCAGCTTCCCCCACGTCCACACGCGCTGGAGGAGCAAGCAAGCTCCTGCTCACCTGGGAGTACACAACAGGACCCAGAGGGCAGCAGCCACGACGGAGCAAAATGTAGCTTTCCTTTTCTCCATTCCAAACTTTTTTAACAAAATCACAATATTGTAGTGACTACAGAGTCAACTGCAAATGAGGTACAAGTTTGTACCCTCTGTCACACACATAACGTGGAAATGACTCAAAATCTCTGCCCTTAGACATCTGCTATGCATTTACGTGCATGGTAAATGGGCTATGTTTGATGTGTCGATCTGTTTGCCCTTACATTGTGTACACTTGCCAATGCCCTCTGCTGTAGTCAGTGCAGTAGTATATCAGAACACAGCCTGATCAATCAAGAAACCATAAAACAAATACCTTTAAAACATTATTATTATGTCATCTCTGAGGA
Organism: Falco peregrinus; assembly: GCF_023634155.1. Lineage (NCBI taxonomy): Eukaryota > Metazoa > Chordata > Aves > Falconiformes > Falconidae > Falco > Falco peregrinus. The sequence continues at coordinate 50,078,395 of NC_073727.1, read as the reverse complement.
AGACTCTACAGAAGTTACGATATCTCATAGTATTAGACACGGATGATTCATGGCTTACTACTGGTTAATAACGGCATTAGAAAGAGCTTATTTTTAGCTTTCTTTTTTATAACTGGCTTTTTCCTGGTAGCTTTTGTCCGTGAGCTCACATTTGTTTATGACATCAAAGACCTCTCTTGGAAGCAGCTGCGGTGTCACGAGCACCATGTTGTGGTCTTACCACAAATGAATCAGTAGGAAGGTTGAAAGGAAACAACTTCTACTCAGCTATCTTGCTAATCAGCGTACACAGGGAAAAAAATCCTTCCTAGAACAGAATGGGGATTATTTAATGGGAGCAAGATTTGGGAGTTGTTTATAGAAAAGTCCCTAAAGCCTCTGGACTAAAATACAGCTGCAGTGCTGGAAGCAAATCAGATGCTGGCTAAACAAAGTGAAGCAAAGCCTGGGAGGGGATGTCTTGTTACATAAGACACCAGTTACATCTCACCAAAAATGCCATAACCCCTATTGTGTCCTGTGCCTCAGGGTATAATTGCTCTTTAAAAAAAAGGAACAAAGCAAAACAACCAAAATGACAGCAAGTTTCAAGTAATTAAGCACTAAAACGTTGGAAAAGATGAGGTTTTCTTTCCATGTAGAAACTAAAAAAAAAAAAAAAGAAAAAAAACCCCAGCTTTAGAGTAATCTATTGAAAGTGTTTGGGTTTAGCAAACAAAAAGCTAACCTGGATGTAGGTGCATTTCTTTTTTTCACAGTCCCAGAGAGCAAAAATTGAAGCCAAGTAATGCGAAAATCAGATGATGGAAACATAATGAAGGCTAATGATCACATAAAATAGGTTACCAAAAACCTATTGAGGGCCTTTAAAAGATATCTCTTTGCTTTTCAGAATATTCAGCAGAAAAAAGGATAGAGAGTTACAGAAGCATGAAAGAAAATTATATAGAAAGCACAAAGAGGAGCAGATTTAACAATGGGACATGTCACTCTGTTCTCTACTCTGTAAGTCCTTACCCTGTGTTCATCACTATGTATCTGCTCCACGTTCCTGTTCCCTCTTCATCAGCAGACTTTGCCTGTCAGAGAGTGTGAGATGAGGTCACATTTTTTTTATCCTGATTTTGTATGGAAATAAGTCTCATGCAATAGCACTATTTCTGTGTCTTTGCTCATCTTTCACACCCCTATAGTAACTTGGTAACCTGTGGGGCCAGTTTTAACCGTATGTTACCAGATATATATTTCCACAAATTTCACAAATAGGTGATGGGATAGAAGAGAAAGAGAGAGACCTTTCAAATGTCCTGAGCTGCATTATGAGCTCAAGCCTGATTAAACACCAGAAAATCCATATAATCTTTCAAACTCATTATATAAATGTCTGTAAAACTGTCTTCTTGATTGCTAATGCTCAAAGAAAAGCTTTCTTAATTTCTTTCATTCTGGGGAACTCTTACAAGGAAGAAGGTTTTGGTTTTGAGTCAAACTGAAGAAGACTCTACATCCCAAAGCCCTGCTCAGTATTCTGGCTATACCAGCTGGTCCAGTAAAAGACATTAGCTGTCTCCAGAGATCTTGCCCTTGAACAAGATACTACTTTTCAGCAAGTATACTTTGAAATAAATAGTATCATATGAAATAACTGCATAAATATCAGAGACAGGTTTATAATGTATCCTTACAGCTAAAATAAGATTTCAAGAAATTCTTACTATGGGCAGTCTTGCTGTTATGCTGTTTTAATGTTGAGCTGTTCGTTAATTCATCTGCTTTTGTATTTTAAAATACAAAGCTGTATTTTAGTCTTGCATATGAATTTTATAGGACCATGACAGAAAAAACAAGATAAACTCTCTCTTGAATGTGAAGTACTTCACTAATGTAGAGCTCACTGCTTTAAGAGGGCATTAAGACAAGTTGTCTGGTGAGATATTTTTAAAAGTTGAGTTGCAATCAATATTTGGACAGTTATGTCAGCCAAAAACAATATTTATTTACAGATAGGACAAAGAGGCCAAGCATTGGTTGTACATTGTGGTGGTCTGGACAAAAGCTCCCCATCCATTTTCTCTGTACTTGATTGTCCAACAGAATTAGTAAGGATTTTCTTTTTTCAAAGAGCATGGTTGAGAAATTTTGTTAACAGCATTTTTGAAAGATTCCTGCAAGACAGAACTGGCACTTGCTGGTTTAATATCTTTTTGTATTTAATCTCATATGACTAAACAAGCTTTTTTTCACAAATACCAACCAAGACAAAACACTGTAAATCCAGAGTAGTCCCTGATAATTGCTAAACATCATGCAGGCCTTCAAGATTTCAGAGCACATTGATAAATAAATCACTTACAGTTGTTTAAGAACTGATTGTTGGTTTGTAAGAATCCTTTAGAAAAGGATGCCATATTTTCTAGAAAACCTGAACCCACTAACTTTTGTTTGATGTACAGTTTGTTGGAAACATTGGATTATTCTAGTTACAGAACTGTGAATTAAATTACAGGCTGCAAAATGTATATCTATACAGGGCTGTGGTACAATCCAGTAGAGTAACTATGGCATTCTAAATGCCAATCAGAATTATAAATAGTAGTGTCTTGAGAAGTATTAAGGTGCATGAAAAAAAAAAGAAAAAATCTTTCCAAACTATCTCTTCCATTATTTTATTTTTGGTTTAATGAAGGACCTTTTGGGGAAATCGCTATGCTTCAATAGCATGAAGAATGTACATGACATTTTATTTCACTCACCTGTGACCCTGCCTTTTATTCTCCTCAGCAGTACAGAAATGAAACATTTCATAAGCTATTTGCTTTGTACTAGTCATTTAATTATTATGCACCTCATTTCTTTTGTTTAGTTGTTAAATTAAAATATATATATATATACTTAATATTCCGTGAGTTTGGGGCTATTTTATAATTTCACAGGATATTCCAAGGTGTGTGTGTTACTGTAAGATAACACTGTCAGGTCACTGAAACCATTTACCTCTGCCTCATACTTCAACAACACCCACAAGGCATGTGTTATCTCAGAGTACCACACATCTTGTTAAGCCTTACAGTTTCTGTGGGTGATGGACAAGCTTACTGTCAGGGTCTTAACAGAAATGCTACTTTTACATGTTTATAGTTCTCCCATTGTCTACAATTCACTGCTAAGATGCACATCCATCGTATAGTGGATGTGTGTAATGGGAAGGCACTTAGACCAAAGTCAAGAAAAGGATAGGCATAACACTGGTTTCCTCTGAAAATCGGTAGAAGTGTGGACAGAATTTGAGTGCAGAGCTGCTAGCGGGCTGAGATGCCCCAGTAGCAATAGCAAGACCACCACCAATATTTCAAATTATTTTCTGTTTTAAGAAAAAAAAAATCAGTAGAGAAGACATTAGTAAAACAAGATTTACAAAGACTCACCAAGCTTGACTTCTCAATTATCAGGTGTAAAAAACTGACGTATTGGGAAGGCCTCATGTAAGTAATCACATGTGTTTTAATTGCTTGTCTTTATTTATTTCTAATATAAGCTCTTGAAAAATTTGAATTAAATACATTTTCTGTGAACTAGGAGTAAAGAGCTAATGTAAAATTTTACTTAAACATCTCCTTATATTTGAGGTCTGTTTCAATGAGACTATTCAAATGGTTTAAGTTAAGCTAATTCTTAATGGGTATCTAATACCTAGCCTGCTACTCTCAGGCATTAGACATCACTGTTGTTAAGAATTATACATCTTAATTCCTTGTGTAATGCCATGTGTATATATCCTTAGCAGTCATTGTGCAAGACAAAAACACCTACTTGGATCCCATAGTGACAATGGCATATGTCAAATATCAGATAAATTCTCTGAATGAAGGTTTTTCAAAACACAGCAAATGTGTACATTATTCCTTGACTTCAAGGGAAATTCCTTTCTGGTATCTTTTGTTACATTACTAGTTCAAGTGGAATATGCATTATTATAAATACAGAAAATCATGGGTTTGCATTCTGTAGTTACTTCCCTTTGGAAACTTTACGAGATTCATCAAGAAAAGGTGTTGTCATGTAATTCTGCTTGTGTGCGTGTGTGTACTGAGCAGATGGCTAGGTAGTTACTTCAAGCATCCAGAATGGTGAACAGGCTAGGGCAAACAGTTGTTAATTCTGACTTTCTAATCTTATCTTAACAAGTGATGAGCACCTACCAAATTCCTGGAAGTGAATATTGACTCCTCAAGCAGACACTATATAAGAAGAGCTGAACCTAAGCATGGGATTCATTTCCAACCTGAGATTGAACAAAACATTGATACCAACCTTGAGTTTTGCAGCTTGGGACCATTTTTAAGTGGAAAACATAACACTTTGTTAATGGAAAATAGAGATGACTTGAACCGCAAGTCAAATTGTATTATATTCCCATTAATACCTACCAGGTTTTCATGAACTACAGTTTTCTAATATAGCAGCTAGGAAAAGTGATGCACAATTCCCCAGTGGGAAAATAACACATATCACTACTTACAGGGGCAAATTAAAGTCCATCTCTATTTGACAAACATGATTTTGCCACTTCAGTGCAAGCAGGCATGCTTTGCCTCTTTTTGTTTTGCTGCTTATAGAAAAATTCTGACCTCCTACATATCCAAAAATCAGACTGAAGTCAGAAGGAACTTGTGGTGCACAGCTGTGGCACACAGTTGAAGTAAACATACTACATAAATGTAACAAACATAAGACTCAAAACAAGGTTTACTAATGATATTTATTCAGTTAAAAGCTACAGTAATAGCCCCCAAATACTGCAGTAAACAACTGTCTTGTAAGGGTTTGGGTCTTTACTGTTGAGTGTTTTAATACAGTTTCCAAAAGTAACCTTTCTTTGTTTTCTCTGTGAGCTGGCAGGTTGCCTTTGAAGCCAGAGAGCAAAAATACAGTGGGGTCATACACTAACAGTGGCTATTTTCTTTTTTCTTTGCATTAAATTTCCAGTAGCAAAGGGATTTTATTTTTGAGGGGAAAGGAGGAAAAATACCACATTTTCCACTAGATTATAATTATTTCAGAGTAAATGATACATTTCTATTTATCAGTGACACATTAGTATGTTTCTTTCTTCTTTGATTTATGCAAAAAGAAAAAAGGCCAGCATATCATGATTAGCAACAGAATAGAACCGCAGGCACGTACGCTCAAGTAGTGGAGATTAGACACACACTAATAATTTCCTCAGGCTCAGTTTTATCTGAATAATATATAGAAAAAAGCAAAGTTTCCTCTCTTTTTTTCCCCTCTTGATTAATTATCTGCTTTTTATGCAGGTCCTGAATACAGAATTTAGTTCATGCTACCCTACTTACCATTGACTCATTTGCATAGAATGCCTTAAGAATACCTCAGGAGGTAGAAAAGGTGAACCTCTCCAAACACATACCTTTTTGTTCCTACCCCAAGAGCACTCCAAAGTCATGTGGCTTTGTATCTGGGGGACTTCCAGGTGTGGCTGCTTCTGAGCCTTTTAGAGAGCAGTAAAGGGGATGAGAGGAAGAGATGATACACCTTGTGATAGATAGTCGGATTGCTCTTACCGGTGTTGGTATAATGAGATTGTTAGCATTGTTGTAAGCATATTATTGCTTTTATTAAGTTTTGAGAGTGAATATGAGGCTCTTCCTATGTTCAGGAGCAATGTGAGAAGAGTAATGCTTCCAGGTATGAACAAAAGGAAAGTGAAGATATTGGGACAAAGGAAGCAAAAAAGAAGAGAAATTTTGATCACTTTTTTGAAGACAATAGTTTTTTGAAGGCATGAAAAAAAATATTTTAAAAAATGATAGAGAGATGTAAATGTCGCCAGAAAAATGGAAAGAAAAAATGAATGTAGATGGAATGCATAGGAAGAGTAATGAGACAGGGGAAGTCCAAGAGGAGATGCTTTACTGCAGCAGAGTGAATATCTGAAATGACAAACGTTTAGGTGTGTGCTGTGCTTGTCTAGTGACTGTTGGTGCCATACAGATGTGTGAGTTCATTTTCTAGATGTCAGAAACAGGCAGGTAGCCCCTGATCCTAAGCAGCTGTAAATTAATGTTGCTCCTCTGGAGAAAACGGAGTCCTGCCCATTTCCATGAGCCCAGGATCTGGCCCTAATAGCAAGACATTTAACATATGATCAGAACACAACCTAATTATCACATAAGATAAATTCTTGAACTCTCTTTCTTATTAATAACATACAATAAGCCCTACCACATCGGTTTCTTAGTAAATGAATAATGTATTCATCAGCCATGCTTGCTTATTCTAAAGTAGATCATTAATTCTGTAAACTTAAAATGAATGCTCCAGTTCAGAGTTCTTCTGAAAACAAGACATGTCAGTAGGCGTGGGAATCTCCTAGTGGTACTTGGAGGGACTGGATCGTGCTTTGCTCCTGTCAGCACTGGTATTCAGCTGCGTTGTGTTTGATTTGCCTTCTTGCTGTCAATCTTTTGAACCAAGACTGATTCGTGGATGTGTTTTAGTCAAACATAATCTGCTTTTATACAGAGGTCTGGTCTACTGCCATGTTGTGCAGAAGTTCCAATTTGGAGTGGTCCTTCTGTACCTTTGCATGTGCAGATATACGTTTCCTTGGGATTTAAGGGTTGCATCTGCTTTTCTGCCTGTGCTGAGAAAAGGGTGAACATCTGGCCTTTGGTTTACTGTAATCTTTTATGCCATCCAGATTTTAGTTCCACATAATATGTTTACCAGCAGTGAATTTTATGCTAATTGTGGGTCCTAGGAATGCACTGTACAGCTATAGCTGTGTGCGTGAGGAAGATTTCTATACAGTCATGCAAGATTTTCTTGCCTTTACTGACAACTCCCATGGATGTATAGAAAACAGATGGAGGAGGACCTTGTGTCTACACTGGAAATAACATGCCTTTGATGGTGCCTTGTTGCATGACCTCACCCTTGGTAAAACCAGGCAGAAAGTGACTCCTAGGTATAGATCGTAGGCATATTGGCACCTGAGAAGACCTCTGCAGTACATTAGCCCACTGATGTTAACATATACAAAGGATTCTCAGGATCATGCAGAATCAGGTCTTAACAAATAATATGCCAAAGTAAAAGATAAATAAAATGTTGCACTGTTTCATACCTGACAAAAATGTGGTAGTCCTATTTTGCAGTTTTCACTAAGCAACTGGCAAACAGAAGCACCAAATCACTGGGGTTGGGGGGGATGTCTGGAGATCATCGAGTCCAAGCCAACCCCTGCCCAAAGCAGAGTCAGCTGGAGAAGTTTCCTCAGATCAGATCAAGTGAGGTTTTGAATACCTCCAAGGATGGAGACTCCAGAACCTCTCTGGGCAACCTCTGTCTGTGTTCAATGTCTAATAAACAACATCTACTGCTCTCCCTTCGTCCATCCAAGCCAGTCACCTCATGGTAGAAGGTTATCAGTTTAGCAGGCATCATTTCCCCTTCACAAATCTATGCTGACTACTCTGAATCACCTTCTTGTCCTTAATATGTCTGGAAATGGTTTCCAGGATTAGTTGTTCCATCAGCTTCCCAAACGACCAAGTTGAGGCTGACTGGCCTGTAGTTCCCTGGATCCTCCTTCTTACCCTTCTTGAAGACAGAAGTGACTGTGGGTTTATTCCAGTCCTCAGGATTGTCCCCTAGTTGCCAGGACCACTCAAAGGTAATCAAGAGTAGCCTTGTAATGATACCAACCAGCTCCCTCAGCACTTATAGGTGCATCCCACCAGGGCCTATAGACTTGTGTACGTCCAGTTTGTTTAAATATTCCCTAACCTGATCCTTCTTCAGCCAGGCCAAGTCTTTCTTGCTCCAGACTTCCCCTTTGGTTTCAGGAACCTGGGATTCCTGAAGGGCAGTCTTGCCAGTAAAGACGGAGGTGAAGAAGGCATTAAGTACCTTAGCCTTTTCCATGTCCTTTCCATCTCCCATTCGGCAGCAGTCCCACACTTTCCTTGGTCTTCCTTTTGTCAGTGATGTAGAAGTCCTTTATAGTTTTTGTGTCCCTTACCAGATTCAACTCCAGGAGGGTTTTGGCTTTCCTAACCCCATCCCTGCACATTTGGATAGTGTCTCTCTGTTTCTCCTGGATCTCTGCTCCCACCTCTTGCATACTTCATTTTTGTCTTATCGGGAGGTCCTTATTAATCACACAGGTCTCTTACTACTTTTTATTGACTTCCTGATGGTTAGGGTGGACTGTTGTTGAGCTGAAGGAGGTGATCCTTGAACATCAACCACTGTCTTGGACTCCCGTTTTCTCCAGGGCCATCTCCTACGGGATTCTTCAAAGCAGGTTCCTGAACAGGCCAAAGTCTGCTCTCCTGAAGTCCAGGCTTATGGTCCTGTTTTTTGCCTTGTTCCTTCCTCTCAGGATCCTGAACTCCATCAATTCCAGGTCATGGAAGCCTAGGCCACCTCCAGTCTTTGCATCTCCAACTAGTTCTTCCTTGATGGGAGTATGAAATACAGCAGACCACATCCCCTTGTTGGATCCTCCATCACTTATGTCAAGAAATTGTCATGACTGCACTCCAGAAAACTTCTAGATAGCTCATGCCCTGCTGTGTTGCCTCCCAGGCGACTAGTGAAGTATAGTGTATGCTGGGTGATTTGTAGATCTGTCAGAAATCCAAAGAAATGTTAAGAAAATTGCTGAGTTGTAGAATTATTTTGATAAACATGAAAGATCTATGGAGCACATTGTTTGTAGACAGGGATCTTGCTACCTGTCAGTATATGTTGATACAGGACAGTATCTGTTGGTTTTATACACACGTGTATGTATTCAGAATCTGAATATGGAGTTTTCTTTTGCCAAAATGTTTATTACGTGGTTCATAAAAAAAGTGCCAAGTTGTTTGCATTTCCTGTAAACCAGCTAATGTGAGCTCACATTTCAGGGATCATTTTTTGGTAGTTTATATAATTACTTTACAGAAAATATCTAGCATCAACAAACCAGAAAAGGATTAGTTTGAAAGGTCAGGCAAGAAGTAATGGTAGGTATATACTCTGTGACCAAAATTAGCACAAACTGTGTAACTTTAAAAAAACATTCTTGTATCAGAAGAAAATTACTTGAAACCACAGAACTAGCGTCTGCACTGAAAAGAAGGTATAGAAATTGAGGGACCCTTAATGGGAGCTCAGGGTTGTGACAGGGTACTCCTGGCATGAACCATCACAACTACCACTGACTTTTGGCCAGACCTGTGTTTCTCAGGAATTACCTGCTTTGCCTTCTTGAAAGGTGAAGTGTGATATTTTCATTATTATTCCAATGCTTTCTCCGGAAGTGTTTATAGAACATTTTGCAAAAATGGTGCCCTGTTCAAGAGAACCAGACATGAAGGTTGTCAAAAAATCTTCCAATGTCTTTCTCACTGCTCTTCTAAACAATTTTTATTTTAGTTTATTCTGCTTTCAGATGACTTGGAATTGCAGATCTCGAGTCAATTTAGAGCTTGGATTCATCAGACCTTGGAGGTGATGGAGTTCTGAGGTCTGACTACATCTAATTTTAGACTGAGGCTTAACACAAAATTTTCATCTGTTTTTGAAATTTGCCCAGCGTTTCTCAGTTGTCAGAGTTGTTCAGTGTCAATATTCATGCTTAGAAACACCTCTAATTAGAATCATCTAATACAGGATTTTTTTTGCAGTAAAGTACTATTCACACTCAGAGTTTGAATCAAGCAGTTATTGAACCGAATGGTAGACTGGATTTGGCGACTGTAAATTAGTTATCCCCTAGTTTTAAAGGATTCACTTCTTCATAAGACAAACAAACTAGAAGCAGAATAAAGGCTTGAGATCATTCCCTTCCCTCCTCCCTCTCAAAAAAAAAAAACCCAAAAAACCCACACCAAACAACAACAACAACAACAACAACAAAAAAAACCACTCTCAGAGAAATATCCTAATGCCTTGCTTAATCTGGTCACTAAGAGGAAAGGCACATTCACTCAACCTTTGTGCAGAAGGTAGGCATTTCCTTAGAAGCGAGAGACTTACAGAAATCTGCTCATTATTTTGCGCTCTCCCTAGCACATAAACTAGATGTGTATTTATAGTTATAAAAAACATATGCTACACATAGAAGACAGCATGAACTCAATAAAATACTTAAAACAGCACCATAGTTATCTGAGATACGTTATTTATACTATTTTACTTGCTAGATGGTCATATTTAGAAGGATGTTCTTTTTACAGACCTTCAGCTGTTACCAGATTTAAGAGAAAATGCAATGCCCTTGAAACAAGGAGCACTCCTTGCTCCTCTTTATGTGTTTCAGTGCATCTGAATACCATTTCCTCTTTATGAGACTGTCTTGTCAGGACTGGTTTTGTATGTATCAGCTGTTGGTAACCCTGGGCTGGATCTTAGCTGTTGACTATGATTTTTTTTTAGAATCGTTTTCAATTGCAAAAGCTTAGCAAAGCCAGTTGGTATCGATTCCTGTGTCACTGCTGCCATCTTCTGGAACATTTTCAGTATAGCTGGGTGAATTAATCTAGATGAATTCCAGCAACCAGGAGATGAACAAAATGTGTGCTTCTTGCGCATAATTACAGGAACACAGTCCGAATGGCATAGAATAAAAGTCTGTATGTGAGGTGCCTTGATTCTGTTAGAGATACTTTAAGAAAGTTTCAGGGAAGTGAGTCGTCTGGTTTCTATTACAATTCAGTGTGAATTAGGCACTGGGTAATTACCTAACTTTCATCAGCTTCCCAGCCTGCATATTCAGTAATTCATTTTAAGAACCACATTAATGAATCCATCAGATTTCCTGGTCTGTTTGCACATATAAATGTGCAGCTAGATGCTCAAATGCCCAGGGCATGCATGCATACCAGCAGTATTATCATATGGAAATAGGTTTGTTGTACTTTTTAAGGGCATATTAATTGAACTCCAAAGCTGCTAGAGCAGGAGCTAAAGCCACAGGCAGTAAAATTCATTCCTCGTGACATTCCTTGTGAGCTGATATATGCATTCAGCAACAAAACATCCTTTTCAGACTTGGCAAGAAGTGATATTTTAATGTAGCTTCCAACCACTTTCTTGCAAAAAAAAATCAACTTTTGATGTCACACACGTAAAATGATGCATGTTCTGCAGGAATAGTATTTTCAAAAGATAGGCTGTTATACTTGTCATAAAATGCTTTGCCTCACACATCCTAAAGGCACCTCAAGATAACTATCATTTTCCCTCTTTGCATGCTAGTTCCCTAAAAATAATGCTTCCTTCCATATAAATTTTTATTTCTTACTTTTATTTCTATCTATTTTGGTGGTGACAACATACCTACAAGCTTTTTTTTCTTTACAATGTAACTCATGCTCTGACTTTATCTGCTCTAGGGTAAATATTGTATTGTTTCATTGGAGTTGCAATGAATTGCTACTCTAATGTAAGTGGGAAAGACAGCCAATTTATATTTTAATTTTAATATATGCCTATATATTATTTATTTAGAGGTTTGGTTCTCTTTTTCTTTTTTTTTTTCTTTTTAACAGTTGTAAGTGGAATGCTACATTCTTTTGTGAGATACTCAAAATACAGAGAATAATATCCACTACATTAAAATTTCTTTTAAATCACAGTTTAGATACATTTTACATCTTTGACTGCTTTAAAAATGTTCCTTTTATTCATAAATGACTAATCCCCTTATCCCTTGGATTTAGTTTCTAATATATTCCATGAAATTATATGGTGGCAATAATAGTGATTTTTTTCAATGTTTCCTTATACAAATACTATGCAATTTATTTTGGAAATAATTTGTAGAAATGTTAAGTTTACCTGCATCCCCTTTGCATTTTGTGAGTCATCCAGGCATAAAATTGCTCATAATTATACACCAGGTAGATGTGGTGAGGTGTCTGTACCACCTACTAAAATTACTTAAATGGGAACAGAATTAAGGCAACACACAATTGTTTTTTCTCTCCAGTGGTGCCAGCAAGAACCTAATAATAAATTAAATTTCTTTGTCATGTCTGTACTACACAGTGAAGTAACCCCCAAGCTAGCTCCAAGCAGTGCTGAAATATCTACCCAGCATCATACAGCACCATGCAGAGGCAGCACTCCAGGTCCCAAGTGCACTGTGGCGGCATTAGCTACAGATTGCTGGCATGGCTGTAAGACTTCCGGCAGGGCTACCTTAAAGCTTCTCAGCAGTGTAAACTGCAAATAAAATCCAGTTTTGCTACCTGAAGTAGAAGGAAGGGGCTAGGCTACTACTATGTAGAAGTGAGAAGGCAGAGAGGAGAAGTGGATACTCGGGAATTAAGACGAGAGGACGATGCCTGGCTGTGACAGCTGGTCCTGAAGGAAGGGTCAGAGTCCATGGCAGCAGCTATTTCTGGGGTTAGGAAGAGCTCCTCAATGCAGTGATGTTTAATATCTGAGGTCTTGCCGTAGTCCCTGTAGCATGACAAGCTAGAAGCCTTGCTCTTTTTGCTTGCTGTCTGCAGCTCTGGCACAGGTGAGGGAAGTAACGGACACTAATGTCTTGCTGTGTTTAGCAGCCTGCTGCTGTAGGCAGCTGCCTACTTATTTAAGTTTGTTTGTCTTCCTTTTCCAGAAGTAACTCGGTTGGCATCAACCTGGGCATCCCTTTCCAGTGCTTCAGGGCGAAGTATTGTCCTGCTCCCAGTTAAAGCTGTACAGCTCTGCCAGGGCCAGCTATCCCTGTTCAGACAACCAAAACTGTGGTGGTCTTTGAAAATGTTGCAGTGTTTGAATTCATGTTTGCTTGGGTAGTCAGCTAGATTCTTCAGTGATAACAAGACCTGTCTATTGCACACACATAATAGGACAAAAAATAACAGGCTTTCACACTTTCAGTGTACCACATCATCTTGTAACTAACTGCTTTATAGACTTTTCATTCTTATTTTCTGGAGTGGGCTAGTAAGTCTCACATCCCAGCCAACATGCCAAGAACAAGACTATGGAACACCCTTGTGTGTAGGTATGGGGCAGAGGAATCTGGAAAGAGCGTTTTCCCTTGTCCCACAGGAGCCTGAAGTCGTTTCATCTGAGAGAAGCACCTGGCTTCCTCTCAGCTTCTTTCTTCTGTTCTATCCCTTGCAGCACTTGGACCACAAGGCAGTTCAGAAGGGGTTGGAAAGAAGAAATAAATTTGCTCATCCATATAAATCAGCAAACAAGGTCTGGGAAGGTCTGGGACAGGTTCTCTATGGTTGTGCTGTCCATTTTACCAATCCATCTTTCAGGTTAATGCCACCTGATGTAAGGCAAGCTCCAGGAGAGTCTGTCTGCAGACACAAATCATCAGCACTCACTGAAGAGCCTTGGGATGTGCACGTTGTCATCGAGATCTTAGGGAATGAGTCCATGAGTTATTTTGCAGAAATCAGGAGGGAGACTTTCACTTTCGGTTTCAAAAGAAAAACATGGAAATCTCTAAGAACTTAGTTTTGATGCAGTCCTACATTTACAGCTTTTAAAGTTTTTAGAAAATTGACTCATGCTATTGATGGCAAATTGCCCTTAGATTGCAAAAACTGCAGAGACTGAAGCTATATTTTTGACACCATGTTTTGACAGATTATCATGTTTCTCACAAAAGTTCGATTTCACATGAAATGTGCATGGTTTATGTATGTACTTTATTAAAAGGAAAAAGACCAAAATTGCTCTGCAAGTGCTACCATGCTTTACAATTGCCTTATATCTGATAAAACCGGTGTCATTAAAAATTGACACTTTTGCTACTGTGTCATTTATCTTCATTATAATAGTTACCGGAGGTTTTTTTTATAACTGACAATTGGCAAAGCCACAAATCCTAAGGAGACACAGCTACTGCAGATGGTAAATATTCTGCTTTTTTTTTTTTTTTTTTTTTTTTGCTGCAAGCACAAGAAATACCAAAAGACAGGGCATGTGGATGACTGTCTCACACTTGGTGCTGGATCACACTTGGTGCTGGATATAGCAAAGTGCTAAAGGCAAAGTCAATCCAATACCCAAGATTTGTGGTTCACAGCAGTAGCACAAGGACTGTAACATTCAGGGGAGTGCAGGAATCTTTTTAATTGACTTTGGATGGAAATAAATAACAATGTATGTAGTTTCAAAGTAAAAATGCTTAGTCTGTGTTTATGGAGGTTTGAACTCTACCCAAGAATCCAACTACTCTCTTACTCAAAAGATACACTAGATGGTAAAATATTTTCCAGTGAAATTTGGGGTCTGGGGGCTTTTCTTAAAAGAAAAAAATACCTGTAGGTATGTATCACTCACTATAACATTATAATTTGTGCTTTGGAAAGTGCAATTGGAAGCTCTATTTTTCTAAACAAACACTATAGTGAGATGACTTTGGGTGTTATGGACAGTGCCATTCAGTATGTCACTTTCTGATAGCTTTAATTTCTCTTAAGGCATGCTCATATTTTCAATATAAATCCTTGCTCCAATCAGCAGCCTATAGTTTTGACTACAAAAGCTATTTAGTATTGGAACTTGGTGCCTTATAATATTTTACATTTTTAAGGGTTTTTTTTTGGCCAGGTGATCATGTTGTCAGATGAAGGGAAGGGTTTTTTTGCCTTTCCAGTGTTTTATTTGCATTACTGTTTAATCAAACACTCTCCAGGTTAAAAAAAAAATGTAATTGAAAAATCCTGCTAGTCTGGTATAAAACCAAACAACTATACACTTGCTGTATACAATGCTGGTTAGAACTTATAGGAGCTTCTGGGTGAATGGTGACTACTTATTTGCACTCCCCCATCATATTTTCATTTACTGGGGCTGGGGCAGGGGCAGGGGGGGGGAAGCATGGGAATCCTTTACTGATTGCCTTTATTAGGTTAAGTTTTGACCTTGTGAAACCAGGGTGTGGCTCTTTTAAGGAGTGATCTACAATGATTAGTAGGGAATCAATGTTTAAAAACTGGAAATCTTCTCCCTTACAGTGCTGCTATGTGATCTTGGACAAGTCTCTTTGGTGTGGATCCTCAATAGCATTTGGGTTTCCAAATCAACTTGATTTAGATCCTCAAAATTTGAGGATCTGTGGGCAGGGATTTCTATGAATTAGGCTCCAGTCACTAAAACAGAAATAATAGTACTTTGCTGCTTCACAGGAGTATGGTGAGAGGTTCACTTAGAGTTCCAAGGTGCTCTGACGCTCTGTGATCAAAGTCGTGCAAGTATCTTAGAATGTGACGTTTTTTTGCTTTGATGTGTAATATATAACCAAACTGGTTTTGAAGACATAAAAATAAGTCTCTCTAGTTCCATATATATCTTAGATTATACGTGGTTTCCTTCGTATTCTCTTCAGAATATACTATAGCCTTCTCACATTACAATAGTACTTAATGTGCATTTTCTGGCAGTTCATTAAATAATAAAATTAACACCTGTCAGCTGTGGTTTAATTCACATTTAGGATGAAGAATTATTATTGTTATTATTATTATTATTATGTAGTAGCCTTGTGGCTTGGTTTTGGACTAGATTTTAGAGGAAAGGGTGAGGAGAAGCACTGAAGGTTGATTTCTTCAAGTACTTGTTTGCCTGAGAGGGCAAGATAAAACTTGTAAGCCCTGCATTTTAAGTTGAAAGTAAGAAGATCTGTGTTGTTTTTCTTTGTTCATATAGCCATGGTTTGAGGAACTTTTGCATCTCTTGTGCACTGTTTTGCACTACTGGCAGAAGGCTCCAGTACTGATGGGGGTGTTGATCCTGCCTTCATTCAGCAGCTTTAATTTTCATGGTTTCATCTGTAGCGAGGAGTCCAGACAGCCACCACTGAATGAGGGAAGGTCAAAGAAAAAGGTAGCAGAACAGATAAGACAAAACATTTTTATAGGGTTGCTAGTCAATATATTCTCAATGACAACCAGTCATATCAAAAGAAACTGATTTCATTCTATAATTAGATTATGAGTTTGATAAGAAAAAGTAATTGCACAAAATCAATTTCATCTTTTGTAAGACTTCAAACTACAGAATATTCTGATAAGGAGATCATCACAGTAATATATCAATAAAAGGCTTTAGGGGTCTGTGTTCCAACTGACTTGGTTAGGGTCTGTGCAGCAGCATTGTGTCACCACTATCAGATGAGGCAGTATGGATGCCTCCACTGGGCTGTGGTCACATGGATTAAGAACGGGCAGATCACAGAAAGTAGTGTTTTCTGTGAAGAATCTATGTGTAGCAGGTTATTGCCAGCACCATTCAGCAGGGACTGACAGCAAACCTGTTGTGATTCAATACTCAGCAGTGATCCAGAAGTAAATACAAAAACTCTGCTGATACAGCACAGCAATGATACAAAGATTAGTCAAATATAATTAATGACAAAAACAAGACAGTCCCCAGAAAAATGTCATAAAAATGATTTGGTGCTGAGGAAGAGAGGGAGGAGGAATGGCTTAACCAGTGAGAAACTTAAGAGTTTCTCTGTTTGCATCAAAGAAGATTCAGAGGTATCTTGATTCCAGTACAGAAGTACCTTCACAGGAAGAAAAAAATAGGATACTGAAAGGGTCTTTGTTTTAGCAGAGAAATGCAAAACAGAAAGCAGTGACTGGAAGCTGAAACCAGAAAGGGTGAAAGTAGACATTAGATAAAACTTTTAACAGCGGTTTTGAAGGGCCATTAAAACGCTATACCAGAGGTATGAGTACATCTTTCCTTACCTGATAGCTTTAGTCTGGATGTGAATGTCTGTTCTGGAAGATACATTTTGGCCAAACCATGTAACATATATGATTTGTCTTCAGTCTAGCTAATAGTGGTAACTGTAGGAATGAAGACGTGGCAGTCCAGATTTCAACATGGATGGCAAAAGCCTGGTAAGAAGTCTGGGTAAATCTTGAGCTGCTAGCTCGCGCAGAAGTCCCTTGCAGTGCACCTACAGTGCTGCAGATTAAACCTTGGCTATGACTACCTCACTGCAACCTTGCCTTCATTCTGCTGGGTAGACACATGGGAGGAGGTAACGGTGAAAAAGAAACGGAATGTCTGAGTTGAGGAGTAACTTTAACGGTAGGGAGCTCAAACTCAAAGCTTTGTGTAGGTATTCAAGAATGGGAGTATTGTATTAAAGTTGGAACAGATATAATTTTAACAGTAATAATTTGTAAGCACTATAGGGAGATAGTATCAGAGACCAAAGAAAAGGCATTTGCAGTAGGCAAGAGAGAGAATGAGAGCTCTGGTGCTTTATCCAAGGAAAGCAGATCAATGTGAAAAGAAAATGGCAAAATCTTTCCAAAAAAACAACCAGCATAGCATGTAAATGACAAACTCATTTTCCTTTCATCCAAAAAAAAAAAAAAAAAAAAAAAAAAAAAGAGCTACATCCTCTGCTCCCACTTCCAAACTTAAAACACTATAAATGGGACAGTCAGGAATAACTGAGACTACAGCTTGATTTCACCATCCGAGTTTTTATTCAGCTTCGCTCTTGGCACTTCAGATGTCATCTGTGGGTTTGAATTCCATACAGCTGACCAGAATTTGGTCTGATTTTACCTTTTGCTTGAATGATCGTAAAGATAGGATTTTAAAAACAGGATCTAGATCCCTGTTGAGGATTTTAATACCTCCTCTTCTGAGATCGCTTGGATTCAGGATTTCTGCGTAGCCCTATCTCAAATATTTTTACAGATACTCAAAACCCTGTAATAGCACACATGCAGGTTATATTAATTTCCAGTGCCTAAATCCCTTAAGTGCTTCAGGGATTTCCCTGCTAATCCTCTTTTTAATGCATAAACCTAGAGGATAGGTTTGGGACCTTTGGGATTTATTCTTTACTTTATGTTGGTTGTTTTCTAGCTGAAGCATCTTTCAAGGGTAACAACAGTAACTGGTAAATACACAAAGACATAGAAAGTTTATGTGCTGTTTATATTATCACAGTAATCTGCCAGCATTTTTTTTTGAAAATAAAGGGAAAGAAAGTGTGACTATTATTAGTAATTACACTACTTACGAGTAATTTTGAACAGTTACTAATATTAAATTTATGCAAAAGTGTTAAATCCTGACTGAACAACTTAAATCCTTTTCTTTCCAAGGGCAAAATAACTGTATTAATATTAATGAAGCCACAAAATTCAAGTTAACTGACAGCATTTTTGCAGTTGCTGTATTTTATTACTGAAACGATATTATATTTTTCATGTCTGAATGTAAAAAATGAATAAAACTATCACAAACTGCTCTTTGTTGTAAGTGACATGCCTTTTCTTTATGATGCATGCTTTGCCATAAAAAGGGAGTGCTTAATGCATTTCTGTTGGGAGATGCCTATTTATTCTGACAAACCGATCAGCCTCTGGGGTGTTCTTTTGCCACAGAACTGATTTTACATCTCATCCATTACCTAATAAGATGTGAAAAGAGTATCCTGTCTCACCAACAAAATCAGGCTTTGTTTCATTATAAGGATGTGGCAGGCTCACTCGTGGACTTATTTGCAGGATATACAATTGTTAGTGAAAGGCCCAGTTATACACTCACGCACATTTCTAGTACAGCAAGCCTATGGGGAAAACATTGGTAACATTGGTCCTGAGAATTTTTTCTTTTAAAGATAGGCATAAAAAGCAGCCTCTATAATAAGAAAATGCATTTCTCATGTTTAAATAATATGGCATGAGTTTATGAATTTTATTATTATAGCAACACCACATAAACTACATTGTGAGGCAGCCGGAATGTCTTTGCAAAATATGTGCCCTGGGTTGTTTCTTTTCTTTCTTCAGTATTTCCTCCTTTTCAATGTTTATGAAAGGTTTAAAATTTCACTTGCATGGGAAAAGTGAGAGAGGCTGGGGTGAGAAAAGCAAGCTGAGGTGTCGTATGATAAGGCAGTGATAAAACAAGGTATACAAAACCCTTTCAGATAAATGTTTTCAGCCAGATGTGTTCATGAGGAAGTACAGTCATGAGAGGAAAAAGAAAATATGACATATGGCAGGAAATACAGTTAAACTTGGCTATAACCTTAATTGCTAAGGGATAAGTCTTTAAGATATTCGGTATCCAGACAGGGTATCTCTCTATGTGTGTTTGAGTAGTGCTCAACACAGCTGAAACTTTTGACCATTAATGCAGTGCAAATTTTGTTGTATTTAAATGATGCTCTATTACAGTAATGCAGCCTTTCATGCAACATACCTTGCAAAAGTGCCTCCATTGTTAAACTGTTTGCTAACAAGCACAAGTGAATTAACAAATCAGTGTTAGTTGAAGTACAATAAAACATTTTAAATAATTGACAAAATAGTGGAGAGTGACAAGAAAGCAAACAAGTGATTAGGTTTGATATCTCTGGAAGTTAGAACACTCACTCCACTCCTCTGCTCCAAATTTCCCTGACTTCTTGAATAGCAGGGTCAATCGTTTTGGACTTGCACAATGCTTCTTTTCTTAGAAGTGCACTTTCTTTAGCATGACAATGAAATATGATTTTCAGTGCTTCTTAGAAAAGTGACAATACAGCTTGAAAAGAGTTCAAAATGAAATTGCAAAAGATGGAATTTGTGGCAGACAAATGTTCTAGTGTCATGTCCTCCTGATATCCTTTATTCATTACATGTGAATGCAGCTCTGTATCTAAAAATCAAGGCTGTTTTATCAGTCTTGCTTATAATGCCAGTCAGAATGTCTTACCACTGAGAGATCTTTCAGAGTCTGAAGTTGCATCAAGACAGCATAGCCTTAAAACAGCGTAAAAGAGACCCATTTTACATTATTGACTTCTCCCCTTACCTGCAAGGACACAGAATTTAATGCAGCATTGATGGGCCAAAGATTTTGACACATGTCAAGACAGATATCTTCATTTTACAGTTTAAAAAAAAGGCATCAAACTTGATACATATGAACCAGTTTAGGTGGCAGAAGCAGCTCAGACTGAGGTATGGAGAATTGTTTTACCCATCTGCAAAAGACATTTATTTTCAATGAAGCCTTATGTAAGGAACAATGCAATTTAAGGAAGATGAAACCAGAACAATTGCTAGAAACACAATAAGGGTCTAGAAGTAGTCCCCTAAAAGCCATGTTAAGTAACCTATAGTTGTGTTCTTTCTACGGATTTTTGTAAACCATTCTATAAAAGTCTATGTCAAGGATATAATTTTCTAGAAAATGGTATTTTATATGACCTATATAAAGTAATCATCCCCTAGTAAAGTCAGAAATAGTTTTCCATAGAGATGCATTTGATTCAGAACTATGAATATACTATTTCTATTAGCAACCACTATAAAGCAGAACTGCTTGTTTCAGCCAGCACCCTTTTTCTATAAACAGATTTCACTGTAGGAGAAACACACCCAGAAGTATCTAGTATGACTTTATGTCCCTAAATGGACCATGTAGCAAAATCTCATTTTTAATAGTGGCATTTATGTTACTTCTTTGATTAAATGTATAATAATAACAGCAAAATTGTTGTGTTAATGATTGGAATGTATAATAAGATGCACAATTAGGAGTATTATGCGAATGTAATGGGATGCGAAGGGCAAGAGATCATCTGCGGTATGACTCTTCATGATTGTGACCTGCTGTCTATATCCCTAATGTGTTTTTATGATTTGTGTGCTTTGTTTTCCAGTTTGTGTTCTGCTGCGAGTGTAAAGAAGAATACCATGAAGGGGAATGCAGCTCTCTCCTCAGCACGCAGGGAGCCATGGCCCAGAAGGTAGGGCTCTCACAACTCCTGATCATTATCCCTGGCCCATCTAGAGCAACATTTGTCAAATGGGTCCTAATTATAACCCTTAGTAAAAGCAATTATGTTCATGCTGAATTACTCCAGCCATTGGGGTTGCTGAATTGGTTTTGTGGTGGATTTCAGTTGCTTTGATTGATAGAGTAGCTGAGTTCTGTCAGGAACACACAGGGCTCTGCCATCAGTTGATAAAGGAAAGGCCTTCCCAATGGGCTTTTGGGGTTGTCTCTATTCAATGTGAACACTTTTGAAAGGCTTTATGTAGTCTTGTTGTCTTTCAGCTTATTTTTAGTCATCAGTCAGGAAACCATGTGGGTTTGGACTGAATAACAAGGTTTTTATACAGCCTATGCAGAAAATGCTGTTGATAATTTATGTTTTAGCTTTGAGAAATAAAAAATGGTTTGCCGCGGCTGGAAGCTGTTAGATGATAATTATTCTCGGCTGCTCTATAATTTTGTAGCTATTGTAGCTATAGACCTGGAGAGGAAATAGTTTTTCTCTCCTGGCATTTCTCTTTGAGATTCAACTTTCCCTGCTCTCTGTAGCAAACAAATCACAGTGTTTCCAATTTAAATATATATATATATATATATATATATATATATAAAAATAGAGAGAAAGTGCAAAGAACAGGAGAGATACCCCTAAATATCTCACAGCTTGATGCCTAAGGTGTGGTCCTAGGAAGCAGAAAACTGATACTCAGATGTCTGGCATGCTCGGTGCTAAGAGGGAACCGGAACCCTGAGCCGTACACAGTCCAACACAGCAGATACAAAACGGTGGGCAGGTGCTGATGAGGACCTACATCTGGCCGGCTCTCAGCGAGGCTCGCCCATCTCCTCTCAGGGCCTGCAGGCAGGCTGCCTGAGGCTGGCTTTTGGGGCCACACTCTTTGAACCTAGAGACTGGGAGGGAGCTGGAGGCCTACTGGGAACCTTTGCCATGCGCTACCGTGAGACAGGTCATTTGCCATACTTCGAAGACACTGCACTAGGCTATGACCCGTGTAGAATCTTCTCTTTAACCGTTCTGAGTAAACCTCTTCAAAAAAGAATTAGCAGTCATTGAAACAGAATTGAACAGTCTGTATCCTAGTAGTCAGTCAGGCTATCTACCCCTGGTGCCCTGGAACACGTGTATGAGACCCAAAATCCATCTTCTTTCCCAGCCTCTAGTGATCTGTGATTCAGATGTGATATCTTTGTGTTTAGCAGCTATCAGCAAATTTTTATCCCATGAATTTGTGCAAACCCCTTTTTTGAAGCCATGTATTTACAAGGAGATTTGCAGCTTAACTACCCTCTATGAAAAGCTATCTTCTTTTGCTTGCAGTAGCCTTGGAACAGTCTTCCACTTCCCATTCACATTTATGTAAAAACAAAATGACTTCAACAGAGACATTGAGAGATACTTGAAGTATCCAATAGCCTATTAGAGCCCAAGGCTCAATATCCTACCTGAATTAAATAGCGCTAGAACCAGAATACATCTCAACATGATCAGTGAGCCCTATATTCTTTTAAGCTATTTAAGCCTACGGTTTTGCCTAGAGTACTGAAATTCATCGTGGCACCTTACAAGTTATTTCAACAGTGTTGGCTCTGTGGAAGTTAGAGTTTGTATAATTTCCATGATTTAGGGCAGAGATAAAGGTGTGCCAGGAAAAATCAGAATACTATAGGAAGCAAGTGGTTTATTTTAAATACTTGCATATTGCCTTAGCTTCTCCTGATGGAGACAATGGGATCATTTTGTCCATCTGGTCCAGTATCTCAGCACATTAATTGCACCCAATTAAACCTGTTAATTTAGGAAAGTTGACTGCTTTCGCTGTTCCAGTGTAATGTAAACATTTTTGCTGTTCCTGACAAATTTCCTGAACTCTCAAAAAGCTGTTCCAGAATAGCTAAATGATAGTACCAGAATAATTCTTGCAGCTACGCAAATCAGTTCCCCAGTATAGACAAGACCATAATTCGTTTAGACTCCCAACTTAAGCTGAAGTTAACCGACTTAGGTCAGCCGCCTTTTCCTCCAAGAAACAAGAGAGCTGCAGTAATAAAACTTCTCCACAAGGTGGCGATGTGCCATTGAAGGAATGTTTCCCTCGCTGCAGCCAGGCCAGCAAACTGGGGCAGGCGGAGCAAGGCAAGCCCTTGTGAGGGCTGGCGGGATGTTGGTTTCATCCGAGTAGCACCACTGGAAGCCTGCACACAGCACTGCTGTACCATGCATACAGAACACTCCTGAGGCGTTTATGGAATGAAGCGCATGTGGACTGTTTTCACCTCTTTCTCACTGAGATCAATTTAGACATTTATCCACTTGCGTCTTCAGACTTTTTGTTCTGTTTGGCCCTCCCCAGCTAGGTGCATGTCAGAGTTAACTTGCTATTATGACACTGCTTGTTGAGGCAGTGAGAAGGATTGTTTTACCTTTGAACATAGTCTGATTCAAAGTAAGAATAATACACTCCAGCGCTGTATTCAGCTCCTGCAGTTTGACTCCCCTCCAGATCCTTTCCATTTCATTTATTTTAGAAACAGATCGTATTGTCAAACTCCTGCCACCCAGATTGCAGGGCCAACCAGATATGCTGCCACCAAACTGTTCCTCTCCAGAACTGGTGCAGGATAGGTGGTGCCAGGAAAATACTTTCTCTAAGAAAAATGCAAGTGTCGCTTTAGCCTGTAGTGGCTACAGTAGTGAAAGGACCTTCTGTAGTCTCCACATTTCTGCAAGCGCCTGCAGTTCTCTGATGCTCCCAGCATGAGAGGCAACACTGTGGGCAGGTTTAGGCCTAAGTCAGCATGATAGAGATGAGTATGGTGGGGTGTGAGGACCATGAAAGAGCTGGAAGAAAAGCCAGAGGAGTGTTGCTGTGGGTGACTCAGGCAGCCAGAAGCTGGTGGCAACATGGAGAGCAGGAAGAGCTGCAGTGCCACTCAAAGTGGCCTTCTTAAGGGGCTGTGTGCCAGGGCACTGCCAGGGCCACTGCTCCCTGCGGGCTCTCCGTGGGTCTGAGGGGGCAGGGCATGGCACCTCCCTGAGGACAGAGATGGCCAGAATTGTGGAAGGTGGGCATGGCTGGGCAGGGCAGGGCTGTGGGGAGCTGGAGACCGGCCCAGCTGCAGTGTCGCTTGGGCAGGGGACTGGGCTGGGAAAGCAAGGTCTGGTGGTGCCCTCAGAGCCTGACACCAATTTTGGAAGCCTCGGAGAAAGAGATCCCTCAGAAAGAGAGGTAGATCCTGATACAGAGGCATTCAAGTGTCCATGAAAGCCAAGAGCTGACAGGAGTGACTGTGACCCATCAGAGAGATACTGGAAGCTCCAGAAAGAGGAGAGGGGAGAGAAAAGAAAGGGAATATGCCTGTGAGATGGCATGGGACAACTGTGAGGGTCCAGGAAGCAGAAATGGTGGTGGTGACAGTCTCCTGTGCTTGGGCAGATGTCGGAAGGAGGCAGGAGGCAGCCTGAGGTCAAAAGCGCCAAGTGGAGATGGTGGGACTGGGAAGAGAGGGAGGGCAGCAGGGAATGGGGTCGGTTGGCAGGAGAAAGGAAGAGGGCAGCCATGTCTGCAGAGCACCAGAGGGACAAAGCAGATGCCACATGTGGTGCTTACGACTATTCAGAACAAAGGGGCTTGAGCCTTATAATGGTGGGAAGCTAGAGGCAACTGCTTGCTGCTTGGGGTAGAAAGGGCAAATTGAGCAGCAGGCATGCAGAGAGTAGCCTAGCTTTAAATACCGGTATATCATGATCTTTCCAGTCTCTGCACAGATATTGCATGGTCCATTGGGATGGATAAAATGTTCTCTTTCTACTGAAATGTCCATTTTTAGCCCTGATAGGGCCCGACAGGCCATTGAACGCTCGTCTTAAGCATTTACTTCCTGGAGCAGGGCTGATTATTTCCCATCTTAGCGTGCAAATTACATAATTTCAGAGAAAATAAAATGTATTGAAGGCATGTGCAGTTGAGAAGCTTTCTTTTCAACCCATTGCATCCCCTTGGAGATGTTTGAAGTTTAGGATGACAGAAGTAGTCATATTTGATGAATTAAAAGGCACAGTATGCATGATGGAATCAATGACACGGTAAAGGTGACTCCAGCCAGACTTAGGCTTAGAAATAACCGCATAGTCCCTGCTACGTACACCACAAAACCAAGCTTCCTGACCACTTTTAACCTCACCCATAGACAGTCTATGCTGATGGGGAATCTAGCCATAAGCCAGCTTCCTCTGTAAATCCCCAGCTTGAAATTAGCCTAGCTTCCCTAGCACAAAACCTTTCTAGACATTTTGCTTTTTACCAGAATAAGTAATGCACCTTCTTGCTCACTAGCAACTGGACAATAAAATGTGACTACATTTTAGATTTGGACATGTACAGAGTAGCTCCCAGGACAGTTTCAGTGCTGGACATGTTGGTAAGACACCTGCAAGGTAAATTGTAATAGCAATAGCAATAACACTGATGTAAAAGTGGTACATGTATAAACAAGAATAGAACGTGGGGCACAGAGACATAAATGTTTGAAAAAGATGACAGAAACTAGATTAAACGGGTTATAAAAAGGTATGTTTTAGAGATGGTTCTATGGACAAACTTTCCCCAAGATGGTTTTAGCTGCTGATCATCTTGTCCTGTCAAGCCAATGAGTGTGTGACAATTAAAAGGTAGCACCTTTTTAGCAAGTTTTCTTTTTGAGTTTGCTGTGAATTTAGTAAAGAGAATAAATTAAACATCATAATAGATTTCTGTAGTATAGCTGTACACAAATCCCTCTAATAACCTACATTTAAAGACTTGAATCTACATGAACATCTGATGTCTATTTCATCATCCCACAAACCCAGCTGGGCAGTCTTAGTAGGACCCAGACGTAAATCTAGTTCATCTCATTTGAACAAACTCCACTATTAACCCTATGACAGCAATGTCCATGGTGACTGAGGTCTTAAAGCTTGCCCAGTGGTCTCTTCTGTTCCACACTCCAACCCAAGCTCCTTAAAAATCCTGTCAGGCCATATCTAGTCTTAGTGTAAGCTTTAATTCCAGCTAGTTCTAGTAACCCTGGCCCTACAAACGATGCAATCCAACAAAATCCATCGTTAATCATACATCTTTAGCTGCTGGTGCAGCTAAAAATTGTTACCAATTTCTTGTACATAGGTTACAGAATAGCTTGTATGAATTTCTGCCATCATTTTTACATTGAAAATCTCATTACCTCCTAAAAGTGTTCATTTCAGACCAGGTTCATTGTATATGCAAAGTAAAAAATGTATTGTTAGTCTTACCAAAACCTTACAAAGCTAATCAAAGAACTATTTTTAGTCCATTTACAATAACACTAGGAGTTATAGTTCCAATCATATATAGTTAAAATAACAGATAAACCTTCTGGTAACACATTTCTCTGATGTTACGTTTAATGTTCCACTGCCTGGCTGTGCCCTAGGCTCAATGGCTTCGGTCTGGGACGGGCTGGCATAGTGAGTCTCTTACCTGGAGGAGCATGATGTCCTTACTGATGTTTTATTCCTTCTTACTGTATGGACTGTTGGAGGTCACGTTTATATTTTTAACCCCCTCCTTCCCTGGTCTGCAAGTTGCTGTTGGATCCCAATTTACTATCTCTGGTGTGTTTTACCTAAGTCAGTTACGTCTTTGTTATCTCTAAGGCTGTTTTCACCCAGCTCTCAAGGCTGCAGTTGGGTAACTCACCACTGGAGAGTTGTTTATAGCGCTGGGGCCTCCCGTATCACCTTGTGCCTGTGCTTTCAGGGCCTCTGCTATCACCCCACCTTTACTCATCTGCATAGCATTTTACTGTAGGGCCAGAGACAGTTCATTCTGGCCATAATAGCTATATTTGCCATTGCTGTTGTTAGTTACAAAAATGCACGTAACATTGTTAAACCACACAATTATACAAAATTATATAAAAGCAAAAGCAGAATAGGTAATAGTCACCTGGTCATTAGATAATTACTGTCACTTGATAAACCAAATCTCTAGGCAGACCAAGACAAGTCCAGAGAAAGCCTGATGGGTCCTGAGGTCTGTGGCTGTTGGCTTGGCACAATGGCTGTGGCCTTATACAAGAAACAGCATTTTTGCTAAGCCACAAAGCTACACGTTCTAAACTTCCATCTACAATCTGTTTCAGTATAACTTTATAACTAGTGCTGTAAAACTTAACTTCAACTCCATTCCAAACCTGTGGGATGCTACCTGTCCCGGCTGTAGCCCTCAGCTAGAGACCTTGGTCACCCAAATCCCAAAGCCTATCCCCAAACCTACCACCTTCAAATCAAACTCTGCTGTTTCTTATTTGAGACCCAGTCCTTACAGGTAGGTACTCAGGTAGGTAGTGCAGGAGCCAGATAGTAACTTTGCTATTATGCCACTAGCAGTATAAAACCTAACCAGAACCTGCATCAGCCTGGGAACCCATCAGACCAAACCAAAAGTGGTGCAGTGCCTCAGCTGAGTCGGTGCAAACCTGGTCCTATCCATCAGCACATGCTGCCGGGGCCGTGACCCCAACCCTAGCCATCATTTCTGGGCTCAAACCTCACTCGGTCATGAGCCCTCAGGCAAATGACCAGCTCTGAGCAGACGCGTTTGATCACTTCCCCAAAAGGCTTTTTGCTGCACAGGTGTGGCAGAAAAGCACACCCATGTGTGCGCACACATCCAGGAGAGCCTGTCACATCACCTGGCACCCTGCTGAAGCCTTTTGTAATGTTCCTGGAAAAGCTCCCAGCTCACTTGGGCTGCAGGCTGGCCTGCAGTCTGTCTTTTCCTCCCATTGCCTTATGTATGCAGGTCTCTAAATTGCCAGTAGGTGGTACAAAACATACAGACACTGCTTGCCAGGCTTCCCTTTCTATCCACGCAACATTGTCTAATCTCTTACGCCTGTAGATTCCTAGCAAGCAGGTATGGCTGTGAAGCCTGGTCTCTGTGTAGGTGGCACTTTGCTGTAATCATGCAGTAGAACATGCTGGCCCACTGTGAGCACAAGATATTTCAGAATTTGATTTTAATGTGGACTTCCCAAATAAAGGCGCTTTCAAAATATCTTTAGCTGAATTATTGTAATGCTAAGATATGAAATATTTAGCTAACGCTTCATGAAATGAATTTGGTATAATGTATTTATTACCCTATTGCTGTGGAATTAAAAAACCATGCAACGTGCATATTAAATTGTAACAGACATAATGCTGACAAAACTAAGCAGTTGCATATGTCTTCTGACTTACTGTATGAAGGAAGTAGCAAGCTCCTTTTTTGCTTGAACCTTCAGTGAAGGGTAAGTTGTTAGCAAAAACATTTATATTACATCATATTCCAGAGTTATATGACCTAAATCAGCTCTTGGTTATCAGCATCTTCTGTTTATGTTCTAACTATTGCAAGTACCACTTCCAGAATTGTTCCTTCACCATTTCAGCAAACTTTCCTTACTGTTTTTAGAACAGTGGAAAACAGAAGGTGAGGTATTTGAAATGCTGCACTACAGGGAAGAGTTAAAATGAGAAACACACAGCATTTCTATGGAAACTTCTTTCTCTACTCAAAAGAAGGGGAAAAGTAATGAAAATGGTAAATAGTAAATGCTGACCACAAAAAAAAAAGAGAACTCATTCACTGCATTTTAGTGAAAGAAAAAGCTACTGAAGAGGTTCATCATACATAACATCTTTCAATGAGTCCTGAGTCACAGTATGAAATGTGGAACATCTATTATTAGACCATTGATTTTTTTTCCATCAGATAAATTTAAAAAGTTAAATAAAACACGGGCTGTACAAAAAATGGCACACCTAGCTTGATTTCTAAAGTGTCTTAAACAACTGGAAAAGAAACCGAGGCTTGGGGGTTTAGTAGCTGGTACACTTACAATGTCAAGCACAGGACATTTCAACCCACAGATGCCTAATTAAAGGAGCAAGAAAAATAACTATAACCAGGAAATGTCCTGTAAAATTAATCTTTACGTTATAAATAAAGATGCACCAGAGGAAATCTGAGAATAGGTCTTAACTTTCTGTCTAATGAGAAATAGATAGGAACTATATGGAGAGAATTTTAGCTTTCCTATTTTGGGCAGCAATAAAGTAAAAAGATGTGACAGGCTGCTTTTGTTTATGAGGCTGAGCTGACAGTCATTTGTAGCTGTGTTGCCACTTAGGGGAGAAGGCATGTTTTTTATTCCACTCATGGAAAACAGTTATACAAGAGTGACCTGTATTAGATTAGATTTTCTGCCTTAGAGCAGTGTACATTCAATATTATGTCAGGGCCCACAGCATAAGAAGGACTTGGACCTGCTGGAGCAAGTCCAGAGGAGGGCCACGAAGATGATCAGAGGGCTGGGGCACCTCCACTATGAAGACAGGCTGGGATAGTCGGGGGTTTTCAGCCTAGAGGAGAGAAGGCTCCAGGGAGACCTTACAGCAGCCTTTCAATAAGTAGAGGAGGCTTATACGAAAGCTGGAAAGGGACTTTTTAAAAGGTCATGTACCAATAAGACAAGGGGTAATGGCTTTAAACTAAAAAAGAGTAGATTCAGATTAGATATTAGGAAGAAATTCTTTACTGTGAGGGTGGTGAGGCACTGGAACAGGTTGCCCAGAGCAGCTGTGGATGCCCCATCCCTGGAATTGTTCAGGGCCAGGCTGGATGGGGCTCTGAGCAACCTGGTCTAGTGGGAGGTGTCCTGTCCATGGCACGGGGGATGGAACTAGATGATCTTAAAGGTCCCTTCCAACCCAAACCATTCTATGATACTATGCTTCACCAGCTACCTGAATTTAATTCATGATGATATGAATAACCCAAACATGTAGAGTGAGAACCTCGATGTGCAGTGTGACCAGACCAGAGCACTCTGATTTTATTTAGTGAAAGTCTCTTTCATCTTGTATCAGACACCCTGTGTATATCATTTCGATTTTAGCCAGTTGCTGTCATCACAGAGTAGCTCCTTTTTTTATGGCAAAATTCCCTAGGCACACCAGACAAATTGGCTCATAAAAAGCTGCTTCATGTGAATTTAACTGGATCACTGTGGTACTGACACCTCTATTTTTCCTGTGCATGAAACATATTCGCATTGATGGATATCTTTCCTGTTGCTTATCTATAGACATATTTTAGCGTTTTGACTAGCCCAAACTTTCTGTAGAGTAGAACACTAGTCCCATAGCTATGTACACCTCTCTTTGTGAGATTTTGACTCTTGGATGACTCAAGTAATGCATGCTTTTCCAAAGCCCCTTTAGCCTATCTAGCGCCCTAGACATCTGCTTTTTTTTCCCCCACAACTGAAGTAAAAGACACCACTAAACACAACAGGAGGTTAACTCATGTGAACATGTTCATAAGACAGCCCAGTAGAAGCTGCAAAAACAAAAGAAATTTAAATTGGACTGTTACCATCCCTTGTAGATCAGGCTTCAACAGATGAGGCGGCTTTTGCTCAGAGGTCTAGCCCAAAATAATTAATGGGCTGTGTTAATCTGAATGTTATGGTGGGTTGAACATTGTTTTGTGTACAATTCTTTGTCTTCCTTTCAAACACTTTCAAATATCTGTAGTTGTCCTCGCATTCATGCTAGAAAATGAGTAATATGTTCTGATTTGAGATATCTAAGCCTTTTTAAAATGCTGTATTTCACATAAAGTCACAATTTCCCATATTTCTAATTATTTTTCCCAGGAAAATTAACTGAAAAACAAGCATTTCTAATCAAAAAGAAAGGTATTTCTGATTTAAAGGAAGCTGTACAAGGATACATTATTTAAAGTTATACATAACCAGGTTTTTTTTATTATTAGGAAGGAACTAAGCACCAAGAACAAACAAGCAGAAGTCCAGAAATTACATTCACTAAAGCTAAGCACAACACAATGTTAACAGCTTCATATTTTATTCTGAATCAAGGGTCTTCAGTTTTCAGGTGTTTTCCAGGCTAGGTAAAATAAGCATGATCATTAAAGAAGTGTGCTTACAGAAGACAGAATATAATGCAGTGGATGTTGGAATGTAACATTATATATCTAATGCTTCCAGTATTTTGAAAAAAAAGGTTTGCCATGAATGTTTTTAATCTGGACGGTACTGCTTACTTGCGGACTGTGAACACACACTTCATTGGCTTTATGTAGTTCTACTGACAAGTCGATGTATGCCCTACTACCTGAGTGACATGCTGCTTTAAGAAGGATTTCTATTCCAAGATGTTTTCTGCCTGTGTAGGACTTTTCCCAGTACTACCTGATATCGATTAACTGCATAAAAAGCTTTCCATGTACACGTTCTTGTATCATTGTATGGTGCTCAGCAGTCTCTGTGGTCTCTTTATCCCTGTTACTTTTTCCAAAGGACTCAGCATAGAAACAGAATAGAAGTAAATCTATGACCTTCAGTGTGACCCAGAGATAACAAGGCAGACTTTTTCCCCAGTCTCTCTAAGGGAATATTGCAGAGGGAATGTTGAACGATGCTTGCAACAGCTCTTACTGTAGCTTCCTGTTATTTATGGATATTCATTCCTGGTCATAACGTGCAGCACAGTTGAAAATAAAATAAAAAAATATTCATAAAGTGGCATGGGTGGAATCTAGTATCTTTTCACTGATGATGGGACAAAAATTTTTGTGTGGGGTCAGCACCACAAGTGATCAAAGTCTCCTGTTCTC
This sequence comes from Falco peregrinus, assembly GCF_023634155.1. Classification (NCBI taxonomy): domain Eukaryota; kingdom Metazoa; phylum Chordata; class Aves; order Falconiformes; family Falconidae; genus Falco; species Falco peregrinus. The sequence continues at coordinate 50,046,866 of NC_073727.1, read as the reverse complement.
AGTGAACTGGTATGTGATGCACACCTGGAGCATCTCTGAACTTCCTATCCAAGACCATGCAGGCCAAATAACATGAGAGCCACCTCTGCTTGACAGGCATGGCTTGTTACCTAGGCCATTGTCAGGGAGATTAGGTTTGCTAGCTTACAATGAAAGGTGATTTAAATAGACACTGGTAATGGAGAACTGTCATACACCTTTCCTTTATTGTTTGAGGAAAACATGCACAGTAATATATGTGTGCTTGCAGTAATTGTATGTGGAGCGCTAAATAAAGGGCGTGAATACTGGAGGCTCATAGATCAGTATGGTATGATTTCTTTACTGAATCAGAGGGACTCCATCACTGTACCATTTCTCTGCATTTGCTTCTTGCAGCAGGAAGTTTTTAACTTCGCGTTCAGCAAGACTGCCATAGGAGGGATGTTTCAACTCTAATAGGCTGAAAACAGCATGCTGCTGCATCTGCTTCATGCTAGAATTTTTGCAATGGAAAATATTAATATAATTCACTCCTCTGTTTTCAACAATTTGCTCTTGGTGAATTGCATATGTGTGGTTTGAAGTTGTTTGTTTTAGTTATTCCTACGTTCTCGCAAGTTTGCTTTTGTTTTGAGAACTAAGATCAAATATCTTTATACAAATCAAATTAGCAATTTGGCAGATGAAGTTTTGCCTCAGTGTCAATTGCTATTAGGACACAACAAAGACATGAAGATGGGGGAAAAAGTATGTTTCCAAGTACTGAACAACACAGTTTGGATTTGGACTATTTGGGAAAAACAGAGCCACTGTGAAGCTCTTCTGGGTCAACCACAAAAATTAAAAATACTTCTGGTCTTCTCATGTAGCTATTATTTTTAAAAGAATAGCAATGTTTTGTTACTGCTATATTGATTTTCATCTTGAATCGTCTGCATGAGTGTTAAGTGATTAATTCCCATTACAGTGAGGTGAAATTAATTTCATCTACTTTCGGTCACTGGGCAAACTGAGGCCCAGGTCCAGTGTTCCCCACTCTCCCCATCTTGTGTTCAGGCCCCTCTGATTTAGCTCAAATTGCTTGCTAAAGCCATCCTTCCTTAAAGATCGAGGTGTTGCAAGATCAATACTAGATTATGTTCTTCGCTATTAGCCTGAGCAGCTTTTTCTATTTCCCAGAACTTCCTAATGTGCCATTGTACAGAGGTCATCCTTTTGCCGAATTGCTGAATTCCCAGCAGGGTGCAGGGCCAAATTCCCTCTCCAGAAGCAGAGAGCCAAAAGTAAAAGTCACTTCTAGGATACGGCTGAGAAAACTGTTCACTTTTGTCACCTTTGCATCAAAAATATTAGCAAATTGGAGAATATTGAGTGAGAGGCAACAAAAGGGACTCAAGGGCTGAGGAGACTGATGTAGGTAGTAAAAGAAAAGAAATAATGCCATAAACACATTTTTGAGGTTTCTTAATTAAAAAAGCCTGGGATATTTTTAAGATGCATGTTGTAATGGCCACCAGATGAGCTGGAAATTAATTCCTGCAGATGTTGCTCCTTGTTATTCCATTTTAACTCAGGAGACTTCAGCCAAGAAATAAAATCTAGGTCTTACTCACAGACACTGCAACAACTCACAGGCTTTATCAGTAGCAGCTGGGCAGAAATCAAGAGGAGTTATTGTTCTGTGGCGTGTTTAAAAGTTGGGCCAATTTCCTTTTTCTGTCTTACTAGAAATAAATATATTTAAAAATTATCCATGTAAATAAGTATTAGAAGTCTAGCCACAGAACAGCCTACAAGTATTTAGAAGGTATACACAAAGAAATTATGGGAATTTTTACAAATTATGTAATTTAGTTTAAGCTCGTAATTCTTCCATATGCTTGGAAAAACCAACATTACGAATGGAGAGAGCAGAACTTCAAGAACTAGCAGAACTGGAACCTACACACATTGTTTACAGCTACTAATCACATAGTTGCCAGCCTTCTGTAATAGGAATGACCCAAGGCACTACCATCTCATTTGTCCTTGTATCATCATTTTAGGTAGGAAATTGCCAAGTAGGGCACTTGTGTAGATTACGTAATTTTGTCCCAGTCATAAATAGGACAAACACAGGGGTCCCTTTTAAAACACACTTCATGATAATTTTTCCATCTGTGTCACCCTGTCTGAGGAGTTGCTTGCTTTCATTGTTCACTAGATTCTTTTTTTACTTTTTCTCCAGTTTTTTTGTGTTCCTTCTTTGTGCCTCTCAAGGCCTCTTAAATTTATATAGACTATGTTTGAATGAAACCTAGACCTCCCAAACAAAGGAGTATGCTTCATTATGAAAAACATTTTCCTTCCAGGGATCCCACCATCCTGCATTATCAAGTCTTGCATTGTGTTAGTGGTTTTGCTTTTCTTGCAAGAAGGGCTTTAATCCCTGAAGCAGAACCAAACCTAATGTGTCATGTCTCAGCCAGGTTCATCTGACTCCTGCTTCGCCTTGCCTTTTGCTTTACCTGTCTTTGTGCATTTGCAGCACGACTTGATGCTCAGTGTGCCCCTCCCGGGGCTTTGCCTGCCACTCAGGGCAGGGAGGAATGGGGAGGACACAGCCTGTGCTGCAGCTGGATGTGGGAAGGACATCCAGGACAACACATGCTGCAGCTGCTGCAGCTCTCCTCCACCATCCTGAATCCTGGGATCTAACCCAATACATGTGTTGTGCACACTAGGAGAAAATAAGTTTGCATTTTGAAGCAAAAAATCTGTATCTCATACAAATTCCAGTCTACCTGGCCTTGCAGTCACTCCTGACTGTTTCTTGTGGGTAAAGTTATCACTTCAGTGTAGACATCATGTCCCAGCACAGCCATGCAGTATGGTGCCCAAGGGTGTTTTTTCTGTCTCTTTGCAGGGGTATGTAGTTGATGAACATGCAGCCATGCAAGCTCGATGGGAAGAGGCATCTAGAGAAACAATCAAGAAGACAACCAAGCCATGCCCCAGCTGCAATATTCCAGTAGAAAAAAATGGTAAATTTGTTAGTTATATACTTAACTGTCTTTTTAAATCCATTTTACAGTATAAATGTATGAATGTGCATGTGTACGTATACACACTATTACTCCAAGAGAGGGAGAGCACATAGAGCTTGAGTATTCCCTCTGTCACTGTGTCTAAATTATCTTGAAATCACTAAATCTAAATCACTTAGTTCTAAAGACACTAATTAAGCCTCACAAAATGCCTGGCTATTTTATAGATAGGGAAAATGAGGCACAGAGAGCCACTGGATGTAGTGTTCATGTGACTGAATGTCCAGCTAGTTGTCTAGCTTTTCCATTGTCACTGGAAAAAATAGACATTTGTGGGGCAAAACTCATCTCACAATGAAACAGAACATGTGTGTAATGTATGCCAGAAGAATTGCACCTAAAAGTGGGGTGTGGAAAATTAGTCCTGCTGTAGATGTCTGCACAGTATGTAGCTGAACTTAGATGAGACTAATTTCAACCCAGTGACATGCCCACAGTAGAAGACCAAGTCAGAGTAAGAAGCGTAAGTTCTGACATGCTGGTTGCACTAATCAGTGCTTACCATGTAGGAAGAAAAGTAATCTGCTGGCACTGGAGTGGTTAAAATGGGAAGCATGAATAGTAATTAGGCTATACCCTATAGGTTCATGCTGTTTCAAGACTTAGTTGTATTTATATTAATTACTCAAAACATATTAAAATGGTTGGCTAAATATTATACGACTATTAAGTATAGAGGATACTTCTCAGTTTTGTGGCATCACTTATTCAAATGGTATGCTTAAAACACCAAATAAGACACTGCAGACTGCGAGGAGAGAACACTTCAAGCAGTGATACCACAGAAATACTACTGAGAAAGAAATAGGACAAAATCCTGAAGTCTGGGGTTTGATGAAAGAAAAGAAGGCAGTTGGCAGATGGAAAGTGGGAGACTTCCTCAAGCACAAGAAGAGGGAAAGAAAGCATGAATTCAAGAGTGGGAAGGCGAGACAAGATTTGGCAAAGTGTAAAGAGCAAGGTAGGCAGCAGAAGAGAGATAACAGAGGGGCAGGTCAAAAAATTATTTACAGATTTGTAAAACAGACTGGAAACTAGAGTTTGAACTGGATTAGAAATAGACAATAATCATGACTCTAATACTAGTTTATGCAAAATAAAGCCAAATAAAAAAATCCTTCTGGTCAGGCTTGAAGCAGGGCTAGGACCTTTACTTTATCTTAGACTCTGCTACAAAATCTTTACTGTTAAATTACAGTCACAAACTGTATCACAGTTGTCACAAAGAGGATATCCCTATTTGACACCATTTACACAACTCCCACTAATGTTTAGGGAAGTTCCTTGTAAAAATCCCCAGTGTATCAAAAAGGAAGTAAAGGCCATTATACTTTTTTATCTTTGAAATAAAATATTTATTGAAAATGGATAATAAGCAGGAAAAGACCTTTCATTGCTTGTAGCCTGACCCATGTCAGAACAGTGCCTCATAATGCAAAACGCCAAAGCCATGGCAGCAGGCTAAAACCGCAATTGACGGATTGTGTTGCCATTTGGAGGGACCTCAACAGGCTAGGGTCCTCAAACTACGGCCCACGGGCCGGATACAGCCCCCCAGGGTCCTCAGTCCGGCCCCCGGTATTTACAGAACCGCCGGGGGTTGGCGGGGGGGAAACCAAGCAGCCGCAGATGGCCTCCTGCCACTTCATCCGCACGCCGGCCCCCTGGTTAAAAAGTTTGAGGACCCCTGGGCTAGGGAATGGCCTGTGAGAAACCTCATGAAGTTTAACAAAGGGAAATCCACCAGGACAGCTTGGGGGCCAACCTGATGGAAAGGACCTGAGTGTCATGGTGGAGTACAAGTTGGACATGAGCCAGCAACATGCTCTCGCAGCAAAGGTGGCCAACAGCATTCTGGGCTGCATTAGGAAAAACATCAGCAGCAGTTCAAGGGAGGTGATCCTTCCCCTCTGCTTAGCACTGGTGAGACACATCTAGAGTGGTGGGTCTGGTTCTGGGCTTCCCCGTGCAAGAGAAACATGGAACATGGACTGGAGCAAGTCCAATGAGGGCTACAAAGATGATAAAAGGACTGCAGAAATAGATACCTGAGGGGGGGAGCAAGGAAGACAGAGCCAAACTCTTCTCAGTGCCCACCAAAAGGACAGAAGGCAATGGGCATAAACTGAAACACAGGAAATTCCATTTAAATGTAAGAAAATGCTTTTTACCATGTGGGTGGTTGAAGACTGGAACAGGTTGCCCAGAAAGAGCCTCCATTCTAGGATACATTCAAAACCCAACTGGACGTGATGCTGAGCACACTACTTTAGTTGACCGTGCTTCGGGCAGTGCGGTTTGGAATGGATGATCTCTAAAGGTACTTTCTCACCTCAGCGATTCAGTGATTCTGTGAATTAAGGCATGAAGCTTAAAAAGTGCAGTTCTTGCTTTCTTCTCTGGTCACGGGTACGGCATGTGCCAGCTTCCAGGCTGACATTTGTAAACTGAAAGGAGCACTTTACTTTTGCCTAAGTACAGCTAGTGTCCAGAGGCTGATCACTGTACACCAAAGTCTGCCAGCAGTCCTCATTTGGGAGGAGTACACTGACTCCACACAAGAGAATAATTCTGCCTTCCCTGCCCAAACGCTTCTGTGCACTGTCTTTTACAAGAGACAGTGGCAATGCCAATAACTTTTCTGTAATAGCCTATATTTCTCTATGTCAATAACATTTCTATAACAGCCTGTATAGCTATAGGCATTGTAGAATATATGCCAATAACTTTTCTGTAATGGCTGAAGTCAAAGAGCGAAACACTTTCCCACAGCTCAGTTCCCAGTCTAAGTGAGTTTAAACGCACATCCTCATCTCTCAGAGGACGGCTGCACTCACAAAGATGTAAGCCACATTGCTTGAGGCACTCTCCACTCTGACTGCTGATCTCAGCTGCCATGTAGCAGAGGATAACGTGATTTATGTAGCTTAGCAGGCAGAGCACACGTTTGACAGAGGGTGCCTGTTGGGGTTTGGGTCCTGCGCCAGAACTGAGGTGTGTTTTACCCAGGGATTGTTTGATACAAACCGCAAGAGAAGATTGGCTCTAAACCTCACGTAAAGTGTAACATGGAGGCTGACCTTTTGGCATGCTTACGTTTAAATAAGATTAAAAAGTCTGGCAAATTGCATCTCTGACACAAAGATACAAACTGATGAATAGACCTTGCCATCACAGTTAGTTTTCTCTCTGTCAGCTGAAGCAGACAGGCCTGTTTTAACAAACCAGTTCTTGTGTCTCCTGCTGGTTTTGCCTTCCGAGAATCGTTCTGGATTGGCATTTATACAAAAGATGGTCTAAGGGTAGCAGGGTGTACAGTAGGGAACACACAATCCCTGTACCTCCTGTCAACACCTGCAGTCAAACCAAGATGACATTTCAGCATTTCTTCATACTTTTCTTTCAGTTTAAATTATACAAGAGATCTCTTTGTGTGGTAAGCAACATGGTTTCCATTTGAAGTGTATTTCTGTAATGACCTTTGACAATGTTAATGTTTTATATCTTACAAATTAAACATTTGATCAAGGTTGTGAGCAGAGGGATTAAAGCTGCTCTCACAGTATGGGCAAGTAAGAAACCCAGCTCGCAGGAAACTGATGCAATTAAAAGGCTGCTTCAAATACTAAGAAGGTCAAATCAACTTAAATTACTAATGTCATTTTGATATAATCAGCAGTCAGCCACCAAAGTCTATCTTCTGATTTATTCTCTTTGCAAATGTCTCAGTTATGTAATCTGATTTAAAACAATAATTGAACTTTGTTCATCTTCTGGCTCACAGCTGGGCAAGGGTATTCTTAAGACACCTCCGTAACTGCTTTGAGAGGCCACACACTGTCATCTCTTCCCTGTCCCTAGCATAGTCTCTAATTTCCTCCTACTCCTGCAGTCCATGAAGTGAGACCAGCACGTTGTACCCCAATAAGAGAGGGAGTAGCAGGTTTTAGAATGCCCAAGAAAAATATTCCTCAGGTTTGTACTTCTTTTTTAATAAATATTCTACTTGGTTAGTAAATAAATGCCTAAGAAAGTTGATTTTAACACTGTTAATTGTTGATTAACATCTTTAAGTGTTTGCCAAACACCAAAGCCATTCTGTTGCTATTTTGCAGGTGGCTGCATGCACATGAAATGTCCTCGCCCCCAGTGCAGATTTGAGTGGTGCTGGAACTGTGGCCTGGAGTGGAACAGAACCTGCATGGGAGATCACTGGTTTGACTAGCGGTGCTGAGGCCAGCCCACGTTGCTGCTAAAGCTTGTTTTCATCAGGGCCAAATTCTGAACTCCTTGATTAAACAAAATTCCCAGTGATTTCAGAGACACAGAGTTCAGAAGTTGGCACAGTTTGTTGTTTGGGTTTTGCTTTCTTGCATGTGCAATCATACCAAAATCACATTGAAGTTATACCAAGGGTTTTAAATCCACCAAGTAAAACGTAACTGTTAATTTGGGTTTTTTTTAATGGACAGACTTGCTCATCGTGGTACAAAGAAGGTTAAACTACACCTTTCTGAACTTGTGCAGTTTGTCAGTGTGGAGAGCAGAGCTAGATGAGGAACTTTGCTTGACATTTATAGTCAGAAATCTGTAACACTTGCGAGAGAGAGCAGCCTATGTTTGTGTGCATGAGTGCATGAGCATCAAGGGGGGTGGAGGATGTGCACTGCATCAGCTGTTTTTTCTTTGACCACTCCTTTGCTCATTCAGCACAATTTTTGATTTTGGGGCAGTATTTCTTAACAGCTTTCTTGGCAGAGGAAAGACTGTGTCTCTTCAGTGTTTTCTCAGGGTTCCTTCCTAATAGGCTTTCTGTAGGGGTCTTGCTTTCAAACCAAATTCTCATAGAAACATCCAGCTTTATACCATATTTGTGCTGGTGTATTTGTAACATACAACATGAAACCTGCCTGTGTACTCATTATAGACTTTGTTACTGTTGGCAGATTAGCTAAGGATGCAGTTTCAGCTCTAACCATGACTGTTGTTGCAGTGCTGACTGGGTCCGATTAAGTGTTGTGCAAGCTAGGCTCACAGGGCTTCAGTTTTCTTGTGCTTACAGCAATACTTTGGACATGGCAAAGGGAGGCAGGAGACTTCTCAGGGGTTTTCTCTATCATCATTCTTTTAAACTGAATTAGAATATGGGTATATTTCTGAAAATACATTCAGAGCTCAAACAATGTGGGGCAGAGGGACAACTTTCATTGCACAATGTTAACACAGTAAGTAAAGCTTACTAGTATTTCCAAGCCTTAGCAATCTTACTGTTTGATGTGCATTGCTGTTCTATTCTGAAATGAAATAAATACTGTCCACATCCAATATGCCATGTTAAGGATTTGCACAATTCAGTTTTGGAAAAAAATGCACAATAAATAAAGTGATCAGAATTTTAAACTTTATTTCTCTTCTCATTTGAGTACAAAGTGAGTACAAAGATATTGGGTGGGCCACGCATTTCCTTGACTGATTCAGTCTCCCCGCTGAGAGGCTAGCCCTTTGATTAAAACATACTACTAGCACAAAATAAATGCCAGGGCCATGGATTTCTTTTCTCGAGTTTGAATTACTATTTTGTATGGCATGACTGTAAAGTCCTGAAAATATGGGTGTGCCTTGTATCGGTCAGTGCAGAGCAAGAAGCTTGAGGTATAAAGAAATCCCCGGCTCAATACAAAAATGTCTGGTTGCTAAAATCAGCAGTGTAGTCCTCTGTCTCTGCTAGAAGTAACATTAAAAGTCTAAGGAAACAAAAGAGATGAAGGCATGAGGTACCCAAAATGAGAAAGTGAACTGGTAGAATTAAGAAAATGAGAGCGAAAGGAAGTGGCAACAAGAGGACAATGGCCATTTCTTAAACGCCATTTTCCTTTTTGGCACTGGTGAGCTACGTGCAGAAGTAGCTACATTAAAGTGTAGGGGTGCAATACAACACTGCAGTGTAGCTCATTCAAGTTCGTTATCTTAATGGGGACATTGTACTGTGAATTCTGATTATTTCATGATTTAATTTCCTATACCTGGGTCTATTTTATAATTTATATGGCTTGTTGCAACAGGGTAGGGAAAAGTCACTATGTTTAATTTATACTTTGATAGTGTGTTACATGGGAGCTCATCACTACATTTCACATCCACAAACATTTGGAATAAAAGAAGTCTGAATCTCTTTCCCATTTCTTTTTAGTGTCTTATAGAGGAAGAAAAACTTGTTCACTATAAGGCAGTTTCACTGAGTTAGAGCCTGCCCTAACAAGTTAATGTTTTAATTGTCGCATAGAAATATGTAATTTATTCCCCTGGACCAAGGTCCATTGACGACAATGGACTATAGATCAGCCCCTGCCTTTCTTTCTGGCCTGGGCAGGACATGGCAGGCATGAGTCATAAGGCTAGAACAGAAACATCTCTTCCTTTGGAAGAACGTGTCAGTGGATGGGATTTTGAGCATTCATCTTAAGACATAAGCAAGGGCAGGAAAGGAGAATAAAGAAAGGACTTCCAGCATCGACTCAAGATTGCCCGCTGTTAGAGGATGGCTTTATTGGCCCTTGTCACATAGGGTTGCTTTGCACAGTCCAGATTTACACCCTGCTTAAAAAAAAAAAAAAGTGTATCCTACAGATTTTAATAGAACTTGTTCTGATCTTCTCTGTGTTAATACATATACATCTGTATGCATACATACATGAAGTTTGAGATGGTACAGGCTGTAAACCTGATTTCTGTTTACAGTGAGATTCTTATGGTTTCCATTTAAAGGGCATGAAAAATCAGGATTGGTGCTCTGTTGACATGCTGGAATTCCTATAGAGATGTGTGAATTGAACCTAACATTTCCTATACTGAAAGAAGTTTTTTTGCGTGGCAAATGCCTTTTAAAAAAAATCTAAAACTTAAAAAAACCTGTAATTGATATTGTAGTTTGAAACAAAACAAACCAGAACAAACCAAGTCTTCAGTGTCTATTCAAACTGTTCCTTATTCCAGCTCTGAAATATCGGTATGGAATTCATCTCACCCAATTTTAGCTATCTAGTTTGTTTGGTAGCCTCAGAGGCTCACACAGAGATCCGTTGGCCATGTGTATGGGGGGCATGGTGAGTTTTAAGTACAACAGAGGCATGATGGCAACATCCCTGCCGGAAACAGGGTACAGCTCCTGACAGGACAAACAGGACTGCAGAGCTCCCACAGGCTCTTGGCTCTGTTGCTGGTGTGGAGAATGTGAACTTTCCTTTTCTAAAAACTTAAGAACTGGCATTGCTTGCTAGAGTCCTTGAAGCCAGCCTTGGTAAATGCTTCCTCTGGGTCGGCACATGCGTCTCTGGAAGTGGTCCTGGGCAGCCATGGGGGTGGTGAAGAGAAACAGGACTCAAGCGCAAAACAAGAAGGAAACCAACCCGAAGGTCTAAGTAGATGGAGCTTTCAAGAGCTTGTGGTCTTTGTTCTCTACTAGCAATACACTCCGGAAACACTAAAATTTAACTGTATGTTCTAAGAAGTTGACTTATTATGGTGATATAAAGCAAAAAAGAAATCTATCTTTTTACATCTAGGTTTGCCTTTGTTTATTGAATTCTCTTTACCTTGAACCTTCCTCATCTTTCAGATTAAAACAATCATAGACTTGGTTTGGGTACTGCAATCCGAGCTCCTTTTAGTATGTGTTAAATGGATTAAGTACAGGATGTATACTGAAATATTCAATAATAATTATCTCTGTAATAATTCAGCTCTATAACAACAATGAAAATCTCTAATATTTAATTCCTGCTGGCAGTGAAATCTGAATACTGAGTAGATTAAGAAGAAAATATGTAACAGTTTGGCTCCCTCAGGAAAAAGCATATCTCAAAGCTTAACATAAATAATACTTTGGGAGCCGTGACTTTGACTAAAATATCATTTAAATGTCTGCCTTATCTTGTCACAAACTGCAAGCCAAATAATTTCATTTTAAAATGTACAGTTAAAAAAAAATATCAGTAAATGGCACTCCAGAAGAAACATTATGCCACTGTTGGGAAATAAAAGTCATGCTCTCAGAGGACAGCGAGCAGTGGGGTTTGCTTTCTGCATATGAATATTAAGGTACCCTCCATAGTGCAAACCAGTATGGTAGCAAAACTTTTTGCCTACAGAACTTGTAGATCATGTAAACTGAAGTAAAATTTGCAGTTGTGGAGTGGATCCTGAGGCACTTGGAGGCGAGAGGCCAGATTCCAAGACATTCTGCTGCCCTGGTAGTCTGGGAAGATTTAGCCGCTTGTGCCTCACATTCCGAGGTAACAACAGCTGCTATATTCCTCATGTTCACTTTGCTGCTCAAACCACTACACAGGTAAGTCATCGGGTGCAGCAAGCTCAATAAGCAACGCTTGCAGCACCGTAGGAAGGACAAAGTGTACTTTCAACTCTGAAGACTGGTTAGCCCCATGCTGACTTAATCTATCTGCTTCAGCCTTTGACTAAGTATTGTGATGGCTGATCTAGAGAAACCCTACACAGAGATGGAGAGCTGCAATATAGTTCTCAATGACTAGACTTTGTTTCCAGGCAGCAAAATTCTCATGCTTCCTTCAGTTCTTCAAGCAACAGAAAAGCCTGAAGCAGACAGCACCGGACCAAAGTTGCCAGAAGAAAGAAACCTCATGCCTAACTGTTCCTGATGGTCCTTCAGCAACTTCAACCAGATGTATCTGACAGCACAGCATTGACAGTGATTCAGCAAAAAAGAGACAAATGTACTACTTTATATTTTATCTGACTTGATTACAGTTTGTAAGGAAATATTTCTCTCTCTAATTAGCAAATTTAGAAGAATGCCTCTCCCTTTTTTTTCCAGACATGTTTGTCTACTGATTCCTGTTATGTTTATTTGTGTATGTGTTTGCCCCTGTGATTCCCCTTCTGTATCACCTACTGATTTTCAGCTGTACCTCCTCTTCAGGTAGCTAATGCTCTAGCAGTTTTCAACTTGATTGTCTAGGAACTGTAAGAGTACATGCACTGAGTAGTCCTTCTCATATTCTGGCTCAGTATGTGCAGACTGGAAAAAACTGAAGTGGCTTTAAGCAAACAGTAAGGTAGGCAAGTTGAGAGAAGCTCATTTAATCACACAGAGAATCATATTTAGTAGTTTGTGTATCTGCAGGGATATTTTTTTATTTTTTTTTTTAGAAATCAGGTCATATGCCATTTCATTTTTCTTCATTATTATTAATGGCATTTTTTCTTTGCTTTTAATTTGTTTTTCATGTCTGTGTCTCCATTTTTTTGAATAATGGAGTAATGTTTCTATGCTAGTAGATAAAATATGCAGCAAGACATCACCTGTTACATTACTTTTTGGCTTTTATCCCTAGAAAGCTTGAGGAATCCACATAATCCATGTAGGCAGGGAAGTGCCATTATCTGTATTTTACAGTCAGGGAATTCAACCTGGAGAGCACAACCAGACTACGTAGAGGCAACAGCTCAAATGCACACCAGCCCTTTCTTCACAACTGGGAAAATCTGTGGCTGCACCAGAATGGAGGCCACCTGCATGCTGGCACAGTGATGACACCAGCTCAGGTAAGCAGCAAGCAATTTTGAAGTTTAAGGTCCAGATGACACCAGTATGACATTAGGGACAGAAAGAAATAATAATATTTTTTTTAAAAAGGTAGGATTTTCAGTGGCCTAAAGAACAGTGACCTAACCTGACATCCGTTGCAACCACTGGGAATTTTACTGCTGGCTTCACTGGGAGAAGGCTAATTTAGAAACTTTGAAAACACTATTTAGTTTGACTTCTTCGCAGTACATAGGAGATCCCTGGGAGAACTTGATGTCCCAGTTTCCCCTTTGTCTCTTTGTTAGTTGAATATTTCATCTACAAAACACATTCATGCCCACTCTCTCCACCTCATTTTAGTGCAAACTCAAATCCATCAAGCACCAATGTCAGATGTTTTAAAAACCTTTTAGTTAAGTACAGCTGAAGCAACACACTACGCTCATTCTTACTTGGTACGTGATTGCATTGTCTGCCTCATAAACAGTGATCTCGACAGCCTGCCAACTTCATCTGCTGGTTACCAGGCCAAAAACTGGTTGGATGAAGACCTTAAGTAACGATCAAAAGATAGTGCTAAAATGAAAAGCAGCAATCGATAAAATGAAATAGTATTCAGACACGACTTCTGTTGGGGCCAATATAATGTTTTTCTTGGAATGGATGCTAAATGCTCCTGAATAGGTTCAGCCAACTGAGTTTGTTTATGCCTGGAAGCTAAACATGGAAAGCCCTGCACTGTTCTTTTCCAAAGTAAAGAGATTGCAATATGGTTAAAGGATTTGAAAATTTTAATGAATAGCTGAAATCCATGTGTTCCACAGCTGATGGAGTTAAAAACCAGAAAAAACAACCTACCTCACTAAGCTACACTGACATTTTCCAAGTGCTTAGCGATACAACAAATGCCAGGTTTGCTTTTTTTAACAAAATCTGCTTCTCAAAGGCAAAAATGACTGTGATATTTACATTACAAACAGTCAGTTAATGAAGCGGAAATAAATTCTGATTCAAGCTTCTGAGCTTTAGCAGTGATGTATTTGAATCTAATGTTATATTATATAATATATATATGTATATAAACCCTAAAATGTTACTCAGGCTTTGCTTAGCAAATATTAATGTGCTTATTAGCTGAGTTGCAATCACTCAGATCCTTATGTTATTTCAGAAGGACAATGACCAAGGCTATTCCTATTGCCTCATTCTGTGGGTTTTACAGAAAGCAAACATAGGCTTCAAACCAGTGCTAGCAATAAGCTCCTGCATGGTAGGGTATCTTCTCTTGAACCAGTAATCTCTTGTCGTGTGACATTTACAGTGCACAAGTTAAAAACAATCAGTGGCATTTCATTTGTAGTCCTCTTTATTGTGTAAGCTTCGGAGTAGAATTGAATAAATAAAAATATAAAGCCAAGTCTACACAACAGAAAGGCTACTTCTCTTGCTTGTACCAGCTATACCACAGACCTACCTGATACAATATACCAGCTTGGCAGACCAGTGCAGTACACAAAATAAGCTGTAGATCACCAAATTTCCCTATTTATTTATGCCATTATATTGGCTTTTTTAAGACCTTTGCCAGTTTAGAAAACTCATAAGGCCCTTCCCTCCCCAGGAAGGGCCCATTCCAACAGATCCCTGTGATGAGTGATGGCTGGGGCAGTCCAACTACTTGCACATAAACTGTATCATCATCTGGGTGAGCTGGGGTACAGACTGCTTTCATACTTGAAGTCTGATATTTGTACACACTCAGCTCCAACTCAGGAACCCAGAAAAGGCCAGGTTGCCAAAGGTCACCATTGGATGTACTGTGGAAAAAAAAAAAAAATCTTCTTTCTAAGCAAAGGTAGTGAACATACATAAAAATGAACAGTTGAAACTTTTTCTCTGATTCTGGATGCTGAGCAGTATGGAAAAATCTGGCCCTGAGAAACTTTAATTCAGTAAGTTTGCTTCTTCAAAAACGAAGACAGTCCATGATCCAGTGCCCTTTGTATTGAGTGCACCCAGTGTTCTTTTCTATTACATTTCCAGCAAACAGTATGTTTTGCTAGTTGTGTTTACTTAAACATTTGTGTTAGATTGTAAAAGGCCTTAGCAGAGCTTTAACAAGTCTTAGATAAATTATGTATAGTTATTATGCAGCAGTGTTTGATCCAAAGAAAAATGGTGTTTCTTATTGCCTTTACCCCACTATGGAGGAGTGTTATTTATATAACCAGTACTCCTTGACAATTAAGATGATCTTATGTGGTCCCTTCATATATGTTCCTACAGCATTGTGTTGGCCTATTCCCAAATGAAAATTCCAACTTCGAGAACTATTCAATCAATTATTTAATTGCTTCCAGGAAGAGGGAGAGATCCAGGAGCCTTTCTTATTAATGCAGTCATTGTCTCAGATCCAGCAGCTTTCTTTGCTAGTCAATGGCATTACCAGGCTGATCTCCATACCAGGAAGATTTCCTGATACTTAATGCCCTTTCTAGTCAATGGCATTACCAGGCTGATCTCCATACCAGGAAGATTTCCTGATACTTAATGCCCTTTCATGATAATGAGATCCCAGGAGTAGAAAGGTCTTGTTTGTTGTTTCCAGCCTACCATCACAGGCACCTAGCTATGTAAGTCTTCCCATAAATTTACAGAGCACTATAGCAACCAATTTTTAAGTCTCATTTGCTTTCATGGCAAGGCAATTATGGAACCTGATTCCAGCTGCTAGTGATGAGAAACCTTTTAATTCCAAGGTATTAATGACCACCTTATAATTATTTGTTATTATATCACTATCATTAGTAAGCTTAAGTTTTTCTTTTTCCTTTTTATGTTTCCTGTTGCCTTTGCTCCCTGATTGGATGGAGTAGACAGCAATCATAATTCCTCTCAATTTGTTTTATTAGGCTTAACAGGCCAAGATTGAAAGTTTGGACAACATTTCTCTAAATATCCTAGAATCAAGTTATTCCAATTTTACTTTACCTTTTTTCAATTACAAGTGATGGACTTCTGCATGCGATGGCAGGTGTGGTTGCACTGCTGCCTTCTGTGGCATTCGTGCCTCCATGTCCTTATTGGAAACACTTCTGACACACGCCATACCACAACACATTGTTCACAGACACATCATACTGGCAATTCATAATCATCCTATGATGGTCTACCTCACCCAAAGCCACCTTCATCTTGTTTCCAAGTGATGCACTTCCAGTTCATGAGGTGTCTACCCTTTCTGACTTCATTCTTCTGCATTTATACAGTGCTAGCTAGCTGCTGCTGCTGTGCATCTCAAGATACAAGTAAGGTACTGCAAAGTGAGCAAGTACAGGAACATCCTCTGGTAATCACCCCTGTACACATTTGTATTCTCTTATAAATGGTTTTTCCAGGTGCTACAGGAGCATTTTTTTACCACTTTACAGTACTGTAATTCTGCTATGGTCAATGAATCTGGGAGCTTGATGGGGAATACCTGCGGTTTGGTAACGTATTTGTTTGCCAAACGTGTTTCAGTTCTTTATCCTCAAGGTTCATCTATACTGCTATTGGTAGACCTCATGTAGATGTAGATTAATGTAGTGAGTTGACCCTGTCCAGCAACTAAGTACCCACCCCGGTGCTCACTCACTCCCACACCCAGCAGGATGGGGGACAGACTAGGAAGAGCAAAAGCAAGAAAAAAATACCATGGGTCGAGATAAAGACAGTTTAGTAACTGAAGGAAAGGGGAGAAAAAACAATAGTGATACAAAAGCAATCACCCACCACCTCCCAAGAGGCAGAGAGATGCCCAGCCAGTCTCCGAGCAATGGCTACTTCAGAAAGCCTCCCAGGTTTTATTGCTGGACATGGAATATTGCCTTGGTCAATTCAGGTCAGCTGCCCCAGCTGTGTCTCCTCCCAGCCTCTTGCCCACCCCCAGCCCACTCACTAGGTGGGCAGAGTGGGAAAAACAGAAAGCCTTGATGCCATGCAAGCACTGCTCAGCAACAGATAAAACACTGGTGTGTTGCCAACACTGTTTTAGTCATGAATCCAAACCACAGCACCACAGAGGCTGCTGTGAAGAAAATGAAGTCTGTACCAGCCAGACCCAGCAGAAAGAGCTTGCTTTAAACTATCTGGTGCAGGGTATTGCTACACATGTGATCACGGCAGCATGAATTACCTCCTGCCTTGGCATCCCTAAGTGCTCTGATGCCTGACAAGGGTTGAACTAACCAAGTTTTTTTCTCGGTATTAACAGGTATTAGTAAGTATTAATTATAATTATACACATATTAATAATTAATGTATATTATATAAAATATTGATTAATATTGGTAATTATAATTGATACAGTATTAACAGGTATTTTGTACTTGATTGGCAGCTTATTTGTATAAATTTATTATCTTTGCAGTCTGTTTGCCTTGGCAAAATCTGGTTGAAATTGGCTAACATTGAAAAGCTTCTGTGGGAGGACTGAGTTGCACACACAGACAGATTCGGGCAGCAAGGGAGCTAGGCTAAACCCCAGACAGCTACATTAAATTCTTGCTGAATTACTGGTAAGAGTAAAAGTAAAGTCAGAGAGATGAACCTAAGGAGGCTAAACAGCTTCATTTATCATGAAATGATGACCACACAAAGCATTAAGCATCCCCCAGCCCAGTTTTAATTTCTACTTTAAATTGAGTTCAGAAGTTCCCTATTAACTTAAGGGGGAAAGTACTGCATAAATGCGGCTAGGTGGCTGTGGTAAATGGGTTAACTCCCCCCCTCCCTCTCGTTCTTTTGTGGCTGTACAGGAAGCATGAAGAAATTTGTTGGATTCAACCCAATAGCTGAGCCTAGTCCTGTGGTGTTATTAGGTGCTGTTTCTACTGACTCATGGGGAGAATGAGGTTGGCATTAATTAAAACACATCAGTGATGAAAATTACAGAAATTATCTGATTCATTTTCACAAAGTATCTGCCAGCCTGTCTCTTGACTACAGATGAAGTCTGGAGCAACAACGCTCCTAACTCAGGTATCTCCATTAAGTATCTCATATTGGTGGGATGACACCAGGAGCAGACAGCCTGCTTTTGGCTATTTAAAGATAACCAGGAAACAGGCAGCACAAGCCCCAGCTCACCACAGAGGACATTAAAGTCACAGCTGATTACAGCCAAACTTTTTCTGTGGTGGCAGTAGCGTGGTGATACATGGATTATGGAACCAACCTTCTCACTTCATGCAGCTTCAAAGCATGTAACCCTCAGGGGAGAGATGAGAGATCATATAGACATAAAGGTGGCTTTCGCTGATCTTGGTCTTTGGTCTGCTAGATTCCAGGCTGGGCCAAGTTGATTGGCAAGGAGGGAATAGGAAGAGTTTTCCAGAGGGGATCATAATTGCTCTTTATTGGTAAGTGCCAGTGTCTGAAATAATGCCACATAGTCATGTCCTTGTATTTTCCTACTTAGTTTAACATCTCATGGGGGATTTTTAAAAGTACATTTTGCTTCTTTTTTATTGAACTCATTGTACAATGGTGATTGGCAGAATATAAACTATATTGCCAGATAATACCTTTTTAAAACAATTGAAATAGGACACATTTTTAAAGATCTTTTTTAACTCTTTATTGCAGTAGCTAAGAAACCTAAAGTTAAAACAGGATTTTTTTCGTATCTGTCATGTATGCACTTTTAAACATTTTCCCCAGAATTGGTTTTGTCTTATACCACCTAATAGGGAATAAATAAATTGCATTCTATAGCATTTTGAGTAGAATATTAAGAAGGTATACCACATAGCAGGTATGATATTATCTCCTATATATACTTCTTGGAACATAAAGTACTTTATAGCATGGATAGAGTTTTCATTTCTTTCTGTAGGAAGGAATAAAAAAAACTCTTAAACTTTCTTACAGGATTTTTCTTTTTTTTTTCAAAAGGAAAACAAAAATAATACACTTCACTGGTCAGAAAATGATTCAAAACCACGTATAACATTTTAGCAAACTGCTTAGTGAAAACCCAGCAGCAAATCTCAGCACCACCGGGTAAGTGGCCGCAGTGCACGCTCTCTGCAGAGAGCAATGGCTTGTCAGAAAACATTTATCCAAAATATGGTTTAATGTTTCTGGAGATCATGAGACTTCCATACTCCGAGAGCAAGCATAATAATATTCAAATCTTCTCCTGTAGCTATAGATAGTGTGCAGTTCATTCATGTCCTACTTCAGTGAGAAAGAAAAAAATAAGGTTTTATGTACAACCTTGTCACTTTGTCATTCCTAGTTACAGACATTGTGAATCTTCCGTTGCAAACTTCTTAAAAGGTGGTACCATACACCTGCTGAACTAGCCCGACGACTGGAGCAACTTTGGTCAGGATTCATTCAAAAACAAGGTAGTCTTTGCATCAACAAATGAACTTTGTAATAAACATGTCAACCAACACGGGAAGTCAGGAACACCGGAATATGCATCCTGACCTGCCTGTGATGACTTTTCTTGCCTCGAACAAAATGCATTTACATGTACTTGCAGAACTCTGTGGCAGAATTATTCTGTGCCAATTCTACCACTTTCTGTAGTAAACTGCTGAGGAGCAACAGTTGTTCCAAATATTTTAAAATATTATTTAATAGTAATTTAATTAAAATATTATTATTTAATTATTTTTATTTAATAGCAAAAAAAATCCAAACAAACAACCCCTAATAAATGCTTTTGTTTCAGTTATAGCTTCTTACTACCTTAACTAAACAAAGCAAGCACCTTGTAATTTCACCAAGAATTGAGTCTTGAAGAGTGAGTAGTGGTAGGAAATTTCAATTTGAAAACTAAAGGTTTTCTAGGGTTATGCGCCACTGGAAGAGCTTTGCTATAAAGGAAAGTGTTAGGCGTGCCTTCCCCTTTTGCTGTTACAATCTCTTACATCCCGACTCTAAGGTTTTCATTAATTACAATAGTAGCTATTATATCTAAGAGACAAAGTTTTGACCCTGTACACACAAATGGCTGGGTTATCAAATGTCCTGTATTATAGTACAGACAAAGTTGTTAAGTAGGATGATAAAACAATTTCGTCCTCATTCCTCTACTGCTGTTTCAGGCTGCCTCTGCACACTTCAGTCTCTGCCAGCCAGGAGTGCCGTGCATTATAACTGGAAGAGGCTGCACATAAGGATTTATGTGACTAGGAACTGTACATAAGGTAATTGAAAAACTGCATTTGCAGAACAAAATTTGGACTTAATGACACATCCTTCTCTCATTAACAATCCAGATTCCTCCTCTGAACCTGATATCAAATTCGTTGTTCTACATCTCTTTGGTGAGAACCTAACTGTTCCCAGATGATGACTATCACATTCCTACATACCTTTCCAGTGCAAGGATGGGCATTTAGAAGCAGCACAAATACTCTGACTGAAAAATCAGGCCCGAATTTTCTTTCATTTCTCTGAAAAGCAGGACCAGTAATCATGAAGGCAGTTACTCACCACTTAGGGTAAAGACGGCAGGATCACTGCCTCACTTCACAAATAAGTTGTGAAAATGAACTTGGACACTGTAGCAGCCAGTATCAGTAAAGATGCTCATAAGGGTTTAAGCAACATGCAGTAAATATTAGCTTTTGTTGCTGCCACACACACTGAACAAGGAAGATAAAATACTTTTGAATAACTTCTCATTAAATGAGGCCTGCTTGGTCTTTGCTGTGAATATAGGAAGGGGTCTGTGGAAAAAGAACTGTGCAGCTGTAAACTGAAGCCACCATAACATAGGAAGGCCCCCAGAGAAGGCAGTACCTTTGCACAGGCCACTTCCATTCTGGCATTTCCATCTTTGTGTTGCTGATTTTGCAGCATACCTTTTGCTGTTTGTGTCTGTGTAGCATATAAATCTGAACTGAAACAGTGAACTAAAGCACTTACTAGCTCTACAAAGTTTGAAATCTCATGCTGTAGCCACATTTTGCTACTCAGACTCATTTCAAGTTCTGTCTCATTTCTGTGCCCTCTCCCCCCTCCTTAGGAGAGCTAACAGTGGGAAGTAAGTCACTGTACCTTCCATAGCTTTCCGCATAGATCTGATGTCAGCGAGGACCTTGGCAAATGCCCTCTGAAGAATTTTGCTGAAGCAGCTGAAGACAGTACCATGCCCGTCTGTGTACCCTGCCCTTCTTCTGTTACTTGCCTTGCTCCAATGAACAGTTAGCATTAAGCATTTCACCTTCAGGAGTGATTTTGTGTAAAACTTGGGCTATGCCTTGAGGCAGTTAAGACACAGGCACATGTTGCTCCTTCACCTTCTACAGGATCAATAACCCAAGAGGGTAGGAAGGACGGCTAGTAGACCCAAAACATCTGAAAATACCCTGTGAGATTTGCCAGTCTGTCTGCTAAAAAGCCCCTCAGCTCTGTCGGTAAAGCACAATGTAAAGGGCCACAGTCTCCTCTAGTGTAAACCAGTACCTAGTGTCATGGAAACTCATGGAGCTACACCAGGTTTACACCAGTTAATCAGTTACATCTGTTCACAGTTCATGCCCTGATAAATATTTAGCCAGCAGAAGGCAAGGTTCCCTATACTCCACCGACCAGATGCATGTCAGGCCAGGGCCCAGCTTCCTCTCTACGAAGCTGCAGGTCCATCCCATTCCCACCTGCCCCCACATCACACCACAGAGCTGCAACCACCTTCCCCAAAGTGATTTGTAGTCACTCAGGTAGCGAGCTGAATGCAACATTAAGGAATTCAACTCTTGTCTAATTAAGACGATGCAATCAACTGGTCCACAAACACTTAAGGATCTTCTTACTAACTCTATTTTTATCAGCTTGAGTGCCAGACACTTTAGTGTGAGGTGATCATTAGTGCTGATATTTTAAGTCAGAGAAGTTTTATCTTACTGTATTTTCCCTCATGAGCATTTGCTCTCTGCTAACCCACTCCTTCTGCCATTACTGTGCTGGCTTCCATTTGCTGCTAGCATCCAATATAAAGTCATTTGCTCTAAATTACTTTAAAAGTACTGATGGTCATGCTTCCAAAAATACACTCTTAATAACCAGCTTCTAGGCACAACTTTAGGATACAGGAAACTACAAGAAAAAAAAAAAGGAACAAATTTGAATTGTTCTTAAATGAAAAAAATTGGGAAAAAGGTTGTCAAATGCTACTTTCTTGTGGGAAGATGCATATTGTCTATTTGCTTACCTTCATTTCCTAAATCAGAAATGGCCTTTAGGTTCCCAAAGATATTTATAATAAAATAATTTATGTATAAAGTTAAACAACTGCTGCTGCCTAAACCTCTCATTTGTTGCCTCCATTTAGCTGTGGATTAGTAGTAGTAGTATTTTAGCAGCTCTTACAAAGCCTTATTGTGCTTAATATTGTCTAGCATTACAGCAAAAGAGGACTGTTCATGCCCTTAAGTGTCATGACCCAGGTGGCTGGTATTTCCTCCCTCTCACCCCCTCTTGTGAGCTCTGCTGTAGTAACAGAGTGTCATGGTTTAACCCCGGCTGCTCATTAAATACCAAGAAGCTGCTCACTCGCTCCCCCCTCACCCAGAGGGGTGGGGAGGAGAGCTGGAAAGGAATGTAGAACTCGAGGGTTGACATAAGAACGATTTAATAATTGAAATAGAATAAAAATGAAAGAATAATAATAACAACGATGACAGTTATAATGAAAAGGGGGAGGGAAAGAATAAAATCCAGAAGGAAAGGAAGAAACGTGGTGCACAACGCAACTGCTCACCACCTGCCAGCCGATGCCCAGCCACTCCCCGAGCCCACCCCGGCCAGCCCCCCCGGTATATATATACCAGGCATGACGTCCCACGGTATGGAATACCACTTCGGCTAGTTTGGGTCAGCGGAGCTGGCTGTGTCCCCTCCCAATTCCTTGTGTCCCTCCAGCCTTTTTGCTAGCAAGGCCTGAGGAGCTGAAAAGTCTCACATCAAAGCCAAAACACAGCACTGTACTAGCTCCTAAGAAGATAATTAACTCCATCCCAGCTGAAACCAGGACACAGAGCAACAGCTGAAGGGCAAGTTACTCTTGGAGACACATCATATTCCCACAAGGTCCTATTCCATTAAGAGAAGAGCTGAAACTTGATGGCAAAATCCACAAAATACTATGAAGGCAGCTGGCCCCCACCAGCTATGACACACAGTGATTCAGCCCATGAGCCCAGGAATCCCGTTTGGCTGTTGGATGGAGCACACCACGCTATGCAGGAGCCTTTACCACGCGCGGCGTTATGCAGCCTGCACTTATTTTTTCACATGCTGGAGAGTCCTGCACATGCAGGGCATTGCTGTTTGAAAGTCCTTACGTCTTGATGAGTGAACGTAACACTGGCTGTAAGACCCTTATGCTGCACTAAACTGAGCACTGGCAAATTCTCTTGTCTTTGTAGAAGCTTTGTTAATTTCAAGTGGATTTTGGGAAAGTCCCCTTGGCACAGATCTGTGCAGGAAGGAGGGTCTAAATAGGACTGCAACTGTTTGACAGGGCCGGTGCATAGGATTTGTTTTCAGAGCTCATCTCTTTGCCTAAATAAGGTATATGAATTAAGAAATAAAAAAATATTTCATACCTGCCAGGAAGACAGTCTTCCCTCTGGCAACAGAGTTTTTAGTTAGTTGTCATGATGGTATCATACTGCCTGATGTAGGTCTTGTAACAGTGCTAGTGTGAGGTAGAGATTTTTCAGCCATGGGTTTTGGAATTCTGTTATCTGTGTTGAAATAAGCACAATTTTTTTTTGATTGTGATTCCCCTTGTGAAGAAAAAGAGAGATGAAAAGAAGACAACAGGACTGAAGAGACATTTCCAGTGTACAAACAAACTCAGACTGCTAGGTCACTGATGTTTCAAACAAATGCTACAACTCATTGGGGGTGGCAAGAGAAAGCAGAGCCTAGGGAGTCAGCTGCAGCCATCTGTCTCCAAGGAGCAGCTGGTGATGAGATGCTCTTATTAATGAAATAGGATTGCTCGGTGCTGTTGATTTACTGCAGTTAGTGTAGCCAATTATGATTCATGCTACCATTATGGCTACCATGCCTGGGAGGCAGCAGGCTTTGTTGGTAGTATTGATAATACTTTGGACACCTGTGGCTCAAAAAAGGTGTGAAAAGCAGTAGATGCAGAGTGCTTATGTAGACTGTTTTGTGGTTGAATTGCCAGGTGACTGTCAGATCTCAGAGCTCAAAATTTCCTGGGCTAACGATTCTTACTCATCTGGGAGCTGGTGAGTAGGAAATGACAGTAGCTATGTTATTCAGATTGGAAAAAAATATGAATCAGTGGGGTTTGCAGGATTAATAACAGCTGCTAGCATAGAAGTGAGCATACGAGTAAGACGCTGACAAATCATGCTGAGAATGGTTGTGCTAAACATGTAGCTACATCAAACAGCTGGGGCCAAGTTTGCAGACCCAGGAGTTAGTACGGACATGGGCTCACCAGGCTGTGTGTGCACAGCAAGCCTGTTTTTAACATTGATGGCTTCAGCTCAGGGGCACCTGAACTCCTGTGGGAAACGACAGTTAGTACAATGACATTAAGGATTCTCTGCAGAGCAAAAGGTGTCTGTTAACAGCAGTCCAGGTCCTTCAGCCCAATCATTTTTTAATACGTCACACAAAAAAAGATATCTGGCATGTACTGCACTCAGCTTTAGTACTTCTGTATTTCCTACTGCATTTTCTATAAAACTGCATTGTTGATGTTTTTACGCTGCCTTCTAATACAAACACATGCCTAGTCAAAGCTGTTCTGATGCTGGGCTACAGAATCGGTCTTTCTCAGAAAACAGTCCCCTCTGTGTACTGTATGTAACAGTCTTCATGAGGCATTTTTTAAACTTGTGGTTGTGACACTCATCTGACACAAGGTCCTGGGTGTTTCAGACCCATTTGTGAAGTGGGAAGCCCTCTGATGAGGTCTCACCTAGCAACTGTCTAAGGTACCGCCTTAGTATCTTAGTACCCGGTTTAGGTGGCCATCTCCAGGAGGTTTGCCCCTCCAGGACCAAGTGGGAGAATTGCCCAATTTCTGGCTGAGCCATGTGGGCATTTAGCCATAAGGTCACTTAGCACAGTTTCCTACTAGAGAGGTATTTGGAGCAGGGCGTTTGCCTCAGGCTTGAGTAACATAGTAAATTGGTGACAAGGGACCCAGCAATCTCAGGCAATGTGATGCTCAAGGAACTTGAGGATTGGTTTCAGGACAGCCTGCCAATGGTTTGTAAGAGGTTGCTAATTACTATCAATTGCAGTGATTTTTTTCCAAAGGAAGTGGATTGCAATTGCAAATTCATAATTGCAATTTCACATAGACCACAAAGGAGTTGTCTGAATAAGCAGCCTTTGATTCACCACCATCTTCTGCTGGATTCAGACTGCTGACTAGCACCATACCCTCTTGTCACACCCCTAGCTATCCCCCAGGTCCCAAGCGTTTCACTGAATCAAAGAACAGAAGGGAGGAAGATACAATGGGGCAGCTTGTGCCATGAAGCAAAGATGGAGGGGCTGATTTCTAGCATACAAAGAGAATCAGGGCCCTCATACTGAAACAGTGCCGGGGTTGCTGTGATTTGTGCTGGAGGCCATACGTAGGACTGAGGCGGACAAGAATATGGACAGCACATGGGGGCAACCAGAGGCAAAAGCAAGCTCTTACATAAATGACCTGATCTTTTGTGTCTGATAGTGCTTATGAAGAGGCTCTGCCATGGCACAGTGGCTGGCACAGTCCTAGAAAGAGAAAAGGTGTGGTACCATCACTTAGTTTGCATCTGCCAAAAGGCAGCCTGGGATTACACGCCTTTCTCACACTTCTGGCAGATCCTTTGAAGTTTTGCCCCATTCACAGGCTGCAGGACAACAGGGCATAGTACAGAACTGGAACCAAACATGTATAAAATATTACAGTTAAGGATTCAAAAGTAAATAATTAGTAGATGCCAGCAAGGCACACACAAAATCTTTCACACTGAGGCAATTTTACTTCAGAAAGTATACTTTTAGCCATGTTTTCGTCACAGCCTGCCTTAAGAGCATTCTACTGTTTGACATGGCCTAAGCACCACAAGGCCTAGGCTCCTGAGAACTACTTTGTCATTTTTCTCACAGGTGTCCAGTCTGCTTTTCATTTCCTGGATCCTTTCCTTTTTGAGCAACTGCTGTTGAGGGATGTCTTCATCAGATTTCTACCTATTTTATGTAAAAACATTCCTGTTTTAAGGTTTTCACTCTCATTTAAGAGTGTCATATTCAGGAACTATTTTCCTTTTCTCTGGAACCTAGTACTTTTCTTAATACAGCATCCTTATGCAATAGCTAGTTCTGGAGCTGTGTCTGCATCCACTGAAATCAATGAAATGCCACTGGGAGCAAGATCAGGCCAAATCACAGGAAACAAAGAACTAAGGGATCAAGGCAGGAAACCTGTCTCCAGCTGTGACATTGGAAATACGTAGGTTTCCAAGACCATAGCTTCAGAGGGGAGAATGATGAACTTGAAGAAATTAGAGGAAAAGTAGTGTCCTATATGCTTTTCACACAGGACTGAATGTATAGTGTACTGTGTTTTTTTCAGTGGTATCACAGGTACTTGGCAGCCTAAGGCAAAAGCAGTACAAAATCTTATCTGACTTTCATTCCTTTTCTCTAAGTCCTGACCTTCTAATGCTCTTTGTATGCTCTGGTATCATGTCTTATGCAATCTGTTTCTGCAATTTAGTATGAAAGATATTGTCCCAAATGTTTTCATTCCTTAATGTGCATAACAGACATTTACAAGAACTGTAAGTATTCAGCTTTTACCCAATTACCTTTTAGCAAATGCAGGCTCACATAGCTCATCCCTACACATTATCACAGCATAAAGCAGCCTTGTCTTCATCATACCGAAATAATTATTTCCTCTTATAAGTGATGAGCAAAAAGAATGGTTGTGTGGATTTGTTTCTGACTGTTAACGTCTGTGTAACTACATATGCAGATTAGGTATTGCTCTTGAAGACCTGGAGAGCAGCCAGTGTGTCTCTTCCCCGGTAAACTTGTTGTAAACAGCGTTATGCATAAGCAGCATTGGTTATTACCAGGGCTGAGCTACTTCAGCCTCCAAGTCATGCAGACTAAGATTTTGTTCTACAGTTTCTTATCTCTGCTTCTGGAGGACTGGCAGTTTCCTGAGTACCCTCTAAACAGCACTTACTTTTTCAGCTCCAAAGTGATCCTTTGGAAATTTGAGGAATTTCACCCCCTTGCACAACCCCATGACTGTGACACTAACAGACATTGGCATCTCTGTGTTTCCAAGGTGCCATTGAAGCCCTCACCATTTTGTACTTTCTGAACCATGTCTGATCAGAGCTGCAAGATTTCCTCCTGCCACGGGGCATGGCGGTGGGTGTCTGTGCACATGTGTGTGTGTGTGTGTGTGTTTGTGTGTGTATGTAAAATTTCTGCTCTGCATCTGCATATACAGGTATCTCTAAAGCCAGTCACCTGAGCCACCAAGTTTGGGCACGAAGTGGTCCACATAGAAGTCTTCATTTTAATCAAGTTTTAAGAAACCAAGGAAGAGAAACCTGTGGCATTTTGTATTAGATACATGTGTGGAGAGAAACAAAAGCCCCTCTTCTCACAGGTAGGCTCAAGCTGCATACTTGAAACAGCTGTGGAAATAATATTTGCACATGTGTAAAGAGGAGTGTTTATTTTGTTGATGTCAGTAGGTGTGGAAATATTTGGACTAATTCTGCAAACAGTAATTTGAAAACCTTTTTGTATGTTGTGATCCTTGGTATTTATTAAAGGAATGATATTCTTTAAAAATGAAAAATGCACCATAATTAATTAGTAGCCATGGACTTGTTGCAGAAAATGAAGCATGCTGAAAGAAAAAACATGTTAAAAGAAACATATTTTTTCTGCATCTCAGCCAATATTCTTTCTATATGTGCTACACTTTGTAAAGGGTCAAATTGGACAGTTTGGAGCTCATATTCCTGTAATGCTTAGGCCATGTCAAACTTTTTTTTTTTTAAAAAAAAAAATCCTCACACAGCTCTTTTGCTGATGCATATTCAATTAAAGAATGAGTCTCTTCGAAAGCTAACTGTGGCCCCAGGGTTTAGTTTTAACAGGATGATTCCACTTGTGGGTACCATGTGGCTTCTGTGCAGGGAAGTGGGGTTTTCTATATAAAAACAGTGGATCCACTGTATAGCTGAGTTAGAGAAGCTGGCAGGTGTCACAGGGTTAGTCCGCACTAGAAAACTTGCCCTGAAAAGCTAGTTACGCAGGCTACGTGTGTGCGTGTGTGATTTTCAATGCCAACCCCCGACCCTAGAAAATTTAAATTGATAACACCTGCATCTGTATTAGTACTTCTATCATCACAACACTGCATTGTATCAGTACCTTTCATTTCTGGTTTCCATACTTAAATAAACTGTTAGCATATATTAACCTATGTACACATATTTTCATCTGGTTTCCTAAAGGAAAAAATTGTGCAGTCATGCTACATGCAACAATCCTTACAAGAATTCCTGAACTTGTTAGCTGATTTTAATCAACCCCAAAAAAGCAGCAGAGATCTCAGACACAATTACTTTCCCACAGATTTCATAAAGATGGATAAATGAAATACAGGAAAGACTTCCTGTTATTGCCTGCATGGAGGGACAGCCTGCAGTTCAGCCTTTATTACACTTAACCTACACAGAAGAGGAATATTATGAATGCTTTTAAATGCAGGAAAATGTGTCTTTTATAATCCGCACTTTATTAGATACTAGAGAATCTAACTAACACACGCAGCCAGAGCAAACTGGGCTTTCTGAGCCCAGCAACTCACGGCAGCATATCATAGCATATCCCTATACAATATCTACCTTACCAGCAACAACACAGGGGTGCTGCCTCTAGAATGGCATAGCTAGAACCACAGAACTTGCCAGAACAGACAAGCTTTTGCCTGCAATTAAATTTGTGAAATTGAATTCACAAGGCACTTAAAAATACGTGTGGTGATCAGAGTTGGGATCCAGCTGTTAGAACCAGCAAGCAGTTAATTTCACTTCAGCTACCAGAGATAGCTGGGTTCCTTACTAACTGGAACTTGTGCTTTGCCCAGCAGGAGACTGGGGTGGGTTTTTTTTGTTTGTTTTTCTTTGGTGTGTTTTTTGTTGCTGTGGTGGTTTTGTTTCATTTTTTTCTTACAGGGAAACTCATTGAAAGTTACCCTTTTCACACACAGTGAGAAATGGCCTTAGGATAGCTGGGAGGAGTCATCACCTGGTTTAAGTTCATAACTCAACTCTTAAGTCTTGCTCAATGCAAAAAGGGTATTTGCATGCCCACAAGCAACAAGGAAAGAACTTCACTGAGGCTGCAAACTCAAGCACTCAGAACAAAGAAATGCCAAAACTGAGACCCGAAGAAACTTGATTTAGCTGCCCTTGGCCATATAGTGTGGGGTTTTTTAATTAGCTGTACAAATCTTAATATACTCTTCAGCACTTTGGAGGGTAGAGCAGCTTAAGGAAAGAAAATCTGGTTCCTTTTTATCATCCTTGTTCATAGCACCTACAAAAATACACAGTGAGGACCCTGCAAACCTTGTTTTTAATACATAAGTATTCTTTGGCTATGAGCTTTCCAGCCTTAATCTTTACCATGGTATCTCACAGCTTCATAACATTAATATTTACCTTTTAAACCCCAATTTAAATGAGGGGTTTATTATTCATAATTTCCTGGTTAGACTTTTGAGAAACAGATTTAATGCATCAAAACTAGGATTTCTCTCTCCACTGGAGAGTTTTCTCAGGTGTAAAGCATCCATAAATCCTATTATATTCAGCCGCAGCTTAACACTAATGAAAGCAAGAAGCCTGATTTTTATTATGGCTACCCAGGAAATGGGGAACATACAAATAATCATCTGCAGAGTCTGGTCTCAAGGCCAAATAAGTAAAAGATGTTCGGGCACTACCACATTCAGCATCAGGGTGCCTGACTTCTGGACCCTTGGCTGTCAAAACAACACCTAGATCCTGAGTGAGATGCCTCAGAATAATATCCCAAAAATCTGTACGTGTAGTACACAAAGCTGCTTAAAGTAACTAGTAGGGGAATGCTTAGGACATAACTATGCTACGAATGCAGCCACTCTTCAGAATAAGAACCTTATTCAGGGATCTTAAGTCTTCTCCCTCTGCCTGGAAGTGTCCCTTTTTTAAAATGCTGTGGCTGCATCTTTTAAAAGACTGGCTGTGACCAGTCTTTTAAAGTATGGCAGGAGAAATAGGCTTTATCAATGTCTTCCCATATAACAGTTCAGCAGTTAGACCACTGGCTTGTGAATGCCAGTGAGCTGGATTCAACTCTGTCGTGACCAAATAGGAGGAAGGTTGCTAAAGCTTCAACTCCTGAAGAGTACACTCACCCACCCCACCAGCAGGAATCTGTTAGGCCCAGATGGTACTGCTAGGTCTTAATGGCCCTGACCAGCCTCACCTGGGACCTCCACTTACACACTCTGCCAATGGACCAAGGGCTCCATTTAAGCTCAGGTCTGAGCCTTTAGTACCTGCCTAAGCTATCTAGCAGATAGATGTGTTTTCAGTTTGGTCTCCTGCCTTGTTTCCTGGATGGCTCCATGTTGTAGCCCTATCTCCTGCTGCTCCTGACTAGATTCCCTGTACAAACTCTACACCTGATTCACTGCTTCATCTTGTCTAGGGCTGTCAACAGGTGCTGCACTGTGCTGTGGATGCTCTGTTCAGATATTGTGGGGCAGTGCTCTGGCTGGTAAGGATACTACCTGCACTGTGGTCACCCTCTGCTCTAGGCTTCAGCAGCAGCGTTGCTCTTGCTGCTCTCTGAGGGAGCTGTTGTTTTTTGTCCTTCCTAAACGTGGTATCTCTGTGAGAACACTTCCCTATTGCTCCCTAAAGAATGTCCTCCAGTGACTAGTCCTATATCCACCTATATAGACTAGGTGCTTATATCCACCTTCTGTGCCTGTGTAATGCATATTACCACTTCCATAGTTCAGTGTTTCCTTCAACTAATTATAAAAAATAATTTAAATTGAGGGTAAACAGTAATGCTAGCTGTTCTGGATCAGGGGCTCTGCTCCAGCCAGCTCAGCTCAGCCCAGCCCTGGTGCAGCCCCACACTCTGCAGACCCAGTGGCGCCTCACCCCAGGCATTATCCCCTCCCAGCGCTTTGGGTGTTGAATAGACTCTGTTCTTGCTGTTTTCTATTTGGGAAAGCTGCTTTTTCATTCCATTCAAAGCCTGACAGCAAATGTTTGCATTTTCACAGAGTGAATGTGGTGTGTTGGTGTAGTCGGTGCTTGGATGACTGCCACCTGCATGTATTTTTTTCTCCACGGTACTCAGGCCACGGAGCTGGTGTTCTGTTCCCCAGTTTCTACTCGAAGTGGCAGATACTCACAGGTGCCCTTCAGCCTGCGACAGCTTGCAGCCTGCCCGCCGGGAGGGCTTCCGCGCGGGCACAGCCCAGTCTGCTCCCTCCAGCGTTACCCCGTGTTTGCCCCCGTAAGGGACGACGAGGGGTCAGCCCGGTCACCGGCGGCCCTCAGGGGACGGGGGCTGCCCTGCGCCCCTTCCCCCGGGCCGCCGCCGCCCCCCCGCGCTCCTCGGCGGCAGAGCCCCCCCGCTCCCCTCTGGCCTCCGCCGGGCAGACGCCCCGAAGGGCAAGCGAAGCCGGTGCGGGGAGGTGTCGCCCCATCCCACCGCCCCGGGAGGAAGTGACATGGCGCGGAGGGAAGGCGAGGGGCGCCCTTTTCTTCCTGGAGCCGCCCGGCGGGTGGAGCCTGGCGGCCCCGCCCGAGCCGGCCGCCTCCCGGCGCGTGCAAACTAGTGGCAGTTGGTGCGGCTCGGCTGCCGCCCCGCCGCCCGCCCGCTCCCGGCGCCTCAGCGCGGCACGCATGCCAAGGCCCGGCGGCGCCAGGTACGTGCTCTTCCCCTGGCGGCCAGCGAGCTCCTCAGGTGTGGGGCTGTCCTCCTCCAGCTGGCTTGGTGCCCATTCGGGAAAAAGCAGCCCCACACCAGACCCTCCCCGAAGCAGCCGCCTGCCGGTGTGCCGTGGCTGCAAGGCGAGGGGCCGGCGGCGTGTGCGAGCGAGGCGGGGGGCGGCGCGGCGGGAGGCGGGCTGCGGGCACAAGTTCCCCGATATATTCGCCACCGGGCCGGGTCTTTCTCCTCCCCCCCACCCAGCGCCGCCGCCCGGCCCCGCCGCGCCGTTTCTCCCGCGGCCGCCGAGAATTTTCCTGCCGCCCGTGGGCCCCTTTACGGGGCGAGCGCTGCCCTCGCCGGGGTTTCCGTGGAAACAGCCGAGCTGCGGCGGCCTTGCCCCGCCGGGCCCCCTCCGCCGGCGGGCGCGGGGCGCTGCCGGCCGGGCGCGGCGGCCCCTTCACTTTCCTTTCGGGCTTCCCCTCAGGCGGCGGCGGGGCCGGCGGGGGGGGGGGGGGGGGGGGGGTAGGGGGGTAGGGCGGTTGCCGTGGAAACGGGCGGGTGCGCTCGCCCGTTCGCTGCCTGCTCCCCGAAGGCCGTTCTTGGCGGGAGCGCGGCGAGCCGCGATGGCGGGGGGCGGGGGGGGAGTGCGAGTGCACAGTCAGCGGTCCTGGCGCTGTTTTCCCCGTGGTACCTGGAAGTGGGTGAGCCGAGGCAGCGGGAGCGGTGGTTAGGCGGGGAGAGGGGCCGTCCGCCTCCCTGCTGCTGTGTTCACGTGCTGTAGGAGCTCTGCCTCCCATCTGGCTGTGGCTCTTCATAAAAGACTTTTCAGCCGAATAAAATAATGGCCACGAACTGACCAGGTCTGTCGGCTGATACCGTGGTGCAGGGAAAACTCCAAGGGAGCTATTGTTTAAACCCGAAGTAGTCTTTTGTAGCTTTTATTTCAACAAGTGAGCACTCACTCGTATGGCTGCAAAGACAACCAAGGAAGGAGTCTGAACAACGTCACACGGAGGCTTCTGCTCTTGTTCTTTGTTATGTGCTTCTCAGAGTTGCAAGTGTTTCGAGACCATGTATAAACATCTAAGAATGATGTACCTTACACAGGTGCTTGTGTGGGAAAGACCAACCTTGCTGCTAAATGAAAACTGAAATACTTAACAAGAGGTGGAAGTATGCAAGAAACTAAAACCAATAATAATAATAATAATAATCTCCCAGGCTTTTCTTTAAAAACAGTGATGCGTCCAGCTCAGGAAGTTGTACCAGGCAATTGTAGCCTCAGCTTGTACTGATAATCAAGTCACACTAAGAGTGTGTTGTGAAAGAATTAAAAGCTGGTGGAGTGGAGAAACTGACGTGGAACAACTTAAGCTGAAATTTGTAGTCTTTTTTCTCTAAGTTCTCATGTGAATGATAAGATTACTGTAGGCATACAGAGGTCTGTTTACTGTGTGCCATGGCTACCTCTGTTTAAAGACTGACTGCGTGTTTGCTGTCATTTCCTGACCGGCACCTTTCTTGAGCTGTTTGTATCTGATCTAATGCTGTGTTTTTCCAAATACTATGGATTAAAGTGTCTTGGTTCATTTTAGGAATTTGTGTAAGTATTATGCATAGCTTTGCTCTTTCCTATTAGTGTTTTGCATAATAATGCCTGAATAAGTTGTATTTAAAAATGAATCTGTGTTTTATGAAAGACGGAGAGCCAGGATTCATGTGGAAGGATACATCTGAAAGTCTGAACAGAGAAAGTATTGGAAGCTGCTGATAGGTAAAGGTTGCTCGTAAGCAAAGTTTGGTTGTGTTGTTGGCAAGCACTTGTAGCAGATTTTTAGTAAGTGCTTCACAAGAAGCTGTAAGTATTGTATTTTAGGAGGGGGAAAACTGCACAGAGATGTTAGCACTTGCCCAGAGTAAGGTAATTAATTGTGTTTCCTGAAACCCAGTATATATCAGTTTGGTGGGGAGATTGTTCCTTCAGTAAGTCTTGCGTCCAGCCAAAATCCAGAGTCATTGAACAGTGTTCATCTTCTCTCTGGAGTGAGGCATGCTTTCCTGGAGTAATGGTTGTACTTCACTTACAGTTTATTGTACTCACTGTACCATAACAGAAAAGAGCTCTGTAGGAAAAGGATTCTTTAGCAGGTGACGGATGAGAACCCTATGACTGTGCTCTGCCCTACTGAAAAGGGGTGGTTTATTGCTTTCTGTTGTGTAACCTGATGTTATTGCTGGAAGGTGAAGATGGAATAATGCCCTTTGAAATCTCTTCGATGTAGGAAGACACTGTCACAGCTGTGCTGAGGTCAGCAAGATATTCTTGTGTCGCAAATGTGCACTTTTGGCCCTTAAGACCAAATTACTAATACAAGTTCTAAGTCTAAAGTCGAATATGCACTGCATGATGTAGAAGAACCCTTTCCTAACTAATTGCATCGCTACTACTGCTGTTGGTATGTTCTGATAAGGGAGCAGATGAACAAGAGGGCAGCAACACACTGTAGTGCACTGTGCATGTGCTTTAGTTAGCGAAAGCTTTTGCAGATGTGGGCCTCCCTCATTAGGGAAAACACCGTGTGAGTCAAGGCAACTGTCTCCTCAGGTGTTTGATTTAGCTGTACTGAGTGCAGTGGGCTTTTTTGCAAGGAAACTAGAAATGTGACTGAGAGCAGTACCCTGTATGCTTTGTGTTTCAGCACTGGTACGCAGCAGCTGAGTATGTGTTTCTTCCCCAAGTGCTTTTGTCTGTAGGATGGTTTTGCCAACCCGATTTGGTTTAAGGCATTTGGAAGGTTTGCCTTCCAATCTGTTGTTTGGTGGTCTTAAGCTCATTCACATCTGATTGTGTCATGAGTACCCTGATCACCTCTGACTAATGCTTATGTGCTGTTCGGAAACTGCTGACTCACTTCGTTTTTCTGCTGTTCCCCTGTCCTCCTCCAATGCCTCAGACTGGAGATGTGGCAGGTTCAAGGTAAGGTCAGGGAAAGAGGAAATGGAAGTGAATGAGAGTAACTGTGTGTTGTGGTAAGGATGAAGATGCTGTAAAGACCCCTCTTTGGTAATGTGAGAAAAATACGTTGGCTGTAATGGTTTTCCTGAAAAGGTATATAAACCATGTGTTTGGAACTGGGCAGAGCGGTCTAACTGTAGTGAGCCCAGAGATAGGAGATGCTGGATTAAGGTCCTGCTAGAGGTCTGCTCTTCATTGTGAACTTAAAGCCTTTTTACTTCTATGCCTCTGTTTTCACCTTCAGCCCTTCTGTCTGTCTTGCTGTGTTTTGCCACGAAGAGCTTAACACTGAAGTAATTTTCTGCTGCTTGCAGAAGGGCTGGCCTCGCTGGAGGTTTCTGCTGTAGCATAAATAAATGGAACAGGGAAAGACAATTAACCAGGTCTAGGCTGGAAAGAAGTCTGAGGTAGAGGTCACTGTGAGAGGGTTTACTTGCCCGAAGGTTAGGAGCTGCAGGCAGACAAGCACGCTGATTTCACTTGCATGTGTGACTGTTTATTAACATCAGAAAAAATTCTGACATGCACCAGATTTAACTTTGTTGGTTAGATTAAAAGGAAATTTCAATCACATTTTTCCAGCAGGATCCAGGTGAATGAAAAGGTTTCTCTGTGCAGATTCAGTTTTTAGATTATGCGTGTTTTTTCACCTATCAGGAAAAAGTGAAGATCTCACTTAAAACCTGCTGTTAAAGGCAGGGAAAGAACATATTTGGGGGAAGTCTATGTGTAGGAATGGCACACTATTTGATCTGTTTCAAGCGGTAACAACTATATGAAAGTTAAACTGTGTCCTATTTCTCCCGCATCTCCATGTTATCCCTGTCCTCACACATCATAGTTTGCCTCTTACCATGTTTTGCAGCACTTTGGAGAACACCATTAGTACAGGTGCTGCTTTGCACTTTAGGAAGGTCTGGAAGCATTCTGTCTGCAGCAGCCTACATCTGCACTTGAAGGGGGAAAACCTCATAAATGATTCAAGTTACAGGTGGTTTGTCAGGGCTTAACAAGACTTTAGATGATTTTATGGTTCTAAGGATATGTTTAGACAGTACCAAAACTTGCACAGATATTTACATATCCCTTTCCCACCCCACTCCGCCCCCAATCTGGTATTAGTGAAAATTACCATAAAACAATGCAGTAGCATCAGTGTTGCCAAATGTGCAGATGGTAGGCTGGAGCGATACCACTGTCTTCCCACAACCAACAAATGTAAAACAAGCATCTGGAGGAACAAAGTAACTGAAAGAAACTGTCCGTTCCTGTTGCCCAATAGTGGTAGAGGCACAATAGGGTTATAATTAAGCAGAAAGATAACTAGGAAAGTGCTGTTCCCAAGTTCGTTGAGCCTTCAGCGTGTCATGTTTAGTTTTTACATGCCTGTGCCTCTGAGACTATGCATAAATACTGCATTTCACCCAAGATGAAGACAGAGAAAAGCTTCGTTCTGAATTTAAGCCTTGTAAAACTGTCTCAAATTTGAAGTTAGCAGGACAAATGCTCAGACCCAGGCTTTTAAAAGGCTTTAGGCACCTGAAGTTATGCTGAGTTACAGAAAATCTAGGTAGGTGTTGATGTACCTGATGCTTAATTTAGTGAAAATTTATAAAAATGTTACTGGATTCTTACCAGCATGTTTAGGAATCGTAATGTCTGCACATTTGCCATCCAGTAAGGTAAATGCTGTTGGATCAGGCACTGTTTGTGAATGTTTTTGTTAGAAGTTTAAGGTGGTTTTGACTAGCTCTGGTATTAAGTGCTGAAAATACAGTTCACTGATTAGTTATATCACATTTGGTTGGCTGTTTTTGAGGGATAATGTTTTCCAAACAAGGACTACTGAAACTTGTTGAGAGATTTCTTTTGGCTTCAACAGTACTTGAATCTGGTCCAGAATGAAACCTCCCTTGATAAATCCAGTGCCGGTGATAAAGGCATTTATTCTGTGAAGTTCTCAGATTAAATCAGGCTGTTAGGGGATTGATGATCAGGGAGAAGGAGGAAGCAGGAAGTATTTTGAGTTCATGGTGTAGCAAAAGATTCTGAACACTGGTGTCTTGGAGGTAGAGATGAGTGAAAACTGGTGTGGAATGAGACTGCTGAAATGTGGGTAAAGCAGGCACCATGTTTGTTTGGATTTTTACCTGGCACCTGGATGTCTGTGTTTTTGTGTGGGTGCAACTGAGCCTTTCACTGAAGCTGGGCATCTTATTTTTTGGAACCATGCCAACCACATCTCAGCTCTAAGACACATGTTTTTCTAAGTATTGGGTGTTACCTCTTTAAGGCAGGAGGTGGTTTTCTTTGACTAATAAATCTGGAAGCTTCTCTGCCACATCCATTCTTCAGAAAGAAGCATTGGAAAATACTTTAACGAATAAATATTAATGTCCTGTGTATCCCTGTCTTGGTGTGGCTACATCTTTTGTGTACATTGTCATTTCCAATTTTGGGATGTGATTTTCATAAAGGAGAAATTCAGCTGCTTCATACTTTTCAGTGTCATATGATAGAATACATCCAAATTACATTAATGCTTAGAGGTTAAAAAAACCCCTTATGAATCTTTTTAACACTTTGGTAGTATTCAGAAAGCATACTAATGATTTTTTTCATATTAATTAAAAATATGCAAATGACTTAGCTGAAGGAGGCAGTCTACTGTTGTGGAAGATGGAAAAAACCCTAGCAGCTCACTTGGAGCTGTAGTCAGGTGTATAGCACTTTTCATTTCCAGCACTGTTAACAGCATCTTGTGATTTGTACTGGCAACTTTTGGATCCCCTCTCAGATGAGGACAGCACTGTTCCCTCATATCCCTCTGATTCTGAAGCATGGAGGATGTGGTCTGTCCCATGTGCCTGTTGCATCTGTGGCAGCATTGTCAGCAGGGCTCAGATCTGCCGAGTGGGAGAACATGGCTGTCTCCAGGAGGCCATGCTGCTCTTGGAGAGAGAGACTATGGCACAAGTATTTATACTGGCTTGGGGGCGGGGGGGGGGGGGGCAGTAGAAAACTTACTAGCCCACAGTCTGGTGATGGAAGTGCCACTTGTAAATCAGTGATACTGCCACCATGGTGTTTTTCTCAGCTCAGTGATTTATGCCCTGTTTCTGCCACTTTCCAGGTCTTTTGGTTTTATAAGATTTTTTGCTGCCACAAATGCTTTATTATTCATTAATTGCATTTTTCTGGCTTGCTTAAATAAACAAAACAAAAAAGCCGCACAAGTTAGGAATCAGACTTCTAGGAAAAGGCTTAAAGAGACTTCCCAGAATTAAAAAAATGTAAGTCACAATTCCAGAAAATATAAGAGGTCATTTTATGGAAGCATACTGAGGAAAGGATATTATCCTTTTCCCAGTGCTGATGATTTTTGTCTTTTGACTGTTGTCCTTGAAGCATCTAGCAATACCTTTAATTCCTTCATGGGCAGGAATAATGAGAGTTGTATGTTTGTGTGCATGTGCACGCAATACTGTTGGTTTGGTGCTGAAGCTGTAGCTTCTAGTTTGTAGTATAAAGTCATCCAAGTTGCTGAATACTTGGTTTTCATTTCTTGAGGAATGGAGAAAGTAAGGCAAAGTAGAGTTCATCAGCACACGTCTGGTTTGAACCACCTGCATTTATACCTGTTG
Organism: Falco peregrinus; assembly: GCF_023634155.1. NCBI lineage: Eukaryota > Metazoa > Chordata > Aves > Falconiformes > Falconidae > Falco > Falco peregrinus. Next base: position 50,008,547 of record NC_073727.1, on the reverse strand, counting down.
TCTCATCTGCTGCCACTGAAGGTCCCTGGCGGAAGTCTGTTCCCTCTCTGCTCTCTACATGTGGCCTGTTAGAAGCTGTTGCAAGGGAAACTTGAGCATGGGCAAGAAGGCAAATCAAGGAGGATTAAAAGTACCATTTTGTTTGTTGAAAGCTGGAGCCTGGGAAATGCAGGTTCTGGAGATGGATTTGTCATGTGACTGTCACAAGCTCTCAAAGAATGTTGTTCCAAGTTCCCCATGTGTAAGATGGCAGCAAGACAGATCTTGCCAAGCTTACTTCACTAGCATCTTCTAAATGGTTGTATATTTCCATGTGAGAGAGGATAGATAAATTCAGGAAAATGGAAAAAAATCCATAATCCTATCCTTAAAGGACTTGATTTTGCATACAGAGATGGACTAACTTATGTTTCTAAGCCTCCTGTGTGGATGTGAAATATCTGCCTAGATACAACCGCTTAGCTGTATCAGTGGTGTGGAAAGCTGTCTGTTGCAAAACCAGAGTTGTTAGGAGGCGATACTTTTGTAGTCTAACTTTGTAACTAACTCATTGTGGGTAAGAATAGGAGATTAAATATTTAAAGCTTTGAACTGAACATGTGATCCGTGTTTCCTTGTTGCCTCACATGTAAAGCTGGTTTAGATGTGGGAGAAGTATTTTCTTTGAGAGTATAGGCCAGTTCCTGTACCTTTTACTGACCCTTTGTGTTGCCGTGAATGTAATTTACAGTTCTTTAAAGCAAGATGAGCGATCAGTGTTTGGCAAGCACAAACCATGAGTCTTCATAGGAGAGACCTCCTTTCCAAAGCTTCTCTTACCAAGAGCATGTTTGGACTCCCAGCACAATTTAGAAGAAAGGAAAAGAAAAAAAACCCCAAACAAACCCAAGACTCCCAGCAACCCTGGGTTTATACCTGCTCCTGAAGAATCTGGTTTCTGCCTTCCTCCCTCCCCTCCATTTCTTTGGGCTTGTCTGAAATAAATGTTTTTGTAATAACTACTGGAGAAGTTAGTAGCTACTCTTGTGTTGGATCTGTGTCTGAAATGCCCAGTGCAGAGGTGGTCAACCATGGTGCTGTGCACCCTTGATGCTGGATAAATACCACAATGCCGATGGCAACATCCTGCTGTACTGTCCTTGCTGTCTCATTTTTAATGTGTTAATTTCCCGTGCAGGAGTGGTGGTGGGGATCTCACCACTGAGAGATTTCACACAGGCCATGCACTGAGGACCAATAGCTTAACTAGACAGACTCTGCTCTCTGTACCTCAAGTGTGCAGTTGCCTCAAATGGTCCATGACTGTTCTGTACACGGCTTCATATATCATAAACACAAAAGCATCCCTACCTATGTACGAACCTACATTATTTATATTTGAGAAGGTTTAGTTTGTTGCAGTCTTTCAGATTCTGTTATCTGGTAAGCCACCTGTACTTTTGCAGCAAGTCAGGTCATTCACTGAAGTGACTTGTAGAAACACATTTTTTGGGTGTGTGTGTTTTTTACAGAGGATGGTGCCAGGTGACAGTAATGTGTGGGCCAGGTTACCTTTGACTAAGCACTTAATGTTGCCTATAAGAGCAAATACTAAATTGGCTCTAAGCACATGATATAGTTGCTTGTCCTAGACTCTTTGCTGTTGTTTACCCTGGTTATTTTTGAGGAACTATTCAGGTTGCTTATATTTGTGTGACAGCGTAGCCCACATCCTGCTTAGATTCTCAGTATACTTCCTTGTAAATTTTTGTTTGCTGTGCAGTCATGCTCCCTTGCTCGGTCCCTAAATTTGACTTGTGTATGACATTGCCCTTGGCATCACAAGTAACTTGTTAGGTTAATTGTCCCAGGTAAAGTAAAAGAGGAAACAAGGGACTCTGTAGTCTGCAGACCTGAACTCCAGGGCTGAACTCTGATAAGACTCCTCCAGGCCTTAAATATCTTAGTGCAGCTCTCTTATTTTTCCCAAGCAATTTGCAGATAATTGTGCTTTGGAGAAATACACACACACACATATATATATCTAAAAATGTGTTAAAATACAGAAACTTGTGTGGGATATGGTTGAAGAACAATGCTTGGCATGCTGGAAAGAAGCAACTTGCCTTTGACTGCTGTTTTTGTGAACTTAATGTTCTGCACCCGAGAAAACTGCTGTACTTCACCCTGACGTATTTTTTGAGGATCTGTCAAGGAGCTTGGAACAGAAGCGCTTAACTCTAAGGGGTTTACTCTCTTCCAATAAATGCCTCCCTCATCATCAAGCCCTGCAGTCCCTAAACACTGTGCCTCCAAGGAGTTCTGTATTGCCTTATATTTAATACCAATTCCATATGGCTCCTTGTTCAGCTCCCTCCTTCCTGAGTATTTCATGCTTCTGGAAGAAGAAGCAAGACTGAACTTCTCACCAGAACTTGGGCACTGACTCTTCATCTTTCCCACTCCTTCCCATGTCCCAGGCTGGAGTCATACGCCCTGCCTCACCGTATAAACACTTTTCTTTCTATGTGGTAAGGGGACAAGCACTGAGGCTGTCAGGGCTAACAGCAGTTGTGCTGTACATTTTACCAGCCGAGAGTTTGCACACACCGAGAACTTGTGTCCTGGTAGGCGTGCAGAGTTCACATAGCTGTTTTGCTCTATATTAGATCACAGCCAGAAGAAAATACAGAAGGGGAAGAGGAAAGCATTATGATATGGTAGCCATTTTAAAAAAAACCCTGGATTACTTTCATTTCCTCTGTTTATACTCTGTTATGCTAATTATCTCTCTGCTAAATAGAAAGTAAATAAAAATTCAGTTTTATAGCAAGTCTATAAAGTAGAAATCATAAAATGTGCTGGTAGAGGCCATTCATTCTTCAGCCTTTGAAACAGCCAGACTGACTGATCCTTCCTTTGTAGTGGTGTCTGTTACAAAATATGCAGTTCAGGAATGCATGACTCCTCAGGAAAACCTGTAAACATTCTTAAATTCCCTTAACTTTGTGGGAAGGACTGAAGATAATCTCAAATTCTTCCCTGATTTGTGTTTTTTCTGGGGAGGTGTGGTGGCTTGACCTTGACTGGCTGCCAGGTGCACATCAAACCTCTCCCTTGCTCCCCCTCCTTCCTCAGCTGGACGGAGGAAGAAAATAAGATGAAAAAACCCATGGCTTGACATAAGGACAGGAGATCACTCACCGGTTACTATCATGGACAAAACAGACTCCACTTAGGGAAGATTAATTTATTGCCAATTGATAAAAGAGTAGGGCAATGCAAAACAGAGACAAAACTAAAACTACCTTCCCCACAAGCCCTGCCTTTCCAGGCTCAGCTTGACTCCTGACTCTTCTGCCTCCCCACCTCTTTGGACCCTGAGCAGCGCTGGGGTATGGGGAATAGGGCTTGCAGTAAGTCTATGGCCGTTCTCTGCTGCTCCTTCCTTGCCCTGTTCCCCTGCTCCTCCTGCTGGGGCCTCTCCCACAGGGTAGGGTCCTTCAGGAGCAGGCTGCTCTGGCCGGGGTTCCCTACAGGCTGCAGTTCCTGCTCCTGAGTGGGCTCCCCTGTATGGGCTGCAGCTTCCTTCAGGACACCTGCTGCATCGTGGGGTCCTCCACGGGCTGCAGGGTGGATATGTGCTCCACCATGGTCCTCAGTGAGCTGCAGTGGGAAAATCTGCTTCACCAGGGTCTTCGCCACAAGCTGCAGGAGAATATTTGCTCTGGCACCTGGAGCACATCCTCCCCCTCCTTCACTGACCTTGGCTGTTTCTCTCACATTTTTCTCATGTTTTTCTCACTTTTCACTCCCAGCTGCTGTGCAGCATTTTTTACCCTTTCTTAAGAATGTTATCATAGAGGTGCCACCAGTGTCGCTGATGGGTTCAGCTTTGGCCAGCAGTGAGGTCCCTTCTGGAGCTGGCTGGAACTGGCTTTCTCTGACGTGGGGGGACAGCTCCTGGTGCCTTCTCACAGAAGTCATCCCTGCAGCACATCCCCCCCCATCAAAACCTTGCCATGTAAACCCAATGCTGGAGGTAACTCTAGTAGTTGCCTTTGGGGAAGGTGGGAAGTGATTCAAACCGTAGTTAAGCATGAAGCAAATAGATGGGTAATTCTTCCTCCAGACTTGGGTTTGTGCTGGGTTTGTTTGTTTGTTTGTTTGGGTTGGTTTGTTGGGGTTTTTTTTGTTTGGCATCTACAGATATGTTTTCCTTGAAGGTGAATACATACATGGACACAACCTCATTTTTGCTAACTTTTGACGCTCACTGGCAAAGAGAAGAGTTTCCCGTGACTTGCCTTGCATATGTATTTTGTGTACAGAAGCACTATTAAAATGGACTCTGATATGAAATACAGTGCTGCTATCTGTGCTGTTCTCATACCAACTGAAATTCACTTAGGGGCATTACTGAAAGTACTGTAAGCTGACCTGAGCATATTTTCATAGTCTTACTCTCTAACGTGTCCATCCAAGAATCTGGTTTAGATGAGAAAATGCAAGAATGGGCATCGTCATTATATACTTGGTTGTTCTTAACTTGCAGCAAAGTATTTAAGGACTTTATCAAAGAGCAGACATAAGTGAAAACTTTGGCGTAGGCTTGAAACATGCTATTCTGAAAAAAAAAAAAAGCCAAACCAACAGGTATAGTGTTGTCTTGTCTCTATTTGTAAGTATGAAAGATATTAGCTTAGTCTAGGTGCTGTCAGGTAGGTACTGTGTTGCTTTCCACATGCCAGGGACTCTGCTTACTATCTAAACTTTGGACAAGGTGGGCGACAGTTTTTGCTTCATTCTTGTGCTTTCTGTAAAAGTGCAAACAGTAGTGTTCTTTACAAGATCACTAGTTGTAGTCTCAAAACTCTTACAGACTTTGAAGTACAAAATAGGATTGTTAATTGGCAGCATCCTCTGTTGGAAGGGAGGTGTTCACCTTGCTGTATCACTTCTGTGCCCTCCTGGTCAGCTGTTCTAAGCAGAAGGAGATGCTGAGATTAGTTGTAGTAGAAAACATAGTGGATCTTGCTGAAGAATGAAACTTGGAAGGAAAAGAGGTAGAATGAATAGTGGTGGAGTTTGCTTTTAAACCTGATCCTGTGATCTCTTAGTCACATGAATAGATGCTTGTTGACTTTTTCCCAAGACAGACATTTGAGGTTTGAATCTTTTGTTTTATATCCAAAGGAGAACGTCCTTATCTGTTCTCGATGCTCTGGCTGGCTGATTTTTCCTGATTTGTTTTAAGGGGTGTTCGATAGAAGAGAGCTTCTTGGCAGCTCTCCGATCTTAATAGCTTCTGAGAAAATGCATTGATTGGCCCTTTTGTTTTCAAAAGATTGCTGTAATTTTCAGACATTATCTATAAGGAAATCAGTGTAATTTATTAAACCAGCATCATGGATTAAGAATTAAAGACCTGCTTCTTTTATCACTTAAACTGGTGTTATGTTGATGTTACCCTTGAGGAACTTTAATAAGAGAGCGAGCAAGTGGAAGAAGTTCCTATGAACTCTTAAAAAGCAAATTTCTAGACCTCTTTCATAAGCTCAGAATTGAGTCTTGAAAATAAATTTTCACATTTTTGTTGCTTGTACCAATAATAAACGACATTTCTTGGAGTTTGGGTAATGAAAAGAGTCTGAAAAGTGTCATATTAAAAAAAATGTTCTAAGAATGAGCTTATGCCTGAGAAACAGAACACTTAGCTAGCATTCTGCATACAGTGCTTGGGTTGCAGATTTTTTAGGGAAAACAGCTTGCATTTAATCAGAAGAGAAAATTAATCTCGTCTCCCTACTTTTCTGAAAAGCAATTTTTAAGCAGTGACTCTTAATTTCTTGTTCCTCTTTACAAGCAAGTTAGGTTAGGTGCATTTCAGTGGTATTGCTTAAGTAGATTTTACTCTGCCTTTAAAACATATCTTAGAAGTTTTACAGAATTGAAATTTGATGACTGAGGTATGAAAGTGAGGAATAAATTACTTTCAAACATTGCATTGCAGCTTTGTAAAATTGTAAGATAGTAATTATACTTTATCAGAGTCATCTCATTTTTGTTTATTTTAAAACTGTGAAGTTTTGTTTTAAAGACCTGGTATGAAGTAAATGATTCACATTAACATAACATTTCTAACACAGTTTGACTACTATTACAATGAAAAAAAAACCCAAGGAATGGGTGGGCTAAACTTCTGGTAATTCTTCCTTGTCAGAGAGCCTGTTGATCATCGGCTTACTATTGTAGATTTCTGTTTATTATATCAAATACTGAATTTTCAGATCTCCATTGCAAGTAGACTATGCTTTAATCTTATTTTGTGCATTATTATTTTTTTATCCTGTCCCTTACTGATCTCTGGGAATTGTATTAGATTAGAGTGATCCTGTGGGATGGAATTAAACAGGCCAGCTAGCACAAAAAAACTTTTGATCAGTTTTAGCCAAGGACCCTAAGATAAACCCAGTCATCAGGGTTTTGGGCACTGCGCAGTCTTTTAAACCATCCACTTTGAACTAACTGGTTGCTTCCATTCCAGTTGTTTTAAAGAAGTGATCTAATCCTGCTACTTGGTGAAGTCTGACTTAGGGAAGTGACATCTTGTATCTTTCACTGTAAACTTACTCAAAACCTGGGTTTGCTTTTTTAAAACTTTTTTTAAGTGTTTGGCTCTGTCTTCAGAGTGTGCAGTGGAGGGCCTGGGACATGAACCACTGCAATGGTTCCTACTAGACAACATTTCTCATTCTACTTGGCCAACAAAACCAAAGCATTTGGTCAAAGCCCATGCTAATAAATTATCTGCCACCCTCAGAAACATGTCTTTAACAGAATGGTTGGTTAAAACTGGAAAAGCTTTTTGCAAGCATCATGACAGTAGTTACTACAATGAACAGAGGCCTGTGCTGCCGTTCTGGGCTACATACAGATGGTGTCTGCTTTGGTACTGAATAGTACAGCAAGATAAAGAGAACAGTCTGTGATACACAAAGGGCACATTTTGCCTGCTAATAATAGGCTTGGGACTGCCATCAACTCTTTATATAAATTATACAACAACACAGTTTCTTGTTCTTAAGTTTTTCTTCATCTTCCTTGCAGTTGAATACCTGGCTAAAATAATTTCCTATGGCTTTGCAGCAGTTCTTGTTTGTGTGCTTTGTTACTGTAAGCAGAGTCAGCAAGGGCGGTAAAACAAATGTTTCAGGACGCTGATCTAGACTCATTGTGTCACATAATAGGGTCTCATATAAACTCAAAAGATGGGCATAAAGATTTTTTTCATCAGTTAATTCACTGGGATGGTGAGAGCTGCTGTTTTGTTACTGCCTGTGACTGGCACATTCAGAAGTACTGTCTCAGGTCTTCCTCAGAGAGAGAAACAGTGGAGGAATGGAACGGGATGGCAGCATCTCCTGCTTGACTGTATTGAGAAAACTGGGCTGTTGTTTACTGAGAGGTCACATCTTTGTATGAGACCACCTGCACGAGACTAGTGTTGGTGGTAGTGATGTTGAGGGGACGTCAGTATGGTATTTGTAGGCCAGAATACTTGACAGAGTACACTTCCTCTGAATGCTCAACTCCTAGGGTTGGACTGGTCCTTTCCAAAATTATACAAACGTTTCTTAAATAACCTAAGAGTTGATTTTTTTAATATTTTTTTTTTCTTCTGGAAACACTGCTGGGTCATGAGTTAGTACTGTTATTGATGTTTCCTTTCTGGGTTTATGGAGTATAACTGACAGAATTAGGGTGTCAAGGAATAGTTGAACAAACTGTATGTATTGTGCATAGCCAAGCTTTTATTCTCTTGTCAAAATCAACCGGTATTTGACTGTTTCAAGGGAGCAAGACAATAATGCTAAAATTAGGGGCTGCTGCTTTTTCTTGGTTGGGGAGCATGTGGCATAACCTGTAGAAGAGGACACAACTTCTAACAAAGCTCGTGTTTACTTTGGAGCAGCTCTTGAAGATATCAGAAGCCACAGTATATGTCTTATGAAGTACAGAGAATTCAAATCAAAATATAAGTGCATTATTTTCTCATATTTTATCAAGAAAGACCTGAAAGAGGAGTACTGCAGTCTATGGGATGGAGTCATATGCTCTTCGGTTTTGCAGAATTACGACTGAAAAGTAAAAGTCTCCAAAGCCAAATGTAAATTAATTCAGAGATGTAGTATTCTCTTTCCGTACTTACTTTTGCAACTATTGCCATCAGGCCTTTTTATACAATAGAATTAACTTTCATTTTAGTGTATTCAAGTATAAAATGGGAAGTGTATATTAACAGTTTGTTTATAGACATAAATGCACTCTGTAACCACTGATACTATTTGGTTTTGCAGGTTGTCTTCTGAATATTGGGTCTGAAGGTACCCTCTTGCTTTGTCAGCAAATCATGGACATCGTTGGCTTTCTGAAGTCTCAATTCATTTGCCATCTTCTGATCTGCTACATATTTATAGTGTCAGGACTGATCATTAACTTCATTCAACTCTTTACACTTATACTTTGGCCAATCAACAAGCAACTGTTCAGGAGGATCAACTGCAGGCTGGCTTACTGCATATCAAGCCGTAAGATTTCATTTTGTTTTTAAAAGTATTTTCATATTTTGTCTTGAAGGAATTGGTAGGAAAGTTCTGAAACAGATTTCAAAGTAACCTATATAAAGGTCATTACTGCTTCCTACAGCACTTGCCTTTGTGTGAAGAGGTGTATGCTTTGTTGAAATGTCCTGTTCTGCTGAAATGTGTTGCTCTTATATCGGGATGCTTGCTTGACTCAGGATTTCAAAGAAAGACTGCCTCTGTTGTTTGGCTAGCCATCATGTTCTATTAAGCCAAATGAGGAATATTGACCAAATAATAACTGCACTTGCTGAGATGTGTTATCTGTAAGCTTAACAGTGTTAAAAAGTCACTTCCAATAATGCTTTCAGTCTTCTTGTCATGCGTGATTTTGCTTATGATCTTGGTTCAACTGTTTCATGTGTGAATATTGTTCAGGACTGGGAAGTAACAGTAAAAAAAGGAAAAATCTTTGATTCCATTTGTGTCTTTCTTAAGCCAGTTGTAAACTCCTGTTTCTTTGAACAGGCATTTCAGACCTTAAGCTGCATCTGTATGTATTCAGTATATGCGTGTAGTTACAATGTAGAATATAGCAGGTAGGCTGTAAGCATTGAAAGAAGCAGCAGTTGCATTTTTTTTTTTATTTTCTGGGTGGGATGGGAACATAAGCTCAGGATATTACTTGTAGAAAGACCAGAATTGTGTAACAGCTGGGAGACTTGGCAGTTCACTGACACTGGACTAAACAGGTAATTCCAGTGGAATGAATGAGACCTGTATCCATCCAATTCTCCTTTGTTAGTAGGAGGTCGGTTGAATCTCTACCTGTCAACAGTGGATTGTAAGAGCATGTGTAGTTTTCTTGATATTATCAGTCTGCTTATATATTTGTTTTTAAAGAGCTATGACTGCAGTTTCAGTACTGATTTATAGCAGTGCAACTTCTGACTTCCATATAATTGCTCTCAACTTACAGTAGAGAGCATTCTCCACAGAAACTGTTTAAAACTATGGTAACGTGCCAGCGTTCAGTAGCTGGGAGCGTGCTGTTACGTGTGGCAACCTTCTTGAGAGATTTCCCTGGGCCTTTCTGAAACTGAAAAGTACTTTCTAAAAATGAAACTGTTGCAAAGTGGATGCCTTTTAAGGCTCCCTAAAAATGATTCAAGTGTGATGTCATTGTCACTGCTGAGTGTGTTACGGAGAGTTTCGTAACACTGAAAACTGCCCTCCAACACAGTGTTTAAAAATGGTGCTGTAGAAATGCAACAAAATGGTATCCTTCAGGTCACCTGTTCTGCTACTAGGAACCTGAAAAGGGGAAGAAGCATTGTTAGCATTCATAATAACTGCTTATAAACTGCTTGAGATAAAAATCTACCACATGCGTCAAACTGGAGGCCACTAGGGATTATTTCTCCCTCATAAGTGACTCTGATGGGCAACTATTCAAAGCATTTTTTTAAACATACTTTTGACTTAAATGTTAAAGCTGAGTCAGCATGTATAGGCCCAAATAAATTGAGGGTGCTTGGAATAAAGAGAGGACGTTCCCACTGAAAGATTTCATTTTTGCTGTCCGTGTGTATGTCCCTAAGTAATGAGTTTGCAAGTACTATTCATTTGTATGTATGAATAGCGGCATGAATATGGCTGGATTTTTACCTTTTCTCTGGTAGCATAGTGTTGAAGCCATGGAGTGTAGAAGATACTGGACAGCTGTATAAAGGTATATATAGGTATTTTATTAATATTTTACATGCAGTGTCTTCTGCCCCATTCTTCCTCTTGGATACTTCATGCAGAGACATCAGCTACTCCAGAGTCTCCAGACTGAATCCTTTAGCTGCCCTCAATCTAGTTTCATCGATGCTGGGGACCGATCTCTGTGTAAAAGCGAGTAATACTGCATGCTTGTCCTTGGTTGGGCGGATGGCTTTGTACTCAGGGTTGCTGATCTAGTCTTCAGTGTTGATGCCACTGGAAAAGTTTGTGTTGTGAGGTTTTTGCCCCATCATGCTCAGAACAAAGTAGCTCTATGTTAAAGACAATTATTTTAGCTTTACAACAGAGCAAGCTAGCATTTGATATGAGTCACTTTTATCTGAGTGATATTTGAAAAAGCTAAAATGATAGTTAATTAAAAAAAGTGTTTGGAAGAACTGAAGAATGCAGTAGACCAATTATCAAAATGCATATGTTTTTCTAGTAGTGTATGTGTAAGATAATGGCCTTTGCAGGCCATTGGTGTGCTGACTGATAAATCAACTTAAGTTGGATCTGTATGGGTGTGATCAAAGTCATGGAAACAGCCTACAGTTTGAGACAGTGAAACCTGGAGAACGTAGAGGCATGTGCTTTGCAATGGTGACAAGTATCACGTTTCTTTGAGCAGCTGTGATTTATTATCCCAGTGGCTATATATTAGTATTGGGGAGAACTTTCTAATGATGGTGTTGTGAATGAAAAAATACTGATTCTCATAAACTGCTGGTTTTTCTGTCATAGCTTTTTATGAAATTTGGATTGGGTAAATGTTCTTTAATTGAAGATTGGGAGCCTTGTTCAGCTTGGGTCTCCTGCTCCCCAAAGGATGTGTTAGCCATTCACCAGATTTTGCAGTTTAGGTTGCTTTTATATCTCCAAGGTACCATCATATGTTTTACCATCATAGAATGGTTTGGGTTGGAAGGGACCTTAAAGATCATCTAGTTCCATCCCCCATGCCATGGACAGGACACCTCCCACTAGACCAGGTTGCTCAGAGCCCCATCCACCTGGCCCTGAACAATTCCAGGGATGGGGCATCCACAGCTTCTCTGGGCAACCTGTTCCAGTGCCTCACCACCCTCACAGTAAAGAATTTCTTCCCAATATCTGATCTAAATCTACCGTCTTTTAGTTTAATGCCATTACCCCTTGTCCTATTGCTACATGCCCTTGTAAAAAGCCTCTCCAGCTTTCTGGTAGGCCCTCTTTAGGTACTGGCAGGCTGCTATATGAATAAACTCTTCCTGTTTGATCCATTATGGAAGCAAATATTTACAAGGTAATGGTTAGGTCTAGTCCTCCTTGCTCTGTATGTCTTGACCTTTACTGAAGAGTGTTAGTTGCAGAGACTGGACATTCAACTTGAAAAGAACAGGTTTCTCTCTGTGTTGGTCTTGAAATGAGCTAAAAGACTAGTAAGTGTTACGCACCCTCGGTTGTGTTTTAAGTTTAAAGAAACAAAACAAAACAAGCAAACAAAACAGAAACCCAAAGCCACTGGGCCTCTAACTTTCCGAAAATATTATCTGGCTCCAAGTATATATTTCCTGACTCATTCAACTGCCTGTTAATCCCTCTTTTGTAAAATGAAAACCCTGATGAACTCTCCCTAATACTGAACTCCACAGAGTGCACCTCTAATAAGGAAATTGAACACTGCAAACCTCAACGAGGTGGTACCAATAAAAATGTTAAAATTAAGTGTGCTTGAAAGTTGGCTTTAGAACAAAGGTTGGGCAATCAATCTATCTTATTTTTTTATTTTTTAATGATTCAGGGACATCTTGTCCTCAGTCTTTCTTTCCAAAAGACTGAGAGCTAAGATGTATGCCAAGGAAGGAAGCACTTAGTGTGGAATACATCACAGTTCTCATGGATGCCATTTATGCCTGAATTGGAAGAGGTGGGAATAAACCTTCCTCTTCCCTCTTACCTGAGGACAGCAAACCACCACAAAGGGTACACAGAGCTTTTCTGCGCTAGCTTGTAAAGTTGTGCCTAACAGAGGGGGAACAGGTTGTCTTGGGTATTAGTGCTGTGTGTGCACGTGGCTGCATAGCCTGCTGGGGCAGTGGGAACTGAACCTGTTTGTGCTTGGTAGGCTGGTGCAGTGCTACCTCAGGGTGAGCAGAGCAGAGCTCCTGTGGGCTGTTTGGGGTGGATAGAACTCTGTCATGTGCCAAGACTATGAGAATAGGGTGCACACATACAGGACAAATTACTTCTTTAGTGGTGCTGGGTGTATTTACTCAGGAAGGTACTTGCCTGTGAGTAGTGCAGAGGTTGATAACTTGTCCTCTTGCCACCACTCTGTTGGGGGAAAATTAGCTTCTCCTTGTGCCAAGATCCACCTTGTGCTCTCAGGGTGAGTGGCAAACTGGCCTCCCACTGACTCTTTGCACAAGGTGAAGTTTGCATAAACAAAAGATCTGCCAACCATGGCACAGTTCTGTGGACAGGTGCATAAGGGCTTTAAAAGCAATTGACTTAGCTTCTAATCTGCCTTCATAAATAAATTATAGTAGTACTAATACCTGTCTTTGTGCTATGAAAGGGGTGTTATTACACCTCTGGGTAAAGTTACACTATGTGGGCTGCAGTTTGTAAATCCCTCTGAGGGGAAGGCTTTTCTTTGCATGGGAAGAGGCACCCTGATACCTGCTCACTGACTGCAGCAAAAAACAAGATGCAAACCGATTCTTCCTAGGACTGAGCTTTCTAGAAACAAAATCAGAAGAAATGGAGACCTGCTTCCAGTTAGTCATCTTGGCTGGCTGTTAGGAGGCAGTAAAGTTGATTTCTTCCATGTACAGCTATAGGTTTTCCAATGTGAGAACTGGGCATCCAAGTAAGACTCCACAGGTAGTATCAGGCCCATGTTAATCCTCAAGGTTATTTTGTTTGCCTGCATGCAACTCACTGCCCACCTGGAGTTTGGAGGAGTCCATGGCTGTTTTGCTTGTTGTTCATACCAGGGTGGTGCTGGGGCAGAGAGGAGAATTCTGTCCTCTGGTGCAGTTGAGTAGGTGGGAAGAGGTGGGAAGCATGAGGGCCCTGGCGAGGCTGGGCCTTTTTCTTCCTCCATTTACCTCTACCACCTTCTTACACTGCAGAGGAAGCAGTCTCCCACTATTCAAAGTATGCCACAGTGCCCTTAATATAATCCTGTAGTGTTTTATTTTACAAAGCAAACTGAGTTACGTTTGTCAATGTAGATGTAGCAAAGGCACTTGGGACTGCTTTCTTAGCCTGTTTGCAATGTTGTTCAGAGCAGTCTCTGCAAAATGACTTGTTCTCAAGTGTTACTTGTTCATGTATGCCTTTGTTATCTTGGTTCTACAGACCACATACATATGAAGCCATGGGTAAAGACTATGAAAAGTTTACTGCAAATGAGGGAAAACCAGAGGCCAGATTTGATAGTCGTACAAAGAGAAAATGTTGATTTGAACCTTTGAGGAGCTAGAACATCACTTTAGCCTTCTTGTTTTCTCCCAAGCCACACCATGTGGATGCCTGTAGAAACTGAGTGTACTGGGGAAATGCCTGTGTTATTTTTAACCTAGATCAGCTCTGCTGCTGAGGGCAGGATAGTTATGGTAGCATGGAGATCTGAGTAGGGAGGTGCCCAAGTACCTACCTGGGCAGTGAGGTGTTTGTTGCAGCTTGCATTGAGCTCCATGGCAGTTTTATTCTCAGCACTTAGGCTACCTTGGGTATCTTCAGACAAAACATTGCCATACCTCTTTTCTGTATGTCTTAGGTTTCCTCCCATGTTCACTGCAAATCTGAAGTAGGGGTTTGCATGTCAAACTGGGGGGTTGCCTGCTTGTAAGTTCCAGACGTTAGTGTTGATCATTGAGCTGTGTACAATAAGGTTGATGATTAGCAGTCTTTAAAATGTACTTTTGTTAGAATGATGAATATAATTGAACCTTCTGATTCTTTTGCTTTCAAAAATAAAATTCATAAGGGTATATTGTGTGTCACAGATTTTGTTAAATACAAAAATATACTTGGAGCAGAGAGGAGAGTTTATGTATGTGTCATCATATTGGTAATGTTTAATTTTCAGACTTGCTCTGTCTTCCCTTCCTTAGAAGTAACGTAGTAACATGCATAACACTGCATCATAAAAAAAGTTCTAGTGAAAAATGAGCAAACTGACAGGAGCGATCTCACCTTTTGTTGCTAGCAAGGACTGTAATATCTGAGAAAGTAGTCTCTGATTTACTGAAGCCATCAAAGGGCAGCAGGAGTATTGCTCTGATTTAGAAATAGTGTATAAGTTATGAACTCTGTAGCAGTTTATTGTTAGCTTCTAAAGCTAGATTGCCTTTTAGTGTTAAAAAAATATCCATTAATGTAGGGCAAAACTACACTCCAGTTTTAAGCGGGTCATGTATCTAAATTTTATGACTTCAAGGTTTTGTTTTTTGTTTGCCCAAAACATACTAGTAGTCTTGCAAATAGCTCTCTGGATTGTAGCTCTCCAGAAAGCACATCAGTTGGTAAACAAAATGTGTCAGTATTTGTTCACAAAATAATGCTGAGAGATCAGTAGGTTAAGTGTTTCAAGATATGAAGCACACGGCAGCCTGTATTGGTGTGTTTTCCAGCTCTTGCTTGCTGCATTCTGGAGTTTGAGTATTCTTTTAGGGATGGAGGGGCACAAAGTAGACTTAGGGACATACACTATAATACTGAAATATGAACCTCTTGACTCTTCCAAGTCATAGGCTGTACAATGCTATCGGTGGATCATTCAGGATCCATTTTAGGGGTAGCCGGCGGAACACATAAGGGGTTTTTTGTTGATGCGATTCTGAAGTGTTTTCTGTTTGTTGCTGAGTATTTTGTCATATGATGGCATTGAGTTGTTTGAATTACTGTCCCACAGGCTTGTGTGTGCATGACCACATATGAGCATATGCAGTTTCCTTCTGGTAGATCATATTTGCTTTTATCGTTGATTTCCCGTTTGATGCCTTCCAAAGGGTCCAGGTAGATTGTATCACCCTGAAGTGAGTTTTGCCCTCAAAAAGTTTGTTTCCTTTACTTTGACAAAGTAGGTGTTTTGTTAGAGTAGAAGTTATCTAAAGTGTCTTTTACTCTAATTCATTAATGCCTTCCTCCAGCCTGCGTCCTAATGCCTTTGTATACCTGTTACGTGCTTGCGGCAATCCTGCTAGTTACCTGCACCGTTCCCCACTCAGACCAAACCTTGAACTTCTCTACTTCAATTTGGAAAGGCTGAAGGAGCCGATTGCTGCAGCAGGTTCTCCATTATTTTGCTTATGGAGTAAGACAATGTGTTTGTTCTCTGCATCCAACACAGCTTGAACTTTCTTTTTTTTTTTTTTTTCTTTTTTTTTTTTCCTCCAGATTGTGTTAGTGGAATTGTATTCATCGCTACAAATAAGTCCTCTTGCAGGAGGGACCGCAAATGCCTCCATATTTTCCCTACTACTGTTGACTTGCCGTATCAACTAACGAAGCTTCAGTCTCTCTCATTTTATGCCACTTGTAGGCATTGTTACCCAGTTTTCGTCATGGCTCAGATATTGACAATGAGCTTTAGTGGATCAGCCATGACGCTGTGCTGACTGCAGGCACGCTGTGTGACCATAGTGCTGTTCTATTCATGAAGGTGTCATTGAATGACATCTATGCATGATCTTTAGCAGAGGTCCTGATTCAACCTAAAAGGGATATGGTCTGTTAATGACCAGCTCGTAGTTTAGGAGGAAGGGGCTACTTTCTGGGAAAATAGAAGTGAAAAAAAGCTTTTGATACTGATGCTTTGTATCCAAGACTGCTGAAGAGCTAAAGAAGCATGTAGTCTGATCTTTAATGAAAAGAGCATCTTTGCTGTCACTGATACTATTTTGCTGTTGCTGGAACATTTGTAGAGGTTGTTTGTCTTCATTTTCCTTTTTTTTTTTTTTTTTTTTTGCCTCAGATTCCTGATCTGAAGAAGGGTGATGGTGATAGCCTGCAGACTGGAGAGAGGGATGGCAGGGAAGCAATAGAAGGTGAATCACATTCTGTTTGGTGTCTGGCATCTCACATCACAAAGTTTCTAGCGTCTCTTGTTAAGCATTAGATCTGGCCAGCAAGCTTCCTAGATCCCTGAATTGGGGTAAATCTGGAGTGTTTGTATGAAAGTACTTCCATCTGACATGACATAACTTAGGAACATGGTATTTAATGATCCAAGTCATAGCATAGAATATGGAGACATTAATGTTTGTACAAGTTTGGTGCTACAGTTGTTTATTCATTAAAAGTCAACATCACGGTCAGAGGATCAAATTCTTAAGAGACACTGTATTTGTAGAAACCCTGTTTTAGGTATAGGCTTGATTTTAATTGCTAAAATCGTACTAAATTTGAAGGATAGCCTCTCTGTCCTATGTAACCTTCCTGTAAAGATGCAGAGAGTAGCTCATTGATCACCATCACCAGTTACAAGCAGAAACAAACTAGTGGTAATCCAGCCCTGTCTGGGGAAGAACACTACTACCTCCATAGGCAGAGCTGCTGGGGAAATTTTAAATTCTTCTGTGTTTGGTCGGGGAGTAATAGATCTGCTGGTACAACATCCAAGTGAGGTGCAGCGTGTCTTGTGTCATTTGCTATTGGTGGACTACATCTTCTAGCTCCCTGCTCCCTTTTGAGCAATGTGCATCACTGAAAGCGTATAACCTACATGATTCTCCCTCTCCCAAAAGCATGAAAGTCATGTAGCAGCAAGTTGTTGTGGAGAAGGTTTTTGGGCTCATCCTGCAGCAAGGATTTCAGCAGCTGGTCCAGTATCTGGTGTCTGATTAACTTTTTGCAGGAAAATTTCCAAACCAGTAGGAAGCAGTATTTCCTTTCAGTGGGTACTTGAAGTTTTTGAGTGTGACACTTGAGATGAAAGATCTTCTGAGTGCACATGCTTGGTACTCCTCTGTGGCTGGGTGGTTATTTCCTGTGACTTGTTCGCAGTCTTCAGGTTAAGGCTTTTTACTTGTGGATTATGTTGTGTTCTCGTTTTGGAGACTGTTGCAATGTAGCAGGGTCTTGTTGGGGAGTCTAAATATGTGTTGCTGAATTTCCTTTACCATCCATCTTGGCATGGTCTATGATTAAACATGTTTCTTCCAACACCGTGCTCAGAACTAGGAATCATTTAACTCTGCATTAGAAACCAAATGGAAACGTATGCAATGCAATTATTTGATCTGCTTGGTTTTGGGGAGGCAGTTACTGTTTTGCCAGTTGCATTTTGGTCCTTGCTGAAAGAATGTTAGAAACAAAACAAGGAACCAGAAAGAGATTACAGTGCAGTTGTTTGTGGGTAGATTGTTTTGCTTTTCTGTTAGCCCGCTTGTATTAGTATTTTACGTTTGTGTGCTTTTTCTGTACTCAAGCAAATTGCATTGGAGTGTCACTAACTAACATTTCCTTTCTCTTGTGGTGTTAAAGAAGTGGGAAATACCCTTCAGTCTGATTATTCTTCATTTCACTTAGCTGTGTTTCTAAATTGAATCTCCAGTATGTAGCATCTCTTGAGTGTGGGGTTTTCTTTGAAAGTTAAAAAACAAGTGAGCTTTAATACATGAGGGATTTTCCATTGTACGTAAATTTCTTACTCCTCATTGGTACTTAACGTGGCTCTGTGAAAACAAACAAAAAAATAATCCAGGAATCAATATGCACTGCCAGTGAAAGATTTTGATGAGTAAATGTGTATGCTGCCTGTGTTAGGTAAGGAAATATAGCGAGTGATTGTACAGACTTAATTTCTTGCTGCAGCTTCTAAAGAAGCTTACCCTTTGTTTTTTGGGAAAGCGTGGGAGATCTGCAGCTGTGAGGCTTTTGACAGGGGTTCTCATTAATATAGCTTTGCTGCTGTAAAGGAGCTCCTTTCCTGTACCACACTTGAATGCTGTGGAGAGTCTTCTATTGGATTTTTTTTTTTCTTAAAGCAAACAAACTCATACCATTCTCTGACATTTTCCAGGCTTTTCCCCTAGCTCATGGTGTCTCATCTAACAGTGTGCTAATACTCTGCTGTTTTGCTGAGGACTCTATATTTGCAATGTAGGTATGGAGAACTAAAGAATCTGTTACTTCCTTCAAACTGGAACCATTTATCTGAAGGGCCTGTGTGCCCTTTTGTAGTGCTGTTCTTTGTACAAAGGTAGAAGATAGGAAGGAGGATGCTAACTTTGCAGTATTCAGAAAAGTGCTTTCATTGGCTGCATTGGGTTATATTTCCAGAAATTGAATTCAAACTGATCTCAGCTGAATTTTTATCAATGAGCTGTCCTGTCCACCAAAATAAATCAATTAAAGCTGATAAAGTCAATATTTGACCAAGTATTGCCTTTTCTGCACGTAAAGAAGGAGGAAGACACACAGACAAAATAGCTGACATACCTCTTTAGTTCTGAGATGTTCTTAGTTTATCTAGAGTTTAAAATTCAGACCACAGTACATTTTTCTCTTGGCATGGCACTACATTTTCAGTATTTTTTAAATACTAAGACTTCAGAAAATTTCTGGTTAGATTGAAGCTTATCATAGAGTTTATCTTCCTTGCGTCTTCATAGACTCTGACTTGATGCTAGAAATCTGCATTACTTCATGCCTAAAATTCAGGGTTTCCAAAAGGAGATTTAAAGCTTGTAGCTTCCTGTAGATGCATGCAGTTCTCAGGCGAGAATTAGAAAGGCTGGAATGCCAGATCCATGAGTCTTTGAGATAGACTTTATTCTGGTAAGAAGGGATAGATTTCTTCATGTGGAAAGCAAATGATGGTTGATAAATAGACCATTATGCAAGCGCAGGTGAGCAGAAGGGCAACAGTGTCCCAGGAGCATCCCAAGCTGTGTGGGTTGCACTATTGGACTTAGTGACTTAATGTGAAAGACACGACCTGATACATGCTGCTACTTGACATACAGGCCATGTAAATAAGTCCTTGAAAATTTCTTTTTCTGTGTTGGAAATATGGGATTTTGACCTCTATTAAGAACAGTGGTATGCTAGGTTCTTCCTGTGTTACGTAGGATGTTGGAGTGCCATAGTAATCTACAGGACTGTGTTTCAAAGGTGGTTCCTGTGAACAGTATGAGAAAATTGAAAATACTATTGAATACTTTGTCCCGGATGGGTTGGGAATGATAATGCTGTCTCTGACCTTCATACAAAGGTAAGAGTCAGGCTGCTGTAGTCTGTCTTTTATTTCTAGCTTGTGTCATTGATTTATTGCCGTAGAAAAGTCCTGTAATCATGGTTGCATTTTTAAACATGGAAGACCAAAAAAGTGATAGGAGGGTTGTCTGCTTTCATATATGAGCAGGTGGGTACTTTTGTAGGATGTCTTTCTTGAGATATGAAAAATAAATATTACTGGAGGAAACCTGTGGGACCAACCTGTGGGTCTGGAAGGGTACTTTTACTGAATTCTTGTGTTAGCGTTGGAAGTACGTTCCTGCTGCTCTCTTTGGTGCCTCGTTAGGTCTTCAACAAGGAGTCAAGTGCTGGCCTTTGGAGGTGGTCCTGATGGGCTGAAGAACTGGAGGAAATGCCTGCTTGATTGTTATCTGCATTGACTGGTCCTGTTGCACGAGGAACTGCTGGTTTGTTGAAACAAAAGAGTATTGCTAAATTCCTTGGGGAAGAAGGATAAGAGGAGCCTTCAAATGTGAGACAAATATCTCTGACACGTGGCTGTTGAATAATTAATTTCCCCAAAGGTTTGAAAAGAGCATTTCAAAATACTGACTACTGCAGATCTGTATGTGTGTTAAAGCCATTGTACTTGCGAGGCTGGCTTTGTTCTACATGCTGTGTAACTTGCAAAGAAGAAGCTGTTTTGTAGACAGATTGTATAGGGATGAAAGACAGAAAAAAACTGTGAAATGAAATTTTTGAAGTGTGCAGCTATTTTTTTCTGAAGGGAGGGTTGCTTTTAACTTTCAACATGGGGATAGTTTAAAAGGAACAGTGGCTAAAGACATGTACAAAACTTGTTTCCATATTCTTCCACCCCCCTAGCTCAGGACTGCACTAGAGAAGGCAGCAGCAATTGAAACCTCTTGTTTCAAGAATACGTATGCTGACTTCAGCTAAGAAAAATTGTGGTTTACGTTTTGTGTGTGTTACGTTAGAAAAAGAGAAGCTATTTGGTCAAACTTGAATGATCACTGTGCATTTTGAGAAGGGAGGCAAAATGAAAATGGGAGCTGGGGGGAAGGTGAGAAGTGAGGTGGTGTTCCAGTACGCATGCAGTAACTGGAAGGGTCCTGTGTAAGGCTTGTGCCAAGATCAGAGCTGCTGGCTCAAATACTAGAGGCATGCCTTAATGTCGTACAGGTTTTAACCACAAGTTCTCAGTTCCTGTCATAGACCCTACAAGAATCTGAAATACTCTAACTTTCAGGATATGTTGAAGGCTTGCGCATTTAGGATCTTGCATTAAATCCGATTCTGACCTTGGTTCCCAAAGCAATTACAGCTTGGCTGTGTTACAGGAATGCAAGCTTGGCCATATTAAACTGTCATTTTATCTTGTTTGGTATGTTATATCTGAGAAAACATTGATGACACTCCATCAAAAGGGTGAAACACTTTTTATCAATGAAGTGTTTGTTGTCTTCATTCTGTAAGAAATTGAAATGGATTGTGTTCATGGAGCTGAGGCACAGCAAGAACCAGAACTATCATTGTGTAATGTCAGCCTTCAGAATTACAGCCATAATGTTTCAATAAAGCAACATATTTTTCACTTATTACACTAATCAGTTCATGCATGTGTACATGCAGGTTTTAATTCTATGACTAAGCAAGCATTGAGGTTCTATTGCCAGGAAGATCAAACCACAGGTAAAACTTTAGCTTTGTAATGGGTGTGATGAGTTTAATTCATATTTTATGTAAGTCAGCATGGTGTAAGTGACTGCATTGGAGTTGAGGATAATTGGTTTTATGCCAGTCGAGGATCTGGCTAATTTAAGTAAATGTCGGTGCATATTTGAGGCAGGAATCTGTATACCATCAGTCTTTGGTTTGGTCTGGTTTTTAACAATATATTGTATCATACTCTCTCCTAATCTGTGATTTTTATCTTGAAGTTATGTTGCGAAATTACTAAGTGTTGGAAGGAGTTGGTTGTTGTTTTAAAGGTTTGCTTGTACTTTAATATTCCAAATAAATATTCCAAATGACACACTTCTGAAGTGTTCGTTTTAGCATATTATTCTTTGCCAGTCAGAGGCTCCCTCTGCATAGAGCATGCCTTGGAGCAGTTATCAGTGAGCTCAGCTTTCAGCAGCCTGTGTGTGCACTGTGCCATATAGAAGAACACTGCCTTGCATGCTTGCCTGGGGACTGTTTCCATGCGCTGCGTGCCCTGCCTGTGCTTTCTACATCTAAAAGGTGAGCAAAGGCAGTGGGCTCTGTGGCCAGCCTAGGGCTCTTGTGCCCTCCACCTGGGGATGTTAGATGAAATCCTGCTTCCTGTCGATATGCATCGTTGAGTTGTGTGGGCTTTGCTTTACAAATGGACAGCTCCAGTTAGAAAATGGAAGGTTCTTTTAAAACAGTTTTGAATCATGTTTTAGATTTTTTCCCTTTGCTCTTTAGCTATTTTTTCTTAGCTAAGAGCAGAGAGAGAGACTTCCTTTTCAGGTTTGGGGTGGTCCCCTTGATCTGGACCCTCTGGAGAAGAAGCTCTACTCCCTCCTGTGCGTCTTCCTCTGCAAGAGGGTGTACCTTTTGCACAGAGTTCGTAAATCCAAAAGTGTTCCTTGCTGAATGTTTTTTAAGATCTGCTTTTTTGGCCCACTGCTGTACTGTATCAAGGGCAGATATGATGTGCTGTTGGACCTGGATTTGGGGGACTCTGGGTTGAGTTTTTCCCTGTGGAAGCCTCTATGGAAGCTTCATCCTGCAGATCCAGGCTGTTGAAGGAGCCTTTGCATCCCATCTGGCTGGAGCGTTGTCCTCTGCTCCCATGCTGGTTTTTTTGCAAGCTTCTCAGTCACACCCTCAGCAGCCAGAAAAAAATTGAAAGGGGTGATGCTCACAGCAACCTGGGTCATCGAGTGATTGCTGTCCTTCAGCTGAACTTGCTGACATTGCTTCTTCCACTGCTGTCAGGGTGCATGACAATTCCAGTTGGAGAAAGATCTGAACTGGTAAAAATTACACAGGTTTCAAGTAACAGGCCCATAATGAGAGGGCTGGAGTATCTAGGTTCTTCCTGTCCCTTTTTCTTGGTTCTGTTGTGGTGTAAGCTGTTGCAAAGACAATGAAGCAGCAGTGTTGGTAACACAGGGAGGTTATTGTCTAAACCTTCAAATAAGGTTGGCAAGTTCAAATGCTAAATAGTATTAAATTATTTGCACTGGCTTTCCAGCTTTTTAGGCTGAGACTTTCAGAGACGATCCGAATGGCCTGCATAGAACCTCTGAGACCTCAGGCACAGTGTCAGCTGGCAACCTAACAGCTCTGCAGCCTGCCCTTGGTGGGTCTGATATAGCACCAGTCCTGGTTGCTGTGCTTGTCTTAATTTCAAGTGGCTGAAGTCCTGTGAGAAGGCCAGGTGACCATCACGAAGGAGGGGTGATCTTAAAAAGCTGTAAGTCTTCCTAATGCAAAGAGGAAATGTCAGCATGCATGAGTTAAAGCAGAGTATTTCAGTACTTCAGTCAGTTGTAAATCAGTAGTGTGTATGGCCTAGAGGGAAGAGGATAACTTTGTCTCCATCACCTTGCAAGCTGATAAAACACTGCATCCAAGTCAGTGAGTCACATGGTTTCTGTGGATCTTTTAATTTTGAGAAAATTGGGTCAACAAAGGTGGTAAAGATAATTCCGAAAGGAATTTTCTAGCTAAGTTCAAGGAAATCACTGACTCTTGCAATTCTTCTGCCTTCTGTGTTCTGTGATTTCTGTACAGTTTTGATCAGTTTGTCATGGGAGAAAATTCTGGTGCCTGATATACTTTGTGTAATATTGTATCCTATTCTTAAATCTTGAAGTTTTTCCTGTTTTTTTTCTTTTTTTTTTTTTTCTGTGATTCTGTTGTGCTAGAAATCCTTTTTTTTCCCTTTTTTTTTCTGTGATTCTGTTGTGCTAGAAATCCTTGTGATAAAGTTGAAAGAAATGTCAATAGTGCATATGCATCTGATCTTGTGATACCTCTTTACTTCTTAGACATCCATGCCTTATTTGTATGATAAGTCTTTATTTTGCTGCTGCTGTGACAGGTCAGGTTGTGCCTTTTAAAAGAAGCAATAGCTGTTCCTCCTCTACCTACTTGAAATGGTATGTCTGGCTGTTACTTTTCATAATTTGCAGAGCTTTGAACAGGAAACTGTCTCGGGTTATCAGAGAAGCGCAGCCTGCCTTTTGTAACTGACAGAGGCTGGGTTTTTTGGAGATTGGGTGAAAGAGCATAAACTCAGAGCCTGCTGATTATGCAAGGTTCCCACATACCATATAAGCTATACCTGTGTGTCCTAGGAAAATTATTCAAGGCAAGTAATTCTAAAGATACAACACTGTTGCAGCAGACCTGCAAAAGCAAGAAGCTCGTTCCCTCTGTGCACAGTATTTCTGCAGCATTACATTGAGCCGCTGGGCTATAAAGCAGGAAGCTAGTAGTGCCTTATTTTATGGACACCCTTTTAGGCTGAGCAGTGAGAGATTAGGCGAGGTAGTGGTATCTTTGCACCTCGCTTGCTGGAGCACACGAGCTGCAGGCTGGCTGAGCAGGTAGTGATGTTCTGCCTGTGGATTTGTTTTCTAACTTTCCTGCTGCACTTGAGCTTTGAGGAAATACCAATGCAAGTACCATCAAACTAAATGAATTGAGAGGCGCTGGTGTCCTTAGCTGTGGTATAATATTTTGTATACTTTGAGTGTATGTCTGTCTTAACAGAGTGTACTATTTCCCAGTTGTATTACGCTGTTTGGTAAGAAAAAGTGGGGATTTTTATATATTTATATATTTGAATAACTTCAGCTTGAGGGGTTACACACTATACCCCGTACAAAAATCACAGCTTTATGTGTACTTGATAGGTGTATTTGATCTGTAGTACTTTATTTTTAATTCATGAAAGCCATTTGTTTGATCTGTAGTTTCTGACCTTATTGTCCCTTTAAGGAACACTTTGTGAAAGTCACTGTTCGGGATTAAGAAGCTAAAATAAGCACTGGGACATGGTCATGTCTCTCAAGACCTCACGTGATGAGATGCTGTAAGACTACAGACAGAGACAGGGAATTCATGGAGTGCAAGTGAAAAATGAGTAATGGTTTTGTTCTGAACAATGTTCTCAAAGTGATAGAGGTTCCGTGGCCATTCACCATTAACTCGGATGACTTAATACAGGTACTTGGTCAGTTTTTTGTTTCCAGTCCTGAAATGCAGATAGAATATCTTGTGCCTAAGAAGTCTAAGTAGATATTATCTGCCTTGACTTGTCTAAAAATAAATTTTGTAGCATATTATTTCTGATAATATGTGGGTATTTCTTATGAGTGTGCTAGTTACCTGAAATCAAAAGCCAAACACAAACATTATTGGAAAAGTACAGAACCTTAGGTACCATTACCCCTAGTTTTCTTGTTCTGCTGTTCTGCAGAGATTGTACTTACTTCTTTTTATGTGTTTACACCTCTCTGAAATGTAACTCTTAGTAACAAGGCTTTATTTAAAAGCACAGCAGATTTTCTAAGGATTTAAATTACCTTTTGCTCGGTTTCCTAATTAAATTAACTTTTCTTCCAATTTGTGCTAGAGAATGCTTTCTTTCGCAACTGGTAGTCTCTTTTATCATCAGTCATTTTTCTCTGAGATAAATTCACATCCTCACTCATTAAACGTGTTGATGGCATGAATTTAGAGCAACAAAAATAATGGGATTTTCTCTCTTGATGTGCCATTTTGTTCTGAAATAGTTTCTTTCCCAAGTCCAAATTTTAGTTTCAAATCAAACAAAAGAGGATAAACTTGCTGTATGTAGAAATTAAACTGTTCTAAGAATACATGCTAGAAGGAAAGAAATTATGTGAAAATAGTGGGAATTTTTCCTAAATATCTGGATTAAACATGAAAGATTCACTTAAGAGTCAAAAAACTTTCCTAATCTTTAGATGGTCTAATTAGTACATAAAAGAAATACATATGGCAAAAAAAGTCACATGAGTGTGTAAGCTGTGTTTCTGAGTGAAACTATGGGTCCCTAAGTATGGGCAATGTTGATCACCTTATTAATTAAGGAAATGTAGTGATTCATTGTATCAAAAGTTGACTGTGATAGAATAAATACAAGTTAGGGCTATGATATCTATTAACTTAGTTCAGTTGCTTTTGTGTGTACTTGAATTTTCAGATCCTGCCTCCCCTCCCCACCCGGGCCCCAGAAGGTGATTTTCAGCTGAGTAGTCTTTTGGGAAAGGTTCCTGGCTGGTGCAACCCTGCTTAAACAGAAGCCTTTGCAAGCCATTGCTCCAAGATAGTGACTTCCTTCTTGCCCAGTGAATACTCATTGTAGCCTGTGGTAGTGTAGCTCTGCTGTGTGTTTTTCAAGCAGCGATGGAAGCGAGGAGACATTGGTCCGTAAGACAGTCCGTTTGGAAAATCACACTCTTCTCCCCCTCAATGACAGGAAATGGTACTAGAAAGGAGTTCCTGCATCATAGAAGTAGATTCGTACTGTTTCTAGCAGCAGTATAATATACTCTTTTTAAGATAAATCTTGTTCAGTTTATAAAGCTGTTGAATATTTTTAATCTGCCAAAGTAATTAGAAGAAGCCTCAGAATATGTTTTCAGTCGCTTTTGACATGGTTGTTCTTGTGCTAGTGGTATTTAGCTTAAATTGTTCTTTTTCTGCGCTGTTAACCTCCTGCATCCTTAAGCCATATTTGTGGGAAGCAACACAATCCTCTTTCAGCATTTTTTGATAGCTTGAGTGAGCCAAGCTCTTCTATTTCCCAGACATCCTGATAGCCCTGGTCTGCATCCTGCTTTGTTTCAGCTTTTCCTTCCTGAGCATGGATGCCTGGTACTGATGTGCTGGCCCACAGTTTCTCTCAGTGATGCAATGTGTTATTCCCTTTCTCTCCAAGAACAAACATCCTAATGCTATCTTTTTCCTTCTTAAAGCTTCATAATACAAACAGAGCAGAAACTTTCAGTGGCATTCTCTCCCGTCGTTTCCAAATTATGAGGCTCTACTTTATGAGTTCTGCAAGGCATCATGCAGTGATTAGTCCTATCAAAATTAATTCCATTTCTATTACCTTACCTCTCAAGGTCATCTGATTCTTAAAGTGTGTTCTGATTTTGTATTAGCTATAAAATTTATTAATTTGCATTGAATGTTTTAGGTGTCAGGAACACTTGGAGGAGATGTTTCTTTATTCAGATTGACCAAAAGGCAACAAAAACAGATAAATGCACTTTTTAGTTTACTTCTCCTTTACAGATGTTTACTAATCTTCATTTTTCCTTTTGTTTAATAGCAATTTCTTTTATTGTACCATATGAATGGTTTAGTGTAGCCTGGTGCATTAGATTTGAAATCTCTTTTTTGTCTATAAAATCAGAGTTATTAGATAATGACATACAGACCTTCCTCTGAAAAATTACAGAGGGATTGTTTTCCTGAATTCCAACTCTTGCAGACATATCTTCTTGTTTGTTTGTTACGGTTTTGTTCCCATGTAGTACTGAGGCCTGATTACTATGGCTGTAGTTACTCTGATCATTTATCAACTCATCAGTTTTACTGGTATGTTTCTACTCTTTGCTGTTTTTAAAAACATAGTTCCATTTCACCTCTGATTCAGTATTTTGGGAGGTAATCTGGGTCTACCTGACTTTAAATTAATTAGATTGAGTTTTGCATTATCTTTTTTATTTCCATACAGCTTCCCTTCCTTGTTGCTTTCTCTTTGGTGATACTGCTGATGTAAAAATGTTTTGTTGTTGGGACGCTCTTGCTTATCTAAAATTTCTCTCATCCTGGTTAAGAATGACTGAATCATTAGTCATTCTTAACAGTTAGCAGCCTTAGTCATTAGTCTGCTCACCATTCAGAAACCAGAATTTAATCATAAAGGCCGAGTTCTTTACAGTGGTACTGGGTCTAGCTGGTACAGATTTTTTTTTTTAATTTGTCTTTTTTTGTGATAGCCTGTATGGTGCTGTGTTTTGCATTTGTAACTAAAACAGTGTTGGTAACACGCCAGTTTTTTGGCTATTGCTGAACAGTGCTTGCACAGCTTCAAGGCTTTCTCTTTTCCCTTGGGAGGGGATGCAACCAGGAAAGCTGACCCAAACTGACCGAGGACATATTCCATGCCATGTAACGTTATGCTCAGAAAGAAAAAATGAGGGGAGGGCTATTTATTGGAAGGCAGCCATTACCTTGAGACAGGTTGGGCGTCTTTCTGCTTGTGGTAGGTGATTGCTTTTGTGTCACTTCTTTTGGGTTTCTCCTCCTTCTTGTTCTTTCCGTTGCTTATTAAACTGTCTTTATATCAACCCATGAGTTTTCTTGCTTCTGCTCTTCATAGTCTCTTCCTGGCCCCCTGGGGATGGGGGAGGTAAGTGGCTCACAGAAGCACAGCTTTGCTTAGCTGCTGACCAGGGTTAACCCATAACATACGTTTTTCTCAAATAATATGGGGAAAAAAAAAGTTCCTTCTGTAATCAGATGAAGTATGGGGGTCATCCAACAGAATTCTGGGTCTGTCCCAGTGGAACAAATTTATCCATCCATTCCCCTACTCTCCCATTCACTGAAATCCAAACCAACCTGGCTTACTCAT
Source organism: Falco peregrinus (assembly GCF_023634155.1). Lineage (NCBI taxonomy): Eukaryota > Metazoa > Chordata > Aves > Falconiformes > Falconidae > Falco > Falco peregrinus. The sequence continues at coordinate 49,980,365 of NC_073727.1, read as the reverse complement.
GCTGTCTTTTCACAGAAAGAAATGCCAGGGCCTCAGTTACTGATGAACAAGAAGTAATACTCTACTTTGTTTAAAACTTAGATTGCAGTCCTGACTGGCACTTCCACTCTGTCTCTCCTAGCCTTTTTTGTACTAGAAGGTGGATTCTTTTTCGGCCCGTACCATGCAAAAGTTTACAGATGTATCAGATGTTTCTTTCTGATCACTGAAATCCTGGTCAAAACTGGTAAAATTCTTTAACTGACTGTGCCCATCTGGTGACTCCTGTGTTTTAACAGTAGTTGTAATTTTTTCATCTTGTTACCTAGTGAGTTTTTTGCTTGTGTTTGCATCGGCAGTTACTTGCATTTCTTTCCTCTGTTTGTACATGCTGTAAGTCCTGTAAATAGCTGATGCTTCTTCTTAAAGTTTAAGGTATGCCAGATTCTCAACTTTTATTTAGAGCAAGTTGCTCCTAGCCCTTCTGGTATCAGAAAAGGGCCTGAAAAGAAACTGTAAAGATTCAAATACCTGGTGGCAAGTTCTTGTCCATATATTTGGCATTTTATAAAGGTTTGGGAGCAGATTCCTAACCACTGCATAATTATTTGAGTTGATTTTTTGAGTCTATCAATTTAAGATGGCACTTGCTTATGTTTAATATAGGTTACCCTGCTCTCACTGAAGCTTCTGTTTTTGGGATTTAGACAGTAATATGCCACGCCTAACCATGAAAATGAGAACTGGAGTAATCTTATCTACTGTTCAGCCAAGCTGTCGTTGCTGCAGCAGCTTCATCTGTGGGACACAGTAGTCCCTGCACACTTCTGGGCAAGGTGTGCTGCAGGGTCATACTTGATGAAGGCATACCAGGAGAGGGATGCGTGATGGATCAGGTGGTATTTTCCTTTGTACTAGGGTGGGTCTGTGTGCCAGAGTATGAAAGTTGTTTGGTTGTCTTTTTAGAAAGCGGTTGCTGCGCAAGCCCAAGCTGTCAAATACTGTATTACTGATCACTGCAGAACACGTGACACCTCCTTTTAAGTATTCTCACCTACTTTTTTCATGTTTCCTCTCCCAGCACTCATCTCATATGACTGTCAGTGCCTGTAGAGATGAATGTACTAGACTTCCTGGTTTGTGTACATCAAATACTGAACAATTTAATAAAAAGCATAATCTCATATTCACGGAAACCTGACCTCAGCTACTGCTTGCTAAGATAAAATGCTTCCTTCTACTAAGGACAGAGCAAAACTCTTCCTGATACTCCTTATGTACATTTCTTATTCAGGAAAGCTGCTTCATAGTACAGAACCACTGAGCATGCTTCTCCAGAATGCCTTCTGCATCCTAACAGGCCACCTCAGAAGAATGTATTATTGAAGTGCATCCTAGAAACCTATGTTAAACTTGAAGAAGGCGATGTGTAGTGTATAAATCCTTCGTTTTGAAATTAAAACTTACTTTAGAAATAGTTGTGTGCATGTCGCAGTCAAGATAGCAGATGATGCTGGTTGCTTAAGAAAGACAGTTTGTGCAAGCTAGAAGAGTAGGTTAGTGCTGTTAAATCAGTACTGACAGTTGGAGCCCAGCCTGCTTTTCCTGGGGGCAGTGGGGATTATCTGTGTGAAGCACGATGTGTTAGACATCATGAAGTACTTCGATGGATGATGCCCGTCCACATGGATAACAGGAGGGTGGTAGTGTATCTGCTTTTTACTGTTTGGGATGATGTTCAATTGGCTGAAGACAGTTGGGATAGAGTTAAGAAAAGTGGATAATATAAATGATTTGCAGGCAAAAGTATTGTTTTTTATTAGACCAGTTGGCATACCTGGAAAACTGGAAAGGATTAATATGCAGAAGGCTGCCTTCAAGCTTAAAAGAGAAATTACAATGTTCAGGTTAAAATCAGACTGTGAACAGTTGATGGAAGGTTAATTTATTCATCCATTAGCCTGTGAGAGGAAGAAGGGTTGGTACCTACGGATTTGGGGAGAGTAGGGATACAGGACAAAGGAAGACAGGGAATTATGTATGGAATACTGATGTTAGCTGAAGGTACATGGAGGTGATGGAAACCATAACTTCATAATCATCCTTTACAGCTATCTTCTGACTGGTTTTAGTATATTATAGACTAGGCTTTTTTTGAGAGGAAGCAGAAGTTGGTCATGAATCCACCAACATGGAAAGCATGCATGCAGGCTCAGGACAGATGTATGTTGTTTCTTCTTTTCAGTTAACCTTCTCCTGCAGAGAATATCACTAACTTACTCCCCAGAAACTTTTTTGGGGTAGCTGGCTAGCTGGAGTTGGTAGGTTTTGGACTTTTTGAGGCTGTCATTTCTTTCCTGTTGATAACTAATTCCATGAAGAACTGAACGTTGAGGTCTTTATTATAAACCTAATGGTCATAATATACCATTCTTAACAGTTAAAAGGTTTACTCAGCTAGGTAATGACAGTATTTCTTAAATTAAAAGATATGCAAGCTTAAAAATAATAAAACCTACAAGTAGGCTGAAGATACATTACGTTTTTAGTCTGTACATATATATAAAGTTGCTTAAAAGAAAGTATTGAAACAAGGCTCATGTTCCTTTTACGCAGTGACTTGCAGTGGATGGACTGTAGTAATTTTTAGTTTGCTAAGCAGTTCCTCTGTGGTGGTGCTCCTGTACACAGGCAAAAGCCGGTGGTGGTGAGATGGAACTGCCTGGTTTCTTGCTCATACAAAGCAATTGTTGGTGTCATAGGAACTTGCCAAGTGGCATGTTTTCTTTCACAGTTTGTTGGTACTGACTCCTTTGATCAGCATATGCTATACTGTCCTCAGTCATTTGTGGCAAAACCAGCACATTGTCTTTGTTGGAATATAAGATTGGTGAAGAAAAGTACATTAAAAGAATTTCTTGCAAGCAAATGCTGAAATAAATGGGTCTTGGAGCCAGAATGTATGAGAGGGCTGGGCTGTGTTTATCTCTTTCCTTGCAAGTGCACCCAGTAACTTACTGTGATGGGTGGGGGATTAAGAGTTGTCATTACTGCCTTCCTCTCTGCTGGTAATTTCTGTCCCTAAAAGCGCAGCCATGTAATTCACTGAAGTGTTACTCAAGGGAGTTGCTTACAGGATCTCCTGTGGGGACTGGGGCAGAAATCTCCGAAAGTGGACCTGCAGCCAATGGGGAAAGGTTTTGTTGGTTTTTCTTTTTATATTTCTGTGCGTGATTTTTTCCTCACATCAGCTTCCCACCTTTTGCTTCAAAACAGCTTTAAAGGAGCAGAAAAGAAGTCCAAAGATAATAGCGATTATTTTGCCACCTCGGGTAAATGGAGGGCAGTTAGGTAGTAGATAGTGGTGCTGAGGCAAGAGGGGGCGGGATTTTGGTTTTCCTTTCTGTTTAAACCAGTCGATTTATGCATTTTCCTACAGGAGGCTGAAGACCAGGACTTCTGTCTTGGAGTGGACCAGATTATTACACCTCATTGGTGCTCACATGCATACCTGCATGTGTTGTTTGTGCAGAATAAAGAATGGAAGGGAATTTGCTTTAAGTTGAAGAGTTGATGCCTCCTCTGGCTGGGCACTGTGAGGGACCTCCCCTTCATCTTGGGGAAAGGAGGAAGGCATTATTTGTTTTTTCCCCAAGAACTAGCTTTTTGTTCCCCTCACAGGAAGTACGTATATGCTTTTTTATAATAATGTTATTTTAAATGTGTTACAGTGTTCCAGCTCTGAGCTCCAATTGTTTCATGTACCTAATCAGTGCAAGCTTACAGCAGAACTCCTGCCTTCAAGTTTTCCTCATAATTACTTGTAGCTCCTGCAGAGAAGGGAGACCAGAAATAAATGACTGGTCTGGTTAGATGGCATAGTGAAGCACTGGAATAGTCTGTGTAAGGAGGCTGTCGAGTCATCAGTACTTGGAAGTGTGTTGAAAACCTCCTAGGCAGCTTTGCAGTTAATATAGTAGCTATCATTTAGGAGTTTAATCCTCTTTGTGGTACACAGAGGGCATTTGAGTAGTCCAGAGAAGATAATAGACTTGCTTTTCTTAGTTACCTGTAGACTTAATTCATTCTATGGAAAGTATTTAAGAGGTGCACCTAGTAGGTGCAGTCTGAAAATCTGGAAAGATAGTAAGATATTATTGTAAGTAATTTTTCCACCGACAGGCATGGACTGGACTACACTATCTGTCTGTCTTTAGCCTTATTTTTACATATTTTTTTAAATGCTTTCCCCATCCTCGGTATTCTATGCATTGTGATCATTCATCATGCAACCATTTACCTTGTCTGGTCTTTGAAAGGGTGGTCATAGCTTGCCCACCTGTCTTGCTTTTTATTTGTACTGGAGAGTTTACTATGCTTTTACTGTATATTCCCATGAAAATTTTGAGTTCTCTTCCTTGATGTTGTCTTGATACATAGGTTAAAGAAAACGAAGAATGTCATATAGGGAAACAGTTCTGTTGCTCTTTAAAACAGGTTATGAACTCACTTGAGATCTTCAAATTATTGTACTTATTAATACATAACTGTGCTTTCAGTTTCAATTTTAAATAGTCATTTTATGGTTAATCTTGTAAGCAAATGTTTTCATGGCTTATGAAGAATCGTTAGCTCAAGAAATTACTAACAACTTCTGTAGAACAGTGTCAACTGTTTTAATGACTCATTCCTGCAAAACTTTGAGGTGGAAAATAACAAATCTCAGTAAATTATGTGTGTGTTTTCCTTCTTCCCTTAAATGTTTTTTCATGTAACTAGTTATAGTTCAGGTCAGCCTTGGAGATGTTTTCTTTTTAGTTATTTTATATTAGTATAAGTACAGACATTGAGGCAGTTCAGATTGGTGCAGTGAAGGGCTAGGAAACAGTTTACTTTCATAGTAGGTAGGGTCTGTTCTGTGTAGCAGGGTGAGGGGGGGTTCTTTTATTCCAGAAAGGTAGAAAACCTCAAAATTCTTAAGCAGACAGTGTGTCCATATTAGGCATTTGAAGGCAGGTTTTCTCCCCTAGCACCAGCATCTCTTGAAGCTAGTTGTAATGTACTGCAAGGATGCTGCCTTCAAAGCAGGAATAAGAGATCTCAAGTTCTTTTGGTTGTTTGTTTTTTATCTTCCTTTGCATTATTCATATGGAAGTCCATGCCTGTCTGTGGAAAAAATACTTACAATAGTAACTTACTAGCTTTCCAGATTTTCAGACTGCACCTACCAGGTGCACATTTTAAACGACTGGGGGAGTTGCTTTGTAAGGTGGGAACCCCTGTGATGTGGGTGAATGTGTATTTACCAGCTCAGCTGTGATGTTCAAACTCTAAAACCTCGTGAAAGGAGGTGGGGAGAAGCCTTAGAAATCTTGGACCAGCCCTGGCTGGGAAGAAGAGAATTTCCCCCCTATACAGATTGATTTTTAGTTATACAGTCTGACTGATCTACAAAGAGGAGGAAACTTGCAATGATCATCTACACTGTGAAGGAAGGAAGGAGAGAGTGTGTACGAGTGACCTTGTGCTGCTGAGCCACCATGCAAGTTGCTGGGATAATACCTTTCTGTGGCCGGTTGTGGAAGTAAGCTGGTGACGTGATGCAAGAGTAGCACAAACTAGCACTACTAATCACTGCTTGAGAGCTGCAAAGAGAAAGGAGGCTGGGAAGAAGGGGGAAGAAAGAGTAGGGAAGATGAGGGGAAGAAACATGTTAAGAACTTAAAGGCTGGCAGATGGTATTTACTGTATTTAATACAGAGGCATTCAGTGCCTGCTTTGTCTTTTTGTGACAACTGCCTGAGCACATTAGTGACAAACAGGCATGCGAGATGAGGAATAGAGACCTGTTTCTGCAGTATTTATTCAAATAAAAATCCTGCTTGTGTGAAGCCAGAAGAATCAAACCACCCATAGAAATATTTTTGTCTGTGCTTTTTTGGAATGTATTTGAGACTGAGGATGTGTAACTGAAGAGCTCTATGCATATGACACACCCGTATAGTGAATTTGTGATATATTAATAGTTCTTTTCAGATTCGTTAGGAAAAGACAGAATTTTAAAAACCCCACACTTGGAAGTGCAATGTCTTTGAAGTTGTCTTTTTCTCAGGTAAAGTTTGGTGGGTGTTTTTTTTTTCTCTTCAAGAGGGCCTCATAGTCATCATCTCTACTTGTTACAGGCAATAGGTTTAATGGCAGTAGAGGTTAAAAAAGAGAAAATCCCATCTGGCAGTCATTTCTTCTTTTAGTTGGATTACTAGTTAAATGAAAGACAAACTAATCCTGTAACTAGCTTCCTTTCTTTTCTGTGATTGTGTGGGATTTTTTTTGGGGTGTTGTGCCCACCCACCTACTCTCCACCCCCCCACCCCCACCCCCAGTTATTCAATTTTGTGGTATTGGGGAGTGGGGGGCATTTATTTTCAGTACAAATCCAATAGAAAGCAACACTTTTGGAAAGATTTAAAGTTGTGAGTGTGCGCCTCAAGGCAGCTGTTAACGGGGAAAGTCTGGAAGCGCAGTTGTGTATATGCTTCTGTGTCCCCATAGCGTTCTTGCTTTAGCTTTTATTGAGAAATCAGCTTCCAACAAGTGAAATCATTGTTCAGTTAACGTAGGCGGTTGAGGTCTCACTCCACATCTCTGGCTATTGCTTTAATGCATACTAGCATGCATGGAATAATATGTGCTCCTGCCACGGTAGTAGTTACCTGCCTCGATGAGAAGGATGCAGGGGAACTGACAAATCAGTCATTTATCTGTACCATAAATATAGTTTTAGCATATTTAGGTAATTAAGAATAGAGATTGTTTATTAGCCTGGCTGTAACATTAATTCATGTCACTAATGCCAGTTCTCCAGTGTACAGCACAGTGTCATCTGAAAGTTTCAGGCAATTAATTTCACTAATGATGACTGAAAATGTAGATGACTTGTTCCTAGCTGTTTTCTGTTTTCGGTCACTAGTTGAGGCCAGTGGGGGGCCAAAACTGAAAGGATTTCCGAAGCATTTCAAAAACTGGCCTGGTCTTGATCTTCTCTGAGGTGAATGAGGATTTTGTGGTGCTTTCAGGCTTGCCTGAAGCCAGGAGAGTATCTGAGATGTCTTGTCCTTGCAGCAGAGACATTCATATGGCACAGGTATGCTCTGAGAAGGAGATATGTTTCACTTAGTAAAGAATAAGCCCTCACATTAGCCATTTGCTTTGGTGCAGAAGTTTTGTGATAGCTTTGACAGGAAGTAAATGCACCCTTAATTCCTCTTCTTTACCATCTTGACAGACAGCTTTCATTTAGCCCCATGGTCCCCCCAGTTCAGGACATGGGGCTGCTTGCGGAGAGCCACTGCTTTAGGTTTTCTTTTTCCATCTCCATGGAGACAGAACTCCCCAAGCTTGTTGGCTTTACTCACTTACTTCAACTTTCCATGCCCCAGACCAGAGAGACTTTGCTAAATGAAGGTTTGATTCACAAGTCTTGTGGTCAGGCTTGTAGGTACAAGCAAAACGAATACAAAGCCTGCTTCTTGTCTGTGCTTGATAACGGAATAAGCAAATAGGAAGGTGAAAGCTATATATAGTCACTAGGAGACTGCTGAGAAACCACTCTCCAGCTCCTAAGTACAGCTGTGTTTTAGACAGCCCTCACTGTACTACCAATCCCTGTATTATTTCTTAAATTAGGTTTTGGGAACAAATCTGTGTGCCAATCCAGAGTGGTTTTGAGATATTTAACAGTGATTTCCCTGTTTCTTCATCCCTCCCTCCCCCCCCCACCCCCCCATTTGCTTCATCAGTTCATCAACCAAGGGATGTGCAGATAGTTATACTACTAATAACTGTTCTTGGCTCTACACACTTTGCTAGCCACCCCACCGGCCTTGTCTTTGGTCTGGGGATAGATGTTCTTCATCCAGTCTAAGCTGTTGGCTTTGATCTGGATGATTGATACACCCCTGTCAAATGTAGGATGCATCAGTTCTAGCAGGGCATATGGCTGTTAACAAGTTAAGAGGATGATGCATAAGATGTACATGTAACAGACGTGGTTCAAGATGTCTTGTCCAAACTGTTTTCTGGTCTATAATTGTACAGTTTTTAGAGGAGCGTGAGGTCCTATATGTGGCAGGAATAGGTATGTTTGTTTCTCCTGCAAACATGTTCTGTTCTGCATGTAATTTTGTTGTACTGTTGTAAACCATAAATGCTAATTCTGCGTGTACTTTGATAAAGTAATTTGCAGTTTTCAAATAAATTAAACTCCTTTTTCTCAATATCTCTGTAGAAAATTTCTGCTCCCTCTTTCAATTCAATCTTACTTCCCTTTCTTCTTTGTCTGTGCCTTGCTGTACCAAGATGTGTGACTCTGTGGTTCATGTTCAGCTTTTCAGCTTCATTACAGCCCTTTCTTTGCCATGTGCTGTTGAGGTGACTGATGCTTTTCAACATATTACTAATTTGTGGCTTTGCATATACTATGTACATTCATATGTTTCTTGTTCTTTATTCCAGAGATGGTGATGCTGTTGGAATGGTGGTCAGGCACCGATTGCACCCTCTACACTGACCCAGAGAGTTACCACAAATATGGGAAGGAGAATGCCATCGTAATCCTTAATCACAACTTTGAAATCGACTTTCTCTGTGGTTGGAACTTCTGTGAAAGATTTGGGGTCTTGGGGGTGAGTTTTGTTTAGCATTTAAAATAAACTTCCTCTTCTTGGATGCAGGGAAAAAAACCCAAAACACAAATCCTTTGTGGTTTTGAAAGTTGATAGATCTCTGCTCAGATTTCACTCAGCCACCATCCAGAATTAGAGAAGTGAACCTAAAACAATGCAGTGCAAGTATATGTCATACTGAGACGGGATTGCTTGGGCATTCATCGAAGTTTTAAAAGCATTGTCATTAAAGCTGTTGGAGGAGGTGTTTTTTTTTTTTTTAACCTGTGGAGGCCATTACAGTTGTATTTCTCTGTGTGCTTGCTAGGTAGCTCTTAGGGTTCATTGTGCTGCAAAAAGATGAGCTGTTCTGTGATTCGTTCCCAATAAGTTGTAGAATTTGTTTGCATTCTCCAGTACAGTCTTAAAAATCTACAGGTTTCAGACACGCCTTCTCTCTCTCCTGCTTTAATTAATGCGGTGAAGAAAGGAGAGGTGACTGGGGAGGGAGAAGGTGAAGACAACTTAGGGCCAAAGGAGTTGGGACTGATTGTGCTTGGCTGCAGGAGGCAGACAAAAAGGCTTTTGTTACAACATCCAGCTGTACCCTGCAGCCCTGGCAGACAATGGCCCTGCTCTTAACAGGGTCACAAGCATGTGTCCAAACTCTGTGTTTTACAGCTTGAACTTCTATTAGGTGAAGCCATTAAATGCTATAATTTTTTGTTTGATTGTCATGGTTTTACCCAGTAGGCGACTAAACACCACACAGCTGATTGCTTACTCCCTACCCCCAGTGGGATGGGGAAGAGAATTGGGGGAAAAAAACCTAAAATTTATGCATTGACATAAAGATGGCTTATTAAAACAGAAAAGTAAGGGAAACTAATAATAATAACGATAAAACAATTAGAATATAGAAAACAAGTGATGCACAATGCAATGGCTCACCACTCAGACTGATGCCCAGCAAGTTCCTGAGCAGTGGCTGCCAGCCAGCTTTCCTCCTAGTTTATATACTGAGCGTGACGTCATATGGTATGGAATATCCCTTTGGTCAGTTGGGATCAGCTGTCCTGGCTGTGTCCCCTCCCAACTTCTTGTGCCCCACAGCCTTCTCGCTGGTGGAGTGGTGTGAGAAGCTGAAAAGTCCTTGACTTAGTGTAAACACTGCTTAGCAACAACTAAAACATCATCTTATCAACGTTATTCTCATTCTATATCCAAACCACAGAACTATGCCATGTACTAGGAAGAAAATTAACTTTATCCCAGCCAAAACCAGGACATTGTTTTTGCACATTTAAAAACTAAACTTCCTTAGACCTGTCTGGCACCAAAAGGAAAAATAAAAAAAAATAAAGTCTTTCCCTTTTCCTCATCAGAAAACTGCCCCTCCTGGCCCGAGTTGCAATGATCAATCTGTGCATTGTTCTGCTTCTTTTGTCTCTCTTCTCCTGTACTGGCTTTCTTGTTTCTCCTTACAGTCAAACTACCATAGTCCCAGTAGGTTTATAATGCTCTATCAATGTCGTTCTGTTTTTATCAATGTCGTTTTAGTTTTTTTGCTGTTTGTGGAGGGGTGGAGTGGCGTCCTTTCTTGCATGTTGTTAGGTTTGTGAACCATGGTCCTCTTCTAATGACTCAGATGGCATGAGGTTCTCCACTTTCATGAAAGTTTTTGAATGGCTGTGGAAGAAGGTCTAGCACAAAGAACCAAAGAAGGTGCTAAGAATCGGAGAAGTGTGTGTGGACAAAAAGCCCAAGAATGACAATTCTAACATTTATTTTACTTATTAATTTTTTCTTTAATATGATACTTTCGGAGCATCCATTGAAAATTCTAGGAGGCACTGGGTTGACAGTGCTGAATGAGAGCCAGAGAGCCAGATATCTGTTTGTTTATAGTGGAGAAGGAGATAACCACATGAAGAAGCAATTCTATGCTTGCTTTTACTCTTGCAAGTTATTGTAACTATTGAGACTGTCTTGCTAGCTGCAGCTGAACTCTATGCAGCTGGATATACTAATGTGTAATTGTTTGCAGCACCAAACCTTAGAAAATTTTTTTGGTTGTTGTTAGAAATTAGAAAAAGGAAGCAAACTTAAAAAACCTAGAAGCTGACAGGAATTTCAGGCAAACCTGTGTTCAGCCCAAACTGTTTATTACTTACATCTGTATTCCACTTGTGAGCTTATTTGGGTTTTTTGGTTTTTGTGGGTTTTTTTGTGAAGGGATCTTCCTGTTTTGTTTTCAGTCCTTGATACCCATCAGCTACATCTCTTTGTGCGGCCAGACCTCAGTGATGTGTGCAGGAGGGAGGGAACATAGGGGTACTTGATGCCAAGTCAATATCATGCTACTGTGGACAGCAATGGATGTCCTAGGGAACAGCTGAATCCTGACTCCTCCTGACAGAGGCGGCTGCAAAAAGCTGTAAGGGAAGCAGGAGCTGCCTGCCAAATTGGCTTTCTGTAGAGTTAGAAACATCACAGCCCCAACAGGACGAAAATTTGTCCACACCAGTGTTTTCTAGTAAAAGACAGGGCGGCTGTTATGATCCTGAACCAGGGTGACTGTGATGGTTGTGTTGTGGATGCTCTGCTTTTCCACCCCATGCTGGTGCAATGGCTGGGGGAGATGCTGACTCCGGTGTCTGTGTGTTGCTCTGTTGTGTAAATAGAGATGTGGTTTTGGTGACAGGTCCCTGTGGTCTGCTGTGCCCTTCCATTTTCCTGCCTGTGACATTCCAGTCTTAGGACTTACCTTCTTCTTAGTGGTGGACAGCATAGCTGCTGTATCAGCATTTGAACACTTTAGTAGCATTTCGTTTCTTCAAGATGTGCGCTAAGCATCCCTTTGAATACAGACCCACTGGACACCAGAACTTGAAATCAGGACAGAGGTGTGTTCTGTGGAGGGAGGTTTTATTCAGGACTTACACCAAAAGCACGTTAATATGCTGTCTGCCAATATTCACTGTACCCTTCTACTTCATTGCTTGCTCTCTCCAAGCAGTGATAAAATAGCTTTTTTAGTAATTTCAGTAACCCTTTTTTCTGAGATGAAGACATTTATATTAGCAAAAATTGCCTGTGCTTTAAAGCTAAACCTGCTAGTTTATCTGTTCATCTTCTGGTATCTTGAGTTTCAAGTTATTCATGCTGATGGTCTTTCTACCTTGGCAAAACATAAACATTACTCTGAGTGGCTCATTATGTTGGCATCAAAATATGTGCATTTCTGAGAGCCCATAGTTGTTTATTTCTTGTCAGGGTAGACAAGGCAGAAAACCATTATGAAAAATTGGTTGTTAACTATCTTGCTTTAAGTTTCTCATAAAAAAATTGCTAAGCACATGTAATAAATTTTAACCCTGACTAACTGTTCCAATGCCAGGAAACCCAAATTTTATTTAAAAGTTGTTTATGCCAAAGCTTGCTGTTGGAAAAACTGAACATGCCCCTAAATATAGGTGTGAGAAGATACTTTGGTAGGTTATTGTATGGCACCGATAGGTGTGTGAACACAGTAGTTTGCTTGTACATTTTAATATATTAATAGATTTTAAACTAGGTTTGAAGGGGGAAAGGGATAAAACCAGACTTGCTAGAGATAAGCCTGGGGGCGGCACGCCAGTGTTTGAGATCTGGTGTGCTAGCCCGGTCCTTTGGTCTGCCATCTCAGTGGAGGTAGGGGATGGAGGTCCATGTGACAGCAAAGGTGCAAGGGTTATTGATGTGTTAGAAACCATGGAAGTGCCTGAGAATGGTCACATAGGAATTAGGGCTTCTCCCCCCAGAAAGGTAGCGGGATCAATAGCCAACTAATGTGCATCTACACCAATGCATGCAGCATGGGCAACAAACAGGAGTTGGAAGCTGTTGCGCAGCTAGGAAACTATGATATAGTTGCCATCACAGAAACATGGTGGGATGACCTGCACAGCTGGAGTGCTGCAATGGATGGCTGTAAAATCCTCAAAAGGACAGGCAAGGAAGGAGAGCTGGTGGAGTAACCCTGTGTGTTAGGGAATGTTTTGGTTATCTAGAGCTTAATGATGACAATGGTATTTGTGTTTGTGGGTAAGAATCAGGGGGAAAGCCACCAAGGCAGATATCATGGTGGGAGTCTGTTATAGACCACCCAACCAGGATGAAGAGGCAGACAAAATATTCTGTAAGCAGTCTCACGATCACTAGCCCTTGGTCTTGTGGGGGACTTCGACTTAACAGATGTCTGCTGGGGATACAGCAGAGAGGAAACAGTCTAGGAGGTTCCTGGAGTGTGTGGAAGATGATAACTTCCTAACACAGCTGGTGAGTGAGCCAACTAGGGAAGGCACCCCCCTGGACTTGTTGTTTGTGAACAGGGAAGGATTCGTGGGTGATGTGATGGTTAGAGGCTGTCTTGGGCATAGAGATCATGAAAAACTAGGTTTTGATTCTCGGAGAAGGGGTGGGGGTGGGGGTCAGCAGAACTGCTACTTCAGAATTCCAGAAGGCAGACTTTGGCCTTTAAGGAGACAGGTTGACAAAGTCCCTTGGGAGGCAGTCTTGAAGGGCAAAAGAGTCCAGCAAGGCTGGACATTCTTCAAGAAGGAAATCTTAAAGGCGCAGGAGCAGGCTGTCCCCATGTGCAGAAAGACGAGCAGGTGGGAAAGACGACCACCCTGGCTGAACAGAGAGCTTTGGCTGGAACTCAGGGAAAAAGGGAAATTTTATGAGCAGATCATTTTGAGCGCTGTCATGTGGCATGTACAGGACAAGCAGGAGATCAGGTCCAGTTAGCCCAAGTTTGAAAGGCAGGTCCTGCTTGACTAACCTGATCTCCTTCTATGGCAAGGTGATCCACCTAGTGGATGAAGAAAAGGCTGTGGGTGTTGTCTGCCTGGATCTCAGTAAAGCCTTAGGCACCATTTCCCACAGCATTCTCCTGGAGAAACTGGCTCCTCGTGACTTGGACAAGTGTATTGTTCACTGGGTAAAAACTGGCTGGACAGCCAAGCCAAAGGAGTGGTGGGGAATGGAGTTAACTCCAGTTGGCAGCCAGTCACAAGTGGTGTTCCCCAGGGCTCAGTGCTGGGGCCAGTTCTGTTTAATCTCTTTATCATTGATCTGGATGAGGGGATCGAGCGCACCCTCAGTAAGTTTGCAGACGACACCAAGCTGGGGGGAGTGTTGATCTGCCTGAGGGCAGGAAGGCTCTGCAGGGGGGTCTGGACAGGCTGGGCCGATGGGCCGAGGCCAGTTGTATGAGGTTCAACAAGGGCAAGTGCCTCGTCCCGCACTTGGGTCACACCAGCCCGACGCAGCGCTACAGGCTCAGGGAAAAGCGGCTGGAAACTGCCTGGTGGGAAAGGGCCTGGGGGTGCTGGTCAACAGCCAGCTGAGCATGAGCCAGCAGTGTGCCCAGGTGGCCAAGGTGGCCAATAGCGTCCTGGCTTGTATCAGAGACTGTGGCCAGCAGGACGAGGGCAGTGATCGCCCCCCTGTACCCGGCACCGGTGAGGCCGCACCTGGAACCCTGTGTTCAGGTGGGGGCCCCTCACTGCAAGGCAGACACTGAGGTGCTGGAGCGTGTCCAGAGACGGGCAACGGAGCTGGGGAAGGGTCTGGAGCACAAGTCTGATGGGGAGCGGCTGAGGGAGCTGGGGGTGTCTAACCTGGAGAAGAGGAGGAGCAGGGAGACCTTATTGCTCTGTACAGCTACCTGACAGGAGGTTGTAGTGGGGTGGGGGTCAGTCTCTTTTCCCAAGTAACAAGTGATAGGGTGAGAGGAAACGGCCACAAGTTTGTGCCAGAGGGGGGTTTGACTGGATGTTATGAAAAGTTTCTTCACCAAGAGTGTTGTCAAAGCATTGGAACAGGCTGCCCAGGGAAGTGGTTGAGTTACCATCCCTGGAGATACTTAAAAGCCGTGTAGATGCGGCACTTTAGGGACATGATTTAGTGGTGGACTTGGCAGTGTTAGGTTAAGAGTTGGACTCGATGATGTTGTCTCTTCCAACCTCAATAGTTTTATGATTCTGTGATCCTAAATTATGTATTTGTTCATGTAGGCAGCCAAAACTACATTATTATTTGTATTTAATACAGCATTTTAGCATGTGCTTGGGCATACGTCCTCTAAAATATTGCTATGTTAACCTTTCCAACATGGAAAAGTTTTATTCAACGTGAAGCATTATAAATTAGGAGCCTAACTAAATTTCTGGAACGATGGCTTCGAGGGCCTAAAGAAACACATCTTTCCATCTTGATGTCCCAGAGAACATACTACGATGGAGTGCTACATTTCAAAAATAGAGCAAATGGAATCATCAAAAGTATGTCAATGCTGAGGGCAGCTTGGAGAGCAAATAACCTATGAGGCAAAGTGCTGGTGCTGCTAATGGTTTGTAGCTACAGTGCATTTGTTTTGAAACTGTGGAATAAATTCGTTAGACATCCTTAGCTTGCAGCTTGATTTTATGCTGCATCAAGAGGCGATGAATAACTGAGGCTGGATGTATAAATCAAGAGTTTCTTTTGCTGACAGCATAGCTGTGCAAATGCATCTGAAGTAAGCTTGTAAAAATACTTTTTTTTTTATGTGATGTTATTGCAGTCATTCACGAAAGGAGAACTTCATGGGTATTTCCACCTGAACACACTTGGCCAAAAGAAATTAATCTGTATTAAAATGCTATTACTGTAGACAAGTTATCCCCGTCCAGTGATAATTTCATTAAACATCTGTTAAGAGTTACACAGTTCTGAGCACTGAAAATGTTTGACTTCCTTCATCAAGGCACCTTACATGGAATAAATCAGCACTTCTTAATGAATTTATTCTGTTGAACAAGCTGAATTTGAAGGTTAGAGGTGAGTGTCACATACTTAGCAAAGCACTTTGTTAAAGGTAGTAGCTGAAGTCAACCAGAGCTATGTTTTTGCCCTTGGATATTTATACAGGAGCTGTGCATGAGTAGGTGACTGAAACAGAATAGGTTGTAGCTCTAGTTATTTTAAGAGAAGATCGTAGCTTCTGAGGGGAGGCCTAATGTATTCCTCCCACATGAGAGCTATTCTTGCCAGTATAACGCACTAAGGGGTTTCCTTTCTCTAATTAGTTCTGTGTCATTAGCCTTTCTTCTACTTCTAGGATTGATGGGGCGCACAAAATAGCGTAAGGTGCTTTAGTTTCTTTTAATGTACATCTAAGGAGTTGTACTCTCGTGTGTCTAAAAGAGCACTTTTAAAAATGCATCTGCACAGAAAATTATGAGCGTGTGCCCTGAGGAAGAGTGCAAACATCTATTTGGCTTTTGTGGTTGTACCTGTGCTCTGTGACACCTTAGCTCACAATATAATTTCTGTGGTTTACCAGGGAAAAAGAACCAAAACGGTGGCAGCTTCTCTCCTGCCCCTTAACTCATATGCTTTTAAAAATATGCAAAACATTAGAAAATAATAGAAAAGTGAAATAGTTACTTTAACTTCTTTTTGGACTAGGATTCCTGTGTTTTAAATTCTGGTAGGGAGGACTACTGGATTGTTTTTTCTGACTCTGTGCTCTGGAGGCCCTGTACATTCTATGCAGAGCACATTTGTATTTGCTTATGGTAGGTTTTGTGATACTGAACACTTACTGTAAATAAACTTCAAGAGCATAGGGTTTTTTTCTTTTCTTGGAGGGTGACACTGGTTGCTTTTTGCCTCATTGAGCAGTGGCTCGTGCTACGCTGTGGCTGATGGCTGCCCTGGTTGAGGCTGAGGTAATCTGTAGTTCCCTAAGGTTTTAGTCCTCCCTGCTGGGCTAGAAACACTTCACATGACTGTTGTGGTTTCTGGGGCAAAGCCTTGGCTCCGCTAGCTTCCTCAGGCATGTACAGGGGAGAGAAATGGAAGAGCGTATGAACTGGTCTCTGAGCTTTGAATGAAAGCTGTACTGTATGTGGCCTACAACAAAAAATGCTCTTTGGAGGCTTTTAAAGCTGTATGCTAGAACTATTTAAACATATTTTGGAAATGAGAAAATGACTGGTATTAAGAGGAACTGAGAAATGGAAGAACAGTAGTGTGGAAGGGCAAAAGAGAGAGCTAAGGAAAGTCATGGGAGGAAAGCCTGTTTCTCTGTGGCCAGTTTGGGGAGCTGGAGGAGGAGGCTGGGCTCTGTGTTACTGCTGCCATGCAGTAGGGACTGATGTCCAACATGGCTTGAAGCTGAAATGGCAAAAGGCATGCTGAATCCTATGGCTGCTCCTTGTGGGAAAGTGGGGTTTGGACACCTGATCTGGGCTCATCACTGAAATTCTTGAATGGTCGAGAGGGAGCACTTCATTACAGAGTGTTAAATCATTTGATGGTTCCTGCATTCAGGAATACTGCATAACAGAATTGTCTCATGTTATCTTCTGCTTTGCTTCTGTGTAACAGTTGATAGTGAAGCTATGTGATGTGCACTTGCCTTCCAGTCTTAGGAGCTTAATTATTTAAGGTGTTTTCTTTTTCAAGGAAGAAGAGCAGATGATAGGAATAAGCCGAGATAAAGAATTAGGTCAAGTCTCTTCCCCTGGTAACCAAATGAGCAACAGTGACCAAAAAAAAAATAATTGTTCGTGGTAATTTCTACAGTAAAAAATTCCTACTTACTCAAATGCGATGTCCTGAAACTCATTTGTAGAGCATTTTGATGAGATAGCTTATAATGATATCTTCGATAGAAACTGGACTACAATTGCTTCACCTGTCCTCTGAGAAAATGTCTCTGGTTTCCAGGAAATGCCGAAGCAACTATTTCTATACACACACACACATGCCATTTTATTCTCTAAGTAACGAAGTGAAACAGAAGACAACTCACCAAGGCAGGCTAGCTTGGAGGACAGGAAAGGAGCAAGTGGAATAATTTCTGCTGCACAAAGGGATGCCAGTTTGAGATGATCACGGAGTTAAATTCTGGAGTAGAACTTGAGATTTGAAACTTGCTGAATGCTTGATAAACCATAGGCTGCCTGTGGAGGATCTGGACAAACACTTCAGTTCTGTCATGCCTGTGAGACAGGAACAGTACTTCCCCACCAGGAGTATGCTTTGAGACAGATTCATTAGTGGAAGTATTTATGCTCTTCCATAAACAAACTTAAACGCAAATTAAGTATTTTTCTTGCTGTTGTTGTTTCTAGTGTTGTTTAAGGTTTATTCCATTGGTAAACCATGTGCATGCATCAATATATAGTTGTGTATCAATGGCTCTGTGACTCTGCTTCTCATTCAGAATAGATTTTTCCTGTCATGGTGGGATGTACCAGCTTTGGGGAGAAGTGTAACTGTAAAGTATCTTAAAGGAACTTGAGTTGCCACTGCCCATGGCCCCCTTGAATTAAGAATTTTGATTTATGTGGTTTGGATCTTTTGCATAGATTCCTCAGTGGTTGAAGGAATTTAGCTTGTGGTGTTTTGGGTTTCAGGGTTTGGGTAGGATAGACACACACACATATATTTAATTCTGGAAGTCTTCTTTCATGCATGTGTCTGAGATTAGATTAGATTATTCTGTCGTATGAGAAAAACTTATTTGTTTTGCTTTTGCACTGGTGTTAAAACTGGGACTGGTCAAGATTGAATCAATACATTAGTGTCTAACAGTGCATGTGTCATAACCACAGAGAACTCTTCAGTGGCGTAACTGTTTTACTTGCTCTGACTGTCCTGCAGAGTTCCAAAGTGCTTGCAAAGAAGGAGCTCTCCTACATGCCTGTCATTGGCTGGATGTGGTATTTCCTAGAGATAGTCTTCTGCAAGCGTAAGTGGGAGGAAGATCGGAAAACAGTCATGCAGAAGTTGCTGAATCTCCGGGACTACCCTGAAAACTTTTGGGTAAGTGATGACTAACAAGTGTAGTGTGAGGTTCTGTAGTGCTTGGGAGGGATGAAGGGCATAGACAGTATGTGATGGTTGCCAGGTTGCTCCAGAGAACTGTAATTCACGAGCTTCCTGGCAGCATCAGGAGAATATTCTCTAAGAAATGAACTCTCTCTTGAATTTCTCATGTAGTAGTCTGTCTTGCCTCGATTCTTCCTCTGTAGTATGGAGCCTGCAGATGTTATTCCAAAAATGTCTCCACTGTGATCCATTCAGTAAACTTTGTGGTCCTCTAAATACAGGAGCTGGAGAGGGGTAAATGGTGGTTCATGGTGGTGTAACAGATGCACGTGACAATGTTGTATTGAAACACATTAGCTGTATTCTTTACCTAAGCTCCCCTCGTGCCCTAGATGGCAGAGCTCATACTAGTATTTTCTCCTTCCTTTTCCCTGTGATCCTGCCATTCCTGTGAAGTCGCTAGCTCAGATGTGGCCCAGTAGAAGTGGAAACCACAGATAAGCACCTGGTCTGGGGCCATTAGGTGTGTTACAGGGAGAGGATTGGTGCCACCTTTCTGTAACAGGAAAGTTATTTTTTGCATCACCATCATTTTTTTGGTATTGAGCTTGTCTGGCACTTCCTAATGTGGGAACGCAAAGCCTTTGAGTTTTTTCTCTTCTCAATAATCAGAGAAATTCTAGTTCTTTTGAGCTGGTGATGGTGAGAGAGGGATTCAGTTAAGGAAATGGTATTCTTAAGCAGCCTCTCAAAAGCCTATAGAAACTGTTGCTTAGGAAGTGGCTTCCTAGTGAAAGATGTATATGCTGTGTCTCATATTTTCAGAAACAAAACTTTTTTTTTTTAAATTGTCATTGATTTAAATAAGAGCTAAGCAATCAAAACTAAGTTCTGTGCTTTGAACAATTAAATGACTTCCAGGCAGGACATTGTCTAGTAAAGGAACAATTCTTGGTTTCTAATCCCAGCCTCTCGCACAGGGATTTGCTTGTGCTCTGTGACTCTTAAAAGGTGTTGAATACCTTTCTGTACCACCTACGCAGTTCAGCTCCAATTCGTGAGCACAAACCACCAGCATACTCTGTATGCTGCTGTAGAGGGATTACTAAGGAGGAACTACGCCTGCAGTAAGGGAGATAGAGTTGCTGACATACACCAGAGGTTATTGCAGTGTGGACTTTTAATCTGCCTTTGTATCATGACATAATGTCAAAAGGCACATCAGCAGCACTTTGGAAGGTAGAAAGACAGAGCGTGCTAATGGGGCTAGGAGAATTTTCTCATCATTTTAGGTTTCATATAGCTGTTTAACATGATGCATATGATCATTGAGTAAAAGTGCTCTTAGATGATCTGGAACTGAAGTTGGCTGCTTGGCTAGTTTCTTCAGTCTGTCTTTGTTGGCTAAATCTTTGCTATGGGTTATGAGAACTTAGCTTGTGCAATTTGGTAATGCTCCCTGATGTTTTAGTTTGCATTCAAGCTTGGCAGAAAGCATGTGAGCAAGTGGTAAATCTCCAAAAATCTGTTTTCTCTCCTCGGCCTGCCAGTGGCAAAATTGTAATCATGCATGTCTGAGCTCTGAGGCTTGCATCTACTGCCTTGCATCTGTTACCAGCTCGGGCATTGGCATCCAAGTTACTGTCTGCAGTTGTCAGTGGTCCTCATGCCATAGTGAAAGCAAGTGGGTTGGAGTGAGGGCAGACGAGCTGGGCACTGAAACATCTCCTAGAAATGTGTTTGGTTTAGACACTTAGCAAGTTTTAGGTATCATGACACTTGAATACTTCACCATCAGTGAGACATTTGCAACAGGAGGCATGCTTGAAGTGTTTTCTAACATCTCCATCATTAGAGATGGAGTGACCTGTTTAGAGAAATAGTGTAATTTTGATAGCAAGAAGCAGAGCAGATGTTAAAGCCTAAAGGCTAGATAGAGTTCAAACAAGAGCATGGCAAGTTGGATGGGTGCAGGTAATTGAGAGGGTTTGGGTTTTTGGGCTGTGTTGTATTTTTCTGTTGTTGGTGGGTTTTTTTGTTTGTTTGGTTGGGTTTTTGGTTCTTTTTTTTTTTATTACTGCAGGGCAATTAAATTACGTAAATGAGTATGTGGCTACACCTGTCTTTGCTAGGAGTGTTCATTTGGGCTGTGCTGTTGGGAATTAGAGAGGCCTCTGGTTAGACAGATGTAGCAGACCTGAGTTGCTGCCTAACTGTAGTTCTCTCTTGGTTTCAGTTCCTGATTCATTGCGAGGGCACAAGGTTCACAGAACAGAAGCACCAGATTAGCATGCAGGTAGCCGAAGCCAAAGGCCTGCCCAAGCTCAAGTATCACCTACTGCCACGAACGAAAGGATTTGCTGTCACCGTGCAGTGTTTGAGAAATGTAGGTAAGGAAAGTCACAGGCAATAATGCTAAATGGTTATTTCATCTAACTGCTGTCACTTTGCCATGCTCTTCTTTTCCTTGTAGCATATGTCCTAGCAGAAAAGCCCTGGGACCCTTCTGACCTTTCTTCCACTAGCCTGCAAAAATTAAAGATTAGGTTTTGCTAACAAAGTCCTGGGCTTCTTGGTTATTTTTTTTAATTGTTTTGTTTTGTTTTCTGTTGCTGTGAGTCTGCATCGGGGGATCTCTAGTTGCATGTTTCATACCTATTACCAAAGGGTAATATTTCTTGGTATTTACTAAGCAGTCCTGTTCTAAATTAAGCAAATACATCACTAGAGAATCTGAGGCCCTGTGTCTTAAATTCTCGTGGTAAATATCTGCCTCAAATACCACCATTTAAAAATCAAAAAATATTTTGCTTTAAATTTCTGTCTAGATGTATTTTAGAGGTTCTCCATGGAGCTGGGGGAGTAGAACTTGACTGAAGATATATGTAGGTGAAACTTTAAAATAAATTATATCTACATTACAGAACATGAGTAAGTTTTTCTTTGTTAACATTGTTCTGAACCCCCCACCCGCCAGTTATTTCTGGCTACTTGCGTTTGCCAACTTTAAAGTGACATCAGTAAGAACATGGCACATGTGCCTTTGAAGTGATTTTTCTTTGACTAACACAAACCATCAAAGTCATGTACATTGCGATGTACTTCATGGGCAAAGGAAAGACAATGCTGTGTATCCATAATGCTGCAGTATCTTTGGGGTTTGGTAGATTTGTGCGTTGTTAGAAGGCTGATATAGAAGAAAGACAAAGTGGTTAGTGGTTTAGAAGAAAATGTTCTAGCTTTACTGAAGTTAATGTCAAAACTTCTTTTGTCTTTGAAGACATGTTTTCATGTGGCATATCTGGGATAGCTGCTGTAAAAAAAGCTTTGCAGTCAGCTGTCTTGCTATCTGTCAAGTTTTTTCTACGTATCCTCTTGCAAGTCAGGTAGATGATAGCACTGTTCCAGCTTGTCAGACATCCACAACTTCCCACCCCTAAAATGGATAGCATAGCTTGGATCTATCCTGATATGAGAAAAAGAGGTAAGTTATGTGCAGCATCTAGTAACTCCCTTAAGGGCACAGTTTAACCTTTGCTTTGAATAAGGGTGACCGTTTTGCTGAGGGTGGGAGGAGGAAAGCTTGGAAACATAGAACATCTGAGTCAAAACTCTTTGACCCCCAGTGCCCTGAGCTATGAATCAGAGACAGGTTATTTTGGTGTCAGTTTTGTTCTTTTCACTACTCTGTGTAAAGCAAGTGAAACATGGTATGATTGTGGACACGTAGGTGATTTGTGGGAAAACATTTCAAAAGGAAACAATTCTAGTGAACCCAAGTGGCATTTATAAAAAGTTTTGGGCATTCATGTAATGCACTACAGTAACACTTCTCAGGATCCTGAATATTTGAAATACCTTCAGAAAAAGAAGACTCAGATTCCTAGATTACTTATATGCTTAGGGAAGTGTATGTCACTACCTCATTCCAGAAGCTGAGACTTGCTAGATTAAACAGGGTATGGCTAATAAGAAGGTAGTATTTCCCTGTGAGGGTTCAAGGAGAAGCACAGAGAGTCATAACTTCTCATAGATAGTTTTTATTGAAACTCTATAGCTTAAAAACCCAGCCAACAAATCTCTGAGGGAAACAGCTGATGACCCCAGACTGGTGTTAGAAATTCTGGGTATGCTGTTATACTTGACTTGTTGCTTTTTGCAATGAGAGGGAGATAGTAAGTTACGCGGGGTTACTATATGTGTCTCTCCTGTAGAGACAAGGAATACATGTGAAGAGCATTTGAAAGACCTTTGTAAACAATACCTTATTTTTAGAGCTCCTTGTAATATTAATATGGGCAGGAAGTCCACAAATGTGTTTTTAGTAGAGAGCATTATGGAAGTCTCTTTTGACAGTCCATAATCTAGAAATGTAAGTTCTATCTAGAAATTATTCCTTTCTTGCATGAATACTGATGGGATTTGACCACTTATCTCTATTAACCTGCACTGACATTTGGTGCCCATGTTATAGCAGTAGCGTATTGTTGTAGGTGTCAGTATATGAGGAGGCTGTATGCTGTAGTAATTTGGGCAATTTTATTTTTTTTTTTTAATATTTATGTTGGTAAATAGTACTGTTCGACTTGTTCCCTGTAAGTCCCCAAGTCTCATTGTTAGGCTCTACCTTATAATGTGGCCTGGCAAGTGACTTTATCCCTCTATTAAAGCCTCAAATTACTTGTTCCAAAGAGCATCAGTGTGACTGCTGAATTGCTGCTCTGCCTGTGGCATCTCTAACGATCTACAGGAACGACTCTTGCAGGCTGACCTCTCTCTGGTGATACAATTCACATCCATTTCAGTTGCCAGGTTTGCAGTGGGGTATCCCTGCATGTCTCTGAAGGGAGAGACTGGTGCTGAGCTGCCTGAGCCCATTCTGGGGGCTGCCACTTAGGCTGATGCACTTTCTGCTCTTCCACAAGGGGTGGTGGGCCTGGCTGCAGTGCCTTGCTAAGGGAGGTAGGTGCAGCATGGCATAGCAGTGGAGGCAAGCCAGGTGTTTGGATCCAGTTCCAGGCTGGGTGTGACAGAGGTCAGTGTTTCCTTTTTCCCCTATTCTTTGTTCCTTCTTTCTGACAAAGGGTGTGGTTCAGCCTCTCTGAGGCTGTAGTACTATAGGATGGATGGATGCTGGTTTCTGTGGCTGGAGAGGTAATTCACCCACAATAGCAGTGATCACAGATTGGTCCTTTTTGAAACTTTTTATCAATTCTTAATGCTACCTGGTGCAGCAGTTTTGTGTTTGTTGCAAACAGGCATTGGTGACATCAGTTTGACAAGTCCCTCTGTTTTGAAAGACTGAACTTCAGAAGTAGTTTATTTATAATGTGCATACATGGGAAACTACCTCCATACCAGTGGTGCCATATCTGTCAGAATAAGCAGGTGTATTTGGATTAAAATATTTCACACAAAAGAACAGGAAAAGAACCTGCCCTCGTAACTAATTTCTTTCATAAGTGATACTGGAATTCTTTTTAGAGACTTACTTTCACAAATTCGTTTGATTCTTGAAGGAGTGCTTTTAATATTTTTATGAACTTGTTCTGCTATTTTTATCCGAGGCCATCTCTACTAGTTTTGTAGTACAGACACAGTCCCCAGAAACTTCATTTCTAGAAAGTGTTTCCTGTCTTAAGCTGTTAGGTTGTGGAGGTTGCTATGTGTACTGTTCATAGAAGCAAATGAAAATACAGATCTGTTTGTAAACCACTCATCCATTACTTACAGTAAAAATAAATGTCATAAATACTGCAAAAGATACATTAACTGTTACTTCTTTTGCCTGGCTATGTATCAGACAGTTCCTTTCAGCTGTTTCTATTTAGTTAAGACTTGTATTTTAAAACATGGCTCATGATGGATTGTAGGTAATTCCCAGTTGTGCATGCTGGGAACTACTGTCCTAGAGGGAATGCATGAGAATAAATTCCAGGGTGATGTTCTCACAGAGTTCAATATGACGGTGTTTGGGAGTTTTGTAAAGACTTTTTTTTTCCCCGTGAACTGCACTTTAGTCCTGGATTGTTTTCAGTGTTAGTGAGGCTCCTGTCATCCTCCTGAGCAAGCTGCCAGGTTTGGGAGGATGAATGATTTTTGACCAAGAGCAGTGAAATCAAAGGATTGTGTCAAGGTGGCTGTCATACCAGCAGTACAGTGAATTCAACCATTTCTTCCCCTCCCTTTCCCAGTCTTCACTTCAGACCACTGTGTGCTAGTACAAAGCTGTATGTAGGCGTACTCATTGCCTATAGATTGATTTGTCAGATGATCATTCTGGCATAATCCACCATGTCCACAAAATAATGCATGAAGTTTGAAAGGACTGTTGAGGTAAGAAAAATCCTCTCTAGATATGTAATCCGAAGATTTCTTAGGTCAAAATTAAGAAATTAAATTCTTACGTATGTAGCGCTCTGTCAGAATGCTGTACAAGGAACCAGAAGTTAAAGATAGGAAAAAAAGCTGGGCAGATATTAGAAAACAAACAAAAAAAAAAACACCCCTTTTGTCACAACAGCAATTCCGATGGAAAAATTTTGTTTTCAGTTATGATCCGTTCTGAGCCTTTGCAGAAACTTCCAAATACTGAATTGTGGTTGTTTTTTTTTTAATGAAAAAGATGTTTTAAGGTAACTCTCTTGAGAATTTTTTTTTATTTCACAATTGAAAGAAAACTTCTCAAACGCTGCCTAAATTGGTCTGAGAGTGAGACAGTTACGTTTTCAAGATACTGTGGAGGTATTTTTTTACTTGGTTTAGAACATGAAATTTCTGGACTCTTCAGCTTTTGGATGAGAAGGTCATGAGATGTCAAATTCTAATTATGTAAATACGAAATACACATTTAATGAGAAACTATTCCAGTGTGTGACACAGCACACTAGTGCTGCTTTGACTCTGGAAGCTTTCTGGCAAATTTTAATTCTGTGCAGTCTTTGACACTTCTACTGTTGTTCTTTTCGTATACTTTCAAAATGGAAAAGCTTAAGTCTTCCTTTATTTTCTGTATGGATATAACAGAGGTTTGTTTACTCCTGCATATGCTGTTATTGTCTTGAATTTGGCACTGCTTCACACCAAAAGATTTCAGTGTGATATTAAAAAGGACTGGACTGAATACCAAAACTACAGATCGGTTACAAATTGGAATGGGATATTTTTCCTGGAGTGAACACTCTGTGTTCGCTCACTCTGTGTAGGGCCATCAGCACATAAAGATGTTCCTGACCAACTCTGCAGAAGTTTTTTCAGAACAGGAGAAGCATCTTCCAATGTCTCTGAACAAGCACACAATTTGTATCAAAACTCAAAGTAGACATCTTCTAAGAGATGAAAGAGTAAGTTCTGTGTTCATCATACTTTCCTTTACTACATCCCTTTTGTTGTTAGAATAATCTCATGCTATTAAAGAATGAACTAAGAAGCTTACCCTGTATAAACCAACTTGAGCTCTTGTCTTCCTTCAATTACATTGGATTAGTAAATTAGAGTAGATTAGTAAAATCCTTCTACACTAAGAAGCTTAAAAATGGAGGTAGATAATTTCTTCAGAAAAAGCCATTTCCTACTTACATTGTACAGGGAGAGTAGTGTGCTTGAACTAGATTTTGGTTTATGTGTTGTAGTTTTTATTTTGGGCTAAAAACCTAACTGTAATAGGAAAACAATGAGGGATACAGCAGTGGCAGGGTTTTGGCCTCTGTTTTCAGGATTTCCTTGCAGCACTGAAGCTACTCTTCTGTTCTGTGCTATGAGCTCTGTTTTGCAGTAACGAACGATGTGGTGAGTTTGTGGGGGCGGGATGTTGTGGCGAGCCTATATTTATCTTTCATAGCTATAGGGGCTTCAAAACCGAACACAGATCTGTTCTGTGTAATAAAAGGCTTTGTTAGGTGGGTCAGAAGCTCTCACAACAAAGATTTGTCGCGGTGTGTGTTATGGCAGAACTCTAGAGCCCAAAATGTAAAATATGAGAAGCTACATGTGAAGTGCATATTAGTCACTTTTGTGACCAAAAAAAAGTGCTGTCATTGATCTTGGAATTCGTACCACAATGCACAGTTAATTTCAGTGTCAGGAAGATGAATTGCTTTCTGGTAATTTTGTGACATAAGGAAAATAGCATCTCTAAGGATGTGTTCAAAGAAACTTTTTTGAAACACTTCATGTGGTTTAAAACAGGGAACATTTTTTTTTTTTTTTTTTTCTGTAGAAGCTGCTTGTTTATGCTGTCTTGGTTTAACTACAGACCACCTTTGCAAACACTTTTACTGTTACTACACAGAACTGCAGGAGCAGCATTCTTGAGGCTGAAAGTTTGGCTGCAGTTTTGTTCTGTGGGATTTGGATGTTATATTCCTCACATGCAGCAGCCCAGCTGACACAGGTGGTCAGTTAGTCTGTCTCTGCCTTTGCCGTACAAGTGCCTCAGTTATCAAATAATGGGCATGAAGGAGACGACGTTTTAAACCCAATTCATGGCTGCATTAAGCCCTCTTGCTGTAGGATGTGTCTCACGTACACACTTTACCCATTCTGAGTCAAACTGTATATATTTTTCATTGTTTATAAAGTGTGTATCTGCCTGGTTATTTACCCAGATTTGCGGGGGATTTGCGTCATTCACAGTAAGTGGAGAAAGCTAATAGTTTTTCAACCATTTGACTCCTAGGATGTCCTAGGTATATTCACTGTCAGAAACTGTAACTGTGTTCCCTATGCCCAACATTCTGCACCTGATGGGGAAGGAGACAAGGGTGGAAAGAAAATCTTTCTGTTCTACTGGTGCAGCTCCTGAAAGGGTCACTGCTTATTTGGCTTCTTAAAGTGTGCATGTTGAATGTTCCATTGTCGTCTTTACCTTGGTGACAGCTCACACTGTGGTGCTATTGCTGATGACTTCATATTTAAATATACTCCTTGTGTGAGAGAGAATGACTTACTTCCATTTTATTACTACAGTAACCACATAATCTTTCTCTTCTTGTAGTTTCTGCTGTCTATGATTCTACTCTCAATTTTAGAAATAACGAGAATCCAACATTGCTGGGAGTTCTAAATGGAAAGAAGTATCATGCAGATTTATATGTAAGGCAAGTAATCCATATTTTAATTACTTTTTGGTATATAGGAGTGCATACTTACAATCACAATAGCATAAATAAGGAAATATTTCCAAGTAGGTAACAGATAGCAAATCTCTGCCAACCTGGCTTAACGAAACTGCAGATAAAACTCATATGGGATGGAAGGGTTTCTTGTAAAGTTCTGTGACTATAAATATGTGGGGACCCTATAAAAGTGTACAGGATCTTTTGGTGGTTTTGTTTTGTTTTGTTTGGGTTACTTCTTTTTTTTTTTTTTTTTTTTCATTTGTGTGTCTGTTTGTCAGCTCAGCAGCAACAGTGGGGCCTCACTCGCTCTGCCAGAATTCCAAACATCTACTGAGTGTTGGGAGGGAGTAGCTTTACAACTGTCTCTGACACCATAGCTCCCACTGAGGTGGAGGCCGAGCTCAGGACTGTGCCCGTCTCCATTTGGTGTAGTTGGTGTATTTGACTGCTACTCACTCCCTGCCAAGAAGGCGGTTGTTTAATGGAAAGTTACCTGCATTCTGTATCATTAATGTTTCTATAAGTGACGAAAACCCCAGTTGCTTCCCATAATCTTAATGAGAATGGGCCAATTCCAAGGCCCTTATTCCCAGGCCAGGTTCTACCAGCAACACCCATGCTGCAGGTACTCAGAGTATGTGATGGTTTAGGGTTGGAGCATAAGAGCCTAGAATTAATCCCACAAGTGACCAGGAGTTCATCATAACGCCTTTATAGCTATAATTGACAGGTCCAGTTGGTTTATGTTAGGTACCAACATGCAGTAGAGTATGCTGGCCTTTTCTCCTCACCTTCCCTTTTCTGTCTGTTTGAAAAAAAAAATACTTTCTTCAGAACTGATTTTGTGCAATGATAAAAAGAAACTTTATCTTGATTCCTGGACGCAACATGAGTTTGCATTCCCCCTTGGGTCTCACAGGTAGCTCAGCCTAGTGGCCTTTTGTTGGTGTACATGGCCTGCCTAGCTAGTGTTCATGGAGGAGCAGCTGGCCCTGCACGGGCTGACCCTTCTTCCAACAGCGTAGAGGTGTGTGTCTTGCTGTGTCTCCCTTTACACCCTTCCAGCCTGCTGCAAGTCAGTCTGGCAGAGCATGGAAATTGCTTTTCGTGACTTGGGTTAGCTCTTTGGCCTTCTGTTCTTCGAGCTTTCTGAAAAACTCACAGGCAGGGTGAACCTCATGGCAAAATTTCTTTTGGCAATTAACTGGGGAACATCACAGATGTTCTTCAATATCATCCATATTTGCTTATTGAAGTGCTGTAAGTGTTGCACTCAGTAGGAGTTTGTAAAATTTGGATGGCCTTGTTTGTCTCTGCTTAAATTGTGTTGGCTTCTAATGTTTGTCATGACTTTCTTAAATAAAGGAATAAAATAGTAGTATCACATCTCTTAATCTAAGTTTGTGTCCCAGCTGTGAAAAGTGCACTCTCCTGTGCCGAAGGAAGTTAATTTGATGTTGCTCTTAATGGATATTAATTAAAATACATGCTATACTGAAAAATGTAAAATTCTTAAATATGATATTAGCGTATCTAAATGATGATGGCAAGGGGATTCTTTTCTGTCACAGGATTATTGACCAAAATTCATGAAATATGATGAAAACTTTTTTTTTTTTGTCAAGAGAGGGTTTCCCAGTGATAGCAGCCATTTTGCTGGAAATTATCCAACCAAGCTGCACATAACAAAAATTATAGAAATAGGAATGTTACCTCAGAAATACTAGAGTGCTTTACGCTTGGTGTAAGGAGAAGAGTTCGGGATTTTTGTCTAATGCCTAGCTGATTAAATACAGACCTGAACTCCATAGGTAGCATAATAAATTAATTCATTCAAAAACTTTGTTTGGAAACAGAAAATTGCAAACCTTTATCTAGAAAGTGGCTCTAGTGAGCTCAAACATAATGCATTACTATTTCAGAAATCTAAATTTCTGAATTTCCGGTGCATCTAAAAACTGAAGGTGGCTGTAGAAGCAAACTATACTTTGCTGATCTGGGAGCTGTTACCACAGATTAAAGGTGGAAAATGTAGTGAGTCTCCTTTCAGATGGATAATTTGTCTGTGTAATATAAGTGCTTTTCATGGAGCTGAAGTATTTGATACTCAATTTCTCTTGTTTGCCATTGGCAGGCGGATTCCACTAGAGGAAGTCCCAGAAGATGAGCAGGAATGTTCTAACTGGCTCCACAAACTGTATCAAGAAAAGGTTGGGTTTTGTCTGCACAGCACTTAAGAGCTACTAATGCTCAGTTATTTCTCTACTAGTAGACCTTTACAACGTGCATGTGTAGTGGTCTTGCTATGGGGACTTGGGGTGGGTTGTTTGTTTGGTTTGTTTTCCAGCATGAGTGCTGTGTTTCCCCAGACATGAACTGGTCTTGTGCTGTCAGTCATGATTGCCTTTACTTTGTATTTGAAGAGCAACAGAAAGAAAACTTAAGCAAGCTTCGATAGAGTAGTTTTAAAATTCTTTAGAAAGTTGCATAAGGTTACAAAAAACACTTTCTCCTGGCTGGTAGAAAGATGCCCTTCCCCTTAAGGGCACCTCCTAAATCAAGTAGTGGGCTAATGAGGTATGTTTCGCTTTAGTGTATTACAGGTTTTGTGCCTTGTTTTACCCTGTCTTTTTTACCAAGGCAAAGATCCAGCGTTAATAGGACAGGCTGATAAATTGCATTCACATTGTGTGCGTAGAAGGCATGCATTTAAGATTGCCAATTACATGGGATGGGGACAGAATAATAATGACTGTGTGTTTGTAGATGCCTGCTGATATATATTATTTTTTTCCAGATACTTTCATATGCATCTTTCAGACTTTCAGAATCTGTTTCTCTTGGGTTTTGTTTCTATGAACATATAAGCTAATGGTTGGGGGATGCGGTCTTCGGATACAGACAGCGCTCCCGTATCAATCAGTGGGAGTTGTGGGTGTGCAAGGCACGAGGGCCTGGCAGCTCAGTTTGCTTCAATGAATTGATCTAAGTTATGTATCCGGACTGGAATACAGCAGTGCTTTGGATTTAGAAGTGAATAGAATATAGCTACGCTCTGGTTTCCTCTCACTGGGGCAGCAGAATTCTGCTGTGCCATTCGTTGTTCTCTACCCAGAATACGACGTTAGCATTTCTGTATTGTCTGTGTTCTAGTATTTTTCAGCTTCCAAACTATGCCTGTTTCTGGTTTAATTCATAGCCCCTCTTAGCAGCTTGCTTACAGGAATGTGAAAAGTAAATGTGTGTTGAGGCCTAGCTGTACATCTACTAGCTAACCTCTCTTGTAAATTGTGCCACGAACACCTAATTCAGAGATAGCCCCCGACACCTTTCTGCACAAAGGCGTTATGTTACCCATGGGTCTGTGGTCTCTACAGGCATGGAAATGTAAACAGTCCTTTCGCTGAACAGTACAAAAGTCCACTTCCTGTTAATTTATCTGTTAACCCTGTTTTATGTTCCTAAGAATTGTTTGGACATTTGCAAGACAAGAACATAAATCAAATGAGAATGTGGTGATTGTTATCCTGAATCCCTTACTACGTAGTTTGCATTATTGCATTAATTCACTTCAAAGTTTTTTTCTCTGTTACTCCATCTTTGGCAAACACTCAGTTATTTCTAGTGTAAACAGGGCATGCATCTACCCTGCTTTCTTCATAACAGCGTAGTTTGCTGGTTAGTTAGATCCATAGTTTCCTATTTAAGTATAGCAGGAAGGAATGTGTGTTCAGTTTTCCTTTCCATTAAAACCTTTTTGGCTGTGTGGCATTTTTTCGATTGGTTGTGGGTTTGTTTTTTTCGGGAGGTGGTTCCTCTTCCTTTCAGCTGTTTTACATTAGCGAAACTGTTAGTTCATTGCAGTCATTCCTGGTTTACACAAGCCCGTATCTCTGTAAAACCATACTGGGGGAATACAGAGCAGGGGGAACTTCTTCAAGAGTTCTGAGATGATGAAAGCCCCCACCTGCAGGGTAAAAATGCAATTCTGTTTCATCTTTCTGCCATGCATTTTAGGTTGGATAACAAGCAGCATTGCCACCTAGATGTTGTTTCCAAAAATGAATTGTTTCAGATTAATACTTTCAGAGTCATCAAATATTTATGGTAAAATGTACAAATCTGTATTATGTAGTAATTCATTGCAGGATAGACAAAGCAGGGGATGAATGCATTTTTTTGTGGTAGCACTCCACTTTCTGTTCCAAAGTCAGACAAGGTATGCATACTACTGAAAACCAGAACCTCTATTTTATCTTGCATTACTGTTGTATGTGCCATTGCTTAGTCTCACTGGTTTTCATAATTTTGCAGTACCTTCTCAAGACTTGCATGCTGTGCACTGAATTACGCTCTAGTAGCATGGTTTAGTAGGTGGGTGTGCCACAGGTACTGAGGTTGAGGCTGGAGTGCCATGCACTCATGATGATCAGGCCACAAAGCTGTTTGAATGAGTAATGAGATCAGCAGTTATTGGACATGAAGGGACAAGACTTCTTTTTTACTTCTTTTTCCTCTTTTTTTTATAATTGCCATTAGTAAAGGAGTGAGAGCCATTGAGAAAAGCTTGTTCCGTTCTTTTTTACCTCATTGCCTGATCTCAGTTACACATACCCATGTACCTCAGTCTGAGATACTGCTCTCTGGGAATCTGGTGTGTTTATGTTCTTGCTGCTCATCTCTTCATTTTCTAGTTTAGCCACTGCTGCAAATGCAATGAACAGGGCCTTGCCAGGTGGCAATAGCACCATGCTGTTCTACACCAAACACTGCGCTTCCTTTTTCAGACTTAGAGTAAGCACCATGTCCCCATGCTTCTTCCTCACCTGGTGTGAATTTTGTCCTTCTGCAGATGGCCAGCGCTGTATCAGTTAATGCCAAATTATGACAGAGTTGCAATTTGGATTGCACATTGCCTTTATTTTTTTTTTTTTTTGCCTTTTTTTTTTTTTAAACTGCCATTGCTTAGAAAGGCTCCCTTTGACTTCAAGGACCAGGTTGAGCATCTTAGTGCCTGGTCTGAAGGAGTGTTGTGTATTAGTCACAACTCTGCTAGCCCTTGCATATTTGTTTCCTTTTTTCACCACCTTACAGCCTCAGCACCTGAAATAGAAATTCTGCTTGAGAATCTTGATTTCCATTAAAAAGAAAGCGAGCCTCTAACTCTTCTTACTTGTAAGAGAAGCATGGAAAACAGAGCATGAAAATATATGCCGAAGTGCCCCAGGGAGTTAGCAAAGTACAACTGAAGAGGGGAAGTGCACAGAACTCCCATATTTGGGAACAAAGGATGTATTTTTGGATACTCATTCTTTGTGAGCTTCCTGATGAAAGGGCAGTGGCATACCTCTGCAGTCAGAGCTCCCTGGGGAAGGAGGAAGAATCCAATTAGCCTCTCGCAAGATGATTGTATTCTCTGATTTCCCCCCACTGCACTACCCGCCCTGCTGTCTGAAGTAACTCAGATTTGGTGGGCTATTAAAAGGAGCATGTTTCTATGCCCAAATATGATACTTCGGTGGGTGGCACAAACTGAAAACAAGCTCTGTATGCAGGGGAATCAAAGGAACGTAGTGTGGACAAGGTGTTTGAGGGAAATTTTGAGGTACGTCATGGGTTTAAATGCTGACTTGAGCTGTTGGTAGGTACCATAGGCACCCTTGCAGACAGATCAAGCCACAGATCTGCAAGGAATGTGAACGTTTTTAAGGGTAAGGAATCGTAACTGAAGAGCTGTTCCCCACAGTGACGTAAAACAGGTAGTGCAGGTGATGGCATTGACATTGTTTTGCCCCTTGGATACTTCTTCCATCTCTTAAAACTCTTGGTGAGATGTGGTCAGCAGTTTTGCTGCCCCTAATGCCGTGCAGAGCCAGTAAAGACAAAAAATGCTGTGCTTGTTTTAAGTGAGTCTGTCTGGCTCTCTGTAGTAATGGGCCCTCTAATGGCGATACCAATAATAGAAAATCCTAACTTTTCTGGGTAATAAGAGTATTTAGAAACCTAATTGTATATAGTAGAATTCAATTTACTGATGATTAGTAGCTCTGTGTTAAACCAGTCATAAACCAAAATCCTCAAGGCACTGTAAAGAAAATTTCATACGCTGTGTAATTTGTTGAAGACAGCTAATTAATTGGCCGTAGCAATCCCAGTATAATCTAGCTCGCATGCGCAAAAGAGTCATAATTTTTCTAATCTAAATAAAGAGAGTGCAAGGCTTTAATTACTGTGTAATCTCTTAAAAGCTAAATGTTCCCTTTGAAATAGATAAAATGCTAGCAGCCTATAATTGCTCAACTTGCCATTAAATAAGTAAAGAATTGTCTCTGTCAGCTGGAGCGTAAGTAAATGTAAAATCATAGCATAGTAGAAATAATGTTCTTGTGCTTGATTAGGACAATCTTGGCTTTGCCAGAATTCTTGGAAACCATCATGAAGCATTCCTTTCTTTGAAGAAATTTAGTACTTCATTCTGACTAAACTGAGGTTCCTTTTTATGTCAGTCTAATGCTAACTTAATTAATTAACCAGTTTTATGCAATAACACAGACTAATAATCTTTGGGTTTGGACAAGTAGGAAGGGTTTCCCCCCCCCCCCCCCCCCCCCCCCCCCCCCCTTTGATATCTTGGGTTGATCACAATGCTGTTCACCCATAGGGGCTCTAGAGGAAAGTACTGAATTATAAGTCTTCTGTGCTTCAAAAACCACACACCACCAAACAAAAAAACAAACCCCACCCCATTACCTCGCTTCTATTATGCTAAAAGGGAGCGTCCTTTGGTCAAATCCAGTGAGAGATTCTAAACTGTTTGCATGCTCCACTGTCTGTAGAGAGGTTCAGCACCCAAACTTCCATACTGTTCATGGGAACAAGAGGAACAAGACGGCATTTGTGGGACAAAGCAGACTGGAGGGGGTGGTGTTCTTTGGACTATAGGACGAGATGGTGTCTGCTCACCTTTTCTGACATGGCTGTGGATGCTGTTCTAGAGCAGTGGTTGGAGAGAAAAAAGGGAACAGAGGACTGGCTGCTGAACACAGAGCCCAAATAATTCTCTGGCTTGCCAGCAGTATTTGGCCAGTGGCTGTGGCTCTTGTTGGAGGTTCAACAATGATGCCTGCATTGCTCCAGGAGGGTACATCTCCTCACCTTCCTTGTTTTACTGGGCTTGTTATGCTCTCCATTTTTCCAGCTTCTGTGCATTGGAGAGTGAAAGAATATACACGTTAGTGTAAGCTTTTTTCTTTTTTCTTTTTTTTTGACTGTGTTCATTGACT
The DNA here is from genome assembly GCF_023634155.1 of Falco peregrinus. Lineage (NCBI taxonomy): Eukaryota > Metazoa > Chordata > Aves > Falconiformes > Falconidae > Falco > Falco peregrinus. The sequence goes on along the minus strand of NC_073727.1, from coordinate 49,945,451 downwards.
TCAAAGTACAAGCTTTCCAGCCGTGACTTGGTGTTTGATCTTCCTCCATAGTTACAAGCATGCAGAAAGAGGAATATCAAAGTCAGGAACGGCTGGTTTTGTTAGCAGATGGAGATTTAATTGTTGCCCTCCTTTGTTCTACTAGGATGCATTCCAGGAAGAGTACTACCAAAGAGGAACCTACCCAGCTGTTCCTATCATACCACCTCGACGACCATGGACGCTTTTGAACTGGCTTTTCTGGGCCTTATTGCTGCTATATCCTTTATTCAAGCTGCTCATCAACATGATCAACAGTGGATCATCACTGACATTGGCTAGTTTTGCATTTGTCATTGTGATGGGTAAGTTTTTTGAAACAGATTACTTACAGGATGACTGTCAGATATAATTTATTGAGGCTTATGAAATATAAACACAACTTGTGAATTCAACAGACCAGCTTTAGCCTGGAATATGTTATGTAGATTTGTTTGTTTGTTTGTTTTGGTATAGTTGTATTATTTTTTGCAAGAGCTGCATCCAAAATTTTGTTTCTGTAGGAATCAAAACGGTAACTTTCCAGTAGGTTGCCTGCAAAAGGCTTTCTTTTCTTGTGTAGTGCTGGGTTGTACTTTGCCCAGAAAAGATGCTCAAGGATGACTTACTCTGTTGAGAATTCTTTCATCTAATCATAGTTCAATGTGTCAGCCACTGGAAATCCATCAACTTGTGATTTATGGACAGCCTGTTGTGGCCATCTACTCTGACTTATGTAGCACACAGCATAGACTATCACAGGTGATTCCTACAGTTCCTGTGGTAGTTCTGAACTGCCTTGGTTTGTCTTTAAACTAGCATGTTAAAGGAAAACAAAACAAGCAGCTGGCCCACAAAAAAAGGAGGGACATCTCATTTGGTGTCCTTCATGGAAGCAGGAATCAGGTCAATTTGGCAAATAACATCGTATCTGTGTGTCTGTGCTTTATGGCATATTGGGTGCCTGTTTGAAGAATAAGTTCCCTTCCAGAGTAAGCCATACACATACAGTTTAGTTGAGTGACGTCACACCCCTCACCCCCCACCCCAAGTCCTATACTATCTTACTATCCGTGGCCTTTACAAATAGGTCACAACTTTGCTTTATCAAGAAGTGAGGGAAAGAACCTGTAAAGAAAAAAAGCTGTGATGCTACTAAGAATGGACAGCAAAAGGGCCCTTTTTTTTTTCTTGCTGTCTTACTCCCCACTTAGCTTGCTTGTGCTCCTAGCCACAAGGAAAGATTAGTAAGCAGGCTGCTGTGAGTCCTCTTTTGAATACAGTGATAATCCAAAGGACTTGTTCTCAGGTTATTCGTACGCTGGAGCTAACAGAAGACTACAGTCTGCTGCCAGAATGAGCACGAGCTCCCAAGCTGCAAAAGCGCAGCTGAGGAGCGCATTAATAGTGAGATTAATGGCCCACTGTGCAATGTGTATTGCTGCCCCATACATATCCACCACGTCTGTGGGATGGTGCAGGTCGCAGTCCTCCGCAGCTTTTGAAAGACCCCTGTGCTTAGCAACAGCTCTGTTCTCACCGAATACTTGGTGTGATCAGACCCGTAGTGCTTGTAATTGGCTAGGATTTGCAGCACTGCAGAAGACAGTGTTGCCTGTAGCAGAGGCTGCCACCTCGACTATTAGATACAGCCTATTAGATTAGGTTTAGATTAGACACAGCCAGCCAGCTCTTGCTGATGAGCAGGCAAAAAGAAAGATGATACTGTCACTTATTAGCAGACAGCAGCTGCCATGAAGAGTGGGGGGAAGAGAATCTGTGGGAGTGGAAGGAAGCTCAGTCCTCAGTGAAAACAAACAAAAAGCAGAGTTGGTTTATCCTGGTCACTTAAAAGTGGATGTGTTACTACTTGCCAGAAGAGCAACAGTTCCCACAGTGCATTATTGTCTGTTTCTGGTTTACTATACCCCTTCAAAAGCAATGCTACTGCTAATTGGGAATCATTGGTCTCTTTCTGTGGAAGCATCTCAAAACTTCAGCCAAAGCTGTCACATTGCCTTTTGTAGCCAATAGCTGAGTCTCTGTAGCAAGGCCGTTCTCCCAAGACTGTTTTACATCCTAAGGGGTATCTCTGTCATAAATGTCCTGGATGTGATGCAGCCATCATCTGACAGAGGAGCAACCACTGTTTTATTTTGCAGTTTGTCTCCAGCTTTAGGCAAGGTCTCAGAAGTGACTTCTGCAGTGGCTGGGAGGTAGTGGTACATGAACAGTGTACCTTGGAGGTTGTGACTCTTGGTGCCAATTCAAACTGCCTGGCAGATCCAGTTTGTAGCAAAGCAGGGAGGACTGCATTCGCTGTCTTTTCTAGTCCGAGCAGTAATTGGTAACTGGTGGCTTAACAATGTAAAAGGAAGATTTTTCTGTAAATGAGAGGGGTTTGCTTACCATTGTGATCAGATGATGAAACTGCCTTTTCACATTGCTTCTAGTGGATCTTCTCCCACTGCACAAATGATGTCTGGGACATCACTTTTTTTATGTGGCAATTTGACAGCTCACCTGATACTCCAGAATCAGGAAGCTTATTGCAGTCCCTGGTAGCCCTTTTAAAGTAGATTGTTGTTTCTAAGGGCAGATTTCAGTACCTAATAACATTACCTTTATTAGCATAGGTGCAGACAGCACAAGCATATGCATAAACCTTTGGTGGGAAAGAGCAGGGGAACTAGGAGATCCTTCTGCCTGATGCCCTCTGCTTCATTTGTTTCCAGAGTGTCATTTGTCTTTTGCACAGTCTCCGCTAATTGTGCTCTTCAGTAAAAAACACTTGCTGGCTTGTAAGTAAGTGACTGTTGAGGTTGAAAGAACCATGAGAGAAATGCCTCACAGCGGTCAGGCTGGAGTGGAAGCTGTAATCCCTCAGACCCCAACTCTCAGATCCAAGGAGTGAATAACCCATGTATATATAGCTCTGCTGGTTCAGCTCAAACGCGTTCAAACGCGTTCAGCCCTAAATAAATGATGTCTCCTCTTTATCCTGAGAATGCTGAGCCATCCCCTCCTGCTTTGCTGTGCAGCAGTTTGGCTATTTATACTCCTAATAATCATTGCATTGTGCTAATGTCTATCTACTGGTCTGGGACCAGGAGCCCTTTGTGGTACTACTTGAACCAACACAAGGCAGTCCCTGCTCCAGAGGATAAATAAATGCTCAAGCAGTTTGAGGGACAAAAGTGTCTTTTGGAAACTGGCTTTAGTATTATAGGACACGTGGCAAGAGATTTATGTACTTAGCTCACAACTGCTATTTAAAACTTGGGGTTGATGTTTTGGTGTTAAAGCAGTGAGCGACTCTGTCAAATGTCAGTATTTGTATTTAAACAGCAGCTGCTTTTTTCCCTCTCCTCCTGCTTCCCTGATCTCACTTGGCTTCAAAGAACCCACTGTTAGGTTGCCTTTCATGTTGTGGTAACCAGTGTTGAAGGGCACAGCCTTCATGCTCTAGAAGTATTTTGTTATAGAGTTGTCAACAGCAGTTAAAAAGGGAACGCTGGCTCGTAAAGATGAGAGGGCTTCTCTTGGCTTTTAAATGGAGAAGTAACTCTTCCATGGCTAATGCCGTAAGCGCAACGGCATCTGGGCCAGCCATGAAGTGTCAGTTACAGGCGAGAGAAGAATTTCATTTGAACCAAGTAGTAATGAGCCAGCGCTGATCCTGCAGGAGCTGGTGTATGTCCTAGTGGGCAGTGTGTGCACAGTGCTATTATCAGAAAATCTGTTTCCACGGATCACAGTACAAACTGTGAGCGAGTCCTCAGTGACTTGGCAGTGTCCTAGCGCAGAGCGTGGGCCCAGAGGGTTGGAGCGTGATGTGATCCCAGGCAGCAAGGCTGCTGATGCCCGTAGGCTGAGATGAGTAGAAGATGGGGAAAGCACAAACCAGCAGTCTTACACCAAGTTTGACAGAAAGATAGCAGGAGCTCGGTTACCTTCTGCGGTTTGCCACGGAGCACTGCAGGGGTGACTCAGCGATCTCTCTCTCCCGCTCTTCTGAGAGTGGGCTTAAACTCTCACAGCTGATTGTTAGGCACAATTCCGACTTGATCTCCCTTTCTCCCCTTCCTTGTAGTAAAAACCCCTGTTTCCCTTACTATAGTTGTATTTAAAGCAATGGCGGAGTAAATCCTTAAACATGATGGTATCACTAGGATATGCACGAAGGCCCCCAGGAGAGTTGAGGACAGGAGGCAGGCAGTGCAGGGAGATACCACTGAGGCACCTTAGCACTCATCCCCACTTTGCTTCCACAGGCTTGGCAAACATGAGCAGACCCTTCTCCTTGCACCCCACCTTCCCCAGGGTGCCGAGGGCTGCAGGGTGAAATGAGGACAGAAGGGCAGTGGTAGATTCTGCCAGGGAGCAAAAGAGAAGAAATAAAAAAAACACCTGCACTGCTGAACTAGCTATTTTTTGGTGTCCAGGCAGTGGCATTCTTGGAACCAGATGAAACCTGCAATGTGCTGTGTGGTTGCTATATAACAGCTGCTCTTACTTACGGCCTGTGTCCCTCTCCAGATGCTGTTACTATTCCTTGTAGTTAATGATTTCATGCTTACTATTATGTTATGATTCCAGATGGCAGGCTACATGCTGGATCTTCCTCTTGTCATCCCTAGCTCATGGCCAGTTAAATGTTGGAGGTGGATTTTTTTCTTGTCTGTTTGTGAGAGTGAAACCCCTCGCTTGCCCCAGTTGCGTGCATTTCCATTCATGGACTAACAGCGAAGTGTAAGTGACAGTGGACTCCAGAGCAGCCATCTCCCTTCCTGCACTGTTCGCTGCGCCGCTATCTGCCTGTGAGAGGGCTCTGCTTTCCTGGTGTCTTGACATCCAGAAGACCTGAGGGCAGCCTCACAGGCAGCCCAGCTTCCCCACTGCACCACTGGCTGTTCAGCCATCACTGTGTCATCATGTGTGACTCACCTTGTATCCAATTACCACCTGCACTTCTAAAAACTGTCATTTAATTTACTGTCATACTGCAAAACATGAGCCTGAGGTTGTTTGGTTTGTTTTCAAGGGCTGGTATTTTGAAAGAACAAAATACACGGTACAAATCTTTCATCCAAGCACGTCAAACAATAGCTGAGGTGGGAAGGCACCTCTGGAGATCACCTAGTCCAAACCCCCAGCTCAGAGCAGGCTCAGCTACAGCAGATTGCTCAGGGCTGTGGCCCACTGACTTTTGAGTATCTCCCAAGGATGAAGGTTCCACAATCTCTCCAGTCAGCCTATGCCAGCGTTCAGCCACCTGCACTGTAAAAATTCTTTTCTTCCTTTTTTTTCTTACGCTTAGAGGGAACCGCTCCTGTGTTTCACTTGTGCCCACTGCCTTCTGTCCTGTTGCTGAGCTCTACTGAGAAGAGCTTGGCTCCATCCGCTTTACGTTGTCTTTTCAGGTGTTTATGCACATTGATAAGATTGCACCAAACTTTTCTTCTCCAGGCTGTGAACAGTCTCAGCTCTTCCAGCATCTCCTCTTACGGAATATGCTCCCTCAACTTTCTTAACCATCTCTCTGGCCTTCACTGACCTCGCTCTAGTATGTCCATGTCTGTCTTTTACCAGGGAGCCAAAACTGGGCTCAGCACTGCAGATGTACCTCACCAGCGCTGAGCAGGAGGAAGGGTAGTCTCCTTCGACCTGCTGGAAACACTAATCCTAATGCAGCCCTGGGCAGCTTCATCCTTCGTTCCCACAAGGGCATGCTGCTGGCATCTACCAGGAAGCCCAGGTCCTTCTCTGCAGAGCTGCTTTCTAGCCTGTCTTCTTACTTAAATAATATATTCAGCTTTTCCAAGTTGCTGTACTTAGTTACATTTGTTCAATAGTTTGTGCTCCGCTTCAGGACAGGTTGCTTGAAGCACAAGAAGGAGCTATTTAGAAAAGTGAGGGTTTTGCGTGGTTGATGTGGTAGCACCATGTTACAGGTGGACAAGCAAGCAACTGGTAAAGCACAGGGCAGCACGGGTTACAGCTGACAGCCGTCCTCCCACTCCTCTGCTAAAGCACAGCAAACGGCGTGACACAGGACCAGCCCTGCTGTTTACAGCTGATGCCACCTGGATTCTCTTGGTGATCCTGGCTTTGACTTGTCCATAAAGAGTCCTTTGGCTGGTGAGGAATTGTTCAGGGTCAGCTTGGAGAGGTGAGGACCGATGGGATGGGCCTTTTCACCATCAGTCTGGAAGACGGTGGAATTCGGAGGCTTAGGGGAGGTTCATGGCTGTCTTGTGTTTTGGTGGTTTGGTTTTGGGCGTATTTTTTGTGAAAAAGCATTCTGAGCAGAGGGAAGGTGTTCGTGACTTCCACGTAGGTTTAGGCCTGGAAGAAGCATGGCCGTTCTGGGTATGTACAGTAGCTCAGCAGAAGTTTGGGGAGCAATAGATTTCAGGCAGCTGAGACCTTTTACTAAAAAAAAAATCCTGAAACTGTGAGGGGAGGGAAAGGGCTTAGGTTAAGTTGCATTTAACTTAAAACATTCACTTCAGGTGTACAAATAAAAAAGAAATTCTTGTGTGAATTTTTTCACACATAGTAATAATTATTCATGGGTGAATTATTCCCACTAAATCAACTATAAAAGTCTTTTAAATTAACCTAGCCTCTTATAAAGGCCCGTTTCATGAGCTATACTTAAAAAATGCGACAACGTACATTTTTGTTTGTTTGTTTACCAAGATCTGAAGTGCCCTTACACTTGCCTGTGCTCTTCCAGGCATGGGGGCTGTAGAAAACAAGCAGAATTCCCTTCCCCGTCACACCTCCCACACAGACACATCAGTCCACTTTGCCACTTGACTTCCGGGAGCCAGGTAACACCAGCAGCCCCAGAGCACCCCCATTTCACAGCCAGCCTTGCCCAGGGTTTAGCAGGGCTGAGCACGGCATTCCTGTGCCTCTCACACCCACGCTGGTTCACGTAGCCTCTTCCCTGCTGGTGGGAGAGGACATCTTTAGCCTCAGGCCAGTGACCTAGAATCTTCCGGAATGAAGTATCACAGGCAAGTCACTTGGTGCAGGGGGAGGGTGTACCTTTAACCAAAGGTCAAGCAGGGGGAGTAGGGGTAGTTACCTTTAATGCTGTAACTCTGAGAACAGTTAGTCTCTTTCCACATGCCACACTTGTACAGATCTTGAATCTTTGCACGCAGCTTTTAACTTTACTTTTACTTACTTTGCAGCTTCTGTTGGTGTCAGATGGATGATAGGTGTTACAGAAATTAACAAGGGCTCCACCTATGGCAACAATGACAACAAGCAGAAACAAAAGTAGCATCTTCAGAGACTGCTTCAATCCAAAGGGAACAAATGCAACTTCTGAAAACTCTTAAGTGCATATCATGGTCCTTCAAGCGAGATCAGAGGAAGGGCAGGATGAGCAATTGCCATGCGTATCTGAATTTGCGCTCCTTGTTATTTTTTTCTCTGGGGGTTTGGGCTGGATGAAATGCTTGACAGATGCACTCCTTTGTATACTCTCCACAACAGGTTTGCATTTGTTTGGTTGGTTTGTTTTCCTATAAAGTGTCTTGAAGTTTTGAAGAAAAAAAATAATAAAAATTCCAGTGTGCTTGTATGGTTAAGATTGTACCTGGAAACTAACCACAGGTGCAGGCTTTATCTTAACTTGCTCTAAGGAATGAATACGTGTCAGAAGAATGTTACAAGATGATTAAAACTGATAGTGGTGTACATCACACGTTAACAGTTTAACCACCATAAATACAGTAAGATGTTCCGCTTGGTTATACCAGTATTGGACTGAGGCAGCTCTGCTGAACTGGCAGAACCGCAGTAGAGTTTTTCTACATCTAGAACTTACTCCACAGTGTGTACCAACCACATGGGCCCTTTAAAACTTCAGCCAGACCCCAGACATCCAGACACTGGAGCCTTGCAGTGGCATAACCTGGACTGGAATTTGGCCTTGTGGCTTGAGCACAGCTAAGTTACCCACTGCGACATCCTTCCCCAGGCAATACATCAGAGAGATAGCTGAAACCTCTAATTCTTTCGAGAGCAAATGCCATTTATAGTTTGGAAAAACTGAGGTAATAAAATTCCTTTCAGCTTTAAACACCGATTAAAATTCCCAACAATGGTGGAAACAAAACAACTGGGTATGCTGTAACCAAGTAAGCGCTAAGCGTGCTTTGGAAGTTATGCCCCGCTCCCATACTGTTGTGATCCCAACTGATCTGCTTGTCTGTCTTTTCTGATAAATTAGTTTACATGGTGCCTCAAAACAGTCAGCCTGAGGTAACAGTTAAATGATCTTCTGCTTTTCTTTCGGGGAGAATAGGGGAAATAGGAGAGAGACCTAGGACAGTGGTATGGCTTAAGAGTTTTTTATGGCTGTCTGGGCTCGCTTTGAAACCCTTCTGAATTAAATGAAAATAGAATCAAGCTCCTTGGGAAAACTGCGTTGCTCTGACATCCCCAGTACTGATTCCCAGGCAGCCTCCACTTGTTTTTAAACTGCAGGAGTTAAGGATGTGGAAGTTACTAAAAAGAGCTTGTTTAAGAAAATTAAAAAGAGGGGACCTTCCAACTGCCAGCAGTTATGACTAAAAAAAAACCCCAGCTTTAAAAATCTAAAGATACTGAGGCTGAGCAGTGGGAATCAGGACCAGCACGTTCAGCGGCGGTACATTTTCATTGCACATAGGACTAAACCGTGAGAGTCTAGGAATGAACAGCCTATGGAATAAACCACCTACATGTCTCCAAAGAAGAAAGTGAGCAGTCTTAGTTCTAACAGTTGGTACAAAAAACCATTCTTCTTGTAATAAAACCAAGGCCAGGAGAAACGGGCTAACAGCAGAATACGAGTAATTCCATGAAGTATGCATTTGCTGTTCAGTGCATCTGATCATCTAGAAACTAGTCTTTGTAGTATGCAGCACCTGAAGAGCAGGTAGAGTAGTACTATAAGTAAAAGTTTTTTGAGTGTGGGGGCAGTAAAACATACACTGTGAAGGAAGGAAAAGGCCTTGGGAAGTGTGAGGGACTAGGTTTGGGGGGCTTTTCCCCTCACCCATCTTACGTACTCATACATTCCCCATGCTCTGAACCTTTCTAGAATAGACTGTATGATGTCATGAATGTAAAACATGGGCTTCAGCGTAGCTCTTCCAACACATGGAACAGAGCCTGAAATCAGAAAATACTGCCATGCTTACAGAGCTGTTCTTTCAATAAAGCACGTGCCCTGCACTCTATCTACTAAAACAATCTTAACAGCGGAAAACTGAGTATTATAACCTGTAGTAGTGCCTGAAGGTCCAGCTATCCTGTAGTAATGCATCAGGCATGTTAATGAGCCAGACCTGAAGACACAATACCCAAGACACTAAAAAAACATGGTGGGGGTGGGAGAGAGAAAAAAACCTGTCCAAGCAGCATTTTGATGCCTTACCTGGTGGATACGGTGGGCTTTTCTTAAGGTGGTAGAATGAACCCTGTACGCAAGGGTGAGTAGCTCTGAGCAGCAGATACATATTCATGTAGTGATAGAAGTCGCTTTTTTGCCTTTTTAAAGAGCCACTGATTTAACACGCTGGTAGGGAGATGTTCAGCACTCCTTACGAATCGTAGACCTTTCTTCCAGCTGCATGCAGTGCCACTTCACCCAGAGGAAAATACCAAACATGTAAATACTTCTGAAAGAGTATTTAGACTATTTCTTACTCATTCCCCTGGGACCAACCCTTAGAACAGGCCGAGGGCCTTAACATGCCACTCCCAGATCCGTCCTCCCAAGCACTTCCAGAAGTTCTGGCATACCAGGACTGCAGCACTGGGCCCTTCCAGTGTTCACTGGCAAACAGAAAGATTCATGGTACTTGCCAAAGTTAAACTAGTCCAGGTCACTGTACTAAAAGAATGACATAAGTCATTAGGAAGCAGTGTTTGCCCCTTGTCCCCACAAGCAACTGTATGTTCTACAACTGCCTTAACGAAAGTAGTCTTAACGTTTGTTTATACAAAAATAAAAGTATAAAAAAGCTGATGTGCAGTGAATGAGTTTTCTTTTGGTCAGCAACAATGAACTAGTAAGTTTACTTCTCACCTTTACCCTGACTCGTAACAGCTGTCCACAGCTGCTGTTAGCGTACAAGGGCACCTGAAACAAGGCGAATGAGGACACAAACCACTCGTCGATACTTCTGATACACCACGAGGTGAAGCACGCAGCAGGCCAGGGGGCACACCTGCCTCAGGTACTTTCAGAGTCTGTTGCTGAGGATGCTGCCATGCTTCCCCTCCTAGCATGACTGCAAAATAGAGAACTGAAGAGAATGGAGGGAAAGTCTTTGTTTAAATTCAGCACAGTATTTTTTGAGAGCCTAGACACACTGCATTGTGCTTTTTCTAGATTTCAGTGAATGACCTCCGGCTTTTAATGTCATTCTTTATCAGCTCACTCAGCTGCTAAAAACCCCACACCTGTAAGAAAACCAAGGGTGATGTGGATTAAGAGGGGAGACGGGATTTAGAATAAAGCCAGATATTAAAAGCAAGTTCTCTGCTTTATAAGTTACCCATTTTAAGGTCTAAAGCTGTAACAGGAATATGTAAACTTCCACTAATACTTACAAGTAACAGTTTTCAGTTAGTCACCTGTAACAGCGAGCCAAACAAAATAACTAGATCAAGTGGTGCAGACTGTTTCTTCTAATTGCTAACCATTTCTAACCTGTCTCCATTTTCTGTGAGTGATGACAGTCAGCGGGGGGGGGGGGGGGGGCGGGGCAGGGAATCAAAGTCCAGAATCAGAAATCAGTTTTACAAAGCTAACAGTGAGCTCTTGTTTTTACCAAACAGAACACAAGAATAATCCTGACTGAGTCTCCTCTTGGCCACAGAAATGCCGTGCAGACCCGTCCCTGTGCACAGCATCTGTGTTCAAGAAGAAAGTTATTTCAGACCATGACTCTACCCCTGACGTAACAGGTGATGTCAGGAATTGCAGTCACCTTTATTTCCTCAGGAGATGATGAAGGTGGGACACCTTAATTCTGTTATCACTTGTGCAATAAGCATCTTACACTGCATGTCTTGAACTTGACAAAACATTGACTACTGTGATATAAAAGAAGCTTATTGCGGTCAGTTTAGCTTAGCAGTCTTAAGCTACAGTGTGACAAAACCCCACATACTTATTTTCAGAAGAAAAACCCTTCACCCACAACTCCTAAAATAAACCATTTATTGAGAAAAAACTTTTTTTAAAATTTCATTAATCAGCCTTGTGCATAACAAATCTGAAGCTTGCCAAAAACAAATAAACAAAAAACCGGTAAAAGTTCACAGTCAGTGCACTCAAACAACAGATTAAAAAACAAGGTCCATAACGCCTGATAACACTACAGCATTTCTCTGAACCTAAACAGTTCAAAAATACTACATATTAACATTACGGTTCTCATCCAAATGAGAAACAGAAGAAAGAACAAAAAAGGTATGGTCCATATACAGTAGTAATGGCACTTTCACCGAAACATGCAGCTTCTTCCAACTTGCAGACACTGTCACATGAGCAACATGTGCCAAGTAAAACATAGAGGAGCAGCAGAGAAAGTGACGCTCGTCACCTGTGCAGTCTTCGTAATTTCAACTTTTATACTGTTTCTCAGCACAGTCTTTATGTAAATATTACATACAGTAGTGATTAAAAGGTATCTTGCCAGAATAAAAAAGGCCAGAGATTGAATAACTTCATTCTTCATCTGTGCAAACCTGTGAAGGGGACAGGAGACAATTCATTCAGTTGCCCCCCTACTGCAGCAAGATGACAGCAGATCAGTTTCGTCAAACATCTCTGAAGCTCCCTATACAGTAACAAATCAGAAGCACTGACATGGCAATACTGACGTTTCCACTGCCACCATGCTACTCTTAATGTGCCTAAAGAAATACTCTGCCTGCGATGGATGGGATCCGGCTACAGCTGCACTGATGAGAGGGACAGGCGTGACGATCCCAAACAGGCTGTTACTGACCCAGAATACCAACGGGAACAACTTCATGCTGGAAAATGGGACAGAATTCAGTAACCTGCTGTGCTCCTGCTTTTTCAAAAAAGAAGTTGCTAAGACACCTACATTTGTAGCTCTGAATATCTGCCTATTCTTAAGAAAAGAATCAAACCACAGTACGTGCAAGAACTGCAGATCATGACGCAAACTGCCAGATGAACATTCAATATGAACAGACAAAAAAAGCAGCCCCTTGCTCCGAAGGGTGGTCGAGTTCTCAAGCAGGTACTTGTCTCGCTGTTTATGGAGGGGACCCTCATCTCTATGCAGTAGAAGCCAGTGCATACAAACCCACTGAAGCTTTATGCAGAGCCCTTCAGATCCAATTAACCGACCTGAAGCTTGACAAGTCTTTCTAACATGAAGATAATGCATCTCAAAACAGCAGTGAAAGTTCACTGCGTGGTGCACGCCAAGGTTCTAGTCAAATGTTTGCTAGCAGCTTCGCGTGTGCCTCTGAAAAGTTGCCACACCTTGCTTTCTGGACAGCATTGAATTGATACCAGCCTCCCACTGGGATACAAGCCCTGCAGCTTAGCTGCAAACCATGAAGCCAACTAAAAGCTATTTCCGATTCCCATCTGCAGTCTTTGTAGCCAAAGCCATGAGACAAACCTTGACAAAAGGATGATCGAGGAGCTGGCTGGCCGTCCACCTCATCTTTGGGTCACTTTCCAGGCAGTGGCAAAGGAAGTCTTTCCCTTCTGGGCTCACTTTGTCAGGAATAGGAGGTTTATGACCCATCCCCACTTTATACATGATCTGGAAGTTGTGCTCATATTCGTGCCAAGGCCTCTGCAACAAGTAACAGCATTGCTGAGCGCAAGGTTTAGCGAGTAACTTGCTATCCAACAGGGCGTGTATTTCTGGACCCCAGGAAATTAAAAACCACCCCGGTACTTGCAGACTTAAGGGTGACAAACTGGTGGGAGCAGGACCAGAACTTGCAGAGGAACTGCCGCTACGAATAGTTTGCACTTGTCAGCATGCGAAACATCCCTACCTTGCCGGTGACCATCTCTATAACGACACAGCCCAGGCTCCAGATGTCTGCTGCGCGGCCATGCCCTTCTCCTTTAGCTCTAGTAATCACTTCTGGAGCCATGTACGCTTTGAAACAACACATATGATGTCATCAGTTAATACAGCAGAAGGACTAGTATAAACTGATTAACTGGGCAAACCAAATGTTTTTATTACATCTGAAACAAACTACCACTCAGCTTTTATTGCTAACTTTTGCCGTTTGCTGACTTCTTGTTCTTTGACGTGTTTGCAGCATAACTGCCTTTCAGTTTGAAAAGTAGTAGGGAAAATGTTGGTACAGTATATGCTTTCGGTTATTTTCTTTTTTTTTTTTTAATAGATTAAGCAGCTGTTCACTAAGAACAGTACGGTTTCAGTAAGGCTGCAAAGACACAATCCCAGAAAACGTCAAGCTCCAGCATCTTATAGATCCCAAAAATACCATTTTATCTCTCCAGTTCCATCATTCACTGATTATTTTGGCTTCCGGATGTAAAGCACATCTAACCAGCTAAGGTAAAATAAGGTTTCTCTGAAACACATCATCGTACTCCTGCCCAGACTTTTGGCAGAGGTATCTTCTTTTATGGTAACTAGACAAATGCCTGCCTAGCACGTGCTTCCTCACCTGCAGTCCCCAAGGTACTGTTCACTTCTCCAGGCATCGTCTGCGTGTTGTTCTTCAGTTTCACTGAGCAGCCGAAGTCACCTAGTTTAATCAGTCCAGATGAGGTAAGAAAGATGTTGGCTCCTAGGAAACACAATGAAAAACAGGAACACTTGTTAAACTAGGGCTGAATTGAGGAGTAAGGGCTCCTCAATACACTCTTGGAAGTTACACAGTAGATAACAGCTGAATTCACACTTAGATCTTTACCTGTGGATTAAGTGTGGAATATGATAGCGTTAGATATGTCCCCCAAAGGGTACATTGCCATTAGCCAATGGGATTTTTGGTGGGCTTGTGGTAACACTAAGTGTACTGCAAGCTGACAACAAGAAGTGTTCAAAAAACAAAGCAGCACGGCAGGCAAACTCATCAGCTTTCCATACATGCTCATTACAAGAAGTTACTCCTCCAGGGATTTATGAATTCCAGTGCTTATCCTCGTAAGCTTTGCACTGCGAAAAAACACCTGTCCTTAAGGAGCTTCCTTGGCAGAGGCCATTGCTGCGTACCTCCCGCTAGCCATCTTCTCAGTTCTGCTGAGTCAAGACAGATGACATCGTACAGCTGTGTCGTCACGGCCAACTTGCAAAATGGAGCCTACAGCATTTTATTATATGTACTACCAAATGTCCACTCCTGTTGTGCTCTTACTTCAGAACTTCTGGAGGAAGGCTACTGGTATATTAGCTGGCTACACTCCGGCTTACACTGGAAAAAGTTTCCCTAGCACAGCTGAAAATCTCCAAGGGGAATCTGCGGTTGGCTTCAAGTCACTCGCTCTACACAACACTGCAAAATAATCCAAGTGGCTTTGATAGCCACTGTTTTTCCTTCATTCACCATCCTGCCAAAACACGTGTTGACAGCCAACAGGTAACAGGTAGAGCAGAAGGAACTCGCTATACACTTGTCAGGCCAAATCCTGGATTCTGCAAGTATCACAATGAAACCACAAGTAGGTTGCAAGAGTCACCTGGCAGAAACACAGCTTCAGCTGTGATCTCTCTTGAGGAAAGATGAATGGCACACACAGAACAAAACTGTATGCCTGCTCTAGGAGTAGGCAAATATTGGGGACTTCATTACACACAGCCTTTTCCCATGTCACACGGAAGATTCTTTTAAAAATGGCACATCTAAATACAACCCTCAGAAGTTTCTCACTTTTGTTCCACCTTGAACATAGCTCAGTGCAGGAATTCTTGGCTGTTCCTCCTTTGTGTTATGTTCTCCTAGGTAATGACTTTTTCCAGTTAGCTTGGCTGGGTGTCCCTAAGATATTCATGGAAAATGAAAAGAATCTTCAAAAAGCTCAAATCAAAAAAAGGCAGTGCAGGTCAATGATGCCAAAACCCTGCCCATTTCTCAAAGGGCTTCTCTAACTACTATAAGAATGCTTGATAACTACAGCAAGATTTATTTAGTCCAAAAAGCGTTGTACAGAACTGCACCAAAAGGAGGTGCGAACTCCTTAACAGAAATAAACCTTTACCTTACTGTAAGCCTTTTACAAGTTCTGAAAGAAGAATAACTTTCAATGAATACAACTCTTCTGCACACTGTGTCCATAAGTCTTCCACACCTGGCATTCAGGCGCCTGCACATACTCAAAACTAGAATTCTTTGGCTGGATTCTGCAGTTTGCCATCAAAGGGACGTACATGCCCCCAGTCACCCTACAATCACAGGCATGTGTAATGGAGCTCGGCAGACCGCCCCTCAGCTCCTCGAATGACACGGAATCCAAAAACACACCACAGCAGTACAAGAAGGCAGCTCGATGGGACACAAGTGCAGGCAGTGCATTACAAGAGTGACAGTTACTCCATCAACAACTTTTTCCTTTGAACTACTGCCTGCAGCTTTTCTTTTTATAATGATTTTCAAGCAATTACTTGTCATATAGAAAGCAAGTGCACTTAGCCCAGACAAAGAGTTTAGGAAAAATGGCCGTCACTAGCAAACACTTCTACAAGGTGTTTCGGAAACCTGTGTTCCCATTCCTCAAGAAAGCAACATGCAAATTTCACAGAAGGCTGCAAAGCCGTTTCTGACTATTGCAGCAGGTGGAAACTGGCAGAGCTGAAGTGCAACGATCTCTCTTCTGACTGAATCTAAAGCTATTGTGATAGTTTCGTTTAATACAGTTCAGAACCTACTTACAAGGCCTTTCTAATTAAAGTTTGTCCCTTTAAAAAAACTAAGTAATGACAATTCGGCATAAATGTTACTGTGAAAGCTCCTGTGAGCCTTTTCCTGAACTTTTCCCGGACTATCAAATGGAACAAAGCAACAAGCCAAAGCTTCGCCACAAAGAAAGAGACAGCACTTGAAGACTCATGTGGCTGACATTTTCTGTCAGCTGAATAAGGCTTCCACTGACGCGCTGTCTGCTGGAGCCTCTGTTACGTAAGACACATGGTCTCTGCTTCAGAGACAAAGACCAAACTCCAGGAGCCTTTAAAAAGGGTGTCCTTGTTAGATGAAACCTGCACAAACACAGCAGGACCTGGGTAAGAGAACAGGAGACACAAGGGCAGCACTTTGACGATGCTCAATGCTCTTTATGTTTGACAGTTAATACTGCTGGGAACATAACAAAATTCCTACCGTATCTGAATGGTTAATAAGCAAAATAAAACCAGAGAACATGGTTTAAACAACAAAAAGGCACAACATGCCCATCTGTGACTTCTCTCCTCCTACACGTACACTATCAAAAGCATCTTCAGGGAGTACCTGGCAGATGCAAGAAATGGCCCAGTTCTGCACTGCCCTATTGCCATTTATACCACAAGACCTTCTGGGCAGACTGCAAAGAAAGCGCAAGTGTCAAAAGCCATACCCTTACTAGAGCAAACAACAGGAACAACCCAAAACATTTAAATGAGGTTCCATGCCTTGTATCTCTGTGCTGAGTCAGCCACATATTAAGTGCAGTGAAAAATGCACTAGCGTGGTATTCCAAAGGTGCTGGTGTAAATACTGTGAGCCCCAGCAGCGCAGCAGCCAAATTCATTCAAGAAACAAGCAGGTCAAATGCTACCCTTTAATGCGAAAAATCAGCGTTGGCATCCTCGTTTACTCAGTCTCTTAGAAAGAGTGACACATGCCCACGGTCTCCCATTGAAGAGCCTTCCATGCTCTTGCTGAATGACTTTCCCTCCCTTATGCTCATCATGAAGACAGGAAGGCAAAAATGGCAGAAACTTTGAGCTAACAACAAAGTTAACAAGAGAACACTAACACTTTGATGAAAACTTCCTGGCCTGGAGCGTCTCCTTCACGGGTTTCCGATTTGCTGAAGCTTCAGATACGATCCCGTCATTTTCTGTATTCACTCTGAAAACAGTCTAAGCGTTCTTCAGGAATATGCCCTTCTCCCCCAGAGAGAAAGCACCAGACATGACCTCAGCGATTAATTCCTCTCAATTCAGCACTTGTGAGACCACGCTTGGGAGCGCTGTGTCTGGGTTTTGGGCTCCCCGGTACAAGACAGACATCGACATACTGCAGCAGACCCAGCAGAGGGGCATCAAGATTGTCCACGGGCTGGTGCACATGATGTATAAAGAGAGGCTGCGAGACCGGTTTGTTTGGTTTGTTTAGCTTGAAGAAGGGAAGACTGGGGAGTGCGTGCAGGCACGGAATTTACTGCTGTTTTCACCTGCGTAATGGGAAGATACCAAGAAGACTGAAACAGACTTTTTCCTCAAAGACACACTGTGAAAGGACATTGGAAACAAATAGCAACCCCTGCAAATTCCCAGGAGGTATCAGGAAAACATTTTTTCACAATGAAGACAGGTCAGTCATGAGGATGGGGCCCAGAGAAAAGAGAATCTCCATCCCTGGAGATACACATATCTCAACTAACCAACGTACTGAGCAATCCCATCTAATTTGGCATTGGATCCAACACTGAGGCTGACCCTGTTTTGAACAGAGGGCTCAGCCAGAGATGTCCAGAGCTTCCCTTCTGCGCTAAATATTCCATCATTCTCAATCACTGAGCAGAACAGCTTCCTTGCGAAAAGTGAAGTAATTACAACTGAAGAATCCCACCTTTGCCACAGGGGTTAAAATCCCATACCCAGAATAGAGATTAAAAAAGTAGCCCAAAAAACTTAAATCGCCTGCTACATACTAGCACCAACTACTTTACACCTTGATGCAAACGAATCAAAAACAGTGCAGCCAAGTGTAACAACAACCAGCCCTCAGTGTGCTCTCACACCCACAGGTTAAAAAAAGATTGGAGGCAGCTGTATCTTGCTTCACCTCTTATACTCACAGAACTGGATGCCGTAATACCATCTAAAAGACACCGGTGGCACAAGCAGACACGACTAACCGAAAGGCTCAATTTTTGAGCACAAGGTCCTTGCAGACAACAACTGCAGGATACGTATAAACAATTACTCTAAGAATTTATTATTATCTGCTAAAAGAAACAGGTCCACAGTGATTAGCAAACTGGCCATGAGAGATCTAGTGTGATCCAACAGCAAGATTTCCACAGAAAAGCAGTTTTAGCAGTCTGAATGACATCATTCTTCCCTACCAGAAAAAAACAGAGAGTACCTGACTACATAAGAGCTAAAATTAAAACCAGTTTTCTTTACTGTTAGCCTGAAAAAATGGGGATGCAACATTAGCATAAATGGAGACAGAGAGCAAAAGACTTGCAATGTAACATCACGCATCCTTTATAAAAATACCCTCTGTGGTCTGTCATCATATTCTGTCATTAAGTTTCATGAAGCTCTATACATAGATGTGTCTGGAGTCACCCTCTGTTTACAGCTGCTGTTACTCTCAAGGAATACCCCAACCTTAAATATGAGGAACCTGTTGCAACAGAAATGCTCTCAGATAACACAGCATCACAGTTCTGTTAACCAGCTCTTCTCGCTTCACTGCATTTCCCCAACGAGAGGAAGACCTACTTAGAAATATATCCAGAAATCAGCAATGACATAGAGCAGCACAAAAGAAATCGCTGTCAGCCAGCCTTGGATTTTGATCACAACAAGCTTCCACGAGAGTGTAATCCAGCTAAACAGAACCTGGATATGGAACGATCAAGTAAAGGGCAAGGAGGGCACTGTGAAAAGCACAGAGGGAAATTCACAACTAGCGAGAAACCTTTGGTGAGGAAGGAGAACCAGAAAAGGCAAGATTTCCAGGGAATGGGAGTAAGGGAAAGTATTTTCTAGGAAAAAAAAGCCAAAACTGACTCAAGAGTGGCCTACCTGGGTGGGAGGCCTCTGGATCGTAGATAGTTCTTTTCCCAAATGAGAAGCACGAGGCCAAAGGACCAAGAGCAACTGGGAACCTCCTACACTGCTGCGGTGATTCAAAACCCTGTGAGCAAGAGGGACATAGAAACCCAGCATCGTTGGGTTGCACTGCCTTGTCATAAAATGAGCATTCGCAGGGCATATCGTGTGCATTGTTTCCCCTACCTTCTGTTAAGTTTCTGCCATAGGTGAACAAAATATGCCAGACTAATAAAACCAAGATAACTAGACATGGAGGATGTTCTTGGAAGGTGCAGGAAAAGAAAAATGAATGTGATATGTGGACTGACACTGGGTGTCTTAAGCAAATGCCATAACCAACCCCCCTTCAGTTATTGTAGTTCCAGTCTGCTCATTTTATAATCAAATGCTGAGAGCCAGGCATGAGTAGATAAATGTATGGCAAAAAAACCACTAGATAAGTAATTTTACCATACCCCATTAACTTCTTTTAACTTCTTTTACTACCATGCTTAATCAACCATTCATCTGAATCCTAACACTCTTCTGGAAAATGGGGATCACAAGGAAAAGTTCTGATGAACAACTCGAGCACTGTACACTGCTCGTCAGCTCCCACAGAACGCAACTGTTTCTTGCATACATGAGAAGAAAAACAACATTACATAACTCGGTATATAAAAATACAAGGACAGAAATTTGAGTTTGGATGAATCCCAACAATCTTAACCACCTCTACAGAAAATATATAAATCATGGGCAGAATGTATGAGTTTGCAATGCCAACCGTGAACATTTTTTTTTATGTTCTGCACTTAAAAAGGAGCATGTAACTAGCCAATAACTTACAAACTGAATATCGAAAAATGAGTAGAAGGCTTTATACACTTAATGACTGTATAGATAATGTGCGCTAAATCTGCAAATACGTCTCCCATCCCTCCCCCCCGCCCTCATCTACAACACTGAAACAACAACATTACCTTTTTGGGTTAACATTACCTTTAATGTCTCGATGAACAATACCATGTTCATGTAGTACATTGATAGCAACCGTGATTTGCTTTGAGTAGAGCCTAATGACATGCTCCTGAAGGCCCAGTTTTGATACCTCCTCCAGAGTGCCCTCATCACAGTACTCCATGAAGATGTACATTTCTTCCTGTTGTGGGAACCAAACCGGATTTGATTGGGTTTTGTTTGTGTTTTTTTCTGGGGTTTTTGTTTGTTTGTTTTTGTTTTGTTTTTTTAAAACTTTTTTTAAAAAAAAAAAACAACACTGAATTAGGATCAAGTTTTCCTTCCATCTTTCGTTGTTTGTGAAAAGTAATGGAAGTACCATGTAATGTTTTAATGGAAGTATCTCTCACCATGGGATCTAATAAATCACCTCTTCAGAGCTCTATTCTCTTGGGTAGGGGTCCTCAAACTTTTTAACCAGGGGGCCGGCACGCGGATGAAGCGGCAGGAGGCCATCTGCAGCTGCTTGGTTTCCCACCCCCAACCCCCGGCGGTTCTGTAAATACCGGGGGCCGGACTGAGGACCCTGGGGGGCCGAATCCAGCCCGCGGGCCGTAGTTTGAGGACCCCTCCTCTTGGGCATTCTTCAACCTAATATATTCTATTGCACAGCTAAGGAAAATCGAAAACCTCTGCTACATGTCCATCTGCATCGTTTCTACGTAGTTGATACTATTTAGTGATATAAAATGTGTTACGCTGGCATCAACCAAAAAGCACTTTGGAAATTCTGTAGGTATATTACACAGAAATACAAAAAGCTCCTTTGCATGTTTAGAAAAAAGGCAAAATGATGTTTTGGGCTTGGTGTTGGTTGCCCCCCTGCCCCAGTTCCTGCAATAGCATGTGTTGATTGCTTGGGGAGGGCAAATTTTTTGTTGCTTTCTGTGGCTTGAACAAGCATACCAACTCTAACTATAAGAAAAAGTTAGGTTCTTGTTGCCTCTCCCTGTCTGCAAGCTCAGGCAATTTCAGCCAGACTTAATTTAACACAAGAAGACGGCAAAGCCACTATGCTCTTAGAACTAGCCTGAGAAACCAATGCCCCAGTGGCACAGACACCCAAAGTTGTGTCCCCAAGCACAGAAATGCAGAGAGCAGCCTTTATGCCCTTCTAAACCAGCAACTGGTCAGCAAATCAACTCGCTCATACTGAGCGAATCAGTCAAACCCACACACTGCTTCCCAGCCAGGCACCAGGTGTCCTGTTCCCTGCCCACCTCACTGGGCAGATACAGGAAGGATTGAGACTCACACAGGGAGGTGGGAAGGGCATGTGGGAAGCAGAGAGCAATAAAAATACTGGATGTCTCAGCAGGCAGCTCTGAAATCCAACTCCGTAAGAAAACCAGGCTTCATTAGTTCTGCTGCTCAAGCAAGAAAAGTCATTCTTCCTTCTGAAGAGATGTTAGCCGAATTCCAAAAGATCTTTCTTAATATACTTGCTGGCATCAAGATTTAAATGCCAGCACAAAATTTTTCCAGAAATCAACAAGATATTGGGTGCAAGCTCTGCTGCTAACACTGAAGGGTTTTAGGCTGTCTAGTCTTTATCTGCATACAGAAGTTACCATACCATATACGATATAGCTTGCTTTTAGAGTAGTTAAACAGAGTAGCAGCATACAATAGCTCCAGCATTACTCAGTCAATTCACTTCTTGTGAAACTTCTGTGTTCATGTACAGGTTCCAAAAAAATTGTCCAAACTATTTCAGAGACCTCAACAATCAGAGAAAAAAAAGACACACTGCAATTCAGAGATATGCAGACAATTAAGCTAAACTAGAATGTTCTCAAGTGAAACCTCCAACGATCCAAAGCTGCTTAGAATTTTTTCGCTGCCCTATCAGACAGCCCCAATAATTTATGTTTTCTTACCCTATGGAGCTCCACACCAAAATAACGAACCAGATTAGGGTGTTTGATGCCTTCAAAAATCTTCAGTTCATCAGCTGTTTCTTTGATGGTTTTGTGATCATTAGGCTGAAATCTTATCTGAAAGAAAGAATTTTCATTATTTTGCCACTATTTCAAATTGCTAAGGAACAACAAAAAAAAAAAAAAACAAAAAAACCCAAACCCCCCCAAAACAACCCCCCCCAAAAAAGACCAAACAACCCATTATAAACACAAACACAAATCAACAGTTTTACATTCTTTTAAAAAAACAAACCAGCATCATCACACTAAAAGCCCCAAAATACCACCCCAAACCTAAACAAAAATGAACACCAAACTGTTTTTTTGAAAATTGCATACAAATATGATGATTTATAAACATCATAAAAGCAAAATGTTGTTAATTAAATGTATCAATACACACATGTATGCACATATGTATCTCTTCTGAGCCTGCCTTCTAGCTTAAATGGGGTAGACAGACAGTACAAGAGAATCTGAAAGTAACATCAGGAAGAGCTCCGTCATTTGAAGAGATTTTAATGACACTGTGGTTAAGACACTAAAGTCCAAAGAAATCTCAGGGGGCAGGGGGAATGTAATGTTTTTAACCACAAATAAACAAATAAACCTTCTCCCAAGGTATTCTTAAGCAAATCCAGAAAAGCCTTTTATTTGGAAGTTGCAAAGAGTTTGCATTTAAGCCTGCAATGGGAAGGCTGGGAATGTTTCTTGGTGAAATGATTCTGGAAGTTAAAAATACTACAGGAAAAGGCAGCACCCTGTGCATTTAGCCTGCTAGTGAAGTGACTCCCAAACAAGGTCCATTTAATTTACTTGAACTTCTGCTAAAGAGCACGCACATGCTAATCTGTAAAAAGCACTTGCATCTAGAAAGCAACTCTGAATTCCAGAAACAGACCGCTACTCATGGGCAGAAAAATGTTATTGCATCAGGAGAAAAAAAAAAAACACAACAGAAAAATTCCAAGTGTTTGTATTAGTCAGTGAATTAGTGCGTTACAAGAAGTTAAGCACAAACCCAGTCTTGGTTTGTTTTTTTTCCCCACACCTTTGAGATCACATACATATTGTATGTGTGGAGGAACTGGCTCATAAAACATAACTGCTCTGGCATCAAATGGCTGGCATGGTAACCGTTGTGAACAGTTGATGCTCACAGTTGTCTGAAGATGCAGAAACGCAATAAAACTAAACAATACAAATATTTTTAAAAACAAAGTGCCGCAGGGAAAACAGATCTCTCTGCCTACACAGCTTTACTTTCTTCTATCCTGAAAATTAAATTTTCTGTACCCACCAGGTTAGTCAACAGTTTTGTGACTCAGCCTAGCTCATTTAAACTACAGGAGAAGCGTAAAAACATCCAATGTAACACTTCCAATTTTCTGCTCTAAGGAATGAAGAAAAAAGGAATAAGATGTGAGAGGGAATATTGCAAAGTAAAATATAAGTCTGTGTACAGTCTTCACTAATCAGAAAAGTCTTTCCAAAATAGTTTAAGATCTCTTAATGGGAGTTCACATATATTAAGCAAGCATTCATTAAGTTCACAACACCCCATGAGATTAGTAAAAAAAAAAATAAATATCCATTTTACATAGATTTAAATTGAAAATGGTAAAATGAAAATAAAAAGTTTAAGCAACAAGTAATAATAACGGAGGTGGCTACATGAAGAAAGAATTCGTCTTCCCATTCTTTCCCTGTTACTTAACAACAGTGTTCAGAAATCCTTAATGCCTGCTAAAATCATGCCCATGTGGTTTGGGAAAAAAACAAGGACAACAGTGATTCTTGTATAGAGAGTACTCACTTCCTTCATAGCCATCAGCTCTCCAGTGTCAACACTGATACAGGTATAGACCTTCCCATACTGGCCTTCACCTGCACAATTAAAATAAGAAAAACTAATTACACTACATTAAATAAGCAACATGTACATCAACTGCAATAAGAAAACATCGCTGAAAACAGCTTGCCAAGGTTATTTACCTTTATTTTAATTTAAAATTTTTAAGTAGCTTTTAACCTGTAACATCTAATACTACACTCATAGTCCTGAATTCAAGCTGATGAAGAGTAAAAACATTACATTAACAGGCTGACCTGAAAGACACCTTCTCATGAATATGAGGATTTTCCCCACAAATCCCAAACCAGGGAGTAAACAATGACTGTATGGGGGTAACAACTGGTGAATTAAACAAATCCCAAAGTTTGGGCTCATTTCCATTCATATTTCTGGTTCTTCAAAAGCAGAACTCATCAAACATTTTACACAGTTAAACACATGCAGGAATCACAGGACCATACCTAAATAATTGTCCTAACCAAATCCTTCTCCTCATTTGTTTCTTGTTATTTGACCAGTGAAAACTTCACTGAAGTCCTACATAAAAGAAATCCTAGCTACTACAGTATTTTAATATTCTGATTTCAGTAAAGCTACTATTACCTATGCTGAGACCCAAGATTTCAAAAGATAGTCTTAAATTTCCTTCAAAAATACTAAGCTTGGTACTTTAGCCTGATAAATGAAGGTATAATAAACATACCAATTTTGTTTCCTCTCTGCCACTTGAAAGTCACTTTTCTCAAACCTACATGCATGACATTATCATAAGATTTTGGTGTGTCACAAACTTGGCCAATGATGTTCTTCCTCCTCATCTCTCTGTATCTCCTTTCTTCAAACAATCGAACAGACTTTTGAACAGCTTCAATCGGTGCTTGCTTGGAAGCAGTGTCTAGAAAGAGTGATGAACAATTTCCTTGATTGAGAAATATTCACTGTGTTTGTATTTTGTTACCTTTTGATATCACGTGAAGCGACCTGAGTTCGAAGACAACTATTTTGTGAGTCTAATTTAAGTTGTAGGAAAAAAATAAAACGTTTTAGTAATCACATACGAAACTACCACATATGAAACTAAAAAAAATGCTGGTACTTTTCTAATTATCTTGATTCAAGGAAATTGAATGTATGAAATGCAATGCACTTGTTTGCATTTGGTCTGCAACTAACCACCAGTGGAAATGTGTTAGGGTCACTAAGAGCACCAAGGAAAGAAGGACAGGTAATGTTTTGCTCTACAGAGACATGAAAGGTTTCTTGGAAAACTCACAGCATCTGTTGTTTCAAAAGATTTAGAAGTATTATGTATCTCCAGCTTTCCAGTCCTACCATGAAACTGAATCTTAGCGAGTGAGTCCAGAAGAAGTGTCAGGGCAGCATTAATTTATCCCCTCATTGTAAAGCACAAAAATTACACATCTTCCACTGTTGACTGACAGTTGTCTAAACTGTTTCTAACAGTCTCCAAAAGATGGAGATATTGATACTTCCAAATGGTAAATTCTACTGCCCACCTATAATTAATACCACTTCATCTACACTAAATCTGCCTTGCTGTAGTTTTAAACCAAAATCTTCCTTATTCACAGTGGAGAGTAAAACCAGGTCTCATTACAGCAGTCTTCTAGTAATTTTCAAGTCTTCCCTCATTCTTCTTTTCCAGTTTAAACAAACTCAATTCCTTCAATGCTTATGTTCTAAACAAAAAATAAGCCTTCTAGAGCTCAGAATTTTTTTTTGCTGTTCTTCCTGTATTCTGTCTCAGCCACATAATGAGAGACCAGTTTTTATAATGTTTCATGAGGTTCCACCCTGCCACAATATATGCAAGCAATCAACATGTACGTATCTGTATGGTATAGGAATCTCGAAAGTAATCATTACTTAAGTTTCATGAAAACAAGCAGCAGGACAGAGAGGAAGGGGACCCATAATAGCCTTGAATTTGGGAAAGTATAGGATCATGCACTGTTAGACACTCAAAATAAAAAAATCCCATGCTGGGGAGATCTCTTAGGAAGCGAGGAAGTGTTTCCTACTGTCATGCAGTTCATAATGAGGCACTGAACAGGGACAGCAAACTTCTACAC
The DNA here is from genome assembly GCF_023634155.1 of Falco peregrinus. Lineage (NCBI taxonomy): Eukaryota > Metazoa > Chordata > Aves > Falconiformes > Falconidae > Falco > Falco peregrinus. The sequence goes on along the minus strand of NC_073727.1, from coordinate 49,919,515 downwards.
TTGGTATAGTAATGAATGTACTCATTTTGAAGAACACTGCTACCATCTTTCAGAAACTGAAAAGATGTAACTTTTATAGAATTTAACTACTCCTACCTCAAAAGAGTACACTTTGTGATTTTGTTAGCAGTATCTTCTATCTGCAGTCAGGATTTTATTTTTTCCCTTTCCTATGCACGACACTGTGAAAACTAAGAGTCATCCTTTTATTACAGCACTATTTTAATTGGCATTACATTATGGTGACTCCTAAACACCTACCTTTGGTCTGGTTAATTAACGTTCTGAGCTCCCAACTCCTCCGGGATAAGCCACTCGAATCTCCTTTTGGATACGATGGTTCTAGAGAAATAATACTGTGAGCATGAAGGTGGCTTTATCTCACATTAAAGATTATGCCACTATATTCAGTAGAAGCGGAGATCTTACATATCAGGACTTATAACACCTATCAAGTATATGAGGCAACCATATAGCAACGTATGCTCTTGAATTCAAAAAGGGCTTCTCTTCAGAAAACAAATTGTGAAAGCTATTCCGAAATAGGGTTTAATTTATACAGGAACAGAGATCTCCTTCCACAATTGAGTGAAGCATTACAAGTCAGGGCACTCATAATCAATCAAATATGTACGAAATCTGCAGGAAAACAATCTTCTAAGGTTCCTTAGGGAGACCTATATTCATTCCAATCTAAGCTAGTTTCCCATTCATACAGATACATTAAAAGGGGAATAAGCATGAGGCAGACAGTATTTTCAACATCTGCTTAAAAAGCAAACCAAAAAAATCCCTCACACCTCTTAGTATAAATGTTTAAGGCATTTCTTTCTTCGAAATCGCTTTCATTTTGCAGGATGACCACATCAACTCTACTTCGCTTGGGATTTTGTAGTTCATTTTAATTTGCACAGAACACACTATCTTAACAATCAATGTGTCCGAGTATTTGTTGTAATAAATACCACATATACAGCGGCTGTGGAAACCTGAAGGAGGAGCCCTGATCAGGACATCGAGTTACACACCCTGTCCCTTCTTCCAGGATTCAATTAACAGCAAGTATTTCTGTGATGAATACCACAGTGGTAGTCAAAGAACTGGTCAGAAAACTCTTCACTGTCTGATGGGGCCAGTTCATACCTCATTAACAGCATTTAGAAATTTGCTATCAAATGGGGTATATAATTCAGCAGTAACGTTACCCATTTCATTTTGAATGCTGTAACTTAGTAAGACACCAGGAAATTCCTTCAGGTACAATTCAGAAACAATATGAAAGGCAAGAGAATAGTGGATATGTCTGAAAACAGAAGAACTTGCTCTGACAATATAAGCCTAAAAGTTTAAAATCTAAGATTTCTGAATGGGAAAAGGTGAAAAAAAATTTTTTGCAAGGGTAAGAACTGGGAACAGAGAGAAATATGTTAATGACATAAATCATCTGCACATCCAGGTCACAATCTGTTACTGTGACAATCACCTTCTCGCTCTTCAGTGGGACTGGAGTGACGACTAAGGGATCTGAACTGCAACTCAGCTGCTATTGAAGCCAGTCGATCATTTTCAGGGACACTGGAACCCCTGTTAAAAAGAGCCATTGTACTAATTAACTTAGCATTGCACTAAACTACTGGTGACAATTTAACTGCAGTTTCAAAGAGAAAGAACCTCTGAAGCCTAGGACGTGAACCATGAAAGTAACATGAAAGAAAAACTGATGCTGAGAAGTAAACTGAAAACCCTTTCTATCCTATTTTTTCCCCTGAACAAAGACTTTTTATATAATTTTAGTTACATCACTCTATGAAAATACCCTAAGCTTCAAAAGCTTAAACTACTTCAAACTGTTACTTGCCCATAATAACAGAATCCACTTTAATGACTTGTAACATACTACTAAGCTGCTGCAGGATGCAGCTGGTGCCAGGTTTGGATATGCAATCCAAAGCGATTCAGCTGGGTGACAATGTGAGCCACATTGTCAGATGAAGGGTGGTAACTGCATTCATATGCTTCTAGTGCGCTGCAAATACAGTCACCGCCCGTAATCATTAAGTCAAAACTAGTGGGCAGAGCCACAAGCCAGTTGACAGGAAGGACAGTTGTTAAACGACAGCAGCTTGACTGCTTGGAGGCCCTAGCTCTTCCAGACAGCACAGCGCAGAAACAGATACATCAGAATAAGACCCAGATGAATAAGCATGCTGAACAGAAAGCGAAACAATACTGAGAGATATGTCTTAAATCTTCAGGCACATTCCTCCAGCCCAAGACATCGATCAATCCACTCCCGGTTTAGAGCTATAAATTCCTCATTAAAGTCTTTCTACAATAACTCCTTTCAGACAAGGCTCCATTTCAATTTTTAAAGCGTGGGGGGAAAGAGCTGTGACTGATGACTGCTTTAACATAATGCTTTAGAGGTACGAGCTAAACATTACTGGAAAGCACGGAACACTGTTAAATCCTTCACTGAAGGCTAACAACTACAAAAAGATGAAAGATCTCTGGCATCAAAGTGCACACAACTATGAAAGGACTTCCCTACATCCCTGAAGTTGCTTCTGAATTGTATCCAACTATTACCTAATCATAGTTTAAAAAAAGAAAGAGACACAACCTTCACAATCTTGAGAACCGAAGCCAAAAATCCAAGACACACTATTCCCACATGAACATTCTCAATACGATGCTTGCCTTCCACTCCCTACTACTGCCAACTAAATCTTTGAAGTTTGTGGAGGAACTGAGACTGCATTAGTGAAAATCCTCGGCACTCTTCAGGAAGTTGAGATTTTAATCAGCAAGAAGGCTGAGGTTATTCTCAGCACACAGGAATAATTCTAGAGGCACAAAGAGCTTAAAAACAAGCAAAGCTAAACCACCTCTAAAATGAGGCCAGTAGCTGAACAGAGGACCTTAAGTATCATCACTTGGAATGCAGGTGTCTAAAATCCATTTCAGGTCCCTCTTAGCCACCCAGATCTTTTACTGTTTGCATCCAGAAAGACTGTGTGTATGTTGCCAGACAAAGAAACAAAGAAAGAGAAGACTTCCTAAACTTCTGCTCCAGTCCTGGATAAATACAGAATTATGAGTAATAACCCTAGCTAGCTCAGGAATTAAATACTAATAAAGGTCATTAATACGAACATAGTGTAAATGTAATAATCAGAAAGCATAATGTAAACAACCAGGTACCGCTGCTATGGATCTTACTTTCTAGTTATATTAAGCTATTTCTTGACAAAAAAAACCCCAAAATAAACAACAAACAACTTCAACAGAACTATGGTGGCATTTGTGCACTACGCAGTGCCTAGTACAATTGATTTTCAAGTTCCATTCAGCTTTCAATAGATATTTAATGCCTACAGTCATGTAATAAATGTCTAAAGAGTTTCTGGGAAGCGTATGAAGTTTTTTGGTTTTGTGCTATTCCAGCAGCTGGACCTGAAACTTCTTGCATATAAAACCACAAAAACACTTCTTGATCCAACAGCTTCCATTTCTCTTTTGGAGTACAAATAAATGAAATACATAATTAAGACTGCAATGTGTTAAAGTTTGCAACTTTCTTTTAACTATATTAAAACCAGAAATTTGCTATAAATATATTATGTTGTAATATTTTGCCTTTCTCAATAAACAAAGCCCCTAAACAACCCCAACAGCCTCCAAAACTCTGCCTCTGCTTTAGTAATTTTTTTCTTCAAATTCTTCCTAGGCAAAACAGGGGGTTAAACAATGCTACTTTATAATCCAGGGAGTGAATAATAAAAAAAAAAAAGTGTAATAATCATGGGATATTTTATTAACAAGAAGTAAAAACAGAGCTAAGAGAAATGCAAGTCTTTGAAACATAGGCATAGGTGATTCAACTAAAATGCTGCAATCACATCACCTTTCATGTTACAACCCATGAAAATATTATGCATTTGATTGCAACTAAGAAGTAGAATTCTCATTTCTTTTCTTCCTAATGACTACCTCCTTGAACTAGAAGAAACTGTCAAAATGACAACCTTCACACTTAGATCAATATTTGTAAAGGACACACATGTGGAAAACATTAAAAGAATATACTACTATATTCAAGTGTGTCAAATTATAAACCTGACAGTTGCGTTAGGTGGTATAAAAATCACAACAAAGCCTTCAAGAATTAAAAACTAGCCTCCTACCCCCCTCCCGAAAAATTAACTAACTTCAAAGATCTGCCTTGGCTCAAAGTGCTGTACATATGAAAAATTTCCCTTCATATGTTGTGTAAAGACTAATTATCAAAAAGTTCTTCATTTTAAAAATCATAAATACTAATTAACCATCACCCTTTCAGCTTATAAAGATACCAGAACCTGTCAGTGAAAATCTCTAGAATGTTACTTGAGAAGGGCTTTTCAAATAGATAGCGCTGCAGACTACTGACTGCTCTTTTTCAACAGTGGACTTAAAAGCATGAAGGATATATAACAAATTCATGTAGTCTGAATGACAAAAAAATCAGGATGTATTTTCAACCTAAAACAAACAGGGCCTAGACTCACAAGCTGTACATCTAAAGGCTACTGTAGGGTGCAAGTCATATCTTCTCATAAAAATAAGCTGAAAAGACTTGCAGGGAAGATCTTATGTAAGAAGTGGCAACTTCCCTCTGAACACCTGAACACATGATTCTACTGTGCATCTGGTAACAAATCTACAAACCACAAGTTTGTTAGCTAACAACTGGAAATTGTTTATTAAAAATAAATAATTCATAATCAAGTCATATCTAAGTTCACTTTGGTCACTATCAATCTATTGTTCCTTCATTACCTGTCCTTTATTTTCTCCACAGCTGTGTGAAACAGTCAAGATCATGTGTCTCCATTCATACAGATCTCTTGTAGAAGGGAGCTAAAATCTTGTACAAGAGTTCTAAACTCTGCCGTAGAAATAAAAACCTAAAAAGCTATTTACAAATCCTAAGATTATATCATTGTGTGAATAGCAGGATTTTCAGAGGCAGGGGTGCAGGGAAAATAATTTTTAAAAATAAACTTACAAAAGAGTAACATTAGGGAACTTGGGAGACATGTCAGAGGTCTGACTGTGGTGTGGGAAGAAGGAACAGTCTGAAATACTACTGCCAAATCAGAGGCCAAAAAGCAAGAAAGAGTACTAACACAGGTCTACCAAAAAATCCACTCATGACCTCTGCAAACAGACGACACAGGAGTGGTTTCTGTTACATATCCTGATATAGGAATGGTTTTGTTCGTAGTAAGTTTATTCTGTACAAGTCTGAGAAGCCAAAGGTGTAACAAGAAATAAAAAAAACCTCCTGAAATCTTATGTGTATAATTCTGTGTTTGCCACTATATAGTATTTCAAAGTATTTATGGCAGACAACAACAATACCAAAACTGCTAGCTAACATGAAACAAATATATCCTAGGGCTTATTTGCATGTTACAGTCATCTTAGTGTAGAGTTACTTATCAATCCTAATTATTTAGTGAAGTTACACCAATTTACTGACTGGTACATTTTAATTTCATGGACATTTTTACTGAGTACATTTGTAATCTACATCACAACGGCATGCTTTAACAACCATATTGTTCAGACGTTTCAAATTGAAAGTGGTCTTATCTCTTTCGAAGACATAGGATTTTGCTCAAGTCAAACATGAATGAAGGCACCAGTGGAAGACACAATGGGACGGAAAAGTACGTTGCAAATGATCTACTAGGACTCAAGTTTGTGGAAACAGTTATATGGGTGATGTAAGTAGAATGAGGCTGCTACATCATGGAGCAGAGCTACCTGGTATCATTTGCACTGCTGACAGGTTTGGGTTGAGCTGAGTCGCTACCGATGGGAGCGGGGCGACTGACAGCAACGCTGCAATGGTTCCGTGCATCACAAGGGACACTCCGTGTGCTGTGGCAAGAAGAAAAACTTCAAGAAACAGTACAAAAAAGTACGGAGTTGAAAGTTTATTTTAAAAATAAAATTCTGAAGTGTGCATAATAAGGCCTGACTTTAAAGCTTTTTCAAGTACATAAAGACTTTTATGTGGAATAATTCAGGGTCTCAGAAGCTTCAGAGGCTACCAATATGTACAATAATCACCATCTTCAAAATAAAAATCTCCAAATCTTTACAGTAGTACTAGTTTCTGCCAACAGCAAAGCAACTTAAAAAAAAAAAAAAAAAGTCAAATGAAATGCTTGTCACTGTGCTGATCCTGAAAAACAAATCCCTCTCTTTGTGTGAAAATATGTATGGCGAAGTTTATTTTTAAATTTCTCAAAACTATTTTCGCATTAGTTCTCATGTCAACTCTTTCAAAGGGAAGGAAAATTATCCATTGCTTTAAGCTTCCTCACAGCAGTTTGGTAACTACGCAGAAATGCCACCATATTCCAGAATGCTACATTTTTAAGTCTTATCTATGCTAAGCTACAGAAAGTAACGTCACAGGCAAGTATGCAGCCATTCAAAGTGGGGAAGGGAATAAAAATGTTGTTGATGAGCAGTCTTCACTGAATTAATGCTTGTTACATTGAAAGACATTTCAGGAAAGACAAAGGGGATAAGAATGACTTCTAAGTGAGAAAGCATGCACCAATAGAAACCTGTAAAATAAAGGGGGAGGGCACAGAGGAGAAAAAGAAACAATATTGTCCTTAAAAGCACATTGATAAAATTCAGACCACTAACACAATATTGTCCTTAAAAGTACATCGATAAAATTCAACCACTAACATGCTAGTTTTTTCTGCTGCTTTGCCCTCAACAAGAAAGAAAAGGTGTTCCACTTACTGACAGCCAGCGTAGCCAAGAGAGGATAAACCAGTTTAGAACTCTACTAATGCTAAATACCTGAAGCCTTCAGGAGTAGGGATGATAAGATGAGGATTTGGTGGATCACTATGGCACCGAGGTACTTTTACAGGACGGGGACTGTTTCGATGAATTGCTGCAAACATAAAAAAGGTAGCACATTTACTCAGATGCCAGAAAAACTCTGTTAGGGCCATTTCAAGGCAGAAAGTTTTTAAAAAATTCATTTCACAGTTAAGTATGAACTGGCATATGTCTTATTCTTTAAGAAAAAACCAAAGCATTTCGATTTTAAATAAATCTGTTCTATGTATTACTATTCATACTATTGTATCATGTAACTTATCTATAAAACAATGAAAGGTCTCCACACAATTAAAAACTAGCTATCAGAAGATGCGTACTCGCTTCACTAGAACTACATCTTCATTATTTCAACTTCACAGATGAAAGATGATTTGTTATCTTATTGCAAAATAAATATTAACAAAGCGTATAATTATTAAAAAGCAGAGTGTTATTATGTTCCTTTTGCATCAGAATTTGTTTTCTCAGTCAATAACAGTGAGCAAAACGAGCTGGGAAAAAGCCTCACATATGACAGTTTTACCCATACTAAATGTCCCCCATGACAGCCTGCCCCAAGAAAGCGGTACAAAGGAACCCAGTCAAACCTAAATGAGCCATCACTGCCCTCATGCCTAACTCATTCAGTGCCCCTCAGAGTAGTCTGCAGTGTCTCTCCCTTCCCTCAACCTCTCCCCAACCAGTCACAAAAATACTGTGGCAGTCAGGTCACAAGATAGCTGACTGCCCATCAAAACACAAGTCAGTACTTACTGGCAGGCTAGGTTAATCACAGTGAGCTTCTGCCTTGCACTACCAGGACAAGTAAAAGATGTCAGGGCCAGGTGTTGGCTGCCCTGTTGTAATTTGCAAGGACACTAGCAGAAGATGCAGACAGCAGAACCCACTTCGGTAGAGATAGGCTGTTTCACAGAGCAAAAAGACAGGATAAAACACCAGGAGCCCCTAGCTGCGTGCCTACAGGCAGCAGCATTGAACACAGATGGATCCTCAGCTTTGGGAAAAGGGGTCAAGATCACAGTCAGTTTAAAGTCCCTCAACACAGTATGCAAATTGAACTAGGAATTCTGACTTTTCTCTTGTTCACAAGATAGAAAGGGGTACCTGAAATATGGCTACAGTTTATGTTTAGTTATGTTTATTTCACACGTATTGAAGTTTCAGCCTGCTGTTCAAGTCTGCACCATCCATCTGTGTCACCCCCTCCCCGTGCCTCTGAGCCAAAAGCTGTCAAACTAGTTTGTGTGATCCGCTGTGTCTGCAATAAGCATTTGCAAGAGTTTCAGTACTTTGGGATCATCACGCTAGTGATTTACCTAAAACTGACCTTCCTCTGAACAACAGCATCAATAATGAATATAGAGGTTTTACATCACAGTACGGAATCTGGCCAAGATATATTTTAGACTATACTTTTTTCTGCAGGATTGGACTGACTTTCATTGTGAAAGGTTTCTCAGCTATAAGAGTTTCTCACCAAAATTATATCAAAACTGAAACTGTCCTGAAATACTGAAAAATCTCCTCTTGCCCGAGTCAAGTTACCCTCCCCTTCATGTCTTCTGCTATCAACCCTGTCCAGGAAGTGGACATCAGGAGAAAGAAAAGATGTGACAACGTGGTATCTTGAAAGTTAAACCTGTCAATGGACTTCAGAGGAGGAAGACAGAAACAGTACTAAGAAAGATGCATAAAAGGGAAACACAGCTGAGGAAACATCCTTTTCTCAAGATAAACAATGAATATGTTGATTTCACTCTAATGCCAGAGATATTTTTTATACTATGATAAATTCTGTGATACTGGAGAACTATTTCCCACAGCTCTACCATCAAGGCCCCAGGTACAACTCCTCTATACCTCGATAATATAATGTCCATCAGAAGTGTAAATACCCGCACTGCCACAATGAAACTTCATGAAAGGGAGCTGTAACTGCCTCCTGTGGTGGTGCATCTCACCCCCTCCCCTGGGTGGCTCTACAACCTCAGGAATCCCCATTAGGCCTAAGCATCTGTGTAACAACTTGGGCAGTTCAGCATCCCTTGACTGTACCAGCACCTCTTGCACAGCCAAGATGGGAAACGGCATGGCTGTACCAGAAATATCCCCTATCCGAACACCACCACCACCTGCTATCTTTGGAGCATTCCTTATCTGGATTGTATCATCCCTAACAAGCCTGGGAACACTCTCTGTTATGACTCCAAATGGTATGATACCACTGTCAATGGAATTCTGAGAAAAATTCCGTTGATTACAGACTCAGATTGCAGCCAGCATGGACAATTACTGATGACTAAAGCCTATCACCTCCAAACTATGAACAGCAGTCCTGAGCGAGGCACTTTGAGCACTCCTGGACTGCAGCGGGCTGCAAACAGCATCTCCCTGAGTGAGGTGTCTCTCAGAAGTCACAAACACCCAAGTTTGTGACACTAGGGGCACCATCACCAAAAGCTGACGATGAGACCTGGGCTGATTTTCCTGCTTCTCGAGGCTCAACCTTTAGCCTGCTGAGAAATGCAAAAGCATTAAACATGTGTATTTCTCTGAATTCATGGGGAACTTTGAACAGGTATAGATTTGTAAATGTATCTCCACACTTCTATTCCTTTATGTCTGTATGTATGTGTGTGAACTGATTTAGTAACTTTGCAATAAGTAATACAATATCTAATCCATAGTTCAGCCACTTTCATACTTAAGTAAATCTTATTTGATTCACTTTGTAAATGATAAATGAGTCAATGCTTAAGTGCTGCTAAAATCCTACAATCAAACTTAAACTACAGATGTTCCTTATATCCTTTAGACATAAACAGTTGATCAAGCCTGAGACTAGTATTGGATCTAGCCACACCTAAGCTCTATTAGAATAAATATTGAGAGGCTGTACTCTGCACAGCACCTGCACTCCCCGATTCAAAAATTACTAATGTACCTACCACAATACCCAATTTCTGCTACAGCATGAAAGGGAATTTCTGAAGTCACAATTTGGAAAAGTGATAAATCATCTCCAGAACCCACTCCCCATATAATTCACCTGTTTGGCCAGTCTGAAAACCGGACAGGAGATGAAGTCTTACAACTTATTACTGGCACTTAAATGCCAATACTCACCAAAATTATATCAAAACTGAAACTCTCCTGAAATACTGAAAAACCTCCTCTTGCCTGAGTCAAGTTAGAGTCCTACTAACAGCCGCAGTACCTAATACTGCAACGCTAACAGCAGCTCTGCAAGCAGCTGCACACCCATGGGTGGCAGCACTGGATGTAAAAGATACGTCCTTTATGGTCTACCTGCAAGAGGAGGACAAAATGAAATTTGTCTTTACTTGAGAAGGTATACAATGTATCTTTAACAGACTCTCACATGGCCACAAACATCCATAATTGCTCATGCTGCCCTTGCTGAACTTTTATGAAGAGTCTCACTTCCTCAGAATGTGAAACTGTACCAATATATACGTCATCTATATATTCTTGTCAGAGGAGATTCCCCTGAAAAGGTGGAGAAAGCAGCAACAGCAGCATGGCAAGTGCTACATGAAGCACAAATTAAGACTCCGTCTGAAAAATGTCTGGGACCAGAGAAGCAAAGTTTTTAGGTACTTGGTGGATAGGAGGCACTGCAATGATTCCTCCAGGTACCTTGAGAAAAAGAGCATATGCCACAATCTAGGAAAGAATTACAATAGGTACTTTAGGATATTGGAGAAAACATGTACCTGGATTTTTTATCATTGCTTGCCCACTATACTCACTTTTACAAAAACCATGGAAATGGAACACAGAACATGAAGCAGCAGTCAAAACTCTAACACAGAAATTAAAAACTTTGTGAAGTCACACTCCCACAAATTCCTATTACAACTCTTTCACTCCGGTCTTTGATGATGATTCTTTAAAGCAACTTAACCTAAATCACTGTTTGTGACACCTCCTTAAAGTTATAATCACGTCTTTACACAACCTTTCAAAATTACATTCCTTTTCCTGAAGATCTGCAAGACTTCACCGAAATTCAAGGATAAATCAAGAAGAAAACACCTGTAAAACTTTTCAACTTCTTGGGTAAAACCACCATGGTTTACATCACTTTGTCAGGCAATAATGGTTTCACATCAACAATCACGACAAGCTTAAAAATACTTTTATCGGTATTTCTAGCATTTTAAAAGTACTTTACAGTCAAAATTCTCTAACAATAGCAGCAAAACTCCAGAACAAATGCCAGTAACTTCTGCCTTACCAAGGTACAAACCTGTAACAGGACTGTGAGGTTTTCCAATAACATGACCAATGCACTCATTCATCAGAGCTTGTAAACTCTAAAAAAGACAAACAGAAAAAATTGTGATGGTTTATGTTACAAAAGAGTTGACAGTCATATGGTGAAGCTCACAGTAATAAAATGACATTGGTTAAATATGTAATTTGTCAAGTAAGCACCTCTACATGCTATCAATTACATTAAAGTTTTGGATCCACATTAGGGTTTTTACTATTTTATTTTTTTTTAAAGCTAGAAAGTCTTGGTCTTGCCTTGCCTTTTGACCTTGTCAAAATCACCTACTCATAAGAACTGAACAATGATACATCAGAAAGAATACTTCATAATATAAAGCTAGTAAAACTTAAAAATACTCATTGTTAATAAAATTAAAAATTGAAATTAAAAAATTCAAGCGTGCAGGAAAAAGCTGCAAAAACCTCCGCTGTCCTCCCTCTCCCCACCCCAGGAAAAAACACCTGAAGAAATTGGGTGAGAGTATGATGGCCTGAATCACAAGACTAAAGCCTGTAAAACAACAAATACAAAGCACTGCATATCAAAAGAAATTCACTTTCATTACCTACCCATGAAGTTAGCAAAACTTTCATGAAAGGCATTCAACAACTAAACCACTGAACTGGGGCTCAAGCAATCTAAGCTTAATTGCTAGGTGTACTATTCACTGTCTATGTAACCTTGGACAAGTTATTAAATCTTCCTCTGGTTCAGTTTACTTGTCAGAACCACAGGGATAAAATATGCCTTCACAATAAAGAATTAGTTTTGTTCTTTGGTACAGCTGCTATGAAGGCTGCTTCTATATACCAGTCATTCAGACTAGTCAAAATTTCTTCCAGAAATCAAAAAACTTAGTGAAGACCAGGATCTCAAAGGTCCTACAAAAAAATATGAAAGAAAAATAGAAGCATTTAGCATGGGATTAGCATATTTTACCAGTCCAGACTGAGCTAGAATCTCAGCTTTAAATCTAGACCATCATTCCTCTATGACATCTGGTATTATCTAAATAAGAGATTAGGATTGACATTGGCAAAATGCTGTGGCCTGCATTATACAGGAGTCAGATTAATCAAAACAATGTGATCCTTCAAGTGATGCTCTCCACAACTAAACCCATTTTAAGAAAGCAAAAGTTCAGAAATGTAGTTAAGGTTTTGGGTTCCCCTCTTTCTCTCCCACTTGTGCAAAGTCTTTTTTAGCAACTGTGTCAAAGCAAATAAAGTTGAGGGGCTACTTCCTAAAGCTAAAGTATCAGGGTATTTCAAATACAAGCTTAACTTTGTCGTTTCAGAAGACAACCCTTTCCCAGCAACATACACATGGAACTAAAACATAACTTATTTGAGAGCTCTTGATAAAAAAACATGTGAAAAAAAGACTAAACTATCGTTTCTGTATTATGCAAGATTAATGTGGTTGGCATTTCATAACAAATCTCAAAATTTATAAATATCAGAGGTGCTGACACTCACATTCTGCTATTTTGTGGCAACTGTGCTTTCACTTCTCTGTAGTACTGTACCAAGATCAGAGAAATAACTTCTCAGAATTTTATTTCCACAGGAAAAGGAGAAAGGCAGAGCACACAAAAAGCCAGTTTTAGTCGGATTTTTTTCACAGTAAAAACAAAAGAAAGATGCTTTAAAGTCTTTTTCACATTGGCACAATTTGAAAAAAAATTGAAGAAATACCCTTAAACAATTGTGATTTTGTATTCATACCCATAAATGAACTCTGGTGCTAAGCCTCAGGAGCTCACATTCAGAAACTTATAACAACAACTATAAATTGTAACTCTGCAGAAAAGCTGCTGTAAACTTTCCCAAGAGACAAAGAAAGAGCCTCCCAAAACAGCAACTTGTCAGCAATTTGAAAACATTAATGCTGATTGTCACAAACATACTCTATTCAGTATCTTACAAACTGAAGAGGTATCAACAGTTACATACAACACCAATCAGCATCTGTATTCAGACTGTTTTATAAAAACTATCCCTGAAAAACATGTACTGATAGCTTCACAAACATTTAGAAATAAACAAGCAGAACAACTTATTCCATACCAAGAAGTCATCTTCTGGGAGAGCTGAAATAAATGCTGGCTCAATGGCTTGAAGAAAATCAAAACCTTGAGTTGCCCACCTAGCTCAAAGAAAAAGAAAAGACAGAAAATTAACCGCTCTTCAGCTAAAGTCATCATAAGAGTTTCAACAACATCCAAGAACAGTAAATGGCAGTTATTTTTCTTCTAGAAAATATGGTACAATCTTTGTAAGAAAATGGATTAATACGTAAGAGGCAAAATATTTAACTTGTATTAATATTTGCCCAGTTAGTACTGAGATAAAGTCTGAGTTTAGCAAGGACGCCACCAAATAAAGTGAGCAGGTGATGCCATATATTTCAATCCATGCACACGCTCTCTTCAGGAACAGTATCATCAAGTCACTCATAATATGTATGCTTCAAAGCAACAAGCCAAACCACTATGTTCCCTGCCTAAATTCTCATTTCTGAAACAAGATTGAAAGTGTACTAATGATTTCACGACTATCTGATAAGCAGTAACGGGGCATCAATGGTTTCAAGCCCTACACTGGTAAAGCAAAATAATTAATGAACTTGGTTAAAGTAAGTTGTGCCTTCAGTTCAGCCACATGCTCTCCCTGCACTGCCTCCTCTTAAGACCTCTAGGTAGAATCACAGGATACACGGAGTTGGAAGAGACCCATGAGGACCATCGCAGTCCAACTCCTAACTCCACACACAACAACCTAGAAGTTAAACCATACACCTAAGCATTGTCCAAATGCTTCTTGAACACCAACAGGCCTGGGGCCATGACCACTTCACTGGGGAGCTTGTTCCAGGGCTTGACCACCCTCTCAGTGAAGAACTTTTTCTTAATATTCAATCTGAACTTCCCCTAACGTAGCTTTAAGGCACTCCCTCATATCTTATCACCAGAGAGAAGAGCTCAGCGCCTCGCACTCCACTTCCCCTCCAGAAGCTGTAGACAGTAATGGGGTCACCCCTCAGTCTCTGCTTCTCCAAGCTGAGCAAACCTAGTATGCACAACCACTCCTCATGTAAGACTTTCCCTCCAGTCCTTTCACCACCTTCATTGCCCTTCTTCAGACACACTAACATTTTTACATCCTTCTCATATTGTGGAGCCCAGAAGTAAACACAGTACTCATGGTGCGCTGCACCAATGCTGGGCACGGTTGGACAATCACCTCTTTCAGCTGGTTAGCTGTACTCTGCCTAATGCACCCCAGGACACAGCTGACCCTTTCCACCACCAAGGCACACCGACTCACACAGAGCGTACCGTCAACCAGAACCCCGAGATCCCTTTCTGCAGGGCTGCACCCCGACCTCTTGGCCCCTAATCTATACATATATCCAGGATTACACGGTCCCAGGTGCAAATCTGGCATTTGTCCTTGTTAAATTTCATAAGCTTGGTGATTGCCCAGTACTCCTCATCTATCAAGCTCTCTCTGTAAGGCCTCTGTACCCTCAAGGGAATTAACAGCTCCTCCTAATATAGTGTCGCTGGCAAACTTACTTTGTACATACTCAACTCCTGTGTCCAGATCACTGATAACATTGACGAGAACTGGGCTTAAAACTGAGCCCTGCAGAAAACCGTAGTGACTGGCTACCAGCCAGATGTCACCCCATTTACACCAACTCTTTGAGCCCAACCCTTCAGTCAGTTGTTCACCCATCATATTGTGCCCATGTCCAGCCGTATGCTAGATAGGCATTTTGTCCAGAAGGATACTGTGAGAGACAATATCAAAAGCTCTGCTAAAATAGTCATTTTAAAGAAACCAAACAAACCACACAAAAAAACCCGACCACGTCCACTGCCTTCTCTTCATCCACTTGGTGGGTAACCTTGTCATAAAATGGCAATTAATAAGGCATGGCTTGCCCTCTATGACCCCATGTTGACTTTGATAAATGACTACATTGTCTCTGAAGTGTTTTTCAGTAACTCCCAGAATAATCTCCGTAATTTTACCAAGGAACTGAAGTGAGACTGACAGGCCTGTAATTACCATGATGTTCTTTCTTGCCCTTCTTGAGAATTGGAACAATGTTTGCTAGCTACCAGTCAAGAGGGACTGCTCCAGATTCCTGAGACTGTTGATAAATAACTGAGAGGGGTCTTGCAATAACATCAGCCAACTTCTTCAGAACCTCAGAATGAATTAAGGCCCTCTGGACTTGCGTGCATTCCACTGCACCAGCAAACCTTGTTCAAGTTGAAAGTCAGCCAGGAGTTTACCACTCCAGGGGTCCCAGGGCCCATCATTTGTGCTTAAGACAGAGGTGAAGGCGGCATTAAATGTCTTTGCTTTATCTTCATCCCTATTTGTGAGGTGACCAGTCTCACCACGTAATGGACCAGTGTCATCTTTAAGTCCTCCTTTTGCTGTTAACATACTTTTAAAAGCCTTTTATGTTGTTTTGGGGTTTGGGGTTTTTTGTTTCCTTTTGGGTTTGTTTTTTTTGGTTTTGGGTTTTTTTTGGTTTTGTTTTTAAGATCAGCAGACCAAGCTAACTAGCCTATCCACATATGGTTCAGCCTACCCACTCTTTCCTCCCCCTCTTCCAGTAAGGAGAGCAACCCACCTCCAGGACAAACTGATCAGCCCTATACTTTAAGGAAACAAAACCGTCACTTCTGTGAAATCTGCTAGCGCAGATCAATATAAAAGCACCTATTTTTATGCAAAAGAATTCTACTACATTTCTGATATACCAGCTAAAAAATGCTGCAAAAACACCTAAGTTAACCAAGCAATGGTATTGTTCTGCTTGGACCAGTCTCCCAGTTCCTCCACTTACATTGTCAAAGTGATGCAACTTTAACTTTTTTCATTAGCGCCCAGCAGTAGAGTTTCATAGCACCAACTGTAAGCACAATTTGAGAGACCACTGGGCACAACACTACTGCCAGACAAGACAGAAAATATTTAGACTACAACAAAAAACACCCACAAGTGCACCCATTATTGCAATCATAAAACTAAAGAATTTTCAGCAGAGTGGAAACACTTCTTCCTCATCTGTGGGCCATACTTTGGACACTTTCAGAAAGGACTAACAGAAGGACTTCTACAGGAGGTTCCATACATATCTCATTTCTGCAACTGGCAGAAAACAATACAGCTTTCTCTGTAGAATACCCAAAGAATGACTGTTGCATATTGACTCCTGATCACATAGCACTTTTATTCCAACTTAATGACCCTTCTCTAAAGTCTTTTAATTATCTGGGTCCAACAACCTCCACTTTTTCTTCCCATTTTCTGTCAGTTAACATGAGGCAAAGCATTCCACTAATTCTTTTGGTACGCAGCTGGAGCATTCATTTGGATTTATGCATTTATTATTCAAATTATTTTCAAAATTTAAGAGCCAGAAGCATCAGTAGTTCAGAAGAACTCAAAGTTACTCAAAGTGTGAAAATTCCTGCATGTTATTTAAACACACATGGCAGTCACAAGTTGGCTGTTACCTGGGTCGAGTGCCCCGGCCACTCTCACATTTTGTTAGCACATAATTCATCCATTTCCTGGCAAAGCTGATATACTTGTCTCCAATTTTCTGCCTGAATTCTCCAGACATCAGACGAACAACTTCTTTATGGTACTGTAAGAAACACTAAAGATTACTTTTCACGTATTAATAAGAAGAACAAAAATACCATTTGCAATATCCACTGGAGTATTTGCAGGCTAACAAAACTCTACAGTATGGTAACAGTCACATCCTATTCTTAGACAAAGAGTTTATATTTAACTCAGATGCATATTTATAGAAAAAAATCATAAAAAGTATATGATACAAAATGTGCCACAGTGAGAGGCAGCACTTGAGCCATACTGCATTCTTATGTGTATACAGGCACGCGCTGATGGTTAACGGTGTACACACATCATTTAAGAAAAGCTACATAAACGTTCAGTTCTGTAATCAGAGACTGAACTGCAAAGTAGCGTTCATTTTTAATTATACTGCAGGTAACATTAGGGGATAAAGGAGTTATATAAGTACATTTAAAAAAATAAACAGAAACATCAGATATTTTTTAGCAGACCATCCTTAGAAATATGTTAGTATTAAATCTTAAAAAGTTTTTACAAAGCTCACAGGAACCAAATAGTGAAACAACATACTAAAAGCACCTGAACATGACATTTCTTTATTGTGGTTTTTGCTGAGATAGTTTTCTTCACAGTAGGCTAGTACGGGGCTATATTTTAGATTTCTGCTCAGAACAGTGTAGATAACACTGGGATGTCTTAGTCACTGCTGAGCAGTGCTCACACAGAGCCAAGGGTTTATCTGCTTCTCACTCCAGCCCACCAGCAAGTAGGCTGGGGGTGTATGAGAAGTTGGTAGGGGATACAGCTGGGACAGCTGACCCCAACTGACCCAAGGGATATTCCACACCATATGACGTCATGCTGAGTATATAAAATGGGGAAGAAGGGAGGGGGGTGTGTGATTCAGAGCGATGGTGTTTGTCTACCCAAGTAACCGTTATATGTGATGGAGCCCAGCTTTCCTGGGGATGGCTGAACCCCTGTCTGCTGATGGGAAGTGGAGAAAGACTTCCTTGTCTTGCTTTGCTTCTGTGCACAGTTTTTGCTCTACCTATTAAACTGTCTTTACCTCAACTCACAAGTTTTTTCATGTTTACTCTTCTGATTCTCCCCCATCCCATGGGGGGGGGGGGGCTGCAGAGAAGACAACGAGCAAGTGGCCGGGCGGTGCTTAGTTGCAGGCTGGGGTTAACCCGTGACACTCAGCAGCTGTTTCAGGAAGGCACTCAAAAGCTATAGGCACTGCATCAACCACAAACTTTGAAAGAATAGCTCATATTAGTGTTATGCTGTTCTAGGATGAAAAACTGTGAGAAGCCAAGTTACACAATGACATTCAACATCAAAGGATATTTCTTATTTCATCTAAAAGCTGACAAGTAGCAGAGTCTACAAGACTACACCTGAAATCCTCAAGCTCTTAAAGCTTTTTAAGAGTTCCAGGCATTGCTAATAGTAGTCTGAATGTAACAGATCCATCTGTTCTTTTTCAATCATTTTCACATAAGATTTCTGCAGCAACACACAATGTTCTGCTAGAATTGGGAGGTCCTAGTTGACTGGAACCTAGCAAATGTAACTTCCATCTACAAGAAGGGCTGGAAGGAGGATCCGGGGAACTGCAGGCTTGTCACTCTGACCTCAGTCCTGGGGAAGGTTATGGTGTAGATCATCTTGAGTGCCATCACACAACACATACAGGACAACCAGGTGACCAGGCCCAGTTAGCATGAGTTTATGAAAGGCAGGTCCTGCTTGACTAACCTGATCTCCTTCTATGACAAGGTGACTTGCTTAGCGGAAAGGGGAAAGGCTGTAGGTGTTGTCTGCCTGGATCTTAGTAAAGCCTTAGGCACCATTTCCCACGGCATTCTCCTGGAGAAACTGGCTCCTCATGACTTGGACAGGTGTATTGTTCACTGGGTAAAAACTGGCTGGACAGCCAAGCCAAAGGAGTGGTGGGGAATGGAGTTAACTCCAGTTGGCAGCCAGTCACAAGTGGTGTTCCCCAGGGCTCAGTGCTGGGGCCAGTTCTGTTTAATCTCTTTATCATTGATCTGGATGAGGGGATCGAGCGCACCCTCAGTAAGTTTGCAGATGACACCAAGCTGGGGGGAGTGTTGATCTGCCTGAGGGCAGGAAGGCTCTGCAGGGGGGTCTGGACAGGCTGGACCGATGGGCCAAGGCCAATTGTATGAGGTTCAACAGGGCTCAGTGCCGGGTCCTGCACTTGGGTCACACCAACCCCACGCAGCGCTACAGACCTGGGGCAGAGCGGCTGGAAACTGCCTGGTGGGAAAGGGCCTGGGGGTGCTGGTCGACAGCCAGCTGAGCATGAGCCAGCAGTGTGCCCAGGTGGCCAAGGCGGCCAACAGCGTCCTGGCTTGTATCAGAGACTGTGGCCAGCAGGACTAGGGAAGTGACTGTCACCCTGTACTTGGCACTGGTGAGGCCGCACCTCAAACACTGTGCTCAGTTTTGGCCCCTTGTCTGTAAAACAAGTCTTATGAGGAGTGGCTGAGGAACTGGGGTGTTCAACCTGCAGAAAAGAGGCTCAGGGGAGACTTTATTGCTCTCTAGAACTACCTGAAAGGAGGCTGTAGACAGGTGGGTGTCAGCCTCTTTTCCCAAGTAACAAGCAATAGGATGAGAGGAAATGGCCTCAAGTTGCTCCAGGGGAGGTTCAGATTGGACATTAGGAAAAAATTCTTCACCGAGAGGGTTGTCAAGCATTGGAACAGGCTGCCCTGTGGTTGATACGCCATGCTTGGAGGTATTTAAAAGACATGCAGATGTGGTGCTTAGTGACACAGTTTAGTGATGGACTTGGCAGTGCTGGGTTAATGGCTGGACTTCATCTTAAAGGTTCTTCCCAACCTAAACGATTCTATGAATTCTTTGTATTTCCACTGAGTTACACTTTTTCATTTGCACAAATGCAAAACCAAAAATTTCAGTTGGTTCTGACTAAAACAAGACAATGTGTCATTAATCTTTTCTTTCCTTACCTCAAACCCAAAATTATAACCCTGTATCATGGCTTCCCGGTAGTATTGCTGCAAAGTGGCAGATTCAGATTCATCAACTTCAGCATCAAACTCAGATGTGAACATGTGATCAACTCTGTCAATGGCACTGCTTATCTTATTGCATAGCTGTAATGCATCACTCTGAGCAACAACAACAAAAAGGGATGGGGGGAGCATCAAATTATTATTTATATTCTACAGCTGACAAGACTAAAGCAAACATGAATCTAACAATTACATTATTTTAAATGGAAATGTACTTTAATGCCATCACAATCCATTCAGTCTTGGAATAGCACTTTCAAGCAGTTGCACAAAGCAAGTCTTAAAATTAACTGAAGGATTATAGTTAAGCTTGTTTGCTTGAGTGACATTAACTTTAAAAACAAAAACAGTGGTGAGGAGTCCACAAAAAAAAAAAACCAACCAAAAACAACAACAAAACCAAACCCAGAAAAAACACCCAACCAAAACCAGACAACAGAGAAAATTCATTTTGCCATCTATAACATGACCAAGCCTTTGGTTGTATTTTCACCCTGGTATGTGGGCACAGCTCCTACTGAACTCAGGGGGAAATGTAGGGGCCTGATATTGCAATTTCAATCTAATAAATCTTTGCTTTTCTGGGTCCTCCACAAAAACCTAAGCCAACAGAAAAAAACACCAAAGAAAACCCTCATACAACAACAACAAAACCTCAAAAAAACAAAAAACACCCCACCAAAACCAACTCACACACTAAAAACAAAAGCAAAAAATCAGAGAGAGACCTACCCACTTTTACATCACAAAGCAGCAATCTTCCCCAAATTTGAGGAAAAATAAGTTGTTTCTTTCAGATCATGGATTTTGATGGAATTTATTTTTATGAAACTAAACACTTTCTTCCAAATCAATAGCTGACATTTATCAATTTATTTATTCTATTGCTATTCATATTGCTACTGCATTATGGACTTGCTTCCCACTTCCCAGTGCAAAAATGATTACGCCAATATTGTTCAAAAATACACTCATAAATCCTTTGCAGAAACAGAATGAAAAATGTACTGAAAGTAAAGTCCATAGAGGTTATATAAATTATAATTGCAGATTATGTCATTAACATTGCAATCTCCTTGCACGTTTTTACTTATCTTTGAACAAAGCACTATCAATTTTGACCAAGATAATCTTGAAAACTGCTTACTTTTAGCTGTTGTAGAGCTTTGGCGATGACCGGTTGGCTAGATGTCTGTTCCTGGTGCAGAGAGATGAGCCCTTCAATAGACTGCTGGAAAGCTTTTCTCTGACTCACAAGGTGAGCAGACTGAATGACTACAAGGAGGAGGTTATCAACCTAGGAATACAAGATACCACAAGTTCTTTTAAAAAAAAAAAATCTCTCTATAAAAGATATCCCATATCAGCAAATTCCAACTGGTTATTTTTCAAATTCTAAAATATGAAAGACCTCTCTTGTTGCTCTTTATGAAAATCTTTAAATCATGCTTGATGCTGACAACTGAACTTGATAAACTCTCATCTTATGAGTAGAGTTCTATTAGGGCAAACAACACAGCAAGTTTTCAACGGGAATGCACTCCTATTCACTTCTGGAAAGGTTTGGGAAATACTATTAAAATTATCTTCAGAACAGTTACACACAGAAAGGCACCATCTAAGCAAAATAATTTTATTTTCTCAAAGCAGATGGAAGTAACAACCATCACATAAATAAGCAGGTTTTATCCAAGTAATGTAATACACTCAGGACAAAAACCTACTATTGAACAGGTAAAGCCATAGACTTACCACACAGTATTTGCTCAGACTTTGAAAATTTTTAAGATGTAAGAATATGTTTTATAAACCAGAGCTCTGACGTTGCAGAAGTCTGTAAAAGTACAGTCACACACAGCATTGCCTTTGCTGTGGCACTGAGTTACATACTAAGCTCTGTTAATTTCAAACTACAGACAACACATATCCAACAATTTACTCTGCAAACAAGACCTACTTCATCTCTGTTTTCAATATCTCATCCCCAAAGAATAATTTCATGCTCAAAATTCTTTAAATGTTGATAGGATTCTTCTATTTTATAAGTATTTTTAAATAAGCTTATGTTTTTTCTAGTTTGCAATTAAAATGTTTTTTTAAAAAAAACACAGGATGATTTTTTAAAGGTTATTTTACTTCCTAACCTTTCAATACTGGATTTTAAAAAATTCATAAACAGTGTTACACATATGCACATATAAACACATACACAGTGTTTTATGTGCACTCACATATGTCAGATAGAATACCACTTGCAACCCAGATTCTATTTTTTGCTGTTTTCATTTTCTGAGTGAAATGCTAACTTTGATAGAAGTCCAATGAAATTCTAAGCACTTAATCAAAGGCTGTTTTTTTATTGTTCAGTCTGGGCAACAGACAAATAAGTTGTAACATGCTTGCATGTTAAAAGCAGCAGCATATACAGGAGCGACTTTTTCAACTGCCTGTAATTGCTCGAGCCATTTGAATGCTAGAGGCTAGGCACAGCGACATGGAAAGTCACTCTGTTCATGGACAGTAAAGCCCATTTATGGTAAAGATCTAAGGAACTGCATGACATACCAAAGGGAAAATTCAGTTAGCCTAACATAAGGGTATGAGAACAGGAGGGGCAAGGAGCTGCAGCTGGCTCAGTTGCTACAGCACAGCAGAACTGCTGGCAGGCAACCTCTGTTGGCTTGGGATGAAGGAAAGTATGACTGGAAAGATTGCTTCTGCAGAACTGTTAAAACATCCCGTAGCTTCCACAGGAACGTGACTTTAAATGTCACAATTCATCCGATATCGAAAGTAACTGCTTTCATGCCTCAGTGTGTGGAAAGCACACAACCACCACACATTCTTGGGAACTGGTGCCTTCTTAATAAAATGTACAGTTTTCAAGTCTTATCCACACTTCTGATACTGAACGTTCAACTAGATATTGACAGTATCTCTTTATGATAAAAGTCCAGACCTGAAAATGCACATTGTAGAGATTAATCCTTCTAAGAAATGCTAAACCCCATTGAATTTAACACTTGCATTAACACAACTAAGAATCAATCTTACCCTTGAATTTAACTTTTAATTATCTATAAAAGGACACATGCCTCACTTAAATTACTGTGGTTAATATGAAAGGATAAGCATTCATGTAAGTGTGGAGATCACAGGCAGGGAAAAAACCAAGACCAAAACCCACCGGCATTGTGCGCAGTGTGTCAACAGTTTCTACTTGTGGCACTACTTTGACTGGCTGACCCTCCCATGCACTCCAGCTGTCATCTGATTCATGGTCTTTATCACCGTGTTTGGTCATTACTAAATAGGCCTCATATGCAACCTCATCTGAATCCTTTGAGCAATCCTTTCCAGCAGCTGCATTGAGGAGCTGCAAAATCAGAGACTTTTCCCCTGCGATACTATTTGGTACAAATACTTGTAAATTCTCAAGTCCAAGAATTTGTACCTGTAGAAAAAAATAAAAATACACTGAGTGAATCTCACTGTTTTCTATGATACACAAAATAAATAAAAGACACATGTAATCTCATTTATGTAACAGAGCTTCCAATTTGAACAGATGCACAATATACACACAAAACAATGCATTCAGCCATTTTTCTAGAAAAACTCAAAATGCATTTTAAGAAATTATTTGTCTGGAAATCTGCTAAATCACCAACTTTCAGTGGCATCTTTCCTTGCACCTTCAATTGATCCTTCTACGCACTCTTCTAAAGGAATCTTGTTACAAAAAAGTCTAATTTCACATACATACTATACCTATGCATATATGTAAGTACAAAATTATATATACACATATTTTACAAAGTAAATTAGTCAACACTAATTTAAAAATGTGTGCTTCCTAAGTCTTAAGACTGGAATATTAAAAAAAAAAAAAAAATTCCTTCAGGATCCCTAAGAATCCACACAACATTTCTCAATGGCTACAAAAGATAAAAGTAAGCAAAACTATGGCTAAAAGAGTATCAGATATTCTTTCACTATTCATGAAAGATTAATTAAGCCCAGTAAGAGTGCTCTATTTTAATAAAATACTACTTATACTACTTAAGAGCTACTTCTGCATTGTATCTGTCACATTGGTAACAATACTTTAACCAAGTCAGGCATCAGAATCAGACTGTGAAGACAGTGAAATAGTTGATACCTCTGATTTGACATGAGGTAACTGACCTATAGTGAGGTTTAATTCTCTCTTTTCAGAGTTTGATGTCATCAAGCCAAGACAAAACACACTGGACTCAACATTTTTACCATTAGGCAGCAATATTTTATAATTAAAACCATTATAATTTATAGGTCAATATAAAAACTAGATGGGTGTTACTGAAAGCTAATATAGTTTCCCGAAACTAATGAGCATCTGATTGATAAAGCTGTTAAAAATTTAAACTCCCTGCATGATGTTAGAGGGCCAATATATAACGTGTTAATCACCAAGATGTGCGTCATTTTGAGTGGTGGAAAAAAGGGGAGAGGTAATACATAAAGAGGGATAAATACTGAGATTCAAATAATCCACCTAGATTAGTTAACCCTTGTGTTTACACAGATTTTTTCAAACTCGAGATTCAATTTTTTCTTCAAAACATGCATAAGAACAGTAATACTATCTTTAACTGTAAGGTGTACCAAATGTAATATTGTGTCTCAAAGCAGCCAAGAGTGGATATTTGGGGGAAAATGTTTTTTAAAAGTAAATGTATACTGATCTACCTGACTATTCTCCTACTCTTAAACAATTCACAGACCAGGGTCCTGCTGAGCCAGATGTTTCATCCATGTATTTAACAACCTTTTATGAACTTCTCTCCTGTAAACTTGTCAGTGTCTCCTTGGACCAATTTCTATTTTCAGCAATCATTTATACAAATCTAACAAGAATTTTGTAATGCAGAAGTTAATAGATTATCTCCCAATTGTGAATTATATATATTCAATGTATGGCAAGACAAAAACCAGCAGATCCAAATAAATTTAATCTGTTGAAGCAACTGATTTAATTAAATTCAAACTACAGTAAAGACTTGTACACCTAGGAGTTTTTAAGGAATAAAGTGCAAAACCATAAAGGTGGGAATTTATAGTACAGCAAATACCAGGCACTGCGAACTTAGCCTACTTCTGTTGTACAATAGTTTTCTAACAGCTATTCTGGAGCAAAACACAGTCCCTCACAACGTTAACACTCTCAAGGAAGCTTGCTAGAACAGACCTCCACTATAATATTGTTGCTTTATAAAAGCATAAAACACGCAGGTCCATAGTTCGAGATTTTCTGTTTAAACTTGTCCATTTACTGATGTATCTGTTCACCTCAAATTTTAAAGCATTTATTTTTCATAATACTCTCTACTAAGTGTTATTACTCCCCTCTCACAAACGTGTAAATACAATTGAAGCAAAACAGCTTTTCCTAAGTCACAAAAAGAATCTTTGGGAAGACAAGGAATTGGACACTGACTTCCCAAAACATAGACTAGCATTCTCACTCACACGAAGACAGGTACAGAAAATAATTTGACTACTACAATTCCATATTACATACGTGATGTTTTAAATTGAAAACTGAAAGTATGTCAAAAAATATCCTTCAACATTTTGCTTAGCATCCCCACTCCACTTTCATGCCTCTAAACTGAATTTACCTTCACATACTCTTTCGTTTTCAGAGCATTCAGAAGATCTCGTACAGGGGCTGACAACGCAAATTCTGCTGCTATTTCAAGGTCCTACAAGTAATGACAAAACCAAAGAACATGCTTTCGGATTAAATTTCTTTAAAGCATATATGTAAGATGAGACTCTACTGTTAACTTACTTTCCTCAGCATTTTAGCAAATCCAAGAGCTTTGGAGGCTCGCTCCCTAGCTTCATGAAACAGCTCTTTGAGTGCTCGGCTGGTCTCTATAACAGACCTCCTGAAACAGTCATAAGAATGAAGTGACAATGTTTTAATAAATCATATCGCATTTATATATGTAAATAATCTTTATTTCCTAACAGCTATATGTCAATAGAAAGAACACAGAAAAGATAAATAATTATAAGCAGCTGACTGAAATAAATTGAACTCACAGGTATATTTTTGATAACGATATAAAAAAATAATTTAAGGAATGTTACATAAACAATCTCTCATACCCTGAACTAAAAAGAAGGTTACTAGACTTCAAGCAAACAAAATGATTGGTCATTACTACTGCACACAGAAATATCAGCAATAAAGTCCACAGAGTCTTGGATTTACCAGGTTCTCATTTTAAGAAATAAAATGCAGTATGTACCTGTCAGGGGTATAGAAATATAAGCGTGTTTATTTTTATTAAGCTGAAGGGCTTAATACCTGATTTCATCTGATGCAGTACTGTCATCGGCACTGGCCCAAAATTCATCACAACTGTCCTGTAGTCCAGAATCTAAAAACATTCCTGTAGATTTCAGCAGCATTCCTGCAATATCACTGTAGCAACACAAATGGTGGAACTTCAAAATCTCATTCAGGTAGCATAGCACCTTACAGTTCCTACTCTGTCCAATGCAAAAAAGACACATTGCCAAGTCTGCCTGCAGAACTAAGCAGCATCTTGGGGGCCCTCAGTTACTCTGCGTGCCCAGTGCCAGCAGGAACGGGGACTCTCCACAGAAGCAGTCGTTACTGTTATAGCCAGAGCAAAAGCAATCTGCACTTACTGCATCCTATAGCTACAGTCATTGTAATAATCCACAAAATCACAAAGACTTAACAGCTGCGTATATGGCCTCAAGAAGCCCAGACTGGGAACCCTGAACAACTGCTGACTTGAATATGTAACTGGCACAAATCAACACCATAAGCACAGTAATTAAATAAAACCTACCAGAACAGTTTGCCAGCTTGAGCTTCACCTCCTCTTATATAAGGAGTTATTTCTTTGGTGAAATTCCATTCTTCCTCCAAAAGATTTTTTAAACTATGAGACGCTTGAGGTAACTGCTGTAGCATTTGGATCCAGCTTCGCATATAATCAAAGTAAACCTGTACACAGGGAGAGATAATTTAAACAGAAATTGCTACAAAACCTGTAATCAAGGACTGTAACGTCTCAAATCGATGACCAACCTCAACACTATACAATTTGTAGAAAATATTTCTACAACACTTTTCATTGGCTATGACTTAAAATGAGCTACATATTTCCACACAAAAGGTCCAATTTATGGCTTGGGAAGTAGCAAGTGCTACTAAAGTATTAAATACTATGACTCCATAATAGTTTTCTAAAAATGTTGACAGTATCACTACCTTGCTTGCTGTGCTGCTATTCACCATTGTATCAGCGAATACCCTCTGTGGTCAGAGTTTTTAAAGCTAAATTACTGAAAAACAGTCTCTAAATCTTTTAACTGGATTACTCCAAAAGGTTTTATTTGAACATATCCTCCTGGATAAGTGCAACAAACAGGCTTCTTAGATTCTACATTATACCTTGTGTTCCTTTACATCATCTATCTCTCACCTTTATTTAATTATTGATTTAAACCAACATAAAAAACCAGTTAAGCACAATTCTTCATACATCTGCCTTTCAGGATCATACTGAATGCAAAAAATGAGCTGCAATTTGTTTTAGTTCAGTAATCCCTACCATCAATCAATGTCCCTCCTTAGAAATGGTTAAGGCCCTTCCTAATGGTTTCAGGTATTTTCAGACCACACTGTAATTATGACAAGGTTATAGAATCATATAATGATTTGGGTTGGAAAGGGCCTTAAAGATCATCTAGTTCCAACCCCTCTGACACAGGCAGGGACACCTCCCAGGTTGCTCAGAGCCCCATCCAGCCTGGCCTTGAACACTCCCAGGGATGGGGCATCAACCGCTGCTCTGGGCAACCTGTTCCAGTGCCTCACCATCCTCGCAGTAAAAAATTTGTTCCCAGTATCTAACGTAAATCTACTCTCTCTTAGCTTAAGACCATTACTCCTCATTCTATCACTATACTCTCTGATAAAAAGTCCCTCCCCACCTTTCCTGTAGGCCGCCTCTAGTTACTAGCAGGCTGCTATAAGGTCTCCCCAGAACCTTCTCTTCTCCAGGCAGAACAATGCCAGCTCTCCCAGCCTGTCTTCATAGTGGAGGCTCCCCAGCCCTCTGATCATCTGTGGCCCCCCTCTGGACCCACTCAATCAGGTCCACATCTTTTTTACGCTGCGGGGCCCAGAGCCGAACACAGTACTGCAGGTGGGATCTCACAAGAGCAAAGTATATCTGGAAAACCTTAAAACTCTACTCTGGGTTAGGTGGGTACTGTGCTTTGATAGTCTCAAGCTGTAGCCCCATTCTTGCCCCATTTATTTAATTCACCTTTCCCTCTTAGCCTAATTCCTCTTCCAGTACTCTTCTTAGCTATCTTGCCTGTGAATACAAGGAGTCCACAGGAAAAGACAAAGTTTCAACTCTCCATGCCTCATTAATCCTGCCTCAACCTTCAGAGTGCATACAAGTTTTCCCTGTCCCTATTTTCAGTCCAGATCATCTCTTCAGCTTTCTTTGCCCAGCTGTCCCAATCTTAGAATCGTAACAGTATCTCAAATTGGAAAGGACACATAAGGATCACCCAGTCCAACTTCCTGCACCTTGCAGGACTACTCTGACAATCCTGACCATTCATACAATCTTTCTCCAGTGCCCCTAGTGCTACAGTAATCTGCAACTCCGAACAGGCACAAACTGTGATTCTTTCAAGTCTAATACATTTATTACTATTTACATAGTCTTATACCCACCCCTTTCAAGACCTACAAAAAGCAAAATCCTTATACAATTAAAACTGCTTTTGAAGTTCAAGCTCGTGCCTCAAAGCACAAAAACATTACAGCTACAGCCACCTAAAAAAAAAAAAAACCCAAAAAACCAAAAAAACCAAACAGGTAAAGAATTTCAAAATGGAGAAGATGAACCATTTCCTTTCATCTAGCCAGGTCATTTCTGCTGGAAGTTTCTAGAAATTTCAGGTGGAAATGAAAGCAGGCATGCAGCATAAGAAACTTTAGGTAAAACTGTCTATTTTCACCATTGTAGGCAATGAATAGCATGGAACAGCAAAATCCATGTGTACTCAACAATAGATGGTAGCAACAGCTCTGCTGACAAAACACTAGTGATGAGTTTTTGAGGTGTATCTTGGCGGGCTTTCTTGCCCTCAGAATACTGCAACTCGCAAAACAGTAACAATCAAGTCACATCCAAGGGAACAGTAATTTAAACTGAATTTACTAAAGAATATTTCATTTAATATCTTTCAGATGCCAAGTGTTTGTCTTGAAAATACTTTGTCATGTTTAACTTGTCATAACAAATACACATAAAAAATAAGGTATCATTAATAGATTAATACAAAGATATTAAGACATGATGTTAGTCAAACAACTGTATGTATTTTTATTAAATACTAAAAGGTTATTAAAAGTTTAGTTTAAACATATGGAATTTACAGTTCTATATATGAACCAGTATTGTAAATACAAGCAATTTACAAGTACATTGTAGCACTGTTCAGTAAACAAAAATCAGTATTGCTAAAATGGCAATGGCTACTTTGTTACCTTTACAAGTCCATTAAAACAATAAAATTATGTTAAAGTAGTACAACAAAAAAATTGGCAAGACCTACACCCAACAGGGACAACAGATTTCTATTAGCAGTATTCAGACTAACAGTACACTTACTAGGACCCCAAATATTTTGTCCTTTTTGAAGCTTACCATTAACATTTTATGCAGGTCCTCTTCAAAAGGATCAATGTTGTAATCAATCTTTTGTAAGTCATCTAACACCTCCCGTAACATAAACTGGTAATATTGCTTCATTAACAGGCCGCCCTTCAGAACCTCTTTACACTCTCTCACTAGCTGAAGAGAAAAAAACCAAAAAGTGCCATCAGTCAAGACATTACTCTTAAATTTCCTTGGGAAGTAAAAGCTTAATTTACCAGTCCAGTTTGTCTAAGTATGTTAGCTTATGACTACATAATTTCTACAGGTTTTAGAAATTAATACATGCTCTACATGCTGGCAGGAAAGATGTGACTCATTTTCTATCACAGGCTGCCCAGGGAAGTGGTTGAGTCACCATCCCTGGAGGTATTTAAAAGAGGTGTAGATGCAGTGCTTGGGGACATGCTTTAGTAGTGCACCTGGCAGGGCCAGGTTAATGGGTTGTACTCAATGATCTTAAAGGTCTTTTCCAACCTAAGTGATCGTATGATTCTATGCCATTTGCCACAGAACTGTAAACGCAGATGAAGCTGATGTTTTAGATCCCTGCCCAGGGCCACCAGCAAGTAACTAACTGGATAGGTAAGTTCAGAAGTGGGCAAGAGGGCTCACAATCATCAGATCAGCAGTTTAAATGGAAGCAAGTCAGGAATAATAGGCAATGTGTTTGGCAGATGCTTACAGAACAATGAGAAATGTTTTACTACAGGATTATCAATCTACTGGGCAGGTGATCACTCTCAACACATGCCAGACCTGAAAGCAGTTAGTGTTTCTTTTGTTGCTTCCCTGGGCAAGGCTAACATGAGGAAAGTTATCTTTTCAACTGAAAAAGTGGTCACTTTTGGCCAAACAGCTGTCAGCCCTCCCTGAAAGCTCAGAGGTTTTGTTTCTTTGAAGAAACTTGCACAACCACAGACACAGGAGTACACAAAGAGCACCAACAGTTTCAAACCTGCACTAACAAATGCTTCAGAACCACTACTAGTGCTAAGCGACTACTCCTCTGAAATTATCATCAGTCTCCAGGTCTGACAAGCCCTAACCTTTTCTGAGCAACAACTTCATTAAATCAAGAGTATGAGAAGAGGAGTAGGATTCATGCGAAGGGTCAGTGGGAATGGAATTGTTGGTTGGTTAATCTGCTTTTAAAAATTTGCTTTTAATGGCTATCCTGGCAAAATAATATATCAATGTAGTGGATTCAATGTATGTGAAATTATAATGGCATGAAAGCAAAATATATACAATAATGTTATTAATATGACAAGAGTTTCTGGATTCTTTTACAGGCCAGAACATGTTACTCTGTGCTTCCCCGTGTGCAGGGGAAACATGGGTAATATTTTGAACTCTTTAGTTTAAAACTTACTAAGCTAGTTGAAAACCGTGGGGGAAAAAAAAGTATTTTTTTTATAAGGCAGAAATACAAGAATTACACATTTATATCCCTAACATGTCACATATTTAAAAATAAATGTGCACTCTTTGCTGTCTTGGATCCACAAGGAAAAACATAACTTGTTCAAATATTTTAAAATTGGTATTTAACTACCCATTATTCACAGAGACAAATGGGAACTGGCAATATCACTTATCCATAAAACTTTAACATCTAGTATGGCATATCTTACAGATACAAGCAAAGTTCACTTCCAAAACTTGCAGAGCAACATTTGTCCATTCAAAATAAAAAAAATCCACCCTCAAAACTTCATTAAAAATAGTGATTGTTTTTTGTTTAAATAATACTGCTTTACAGTGATGTGTAGTGCTATTGAATAACAGGATATAGGATTTACAAAAAACTCTGTAGTGCTCATTTTAAGTCTCGACTTTTGGAACTGAAACTCACAAGGCAAGAGGCAAATAAAAATATGGTCTATAATGAGCACACTAAAGAATGTGCAGCTTAAACCGAAAATAATATCATATTATTGGTTTGATGGGTTGTTTTTTGTTTAGGGAGTTTGTACAAGAAATTATATTCTGCAGAGCAGGTAGGGCAGGTCACACAGGTACTCTACAGCAAGGAAGTTAGAAAGTTTACAAAGTCTTCTGGAGTTTTTTGGTGGTTTGTTTTTCTCTGTAATTCTGTAGTACTTTGTGAACTTGCAGAACACCCTAGACTTGCAGAACACTAGCACAAAACAGACCCTAGACTATGTTTTGAGCCTGCTCAAGATTTTAGGCATTACAATTCTTCGGGAAACAAATAGATCTATTTATGAAATATACTCCACAGCTCCTTTGCCTGTTCAGAAATATTGCGTGGGACAGCAAGCATTTGCTGACTTGAATTCATTTTTTCAGTATAATTAGCAAGACAGTATACATCATCAAAACAGTCTGTAACACACATGCTGTTTTCCAAGAAGAAAGTGTCATTTTTACTTAACTTGAAGTTCACAAGGAGAATACAAAATGTAAGGGCAAAAAAACAGCCCCAGTCTCTGGGGGAAAAAAAAAAGGATATATTGTCCTTTACAATACAGTATGCTATACTATATTTTACTGTAACTATGACTCTTAAGATTGAAATTGTAGGTACCATGCTTTTGGATATTAGGACACCTAAAATCCTAGTATACCAAAGAAAGAAAAAGAAGGGGTGAAATAAGAGGAGGAAGGTGGGCAACAGAGAGGACTGAAATTTATTTGGGACCATAAAGTAACTTAGCAGTTGATGTGGGAGCAGCAGATAACTGGAATGTGAAGTCATAATCAGCCCAAGAGCTTATTTAAATGTTTACCCTTAAAGACCACCTGATAAAATCCTGATCTGCTCATGATTGCCAGGGAGCAGGGAGATTACTTCCGACAATTTTAGTATGTCCTGGACTAGACTTTGAAAAATGGCATTGACCTAAAAAGCCTTCATTTTATTAGATAACCACCAGAAAATAAATCCTCATACAACATTCTCAATCAGTGACAAGACTGATAGTCTTGGGTCACTACCCACAGGAAATTTATACACTTTTATGTTTTTAAATGAAATGTATGTATATTTATATAAAACAATATACTAGGAAAGAAATATTTTTTAAGTATTTGTTTTTCTTCTTCAACAGCTTTCACTATGTGACCACCACATGTTGGCAGAGGTCCTACATTTGCAAAGAAGAAAAGATCAAGTCAAAGAAAAGAAATATACAGACCCTTAAAATTGGATACACTGCCTAAGAAACCCAAATGGAGGAAGATATATTGGACAAGCTTATATAACTCACACTGCAAATGGAACAAATTCTGTTTCTCTTTGCTGGCTGGTAATTCTTTAATCACCAGTTTTGTTTTGGA
The DNA here is from genome assembly GCF_023634155.1 of Falco peregrinus. Taxonomy (NCBI): domain Eukaryota; kingdom Metazoa; phylum Chordata; class Aves; order Falconiformes; family Falconidae; genus Falco; species Falco peregrinus. The sequence continues at coordinate 49,886,502 of NC_073727.1, read as the reverse complement.
AGTCTAAATCAGAGAGGTATTTATGACCAGTTGTTTACTATGCAAAAAAATAGATCTCCATATGAAATATAAGACTATTTATAAAAGTTATTACATAATTATACATTGTCATTTCTTCAACTAATCCGCTTTAAACTGACCACCTTACCATAACAAAATGACAAAGTTATTTCAAATAGGAAATAGGTATAAAAAAAACCACCAAACACCAAAAAAGAGTTGATGCAAACCTGTTTAATACTCAAAAGAGATGGTTCCCCAGCAGGTCTTTGTTCCAACCTTAGCTTGAGACATTCATGGATAACATTGAGCAGGACTCGGCAAAGGACCAAGAATGCAGGTTCAAAAGACGGTAAGTCCATGGATTTCAGCTCCTCCCACGACACAGTGCTGCATTTTTGCTCACAACAAGGTGGGGAATTTAATAACTGCACATAATCTGAACACAACATGGGATCTGGAAATTCTGAAAACTATAACAAGAAATAGGTATCATGAAAAGGATCCTTAAATTATTTAGGATTTAGCATTTGTTTACAGTAGCATGCAAAAACGCCCATTTTTAAAAGGTAAGATACTATTAACTGGCAAATCAACCACAGAAGTTTCAATTTATCTCTTTTGTCTTTAAAGCTAAACTTTTTTTTTTTTTTTTTTTTTTTTTTTGAGGATCACCAGGCTGAGGAAGATAATTATGGACCCTTGGGAGTGAACAAAATCTCTTATTTTATGTTTCAATATTAAAATGACTAAAGCATCCATTAAAGCTGGAGGTCACCTCTCACTACACAGGAAAAAACTGCTGTTTCAGTTATGTTATGATAAACATGCAAGTTAAGCCTAATATATCGGAACATACAGTCAGGTCATTATAAGATACAATACTTGAGAATTTCAAAATATATTAAAAAAACAAATCAAAAGGTCTTACACTGACAACTGTATTGAGAAACAAATGTGTACTTGACTACATCAGCTGAGTAACCTTGTTCCTTTTCAAATCTATAGGGCGTATATTATGTAAAACTCCACACTGTAAACTAATGCAGTATTTAAGAAAGTGTCATTAGTTAAACTGAACAGAATTATTGAAAAAATAACTTATGAACTTTGGTAGATGTTAAGAAATTGAAACTGAAACTAAAAAAGGAAGATAGGTCAAGCTGGTTGGTTTTCAGTTAATAAACTCATTTTTCATTTACATTTAAATGAAATGGCATTTATAATCAGACAAAATAATTGAAACTATCTGAAATAGACATCCTAGATATGTAAACTATATATCTTGTGATAATATGCTAAGCAGAGCTGTACATGGAGGCACTCTGGTGTTTAATTTAGGAAGAAAATTTGGACTGCAATCTGTGTGCAGCTCTTGAAGATAACACACTGTACATCAGCTAAGGACAAGACTTGTTTCAGATTAAGTTTGCTTTATTCTAATCCTCATCCCACAGCTTCTATGACACCTGAACTACCTTCCTTCATATATTAGGCATAACTGGCATTTTTTAGGTTTTTCCTCAGTACCACATTTAAACACCACCACTGCGAAGGAGAGGAAAACGTTACTAGAAATTACATCAAAGATAAAGCACCACCTAGAAAGTTAAAAAAATTAAGCCACTTTTAAGCTTAGTTAGTATCTAGCAGACAGTAAAAAAAAGAAATTGTTTATTCCTTTACATCTACACACACATCTTTTACATTTGTGCCTACAGTGTCATACAAGCTCTGCTTTCTCAGAAGAGCCACACAAAATTGCAGTTACTGACAAAGTCAGGGGGTTTAGTGGTTTTGGGTTTTAATATTGTGATGTTTCTTGGCTGTCACGGGGCATAGAATATCATATACATTACTCTCCAACGTTGACACAAAACACATTATGCACTGCAGGTTCTTACATAATTTATAAAACCACTAGCTCATTACACAGAAAGAGCAAACATTCACGAGCAGGGATTTCCTCTATACCTAGCTTAGCTGAAGTTGAACCACTAGTTGATATACAGTATAAGAACTTATCTTCTTAGATGCTATATAAATGTCCTCTTTTTACTAACTCTTTTCTAAAAGAAACAAAGAAACGTATAGCACCAGAGCTAAAGGTTTTTATAGAAGTTTTCATTAATAACAGATCATGAAAATACTACACTTCTACAGTACAACAAAATATTTAAAACATACAATCCTCACTGATGCAAGTACAGCACTAGAAAATTTAGTTCTTAGGTTAAGTATTAAAGAACTAGTCTATAAGCAAAAATAAACAAAGAAATTGAATAAATGTATTATTACATTTCCTACGATTAAGGATAACAACATATGACATGAGATCTTAGCATTAGACACCTAATTTAATATTGTTCAGTTTGACTAATCTTAATCTTCAGTGGGCCCAATCTAAAATGTTTCATGTGACTACCAAATACTTCTTAAAAAAAAAACCAAGAAAACAAGGTCCAAGCCATTTATTGAGATCATACATAAAAACCATACTCAAAAGCGCAGCCAGTTGATTAAACAACAAACAGGCTTAAATACTATTCTACTAAAGTAACACCTAACTAAAGCAAGAAATACTAGTCATTTTCTTTAGGGAACAGCGCATACAACTTCTACACAAAACAGACTCTATAGCACCTAGAGCCTTGTTAAAGTATCAGAGCCCATGACCAATGAAACTTGTATTTTAAAAAATGCTAAAACCAGCTATCTGTATAAACATTTACATATATTTAAGATGAAATGAGCATTAAAATGCATACAGTAGAAGAATCCAGAAAACACATTTTAGATGAAAGACAGTGTTTAAGTAACAACAGAAATGAAAGTTATGTCCAGAGATTTTAAAGTGTATGTAATACACAAACACAGAGTCAAGATATAAAAGTAACAGAAGTAACAAAGATTAACAAAATACTAGCAGCTCTGGCTGCATACAGATATCAAATTGGACTGCACTAAAAAAAAACCCAGGACACTACATTCAGAGTACTGTCAGATGCAGAGACCCAGCAATTCAAAACCATCTCTTCTATTTTACTCTGATGTCATCTTTTGCTGCAGCAGGTACAACACTTCTGACAAACAGAATTTTCCTTTTTTGACAGCATTTTTTTAATTTGAGGGCAGGAAAGAAGTTCACAATTTTACAGCATTCACCTTTCATCATAATTCTTAAAAGAGGACAATATTCCAAAGAAAATGTAATAATTACTGAAAACGAACATTCAAAAAAGTCACAAAGATAGAGAAGACAGGAGGAAAGATGAACCTTACATCTTAAACAAGTCATCCAATGCTAACTTACCAAAAAGTTTAATTCTGTGAAGCTGCAGTAAAGACTCTAGCTACTAGTGTTTCATTAACTTGTTTTGAGAAACCTTATGAAGTCAAACATTTGAGGTATTTGGAAATTTCAAAAATACTTTCATAGTAGTTTTCAATAGCCCCAAATTATGTTTTATTTCCTTTGTTTTTTTAAAGGTATTTCTGCCCATCTATAAAGCTGAACTTCCTATCTACGTATATATGGTTTGGGGATGCTTTTGATTACTGTAACAGATACCTGCAAGTTTTACTTAAGCATGTGACTTTTTAGAATTTCCTAGAATACAAGTTGAAATCAATTAGAGAATAAATAAAAATTCAACCAATAGCTTCATTTTTTTTACAGTAGTATCTACACTAGAAAAAGTACAAATAAAACCTTTTTCAAAATACGTACCTTCATAAATATAAATTTATTCATCCTAAAAACATAACCTCCAAAGGAGATAAAACAATTCTTGTTTCTTTTCAAATGTGACAGTCAAGAGATCAGCAATGTGTCAAAGGCCACATGTGGTATCCATATTAGAACAGGCACATTGGCTAAGAAACTCCTTTGTCCAGAATCCATGGTAAGGCACCACACACAGTGCCACTTTATCAAGGAGGGCAAGCAAACCTTACTACTAGTTCTTCCTAGTATAAAGATGCCTACAAGTTAGGTAAAGTTTATATTAAGGAACAATATTCTGCCTTGAACGAATTAGTGGCCACTACTTCAGCTACTGTCCTTCATTTACTGCTTATTTCATTTTTTTTTTTTTATTAACTCACAAGCATTCTTGATTAAGAATATACCATGACCCAAAGACAAAAAAAATTAAACTAAGATCCAGCTAAAGAATGCAACATGCTAACATGACTTGCTTACATAGATTTCAAGGTTAACAGAGTCCATTCATTTATCCAATCTGGCCTCAAGCATAATGTGCCACCACAGTACTTCATTCATTTACATGAGGAAAACCCCAAAATAATAGTGATGTTTTCATAAAGGGTGTCTTGCAGAAAGATATCCAGTCTTGAAGGCAAGGAAAGGACAATGACCACTTCCATTGCTACTTTTTCTCATGATTCAACTTCTGTGCCTTATTTTCCATTGTAATTTTTCTGACATTGCTTCAGACATTAGAAAATGTAATGAGCAAAGATGTTATCATAAAAATGTCATTTCAAATACAAAGAACAGAGAACTAGCTCGTGCTTCACACAAATTCTAAATCAGGTCAACAACAGATTCATTCCCATGGAAGTAGAGGTAGGCTCTTAATCATAACATACACTATCTTTCAAAAGCCAAAACAACTGTAACTTTCCTAAGATCCCAATTCCTCCCGTTTCAGTCAGAAACAATACAGCAGGGGAGGTACTCCTGTTACCCGTTTACACTAGTAGCAACCTACCTCCAGCTGGTGATCACTCCTTACCAACGCCATTCGGGCCCTTTGCAATGAGCCATGCATTAGCTTGTGCAGTCTTAAAATTAGCTTCCTCAACCCCATTTGCTTCAGTGCTTTATCTACAAATGGCCTGTAAATAGAGGTCAAACAGTGTTGGCTGCAGCTTGCCTCAGCACTGCATTCTGGAATAACCCAAGAGGTGGAGTCATCCTCAGATTCAAGCCTATCAAGCCTCCTTGAAAAATGGTCCTGAAAGTCAAAATTTGGCTTATTAGTAAAATTGTTCTTGATGGCTTGTCTAAGTTCCTCAACATTCTCCTCAGAGATTTGTTCATCACCATCACTCTCCTCTGTGCATGTTCCTGAGGATTCCTTTACTTCTGTTTCCCTATCAACTTCTTCATCCTCTGGGTCATTGTCCTTAGATGGTAAAGGAGAAGGGATTTCAAACACTGGCCAGCCAATGTCAGAAAGATTTTTGATGCCCAAAACAGTTCCCATAATCCTTAGTTTTTGATTTAAGTCTTTTGTAATATTTAACCATAGACAGAGTGCCTGCACTCTGTCCTGGAAGTCCTTCGCAGCATACTTTTCATAGTCCTTTTGAAGAGCCTGCAGAGATGGGTAAAGTGCTTCTATATACTCTAGCTGCTCCATTATCCGCTTTACTTGCTCAAATGAGACCCGCTGCCGATGGAGGTGTTCATGGTAACTTGAGTAATCCAAAGCACTAGTTCCATGTGTTGCTTTGCAAACTCCTTCTCCTGAAGTACCATTGAGACTGGCTCCGTTTTTTACACAGGAGAAGCTTCCATAGTTCACTTTGAAGGTGAGGATTTCATTGATTATATCAGGGATATCTTGACGGGCTGCATAGAGATAGAGGTCTTGGTCATTAATGCTCCGGCCAGCATGCCAAGCTTGCAGCTCTAGCCAGATCAGTTCATTGGATCGGTTCAGCCAGACAGAAGAAGTGTTTTCCTGTCCTCTTTGCTCCCTGTCCTTTTTCTTTGAGACTGAGGTAAGTTTTAACAAAAGCCGCAGGGTTTCAAAGAATTTTAAGCGGTCTGCTGGACAATCAGTCCTAGAAGTCTGGCGTGCAGTTCTGGGTATTGGCATGGGCACAGAGACTGGAAGCTTAGCATTGCTACAGCCAAGGCTGAGGTAAGGCTTATTGAGATCAATGTCTGGAATTGGTTTTTTTGGCAAAGACCCACCAACTGAGTCTAACATAAATGAGCACTGCACGTTTTTCTTGTGATCTCGTTCTGTTGTCCTTAGGGTATCTCGAATCTTTTTCCCTTGCTTATAGCTGTGCTCCTCCACATTCTCGATGGTTTTCCCATTGTCTTTATGCACAGTCTGAGTTGGCACACTCATCTTTTCTGTAAGAAAAAAAAAGGGGGAAAAAAAATGTGACTGCAGCAACAAGAAAAAACATCAGTCAATCCAGCTCCAAATCACATTCCTTAGGTCGAGCATCAAACATAAAATATTGTTTAATACCAATAAAAGAAAATAGGCATGGATAGAAGAAAAATACAGTCTTGGAAATTACCATCGGTATAACTAAATCAATAGCAGCACCAGAAGAATTTTTCTTCCTCTTCTATAGAAAGGACCTCAGAGAATTCTCATTACCTTGAGTATGCTGTCTGCTGAGAACTGAATATGATGAAAAGAAAAAGAACAGTTTCCAAGTTCATTTTCCACACATTTGTCAAACAACCTCCCCCCCCAAAAAAACCTCAAAAAGCAACAGAGCGTTATTAAGGTTTCCAAGTCACACAGAACTGAAGAGATGCCATTGCACATGCAATTTCATAAAAACTTGAGCATGTACAAATTCTGAAATTCAGCTTGAATGATCTGATTCTGCCTCCTGGCGGGGCTTGATCTCAGTTCTAGGAACCCCTCTGTAGTCTTAATACACTGCCTTAACACCACAAGCCTACCTCCCCACTCTCCCAACACACACACACACTTGCTTTCTCCCTTACCTGCAGCCCTTCCCTGCCCAGTTGTGAAATCTCCTCTTCCCTCCCTGTTCCTTCCTCAGAAGCAGCAGGCCTTACCACTCTTCCATAGCACTAACAAAAGTGCTTCAACCTAGGCTTTCCAGATCAGGACAGGAGGAACTACTTGGTATTAAAACAGTGATTCTCTCTCTTTTACTTAAGGAATTGGTGGCAGGCCGGAGGGAAGCAGCTGTATATAGACTAGTTGCAGTCCTGGGACCGGCAGTTGGAACACAACAAGCTGCACAGTCACAGGGCCCCTGCTTATTAAAGCACAGAACAGACTTTCAGAACAATGGCTGAATACTTTGTCTTCTTTTCATTGTTCACTGTGACTCTAAGGATTATCTGCTGCACATGGCTCATTCCCCATGCTAGCAGTAGTAATTTCCTTAGAGTCCATGCTCCTCACTATACACTTAATTAATACCAGAAATACCGGTAAGTTTATTTACAAAACAGACCTGCTCAGTGGAAGAATATTATTTCCTTTCTATATACGGAAAATCACGATAGAGAAAGATCCATCAAGCCAGCATACTTTTGGGTGCCAATAATGGGAAAAGCTATTGCTCAACATTTCTGACCGTTGAGCACAGCGTTGAACGCTCCCTGACTTCAACTGTACCTTGAATTCTACACAATTTGCAAATCACATCCCAGAATCTCCAGCTTGCTTCTAGGAAAACATGACACAGACAGATTTTAATTCGTGCTGCTTGCCTAGTATCACACAAATTTTCATGACAGAATTATATTATCACAGGATGCATTTCACCGACTTAATTATTAGATGGCCCTTCATTCTTCTGTCGTTCACTACTTATCTTCCAGCATTTGCAACAAAAGAAGATACAGTCATGTATAAATCTGTTTCTTTCATCATAAAATTAAAAAAAAAAATCTCTACTCATGTAAGACAGCAATTCTCTGTAACAGAACTGGTGTGGTAACATAGCTCAAAGGTTATCAGAAGTATGCACACACCTTGTATTAAGGTTGCAAAGATGTCTGAAACAAAAGTGGAGAGGTATGTGGTCAGAGCACCTTATTTGTTTCCATTACGAACCCTGTTTTCAGCTGTTAATGAGCAATAAGTGAGTTAATAGGGGTGTGCCTTGCCACAATGCCTCCTTCCAATCTAAAAAATACATAATTTAACCCTTGCCATGGTTGTGTAAAAGTGGGACAGGTCACAATGCACACAATGGCACTTAATTATGGAAAAAAATGAAATTATGTTCTGAAGAACATGAGGAAGAAAGAACTAGTCATCACAAAAACTTGTTTCTTGCAAATACAGACTTTATTAATGCCTCTTATTCTACTTTTATTTCAGGTATTCATATACCTTTCTCTGACTAGCTACCAAGTACCATAAGCAGATGACAGAAAAACCTAACTCAAACAGTTTTCCTCCTGGAAATTGAAACCTATCAGTGTTTCTAAGAAACCTGCTACAGAATTCACTGTCATGGATGTTACATTTATCTACCCAAACACTACTGTCAGACAGCAGTACCTCACCCTCACTGGTTACTAACTCATGAGACAGAAGGTCTACTGAACATAACAGCTTGAATCCCACACCACGGCTGGCACTACTGTGAGGAGGCAACAGCCCGAAACGCCAGGACAGCCAAGCAGCAGGAAGACACATTCTGCACTGGCAGGAAAAGAGAAGGAAGATGAAGGAGGTTGGCAGAGATGAAACACATACACACATTCCTCCCTGCCTCCCAGACTCTGGGGTAGATTAAAAATGATTCAACATTTAACAGCACTTTGATGATGAAGATTTTGGTGACCTTAATAAATGAAAACTCTGGCACATTTAAAGATCATTTTCTGATTATACACTCTAGATAGGGGTCCTCTAAACCCCTTCAGTTTACATTTTCAACATGTTATTCTCCTTCAATATTAATCTTCAGATTCCCCATCCCACCAAAACACATTAAAAGAAAGGCAAGTTAAAAACAGATTATTAGAAATCCAAAATCTCTTAACACTTGAACATTCATCATTCTTAACAAAGCCCAGGCACAATAATCCACAAAGTGTTTCAAAATCCTCTCATTTTTTCACATAAACAGGTGCCAATGATTCAAATATACTGGACAATTCTGCAACAAATAAATATCAATGTCACAACTGGACCAGCTGCTACTACAAATTTTATTGTAGTTCTGTAATATAGGCTTAAACTAATTCGTAAAACAAGTTCAGCTGCATTAACAAATTTTGAGTTACAATTACCTTTAGTGCTACACAGGGCGGGTAGGTTTCACAACCAAGCAACTGGTTGGTGAGAGGGGGCACGTGGTTGAGTGAGATCTTAAACAGCTCGTAAAAGAAAAAGTGACAAAATGAGCTTGAGGAACTTTATAGGGTTAAGAAAGTGGAGTGGATAGAGGTTCCCTTTCAAGTATCAAGTGGCAGAAGTTTCATACTAGAAAGCAGACAGAGGCACTGGTTTTTTTATAGTTCAAGAAGCTAATACTTCAATAAGCAAGCAAGCACTGCTGGACTGACATTCCATAACCTTCGAGTCAGAAAAAAACAAACAGGAGACATATGTATGTCTTAGCAGCAGCTATGAAATTTAGCTTAGAAAATGTGAATCCCATGGGTTTTGGGCTATAGGAGAAATGATTCAGAAACTATTTTAAAACAGATTATTGTGTCAGTTTATTGATAATAAATGCAAGTTCTAAGAAACTTGGTGTGACAGAATTAAACAAATATTGGAGAGGCAAGTAAGCAAGCCCCTAATGCCCACAATTCTTTCAGTTGCCTAAATAAAGATACCTTAAATCTGTGTTAGATGTAAATGAGAAGTAATTTCAAATTTATTTTTTAAACTGGTTACGGCAAACTAACTCCTGAATGAATTCTCTTACTGAAGTAAAACCAATTCAATCTCAGTAACAGTGTATGCATACACATTCAAGGTAAATCAGACGGTAGTCCACTTTGATATCTTTGGTTTTGGGGTAGGGGGTGAGGGAGTGTTGTTGTTTGGGCTTTTTTTGGTGGGCTGTGGTTTGGTTCCTCCCCTCCCCAATGCAGAATAAATTTTCTGAAATTGTACACATAGTCAAAGTTAAATAAAATGAACTATGAACTCTCCAGAAAAGGTATTTTACAAGATACAACACTATCCAACTCATAAAACATTAAAAAAAAAAAAAAATCAACCCCAAACATATTTTAAGATATATTCACAGCAACCAAGAACAGGCTATTATTATTCCAGAAGCTAGAACCATTCCCCTCACAAGTAGAAAGATGGACCTTGCTCCAAAAACTCAAAATCTATGAGGGAGCTGTTGTTTATCGTTGCTATTTCTTACAATGGTATCAATCCTCAATATGTGCTCAGCACCAAAGGGTTACTATGAAACGTTACGCATTCTAGTTCTTTAGTATCACAATTTCTCTGTTTAGAAACTAACATGTCTTTTTTTTTTTTAAAGCACAGGAAAAAAACCCAAGAAAATCATAGGAAGCAAGGAAAGTTATGTAATAACTACCATATACAGAACTAAGTAAGGTTAATGTTGCATTCGAATAGTTTAACTTAACCAAAAGGCACAATTAAAAACCAGTAAAAGAAGCTTAATAATGGCAATGCCTATACAGCTAACTGGCAAGTATAACAAGAGTTCTCTTCAATTCAGTTCTAGGAAGAAGTCTTTTGGTGAATGGTCTCTTCACAGTGACACCATTCAGAGGTTGTATGAAATGGAAAGGAACCAAAAGCTTTGGAAGACATTTGCATGGGCCCTTCAACTCTATGCAACTGAAGAACAGACTGTATTCCCTTATCCACACTAAACCATTTACCTTCTTCTCTCCTACACCTTACCTTGAAAATTTAATCCTTGCAAGTAAACGCACTCTGTGATAACATTTCCTGTTTCATGTGTAGCAATTTAAAAAAACTGCTTCCAAATTATTAACTGGCAATAGCCAATCTGCCATAACAACTCTGGCAAGTAACCTTGTCTAACATAGTTGTTTAAAAACAAACAAAAACCCCACAAAAAATACCAAAACAAAAACCCCAAACAAACCTAGGTATGTTCTGTATGAAAATACTGAATATACAATCTTAAAAAATGGCTTTTTTGTACCCACAAGCTCAGCAAAACCACCAAAATTGCATCATTTTTTTTTTCTTACAAGGTCTGCTTGAAAAGATGTATTTACCGCATTTTTTTACAATTACCTTTTCAACAAGCAACTACCGTATTCTATATATGCTTAAAATTAAAGAAATAAAAACTTAAAAATATTACTTTAACCTAACTATGTTTAATATCAGTTATTGTTACTTAGTAACATTAGGAAAAAACACATATCAAGTACCTTTTGTCTCTTCACAGTTACGACTTTATGATAAAAACATCAACACAAGTAAACGACGGTAACTACACTTTAATTGCTTCAGTGACACTAAAGAGTAAATAGTCACTGAAAACTTCATACTTCTATAAAACATACTGCAAAGAGCTTCAGAACATGAAACTGGGGCAGAGAATCAACTACACCATTACTAGAGACCATAGAACTGCAGAAAAAAATCAGAAAATACCTCTGAAGGTCATTTTTTCCAGCCTCCTGCTCAAAGCAAGATGTATTTCAAACCTAGTTTATCCTGCTCACGATCTTATCCAGTTGTGTTTTGGAAACCTCCAAAGATTCAACAACCCAAAAACCTCTCTGGCAAACTGTTCACCGTCTGACCACTCTTGTGTTAAAATTTTTCTTCTAATACCCAAACAATTTTCCCTTGCAGCAACCTCAAACAGCCGCCTCCTGTCCTTTCGCTGCACCTCAGTATCTGGTTCCATCTTCTGCGTATCTCCTCCATCAGGCAATGAAAAGGCTACTACAAAACCTTTATGGTCATTTTAGTTAAAAAAAAAAACCAAAAACAAAACACCATACCTACCTTTCAAAGTAGAGCGGCTAGCAGGTCTCCCAACGTTATTTTTCTGATGCTTTGTTGACATACGCTTCATCTGGCGGGGTGTACTAGGAGGGGAAGTTCCATAGAAGGTGTCAGCACTTGCTTCATCTGATAATTCCTCAGGGTCAGATACAGAGATCTTGCAAGTAGCATCTTCTGATTTGCACTCTTTCCTGTAAAGAACAGGTATAAACCATGATGTCAAATACAAAGAATTTTTACTTGCAATTTTTGGTATTTAGAGAGCTAATCCATCAATAAAGCCTGACCAAAGTTAACCTTCTATATTTTTATGCTACAGCCATGTATATTTATCCCAAGTTTTTTCACACCCGTAAGGGCAACCTTCCAATCAAGCAAAGTACAGACAAGATACAACAAGGAGGATGTATAGCCAGAGTGTCACGAAGAGAACACCATGTAAACATACATGTATATGGAATACATTTGTCTCTGAGAAAACTTGTAGCAATCCTAAACTAAGAGGTACATGAAACAAACAAAGGTTCAGATACACAGACATAATACAAGACAGTCAATCTAATTAGTGGCTGAGGACAACAGCAGGTCTTCCCTTCTATCTTCTACCCCCTAACTTGTGCACACCATGAAGACAACTTCTAAATTCACCGAAAAGGCTCTCCACCCTTCACAGAACTTCTCTAGCATAGAAAACCTGAATGTATTTCATGTATTTCCCACTGATTTAAATATTAAGTAAGTTTAACCTCAGAACTTACTTTTGTTACCAAAAAAACTGAACAAAAAAGAACAAGAAAAAAAACCACAAAAACAGAACAGGGTCTCCATAGCAACTTTTTAATTAGTCTTGATTACTTTGGCACTTTGGAAAAAATACTGGTAGTACTTAAAAATAAGTCAGAGTTCATGCAAACACAAAATTAAAATAATGCATATATGTTCTTCCAACCCCAAATCCAGATGGTCAGCTTAATCACGCTCTATCACTGAATTCAACAGAAAGCATGTATCTTTGCAGGATTAGTACAGAGACCCAGCACAATAGCTTTCCAAACCCAAGTAGAACCTTTCATCGCTATCACATCTAGTAGTATCAGCATATATTGCAGAGTAGCATTACATACAGTATTACAAAACAGTTTGTTATTTTTAAAATGCTGACTTGTCTTTGTAATTTTCCAAGACTATTTTGATTTAAATTGTTCAAAGATAAAACCACAGAGTAACATTTTTTTTCCTTCAGTAAGGAATAGGCCTTTAAAAAACAAACAAACAAAACAACCAACCAACCACACAACAAAAGAACAACTGCACAGTATCACATCATTAACCCTAGCAATGGCACAGTTCCATTGCAGAACAAGACGATCAAAGACCAGACTGCTATGATTTCAGTCTCCCCTTCCGCCCAGCCAAAAACTCCTATACCCTTCCCTTTGAGTCAGTTCTGGCACTCATACAATTGCCCACTAAGCCAATGACAGGAGCTGATGTATCTGTAAACTTGCACGGCAAAAAAAAAAAATAGCCATCCGTTTTCATATGTAAACTCTGGGCAAGCTCAAAGACAACTTCCAGTGCCAGCTTCCTCTCAGAAGAGGAGGTCAGATGTAAAACAACCACGATGGGGGGGGGGGGCGTGGCATACATGCACACTTATATTAGAACTTGCTTTAAAAATAAAATATGACAAATACAATAAATGACTATCACGTCAGATAACCTTTCCTTCCTCTGGGACACTTGCTGTCCCACCAAATAAGATTATGTCAGTAGAGTGGCAGTTGGGCACAATACCATTAATAGCTGGATCTCCTCTGCATGACCAAGTGACACAAAGCAACGAAATTACTCTCAGACTGTGAACAGCCGAACTTCAGCACATTTTATGCTGCTCACTGACATATTAGAAAGTTTCAAACTCATAAACGGAAACAAACTATTTTAAGATAATCTGTGAACTGTAACATCACCCCCACCAATAACATATAATTTGAATTCTTCACCATTTTAAAAAAGCCCTACAAAATAATGACAATCCCCTGGCCAGTTTAGGCTTCAGGGGAAAGTAAATGGCAGCAGGACAGGATTTTAACCTTTCCCTGCTGTCCCTTTATACTCATCTGATGTCTACCTACCCAGCGTAAATAGAGAAGGGGGGAAAGGGGAGGAGGAGGAGGCAAGGACTCCAAGGCCAAAACAAGTCCCCAGCTGATTGAATCCCATGGGTATGCTGAAGCTCAAAGTGACACCAAGACCTCTGCCTTCCCCCAGAATATGGGACCCATTATCCCAGCACAACCCTCTCATCACCACCGTTCCCCACCAGTGCCATACATGGGACTCTCTTGCTTTAACACACATCTGGGAGGAAAACATGCACCACTAGCTCTGAAGGGGAGGAACCACGCAGTTTGTCTCCATCCCCGCACATATTTTACTTCTGATGCTGGCATGCAAATAACACCGTCTTGACTCTAATAAAAGACACCGAGGCAAAGAAACATTTGACCTGTATCAGACAGCACAAGACTAGCATCAGTACCTGGTCAGCTCAATTTCAATTTCACTTGAATCACAAATGACATTTTACTTGGTACTATTTTTGAGGCAGATGAGGAATGTTACTCATGCTCTGGCGGAGCAAGTCTGCAGGAAGAAATATGCCAGAATATTCCCAGCCAAAAGAACAGCAGTAAGGCTAACAAAAAAAAAAAAAAAAAAAAAGTTATCAGATAGTGTACTTTTTCTTTGCCTTTAGCTATAAACAGAAATAAATACCTTAACATGCAGAACAGTTATGTGCTCTACAAAGCCATGGAAACATTTAGTGTGTGGAATTACTCTTCGCATATTACAGCTTTGAGAAGCAAGTTCACCAGCTACTGTAGATAAACTTTAGAGGTTACCTAAGAAAAATGACTGAGGTGGTACCACAGCACCACTCGTAGTTTAAGGAGAGCCCTACACTGCATCTAGCCATAAGGACAACCACACAGAACCACCAACGTATTCAGTCCAGTTTCCTTGCCTTGGGAAATCATGCTGTCTGCATGTCTTCCAGAAATCCGACTTAATTAACCTCTATTGGCCAAATATAATAGTCTTAATTTTTTTCCTACAGATCTTGTGAAAATTGGTGGATGAGTAACAGAAAAGGATCTTGTAAATGCTGAACTGGGAAAGGGGAACTCAGGTTTCCGTCTTTTTGGACATCAGAAAATTTTTATTCCTGAGAACTCTTGCAAAGAGCCCTACTGCAGAAAACACTTCAGGCAGAGCACAACCCCCGATTCTGCCAAAGACAAATCAACCACAGGAGACTAACCCACATGAAACAGAAGTCACTAGTTCCAGTGCTTATGGAACTATTTATTTTTTCAGTGATCTCACTGGCCTGGCAAGGGACAGGGTGGGGTGCTGATGCTCCTGCGGGGCCTGGCAGAGCAGAATCTGTGGCATTTGCATCAGGTCTCAGTGCCAAGGCAGCTTTAAACTAGGACAAGTTACCTCATTATAAAAGACCAGTGAAAACGCTGCTTTCCTTCTGTTCTTAAGTGAGTAACCTTTTCTAAGAGTGAAACGATCAAACCTCTTCACCAGGCTGAATGAACTCTCTTTAAAGACCATGAGCTGGTTCTTTACTTAACAGTCACTACCTTGTTTGGTTCTTGCTATATGTCTGATGAGAGGGCATGAAGTCATCGAGTATTCAAAACACCCTCCGATCTCACCCAAATTACACACAGATCTATACAGTGGGATCCAGTTTGACTGACTTAACATTCAGACATTTTTTTAATGGGTAATCTAGTAAGCTGTTCTTTAGTTTGTTAAAAACCACAGTAGATTTATCACAAATCATGCAGCACTAGCAGTCAGATCACAAGAGAGCAATCATGCTCTACAGAACCACTCTTGTTAGCAGCTGATGAGATGATCTAACTGGAGCTGGCTGGGCTGCTTAAAGGGTGGAAGGCACAGGTTACAACTCAAGTTTAAAAATTCAGTGGGATCAGTTTAGGGTTGGTATGCAAAGATTCTATCTCAACTCGGAGCTCAAATCAATGCCAGGGAACACAAAGATTCAGTTTCACCAGAGAAAGCCTTACTGTACAACAATGCACTAAATATATAGGGTCTACAGTAAAGCAACTACATCAGTTTAGTCATGCTGGTATCGATTTTTCTCATCCAGACCACACCAGGCATATATGATCATCAGCAAGAAACCCTCAGGTATTAAAACCAGCTATAATTTTAACAGGTTACTGACACAGCATTTGTAATGTTCCTGTGCTCTTTTCTGAACTAGCCAAAGACCAATTAAATCTGCAAACCTATAAAATGCAGTGCTGGCAAACCTAATTCAGATTACAGTATTTGTTATTAGACAGAATTATTGGTTCCTAAATACTGTTGCAACCAGAGCTGGGAAACATTATGAAAAACTAATTTCTTCTTTGGCACCAGGAACTGCAGGTTTTGGCCCCACACAGCCAGTGAAAACTATCTTAACCTGGCATACACCCCAAAAAGTAAAAGCTCCAAGTGTGTGTGACAACTGAAGTTACTATTTGCCAACTTTAACACCAATGCTTATGAGGAAAACTGAAAGTGCACAGTTTTCACATCAGTCCATTTACAGGCTGCTCCCAGTCTTAATTTTAATAAGCAAAATGCTTCTCATCAGTTTTAGCCCAGGACTATAAAGAGACTGTAGGCAGGATGCATAAATCAGGAACACTCAGAAAGTTGCAAGAGCAGTATGGTAAAAAAAAAAAAAAAAAAAAAAAACCACAAAACACCACCACCACCACACAAAACACCTTGACAGCTCTGAAATGCAACAAAATGAAAATAATAAAGAACGTTTCCAACAAGTAACTACTGTATGTTATGCCAAGGTGCATTCAAACTAGAATCTGAAAAGCCATAGATGACAACAGGATTATTTTTTTTTTTTTTTTAACTAAGTCAAAGTGTATCCACAACTCCAGCTCAGTCATGAAAACTGAGATAAGTCTTCAAGATCTTCAAAGGCCTGCAATCAGGAGAAGGGGAAAACTGAGGTATGAAATTTGGAGCAGCAGGACAGGGACCACAAAGTCTGGTAACCACTGCTGTTGATAAAGGCCATGAGACTTTGGAAAAATAGTTTGTTATCATTAAAAATAAATCAACAAATGAAAAAACCACTGAAGATGATCACATGAGGACATGTTAAAATTACATAGGCTAAAGTCACACTAAAGGGTATGATTTTTAACCAGTATAAGCATTTTGCACTCTGCTGAAGAATTATTCAAACTTTCAAAGTTTGTAACAATCAATAATAAGAGGTCATGCTAAAAACTGTGACAGCTATATGGGGGAAACTTTTTTAATCTTCCCTTTTTATCAGCTACCATTGATCCTCATAAGCAGGAGTTCAAATGTATTAGGCATTTAGGCAATTAACTCAGGTTCAGCCACTGCTTACCATCCCACACACAGCTTAAAAACTTGCTGGGAATCAGAGCAGTAGAGGTCAACATTGGACTACAAGCACGTAGCCATAAATTTGAATGAGGCAATTACAATGCAGTAGGCAGGATAATCGCCCACCACAACAGTTACCGAGCTGTGCGTTCCACAGGCTGCTGCTATGAACAGCTTCCTCCCATTTCAAAGACATTTCACCATTCACACATCAGTAAGGCTCTTTCTCAACCTTCCTATAGCACCTGGCCACTTCCACAGAGAACTGCAAGATCTGTGCAAGGTCCACCACCAAATTATCAACTACTAGTTCTTGATGCTCAGTGATTTTGTTTTAAAAGCAAAGCATCTATTTTTCAAATATATGCTCCTTAACAGGGATTCAGCTGGACAATGAAAGTATGTAAGAAGACAAACTTTCATTAACCTATTCTTAGTAATATACACTGCCAATTAGCTACGGCAGCAGAAAACACAGGCACTACACACTGCCAATCAATTATTTTTTAAGCTAAAGGTAGCTCTCGCTAAATGTAGTTGCAACTATTCTATTTCAAAGATAAACAATGCTCAAAAGTAATTGCAAATTGTCAACATCCCACAGCTGCTGGTAATGTAAAGAGCAAACAGGATTATTAGGTAACCACCTCTGCATCTGTTAAAACTGAAAAACAAAACAGCATCCAGTGAGAGCTGCGAAACACCACACACAACACAACTCTGGAGTCAGCAACTAATTTCTGTGGAGCAGTACGGGGTTTCGTTTTATCTGCATAGCACAAGAGAATGTAATGGTACTCCTGGACCAACAGCACAAGGAAGGAACTTCATTAATCAACCAGTAGCACTTGGGAAACTAAGACTGAGGATTAGACAACCTAATCAGCAAAACAAATTAAGATGAAATGACCTTACGTTCTGCTCAAGTGCAGGACTGCTATCTGCTGTAAACTCCTAGTGCTACACTCCAACATTATGAAAGCATCACACAGTCCTATTTTAATCCTTTTAAAAATTCTCTGCACTGATGGAAGCTATAAGCTTAAATAAATGGACTTGGTTGTGAAAAGCTCCTGAACTGAAAGCAGAGGACTATAAACCCCATTTTGCATACAGTGTTCTCTTAAAGACCTGCTGCATTTCTGAATACTGAAAGTAAGTGCTTGCAGCCATTGCATTTGAAGCAGTTACTACAAATTACTGTAAGGGGAGCAAAAGAAAGAGTAATAAAAAACCTTGAAGGAAGAACTGTAAGCACAATTCCAAGGAAGCCTTCAGTAAAAAGCAAGGAAAAAAATCTTGGGTATTTTTTCATTATTTTACTTTTTCTTACAGACCAGCAGGAATTTGCTCAGTTTGTACAAGTAAAACTTATTTTTTGCTAAATACATCCTGTGTAAATCTAGCACATTGCTGGTGGGTGGTGGGGGATGGGGAATAGCCTGGTTAGCAAGATACAAAAATTCTGTGACTAGCATGGACATTTAAATGGTGTACGTTGCATATTTCTATAATGACTGTATCTCCAGAGACTATAAAAAAACCCCATACTGTTCACATTAAAACCTAATACTGACATACAGTAATGAAGATCCTTGACTTCGCATTCACACTTGAATCTCATATGCCTGAGCTCAGCATTTCTGAGCAGTTAACGTTAAATCTTGCTCACCAATAACTTGTGATTGCTGCCAATATATTAAAGGACTTACTGTTACAAACTTTGTAACATGCTTAATAAGATTTTTAACAGTTTTAACTTTTTAAGTAGAATTAAATGCAAATTGAAACTAAGGACATGTCTGACTCTTTCATTTGCTATCCTTAAGATAATTTGGGTAAGCTATAGGAAAGCACCAAGTTTTACTTTTTTTTTTTAAATCAGAAACACTATCATGAAGATAAATTGCAGATACAGTCCTTCTTAAAGTTCTTCTAGTAAAAAAAATTTTTAAGAACAGAAAAGTCTTCAAATTATGAAGGGTGAATGCAATTAGACTTGTAAAAAGCACTGCATCTCTATTAAAGCCTGGATCAGCCTCCTGAGGAAAAAAAAAAAACCAAAACAAAAAAACAAAACCCAATTTTATTACTTTTGGAAGATATCACTGCTTGGCAATGAATACTCCTTTCAATTCCTTACCCAGAACCATGGGTATCTGTTACCTGTTGCCATCCCAAATTTTAGAGAGGGCAAGAGCACACAGATCCATACCACATCCCACCAGCAGAATGAAAATCACTGAAAGCAACTTAGATCTCAAGGGGAGAACAGCAACAAGAGCTTTGGTGTTACAAGTTTCCAGCTCACAAGGATCTCACAGACATTACTTAACTGTAGAAAAAAGGCATCTGAATAACCTGACAATAAAGTCTGGCAGAAAAACACCTAACAGCAATCTCACAGTGGAAAAGGGGAACTTCAGCGTATCATCTCTTCTGGCAAGCAGGCTGTACAAAAAAATGACAGAGAGGAAACACAAAATAAAAACACTTATTCTCTAAAGCACCTGTTGCCATTGCAACAATTCCTCCAATTGGTAAGTAAAACGCAAGATTGCTAACTACTTTAATTTCTCAGGACCTGTTTTTCAACCACACTTCTCTAACCCCATTTGCATATCCCTATGATCACCCTTACATCTGCACTATTCTTCCAGTCAACAGGAGGTGGCTAATCCTATCTAGCTAAATGCAACCATTTCCCATCTCTTCTGAAAGCTAAAACATAAATATTCATGAGGGTCACATTCAACCTTTCATCGATTTCTTTAACCATAAAAACAGATATTATGTAAGGCACACCAGTGTCAAGACTAAAATGAATGGGAAAAAACAAACTTGAAACTGATCTAAAAATCAGAAGAAAGTCTGAAAGAGATAGAGATGCTAAAGGTAATGCCTGGAAGTAATCTGAGGAACTAAAAAAACATTTTGTCATTGTTGTCATCTTAAAACAACATCCTAAGACAAGAATTTAGGGCTTTTCTGTATTCATTGAGGATTTCAAAATAACATTTTAAAGAAGAAACAGTATTAGCATAACAGTTTTAGTTTTAAGAAATACGTGAACTCAAATTCAGCCATACATAGCTATATTCTTCCTCCCAGAGGGGGAAGGCAGGATATGTGATCAGTTGTCTCTGTAGTCTTGAAATGAACAACCAGCACACTGCGGAAAAGGTGGCACTTGGGCAGTGGGAGGAGAATTTACTTGTAACAGAGACGGTAATTTTACTATTTACTGCTGATGCGAACTGAAAAAAAGCACTTGCACCTTTCATCAACTAAGTCTGTAGATGCAAATTTACAGAATCCAAGTTTTCTTTAGAACAGCTTATAGCAGAGAAGCTTGTAAGAGCACAAAACCCATAAAGTAATATTTTAAAAAAACTTTTTAAATCAAGTATGAAATGTAGTGAAGCTTATTAACACAACTTTCTACAGGGATTAAGTGAAGAATTACCAAGACTATAGTGACAGTAAACTGGCACAAAAAGGGGAACCTGTTCCAGTGCACCTTTTGTCTCCCAGGTTGCACATCCCTGCCCCCTCTGCACAGAAATCAACAATCATGTGAACTCAAGTCACCAATTTGACCGGGGAGCAACCACACAGATTTTTTTGTTGCATTGGATCAATAAACTGAAGCAAAAACTCCACAGGACAGCTAGATCCAGAAAAAATACAGTGGAGCAGCTCGGCTTCCTCTTGGGGAGAGAGACCAGGAGGATAAAAGTAACATGCTGTTCCAACACATTGAGTGTAACGGGAAATCATGCCCTCAGTCGCTCTCTTCTGGCTGCAGCTGAAGCATTTTACAAGGTGACTGTCCTTTTCTGCTTTCCACCCACAGTTTGCCAGAAGTTACCATCCCTCAAGATGCACAGGTATAACAAAGTACCAACCCTGGCTGTTCACCTGTGCTGCCAAAACTATCCGGCTTAGCTGGACTGTCTTCGTTAGCAGGACTTTTTCCCACTTCAACCACTTTAATTTTGATTATGCAACCAAATGTATTTAATATTACACTATTCGTATGGCAAATATTCCTAGTTGTGGGGAGGGGCGGAGACATAGGGATGTTAGGAGATGAGAACAGTAATTTCTAGTCTGGGTCAGCTGCAAAACTAATGTGATTTTTTACTTGCAGCAATGATAAAAGCAAAACACTTGGGCAGGAGGATGCTTAAGGTAATACCTGTATCACTACTAAGAACTGATTTCATTACATACTTCCAGCAGCTTTTTTATAAATAAACCTATGCACAAGGGTTAGTCAACATAGCAATAATTACAGAAACACTGAAACTTCACTAGTAAATAGTCAGAATGTAATAGTAGCCATGTAATAGCCATGCTTTGCCTCTATTTATGCTTTGTCTATCTTTGAAGACAAATATGTAGCATGGCTGCACAAATGCAAACACCCAATGCTGCTACGAAGCCCTGACCTGTATCTTGCCACCTGCTTCCAAACTATGGGTTTGTGCTACAACAGCCCTGCGAACAGTTAAGCAGTCCCCAGACCAGCTAAGGCCTGAGAGAAGTACAAAGCAAGTATTTCTGCTGCAAGATCAACATTGGCTTGTAGCAAGATTTCACTGTGCTGGAATCACCATTTCTGCGGAAATCTACAAGCAAAAAAGATAATTATTGGGGAAAGGACTAACATAAAGCTTAGAGCTAAACAGTTAATCTGTAATTGATTCCCAGTTACATCTTTTCACCCCTGGTAACTCTCAATTAAGCTGTTTAATTAGAACAGAAGGACCCAGTAAGTGTGAACATACTTCATTACTACAGTAGACCTCAAGCACATGCCTGACTAGCCAGTTCCCCCCATTACAAAGTTCCTTACAGCACTACTGTACTGATTAGCAACATTTATTTTAAGAGACAAATTCAAACAAAATCTTCTGCTTCTCACAATCTGGAAGCTACCACTGTCAGTTCTGTAAATTACTAATACTTGTGGCACTTTTCCCAAAAATTCTTCTATATTCTTGGGCAGAAGCTTCTAAGTGCTTGATTATTATGACAAGAAGACATAGTCACAGAAAAATGTAACAAAGGCTATTGAAACAGCAGACAGGTCTTGAAGTACCTCTTAACTGACTGAAAATATAGTGAACTTCAGTAAGACAGAAATTGTCAATGACTTAAAAATAAAGCAAAATGCAAATTATTACTCATATTTCTCATTGCAAGCAGAGATAAGAGCTATTGCGACCTATTTAAATGATCTACAGAAGTATTTTTTCTTCTGCAAGTTACAGCAACTAGACATTAGTATAAAAAAATAAAATAGAGCTCTTGTAACAGTTTTGGCAGTTCTTCATGTTCTCATCTCAGAAAAAAATAATCAGAACTTCCTGTTCTTTTTTACTAGTAAATCTGGAAACAGAGAAAGTTAACTATTTTTTCCATCTTGGATTATTATAAATTTTCATGCAAATCTGATTATGACATAACAGCATTTGGAGATTATGCATGTACATTCATCTCTGAGCTTTTTTTTTTACCCCACTCACAAACAGATTATTTTATTAAAACTACGCCTTATGTTATTTCAGCAAGAAAGAACAACAGATATATTTAATTCTGACATTGCTCTATAACGTGTAAAAAAGTGTCAAAATTGTTGATGGGTTTTTCAGGTTTACACATCCACATTTAAGCCTACCAGGTGAGGCTGCAAACGGATCAAAGGTTAGAACTTTACAAACAGGAGCTAACGGAGCTTCACCCAGCCCAGCTAGTATCCAGCTCTCTTCAATGCCTCAGAACTACTAATGTCAAAATATCAAATGATTTCAGTCACCGTGCTTCTCCTTAGTGCTACTTTTTCAACCTCAACTACATTCTAACTCATCTTTGGGGAAAAAATAAATTTCCAAGAACAGCACCTTTTTCTTTTTCTTTTCTTTTTTTAAATGAGAAGCTCTGAAATATGTTTTCATCGTTAAAGTAAAGATGGTTGAGCATTACACAGCACAGTATAAACCCAAAGGGTAAGTGCTGCAGTTCTTGGCACCTACACAAATCAGATCCCAAGGTCTCAAGCTACACATCCAAAAAATAAAGTATATTCAACTATAAACCACTTATGAAAAATCTAAACTAACAAATCTGGACAGATTTTCAGGAAAATTTAAGCCACACCAGGAAAAGTTACATACTACTGGGAAAAGAGCTACTATGACAGAAAGCATTAGGCTGCCAGGCTCAACTATAAATATATCATAGCAATGACAAATTGGGAAAAACACAGGACTAGGACAGAAGATAACAAGATCTGTAACAGTCATTCTTTCCCCTCTCTCCCATGCACAAACTCGTAGTTCTATTCCTAGACAAGAAAAAGCTACAAACTGATTTTGATTCCAAAGTTTCAGTTCACCTTTTAGATTAAGTCAAATTCTACAAGAAATCTGAAGGTGAAGCATTAAAAGTTAAACATGTTTTTAGCGAAAGCTGGTGCCTAAGCACTGGATGCTGGACTACTAGTCCACAACCTTTGGAAAATCCAGGCAATGCAATGGAGCTGCAGTACTCTGCCCTACTTGGAGCATCCCAAATGCTCAATGGACATGCCCAAGGAGAGTTCTACAGTGCAGCCGAGAAGTAACAGAGGCATATGTAACTGTGGCCTTGGTATCATTTACTAGATGCATGTTTCATAGCTAAAATGGTAAAAACTTTAGAAATACTGCTCTCAGAGGAGCCATCAGCAAGTAACCAGCAGCACACATAAGCCAAGGGCAGACTTAATCATAAATGTATACCACATTACAAACCAGCACACCACAGTCAATACCCTCAGATGCTAGCAGGACACAGAAGGAACGGAACAAATTTCTTCCTTCTGTCCCGTGACAGCAGGAAATATTCACCAGGACAATAAAACTAGAGCCCATCTTGTCTGGATCCAGAATAAACCTGATCAAGGTTCATGGCAAGCTGAAATGATTTTACATACATGGTTCTTGGATTGGACATGACCGAACATTTGACAACACTCAAACTCGGGTATTAAGAGCAAACATTCCGGCTTGCCTTTATGTTTACCAGTTGGCCAAGGATGAGCATGGGAATCATCAGCTCTTTAGATGAATGAACTCCGAAGTTGTTGGTTGGTTTTTTTTAATTCAAAAATTATTTAGTTAATAGATTACAGGCTAAACATAGCATCAATGCTGTTAACACTTGAGAGCAGAAGAAAACTTTCGGCAAGTAACAGCCCTGCAAACAGAAATAGCATATACAACAGCAAATCCAACCACATAGCTTAAGTAGTAAGAGCTAAGATACCTGTATCTTCCCATGTTGACAGAGGTCAGCATGCCACTGGACTAGCAGTGGGTAGTATAAAAACTTGTCTTCTAAATCTATTTTAGATGCAGTTTAAAAAGAATGGTTTGTATATAATCTAAGAAATCTGGTTGTCATGGAAGCCAAATCTTTATAAGCCTCTAAAAATCCCAATTTGCTCCCCTGAATAAAAATTACTGCACATGCCTTATTCTTTGCTTTAAATTCAGTAGATCTGTTTTTCACCACAGCACGGTTTGCATTCCACAAGGGCCAATATCACTAGCTTACATAATAGTAAAACCAACCTTGACACAGACAGCCCTAATTAACAGACATAAAAACATCTCAAGCAGCCACACAACGCAGACTAATCCTTGATGCTACAAATGCCAAAGACATCTCAACTAGCACTTTGTGTATGTTTGTGTGTAGGTGGAGCAATCAGTCATTCATCCCAATCTTGCACATGTAAACAAGAAAATGCAATACATGAAGATCAGAGATTACATCTTACCTCATTTAAATGCATGGGGGGGAAAAAAAAGAGTAACAAAAAAAAAGGATGGTAAAGCTCTATAAACTTAAATACTTTTTCCCACTGAAGCTATAATCCTCAGTTAATAAAATAATTTCAAATTCTTTCACTGCTGGTACACTGTCAGTCATACAGATAATTTGGCAAACAGAAAAATAGGTTGAGCACAATTCATAGCATGACCTCAGGCTTCCCCCAAACAACAGATGCTGTAGACTGGCAGCCCAATTCATTGTCATCACATAGCCAACAAATCTGATAAGACAGACCACTGAAAAATTTCCCAGCACCAAGGAAGCCTCCACAGTATACACAATTCTGTCCTGCTTTACTCACAGCCTTCCTTCACCCCTATGTTGGATGTATGCCAGGAGAAAAGAGGGCTACAAGCCATCAAGGCACAAGTTAAGAATAGCCCTACGGCTCTTCATGCCTTCACAGTGCCACCAAAATTGGCATCCCAACAAAGAACATGCTTAAGGCCTCGTTTTCCTCTATAGTGGATTTTGTGTCAGAAAATTCTTGGGAAACCCTAAAATTGGGTTCAAAAAATTTAAAGCCTATAGGCCATAACCAAGAAGCACCAAACCTACCTGTTTCAACCAGTGTTCTAAACTATCTAAGTGGAAACATCTTATCTTGAAAACTGTTTGCTTTGTTACAAGTAGTGATACTTCAACCTGAATTCTTCCCAAAACTTTTCAGCAGTATCTTTTCATTTATGCATAACCACTGCAGGCTGTCCAATGTCCAAGTGCAATGCTGCCTCAGAATCAACATCTGCTCATAGGTTGCCCAAGTATTTTTCACTTTGGAACTGCCTCTCCTCTCTCCCCACCCCAAAGGGTGTGTTTCAAAAAAGAAAGGAAGACACGGAAAAAACAGTTTGTAGATGTATTGCTAATCAGAATGACTGAGTACTTCTCCAGCAGAATTAAACTGAAAGAGAATGCATTATACCAAAGCACTTTAGTGCCAGCCAGAAGAACTCTTTAGCACAAGAACACACATTCTACAAACAGGATTAAAAGCTACTTGCCACCAAATGGATTTCAATTTCCCAAGCCTGCACACAGTCCCACTGATTTCAACAAGATTCTGACCTCACAGCCACAAGACTGAACACCTAAAGACAACTCCAACATTTAAATCAACTTTGATCATATTTGAAAAATATTCAGATACTTTATTCCTGTATTACATTCAGAAAAAAAAAAAAGCAAGTACTGCATAAAGCCAGAGAAGCAGTTCTGTTCTAAAGCAGATGTGAAGTTGGTACACGAAGTACACACAGAAGTGAATCACTGTGGAGTACCCTGCACAAATTAAGGCTACCTAATTGTTTTGAAACATCTCCTTCCCACCCACCAGCTCACTCTAAAATAACTAATTCAATTTTCATTTGCTGGGTGAAGTTGCCACCACACTATCCACACCCACATCCGACTCATAAACTGTCTTTTAATAAGCAGAATCCAGCAGAGGTCAGAAATGGCCCTAGACAGGAAATGCCTGGGTGTTTTCCATTCATGCACTGCAGATTACTCTTCTACATGAAGACAGCCCAGGTCTAGGGTCATGCTGTTGTACAAACTTCGTTTTCTGCTTAACCTGCACTATCACTCTTTGAAGATACTGTAAAAAGTAACTTGAAAGCTTACGAATTCAGTTGCCCTACTGGCATATGTATTTCATAATATTTCTGTTAAATCTAATTAACTGTTATATACCTTCTGGTTTTGGCAGTCTCATGACATAAGAAAAACAAATCATTAAAATACGCTAATGAAAACTCCAACCAGATACTGTTCAACTCCATAACTGTGATCCAAACCGGAGTGCATTCCCTGTTGATACATCAGTACGAAACAGTAGCTTGCAATATCCAAGAATGATCTCGGGAACACGACAGCACCAAGGTTTTTTGCACAGCACACCTGGAATACAACACGCCTGACTATTGCCTTCCAGTACTAATTGATCACACGAGCATTTTAAAACACGTTTCCCGAATGCCTCCTAGTGACAAGTGAAGCGCATCAACAGGATGTTATTTTAAAAGGAGAAATAAATGCCAGGGAATTAATAACTTGGACTTATGCAACACTTCTACAGCCAGTTGGAAACACTAAACGATGAAGTAATTTGCATCCCCATCTCTCAGCAGGGCACACATGGAGACTTGCAAAAAGCCAATCTGCAGGTCAGCACATTCAGGAGGTAACAGCAGTCGCAAAAAGCTTGAGGCATCATAACGTTAGCCCTCTTTGTGGAAGCCTTTTTTTAAAAAAATACCTGTTATCTTCTGACAAATACCGATTGCAACGTTGCCAGGAGCGATACTCCAAGATCCTGCTGTTTTATCGGCGCCTCAGAGAGAACCTAGCTACCCGGCTTTAACCACGGCTGCTATACACACGGGACAGCCTCCTGGAAGGCAGTGTTTTTATCTCTGCAGTTCACAAGTCAGCGAGCATAGGTCACACCCCGCCAGCCGCGCAGGGGGCTCCGACAGTCGCTCCGGCCACCGGCACCGGCTGCCCACGAGAGCCGCCCCCGGGAGCGCCCCAGCGACACCCCCGCTCCTGCCGCTCTCCGCGAGGGGAAGGAAACCATCTGGGTTTAATTGCAAAGTGCCCACAAAACATTGCCTTACCCACCGCAGCCACTAGAGATTTCTTATCGAAGCACTTTCTCACTCCGTGGGCGCGTTACAGAAGCGCTGAAGCGGCAGCCGGTGCTTCCGCAGCGCAACGGGCCGAGGGGCGGCCAGGCCACAACCCCCCAGCGCTGCGCTCCCGACGCCGTGCCCCGGCGGGGCGAGCTGCGCCCCAGCAGCGCAGCGGGGCGGCTGGCACGTACCCGGCCCGGCCCCGCTCCCAGCCCGGCGGGCGGGCCGCCGCTCCCCGCACGCAGCTCCGTGTTCGGCAGCGCGCCGTACTGACCTCCCCGGCGGCGGCGGCAGCTCCTCCATGGCGGCGGCGGCAGAGACCAGCGCGGCGACGTCTCTCATGCGTGCACCGAGGCCGGCATGGCGACGGGTCCCAGTGCGCGGCCCGGCCTGGCCCGCTGCAGCGCCGGGGGTGTAGCGAGGAGCAGGGGAGAGCTGGAGGGGGGTGGGGGGTCTCTACCCAGCTGCAGGAGCCCGGCCGCGCAGAGCCGCCCGCGCGGCCGCCATCTTGGGAACAGCCTCGGCGGGCCGAGACGCCGGGAGCATCACTACGGCGTGCGAGGAGGGACCGGCCGGGCCAGAGGCGCTCGCTCCGCCGCCGCCGGGCGGGGAGAGGCACGGGGCGGGGGCGGCCGCTGCCCGCTGCCCCCGCCGGGGGGGTGCCTGCCCCTCACGCCGTCGGCGGGGCCGGGACCGTGCGGGCTGGCAGGCAGCGGCGTTCCGCGCTCGGGAGGCCGGGGGTGTTCCCCCGCCGCTCCCGGGAGGGGCCGCGTGTGCTCCGGCGCCGGGCGGCCCTGGAGGCGCGGCGGGAGCTGCCGCTCCGCCAGCTGGCGCCTGGCTGCCGCCCCGCCGCGGCAGAGCTGCTGCCGTTACCGGGTGCCGCTCGCTACGGGCGCCGCCGACTCAAAACTTGCACGTTGCCACCCCGCTAGCAGCCAGGGATGGAATTAAACACCGAATTGCCGGGAGGGTGGCGGTTTAGCTGGGCGGGTACCAGCGCCCCGCAGCCCCCTGGAGCGGCAGCCAGCGCGTCCGGAGGCGGCAGCGCCTGGTCCCCCGGGGGGCACGGGGCAGCGGTGAGGGGCGCTCACGGCTCTGCGGGCACGGGGCGGGGGGGAACAGCGTCATCTGTGGTGCTGCTTACAGACCAACGTGTTTCGTTTGATAAGCCTCGTCTTTCTAATGCCTCCCGCAGCACTGGTTATCAGGCACTGGTTATTACCCATTTGGAAATACAGGGGGGAAAAATGTAATTTCCCGAACTACAGCTTGGCTGGAATGCCAGCGATAACGCCCTGCAAAGGCAGAAAAGTGCCATTGAGTTATTTAATTGTTACGGTTGGTGAGAGAGCCTCATCTTTTGTTCTGCAGGGCTGGAAGTACGGCAGCAAACGCTGGCATCGGTGGTGTGTGTACAGCGTGTGTCGGTTCTGAAGATTGAAGTTTGAACTTGGGCTGGAATCAGTGCCAGATTCTGCTTTATGCACAGTTCCTTCATTAAATCAACTGTACAAGAAATTACGCAGTTTTCTAGCCTGATACTAAAGTTCAGTTGTAAAGTCACTGTTCACAATACAAAGTTGTCTGTGTATCTACTGAAGTTTAAGAAACAAAGTTTCTACAAATTGATTTTAACAGGCCTTTTGAAATACAGGGATTAAAAAAAAAAAAAAAGCTGAAATGCAGGAGATACTTCTACTATACATGTATCATGTTAACAAATACATGCATCAAAATGTGGGACCAGATGAAGAACATTATGCAGGAAGCCAGTTCCCTGTTCTCTATAGGTCAAGAAAAATACCCAGATCATCATGACCCTGATGGACATGACATTTAAAAATCAAGACATTCAGCATTTACGTGCAGAATAATTACTTCAGATTACATCATGTAATGGAAAAAAGCAGTATTTAACATGTTGATGATTTTTGGTGAAATACTTGAGCCCCAAACCAAAAAGCAGTTCTAAAGGCAGTTACACAAACTACATCCCTACTGATCTGTCATGGTGAACAAAACCTAGAAATTATAGATGAAGAAAGCCAACATCAGAAATTCTGAAGTGGCAACCTGATGAATTACTTGTAGTCTCCATAAAAACATAAATTCTCTAAATCTAAAGCAAAGCTGCTTATTTCACAGTATGCTCTTTTTTCAGTATGATTGCAAATAACAAAGGCTCAATGTCGTTGATGAAATAAGTGCATAGCGATGGCTTCTAGCATTATTTTTGGCTATGCTATGGATTATCGTCTGACACCACCTCTTCAGCTGTTTGCAGGGCAAAGAAGTCTTTAGCAATCACAGCAAAATTTTTCAGCTTCTTTGCTTCTTCAGTCAAAACAATCAGTGTAGTTATGTTACGAGCACCGAGTTTTCATTAACTAGGAAAAAAAAAAATATATGATATTGCCTTTTGCCACAGATGTGATGGCACAATGGTGTGGATGTGTAGACAGCCGGGGGGGGCTTGGCAAAGGTAAAAATGGGGACTGCTCACCTCCACTACTTACTGTAAATATTAAGATGATTTACTGAAGCAAACTGGGGTTCACTGCAGCTCCCAGACAAGGAGGTCCAGAATAAACTTTCCCACATGCCTCTTCCCCTTTCCGTTTAGGGCAACCCAGCATATTGGGTTGCATCACATTCTTGTGGTATACCATACAGAATAGGCTAAAACTACAGATGACTGGCCAAGAAAAGCAAGGCTGTGTGTTAGATACAATGGCACTTCTTTGTCCGCAGTAGGCCATAATGAGCAACACAGCTCCTATTGTAAGAGGAGAGGTTTATGAACGGCCTACAGGGAACTTGGAAGGAAAGGAAAAGAGTTGCAGGAGTATATGGAGCCGATAGTACAGGAGACAGCAGATAACATTAAGACTGTCAGAGCCTATGTCGAGATAATATTTAGCAAAGGCAAAATTTAAAGAAGTTACAGAAGTCTTACGAAAATTGATATGCACAAAATTATTTTAATTATTTTTGACTTCTTTTAAGGAATATCTTTTAAAGACTCCCTCACTGCCAGTTTGTGAGTCTAAACATATCAGCATTACACAGGTGCATGGAAATTGATAAATGAAATTGTTCACTCTGGTTTCCACCACTGGAACAGAAGAAGGCACAAAATTAAAATAAATATAAAAAGAAATGATGTCTTCATCTGTCAGAAAATTGAGTTGAAATATTAGTAATGTTAATGGATTTTATTCTCTGATGTGGCAAAATGATGATCCCAAAATTCTAGGCTTAAAAAAAAAAACACCTGAGCAACTGTCAAAGTAGACAATAATTTCGGATTAACTTCTGTTTTCTGAAGTTTTAGGATAAATTTTCTTCTTTTTTTCAGCAACCCTGTGGGTTTGTATTTTTACTAGATACTGTGTTTGCTTAGGAATCGTTTTTTATTCCAGCAGCATGCTTTTTATTACACTGGCAGTCCTAGAACTTGCAATAAAAATTTAAGAGATGGCAATAGCATCCTAGTACCAAAAACAGGTCTTTCAGATAGGTTTTTTTTTAATTTCTACTGCAAATACCCGTTAAATTTCTATCTATTCCTGGGGCATAGATTCTGTTACCCCTTTCTCCTCATTTCATCACACATATCAGACTGGATTGTACATGCAGCTGTGCTTTTGCCATTTGTGAATTCTACAGCTGTTTTCTATATACAAAAAAATACTAATGAGGAAAAAGAAAGATTAGGTCCATGTAGGTAATTAAATATGTTACAAGAACATATTCGAAACTTTTTCTCCCAGTACCTCTCAAAAGGCCAAACTTCTATTTCATGCTATGAATGTTAAGCAGAATAAGGCACAACTTGCTCTTTTTTTAACACAGTTAATGAAACATAGTAATTGGAGGGTTCTTCACTGTGAACTATGTGCAAAAATGAAATTGTCGAAAAAAACAGCTTTGCAGATTTAGTTTTTCCTTCCAATATTTTTTTTTAATTCCACTAAAATCTGTTTAAAAATAAAAGCAAATTTAATTAGACATAGACCCTCTTTCAGCAGTAGACACTGGAAAGCAGCCTGTTAGCTATAGTTAGTCTAAATCTAGTAAAATATGCTGAAGATAGAATTTTCATTTTTTCTCAGTCACAGATTAGAAATGCTCTTCTGCAATGCAATTAAGAGCAAAACACGAGCAATACCTGCATTTAATATCTAGAAGACAATCTGACACCATCTTTTTCATATGTAGATATGCAACTAGCTACTCCAGAGTCAAAATAAAACACCAACATGTATTTCTACCTGGAAATACGCAGATTCTTCCATCTACAGTTTTGTTGTTTTCCCAGAAGGCCAGGTTGGGTGTTTTTTTAAAGGAGCAGAACTCAGTTTTCAGTGTCGTACAATCTGAGCTTTGCTGCAATTGATTTGAAGTGTGAACCTGTGAAAGAAATTAAGGAGTCACACTGTATATACCCCTGTTCAATCATCTGTTACTGCTGTGATTCATTCACTTCAGAAGCTCGCATGATAGCTGCCAAAGCTTGTTCAGCAGCATGGTTTAACATCCATCCTATAATAGGAGCCAGCTAGCTTGACAGAGTTAGAGTATTTCTGTCTGAATACTGTCATCTCACATGCTGCATGTCAGATCACACAGGGCTTGATATCATTAACTCATCACTATTAAAGGAGTATCTGTTAGTAAGAATAGCATGAAGTCAGAAAGATTCCTGGGATTATTGTTTTATCACTTCAGCTGGGTGTTTTTTCTTTTTGCTTCCTGTCCTGAAAAGCAGCTGTATGTAACACTGCCTCTGCCATTATTAAAATGATATGACCTACATAAAAGAAGTGTAAACCTCAGTTGTGGTTAAAGCAGTATGCTTTTACTGTGTAAAGCTGGTCTTCGGGCTCAGTGTCTGTAAAGCTGGGCATGGGTAAAACTGCTGGCTGGTATTCAAAGGTACCTTGGCACTGGACATAGAAATTATTGTCCTTAGGTATAAATAGACTGAAAATTATTCTGATTCAATACCTGTATTGTAACAGTCTGGCTACAGTAGCTTGTGTCTTCCCAAGAACTAACTTTGGACCTGTGAAAATAAGCTGCACTGAATTTAGTGCTACTTGAACTTGATTATCAACGACAGAGTAAGCTTCCTTAAAGCTGGCTTGGCTCCTGCTAACTTACACTATAATTCTTTCCCCAACTGTATCATAGATATAGTGACCAGCTGTGGGACATCTATAAACAAGACTAAGATCATTGCAGTGCTTGTTTGCATTTGTGTTCAATAGAGTCATTTCAAGTTCAAAAGAAGCTCTACTGAAGAACTGGGGCCCATCCTCTGAAACCCTGTTTGTAGACTGAGAGCATATCTGTCTTCTGTGTGTGCCTGACAGTGCAATTTAGTTCATTGTTGCGTGCAACTCTGTGTTTTCAAGCATCTTGCAAGTTTGAACACTTGCTTGTATTAAAAATTTTAAAATGATGCTATTTATTTTCATCAGCCCAGAAAGCAAAAAAAAAAAAAAATATCTAGACTATATCTTTTTAAAATATCTGGTTGTGCATCTGAGATTCTTTCTATATCCGCCTTACAGCAGCTGCGTTATCCCAGCAGAAAACAGCTGTGACATCTATATCAAACTTCCCTGCCTAGGGACATCTTCTATAGCTCCTGTCCATTTCCTCTCCTTCCAACAGCTCTTTCTATAACGTGAGAGCAGTCACAGAAAAGCAGCATAGCTGACATATTCCTTTACCCGTGAAGTTCCTGGCTGTTGCATCAGCTGTGTGGAGTTATAAGCAGCCATGAGAAAATTTTAATCTTCATTTAATGTTAATCCTTGCAAACATTTCTATGCACATCAGTTCACTTATATAACAGGCATGCTGAAATCAGTGGGACGACCCTGGGAGAACAGTTACTCATACATATAAATGTTTATAGGATTCATTTCCTCCTTTTGCTCTGAATCACCTGAAGGAATTTAGCACCCGCAGCTTTGCAAGGTGAGTTTCATGGTGTAATCCTGTTGATAGCTCATTTCTGGCGAACAGCGATAGGAACTAAGATATTCTCCACTTATCGCAATGCACCCCTGACTAGAGGATTGCAAGACAGCAGCTCATTCTGCAACTCCCAGTTGTCTCCAGTTCTGCGGTGTTACAGGTTTCATCTTACGCCTTCATTTCTGTCCACTTCATTACTTAAAAAAAAGCTGTTACCTCATTGTGAACATAACTATTTTCATCCTTCTAAATACTTACACAGTTCCTACAGTATAAAGCACTCTAAAGAGAGAATCGCCTGCCATTTGACATTATTTCAATGCATTCAGAGTTTTTTATTCTCATTTGAGTCTTATTGGCCCCCATCATTATTTCTATACTTTTAATTATAATTTCCTCTTCTCTGCAGGTACTGATGCTTATTTTAAGGCACATCCATGCTAGGAAACATAGCACACAGCACTTGAAATAAGTTTTGAATGATGTGAGCTAATCTGCTTTCCTGGCAGCAGCAGTCTCTCCAGATACAGCCAGCTGAGGAATTCAGTTTATGACCCTTGCATTAGGGAGCTGAGATCCATGTGACATACTCTGCTGAGCAGCTACGGAAGAGGTAGCCCTCCCATGCATTTTGCACCTCTATGAGGCAGTTCAGGAGGAGTCATGGATGTTAGTTATGGACGACACAACTTCTGAAACCTTGCTAGACAGAAATAACGGAGAACCGTAAAGGACAGTGCTGGAATCTCTGAAGGATCTATGAAAAGCTGGACAGCAAAGCTTCCTCCGTTTTCCTTTCTTTTTTCTTCCCTCACCAGAGACCTTCAACCAAGCAAAACTTGTATATTCCACAGTGTTTTAAAAGAGTCTTTTTTCCCTATCCATTTTGCATGATGGAGTTCACACATCCTTCTGCAAAGAATCAGAGCACCACGGATCTGCAGGTATCACACAGCATTTGGCTCCCTTAGTACCTTCCACTGAGATGACAGATCCCCAGGATCTTCATGTGCAGTATAAATGCGTACTGGTTCTTGCCCACGTTATAAACTGTAAAACAATTTATTATGCCTGTTGGTTTTCTTGACTGAGACAGGTTTCTGAGCCCTTCTGACTTTTTCTTTTGCCAGCTTAAGCAGCTTTCTGGTCATCTCAGCCAGGAGACTATGAAGTTTTTTAGGGAGGCTTTTGTCTGCTTGGAACTGAGGAGACCAAGTAGCAGGTAGAGTGGATGGTCTAATCATTCCTATTATCCCAGAAGCATAGGAGGGTATATTAAATAAAAGAATGTGGATAATCCCAGTGATCTCAACTGTGTTATTTGTAAGGTCCATAACAGGATCTCTCTAAGAGTTTCAGCATTTATTTGGCATGGTCTTCATGCATTTGTGAGTAAAAAACAATGCTGTATCACACATATTTGTGCTCATTGGCTTTCTGGAACCTACCTTCAAGTACTCTATATTTTGACCTCTCCTAAGGATGGATATAGGTTCAAGTAGCAAGGGTCAGAATCAAAAGCGACACCAAGCTGACTGTCAGGACCATGGCCAAAGTTACTGAAGCTTCGTGTGACTTCTGACTTCAAAAATCTTGTATTTTCATCTTTACATTTGCAACTGTAATATTTCAAGACTGGCATGTATGTGTTTAATCTTTTGAATAAAACTGCTTAGCCAAAACAAAAGACTCAATCGTTTAATGACGTACTCCATGGAGATGAAGTATGAACATTTACCATGGAATTCAAGGGATAAAATTATTCTAGAACAAATGTGTTTGATACCAACACAGGAAATTAGATTGTTGGGTTCCTGTTTTTTTGGGGTGGTTTGGTATTTTTCCTGCGGCTGCAGAATCCTCTTATGGAACTATACAGAAGTTTATAGTCGCAGTGAGCACAAATCTTAACCCAGTTACACCTTTTTCTAATGTCCTCCTTCCTCTCCCCCATTTGCCTGAATAATGCTACATGCAGCCATCACAGTTGCAGAGGCTACACAGAACCAGCAGAACTACCTCTGTAGATGACTTGAAAAAGTTTTGTCTTTGCCACTGGGCACCCTGCGGAGTTTTATATATCCCTGGTAATCCCCTTATCCCACACGTGACATTACAGTTCCTTCTTTTTTAGTTGTCGGGAGGAAAATATGTTACAAATAAATGAAATACAATCTACTTTTCCTATGTTGGCTAACATGTGATTTAGGTTTACCCAGGTAACCGTGACATTTTTGAAAAAGGAAAAGAAATTTGGGGAAAATCTGAAAAATATTGTTACATTATATTTTAAAGTATTTTTAATTACCATAGCAATGGCCTTAGTGAAAGTGTGAGAGGATGCATCATTCTTCTTTTTTTTCCTAGGCTAATAATTTTTTTTTTACATAATCTTCACAATGAAACAATATTTTCCAGACCCAGACTCCATCCAAAGGCGGATTTGTCAAAATTGGGAAAAAACACATTTAAGAATTTGGAATCCCTTTAATGTTCTTTCATTCCTAAGAAAAAATATCATGGATTGTTTTCCTTCTTTTTTTCCTACACATCAAAATTCAAAAAACATCAGTGAAGTAGCATCGAAACAATTCAGGTGAAAAGCATCTCAAAAAATAGTTTGCTGATAGAACCACGCATACATAGGTAATCCATGTGAAAATTCATCTCAGTCTAAGGCCAGTGGAGTTGCTTTGCAGTTGCTACTATACTAATGCTTAGAGAAGAGCAGAGTATCAGGGAAATAATTATTTCTATGCACCTGGCAAAGTAAAGTTCAGTAGCACAATCTCAGACAGCAGTGTCTGTTAACAAGCATTAGGTGTTTATATTGTTCTGCTTTAAAAGCTGAAGATAAAGTTCCTGTTATCTTTATGGGTATACAGTTAGTCTCATCAAGATACGGCAATGCTGTCACTGTGCAAAACACTGAATGGCTGTGTTTTGCTGGAGATAAAAAACAAAGTTATGTCACTGATTTTTAACCAATTAAGATGTTAAAATACCACGTAACCCAAACATAACTTCTAACTTTTTTCTCTTTTTCTTAGCACTGTGACTGCTTTTGGAAATGCTCTTTTTGTGAAAGATGGTTGCTATCAGCATCTTTGGGTGGATTTCACCATGACTGTGAGGATAAAACAGGCTTTATTTTTCAACATTAACTCTAAATTGCACTCTGAAGCCGTTCAGTTCCACAGCAGTTGCTCTCAGCTGTGGTGATAATCAGAAATACAAATGAAGGCATCAAAATTTTGCTAGTTCTTGTTTCTATCTAGGTAAAATAGAATGAGATAGTGAATTGTTGGAGAACGGGATGACTTTGTTTAAGCCAAGGATCTCTCACTGCCCACTTTCTCCTCTCTTACAGGCTGACTGCTATGGCATGTTTAAGCCCTATTTCTGCTGTTCATCTAGATACACTCTGAAGTCTGGGAGAGAAATTTTCTTCACCCTTAATCCCAGCAGAGTCATCAGTCAATTACCCTTACTACTTAGCCAAGACATCAAGACACTAACATAAAATATACTAAACTCAGTTAAAAGGCTCCAACTTTCTAACAATGCATGGATGTTGCAGCATACAGAGCTAGGAAAAAAATGCTCATCAGCAGATTCAGCACCCAGTTTCCCACAAGGTGAGCACACATCATTCTTTCAGTAGTGCTGGAGAAGGACCTAGAACTCGCTAGAACTTGCTTGTTCACCTGTCAGAAGCATTCCATATGGGTCAGCTACAAAACTTTATCACATGTTGCATAACTATAACCTGCCTGAGATGAGACTGCAGAATTATTTGACTCTTAACTAACTCTTCAGGTGAGCACTAACAGTTTAGATGGACATTTGAGCTATAGCCCATCCATCTGAGGTAGTATCTCATGGTCTTGATTAGGCATAGATGACTACTCACAGAATATGTGTTCTATCATCTATGGAAGATGACTCTGATACATACTATATTTACAAAGGGACAGTTAAGGTTAATATAAGAATAGGACTCATCTGGATTTAAAATTTCAAGAATAATGCTTCAGTTTAAATTTTTGCATTAAAATGTAATATTTACATGTTTATAAAACACCTCCAAATGAGAGCTGAGTTCTGGGCTCCCCAGCACAAAAGAGATGTGGACATGCTGGAGTGAGTTCAGTGAAAAGCCACAAAGGTAATGAAGGCTGTGAAGTGTCTGAGGTCTGAGGAGAGGCTGAGAGAGCTGAGACTGTTCAGCCTGGAGAAAGAAAGGCTCAGGAAAGATCATACCAATGTGTATAAATACTTGATGGGGGCTGTAAATCAGATGGAGCCAGCTTCTTCCCTATGGTGTCCAGTGAAAGGACAAGAAGCAACGGGAACAAACTAAACCACAGGAAATTCTGTTTAAACATAAGAAAAACTTCCCTTACCATTGAGGGTGGTCAAACAATGGCGTAGGTTGCTCAGGGAGGCTGGGGAGTCTCCATCCTTAGAGATATTCAAAACCTGACTGGTTGTGGCCCTGAGCAACCTGCTCTTGCTTACTCTGCTTTAAGCAGAGGCTTGGGATGAGGTGATCTCCAGAAGAACCTTTCTACCTCAACCATTCTGTGACTGATCTCATAAATACTTTTGAGAGTTAAAGATTAGCAATCTTTAATACAGAAAGTTCATTAGGAAATACAACTATTTATAAGCACAGCACCACAAAACTGTGTATTTTTTATCATTTTGTCACAAATTGTGGTGGTTTTAAATTACAGATTTTGAATAAAGAACAATTGCAGGTAAGAATTAAGTTATTCTAAAATGTATCCTTCACACTGCTGCTAACTAGCCACTTCTGCATATTAAACTTTAACCTCCTGCCAGAAGAAGGTGCACAAATAATGTTTATAGAGACAGAAGGACAGCTTTGTGAGCAAGCCCTTCTTCTCCTCCTTTCCAAAGCTGTGTCACTTCTTACCAATGAAGTTTTACAGCCAGGCTGACCATACTGCCTTTTTTAAAAATTTATTTTATGACTGTAGGTTAATTGTTTTAAGAAACTTCTAAAGAACAATTAACATTAACAATGTGTTTTGCTTTTGTTACACAAAATCCTGATATTCAAATTGTATAAATTATAAAACATTGCATTTTACATGTCAAAGAAACCAAGCCTGTTGTTACTTGTATGTGGTCAGCTCTACTGCTCCACAGAAAGTGAATGCAACACCCTTATTCACTTGTACAAAGTAAGATTCTGAAAATCTTAGACTCCTCTGATTTCAACAGTTGATCTCCCCGTGTGAGGTTTGTCCAACCAAGAGATGAACTGGTTCTGTGCTATTCCCCATTCATGGCACTGCACCTCAGCTGAACTTTCTGATATATATTAATTATGGCACTGCCTGTATTTGAAAATAGCCTGTAAGCATGTTTAGTGTGGCAAGTACCTAAAATCTGTATTACCAACATTTTTCGGTTACATTTCATGCTATGTTTATTACAGCTATTCCAAATCTCCTTGCCATATCCACAACAGCCTGCAAACCATTTTTGAATAAGAGGATTTAACTGTGAACGGATCTTTCTCCACGAAGTAACTAGCTCACATAAACTTTAGAAAGGGATGTTTTGCCTGCCTCATCACTTGTCTAAAGAGGGTAAGGGCAGAGCTATAAAAATTACTCTGATGTAATGCAGGGAGTATGATTCTCCTAGAAAACTTAAAGTTGTAGGTGTCGCAGTCACAGCTTGTAGGGTTATCATCACAGAGTCCAGTTTCCTGTGAACTGTCCGGTCAAATGATCTTTATTTGAATTTAAAAGTTTTCTGCCAGAAAAAACAGTAAGAAGTAAACCAGCCTTTTAAATATGCCATTGAATGTCTTTTGTATTTGATCATCAGCATTTTGGTCCACAGCTCAGTAACTAAAGTGCACTGACAAGTTTTCTTCATATTATACTATTTGCAATTTTTAATGAAAAACAGAAGTGAATCTGATTACCAGC
Organism: Falco peregrinus; assembly: GCF_023634155.1. Taxonomy (NCBI): domain Eukaryota; kingdom Metazoa; phylum Chordata; class Aves; order Falconiformes; family Falconidae; genus Falco; species Falco peregrinus. Next base: position 49,846,824 of record NC_073727.1, on the reverse strand, counting down.
TTGACATTCACAGAGCCTTATATTCATGCATAAATATGAAGATTCAACATAAACCAGTTGTGCTCATATTGGTTGTCAGAGTCCTAGAAGGTGGTTATGAAAATGTGGCTATTTGCAAATAAAAATAACCTGAAAGATACTGTTTAAGTGTACAATGTCTGTGTTCAGGCTACATAATCAGTCAGCTTACCTACATGATGTTACAAAACAAGTCTGCTAGGTTTTCTAACTGTCTCTTTTTCACATACTTCATCCTTTGTTTTATTTATTATGATTTAGAAATATAAATTTAGAAAAAAATAGATATAGAAATATAAAAAACAACAAATTGCTGTTGTATGATATGGGGAGAGAGGAAATTATGAAATATCCTTAGATAAATACAATTACAGCCCTGACAGGGCATCCAGATGTGATATTTAATGGAAAGATCTGTTAGTAATTGTAGTTATATACAGCAGATATAGAAAAGATGGAACACCAGAAGCAAGAGCGTAACTTGTGCCTTATACTAACCTGGCTTAAGTATTCATTTAACAATGGTTGACAGCACTAAATTGAGCTGATTTTTTTCAAAGAAGTCTGCCTTAAAAATAAGTCATTGAGGTTTAATTTATGTTATTTATTATGATGCGTTTATGAACCATGCTTCTCACCTCTGTATATTGCTTGATTTTTCTGCTTCCATATGCTTGGATTACATTGCACTTTTTTCCAGAGCATTCTTACTGAGAGTGATCTTCATTTCTGTATGAACTGCCCAGCAGAAAAAGGTTTTCTTGATGCATTTCTATTGGGAAAAACTGGCAGAGCTGTAAGTAGAGCTCCAGCAGTGCTTATGAGCATAATTGAATCTCTTCCCACTGCAGCATAAAGCTATAATAAAGTGTGCATTTTTTACCAGTGTAACCAAATCAATAATAGAGCTGCTATTGGCATACATCGTACACACCCATCATTAGCTTACTGTGAAAGTCTCATTTATTGTCCACACAAGTAGGAAAAAAAATTATTCTGATAAATAAAGACCCAGTGTCAGTGCCAGAAAGATGCACTTTTTTTTGCCAAGGGCAAGGAACTCTCTAAGGAGCAGGCTGCACAGTTTAGCTGTTGAATGCTCATCCAGCTGCATGCTCCCCATCTGCCAAATATATTACCAGAGCAGTACCCAGATTCCTTGGCTATAAACAAAGCCTGGATGTTCTTTTTAGTGCCACCAGCAACCCTTGATATTCAAGGTTCATATTTCCTTAAAGTGCTGGATAAGAAAAGGAATTTTTCCAAACCACTACCCTCCCTCCATGTAAGATAATTAACATTTTTGTCTAGTTCAAGGTCTTTAAATCAAGCTGGCCTGTTTTGCATTTTCTGTGTAAAATGGAAAGGCACAGAGGGGATTGCAATGTTTAGTATTGTTTAGTATCTCTGAACACCTTTGCAAGGGTATGTAGGTATGCATTTAATATGCATTTGGTAGGGCTAAACCTTAAAGAAAACATTGGCAAAATCAAGGAGCTGCAAATTCAGCAGTGACCAGGCAAGAAATCCCTGTGATTTTGCAGGAGAGTGAGGTCACAGCAGAATGCCAGGCATGTCCTAGGACAGCTCATTTTTGCAGCAGGCTGCCTTGCTCCTGGTCTGCAGAGTGCTGACCTACCATAAGCCTGAAGGGGAATTGCACCGCGGAGCTGCTGCTTGTCTCTCCCTTGCCCGAGTGCTCCATGCCCTTACCTCCATGAGTAGTGGCAGAGTGCATGGCCCATACTGACTTGACTTTCAGGTTATTGTGGTGTGAGTCATAACCATGCTACATGTTGCATGGGATCTGCAAGGGTAAGGGTACAAACAATGTGACTGGGGAGGTGCTTGTTTGGACGTCAACACTCAACCACAGGAAGAAAACCCAGAAGAAATTGTTCAGGGACACTGGTTCTTTCCTCCCAGCTCTCTAGTACACTTGGAAGAGTATTCAAGTTACACCTGTTTAGGGAAGGTGTAACCTCTGACTTGGGCTGCTTAGCTGGCTCAACAAGCAGGAACGGGTCAGGGTGATGCAAGCCCTGCCCATGCCCTTCCCTGCCAGACTATTTGTTCCCTCACAGATATCAAGCAGACTCTGAAGCTTTAAAGAAGGGGGGAGGGTTAAAGAAACACACAAACATCTTTGAGGACTACAGACAAAAATGACCTGGCATTATTACAGCATTTGTACAGAAATACATTGAATTAGTTTGTTTAGGCAAAAGGATGCCCCTGTGAGGCAAAACACCAAATTCACGAGAGTAAGCAGGAGACAGAACAGGTATTCACTGAATGGCTACTGAACCAATAATTCAGATGTTATGGTGCTAGGACAAGTTTTTTTTAATTTTCAGCAAAGACCAATTTAGAGTCTTGCAATAGAAAAGAATGCTGAAAGTATTTATAGAAGGGAAGCTTGCTAATCTGTACTATTGAAAAGGCCAATATAGTTCCTGTATATGAATTTGGTTTTCAGGTGTTCCCAGGAAAAATGCAATAGTGAAAAAAGGATGCTTCATCCACAAAAATATGTTTTCAAATACTCTTAGAAATGAAACAGTCACCAGCTCTTATGACACTGATTGCTTAAAAATGGATCCTTTCAAGGGAAGGAGGACAATCAACCATTCTTGCAGGAAGTCTCGGTTGCTAGCAGCATTGGCCAAGTTTAAAATTTGCTGGCAAGCAGAAGCTGAGGATGTACTAAATCATATAAGGCTTAAAGTTACAACTGGGCAAGCAATATATTGTCTTCATTTCACTGCACAAAGTTAGACCCTTGTTTTGCTTATGAGCAGCTTTTAAAATTGCAAAACAAACAACAAAAAAAAACCCCAACAAAACAACCCTCCCAAATGCGTCACAATTTGGAATTACTTGTACAAAACATTCATCAAACAAGTTTAAGCTAATGCCCGTTGCAAGTATGCCTCAGAGTATGTGACATTTGTGCCACAATATCTGTGTGCTGTGTGACATTTATGATGTATTAATGCTACATAAGCAAGTGCCTCACTAAGAAGGTTGCTGCTCTCCTTCCATGGGTTGACTAACGTCATCCCTGTACAGGGGGGCACTGTGCTCCCCTTATATTAAAACTCTGAAAAGAAGGGAAGGTGGGAGAGGAATGATGCCTTAGTCTTATTCTGGTCTGTCCATTCACTGGTGATGTGTATGTTTCTGATTAAAGAAATTTAAGTTACCTGTATAGTAGATACTTTGGCAGATAAGCAAACAAAGTCTCTTGTCTCAGAGCATTAGGAAGAATTCTTCAAGTCCTAGCTCCAGGAACAATGTGAATTACAGGCAAATATAATCTCAGAATAAATTTCTGTCTTCAGTTTTGAAGCAAAGTGCTCGAAGACATGATCCAGAAGTATTCTGAAGTTTCAGTAAGCAAAACAGACAGCAAATATAAAAGCTTCTACATACTTAGGCCAGCCTTCTCTTTCTGGGGACCTGAATCATGACTTCTGAATGCTTGGGTTAGCAATTCTGTATTTAGCAGTGACCAAAATGTTCAAAAATAGCTTCTCACTATTTGTGCAGCTATATTTATGCTTGGTAAAAGCCATGCTAAGCTGCTAAAAAAAAGAAACCGAGACCTTGGTAGTTAGCAGGGCATGTCCACAAGGATCAATATGCAACATCGCCTCTTGAACCTGAAGTTCTCTCCTATTGTCTCTCCACAGTGACAGAAACGGATGGGAGCTGCTCTGAGGCAATCCTCCTCCTCTTCTGTCACTCATCCTTTAAGTGTGATGCATAAAGCAAAAGTATTCAAATTGATTGAACTTCCTAAAGGGTAGATTCATCAGGCAAAAAATTTATTTCCTTTTAAAGTGAAACAAGCTGTAATCTCTTGAGCTACATATTTGGAAAACTGTGGAAAGTGTTCCTGATTAAACACAGACAAGCCTTAAACAATTACCTGCATTTCCTGCTCTTGTCTGCCCCAGTCTGATTTATTTGTTGGTCTTATCCACTCACATATGTCTTATCTTCTAAACGGTTGGTAATTTGGGACAGAAACCATCACTCTCTGGGTTTTTTTTAAGACAACAGTGGATAATCTGGCTGGACTTTTTCACTTGCTATATTTTAAGTGTTAAATAAATAATGATTTTGCTCAATTCGTTCTCTCAGTGTTGTGTCCAAAGCTATAATAGGAAGCAAATGAAGTACTGGAAATCAATTTGATCAGCCCTTTATGTGGGAGACTTCCTCATTCCAGAATACAGGGTTTGGAAGCTGACATCTGTAGTAACACAGATAAGTTTTCTTCTCTATTATACATGCCTTCTGACATATATGTGTAGTTTAGATGCAAATTAAGACCATTATGTTAAAAATGTGTTCTTCCTCGTGTGTTGGCAATCTCAACACTGTAGAAACTCCTTAAAACTCCTCCAGTCCAAATCCCAAACACTAGTAGTTTAATGTCCAGAATCAGAACCTTGCCAGCCCTTACTCAGAGGAGCAACCAGCCTTCCTCACCCTAACGTGGCTTGTGGAAGTGCCAGCCAGAGCACAGGTGGGTCTGTCATTGGATTATCAGTACAAAAAAACCCTCTAACCGAAAAGCAAAGGCAAGACTATAAAATGAGAATGTATACTGCTCTGATCAGAACAGGGAGCTACTGTGGGAGACTTTTCTAAAATAAAATAGAGCAATATTGCAATACGGTAGGTCTGAATGCAAGCCTGTGTGCCCACTGTTGCCTTGAAGGTATTATGATGGAAATTTCTCCATGTCTCATTTTGATTTTCAAATTACTTATTCTGCCTAGAATTCCTGTATGTCCTTCCTTTCTAAAACTTGTATCATCCTGTCTCTGTGGTGCAAAATCATGTTGAGCTATTTATTGCTATCTGTACATTTCTTATCTGTACATATCCATATGAATATCTTAGATATATTTTAATGGGACATATTTGTAAAATATACTGGCATATGAAACTGTGGTAATGAATCTGAAGATTAACAGGTTTAAAATTATGCCAAAGGTGTTTGGAATGACTATTTGCCAAATGTAGCTAGCTGTGTGATGATGTTTTGATAGCTCCTGCATGGCAGATTCTTACACATTATTCAATAGAGCTTAACTTTTCATTAAATATGTATAAGAAGGACATGGAACCATCCCTCATTTTTATCTCTCTAGTGTCCTTCAGGAATAGGTTGCCGCTGTTCAGGATTATACGGGAGATATGATCTTAGAATCACTCCATTTTACACCATTAGTATGTCAGTGAGGGGTTAGGATGCATTGCCAAGTAATTTACCCAGTTAATGTTAGAAATTACAATTATATGTAAGATGAAAAAATATGCAGAGTGAACTAAGCAAATAACAATGCAATGTGACCTGCCACAGCAGTCCTTCTGCATCAGTTCCTCTGAAGATTTTCTGTCACCTCAGAAGCTGCACTTCCCGCCATCCACCTTCCCTCAGGGACAGCAAGCTGTCTTAGCAGCAAGACACTGAAAAACAAACAGGCCTGAGCCCCACAAGAAAAAAAAGGAGTTTTCTGTCCTTCTACAGGTTCTAGCTCTGTAGAAGCAAAATCCTGGTCTTCAGTCAACATTCACACCAGCTGCATGGGGAACCACCCTTTCAAGACTACCTACAAAAATAATAGGAAGAAATTTTTCAGTTGGGTTCTTTTAGCCTGCTGCTGATATATATACACACACATCTTTTCACATATATAAATACTGCAAAGCAGATTAAAAATTGCAAAATATTTGGCTGTATTTGATATTTGCATATTCTGTAGCTAAAACATTTTATTAATGGTTACTGCTATTATGCTACCCAGTTGCCTAATGAAATGCTTTTGAGTGAAATGCAAAACCCACATGCTTTTCCAGAGGATTTAAAAAATGTGATTATAATAATAACACACAGTCTATTTGTCAGTCCAGCTTTCAACCCTGTACCCAGCAGGAAAAGTCACAATGAACGTAAGCATGGAAAAAAAAATGTAAAAGGTCCTTGCTAGTATTACGTTTGTGCATCTGTAGGGACAAGGACAACAGTTAGCCAAGTGCCCTGAATGCTCAATTTCTCCTTTGAGAGAAACTGTGTTCACAGTTTTTTCTCTACAAAGACGCCTCTTAGCTTGGATTCTTTCCTATGGTGCTGAATGCCAGCTTGTTCTGCAGAGAAAAAGAAGGGATTTAAAAGGACATGAAGCTAAAAGGATTCTGGATAGATGGGCAATTGCGACAAAAGAAAGTTTGCGTTATATAGAGAGGCAGAACTTACTTAATTGCAGCATGTACACAAGATAATTTTATTTGTTAAATACTTTCCTTTGCTAGTAATACCCTTCTTGTGTCCTAAGTGACTCCTCTACGTGTGAAACTAAATAGCTACTAGAATGGCATGAGGAGGTCCTCATAAAAGTTCTAAGACCCAGCTTCTTTCTGGGTTGGTTTTTTTTTTGGGGGGGGGGTTGTCTGCACTAAGACCATATGACCCAGAGAGACGTCTTGAAAGTGTAGAAGCCTCCACTGCAGTTCTTGATACTCATGAAATGTTTGCACTATTTACTTTTACTGTTTTAGCCCTCTTGGCTCCCGCCACCTTTCTTCTTTGCTGTTTAGCCCTGGGGAGGATTGTCCTAAGGCAGAACCAGCACCAGCAGCACAGGCCGAATGAAAGGCTTCTCTTGCCCGTCAGTGAAACAAATGGGCTTATTGGTTTAGCTTGTCCACCGCAGCTCCCCCACGCTGGCTGCTCGGAGCGGTCCAGCAGGCTCTGAGAGCTGTAGCTCTGCAGCCGGGCCAGGATACATTGCACCTTTTTCCATTTCTTTCTAAATGCGTTGCATGGCAAGGCCCAGTCATTTTCCCCAGGCCCTATCGCGAGCCAAATAAAAGCCAGGCTTGCTATATGTTTGCTTGCCACTCTGCTGGGAATGATTTACTGCCTGACCCGCTTACAGGCAGCAGCCCTCCTGGGCAGAGGGAGCCAGCGGGGCATCCCGGCCGGATGGGCAGCCCACAGGCAGCTGGGCCTGCCGTTCATGAGACATGCTGGGGCAGAAGCTGAGGGATCAGTGGCATCTGGACAATGGAGTAAAGATGATTTACAGAAAGGAGGCTGCTCCTTCCCACACTGGTCTGGTGCCAGGGGCTCCATAGCCAGCGGCAAGGCCAGGCAGAGGCGACTCACTGAGGTCACCTCTGACAGTATCTGCTCTCCTGGCCAGAGTTTTTCCAGAGGAACAGCTGCTGTGGAGCCTTCCTCAGTATTGAAGGGAGCTGTGGGGTTGTCTTTGGGTTGAGGGAGACTTCACCTCCCTTGCCATCTGGCACACACCACCCTGCGATCTGCTGGAGAGCCCCTCTAGCAGCAGGTCTCCCCAGCTAAACCCTGCGTGTGGCCGGAGCCAAGCCCTCGAGGTTTGTGTGTGCAGAGCACTCACAGACCCGCTGCTGGTGCGCAGCAAGGGGTGTGGGTGCTCACACAAGCCTGCGAGAGGACAAGTACCCAGAGCAGAGGTGTGGGAAGCAGTCACACCTCTGGCCACCGGAGTATGGCCTCATCCCTGTCAGACTGTTAGTCACACAGCGCGGTACGCACTGCAGCTGCTGACTGCAGCTGTAGTCATGTCTGCTACCACCACAAGACACACCACTCAGTCTCTGCTGCTCCCTTAGTCACTTCGATCTGCTTTGTAAAGGGAAGTCAGGTGAACTCCTATGATGAGCTGGATTAAAAGATTATCACCCCAGCTGCTTGCTGCTGCTTCACCGCTCCAGCGCTTTTACTGCACAGCTCTTCCGTTCTGTGGAATTGTATGAACGAGGAAACAAACCGAGCCGCTAATAGCAGAATATGGAGGGACAGGTTAATGGTGTGTATAGTCTGGGGGATAATCTGGTCTTGGGGACAGCTGAAATATTTTATCTTGCTGCAATCTAAGTCAGGTTTTATTTGGAAACAGCTGTAATGGCTTAAAATGTTACCATTTCCTAGCTGTCCCTTGCAGCCTGGTGCTTTTCTGCAGGCAATGACTGCCAGTCTGACCGAGCTCCGCTCACAGGTCGCTTGCCTGAACGCAAGGCGTCAGCTTAGGCTGAGCCACAGCAGATGGGGGCTTTTAAACTCAGCCAAGCAACTCTGCCTGGAGGCTGGCATGGAGGGCTCTGATGATGTGCTCCTTTAGGACGGTGATCCCTCAGAGCAGACAGTTGAAACCAAATGGTCAAATGTAGGAAATAGTATCTTAGAGCACCAAAGCTATTTGTAATTTAAAGGTTAAGCCACCCTGTTTGGCATTTTAAATTCCAGATTATCTGGATTTTCTGCGTACTTGTAAAAGGAATACTTTAATAATTAATCAAAGTACCTTTACAAAAGCAAAATATGTTTTGAGTATTTTGTGGCTATAGAATGATTTTTTGTGTTTGCCCTCATGAGTCTGAAAATTTCAGATTTGAATGTATTGCATGTATAACTCAGAAAAGCTGCAGCAGAACACCATACTGGATTTATTTGCCAGCAAACCCCTCTCAAAATACAGAATTTATTTGAGTTCTAACAGCACTGTGATAAACTTCATGGTTTGCTAACTTTATGTAAGTAACTGTAATATCATACAGTACTAGTATGTAGGAACTTCAGTCAATTTTTCTAGAATGCAGAGGGTGTAATGAAATTTTCAGGTGAGCCAGTCTGATTGCTTGCTCTCATCTCACATGTAGAATAACAAATTCACATTCCAAACAACAAGGAAAGAAAAAAAAAGACAAGAGAAACAAAATTATTGTCAGACTTCCCCTAAGAAACAGCTCCCAACCTAGCCTAAAGCATCTCTGGAAATGTACCACACCACTGGGGCTTCACCAGATTAGGAAAGCACAAACAACTAGAAAATCATATTTCTCGACCAGAAAAGGAGAGATCACTTGCTACTGAAAATATAGAGGGTCTTTTATTTTTAAGTTAAACTCAGTCCAACAGTGATCTGCACAAAATCGTAGAGGCTAGGTATTTAAAATACCAGCTCCCCGATGTGTTCAGTAGGAACACGCCTTGAGCTCACCAGTAACTCATGTAACCATAACTCCAAGCATATGGCAAGGCTTTTCATTTTTAAAACTGTTAACAAGCACAAACTCATTACCCAGAAATCAAGGAAGCAGATGAGCACGTGTTGTCACCCTCATTTCACTCACAAGGAGTGCTAGCGCTGCTTTACCCAAAGTGGGTCATCAGGTCCTGGGGCAAGTATGAAGGACTTGGGGTGCCACCCCCAGCTGATGGTGGCCACCCCACAGGGTCATCTGGGCCAGGGGTGCCTGCACAGGGAGGCAGCTCCGCTTGTCCTCCTCTGCACTCTTCTCTGGAGGTGGAAAGGGAGGTGGCTTGGCATTGTGAGAGATTTTGTGTGAGAAAAATGGAAAGAGCTCTGCAATGAACATAAGTGACCAAGGCTTTTGCCCTTGCCACTCTCTTGTTCCCTAACCTTGGTCAAGATTTTTTTATTCTTCACACCCGCATTTCACATCCCAGGCCCTTTCTTCTGGCCTCTTGGCTGTATGGCACCAAGCCCCGGGTCCCAGTCTCTGCTGGGAGAACTCATAGCAGTACTAATCAGAATAATAGTCATGATTAATAAGAAACAATTATTTTGAATGTGGCATTTTGTAAAACAAAAACAAACAAACAAACAAAAGCTACCAAAGCAACGAAAAAAACCAGGCAAGACTGGAGCCCAAAGAAAGCAAAACACAAAAGTTTAAAGAAAAATTCTCTACTTACTGCATATATAGTGGCCTGTTCCAGAATCGTGCCGTGCCGAATGTATACTGGGGTCCAGTGGCTTGGGTGGAGTAGTAGTGGCTAAGAAACAAACTGCAGAAGCAGCAGGAACAGATGTAAAGGTCACCAAGCTCATTCACTTTGGAAAACAAGTGAACACTGCGATACTGTGAACAACACTGTGCCTACTGTCTATTACACAACTCCCTGTGACTGTTATCCTACTCGTTTTTCACTGTCATTCCAATATATTTTTCAGTGGAGAGCTGTGAAACATCAGATATTAGAGGAAAAAATGCAAAATAGCAAAGGAAATAGCTCATGTACATGTCCCTGGTGGAAGGGTGATGTGCAGGTTCTCACACTTCATGGAGACCGTGACTTGCTGCTGGCTCCATATAACAAGTCAGACCAAGAATGCATGAAGACCTGTGTATTGAAATGCTTTTTCCTACCCTAACAAAATACATTTAAAATGGAACCTGTGTATCTAATTTTCCATTTACTTGTCCAAAAAATACTATTGTTTCCTTTTATGCTCCCTACACTTATTTTCCTCCTGTGCTGGTTTTGGCTGGGACAGAGTTCATTTTCTTCATAGTAGCCTGTATGGGGCTATGTTTTGCATTTGTGCTGAAAACAGTGTCGATAATACAGGCTTTTTTGCTAACAATGATTTCATTACTGCTGAGCAGTGCTTACACAGATTCAAAGCCTTTTCTGCTTCTCACCCCACCCCACCAGCAAGTAGGTGGGGGTGCACAAGATGTTGTGAGGGGACACAGCCAGGACAGCTGACCCCAACTGACCCAAGGGCTATTCCATACTGTACGACGTCATGCTGAGTATAAAAGCAGAGGGAAGAAGAAGGAAAGGGGGTCATTCAGAGTGATGGCATTTGTTTTCCCAAGTAACGGTTACGGGTGATGGAGCCCGGCTTTCCTGGGGATGGCTGAACCCCTGCCTGCCCATGGGAAGTGGTGAATGAATTCCTGTTTTGCTTTGTTTGCATGAGTGGCTTCTGCTTTACCTGTTAAACTGTCTTCATCTTAATCCTCGAGTTTTCTTACTTTTAGTCTTCCGATTTTCTCCCCCATCCCACTAGGGGGGAGTGAGCAAGCAGCTGGGTGGTGCTTAGTTAGAGTTAAACCACGATAGCTCTATGTCCCTGTAACTTGGTTCTAAGGTGTACACACCACATAACAAAAGGCTTGGCAGAAAGTGCATGGAGGCTGTTGGAAGCACCTCCTTGCCACTGCCTGCAGGTGTTTGGTCAAATAACTCAGTAAGAGAAAGGGAGTCCCTTACCCCAGCTCCTCCCGGGGCTGTTGCAGGGCAGCCACTGGCATCACAGGCCAGGTGGGAAACCTGTCAAGATAAGCCAAGGGGTGGGGGGTCTCCCACAGCACTTTCAAGTTGAGGGGGGGTTACCACTTAGGGGGTGTGGGACCCATGATGGGATGAAAGGGAAGAACATTTTAGGATTGTACAGTACTTATTTTGGGATGTTTCAGGAAGGAAACAAAGGCAGGGAATAGGAGGTTTTAACATCATTTGGAGAGGAACGAGAGTGGGAAAACAGAAGGAAAGGGGGGTAAAACTTGTCTAGCCACAATCTGCACCTGATTGGTGCTGTGTATCCTTTCTTCCCATTAAGCTCCCTTTTTACTTTTCTGGGTGAGGGAGTCTCTGTTCTGTGTGCATGTGTGTGTATGGAGGTTTAAGTGCAGCAACTGGAGTGAGACCATGGGTCATAGCGGCAAATAGAAAGAGCAATGTGTGTATATTGTGTGTGAGTGTGTCCATCCGTGTGTGGTCACCAGCGAGTATCAAGCCCAACTAGCCAGTAAGTAGGGTAGGGGTTTGGGAGCTAGTTATCCAAGCAGCCATAAACCCATTCCAGTTACTAGAGAGATCAGAGATGCTGAAAGCTCATTACTGGTAGGACAAGCGGGTTCCATGGTCACGTGGCTGGCTCTGCGGGTCTGTGTAAATGTGTAGCTGGCTGTGTGCATGTTGGGAATAGGTGCTCAGCCTCCCTGCAGGCTGGACCTGGAAATATTGAACTGCATCAGTTCTGTCAGGCTAATGGATTTGGCAACCCTTAAAAAAAGTAGACATATATGTGTTCAAAGTAAGTAAAAAAAAAGATGAATAATATTTCTTATTTATATATTATCCTGAACCTTTATCTTTGCCTATTATGTGCCTCATCATATGCCTCACACTTTTCATTTGCTGCAGTTATTGAAATATTTATAGAGTCAGATTTTTGCAAGCAAGTTTTAAGAATTCATAAGATTAGTTTGAGACCCTTTAATACATATCGTTTCATTACCCCCAGGTGTTTTTTTTTCCCTAAAATGTGCTTGCACATTAAATAAAACATTAAGATGCCTTTTCTAATTAATGGATACTGAGGTCTTCTAGTTCAATTTGGTGTGAAAGCTTGATTTTTGGCCTGCTATTTTTCATGCCTTCCATAGCATTTTCATAGCTTTGTCTCTGTTGTTGCCCTTTTGTTGCTGATGTCTGTGTCATTGTTTTCCTAATTAGTCTTCTACATTTTATTTCAGGTCTGCTTCTCTTTTCTCACCTGGGTGTAATGAAGCAGGAATCTAGCAATATACTTTCCAGGGTCAAACATTTCCACCACTGAGGGTAGGATGATGAATTCAAGGCAAAGCTATTCTGAGCTATTTCTATTTCAATAATCAATTACTTTCTTAGGGAGAGAAAGAAAATGCCAATGATTTAGTTATCTGGCTCCCAAGCTGCAAGATAAGAATTAGACCTTGAATTTTCTTACCTTTACTAGGACCTTCCTTCTTGTTCTTACTCAGTTAATTGTTGCAGCCTGGTTCAAATCAGCAAGACTCCATTTCTGTTATGGGAGCGATCTGGCTTTGGAAATAATGGCTACAGTTCTCTGCAATGTTCCTGTGACTTTGCAAATGAAAACAGGTAAAAGTCTGTCCCTGGGTATCATGTTTAAATTCTCCATTGCACAGCTCTCCTCTCTTTCCATCAGCACTGACATTTCAGTCTTGAATCACTTTTCCTTTCTTGTCCTTTTAATCATTTCAACAAGGGAGAAAGCAGTAGAGGAAAAAGAGAAGGGACTGGAATCAAGTTTCCATATAAATTTAGCTCAGTGGAATGGGCAAGGAAATAGCAAAGGAGTCGTGAATTAACTCTGTTAATAACCAAATACCTCCCGCCTACATGCGACAATGTGGTTACTAGGATCTTTATCATTTCGGAATGTGTGCTATATAAGCAGCACTCTTCCAGACATCCACAGAAGAGCATTTTTAAAAAGAAAATTTGTAGAATTACATAGTCAGATCGAAGGACTGATTGGATGAGCAAAAATTCAGTTTTCATGCTTTTGAAAGCAAAGTCTACTTCAGCTTCCATCCTTATGGCTGATCTGGAGACCAAGGCAGATTCAGTGGCAAAAAATGTTTCAGTATTATCTTCTGCCCAGACTGAAGTGTGTTTTTAGATCACATGTCTATACATACACTATATGACTATTTGCTGCCTAAGGACAAAAAACTGGCTCCCACATTTCTTATGTAGTGCTTAGCTAATTGCAACCACAGTAAAATATTTTGTAAATCAGAGTTAGACCAGTTAGAACGTACATTGAAAGTACATGCATTTTGTTACTATTTTTGCTTTTTCCCCTCAGGAAATTAAAACAATTTGTGGAGAAGGAAGAGATTTTCGTTGCCGTTACACATTCTTGAGCTGTGATTTTCAGTGAGCACAATGAAGAAGAGATACAGGTAAAAAAGGGGCATAACTGTTGAAATGAAAAAGTGTCAGTGGAAGTTAGCCATGTCTGTGCAGCCTTAAACAGAGATCTTGTGCTTCCTTGAAAGAAGAGCAGCTTCTTCCTCACAGATTTCACATGCTGCTTCCTACAGAGGAGGCCTGAACATGTGTGTGTATGCTTCCAAGGGAAAAAAGAAAAAAAAAAAAAAAAAAAGGTGTACACTGGGGTTTTTTTTTGTCTTCAGAATCAATTACTGGAAGAGGTGTTGTAAGGATTTCAGGAAAATGTATGTAATTTCTCAGTACAGTATGCTATATGTGAAGTAAAAGAATAGATGAAAAGGGCAGCAGATATTTGTCTTATTTCTGAAGTCTGACTCAAGACATCTTGAAACACAAATAAACTGAATTTGTCTGCAAAAGGGAATACACTAGCTGTTTTAGTGTCAGGATATATATTTTCAATAGCAGTAGTAGACACTACTGCTCTAAGAAAACCAATGATAGATGATAACATCCAGGAGATCTCAGTGGACTAATGAGTTTTGCAAGTGTGCATGAGCTTAGACTTGGATGCCATACCTTAAATAGCAGATATTTTCTTGAGAAAAATAGTCTTCTTGTTAACGCACTCATAATAATGATTTAGTAGAAGCATAAAAGAAGTTGCATTACTGTGAATGGAGAATATTGATACAGCATTGCTAACAGACCAGGTATCATTCAGTTTCTTTTCTTTATGCAAGTACATTTTAAAATCTACTCAGCCATCTGTACCATACTACCCAGGATATTATGAATCCATTGAAGTCTGTGACAACTCCCCTTGATTACAACAGCACTTTGATGTTCTCATGTTTATGTATGCACTGAATGAAATACAGTAGTCTTTCATTTGCCTGTTTAACATTCTTATTTTGGTTTATGCAGAGGAAAAATTCTCACCAGTTAATTATATGACAATAAAAAACTAAATAATAACAAAAATAGGGTGATGAGTGACAAACAACACATGGAAATGTCAAAAAACCCCATTCTGATGGCATGAACATATCTAATATGGAAAATGAGGAGACTTGTCAGAGCATGTTATGAGGGCCACTAGCATGGAAAACTGCATCAATGAATACTCTATCAATTGCACATCCCAACTGAAGACTGATTAGCAAAACACCTTAGATACTGCAGTCATCATAAATAAGTCTGCACCCCAGTACCTCAAAAGTCATCACAAAAACCATCACAATCATGCATTCTTCTGTTTCAAGAAGATCTCAAGATGATGATACTTTAGCAGTTTCTGGGGCTTTTCACAGCCAGCTAGGCAACTCCTGCCTAGAACCTAGGATCTCTCTACACTCCCGTAGACTCTTCCCTAGAGTTTCTTCTTTCTCCATGCGAGGAAAGCACTTCACTGTCACAGCACTAGCAAAACTAGCCAGCTGTAACAAAGCTTTTACCATCCCATACCAGGTTAACTTCAATAAGCAGTTCCCATGCTTTTTCCCCAGCACAGCCACCAATGCCCACAGGGCTTCAAAAGTTCATCTACTGTCCCTGCTGTTTCTTCATCCTCTTCAAGCCAGTCCACCCTGCTTCTTGCCTCTGCTGCATCTGGATTCTCTCTTTATCCTGGGCTCCTCTTCCAGCCAACCTCTCCTCATCCAGGCCCCCTTCTTCTCCCAGGGCCTCTCCTTGTCTCCCCTACATCTAGGGCATACATACTCTCACTCCCTCTGCTTCTTCCAGGTCTCTCTTCATACAGTCTACCTCTTCTACACCCCTTGGAGCTATTTAACTACTTAGTAGGAACCAGCCACAGCTGCACATTATCCACGTCAGCCCACAGCTGGATATTATCAATGTTAATTAACCCAGCTTTATTCCTCTGCAATTCTTCTATACTTCCTCTACACTTCAGTTTTGTTCTCTCAGCTGAATCCTGACACCTGATTGTCAGCATTTCTCCCCTCATAACTGAATAAAATGGCTGAGGCACTAGGCCACCTAGGTATGAGAAAGAAGAAATACCAATAAAAACAGAAAGGTAGTGCACAGAAGAGTTTGTAGTCATATATAAAATCTTGCATTATGGCAGAAAAGACTGCTTGACCACCTTGTCCAAAGAAAGGATGTGTGGTCACAGCCAGTTGACCACAAGGGTCTAGATGAAAAATTAGTTTTCTCATGTAGTCTCTCAGTAGAAAAAAAAGGAGCAATTAAAAGGCCCAAAGGTTCTCTGTTTTTCACATCCCTTTAACGGTGAGCATGTTGAAGTGGAAGGAGAACTTGCTCAACATATTCTTCAGAACAGACAGAAGTGAAGCAAGCTCTCTTTCAATGGCTTTATGTACACTGTAGGCGGATTTATCTGATCAAATGCAGAGATCCACAGTGTAGATGTCTCCTGCCAAGTTCATCACACTGAATTCCTTTTGTAGTCAACGAGAGAAATGAGAATTCCCAGGATGTGGCTCATCCCAAACTAGACATATATGTCTGATCAGACAAACTGTTTCCAAACACTTATCCCTCAATTGATTGGAAAGCGAATCTGAAGGGTGACTAGTTAGTCACAGACTAGTTAGAAATCAGTACTTACCTAATAACTTACCTTCACCTTAAGTAAGTTGAATTCCACTCTGCATTTATTTTCTAGTAGGAGCAGGACACCGAAAGATTTCCCCAGGAATGGTGCTGCCATTTCACCTGACTGTATGCTTGGGCTCAGCAGAGAGGTACTGAGTTTCAGAAAATCCCTCTGTTAATCTGCCTGTTGGAGAGTCCCTGCATCCCCTCCATTTTGCATTGTTTATTTCCTGCAGTAACCCCAGGCTTCATTATTGGATCTTGGTGACTACAATTAAAAAAATATCTTGTTTTCCTTGTCCGTTCCAAAGCTCAAGTCCAAAGGGTGTACCTTATTTTCCTATTAATTTAATTCTCTTGATATCCAGTAATCCTATAAATGCTTGAATATCTAAAATAAATATTAGAGAATGTTTGGTATATTCTCAGTGCAGAAGAGATAAAACATTAAAATGGCAAAATTGGTTTTCTTGCCATGCCATGGCAGATCATTCTTCATGTCTGTGCTGAGCCTTTCAAACTTAAATTTGAGCTTAGCCATCATGAGTACAGAATCTCATACAGATGTGAAGAATTCTATTGTGTCTACCTACCTACTGCCACAGAACTGCAAGTTTCTCTTCATGACAAGAAACCTGTGTCTTGCAGATTTTATTCACAGATAATATTTCAAGATAATTGACCATTTTTAGTGTCTTGTCTCAAACGGTCTTTGGAAATGCTGTGCCAAAAGTGGACAATTTTGGTACTAAGCCCTCTTTGAGTTGTGAACAACTGGAATGCTCAGTCTCTTTTTTGTAGACTTGCTGTGCATCTGTCTATTTTCCACTCCATTTTGCATAACTATTTTGTCGGGATAAAATTATGCTCTTGCACTGCCCTTTTTTCCTGACTGCTCCTCCAGTTTGTTAAGATAATGTGCAATGCTACTCCTGCGCTTGTATGTGCCTGAACGCAGTCAAGCTTTGGGTCAATGTTAATTATTCCATCATACAGCTGAGCCATGGAGACTTTAAGTGCTGGAGAGTGTGGTTGGTACAGAAATTTGACCTCCGAGGTCAAATGCCAGGACTATTGTGCATTTGGCAGTGTTTTCAGTCCTTCTTTCTTGCATAACAACTATCCATTGTCAAGCCAAAGGACAATTGAACCTTAGTCTGTGGAGCTAGGAACTTCCACAAGTGAAAGTCAGTTGTAATAAGCCACTGGGACTCCAGGCAGAGCCTGCCTCTAGGTAGGCTGTGCACTTCTAGGCTTTCCCAAGTGCTTTCAAATAGTTTTCACCGCAAATAAAATTCTGTTAGAAGGTCCTATTAAGAGAAATTTAAGTTAGAGAGAATTGAATCTAAACTCTGTGAAATTTCACAGCCTTGTAAATAACAGCTCATCCAGGTCCTTGCTTTCATGTTTTTACCAGAGCTGTAACAGTTAAAACCAGCTTTCCTCATACGCAGGAGAAAAGCTTTTGACATACACAATTTTGCAATTGACTTTGGTAATTTTTTATGTGTGACGGCATGGTACAACTCTCCAGTTGCAGAGAACTAAGATTGAAGGTCCTTTTCAGTCCTGTATTCCTTATCTTGTAGGTAATCCTTTCATAACACAGACAGTTGGAATTAACATGTAGAGTCCAGGATTCTGCTCAGAGACATTGTTCATGATTTTCAGCAATATTATCTACATCTTTAGTTGAGCAAAATGAGGCATAGCAATTTCAGAAGAACACCGTGTTTAGTAAGATGAGAGAGCCTTCACGTTTCCCAGCACCTAGTACAAACATTTAAATATTGTTTTGTAACATCTTACATTCCAGGTCATGTTTGGAGATTAAAAAATGGAGATTGGAACTGAGGAAATTATTAACTTCATTTACCACATTTGTTTACCGATGCGTAACTCCAGTGGGAATCAATAAAACTTCATGCACTCACACACACAGCTTCCAGCCCCAGCCAGCTGGGCCAAAATGGGGATTAGCAAAGCTGTCTTTTGCATTTTTATGCTCCAGTGAGATTTCTTTGCCTTATATTTGAATCAGTAAAGTTAAAACCAAACAGTTTCAAAATCAAGATTGTGAAGTCAGGTTGTGGTTTTCAGATTTGCTGACCAACTGCCACAGTCACTGCAGGAACATCAGAACCATGGTAGTTCAGGATTGCAAAAAATCAAGGACCTTTATTAAGGTGTCCAACTATCATCCGAAAATGGTGATATGCACATTTAAAGCACAAATGAGAGTAACTGTGTTCCACACTAAAGACCTGTATCATATCAAAAGAATCTGTAGCTCTCACCTTGTCTTTGAGAAATATCTTTTGCAGGGGCTGGCACAGGCATGAAAATGGGTGCCACACTCCTAACAAGCTGCTGCAAGATTCTGTGTGATTTAGGGATGGGCTTAAGAAACAGAACCCAAGTACCACACTTGGATGGGACAGTGCTAGAGAAACTGCTATATTTGGATACCCTGTTATCCAGGATCACTTCCCTGGTTTTCCCTATATAATTACTTTTGGGGAAAGGATGGAGTCTAGACAAGGATGTCTTTCTGATGTTCTTAGAATTAGACTTTTAAAATTCTAAAAAAAAGCCCTATTTCATTTCAGCTAAACCATTCATTAAACTCCATGGAAATGTGGATCTGGCCCTGTATCTGCTTATTGCCTCTGTTACTATGAAATATTTCACAGTTTAGCAATCCTAATTTTAACCCTCCTTTTCTGAAATCTAAACTTGTAAAAAACAGCATGAACAAGGCACAGAACATTCACTCTTTTCTATGACTACATGGTGATGAGGCTTTCTTATGGCATATAAAAATAGGAGCTAAATAGGCTTTTAGCACATTAAAATATAATTTTCAGTTGCCTAGATGTTGCAGGATTAGTTTTTCAGGGACATATAGGTGGATTTAAAAAAATATAAGCAATGTGGTAAACTTTTAAAAAGATTTATGTTGCTTTTTAGTTTATCTGTAAAAACTTGGGACATTTGGGGTAAACATTTTAGTGAAGACAATATTCAGTCAGCTTTTGTGTAATGTTTGATATTTATTTTCATAATAATAAATATTTTCATTTAGGCATTAGATAGGCCTATTTGATTGTTGTAGCTGCATTTTTAAGGTACAGTAACAAGCATGTCAATACATTTTGTACAATTATGTAGTAATTCAGAAATACTATATGATAAATATATCGAAAAATTAAAATATAGCAGTCATGTTCTGTGTGTACATTGGGTTATTAAGAAAGCATTATTTTATCTGATCATCCTTATTACTTCCAGGTAATGAGGTATTGTGCCTCTTAAATATTTTGGATTAATCTAAGTTAATTTCTAAGAGAAGTGTCTACAAAGCAAATAGATCAGTTTATTTTTATGGTTGCACTGATCAATTTTCCTGTGCTTAGAATGGGCTTCAAACCATGAGGATGAATGTTGCTTATGTTTTGAAATCAGTTTTTAATTTTTTGTTTTGAAGCTCTTATCAGACAGTTTAAGACACATTTCCTTTTCTTGCTGCTGCTTAGAGATTCAGTTAGGTCTCACTCCCACTTGAGTATGCTTCCCACCAAAATTCTCTTCTGTTCAGCTTGAACCAGCTAGAACACATATTTCTATAAGAGCAAAAATGAATGAGTAGCTGAACTGGAACCATTTTGAAGAACACAAGAAATTTGAGATTAGAGATGGAGAGTCACAGATGGCTCACAAATTCATTGATTTATAATTATATAAGGGGGTATTAGAGAAGTGTTCTGTCTTACTGTCTGCTTATTTCCAAGGTCCTCTTTGCTATCACATTTGATTAATTCATAGCTTTGCATATATTTATCCTCCTGACTCCTTCGTGAACAAGGCAATTACAAGATAAAGAGCTAACATGCAAGGGCATGGCAAGTGAGATCTAAAATGAAATTATGTGAAGTCTCGGGGCACTGATAAGGAAAACCCCTCTTCCATGCACTAAGCTAATATTTGTCTTTGGAGGGAATGCTCTGTACTGCTGAAAGCTCTGTCTTTGCCCTGCCTTCTCCTATGCTCCTCATTACCGATTCCAGCAACACTACCCTATATCACTCCCAGAAGAATGAAATGACAGAAATAACATTTTAATGCAAATACTACATGGGAAGCTGGAGATAAAGTCACACAGTGTCAGAAACTGTAGCAGGAGCACAAAATGGCCTATTGCTCCTCATATGATGCCCCCTCAGTTTCAGCAGGGCTTTCCTTTAGCAGGACACCTTTAATGAGTTTCCTTGTACAAGTACTCTTAGTATCTCTAAATTTTTATTGATGATAGTGGAATAAAATGCATGTTTGTGTAGGACTGAGGTTTGAAATTTGCTAAATATGTTATAACTAGTGCGGAATGTCAGTTAGGTAAGACGTAAGGTGATATTGATTCATCAGCAGTGTATTTGTTTCAATTTACCTTCCAGAGTGCAAGAAAAGAATGGAGGAGGATTACAGAGGAATAAAATACTTAACTCAGAAGGGGATTCCATGCCAGAAGTGGGCAGGTAGCACACTCCACATATCAATTATTTGTCTAAAAATTATGAATGATCCTTTCGAATTATCCATTAATAGTGTGCTTTAAGCAATTCTATACTATAGGTTATTGAAGATAGTTAATTATTGCTGAGGTTAACTTATAATGAATAATTTCCTTTACATCTCTCTCACTCTGACTTTAATCTCTTGCCACAAAAATAAGCAAGACAGATATGCCTTTAAGACACTGTGTAATTTGTCCCATTTTGATTAGAATGGCATCATATGCTTCCAGTTTTTGTAGTTCTTGTTCAAGCAAAACACTCACTTAGAAAAAAATAACATAATGAATATTTCATCCTTAATTGGGGCCAGGATTTTGTTGTTTAGGTAAGAGATAGTATGTGAAGAATGAAACTGAAATAATGCTGTTATATTGATAAGCCTCGTCACTGCTAATATGTTATTGTTACTGTATGAGAAGCATGTGAGGTCTATCTGCTCTTCAGCTAGATTCATAAAGATATGACATTTGTGTTACTGGAAACCCTCCGTTGTTTATCCAGTGTCCTTTCTCTGTGTCTTCTGAAGAAAATGTCACATTTCTTTGTATGAACCTCTTCTAAACCTTGTAAGTTAGAAACAATAGACATAACAATAAAAGTCAAATAGATCAGCTGCTTGAAAATACAGAGGAGTACTTGACCTTTGAGACACTTGAATTTTCTGTAAGCTGGGGACATGAGGCTGATGGTTCTTCAGGGCATTCCAGTGGTGATAGAGAGACTTTTTATGACAGTTTATCTTATGGAAAAATATTCAAGCAGAGATATCAGATCCACAAGACAAATGTCCATTTCTTGGCTCTCATGTTGCATGAACTGAGCCACAAATATTTGGAAAAAAAAAAAAAAAGCTCTTCTGTAATGTTATTTTTCTTTCTATTACGCCTTTACACATGAAAATTTTACTCATGGGGGTTTGAAGAAAACTACTGCAGGAATCCTGATGAGAATGAAAATAGACCATTCACAACCAGTCCTGCTACCAGATTAGATTACTGTGGCATCCCAGAGAGTAAAGGCCACAGTATGTATGTTTCCTCCTTCCTTCTCCCCACTATGTTCTCTACTGTGATTTTTATTTTCTTTGGTAAGATATATTTAAGTATGAGAGAATATTCAGATTCTTCTGTGCTTGCTTAATTTTGAATCAGGAATTTGCTTTACATGTGAATTTAGAGTGTTTTTATTGATAAGGCTGAATTTATTCATATGGACTTGTGGCATAACCCAGCCACTAAAATGTTTGACAAAGTCCAGTTATTGTGCATAGAAGAATGGACTTCAGTTTGGCTGCTCTTTAGGGCAGGGTTCTTCTACTTCTCTGTACCCTGCAGTGCTTCTCCTCATACCCGATTCTTGTTTATTACCCTCACTTTTTCCTGCTCTCTCCAACTTTGCTCTTCCAGCTGACTTGTCACATTTTTCTTTCCAGTACTGCCGTTCATTTAACCTACTGATGCTATACTCGTGAGTCTGGTGGAGTGGGATCATGTTCAGCTTGGTCATGTTTCTGCTTGATTGCTGTTAAAGGAAATGCAGAACATACTTCAGAAGTCCAACTGTGTTGGAAAACGTATTATCAAGATAAAATCCTCCCTGCAAAAGTCAGAGAATGTCTCCCCGTAACTGGCCCAGTGCAAAAGCCACCTGAGACTGGTCAGCACTTTGAATATGAGCCAATCTTAGTGGACTGGTCAGCTGTCAGTACACATACCACACAGTAGGCATATTTTACTGCAAGCATAAAGGAGACAACTGGAAACATGAAAAACTTACTGTATAAAGGCCAGTAGAAGAATGTTTATTACCAGGTTTCTTGATCACTTCCAAAACAGTTACTGAAATAATGTGTCTCTAGCATGAACAAACAGCAACATGGGATTATGCTGTATCTGTGATGATGACTCTCCAGTAAATAAAACTCACATTAAACAGGTCAGAAAAATACTTTATACCTTCCTACAACAGCTGGTTTCAGATTTCCAGAATGCTGATATTTTCATTCTGTGTTTTTATTTCAGGAGTTTAGATATAAATTATTGTAGGAAGCAAGCTGGTAAGAGGCCCTGATGCTATACCACCACCAACATGACATGATGGCAGTATTATGGCATTTGTGAGCATCCAGAGACCGCGTCAAAAAACCCTGGGAATGCAGAGGGGATACAGCTGTGCTACAGAAGCACAAAATAGGTCGGAAGCAAAAAAAGGTCATTTTTGTTGTAAAAAGTTCTGCTAAAACTCTGCTCAGTACTATTGATTGTTTCTTGATCTTGTGGGCATGCTGCAAAATTTCCTTAGTCGTGGGTAGAAAGTAGGGCCTTTTGATCCCAAGGGAACTAACACTGTATGTTAAAAGTCTGCTGACTGACAAAGTAGAGAGTTCTAGTTTTCCTTTTATATGTAAGTAAATAGAAGAACATATCAGAAATGAACACAACTAAAGATATATGTAAAATCAAAATACTGGACATCACATCTTTTATTGCATGTATTGGCAGAGTGGGGGGGAAATGAAAATGAGGATGAAGAAGAAATAAATAAAAGGATAACAATATTTTTTTTTAAAATCCTGAACATTAATCTCCTAAATAAAACTCATGAAAAATTACATTTGAAGAAATTTTACAGCCACATGTGAGATTTTGCTTCCCTAATACAAAACAAGCAGCGTGCAGAAGTGAAATTGAAATGCAAGTGCTCCTACCAAGTACCATCTGTTGCATGAAGTCGGTCCAGACACCCTTACAAATGCCTTCTGTTCTTTATTTCCAGACATTCCTGTGACTGCCTACTAATCTGCATGATTTTTCTAACTCATTTTTACCTATTTCATGAAGGTTATGGAGGGTTATTATTGTTTTTTAAATTTAAACACATACATTAAATTAAGGGACTGATTTCTGCTGTTCATTACAGATGCTTATATGTCAATGCAGTCTTCAAGTTCAGAGGAGTGCTATCGAGAGAGAGAGGCTTGGATTACTATGGAACAGTTTCTTTTAGTGTCTGTCACGGGAAAGAAATGCCAAGCCTGGAGCTTGGTAATCCCACATTGTCACAGCAGAACAGGAAGGGATTTCCCAAATGTGTATGTTTAGTTTGCATTTTTTTGTCTTATGTTAGCCGGTTGCTCTTGCTTGCCACACAGTTGCTTTACAGTACTTGAAAGTAGAAGGGAATGTGCTTGATAAAATAAATCATGTGCCCAAACATTAAAAATGATCCTTTAGTCATTTTTTTGCAAAACTTAAGTTGTGGACTAAATGTCAATGAGGAGGGTCCCTTTAAATTGTCCTTAAAAATATTAAGAGTTGTCATTACTCTTCAAAAACACATTGAGGAACAGCAATTCAGACATATGGCAAAGTAGCTGTCTGCTTTCCAAAACTGTCTCTTTATAAATATTTGAGAGAGCTGCAATAGCCTTTAAAGTGCTTTAGACAGTAATAGGTGGAAGAATTGAAGAGCTTGACATTTATCAGTAGCCTGGACTGTGTTTTATATGGCAAAGCAATAATGGCTAGCAAGCCTGCCCTTAGCTGAAAACTGAAATGGAAATGATAAGAGTGATATGATTAATTTAACTAACTCTTGTCCTTTTCAGTTTTCTTATCTGTCATTTTCCCCCAAATCCTTCCAGTGTATCATTACTTCTTCCCACATAAATCTCTGTTTAAATCTGCTGACAGCTCATCTCTTATTTTCTGTTCCATCTCAAATCACACTTTTTAGATCAACAATTTTTTATGTGTGTGAAAAGTTTTTTTGTGAAACTGTTGGCGATTTTGTAACTTGTGATTCAAGACAGAAATCAATTGAGTTCTTCAAAGTTCTTGGTGAGAGGAAGACCATTGCCTTCACTGTCCCATCCAGCCTTCACTGTGCAATTCAGTAGAACTATTGCTAGATAGGAATCCCTACTCAAATTCACATGCATATACATTCATGGGTCCTTGGACCTAAAAATTATAACTAACTCCCGTGTTGTCTTCTCTATTTCTAACAACATTTTTAATTTTATGGTGAGCTTCTGCTTATGAAAGATATAGTTTGGTTCAAATGTGAATTTTTAAAAAATGGATATTTTCTGCAGTTGCATGTATATTCTAGTGAATGTCAGTAAGAGGAATACTATGTCACCAGGTGTTACTCGGCCATGCAGAACATTTGTAGAGTGTAGTTAAGATTCTAC
This sequence comes from Falco peregrinus, assembly GCF_023634155.1. Taxonomy (NCBI): domain Eukaryota; kingdom Metazoa; phylum Chordata; class Aves; order Falconiformes; family Falconidae; genus Falco; species Falco peregrinus. The sequence goes on along the minus strand of NC_073727.1, from coordinate 49,821,887 downwards.
AGACATTGCTAGGTTTTATCAAGAATGAAATGGACAGTTACACTGCTCACTGGGAAAGTCCCCAGACTCCCAGCCCCCACACTATGTTTTAGCATTATGTGAGACCATGCTAGCCAGCATGGGCCAGAGCTATGCCAGGGAATGTGTCAACAACTGAATAACTTGCACCATCACGGGACAGTGTGCAAGCCCAGGCTCTGGCTATGTTTAGTTTACTAGTATAGACGTAGTCTTTGTCCCCTCTTCAACAGACAAAGGACATCCTGATACTGAAATCATTACCAGTCAGACTGGAAGGACTAGGACTACTGCAAGAACATTGCAGCATTGGGATGAGCAGGGGACGAGGACAAGACTATATGTATTTACCCAGGGAGTCAGTAGTGCATCCACCTCTGGGCATGGATGCAGATCACCCTCTGAGATGGGTTGTAGATGTAGTTGCTGAGGTGAAGGCAGTCTTTTGTGTGCACTTCTGAGTCAGCAAGAGAAAGTATGATCCTGGCACTGTGGCAGGTTGCACTAAAGACCTGGCAAAAGTGGCAGATGACTTAGGACTGGGGAGTGTGCCAGGGCAAGGGAGATGTCACAAGGCGCAACCACAGCTTAATAAAATGAGAGACAAACAGAAACCCCTGCCCTTCCTCAAGTTCACAGGAGCAAAATTTGCAATGAAGGGGAAGAGGAAGGTATAAAATTATCTGAAAAAGAACAATGTGGCTCATGTTCCCTTTGAGTACTGCAATAGAAAAGGTTCTCAAACTTAGTCTTGGTTATGCAGATATATTTATGTGCCTAATTGTTTATGATTGTCCACCTAGAGAATACATTGCACTACTGACAGCAGGAGGGAACACAGACTGTGGTATGGTCATTGTTAGCCCCTTGGAGGATGCATCCCCCTGCCTACCAAACACACTGATCTTTAGCACTTGTCTCAGACTCTGAAGGAACTTGTAGAAAGTGGATTTAACTGTAACGTGGGTAGATGGTGAAATAGCAAATGCACTAAAAATAATTTAGGAAAGGTCTAGTTTCAATTTCCAGCTAACACAGTGAACTGTTACATATTCCTAATGTAATACTACCTCCCTAATATAAACAGCCAGTACCCTTCCCTCTCAATGAATTCCTCTGTCCTTCAGCTCTGTAGCAAGTTCTTCATTCTAACCCACTGACTGCTTATCTTTTTCTATCCTTACTGCAAGCCTGTAGAAAGTACATTGCTCTTAGAAGTTTGGTTTTCTGATTCTTTGGTCCTGTCAGTATATTCACTGATCTCCCGTTTTATTGTTTATGACTGTATTTCAAATTTCTGCTTGACTCTAAGCAAATAAAAAATTCTCTGTTAGTCTTTGTAGTTCAGTTCTGAGATTATTACTCAGGTGATAGATGCTCTCTCCTCCATCTAGAATGTAAGAGCTGAGAGGAATGCACTGTGCCTTGTCCTTCCTTTTCTAGTGCTTGAATAACATGACTGCACACCACGTTCTGCCTTTTTTTTTTTTTTTTCTGTTAACCAATCAGGAAGAGAGGCTGTAGAAAAGGATCACCCCATTACAGCTCTTGACTCCTAAATGATGTAAAAGATAGAAAAAAAGCTAGTTAGCCATTGTTAATCAAAAATAACCCCAGAGATGTGATGAGGACTCAGGAGCCAGCATCCCTTGTACCCCGCTGATGATGCTGGGCAGACCACTTGGATGCCCAGAGGTCCAGCACCAAGAGGTGCTTGATTGCATGTGGTTGCAGGAGTGTGAGCAAGTAAAGTTTATGAGACAATGAGTTTGAATGGGTAAATCAACTCCCTTAGACATTTTAAAAAGAAATCACCTTTTCCTTCCATGAGTTTTGTTACACTGATCTCCTGCAGTGCAGATTCCAATGCAGTGCAACAAAAGCTGCAGATAAGCTCCTGTCAGCACCTGAGCTGCTGCAGAGGACTCACTAACTCCTGTTGAGTACTGCACTAGTGCTGCTACACCACCCCAGGAGAGGAGACAGTATCTTCTGTGGATTTCAGTAACCATGACATATAATACATGAACATACTATCTCAGACAAGCTCAGGAGTGTCTATACCAGATGCTGTTAAGGCTAATTACTTTGGCTGCTGTATCTTGTTGATGTGGCTACCCTGCTTTTTACTCCAGAGCAGAGTTCAAAGCTCTTTTTGTGAATCACATACCTGGCAGAGACAGGTAGAGGGAGGACAGGGATGACTGTAAGTGAAGAAAAGCAGTCTGACTCATCACCTGCCATTTGCAGAAATATCCCTCACATGGTCCTGTAAAAATATGAAACGTAATGAAATGAGTTGAAGAATGAAATGACATGAAATAAAGGGCCAGTCTTAGCTCCCGGCTGCCTTTTATGCCTTTAGAGCATACAGATTTATGATAACTGTGTAATAAATAGGGAGAAGTTGTCCCTAGCCAAAATTCAGGTTATGCTATTTATTTCCCCTTGTACAGCTGTGGTGATATATTCAGTCCACTTCTGCGCTTCCTTTTTGCACAGTAGTGATGACTGATGTACTATCACTAGCATATTTCCGTACTTTTCGTCTTCAGGGAGACAGAGGACAACCTTTAGTTTGTCTTGTCCAACAGTTTTGTCTAATATAGACTCACCTCTTGAGGTCTTGGTTGTGCCATGACAAAGAAACTTTCTGTCTTCGTCAGAGTTTGTAGTTAAACTTCTTGAATTAAGAGAGCAATGGGAGCCAACCGATCCTGGGAATGCACTGCCCTCTCCTGGAGAGCAGTATGCCTATTCAAAAATGAGATTCCAAATGTTACATTAAATTTACATTAAATTTTAAGAATAAAGATTAAATATAATCCATTATAAATTACTGTAAACACTCTGATAAGTAGGCAAACTGATGGCTTGTTTCCCTCTTTCACTATTCTCTGTATGTCAGTGCATTCTACCATAAAAACAAGTGAAGCACCTATCCACCACATCCCGTTCTCTGTGCAGCTGAATCTCACACCAATTTCTAGCTCTTGTAGAGGTTTTATTGTTCTAGGTCTTTTGTGCTCTCAACATTTTCATTGATGTCCTGCATTATTAATGGCCATACTTCCAGTTTTCTCTGAGGGCCTCCCATAGGTCATGAAGACATCAAGTTGAATTGTGGGAGACAGAGGTTCTCCATAGGTGGGCTTTGGGCTGTGAATGCCTTTCAGATAGCAGTATGTGGCTCTGCTAATCTCCATGCTCTGGAATTTACCTAACAACCACAGTGATTGCCAAGCATGAGGATTTTTTTCCTTTCCAGATGCTATGCAGGCAGAAGAAAAGAGTCAGCAAAGAACCCTTCTGTTTTAGAAGTTACTTGTACATGACAATCAACATTAGGCAGGATTTCCCCAGGGTCTGGTTTAGTGGAATTGGAAGAGGCCTTTTCTTCATTTTTGCGTATGGCAAATTCAGAACTGCTATTGAGTCTTGACGTGGGATTACACATGGTGCAGTAACATCTGAAATGGCTAGCTCAAAAACTTCTCTGTCAGGCAGGTTGAGGCAAGTGCTCTTCAGCCCTGCCGTTGCCAACCAATTACGGTGCAAAGTAAAAATGGTATCAGATACTTAGTACCCACCTTGTCTCAGTGTGTAAACATCAGAGGTAGTACGCCCAGAAATAGATGGTTAGAGTTATTTGGGAATACTCAGGTTCTTGAGACATGTGGATGGGGCTGGCAGACAAGTCACAGGTTATGAAGGAGACCCAGTCCTTTCTGGAGTGGCAGCTGTAGTCCCCACAGTATTCCCGAGGAAGTCTTAAAGTGGTATCAGATGCTTTGCTTAAACAAGTCCCAGCCCCAGCTGAAATCTTCTACCCCATTTGGAAAGAATTTCTATCACAGTGAGGCTAATGAAGGGGTTTCCCATTAGCTATTAAGATACATAAATACATTTGACTGCTCCATGGTAATTTAAGACATGCAACAGAGGAAAAGAAAGCAAAGCAGCTCTAACGCATTTGAGTCTTTGCCATGCCTTGTAATACTAAAGAACCATCAGATCTCAGTATAGCTACTTTAATGTATTGGTTTGCACCAGCACGTTCATTCTTCAGTAGCCCATTCCATCATGGTTGTCCCTGTGTCCAAACAATACCATTCTTTCTTTTTGACAATTAATGAAGCGCTATCTTTAAGAAAAAGACTGACAACCTGTCTAGAAATTTCAATACACCCAAAAAATCATCTGCATTCATAGCCTGAGGAATAATTTTCACCCTGTGTTTAACTAACAGGCACCCTGGACTAGATTCAAATATCTATTGCACAACACTTTCATCATTCTGCTCTTCTCCTTGGAGAGCAGAGAATAGACAGAAACCATTTTTATGGTTTCTGTGGTTTCAGTGTTGAACTGAACAGTGTCAAACTGTTTCAGTGGTGAACTTCACTGTCCGTGGTTTGGTCACATTCATTTACTTTTTTAAAAAAATGCATATTTTGTTCATTTCCCTGCAGAGTCAACAAAGATACAAAGGCCAGCCTGACTTATTTTTCCTCTTCAGCATCTGTTTTGTAAATCCCAGTGACAAAATCTTTATTGTTTACAATTACATGTATGGCAGAAAACGCACTGTTTCACTCCAGTCCTAAAGCCAGTTTGGCTGTGTGATGTCAGTTAAAATGTTGCTGTCTTTTATCCCATGTCCTCACTTGCTGCTTTTACTGGTTCAGAAAGCTTTTGAGCAAACACCCGCCATTTCCCCCATTGAATATTCTCTACAGATTAAAAAGAGCAATTGAATAGCTGTTTCCTAAAAATCTGTATTTATGTTATTAGATTTATTATAATAAATGCACACTTCTACAGTAGAAAGAGAATAATGGCATAGGACAGGTATGAATATTGACTAAATTTTGTAACAAAATAAAATCCTGTCGGTTGTTACCATGCCCATTATCTTGGCAAAAGCTAAGCAGACGATATGTGAGAACATTACCGCAACAGTTCATTTTCTAACTGGGCAACCAAACTTGCAGGTTTTATCATTAAAGTATCCGCTTTATACATATATTTATATGCAATATGTATTAGAAGATATAGCCAGTAGACTCTGGCTATCTTATTTAATACTGTATTTTCATGACTCATATTATTAGAAAAGTAACAGTAGTCCAACGTGAATTTTGCTAGTATCTTGACTTCATTGTCTCATAAAGACACAAGGCTAAAACTTCTCTATTACTTGACTTACAAAGATTTCAAATTCAATGCATTAAGACATTACAAAATTAATAGTCCCTATCAATCCCCTAAAAATATAATCCCTCTTTCATCTTAATCACTATGCACTTATTGTCTATGGTTTCACTTGTGCTGTGCTTAATAATCTTACATGTATGTAATAGAAACATCTAACTAGGTCTTTTACAAATCTGATTGATTTCTGTGTTGATTTTCTTTGCCCTTTTTTCCAGAAGAGTTAATCTAAATAACAAAGACTACCATTGTGTAGATATGTTCCTTTTTTCTTCTCATATGAAAATCCTATAAAATAAGAGAGAGAAAAAGGGAGGAGAAAACCCCAACTCAAATAAACAAAAATTACTTTGAAAACCAGAAGAATTTGACACAGGATGATTTACTTACCCAGGCAGTTTTTAGCATCAGTTTACACAATTCAGTAGAGAACTAGACTGATTTAAGACTACCAATCTTATTTGTGTTTATGTAAACTTTCTCATTCTATTTTGCCTTTAGGGACAGTGCACTGTATTATAATAGCCTACAGATTTATCTGTTATGCTAGTTTAGAAGGCATAGGCTGCATAACTATAGTTTTTGATCTTCTGTAGGAGGCAGAAATATCTGCCATGTCAAGTATATATTAAATATTTTATACCTTCCTAATAATCCCTTTCTCCATGGCAAAGGTAAGGATACTATAATATCAGTAGCAAGTTTTATTAATTATTTCATTGAATTGCTGTATTGTCAATCTCACCCTTGCCTGTGAACCAAGTTTACTGGTTTATCATGGTTCTAAACATGAAACATGCAAATATTTGTATGATGACTTTAAAAAGTTGCTGGTGGCTTTTAATTTTGTTAGAATTACTGTACTGAATCTTTATAGCAGCTATTCTATGTAAGTCACAAAATTGTTCAAAATACTGTTTTGATCTTATACATAGATTTTCTAGCATTAGTGTCTTTCAACCAGATGTTCTTGTTCAGGAAACTTTGGATTAAATCCAGTCAGCAGTTTGATGTTCTGTGTGTGAGATCACTTCCATTAGGGAGAAAGTAATAATCTGTTACAAATTCTTTTTTTCTTAGAAAATGAATGAAAAAAAAGAACTTAAACCACTGTTGAAATACTTCTAGATGAGATGTAATTCCAGGATCATATTTATAAAATGGAATCAGTTAGCTAGATCAGATTTGAGTATTTTCAGTAAGCCTATACAAGAAGACTTGCTTAAAAGTAAATAATATGCTTTTACAGTGTGTGTGAACCCTTTGTATGATTGTCCCTCTGTACTCAGCACTGGTGAGGCCACACCTTGAATACTGTGTTCAGTTTTGGGCCCCTCACTACAAGAAAGACATTGAGGTGCTGGTGTGTTTCCAGAGGGCAATGAAGCTGGTGAAGGGTCTGGAGACCAAACTTTATGAAGGGCAGCTGAGAGAACTGGGGTTGTTTAGCTTGGAAAGGAGGAGACTGAGGGGGAATTTCATATCTGCTTACAAGTACCTGGAAGGATGTTGTAGGCAGGTGAGAGTAGGTCTTTTCTCCCAGGTAACAAGCAACAGGACAAGAGGAAATGGCCTTCAAGTTGTACCAGGGGTGGTGTTAGATTACATGTTAGGAAAAATTTCTTCACTGAAAGTGTGGTGAAGCATTGGAACTGGCTGCCAAGGGAGGTGGTGGAATCACCACCCCTGGAATTGTTTAAAAAATGCGTAGATGCGGTGCTTAGGGACATGGCTTAGTGGTGGACTTGGCAGTCCTGGGCTAACAGTTGGATGTGATGATCTTAAAGGTCCTTTCCAGCCTAAAGGATTCTATGATTCTATGCACACCTGCTTGCTGAAAAATCCTTGACTTAGAGTGAACACTACTTAGCAACAACTAAAACACCAGTGTATCAGCATCATTCTTATACTAAATCCAAAACACAGTACTGTACCAGCTACTAAGAAGAAAATTAACTCTATCCCAGCCAAATCCAGGACAGACTTTTTGCTTAAGATGCCCACAGATAAATCACTATTCTGACCACTAAAAGAGGTCCCCTAAAAGTGGGTGAAAAAGCCCAGTCTTTGCTCAGTGCAAGGAACAATTTGTTGAACAAGCACACAGCTGAGCTGCTGACAGCTGAGCCGCTGAATTTTAAGTAGCTTTCCCATCCAGCTACACGCTCTATTTGCCAAGCATATTATCATAGCAATACCAAATATCCTTGACTGTGAACAAAAGCCTGGATGCTGCTTTAGTAGTAACCCTCTTTCCTCCCTTCTTTTTAGCAGTAGGTAAGGTTGTTGAAAGAAAAGACATTTTTCAAACATAAAACATGGATTATCTCCCTGTGTAAACGGTGATTAAAGCTAACATGCTTTCTGGAAGAATTACCAAGATGGACAGCTAAATCCATTTCTAGCTCAGTAGATCAAGTGGGTTTGTTTTCTTTGTTAATGTGAAGTCCAGGTGCAGAATAGGAATTTAATTTGCACAGTGTCTCTGAACATCAAGGCCTCTTTCCCAGGGTACCTAAATATGTATTTAATTTGCAAATGTAGGGCTAAACCTTAAAAAGGCATTTGCAGGCCCCCAAATCTGCAAGTTTTCAAGATAATTAAGGGGCCATACTGTAGAGCTCCTGCTTTCTTTATCATTGCCTGAGTGTTCTGTCCCTGAGTTTGTTCCCTCATGTGGAGGCATGATTGCAAGGGAAGAGGAAAGCAACATTTTCTGTAACTGTCCAAATGGACATTTTCTGCAACTGTCCTACCTTTTGGTAGACAGGTGTCTCCTCCCTTTTACCCCGGACAGCCAATTTAGATCCTTTTTTACACAAATACCTCCTCCTGGTATTTCCAGCCAAGAAGCAGCAGAGCTAAAGATGGTATTGTTTCTCCAGGGAAAAAGCATAATGTGTCAAGAAGGAAATCTGCATAACCTGACTGAAACTCCAGAGGCAGGGAAGAGGCCAGTGGGGAACCTAGGCAACAGCTGCACAGACGACAGAGGATCATGGTGCTGAGAAGCTGTTTGCTAACTCACCAGGGAAAAACATGGCATGATCTCACGTCAGAAAAGGGAGGAGGATAAATATAGTTCATTACAGCATGTGCTGGCCAGCATGTCCTAACATAAAGGCCAGTAGCTTCTGCCTGTAGGAATTTAACGTCAATTAGTTTCCAAGGAAAATAAAACTGTTATTAAGGGACTTTATCCAAAAGCACATATTCTAAAGTGGATTTAGAGATGGAACAGTTTCAGCTCTTGTGATTTCCTAAAAACATGTCCTTTACAGGAAAGAGAGTAATCAGGTGGTTTTTTAGTTTACTAGAAAGTCCAATTGCCAACAACACAAACTAAGTTTCAGATTTGCCGGAGAGCAGGAGCTGAGGTTATCTGAGATAATTTTAGGTTTAATGTTACAACCAGAGAAACAATATAATATCTTCATTTTACTTGACAAAGTTAGCTCTTACCTGTGTTCTGAGCTGACTGCTGACATTACATTAAATTAAATGTATGCAGTTACCACATTTGTTTGGTATTTATTTTATGCTAATGAATTTCAGTCACTGACAAGAGACCTGTAGCAGCATATGCAGATGATCACTGCCACGACTATCAAGGAGAAAGGAGAGGTTTGGGTGGGCAAGGTTCCCCTCAGATGGACAAGATTCCTCTCAAAGGGAAGCCCAGTTTAAGACAGAAAAGTAAATTTTAACCTACTACCTGAGAAATATGGAGGAAAAAGGTAAATGTAGGGCTAAGTAGTCCATATGTTGTGCATGTAAGATATTGTTCAGCAGTGTAGCTTGTTGTGTTCTTATGTACAGTTTTGACATATACTTTAAACCAAATAAAACCTGTACTAATAGATGTCATAGCAGATTATTATCTCCGGTCAGTGAAATGTCTCCACAAAATGAGTAAGTTTTTCCTGAGGGCCGTAAGATGCTCCCCATGCCAGCCCAGCCCTCCGCCCTGCACCCTGCACCACACAGGAAAAGTCACAGTGGATGTAAGCATGGAAAAAATCAAGGAAAAAGGTCCATATTATTGCTGCACTTGTGCATCTGCAGGTGCAAAGATAACAGGCAGTCAAGTGTCATGAACTTTCAGTTTCTCCACTGAAAGAAACTGCTTTCGCAGGTTTTTCTCCACAGAAATGTTTCTGACCTTGAGCTCTTCCCCACCAGGCTGGATGCCAGCTTGGTATGGGGAGAGCGGGGAGGGATTTAAAAGGCATGAAACTAAACTGGCTTGCTCTGGCCAGATGGCGTTTATAACAAAAGGAACTGTGCTGTGCACAGGAGAGGGATGACTTAGTTATGGCATGGGTGCAAGACAGCAAAATAAGCTCCTGTTACCTCAGTTTCCTGGCCTGTAGCTGTCAGGACCCTGACAGTACCACCAGCTTGACTGTCCCTGCTCGCCCCCCTTCGCCCCGAAGCTCCCCCACGGCCCAGGACCTAATGTCAGCCCCTGCCCCAGCAACCTGCAGCAGGGCCGGTCTCCAGCTCCCCACAGCTCTGCCCAGCCACAGCCCTGCCCAGCCAGGCCCACCCACGGGCCCATGGCCCAGCCAAGCCTTGGCCTGTCCCCATCCCCAGGGAGGTGCCCATGGCCCAGGGCTGGGGCTGCCCCCCAGTGCCCCAGCTGCCTGCTCCTGGCTGGGGTGGGATAGTCCCTGGCAGCCAGCCCCTGCCCTGATGGACCCATGGGGAGCTCCTCAGGGAGCCAAATGATTTTCTCCATGCTCCTTGCCATCAGGAAAGGGTTTCCACTTTTCAGTTTGACTCCCTGCTCACACCTTGGTTGTCCCCAGGCAGTGATTCCCCCACGGGGAGCGTGGCGAGTCAGAGCTGATGCACACTAAGTGTCCGTCTCGTTCAGCTGGCACTGGGGGGGTGACTGGCTCAGCTCTCCAGCAAAGCCCGCTCACAGCCGCTGAGCAGAGACACTTTGCAGACGTCAGGAGCTGTCATACTCTACATTCAAGCCAGCAGTACTTACACTGTCTCCAGCCCTGTCTGAGCATGTTTCACAGGAGGTGTAGGAGAGAGCCACTCATGAAGTCACCCTATACTGAATTTCTGGAGAAAAGCCCTTAGCCCAAGGTTTACCATCTGACAAGAAGGTATTTATCACCTAGCGTCTCAAGAGTGCCAGCTGGCCTAGCTTTATCTACAGCTACAATGAATGTGCTTGAGAACCTCTTGTAGGAGAAGTGGGGAACAGCAGGGATGTAGCCCTTCTTGCGTTGCCTGTGTGCAAGCTGTACTCGGATAAGGAGCAGCCTGGCTGGAACAAATGAAGCACAACTGGAGGAGCAGAGCCTGGGACCACATGGCACCAGAAAGGCCATAAGACTGTGGCTCGGTAGAGGGCTATGAGACACAGCTGGTGTCTCAATAATGGCAGCTCAGGTTTTCGTTCTCAGACAGCTTTTTGAGCCACTACTGTCATACACTTACTTGCTTGAGTAAGGCTGAAATTTATCAGTAATATATAACAAATATGTATTATTTACATGAATACAAATTAATATGTATTAGTTATATGTTTTACTCGGTGCTCTGCATGTTGTTCAAACTTAATATTGCATCCAGTTGTCTGAACACATTTCAAAAAAGCCTGCCATATTGTTTTTTTATGTAAAGATAATCCAGCCACATAGAGGAACTACTAGGAACTACTAAGGGTTGTACTATACTGGGTTATTTTTCACAAAACTGCTTGATGCCTTGCTAAATTCTCACATGCTGTAAGACATGAAAGAACTAAAATACAGCAAAAAGCTTCAGTTTAGGCATCAGGAAAGCCTTAACAGTAAGGAGAATTGTTGGCTGCTTTCCTGAAAAGGGTGTGGAGTTGCCATCCTGGGAGGTTTTTAACCTGTGGTTGTTCAAGCAGCAGTCAGGAAGGACATGGTAGAATCGGTTCTGTTTGAGGGAAGGGAGATGGACTAGGTGGCTTCTAAAGACCTCTTTCCAGCCCTGCAATTGCTATAACAAAAGGCACAAATTCACACTTTGGGGGTACACAGAACATTTCAAATTAAAGATTTAGTTGTTTGTATCCACATGCAGGAGAAGAAAATACGGGACCAAAAAATTTCAGGAGGAAATGAGCTCTAGACCTGTGCCTCAAACCTTCCTCAAAGGCAACAAGCTATAGAGACCTTGAATTTTGGAAGGAGTTAGGCCTAGAGAACCAGCTGTTTATGACTATTAACAAGAACATAATTCCTCTGAGTATGCTCCATCAAAGTACTCTGTCCTTTAGGTGGGTCTCAATTATATACCAATATGTGTGTGCAGGTCATACAGACTAAAATGAATAACAGTCTCTTATTTAGCAAGGTCATTTAGGTCAAGATGTTTTTCTGTAACATATTATTATCTGATAATTTATTATCTGACTATTCTAAGTAAAGAGCTTTCAGCAGTGCTGGGAGCGTGCTGGTAACGCCTGTGGTGCTGATGCTGAGAGGCTGGGTGGATGAAAGCCTGAGGCAGGACAGCAGCCACTGGGTGGGAGCCAGAGCCCCAGTTTGGCAGGTGCCAGGAGGACATAAACTGTCCCTCAGTAGCTACAGGAGAACTGGCAGAGGCCAGGAGATCAGGCCTAAACAAGTCTGACTTGCATGTATTTCTCGACATAGCTGGGGGCACTCCAGCTAAAAACAACTGAATTGTCAAGGTGAGGCAACTCCAGAAGTTGCAATTATGTTGTGAAAAGCAGGGGCAAACCAACTGTGCTTGGTGTGCCCCGGGGCAGGGGGAGCTGTCACTTGAATGAAATTATGTTTGTTGTAGGCTCATACTGGAGAGCTTTGAGAAAGGAGAATTCTGAATGTTCCCAGAGTGGTTTGGAAAAGATTTTTCTTCTTTCTCTGAAAAGAGTTATTCTGCTCAATTAGTCTTCCCGGGGGAAGGATTCAGGGTGCTGTACTTTTCCCAAAGGAAACCAAAGTGCTCTAAGAGATGACCTACAGCACTGAACTGGAGCCTGCCAACTACGCAGGGCATGTAGATATAACCAAGGTGGTTAATGAGGGCAGTGGCTGCAGGAACTTGAGTACATAAAGCTCTGGGGTCCTAGAAACAGTTCCTCTTTTCATGTCTATGAGCTATGAGAGAAGATCAGTGGAGCAGAAGGTGCAAAAGCCATCCTGCAGAGAAAAGAGGAGGATTATTGTCAGTGCTTGTGGAGAGCTGCAGTACAGCTGTCTTGAGGGATTGTTTAGGTGTCACAAATCTAATTCACAGAATCAGAAGAAAAGGACAACAAAAAGGATTATCTAGTTCAGCCATCATAGTGTAGGAACACATACAGATCCAAAATGTCTGTCAGGCATCTATCAAACCTGTTCCTAAAACTTCCAGTCCTGAAGATCTCACAACCTCCCCAGGCAAAATTCCAGTGCTTCACTCTCCTTTGCATGAAAGAGGTATTTTTCTGAATCTTGATTTTAAATCTCTTTTGTATATTTAAATCCATACTGCTTGCCTTATCCTCCACACTTACGGTGAATAGACTATCTACTCTTCTTTGCAGTAATCATTATATATATATGCACACACATATATATACATACATACATATGTTATAATAGACATCTATTTATGTCTATATTTGAAGGTTCTTCTTGTGTATTCCTCTAGTAATATAATCTCTAGCCAAAACAACCCAATCTTTTTTATTCTGTCTCCTTTCCTCTGACCCATCCCATATACACCTTCCCAGCAAGTTCTGTCTGATTCGCAGTTCTTTAACTTGGGAGGAGCAAGATGTTACTCTGTCACAGAGCTTGATTTGATTTTTCATGTGTTTGGATGAGGCCTCAAACCAGTATTATTTATAACATTTCAATAATTGCCTGTAGATTTTGAACCATACCTGCCTCACAGCCTGGTAAAAGTATTATGCTTAGCACTTATGCCATCCTTTCCTTTCCACTCCCAAACAAGCCTGAATTTACTAACCTCACAGCAGACAGGCAATGAAATATTTTTTGCCCACATTTTATAAATAGGAAACTTGCTGCAGTGTTTTGTCCAGGTGACAGTGTCAATGGGACAAACATTAACATGCAGGTGCCTCAGAAACAGTCCTGAGCTCCTGGTACACGTTAAGCAGATGCATTGCTCCAGGTGGGGAAGGCACTAGTTTCTTGCCTTCTTCTCATGTCCTTTCTCACAGACACTCCCTTTACTAGTTAAAAACACAAGCAATAGGTTGCTACATGTGAAGCCAAGTGCTCATGTGCAATGATTTCTGAAGTGGGCACAGCCAATGTGGGTTTCTGCTCATGCTACTGCCTTGGCCATACCATTTTATTTCTTCACCCCTTCCTTGTCTCCTTCCAGAGTAATCTCTTCAGGGTTGAGAAAGTCTCATACATATCTCAAGTACTTAGTGCTTGGGCTCTGATTTCAAGTAGATGACCTGATAGTAATAGTAATCATCATCATCAGTAGCATTCTCTGGAAAAAATGTAAGTATCCATGAGAATAAGCAAATGATCTGTAATGGAGACCCCCAAAAATGAGGTACTGAAATTTATAAAAATGTCTTTCACATGTTGGTGATGAACGGAGCTAGGTTCTGCTCTGTGCTCATTGTATCTGAACAGTGCCCTAATAGTTCACCTGATTCAGGTGATCATCAAGTCCAACCCTCAACCTAACACTGCCAAGTCCACCACTAAACCATGTCCCTAAGTGCCACATCTACAAGTCTTTTAAATACCTCCAGGGATGGTGACTCAACCACTTCCCTGGGCAGCCTGTTCCAATGGTTCACCACCCCTTCAGTGAAGAAATTTTTCCTAATATCCAATCTAAACCTCACCTGGTGTAACTTGAGGCCCTTTCCTCTTGCCCTGTTACTTGCTACTTGGGAGAAGAGACCGACCCCCACCTGTCTACAACCTCCTTTCAGGTAGTTGTAAAGAGCACTAAGGATTCCTCTGAGCCTCCTTTTCTCCAGGGTAAACACCCCCAGCTCCCTCAGCCGCTCCCCATCAGACTTGTGCTCCAGACCCTTCCCCAGCTCCGTTGCCTGTCTCTGGACACGCTCCAGCACCTCAATGACTGCCTTGTACTGAGGAGCCAAAACCAAACACAGTATTTGAGGTGCAGCCTCATCAGTGCTGAGTACAGGGGATTTTACAAGGCCTGCCTAAAAGCCCTCTGAAGTCAGTAGAAATTTTTATATTCCACTGACAGAATTTACTGAATCAGTGGCTGGAAGTATCTCCTTGATTAACTGACAAGTCTCCTGTTCATCACTTAAAGGAAATACACACTCGAAGTCAGTGCAGCAGAGCTGTGTGACGTTCCTTAGCAAAGGTGCAGGATGAGCAAGCATGTGTAAAACTTTTTCCAAGCTGAAAGCCTAATGAAAGTATTTTATAATTTGACACTTGACATTCAGATTCCTTTTAGTTTTCATTACTATGCAGCTCTATAGCTACATTTTTTCAAATTAATATAAGAGCATTAGTTTGAGCTCAAAAATTGTTTATTCATTTTATCCTTAGTTATTTTCCTTTTTAAGGATGCTGTTTCTTCTCCTTCTTATTTTTCTAAATAAGACGAAATCTGCATTATGCTCTCACAAAATCTGTGGGATTTTTTTGTTCCAAATAGGTCCCTCTATTTTTCACTACCTCATAACATTTATTAGGTTTTTCAGTATCTATCTTACAGTAATAATGATAATTTGGCTTTTTCCCCTTGCTCTTTCCATTCTGTTTTTTTTCTCTGTATTTCACGCTTGCATGCTGTCTTTCCTACATGGTATATTGCTTTGAGACAATCAAGCTTTTGAATCTATTAATATTACATGACTTAAAAACAATCAACTTTAAGCCTCTTGTATTGTGGTGGGAAGGAAAAGGGCGAACTGAGAAAAAAGAAAAGCATATTTGCATTAGACAAATTTCCTTGCAAGCTGTGATATGAGCAGCAAAATAATAAATCCCTTGGGATTTTTTCAAGCATATGGACAAACATCTTCTGCCAATGTTTCATGTAAGCATCTGACGCCTTTGCTTATGCTGGGGGTTTAATGTCACCCACTTTGTCAAAAAAGTATCATTTGCTGCACTCTTCTGGACATTACCAGGACAGCACATTCTGCAGAAAATCCCAAACAAAATCAGGTAGGATTACAGCATAGTTTTCACGAGCAAAGGTGTGGCTTCCATTGTTTCTAATAGAAAATGGGCATAAAAATCTCTCTGCTTTTGATTAGTCTAAGATTCATATGAGATCCAAAAGAATTTTCCATGCTGTTTACTAGCAGATCTAGAGTGGCTTCAGACTTCTGCCTATATAGTCTATGGCATTTGCTGTCTGAGGGCAGAGCAAGTAATGCTGTCAGTGGTGGAACAAGAAAGGCTTGGCTCTGTGTAGTTCATATGCCTGCTCATCATGTCCTCCTGCACCTCTTGCTGTCCCCACCTCTCTCCCATATAAAACTGGGAAATCTTCAGGTCCTCCACACCCTCCTCACTCCAAATGTTCCCCTAATCCTGCTTCTTCCCATTCATGTCTCCATAATCTCTCTGTGATGTACTCCTGCTTCCATTAGGACAGACTGTCTCTTGCACATCCATATGTATGAGGTAAATGTTCCCAAGATTTACCTATGCATGTGGTGACAGACCTGCTGACTGGCCAAGCAGAAATGAATGGTGTTTGCTTCCACCATGAGTGTTCTTACGGAAAAAAAAATTGATTTCTTTCCTCTGATGACTGATGTTGATGTGCCTTGTAGGAACATGAGTTCCATCCCTCTGCCAGGTGTGGTGGAGGTTGAATGATATGCTCAAAAAGTAACTGTGGAGGTAGGAATGTGGATGAGCTGTGGGTATGGTGGTACATGGACACAACTGACCACAAAACAGCTACCAAGACCAATCATTCAGTTTTCCTACTGGCATCACTTCTGCCCACCCTGACTGCAGGCTACACACTGGCTCCCTACTGAGAGCCCTCTGCAGTGTCCCAGAGCTGAGGCAGAAAGGCCACTTCCCCACTGCCTCCCTACCAACCCAGGGTGTATTTCCCACCTGTACCCTGGAGGCATGTACCATTTGACCAATGCTTTTACCCAAGGTGACCTGCCTAGTCATCACTGCTCACAGGGATGTGGTTGTTGTACGTGGCCTTTCCAGAACCATCATCCTCCCAGCACAGAGGAGAATATGTGGGACTCTCACCTTGCTCCTAACTGTTGTTCTCCTGTGCCCCACCAACCCCAGCTGAAGGCTATACCCACTTGCCAGGCAAACCAGTTTAAAACTCCTGAGAGCACTCTGGCTGGGGATGCCTGGCTTGCCTTAGCTGAGCCCCATGGGTGTGATGGAGGTGGTGTTGCTGAAATGTGTGGCGCACCCTGCATGCACTCTGAAGTCTGGGCAGACCTGAGATACCAGGAGCTTTGCCTGGAAGGCAAATGCACATCATACACTGAACCAAAGTGAACGCTGCCTCCCAAATAATGAATAAAAAACAATCCAGAAATGGGAAACAACTGAAGGAAGGAAGCTTCTTTCCCCCAGGAAGGACTCTGGAGATTGTTGAAAGAAATTCTGATGCAAAGTTAGCATTATCAGGGTTTAGTTTTGGGGACTGGCTTACACAAAAGTGTAAATCAGAAGCAGTTCCAACTAGAGCAGTACAAGTCTGTGACTGAAAATACTGCTGGGACTGAAAGCTGAATATAAAGGACTTGTAGAATTAGATTGTGTCCAGGTTTCCATACTTTACCACCACCATGATCCCCATCTTTTACTTCAGCAAAGCGAGGCCAAGCAATCTCAGAACACAAATATGCCCCACAAAACAAAAGAGTACCTTCAGATTTCCCAGCATCCAGTACAAATGATTGAGTCCGATTTGGTAATCCATCCAATTCAAGGCTGGTTCAATGGCCACACCACGGCAAAGGGGGTCACAGCATGGGAGAATGATTAACTTAATCCTCCTGCCTTGTTTGTTTGATGCTGCCTCACTCCACTGCAAGTCAATAAAACTTTGTGCACGGACACACACAACTTCCAGCACCTGCCAGCTGGGCCAAAATGGGGATTAGCAGAGCTGCCTTTCTCTTTCTTTTCTTGCTCAGCTCAGGTAAGAGTCCTTTGCCTTCCGCTTGCCTGGGTGACATGGGGATCAAGGGCTTGCAAGATCCATTTGATGAAAGTGGGACCCCGAATCCCTGTTTCATCACTTACCTGGATGATGATGGATTTGGGGCTTCCTGGCCAGAGAGTTGCTGTTGAACAACAACTGTGCTGTGAACAACCACAAGAGCTGTGATTGCTCCAGTGTTGTGTTCATTAAAGACACCAGAAGAGCAACAGCTTTGGGGAACAAATGGCTCCCTGAAAACACACCGCATGGCCAGAAATGGGGATACCTTTGGAAAGCATCCCAAAAGCCTGCTACAAAACCTATAGCAGTTAGAGAGACTGCTTTCTCTGGTTTTAGCAGGCTTTGGATCAAATGCTAAAGCCATTTTACTGCCAAGCATTGCTAGGCACAGTGTTCCTGGTTTTCATCCTCTATGATAGGAGTTTTAAAGTTTTAAAATTAAATATTTAAAACAAAATTAAAAATGAAAAAGCTCCTTTATATTCCAGCAATTTCACATTTTCTGTTGTCACTAACAAGAAAATGTTCTCTCTTGTTTTCCGGGGGGCAGTAGAAATTTAATCTTCAATAACTAGATCAACTTTTCCAGGAATATGCCTAGAATTGTTTTTTGCAACTCCAAAAGAAGACAGGTGTTCCACTAAGGATAATATATGAATTTCAAGCTCATCTACAAATTCTGTTAATAAATATTCCGTATGTAGTATAAATTTCAATCAGATTTCAATCAGATATCATATTCCTAGTACTTTAACATTGCATATCATTGTATGGCACTTAAATGACTTTTACAAAGTACTGTTAAAAACATCTCGGTACAGTTTGTATGCTTTTCTAATAGCCCAGGCATTTAATATGTCAGAATACCAGGAATGTATCATTGTGTGATTGTGCTGGGTTAGAAGAAACAGCTAATGACGTTATTTTTATTTGCTTATTGTTATCAGCTCTAACTTACTTGCTCCGAGGTGATGGTCCACAAAACTGCCTTAAAAATATTATTTATGTCTTCTGGATTAGTACTGGTCAAGTCTGGAAAGTTACATATATAAAAGAAGAAAATGGTTTGCTCACATATATTTGAGTATTCTGTTCAATTATCATGTGTCATGTCCAGGTTTATAAGGATTTGGACTTCAGCCAGAGTAATAAATTTCCTGCTGCATTTTCATATGTATTGTATTCTTTTTTAAGTTTATAATTTGCAGTGTTTTCCAGGTAACTAACATCACATTTTCTTTTCTGTTAGCTAAGCTTTTGCCAACCTGTGTTGCCTTGTAGATTCTTAACTGCAGCATTCTCATTTTTAATGTCTGATTTCTTTCCTCCCTTTGTAGTGAAAGGAGATATACTGGATGACTATTTAAGAACAGATGGTGTTTGGCTACTTACTCGAAATAAACAGGTTTACAATACAAATAATGAAAAAGAATGTGCAGAGAAATGTGAAGCAGAAAGAAATTTTAATTGCAGGTAATTTCTGTTGAATCTTCAAACTATGTCATTGTGGGTGCCTGCATATCAATGATGTTTTCCTACTGTTGCTCAGAACCAACAACCCCATCCTGCTGCAGCAGTGCCTCCCATGCCTGTGCCTTTATCTTGTGGCTTATCTCCACCCATAAATTGCCACAAGGTCAAGTAAAGCATGGATTTACAATGTATTACTCATTCTGTAGTAAATGCTTAAGTTCCTGCTCTTACCCAATGTTAGGTGGAGAGCTGCTTACGCCTCTTTAGCTGAGTGCTGCCTTGTTTCACAAAAGAAGAGTGAGATACTTCTAATTCATTGTAGGGAAAGGTGCTGAGCTGAGCACTTAGGATGCTGTTGACAATGTTTTGCCAATGGAGTAACTAGCTTCCCACACACCAACTTACTCACGTAGTCATACATCCTGAAAAAGTCATCCACTTTGGTGCAGTAGAAAATGTCAGTCTCTTACTCAGTGTCTCAGATACTGAGTGCAGTATCTGAAATACAGAAATTGATACAAGGCAGTGCTGATAAATTAATAATTTATAGAAAAATAATTATGAGTTAATTAATTTGAATTTAATTTAAAATATTTCTTCCTACGTCAATGTTGCTTCCTTCTTAATTTCAACAGGGCTTTCCTATTCACCAGGAAAAAGCTACAGTGTTTAACACTGGCTGAAAACACCAAAATGACAGTGACATTTGACAGCGTGGATGTAGTTCTTTATGAGAAGAAAAGTATGTATATAGTAAGATGCTATACTTTACACATAAAACCTATTTTAATGACATCCTTACACTCTCTGCTGCAGTGATGGAGCAGCCGTTGCAGGTGGGGACAGTTTCAGTGAGGTGGGCCTGCACCCATTATGTACTGGGCTGAAACTGCCAGAGAATTCCACATATAGCATCAAGGCTTCTTATATTTGAACTTGTATTTAACTCCTTTGGTCATGTATTGTTGGGACCAGGCAGAATAAACATACTCCAAAGCAAAAATCATGCATTTCTCTGCCCTTTAAGTATTTGCAGTCCTCTGCTTCATGGAGCCAGTGGAGTCCTTGGTCATACAAAATCTCAAGACCACAGGATTATCTATGCCTATGTACCCACTTCTCTAATTTTCTGTGTAATAACTCAGTCAAGAATTATTTGTCTTAAATAACTGTATTGACTTATAATTGTTGTGTTATTTTAAATTATAATCAAATGTTCGCATTTTGTAAGCTGTTTTGTTTATGCTTAATTCTTATTATATGGCAGGCTCAGATAAGTGGCTTGGTTTTAAGATTATTTTTGGAATTAATGCTTTTCTAAGTTTTGAATACATTCTATACAGCTGGGAAAATAAATATTTTTTTAATAACTAGATTATCTTCATAAATTTTGTGGGAACATAGATAATGCAGTCACAAACACTAACTTCAATGAGTCTTCTGGGAAAAATAAATCTATTGCTAACCAATATGTAAGATGAATAGTGAACATTTCTTGTTAAGAATAATTCACTTAGTTTCAGATTATTTTTGGTGTCTTTACAATTCTGAAGCATTTGAAAGATAGACAGAAAAAGGAACCTGCATGAATAACCATGCTGCAGGTCCCATTTACCATATCAAAGTTTTAAACAGAAAGCGGTTCATGTCCAAATTCCCAGCTAGTATAAACTGATACAGTGCTGATGAATTCATTAACATCTGCTGGAGATTTGGCTTAAACATAACAAAAACCTAAAGTGTTAACATTTACACATCCGTATCCTAATTCTGCTACTAGGCTGGATAATGGGTTGCCAGGTTCACAACACTGGGTACATCCTGGTTCATAACAGATATGTTCAGTAAGTACTAACTGAACCTCTAGCTGATTATCAGCCAGTGACATTTTGTTCTTATGGTGCAATATGTGTCCCTTGGTGTCTCCTTTCTATGCAAATGACAGGTGGATTTTCTCACCAGTTTTCCTGAACTTGCAGTTTATGCTTAGCTCAGACAGATTGCTAAAGCCATAAAAGCTAGAATTTGAAGTGTACTGCTTGATCTTGAGTGTGATTGTGGTCAGATTCCTTCTTGTTTTAAAAGGCAAAACTGCTGTTGCGGCTGCTTTGATCAAAAGATTTTAGCTCTATAGTCCTGTGCCCCCATGCCCCAGTAACAGACCTCACAAGGCTAAAGCCTATGGAGAGCTCTTCTCCACCGTTATTTTTCACATTTCTCATAGACCACAGATGTGTGAGTCACCATTACAGAAAAATATTGGAGCACGTTCAGCCAAATAATTTCTGGCACAAGTGGAGTATCTGTGGAAACAATGGGTGTAGCCAGTGCCTCAGCATTTTAAATGTGATGTTTTTTCACTGAAGTCAAAATTGGTTGGAGTTTTCCTTTGAGGTTAGAACAGGATAAAGGATGAATATGTGCTCTGAAAATTCCTCTGCATATGTTGAAAGTGAATAGGCACATGCACAAGTCATTAATTATTAAATTGAAATGAGCCCTTCTAAATGAATAAATAATCCTTATTGATCCTAATTGTATGCTGTCAGAGGGCCACACGATAACTCAGGCTTAAAGGGGTACAAATTAAGACAACATCCCTAACCTCGTCAAGGCCCCTTTACATTGCTTGCCATTGTCCAAGCTCTCCCAAACTTCTGAAACATCTGAAGAAACACACCTGAGCTTCTGCCAGCAGCAAGACTTGATTTGATACCCAGGAGCCTTGGCGTCTCAGGAAAAGGAGACAGCATTCTTTGGCTTCTCTTCTTTCTTGCCTGCGTCCTCCACAGCTATTCCCTGGAAGACAGGCCTAGTGCCTCCAGCCTCAGTGTTCATCCCAGTGACCTTCCTGAACACAAGTAACCTAGAAATTTAGTCAGAGCCCTCAGCTCTGCTGCTCACACCCACGTTGGAGGCAGCTTTTCCTGAAAAAAAAAAAGGCAAAAAAAAAAAAAAGGCCTAGCTTGGCACCTTCTCATGCTTCAGGATGGATTTGTCTTGTTTACATTTTAGCTTTAACTGAAACTGTAGGGTGAGATATAGGTCTGCTCCCCTCCCTCCTCATCCTCTTGGAAGCAGAGCTTTTCCTTCCTGGCCATGAGCAGGACTGAAGGAAATGTCACCACCTGAGTCCACTGCAGGAGGAGACACCGTGTCTGGTTCCTCACACCGAGGGACCAGCTCAAAAGCCTGTAGATGCCTGTCATGGCAGGGGGTCCCCCCCGAATGGAGGCACTTGTCTGGCTGTCAGGCCCAGGACAGAGACGTGCTTACTTGCTGTCCTTCCGCAGGGTGAGAATCCCACCTAAGCATGGCAGGCAGCCACCTCTCTTCCTTCACTGCAATCACTGTGTAGGCTGTCATAGCAAACACATTCAGCTCTAGCCCTTCTGCAGTTACCAGTCCTTTGCTGTGGCTGGGAGACCTTTCCTGATAATTTTAAACTAGAGGCTGGCTCTTCTCAGCTCCCACTGCAGACTGAGCGGAGGTCAAGTCTCCCTCATATTTAACATCTATCACTGTCACTGAAAGCTGCAATTAGGCACTGCCACAGTCATGAATGGTCATGGATACCAAATCCTTTCATGTGGAACCTATTTTCTCTTTCCCTGATTTATCCTTGTGCTAATGGTCATGGTTATTTGAAACAACCCAACCCACATACCTGAGCCTTGAGGCAGCTCGATACTAGCGGGGGAAAAAATCTGCTTCACAGACTCCTCATTTTCATCTAATGAGTTATCAGGCATCATCTCCTCATCATTCAGCATTCTTACAATCTGCAGCAATTTGGGAACTGCTTGTCTCAGCTTTATCTCCTGACACCTTCTGCACTCCAGGATGCCCACCTCTGACAGGTGGGGGACACACTGTCACCCTTGGCTATACCATTCAGCTCGTGTGCTGCTGCTATGCAATGCACTACCTCTGCCTTCATAGGGATACCTCTTCATGAGAGTCTGCTTCAGCAGGAAGTGCTTTTAGCTCCAGCAGCCAAAGAGTTGCTTCATTTGTTTTTCCAGGGCGCAGATTTACAGTGCCTAATTTTTTATTTTTTTTTTTTCAAACAGAGGATGTAGAGTCATCTTCCTTCCACTTTCCACTAGCAGGAATATATGACTATCTCGTTCCTTCTGAAGCTCACAGCTACCACTGCCAACATCTTTGTGGAGTCTTTGGATAATCCAAATGTCAGCATTTTGTATTTGTAATGGCCCCAGTCCACCTCAAACCAGAGATATTTCTCAAAAGGCTGTTAAAGTGCATCATAAAAGTGATACTCACCTTCTTAGAAGCAACAATCACCACTGAAGCTGGTGAAGGGTCTGGAGCACAAGCCTTTCAAGGAACACCTGAGGGAACTGGGGTCGTATAGTCTGGGGAAGAAGAGACTCAGGGAACCTTACAGCTCTCTACAACTGCCTGAAAGGAGGTGGTAGGCAGGCAGGGGTAGGTCTCTTCTCCCTGATAACAAGGAACAGGACAAAAGGAAATGGCCTCAAGTTACACCAGGGGAGGTTTAGATTGGCTATTAGGAAAAATTTCTTCACTGAAAGGGTGGTGAAGTATTGAAACGGGCTGCCCAGGGAGGTGATGGAATCACTGTCCCTGGAGGTTTTAAAAATATGCATAAATGCAGTGCTTACTGACGTGGTTTAGCGGTGGCCTTGGCAGTCCTGGGCTAATGGTTGGACTTGATGATCTCAAAAGTCTTTTCCATCCTAATTTTTTCTATGATTCTATTCTAATCTAATTAATCACAGCCAGCATCCCCCTGCCTGAACTTGAATTTACAAATAGAGACATTTAGCTCCCTTAAGCCTCACAAAAGTTTTCCGTCCCCACCATGACTCCTTAGCACCAGGAAATAGCTGTTGTAAAACTCCTTTTTGCTGAGATATGATGAAATCTGTTCTGCTTAAAGAAAGTAATCTACAGGACATTTTGTGACCCTGCCACTCCCTTAGGTTCATGGTGACTGTACAATCTCATGTATGCCTGACTCAGACCTTGGAGTTCATAAGAGCTACTCTGACCCCAGTCTTTGCCAGAGCTCATTTTCCTTGGGACTGGATTCAACATATACATACAAAACATCTACTTTAAAACTGAAAGGTTCATCCCTCTGGAAACTCCATGAATATATATCTGGCAGTTACAGTTTTACTTACCTTATGTTAATGGAAAAACCCTGTATGAGGAATCCTCTTTTGATTACAGCCTCCTTGTTAACAGCAGGAATAATCCACAAGGCCCAGATACATAGGTTTTGTGGGTTATGCTCACTACATTTTGTTGAGTCAGATTTCCTTTGGTTCTAATTGGCCTTTCAGAGTTCAAGAACCATGGCATTTTTATAGACTCAGTGGCCATCTAGGATGCTCACCCTCTTGTAGGGTTAATAACCAAAGTTTTGGGAATTAGTCACTGAAATGTTTCGTAAGAACTTGGTTAAAGACGTCTTCTTTACAGAGCAGTTTGCCCAGTCAAATCTTAATTTTGTCTTGACATACAGTTTGGCGTTTGATCCCATCCCTCTTTTGAGGAACACAGACCATCAGGGGTTATAGGGCAGCACAGGGAACTCCTGCACAGGACAGAAAAGTAAAAGAGACTTTGGGGGTCAAACAGCAAGAAACCATGTTACTAAATGCTGTTTAAGAGGGATCAAATATCAAAGCATAAATCCATGGTGGTTTCCACATGTCATTTGAACTGGGAAGTTACTTGCTTGTCTTCATTCCTGATCCAGCTCTACAGAGCCTCCACCCCTTGCCCCAGGTGTCAGATGTGTCCAGCTTTTTTTTAGGCAGGCTAAAACCATTTAGGAGAAACCTGGCAACACCAGGAAGTCCATGGGCAAGGCCATTGACCAGAGATGGTCATGCTGGGACCTGCTACTAGAGTATCAGTGCTGAAGCAGTAGTGACAAGACTTTTGGGCACACCAGTAGCTCTCTGACAACCAGGCAGCAGGTCCCTTTTGGCAAGACACGCAGCACAGACATTAGTAGTCCCAGCCACACACTGCGACAGCAGTAACTGTTGCAAGGTGTCCAAACAAGGCTCACCTTTCCTATCAGACTGGTCTCCTGTTCTTGCTTTAGCATTTCCATTTTACATTTTGGGGTTTAGGGGGAACCTTCTTGTGCAAGCAAATATCTGAAAGGGGAAATGAAGGTCACTCCCCCAAATAATTGGTGGTTTTTCAAAGTCTGTTGCAAATAAAAGCATCATCAACATGCTTTGCATTCTTTCCGCTTTGGAATCCCACTAGAAAGTATCTGGGAGTCTGAGGGTGAGAGGAATCAAAGATTTGGGGGCTGCTTATGTGACAAACATATTTTGATAACTAAAAATTTTCTGGCCTGAAGGGATAGTTGCATGACACCCACACTGTGAATGTGCTTATGAGCAATGCATTTCAAAGAACCTCCAGCTACTGGTGAAAGACCTTCCTTTTTATCCCAGTAGTATAGCAGTATAAGCATACATCTTATACATGTCAAAAACAATTGCAACTTGTTATATCTGTTCTCTTAACTAGCCTTTACTAGCTTTATAGAAATGCTTCAGGAATTTTCCTCTGTAGTTGCTTAGTACTCGGTAACTAATTTGTTTTTAAATGCCTTATGGAATCACAGCTGTTTGCATGCACAAGAGGTTCAAAACATGCGTAAAACATGGTCCATCACGAACTGATGAACTTCAGAGTTATCTGAAGATTCTCAGTTTCAAAATATGCAATGCTGTAACATCATTGAATTAACAAAGCCAATTCCATTTCAGTTTACCTTCTACAGTGTAAAAGAGGGATTGGGAAGGACTACAGAGGAATGGAAGCTAAAACTCGGAGGGGTATTCCATGCCAGAAGTGGGCAGAAAAAACACCCCACAACCCAAAGTATGGTCTTATTTAGATTTGTCTTCATGTTGTTCTGAATCTCTTCCAAGCTTTCTCAACTTAATGTGTATAAACAACTTTATAGTACATGTTATCAAAGGCAGTTGTCAGGTGACTTTCTAAGACAATTTTATCTTCTTCTGTCTTGTTAATTTGGACTCTACTGGAAGAGAACTGCAATGACCTGGGTAAGGAAAAGGTATATTGTCAGCTAGAAAAGTTGTGTCTAAAAGCTGGGCCTCTTAAGAAGATGAAATGCTCCTTCTGTCAACACATGAGGAAAATTTTGTTGGTGGTGACAGTAGGGCCATAATTCCTCTCTTCTGTATAAGGTGTAGAAAAAAAGGCTGTGATAACTGTCCACGTCTGTGACCCCCTGCCTGTCATCCAGACAGTCAAGAAGAAACATCCAGCAAAGTATCCAAGCCCAAAGGGACCTGCCCAGGCAGAGTTTTCTCCAGGCTGCTGCCACTGGGCTCGCTGAAGCCAGTGTGGGAGCAAAGGTTCTGTTTTCTTTGTTGGAGATTTATCTGTTCAAAAAAAATATTTTTTGTTGTTCTAATGAAACTTGGATGTACATGTTTAGATTTTTTGTTTAAAAGCCATTTAGTCTTCTCTGGGAGGACTGCTATAGGAAGAAGTCTAAGGTCACTTGCTTCAAAATCTTGCAAATTAAGATGCGGTTGTGTTTGGTGAATACTCTCTAGAAATACTCCACTCAAAGTAGCTCCACTAAGAAAAATACATGGCAGAGCCACAGGTCATCAACTGGATGCAAGTATTAAAGACAATACTTATCCTTTAAGACTGTCATAGTCCTTACAGGCTGTAAACTCACTCATCATTTGCAACTGGGACCTAGGGAGAAAGCTACTAACAGTAGTTATAGAATGTTTTTTCAGATTTCGTTGAAAGGTTTCAATGGGAAATCTGTTTCTCTCATTATTACTGGAATTAATAGAGCCCACAGCTGCCTAAGCAAGTTGTACATTTCCCTTCTGCTCCACTAAATTACTGGAATTAAAACAGAATTTTAATGCTGTTACAGTCATACACCTGAAAAACACCCCAATGCAGGGTTGGAAGAAAACTACTGCAGAAATCCTGATGGGGATGAACGTGGACCCTGGTGTTACACAACAGATCCTGCTACCAGATTTGATTACTGTAACATCCCAGAGTGTGAGGGCCAGGTCATGTACACTGGAGAAGGTATATTTCTTTTTCAGAGAAGGAGTGTCTGAGTAGGTAATGTTATTGTTATTCCTGCTATTTGTTCTTGCTTTATTATTGTAGATTGGTTTCAAATGTGAATTTAGATCAAGCTGGGACTTAAGTTCTCAACACAAAGGTTTTTTCTTAATTGGCTCCAGTTATCAAAGTAATTTTGTAAATTTTTTTTCTGAAATTTTAAAATCTTTTGCTGATATTGTCCTGCTCTTACTCCTGGCAACTTATTTTATTTGAATGAGAGTAAAGATTGACCCAAGTTCTGTTTTACATACATCCCATTGCTATTAGTACATACAGATATGTGACAAAGTTCTCCCTCCAAATAACATGTATCCCTAAAGCTTTATACATTTGGCTAGGCTGTAATTTGTGGTTTTCTGCATTCCTTTCATCATTATCTGGAGCAAAACCCTCTTTTCCTTTCAGTGTAGTCTCCCATGAATAGATCAGGATCAGAATTCACAGCTCTCGTAAACCTTGCTTTGTTTTCATTCTGCCTAGAACCTACAGTGGAATGCATGCAGTGTAATGGTGAAGACTACCATGGAGAATTTTCCAGAACAGAGTCTGGGCTTCAGTGCCAGCACTGGGATGCCCAAGAGCCTCATATGCATGGATTTACCCCAAAACAGTGAGTCACACTCAGTGCTGGATTAATTCCTGCAGTGCCTGGGAGACCCTGCCTGCAGACAGCCCAATTGCTACAGCTGGCCATAGCTGACTCACAAGCTCCTCTTTCATTTTAAAATACGCAGCTTTCCAGAGAAGGACCTGAAGATGAATTATTGCCGTAATCCTGATGGTGAACTTCGGCCCTGGTGTTTCACTACCAGCCCTACTAAACGCTGGGAATATTGCAATATTCCTCGTTGCAGTGAGTCTGATTTCCTGAGATCACTCCAGAGGGTAGCTTTCACATTAAAATCGTTCAGAGAAGGGAAAGGCAAGAAATCACGGTTCTGACTAATCCAAGGAAATCACTGTGAACCAGGGAAAGTGCAAATTAATAAACAGAATCACTCTTTAAATTTCTATTACATAAAGTCATGTAATGTCAACAAGGATGCAAGTATCACGAAGTGCAATAATGCCAAAGACGTTATGGAAACCCTAATTTGTCTTCAACCACCTTACTTTTCAATTTGCCTGAGAGGCAGGGCATTCAAGTTATATGAGGTGGTAGTTTTCAGCTCACCTGCTAACTCCTGGAAAGCACCTAGATCACCATGTGGGTGTACTGTGACATTTAACTGGGTCTGGCCAGCACAGCCAGCACTGCCTTTTTCTTAGCAAGGGATGAGTCTGGGGAAACAAGCTGAGGCCTCAGGAGAAAAACCTGATTTATCAGTGAGCTAGCTTAACCGATTAAGCTGAGCACACTAAATCTGGACATTCCAAAGCACTGAACAACTAGATTAGCATTGCTGTTTGTAGAACTGGCCTGCACTTTGAGAAAAAATGTGCGTGTTTTTGTCTCTAGAGCTTGCTTTCTTATACATCTGCACTTGCCAGTGCTTTAAGCAGCAGCATGTGTTTGCTAGATGTAGTTCACCTCAGCATGCTCAATTAGAGATGGAAGAATGACTATTTATAGACTTCTGTGATACATATGATAAAGTAAATTGTGAATGTTACCATAGCAACTCCATGTTGTGCTTAAAGTTTAAGGAACAGACTAACCTTTGTCTCCTCAGGAAATTTCATGTGCAAAGTATATATAATAGGTATGCACTGTATATTCGTTTTCCCTCTGTCCTCTGCAGTTCTCTGCCTCTGATCGTTATTCTTACTTTCTTTGCTGTTCCCCACATGCCAGACTAACTCACTTTCCTTCACTCCTGCCCCACTTGCCCAATTCACTGACTCCAGGGGCTCAACACTGAAGGCTGTTTTGCTTTCTCTCACAATTTTTCCTTGGCCCTTACCCTTTCTGCCCTTCCACACTACCTGTGTGTGTTATATGAATGTGCTCCCTTCATCCCACTTGTTTATACAAGGCTGTACTGGACTACTTACTGCCTTTCCAGCTCTGCTCTCACGGGACTGCAGGCACAAAGTCTGGCTCAACCCAGCAAAGTTATTTACTGACTACTGTAAAAGGGCAGGCACAGGACAGCTGTTTGGCAGCCTGACTGCTTGTGAAAATGTACACCTTGATTTTGTCGTAGCTTTCAACCAATGTCACCTTTGCGGAAAGAGAAAAATATGAATGTTTGACATTACAGAAAACAAAGGGATTTAAAATATATTTGAAAGCACTAGTTAGCAGCATTTTTCATTTCTTTTCTTTTCTTTTTTTTTTTTTTTTTAAATCCTGTTACAGCTATGCACCTACCAGTCTCTGGCCTGGGTTCCCAGTGTCTTTCAGGGAAAGGAGAAAACTATCGAGGCAGGATAGCCGTCACCGAATCAGGAAAAGCCTGCCAACCCTGGAACACACAGTTTCCTCACAAACATGGTTGGATTCCTGACAGATATCCCTGCAAGTATGTTGAGCATCATCATTTTTTTAAATACCAAAGAACATAGTTATTCCTTATTGATCCAGATGCAGAGGCAAGAGAAGCACAGGTTTTCCACAGTTATGTTGATAAATTATTTTCTCATCTTTTGTCAGCTCTCATTACTTTTGTTCAGGTCTTGATCTTCATTTTTTTTCTTCATTCCTTTTTTTTTACTAGCTATTTTGTTCTCACATACTTGTCTCACATGTCTCCTCCACATCCCACTGCAGAGCTACAAGTATTTACTACTTTTATGTTTAAAATCCTCTGGCTGTGTTTTGGCACACTTTCAATAAGTTACTTTTCTGAAGGTCTAGGATGCTTCAATACATCTTTATGCTCCAAGGTCAGAGGAGCGGGGTTTGCAGAGCTGGGTAGCTGGGACTGACCAGACTTTTGACTCCGTATTTTCATCCTGTGGGTGTTGAACTGGGTCCTGCAAGTTTTCCTGGGCATGTGAAACCCTGTCCATTATCACAGAGCAGAGAGCAGCATGCACTGGTGCTCATCTGCGCACTCTTCCAGGATCAGTTCATGACACCCAGCCTTGACTGGTTCTTACCATAATAGTCAGGTACACCAATGGTGCTTCTATTTTGAAGTCAGCTTCTACTGCCATATCTTGGCCTCAAAAAACAGAGCAGAATGTGTAAGCATTGGAAAAGTTCTGCATATCATCAGCATTTAAGACTGTAAATTTGAAGGTTGTTGCTTAGTCCCAAAATAGTGGTGCACAAAGTAAATTAATCTCTAAAAAGCATAAATGTAACCACTGAGTTGAGTCCTGCATGCAGTAGTTGTTAATAGTCTTGCACACAACTCTTTTGGATTTTTGTGTGTAAAGCGGATGTTTCTGTTTCAGGGGCTTAGAGGAAAACTACTGTAGAAACCCTGATGGAGAGAAAAGGCCTTGGTGC
Source organism: Falco peregrinus (assembly GCF_023634155.1). Classification (NCBI taxonomy): domain Eukaryota; kingdom Metazoa; phylum Chordata; class Aves; order Falconiformes; family Falconidae; genus Falco; species Falco peregrinus. The sequence continues at coordinate 49,791,466 of NC_073727.1, read as the reverse complement.
TACACCATCAACGGCAACGTTCGGTGGGAATATTGTGCCATTCCCCACTGTGATGGGCCAGAACAAGGGATTGCTGGTACAAGTAGTGGAACATACTTGAAATAAGGACTTTAAACTAGTGAGAGATTTATTGTTTCTCATTGTAAATGTGTTAAATCTTTTTTCCAGTCAACCTTGTCATTGTTGTTAATGCAGTTTTTCTGCTTGGCGTGTTACAAAACCTGCCAAATATTGAAAAATTACAGGATGAAAGAGGTTGTTGGGGTTTTTTATTATTATTCCTTTTTTTTCCCAAAGATAGGGCATTTTTAGCAAGTTAATTAAAACATGAAAAACAGGGATAAAAAGATGAAAATGTGCTCTATAAAATGAAGTCCCATTTTTTGAAAGTAGCCACAAGAGAGGACAGGAGCTTCCAAAGTAATAAAAGTATCTTCTGAAACTTCCATTCATTTTAGCACAAAAAATAACAAGAAAGCCTTAGTGCAATCAAAAGGATAATAGAGAGTATAAAGTTTAAAATAGTGTCCATTTTAGAAATATATTGGGGCAAAATCATTAGCATCTGATCTTTGAGGATTTTTTCGATGAACTTTCTGATTTTTAGTTCAAACATGTTCACATATACCAAAATGAAACTGAGTGGTAATTGCTCCACTGAATGACACCTGACAGATAAGGGTAATCTGTGAAAGTTTTCTAAATATCTTTGGAAATGCCCTTCTGTCCTTCTGCTTTTCATGCTGGCCATGATGCTCTCACTGGATGCTGTCTGTATAAACAAATAATTTGGTTTTGTCATCCTGTGTGTTTGATGCTTTCTTCTGCCTACTCAATAAGAACATAAAATCATGATGCAACAGACCAGTTTCTGCTGTTTGCTGCAGATGTGCCTGTGCAGGTTCCCCTGCCAGAGGAGTGCTACCAAGGCAGAGGCCAGAGTTATCGTGGCACAGCTTCCATCACTGCATCGGGAAAAAAATGCCAGGCCTGGAACTCCATGTTCCCACACAGGCATGAAAAAACCCCGGACAGATTCCCAGATGCGTATGTTTATCTCACTTTTTCTTGCTTTATCTGACAATGACTATTGCTGCTTATATTATCTTTGCACATCTATGCTTTAAAACACTGTCAGGGTATGTATCAATGAAAGACAATTTTTCCAAGACACTGAAACATTTTCTGTTACTCTCATTTATAAAAACTGTTTTCTTGTTATTTAAATTCTGAGTAAAATACAGATGTGTCACTTTACTCTTAAATGTGAGCTTCTGTAACCAACCCTGTGAGACTTGTATCCAGAGTCTGGGGATCTGTTGAAATATGCATTTTGTTTATTAATTTGAGACCTCTGTGGTGGCCTTTCTACTTATTTCATCTGGGGACAACACAGCATTTAGGCTGCAAAACACACAGTCAGATATATTATGATTAGAACTACCATTTAAATGTTCTTTGTAGCTGGAATTGGTCAACCAGAATTACATATACTGAATTTTCCCTCTTGGCTGGTCTTCTTCAGACTAACAAAATTGGACCAGCAATGACTTAGAGAGCTAATTGAAATTACTAATGTGCCAGTTTTTAATAGGGTAGGACAGCACCAAGATATCAGCTGCTAGGAGATCCATCATTGCGTGGTGAATTACAAGTATAAGCAGGAAGGTTGATACTTTCTGTGTTTTTGGGCTTTTTTTATGATGTCACACTAAATAATTTTTTTTGACATTTTCAGTCATATTTTGACATCAAAAATAATGATGTAGTGAAACTGGAACATCCTCAGAGGGGTTGTTTTTCACAAACATTTAAAAAAATTGAAATCAAGCTGTGAAAATGTGTAATTAAGGTGTTCTGACATATCCAGAAAAGAAGCATTTCAATTTTTTTATTCTGTGACAGTGATGTGATTCAGGATGGGGAAATATTCCAACTCTGCAAATTACTTAAGAGAGAAAGAGAAATTCTATTTCCCCCTGCCCCAGCAAGTACAGGCATGGGAGTGGTCCCACTGAATTCAGTAGAAATGTTGGAGGGTGAGGGTGAATCATTTGCATAAGTATTTGTTTGCCATTCTTCTGAATATAGGAAAGAACCCTTTGACATTTTAAAATAAAAATTTTGGGAAAGCATAATTGCCCACCAACAGTATGGATGTTCCTGCGTATTTATTACTAATTCACACATTCACAAAATTGTGTATGCTTATACATATATATTTAGAAATTAAATTATTAGGATATTGGGCATTTATTTAGCTACTCAGCACACTGATACATTACAGCCAGAATTTAAGCCAGTAGTTGAATTTTGTTTCCTTACGCATGAATGTATGCATGACTCTGATGCGTCTGTGAAACACAGCTCCCCACTCATATCACAGGCATAAATGTGTTTGCTGGTAATAGGATATCTGGCAATAAGTAAAAAGTTAATAAATGAATCTATCTCTGTGTAGTACAGATGCACATCTTTTTGGCAAGACATTCCTATGATCATTTTCTGTCTCAGGCAGCATGACTATTGTGTGTATTTTCACAGGGATTTGAGAGACAACTATTGTAGAAACCCAGATGGTGATGAAAGCCCATGGTGTTTCACCACGGACCCCAACGTGACATGGGAGTACTGCAATCTCAAGAGGTGTGATGATCATACACAAAAGCCCGCACCAAATGATCCCCCTGCAACAACAGCACAAAACAGTGACCTGACTACTCCCACCACATCTGGTAACAGCTGGCTATAAATGTCACCTCCTGTAGAGTCCGTGGGTAAAGGAAATAGTAATCTATAAAAATTATTCTTCAATAGGGCTGCAACGTAAATCACATCCCTTCTCCAGCTTTCAGAACTGTAGGGTTGAATTTTGAAGCATGTACTCTTTAGTCAGTTCGTATCCTGTAGCCTATATATTTTTAAGGTGCATTCTGTGGGAGATCTTTTTCATTTAGGGGAACGAGGAAAATAGACAAAATTTCTAGCATTTCTGTAGCTGAGTCCTATTGATACTATGATTACAGTGAAAAGTATTATTATAGGAATTTTGCTTGTCCTGTGCTTTATGTTTTCACGAGGTCGACGTTAGCTTGTTGTATTCTTCATAGGCAACCATGTTTTGCACAATGTATGCACCAAGAGAAATGGATTTTTTTCTATCCTGCTTTGTTTCTTCCATAATAGTCCATGTTGGTCAAGGTGGTGTGACTTTTCTGAATTTATAGTGGAACTTTTCACAGATTATTTACTTTGTAAAAGAAGGTGGCAGGGCTGGATAAAAGATACGTTCCTAAATGGTGCTGTGTACTCTTTCTCACATGCAGAAGAAGAAAGTACCTGAAGTTAATGTCCTTGGAAGCAAAAGTTGCTCTTTCAGCCTAATGAGCTGTGAACTGAAATACACTTCTCCCATGGAATGTGCTTACTCATACTGACTTAGCAAAAATCCTGGAGTCCTTTCAGATATTTGCAATATGTTACAGAAAATGCTTAGCTTGAAGTTCCTCGAAATTTTTTCCAGTTAAGTTACTCTGTACATCCAGGAAAACATCCATCCTGAAAGACTAAGAGCTCATATCACAGGGCACATTTTTGTCTTTCTGCTGTAGACACTAGGGAGTGTGCTAGTCCTAAAGGTACTTAGTCTGGCTTGTTTCTGCTTATCACCACCACATATAGATTCAAGAGCTAACGATTATTTCCTTTTCCTCTTTTTTCACAGACTGCATTAACGGTAATGGTAAAGACTACCGTGGCACAGTAGCAAAAACTGCAAGAGGCAGAACTTGTCAAGCGTGGAGTTCTCAGAAACCTCATAGCCACAAATATTTCACTCCCGTGACTCATCCAGGAGCAGGCCTGGATAAAAATGTAAACAGCTGCTAATGTCATTGGTGTCATTGAACATTGTCTTCTTTGTCCATGACCCCTCAGTAAACACTTCACGTTCAGTCTTTATAGACCAGGTTAAGCATATCTGGAAGTCACCACGTTGATAGTCCAGACCTATAATAGCACTGAAGAGGGAAGGATGCATTTTATAGTACCTAGGATGTTGGTACCTTAAGCACAGAGGTCGACGCTGACAGGCAAGCAGCACAGAAGAAATCATACAGCACTTCCCTGATTTCTGCAAACCCCAAAGCGATGTCTTTTGCTGTTTGCCACAAACTAAGCAGGCTTCTGGCAAATTCTCGAGGCTGACCTAATTTACTCACACTGACTTTAGGGGAAGAAGGATTAGGCCAACAATAAATGTTTTAGTGTAAAGCAATTATTCATCCTACTTCAAACTTTATTTCTCATAAGGCCTTAAAAAGCACTAGAGCTAGGATGAGTCTTGGTGGAAGAAGAAAATGACAGCAATTTCATCATATTTTTCAAATTTCACCTAATGGTTTTGAGACACAGGAAAGAGAATTTTCTGATCAGGGGAAATAGAAAGCATCTAACATCCAGTGGAATAGTAGTTAGGAGAAAGAATTCAAAGTTTTAGTTTAACACTTTTTTAAAAATCATGCACTTACAGACTTCTTCATTTTCTGGCTAACATTTGGAGTCTTCATTCTCTGTTTTTGTAATTATTACAGTTTTGCAGGAATCCTGATGGAGATGTAAATGGTGTTTGGTGCTTCACAACAGACCCAGAAAAAAAATGGGAGTACTGTGAAATCCCACGCTGCTGTAATTATCCTTAAAGACTTTTCTATCCTCCCTATCTACAACTTGTTATGATAGTTACAAAATGTTTTCAATCCAACCATAAAAAAACTGCAGTAAGCAGTAGCTTCAGATTTGAATTTAGGTTTATATGGAAGTTTGACACAATCGGGCACCTCTAACAGTCAGCCAACGTTTAGATAACCTGGTGCTAAGAATCATCATTAAGATTTCATAGGTATCAATGTGTATGCCCTTTATTGTCAGTGAAGCTAAGCACTCTGAGTTGCTAAGTCAATTTGAAATATCCAGTGAAACTGTGAAGATAGGCATTTTTTCCCTGGGCTCCTCAAACATAAGAGAGTGATTCCTTGATGTTCATGCTAGCCTTTCCATGCAATATGTGGCAGGACTAATGCCTCAAGAACCTGCTTATATACTTTTCCAGTTAGTTAGGAGCACCAGAGATGACATCTTTTGAAATCCTTTTCATTCTCTGCTGAGTTATTTTTTATTCTGATCTGAATGTTCAAATAATCTGTCCCTAGAATTTTGCCTTTTGTTTGAGGTCGGGAGTGAATTTGGTCCTAGATATTTTACACAGATTTCCTTAACTCTTTTTTTCTATTTTGAGATAGTAAGCAGTGCACTGAGCATGTATAGTGTTTGCTGAAAAACTCAGCAGTGAAAGAGATTTTACCTTTTGTGGTGCCCTGGCAGTGGGCATCAACATACTGTAATCACCAATAATTACAGCTGTAATGTACTGGGAGTGCTGCCTGGTACACCTGGCACTCATCTTGTTTGCTCTTCCCTTCCTTGCCTGCATTTTGACAGGTGGTTGTTGTGTTTGTTTTTTTTTTTTAACATATCTGGCAGGGATATGTAAAGTCTATTTCTTCTTCACCTCATCTATTGTTTTTGTTACGGTAACATCTAGAGGCCATGTCCCTACTCTGTTGGCCAACGTAGAAATACAAAATAGCGAAAAGTGGTCACTCCCTCAGGAGTATGCGATATTCTTCATGCTGGCCAGCTCATGTGTTCCTCTAAGCAGCAATGCATTATAATTGTACATGTTAATTTTGTCAACGAGGCATAAGAGCTGTGCAGTCAAAAAGAATAACGCATGGCATACAAACAACATAACACAGCTGTAAAAACCTGCTCCCTGGAACTGCTGTGGCGGAGCTTCACTTTGAGATCTGATCTCTTTTCGAAACAGTCTTTGAATTATAGATTTTTAAAGTAAGGGGTAGGAGAGCCTTACAGTCTCTTGCCTTTGATTACTTTATTAATTGTCTCATACTGGAACTAACAAATTTAACATCCATAGCACCATATGCGGCTCTGGAAAGAGTTAGTTGGGTCCTTACTGAGCACCCAAGCTCAATCCATTTTAAAAAGTTCTGAGAGATAGGGATTAACAAGAAAGTAAAGTGAGCAGTGTGAGGGCAAAATTGGAGTATTTTAAGATGAGGGGGCAGTGACTCAATTTTATTTATAATCTAGGGATTGGTTTGAACTCAACCAAGGTGTAAACCGTAATGTTTTAAAGGATTTAGAAAATGGTATTATTGTCTGGGCAATAAACTCTTCCATTTTCTTTAGCTTTCTTTCTCGTTCAGCTTCTTCCATTGTCTTTAGCTCCCTTTTCCCTTCAGCTTTCCTACATATTTTCTTTTGGGGATGGGGCTTATTGTAGTTTTAGTTATCTGACTACATCCAAGTACTGACATAGTTAACAATTTCTTCCCAGGTAAATTAGTATTTTGTCATGTCAAATGTGATATATGAGCACCAGATTTAAATGTTCAAGGTAATGATAATATAAGGGAGTCTGAAGGTTCTGATTGTTTCTTTTTCCTTAGTTTCTATTAATCAATGTAAAGAGTGAGAGCCTAAGGAAGATTAAAAAATGTCTTATGCCTTTCTCTTTTCATCTGATTGCGCTGTGGATGGCATTACAGAACTGCTTTAAAATTCTCCATTGTAGCTTTTTTATTCCGTAGCTTCTTCTGAACATGACTGTGGAAAAGTCTCAACAAGGAGTGAGCGAGCCTGTGCACAATATATCATGTGCAACGCATCTCCAGGGTCTTGGCCTTGGCACATCAGCCTCAGGATGAGGTACTGATATTCTAGACTGTATCACCATCTGTGAGCACCAGGGTTTCACAGGGAACAGGCGTAAGAAAGAGACTGACAGGAAACAATGCATATTCTTCCAGAGACTGGCCTTGGTTTCTGTATAAAATGCCTTAACATGTAAAATAAACTTCTTTTTTTTTTTTTAATCATAATGTTCACAGATAGCTACTTATTGGGTTATTGATCTCAAATGCCCCACTTTCTCGTGAATCTCTAGAGGGCAAACTTAAACTGCAGACATTAAGTACACCTTTATTTACTGAAATGGGGAAGAAATAATTCCCACTGAGGACAGTGACAGTTAATTGCATTCTGCAGTGGGGGATTTAAGCCCAGGAACATGGCCACAAACATGTATGAATTGATTTTGATCCTCCTTTTTCATCCAGCATCCAATCTAGTTCAAATGTAAAATGATGCTGTGACCACCATAATTGTGTTAAATATCACAGGAAGACCATGATCTTTCAGTATAAAAAAATGATTATGCATAGCATTTCCGCAGTCACAATGACAGTGGCTGAATAGGAGATGAAGAAGTGCTTACAGAAAGGCTAATGAAAAAATGTATAGAGTTCTTGATGGTCACCATAATAAATATTACCCCAAGAGAAGTTAAAAGTCCACAGTAAGGTTTATTTAAATACTAGTCCAAAGCAACTCCACAAATCAGAAGGATGTATCATTTTATTAATTGCTCAACAGGACAAACCCATTATATCAGAAGTAAATTTGTCAGGAAATGTAATTGTTTTTATTAAATTCCTGAAAGCAAGAGCACCCTGTTGCACAAATTTTACCTGGGTGTCAAATTTCTTTTCATGTCCCTCATGTTCTGGAGCAAATAAAGCTTGTCCTTTGAAATTCTGCGTTTGATTTCTCTTGCCATTGGCAAAAGACAAACTATGACAGGTGAAAGGTTCGAATAAGGAGCATATTGCTAGCTTGCTAATATTTTCGATTGTGCACAACATGGATGGTGGAGAATTGACTATACAGTCTTAAATGAATGTGATTGTCTTCTCTATTCTAGTAACAACATGCACCATTGTGCTGGCACTCTGATACATCCACAGTGGGTCCTTACTGCAGCTCAGTGCTTGCAACAGTGAGTATCCGCCAGAATGAGTGATAGGCATTTCCTAAATAAATCTGTATGATTTGTTATAAATCAACAGAGCAGAAAGATGTACCCAATAGGGCACTTTCTTTACTCCTTATTTCCTGTCTTTCTTGCCAGCAAGCTGATTTTTATTTTCTACTCTTCAGTCAAACAGTAGCAAAGCACAACAGAGGCTACTCCTGTCTGAGCTCTCCCCCTCCCCAAAGGTTGCCAAAGAGGGTGCTAATGATGCGCTCGCACTAATTTCACTTGGAAAACTGTGGCTAGCTGATGATCCTTAGGGCTTTAGGAGTTGTGAACAGTGCAAGAAGGTGCCACATCGTTTACAGCCCATGGGATTTTTCATCATAAAAATCAAACTGTTAAAAAAGCCACATTTTCCTTCTCCCCAAGAATAAATGATAGCATCTATGATCAGAAGAAACCTGACCATCTTGCTAATTGCAGTTCTCCAGGGATATCACTGAATTTTGTATGAGTGGCATTCCTGATTACATGTATGGATGTATAACCCTGCCATTGTCATTTCTTCCAGGCCAACAGAGCCTTCTTCCTACAGGGTGTTTCTTGGGATACAGAATCTCGTTGCATCAGAGCCATCCCTGCAAATACGAAGTGTTCAGAAAGTATTAAAGGAACCGAGTGGAGCAGACATTGCTTTGCTGAAGTTGAACAGGTATCATTTCAGTCCAAGGTTTCCACCCCTAACACCTCTATTCTGAAGTCACAAGTTAGCTTAGCCTGGTGTTAGCTCTCAGGGGTGGTTGTGAGTGGTGCAAGAGAGTATGAGAGTCCCTTCAAGTGTTACCATAAATGTGTTCAAGGGTGAACTCTGAGCATCTCTCCTGCTGAATAACCCCATTGGTATAATCCTTGTGAGCTTTTTACACAGTTTAGGGAAGGCAAGGACTAGTTAGGACGAGAAGGATTGTCATGAGGAATTGCCACCTGCCACCTGCTAAGAAGCAGCACCACTGAAGCAGGGAGGGTGGAGGCAAACCAAAGAAGAGTTGTGTCTGGAGGATCTTCTGCTTGGAGACTTTTCCTGCTCAGCTCTGAGGGCTGTGAGCACCAATTGAAGTTCTGGCCAGGAGGCACCCCACTTCTGCACGGAGCAAGTAGAAGTGTCCAATTTCACTGGCAGTGCTCCAGCACAGGCCACATGCATGTTTCACAAGCTGCAGACTTGGCCAAAACTCAGTAACACTAGATCCTGCTCGTGAAATAGTGAAAACCCCTATGCCTAACTGTAATTGCCTGAAGTCCTTTTCTGTACATTGCTTAGATGTCTGAGCAATCTGCTCCAAAATGTGTGCAGTTATTTCAATGTTATTTGTTCCCTTTTAGAATGCTCCTGAAACTTTTCTACTTACTCATAGGTTTCCCTCTTTTTCTATGCTCGCCACACATGGATTAAAGATCATGAAAAGCTCATGTTTGACCTGAGAGGACGTTTCTTTTTAAAAATCCACCATACAGCTTTAATGAACTTAGAACAATTTCCATTAAATTTCAGCTCAGGTTCTCTGGTGCCTGATTAATCAAAATCTCACTGACTTCAGGTTAGTAGAAGGAACTCATGCTCCACTGGTTTTACTCTTGCTATGCACATTTGCACGGTAGATACATGCATGCTATAGCACTGTAGTCCGTTTTGCACCAGCAGTACTCACCATCTGAACACATTCTGCATGTGAGATGCCATAAATAACAGATATGGGCACCATATCCCCCAGTTTCTGGCTTAGATCAACTTTGCTTATTTTCGGCTTCATTAACTTCCTTCTTTACATTTGTCTTCAGCTTTCTTCATGGACCTTAGCACTTCCAAATCTTCACTGTTCATAAAACAGATCACCCAAGAAAACATGATGTGAGAAGACTGGTTGCTACTCCTATACCTGTATTTTGTGGCAATAGACAAGACTTCTCAGACAACTGATGCAGGTCTCTGAAGATCTTGACCAAAATCATCCCAAAGGAGGGCTGATCTGTTGAGGAAGACCACTAGTTTTGGTAGAAGTCTAGTCCCAGGTAAATTATGTGTCATGCTCTTGAGAAGATGTGCTCTGTCTAGGACTTTATACTTCCATCTCAATGTCATGTCATCCATACTCTACTACATCTTCTGAGGTCTTGTTTCCTGCTCTCCTGTTCATTTACCTACTCAGACATGAAAGGCCTCTGAGAAGATGCCAGTGTCCACCTGGTGTTCATTGCAATCCCATTCAAAGGCCAGTTCCTTCTGTGCCAACAGGTTTTTTAGGTGTTGTCTCATCTTAGGATGGATGTTAAATTTTCTTGGTGAAGAATAGGAGCATAGGTAGAAATACAGTTAACTTCTTGATGCTGGAGAAGCAGAAACTGCATTGCTGTAGTAATAAAGCAGAAGCTCTACTGCTGTAGTTCAAAACTGTTTGCCAGGCTACTGTCACACCAGCAGGCCAAGTAAGAGCCAGAGTTGCTGCTAGGGCCATACTACCAGTGGAATTAGACCTGAGCTGCTAAGTACAACCTTGAAGATAAAGGTACTAGAGGAGCTAGAAACTTAGAAACTTAGAGAAACCTGGAAACAAAGCAAGCCCCTCACCAATCTGAGCTTTCTCACTTTAATCTCCTCTTGTCTATCAGTTCTCAGGAATTCTTTTGATATAAAAATGGACATTATTGAAAAGTGAATGAACTAGTTTGGGAAGCTGCAGGACTGATTTTCATTCTTAGAGGGAAAAGAATTCACACAGGATTAATTTAACGGAACCATGTGAGAGTGGAGGTTTGAGATCACCATCTTGGACTTCAGAAGACTGGAGGATAACGTTCAAAATGATCGTGACAGCTCTGGCACAACTGTAGCTTCATCACCCAAGCTGGTTAACATCTCCTACCTTCCTGGACTGCTGTGTTCATGTTTCATACAGATTTTTGTGTTGGAGAGATCTTTATTGTAAGATGGATCAAATTCTGTTCCCTTTGGTCTCTCATTCTCTTGAATTTTCTTGGGGCCAATGGCCCTGGCATGACTTGGTTAGGAACAGGAGGATTTATTTGCCTTTAATTGGATATTGAAGATCTTACTAGCTATCACATCACATACTTTGAAAATCATTCTGGGCCTGGAAAGAGATTATAATGGTTCATTTTACCCTGACTGAACACCTGGAGTTCATTCAGGTCCTTTTACTTTCTTTAACAATCAGAACTAAACTTTACATGGTAGGTTCTTGGCAGTGGTAGATCTCATTTAACAGCTTGTTCAGATTTACTTTCACTGTTTGCACTTGTCTGACTCCTAGGGTGATATACCTTCCAGAAGCCACCTTATCTTTTCACATCTACATCTGAAAGTCAACAAGGGATCAAACAGTCCAAAGCAAAGACCTCCCTATGCAATGTTTTCATCTTCTGCAGAACTGCTTCCCAGGGCCCTGCCCCCTCCATATCAAGCTTTATTCCAGTGCTGAAGCCTCCAGGCACAATGTTGTGATGCTTAAGAGATTTATATTGGTATTTACTTTATTGATGTGCTAGACTTAGTAATGTGTGAGATACTGCATGATGACACCCACAGCTGTATCACCCACATAACCAGAGGAGAAAGGAATTTTCTGCAACTTCAACTGTGTCTGCTTATTTACTCAGTCATCCATCCTTTCCTCCTCCTGCGAAGTCACTGAAAATGTCCACAACCACTGAGGCAGAGACAATCTGAGATGTCAGGCTCACACCACATGCAAGGGCTGCTGTGAGCTGGGATTGGTCTTGTGCATGTTCCTATACACACCAGAGTTAACCAGAGATCAGCGCTCTAGCACCATGCTGCAAACACCCTTGCACTGTGACTGCCCACAAACACATCCCAGAGACTTTCAGTTGCTAAGAACATCTTTTTTTCACTGACTAGTCACCATTTTACAACCACCTACACAACACCATCAGCTTCTCCACCCTTCTCCACGCCATTTCCATGCAGAGCCTTCTGAGTATGAAGACTGAACAAGCTGATGGTAATTTTTCTAAGGATCTTTTAATTACTCTTTCTTTGTTTTTCAGTCCTGTGACAATTAATGACCATGTAAAACCAGTTTGTCTGCCTGAAACCAGTCTGATGATAGGAAGAAATGCAGTATGTTTTCTAACTGCCTGGGGGAAAAAAAGAGGTAAAGTATATTTGGTATGGTTAAAAACTTAGAAAGGTTTTCAAATCCTATCCCAAAATATGTGCACTCATGGGAACACACATTTTACTGAAGATTTAACTAGGTCATAGGTTTACCAGGCAATGTTATTCCTTCTATTTCTTTCTCTCAGAGCTTTATTTTTCCCCCTCATTGCTCACATAAACTTGATTCATTAAACCACAGAAAAGAGAGAGGAGAATTGGACTCAAGACTTTACCACCTTTTATCTCTCTCTATTTTGATCTTTCTTCAGCTTAGGTATGCACTGTATTTGCACAAATGTTGTGGTTTAAATCCAGCCCGTAATTAAGTACCATGCAGCCACTTGCTTACTCCCCCCTCACCCAGAGGAATAGGGAGGAGTATCAGAAAGGAATGTAAAACTCAAGGGTTGAGATAAGAACAATTTAATAATTGAAATAAAATAAACCCAAAAGAACATTATTATTATTATTATTATTAATAATAATAATAATAGTAATAGTAATAGTAATAGTAACAACAACAACAGCTATAATGAAAAGGAGGGGGAAGGAAAGAGGAATGAAATCCAAAGGGAAGGGAGAAAAGAAACCAAGTGATGCACAGTACAGCTGCTCAGCACCTGCTGACTGATGCCCAGCCAGTCCCTGAGCAATGATCGGCAGGCCCCCCCCCTCGCCCCAGGTTATATACTCAGCATGACATCCCATGGTATTGAATATCCCTTTGGTAAGTTCAGGTCAGCTGTCCCGGCTGTGTCCCCTCCCAATTCCCCGTGCCCCTCCAGCCCTCTCGCTGGCAGGGCCCCAGAACCTGGAAAGTCCTTGACTGAGTATAAACATGACCCAGCAACAGCCAAACCCATCAGTGTGCCACCAACAGCGTCCTCACACCAAATCCAAAACACAGCTCTGCACCAGCTTCTAAGAAGAAAACTAGCTCTGTCCCAGCCAAAAGCAGGACAAGAAATAATGATAATACTCCGATAGTGCCCCTGCTTTTAATTTTGATCTTCAGATATACATTTTTTTAACATCTGAATGAAACTTACGTTTGCTGTCCTATAGTCTAAACATTATTGTCTGCATAGACTTCTGCAGGGTCCTACATTGACTCCAGACTGATAGTATATATGGGCAAGCACCAGTCTTAAGACCTTGTATCTAAGATAAGATGGCATCCCGGGAACTGTGAATCCTTTGAGTCAGAGCTTGCTCAGATCCAGGCACCTTTGGGGCACAGGCAAAATGAGTTCAAGCTGAAGGGTTTTAATTGTCACCTGAGTTTTGTTCACAGTCTAGCATTAGAAACAGACCATGGGGTTTCCTGCTGCCCAGCTCTCACTCCACTTATGCTGTGGGTTGAGAAACGCAGCCCTCTTTGACCAGCTTTTGCTGCAGTAGGAGGCAATTCCTCATCCTTGCAGCTCCTAGCAATGATGCTGGCATCTGCTCTCATTCAGGCTCAGCTCCCACGTACACATTTTTGGCCTTCCTGAGCTACACGCAAGGGATGCCTTTCCACCTCATTTGCCAGACAGCACCTTATTAATACTCCATCTGTAAAATGAAGCCAATTGATTTTTCTTCATGTGTGCATCCACAGAATTAAAAAAAAAAAAAAAGAACAGAACATGTCCCTATCTCTGAGTTTCGCCATAAAAACCTTCCACATAGATTGCAGTGCCTTTTCTGCCTTCTCGTGTCATTTAACTACAAAATCGATGCTATGAAAATAATGCTTAAGAATAATCACTCTACTATTAGTGTAACTCATCAGCATTATCAAGTAATGCTTTTCTCCAGCATAGACAGTATTCACTGGCTTTTCACCTTTTTTCCCTTTCATACCTTGCATATTTTTCTTTTTGTTCAGCTTGCCACACGGTGGCAGCTACTTCCTATGTTCTAGTGATCACAGCCACTGAAAAATGGTACAGGCTGGATTTCTTCTGGAAGCACGTTAGGATGGGAAAATCAACAGACCATTGTTGCATTTAGGCAGTGGGAAGGAGGGTCCTGCCATCTCGCGCAACTAGTTCATGAAATCAGCAGGCGAGGGCGAGCAGAGCCAGAGCCAAATGTCTAAATGAACTGTTTTGGGAAAATGCAACCTTGACTTAAGGAAAATCCTCCTGGAAAACACTTCAGGCTGGAAAGAGTTCAAATTAAAGTAAAGTAAATCCATGCAAACTTTTTCCCCCCTGAAACAAGCCATTGCTACGGCACCATGATGATAGCCTACAAACTGACACAAGCGATCAGAATACTAAGCATCTGTTTTTATTTATTTATTAATATTTTGCAAAGAAGAATAATCTCTGCATGTTGATGGTAGGCATGATACAAGTACAAAATTGCTGATAGATTTAACAAGGTCCTTCAAAGGAGCTCAGACGCTATAGTAGAGCTGGGGACAGATCCCAGTCCTCTCATTACTGAGGCTTCACCAGATCACAATGACCATGATGCCATTTATGACTGTTATGTTTTCTTGGTTGTTCATAAAGGTACTGATACAGACAACAGATTAAAAGATGTTGAATTCCCTGTGCTTGAAAACAGAATATGTAATCGCCCTGAATTTCTGAATGGAAGTGTCAAAAATAATGAATTTTGTGGTGGATTTACTTTTGGAAGCATAGATAACTGTGAGGTAAGAATAATCTAGCTTGGAGTGTAAGCGGGTCAAGTGACAATTTGTACTTTCAAGGCTCAGAAATAGCTTAAGCAACTCAAGGCTTCTGCATGAAGCTTACCCAGTCAACCAGAACAGCAGGGAAATTGTGTCAGGTAATTCTGCCTTCCTTTCAGAACTGCATGCTGACGTACCCTACTTATAGCAGCCTAGTGTTGTGAATACCCCGCCTCACCTGAAATAAAGCCTGAAATATGCTACCTGCACTCCCCTCTGCTCCTAGAGACAGAGGGGAAACGAGTGACTGTTTCTGATGCAGCCTGGAGTTGTACCACATGTTTATTTAATCCCTTGATTATTTAATCCCTTGATAATGCTTCCAGTTTTCTAATTTTTGCAAGTAGACAAAAATACTTTTAAAATGTGGTTTTCTTAAAGGAGGCTATCATGTTGGGAGCTTTTGAATAAAAAGATGGTAGCTACTTGGCGACAGAGTGAGAAAGCAAATGCTGGTCTGTCTGAGCAGGTATTCAAGACTGCCGGTGCGAATGATATCTTTGAGAGTGTGTACAGTGCATTCATGGATAGGCTCACACATCGCTGGACATAGGTATTCATATCCTGCCCCATGCCTGGATTTTAAGGCATTAAAACATTAAAAACATTAAAACAATTAAGTTCATTTTGTCCAGGATGAGGTAGGTCAGAGGATGTGGAAAATTAAGAACTTCCTTTTTGTGTGTGTAATTGGCCTCACAGTGATCTGGGGATGTTTCCACATCCATGACTGGGAGATCTTCAGACCAAGGGAATGGCCTGGGTGCTAGGAAACAATTCTTCCCCCCACCCCCCCCCCCAGTTTTTTTACTCCAGCAGGTCTAACAAAACACTCTCCCTCTCTACAGCCCTTGCCTCAGTCATATATTGAGGCTTTCGGAGTTACCACAATATTATTCTTGCCAGTATTTTACTGTTTGCATGTCTAGTGTCTCTAGAGGAGTCACTTTATTATCTCTTCTTCCTAGGCTGAAGCTGGAGGGCCTCTGGTCTGCGAAGATAAGGACAGATTTGTCCAATATGGAGTCACCTCTTGGGGACTGGACTGTACCCAACCATCAAAGCCTGTTTTTGTCAGAATTCCTAGTTTTGTTTCCTGGATCAAGAATGCAATGGCAGCCCACTGAATCTGGATACAAGCTAGCTTTTCTGGAAAGCAGTCCCTGTGTCAGAAATATTGCAAGGATGGTTTTAAAATTTTAATAATTCATAAGAAACTGAAATAAATTTCATTACTGGCTGAGCATAAGTAGCTATTGCAATAGCCAAGTTGACCAGTTATTACTGTCTGTCAGTGTGTGTGTGTGTGTGTTGTGCCTGGGTAAATCAACCATGTCACATGTGGCAGCAGCTTGGGGGTTCCTACTTCACCCCTCTCTTTTGAGATGTGCTCCAGCTCATGAAAATGGCTTCCTCTTTGTTCAGACACCTGCTTTCCTCCTCCGTACATGCAAGCAGCTGGCCTATCTCTGCGTAGAAGTTCTTCCCTGTGCAAGAAACTTTATCCCAAATCAGGCCTGTCCCTATACCCATTGCTGGCATCTGCTTCCCCTCCTGTTGCTGCTCCAGGAATAAGAAGGTAACAGCCAAACCCAGCTGCTGCCTTGGGTAAGAATAGGCCAAGTTGGGCTGTGCCTGTGCTGCTGGGAGCTCAGTGAAGGCCTCGAGGGGTTGCTTCTTCCTGGGACTAATTACCCCCACTCTCACCACCCAAGCAGAGCTTTGTGCTGCACCATGCAATCATCTGACCTTCCTAGGTTAGATGTTTGCATGGAAAAAAACCCCAACCACTCAAGCAGGCAAAGTGATGCGTGGTACAGTTAACATGTTTGTGAGGCGCTTGCACAGAAATCCTGCTCTCACTTGTGACACCAGCAGTTCAGCCCTGACAGAGTTCAGAAATTAATATAAACTGTTCTTTCAGTTTATTTCCAGAAGAGGCAAGGTTGTCTCAGAGGGCTGGACAAGTGAATATGGGTGCCAGTGCACTGGTGCTTGCCTTATTGGGCTTGGCAGCTTGTGCTGCTGTGTGCTCTGGAGGTGGAGAAAGAACGGGCACCCCCAGGTTAGTGAAGCCTCCCAGAGCCAAGGAACATAGCCTCTTGCCTCCCTGATGTACCTGATGGGAGAAAAGGACTCCTATCGAAGCTATCAGGAAAAGGTGGATGAGAGAAAGGCTCTTCAAGTTGTACTGACATGGCCAAAGGAAATTGCTGAGTAGGACATCTTCCAGTAGCATCAGAAATCAACAGAAAGCCACCTGTCCCATTGACTCCAAGTCAGTTACCAAAGCTAGTTTCAGCTGTTGTTCCAATTTTGTTCCAATCACTTCAAAACATATCACTTCCAAACAGTATATGTATTGACCCAACAGCAGAAGAAACGCACACCCCCTATGGACCTGTAATCTGAACATGGATTTCTGCATTTTTTCAGTCTTCCAGTTCTATGCCTGATTTAAAGTATATTATAAATCTGTATCTAGTATTTAGATACTTTATTACTGCTATAAAAAAAACTCTACAGAGATCAGGGTCTATAAACTAACTTGTTTTGGGATTTTTAAAAAAGCTAGACTGAAAAAAAAATAATTTGCAGACTCCTTACTCACTCCTTGATCTCTAATAATTCTTTATGGTCTCCATTATGACCCACTCATCAATTTCCTTTGCTCATCATGATACTGCTTGAATATCTGTTCTTTAACCCAGTCTTTCTTGACAGCTTTTTCTTAGATTCCTTCCGGATCCTAAATATTGTCTCCCTCTCCAAGCTACTGCTCTCCTTCCACCCAGTCTTCCCTTGCTTGTGTACCCCCACTGCAGCCATAAGAACAGGCCACCTTTCAAAGGACATGGCCTTTAGCACGGAGTTTCCCACACTATCACAGACCTCTGCACTCTGACCCAGAAGAGCTGGAGATGGTGGCGAGTATCTTCCACTTTTTCCTTTGTGATCAGCTGAACACGTAACAGGCTGTTACAGGTGACCCTGTTTCAGGCTACAATCACTTCTGCCACCTCACTTAAACCACCAGTGATGCAGGGTTGGAGAAAAAATTGAAGTGTGAACTTAAAAACAGCTCCTTTTGCTCTGACACCAATATAATACATTCTCTAGTTGCACAAGCTTTCTGCTCAAGCATAGTACTCAGAGTGTCTCCCTAGCTGTCCTGCAGTAATACAGCCTCAAAGGCTTTTCTGGAGTTGTGTGCTCAGTCAACTTGGATACTTTCAGAACCTCTTGAGCACAATGTTTCCTGAAGCACATGAAAGGTTTGTTGCTGTTCTGTACTTGTTTTCTATACTCCATGCACTGCTGCTTTTGCAAATTCTGCCAGAAGTGCTGTTCCTCCTGTGTAATAACTGGCCAGACCTAGAAATTGTTCCTGCTTCTCTTGGTGCCTGTAAGCCATTCTTCAGTTCCTACAGGCATTGCCTAATGGAAATTTCAGGTATTTGATACCGTCTTTTGCTAGTAGATACCGAATTGTGCCTGCTGGGGGTCTGCCAGCCTAAGCGATAAGCTCCCTGCAGAGGTTTTGTACTGTCTGCCCATAACTCACAGGCTGCAGCAGCCCAGCTGTGTGCAGCTGCATACTCCTCATGCAACCCAACAGCCCGGCACATTTGGCACTGAAATGCTGCTGCTGTCTCATGTAAACCAAAGGTTATTGTTCTTAATTTCAAGGTCTAAAAAAGGTTATTGTCCCCAGATGCTCTTGTCAGCCTGTCTCTCAGTGCTATTTGGTTAGATCTGGGTGACTGTCAGTGTAGCTCTCCCTGGACACTTTACTAAATACGACAATTCTCATGTGGTTATACATCACATTTGGGAATCAGGTTTCTTTCCCAGAAATCCATGCGGTTCATTAGCAGTCCGTCTTCTTGCTACAAGATGTTTTCAGGGACTGAAGGCTCTCTTTGGACTTCACTTTACCACATTCTCTGAATTTTCTGTCTTGGTTCCACACTTATTTGAGTCTTTTCTGGGTGTCATTTTGTGACTTGGGGTTGGGTTTTTTAGCTTTTATGAGAATACAACCTGAAAATCCTGCATTATTTTCTCCAGCTGAGAAAATGACTGTGGTTTTAGCTGTTCTCTTGCAGGATGGGAATTCTTGATTTACTATCAGTCATCTGTCCTGGTTTTGGCACACAGTGATACAATACTTCTGGCAAGTCTTCTTGCATTTTCCAGTCTTTTGGTGTGTCTAAATAATAAAACTATTTTTACATTTATAATGCAACTCAATACTACTTACAGTACCTTCTTATTCTGTCACACATGCAAATGTACCACGGGATTTTTTTGTCTTCCTGGACCTTAAGCCTGTAGACAACTGCAGCACTTCAAATCTTTCTGAGTGCTAGAGAAGCATTTTCTTCAAGAAGATACCTTATGCAAGATGTTGCAAGACTAATGGGCAGTTTGCAACTAGGGAAGATGTTGCAGACTTTGAAAACAAGTTAGAAAAATAAGTTATGAAGGTAAATCCAGTAGTTCACAGCATCATCTGTTCAAGTTTTCATCCCACTTTCATCTGCCTTCCACCTCATTGTTTGTGATGAACCTTATATTTCTGCACTTCCTTTGGCAAAAATAGAACATGATATCCTACAGTCTTTTGGACACATAGCATATCCTTCAGAAAAGCACTTTAAGTAAAAATATAATAGGAGCAATTTATAAAGCTGATCAGCAAATTTTCCATGATTTCTAATGCAAAATTTCTTGATCTTACCCCAGATGTTTACACGAGAGTCAGGGGGCAGGGGGAAACCAAACAACTTTTCCAGTGCTGCTTCCAGCAACTGCAAGCTGTGGAGTATAACGGCAAGGTCTTTTTGCATAGGAACATAAAAATGATTAAAGAATAAAGGATTTTTATACAACATCTATCAAACTGGAACAATCATAAACACTTTTATAAACTGCTTGTAAACAAAGAAGGTATTGTATGTTATATTCACACATACAAACGCACTCACACACACTGCCAAAATATTAAACTGAATCTGAGGTGATATTCTCATCTCACTGGCGTATTGTTGAAAATCTCATTGTCTCAAGTATTTTGAATTGATCCCATTCCACACAGCCTTGAACAGAGTATAACAACATCATTTGTTGCCTTGCTCTTCTAGCATTTTGTTTCAATAAGATTAAACTGGTTAGAACACCCTTCCTTTATGCAAATTAATGAGTCAAGAACAAATATGGAAATAAACCTACAACTAAGTGACAAGTAGAAACTTAACTGGCAATTTCAATATATACATTGTGTGGAAAATAGAGGTTGCTTGTCCCTCTTTTCTGAAATTGTCATAGAAGCAAGAGCTATAAACATCCATGTCATTTCAGTGGCATTTCTAGACAGCTGATTTCATCATTAGCTGGAACCATCAGTAAACAATACACTGCTGCTGAGATAATTTTCTGTAACTGTGTAAGTGTGTAGAAAAATACCAGAACAGCACCTTACAAGTAGCGGGCATTTGCTGGGGTCTTTGAAGGCACTTGGGCAATTGGTTAAAGTGCAAAATCTCTCCACACATTCTCTCCTCTGCTTTTCTAACTAGAAGTAGAATAGTGGTAATGCTTCTTCTCTTCATATTTTCTTCCCCATTCTGCTGCTCTCGTTCTTATCCAAGGGCTCCCCAGTAACGTCAAACATTTTAAACAGTTAAAAGGGTTAAGCACCAGTACATGTGAGAGGAAGGACTGATCAGAGTTCAACAACCCTCCCTCCGTGTAGGCTCCAGAACAGCAGTCCTTTGATTTGGGGCAGCGGAGACAGGAGCTGCTTGTCCTCTAAACCCCAAAAAAGCATAGTCGTCACCTGCCAGCACCAGCCTTTTAGGAGCCTGAGTGCAAACAGATACTCACTGTCTTATAGACTCTCCCAAGAAAAAAACAGAGTTAAACATAAAAATCTACACACACGTTGAGTTTCATGTCCTATTACCTGCTGCTTCTCTGTTTCTGTTGTGCAGCCCCATGTGTCAAAAGTAACTAGCACCTGCAGCAGGGTGGCAGTTGCAGTACGGTCAGAGGAGGACAGAATCAAGAAAAGACAAGGTTGTGTGCAGGCTGTGCTCCCACTAACAGAAACATGGAGTAGGCTGCAGCAGATCACCGCAGTGGTTTTGCTGAACCATTTCCCAAAGCAGTGCTAGTGCTGGGTACTACATGCTGGGACGCTCAAGCAGGACTCAAAGCTGCCCACCAGCTTACTCTGCTGTGCACCATTGTTTAGCTTGGCTGTGGCTTCCCCAAAGCTCTCCATCTAGGAAATGGAGAATGCTTTTGCCCTCCTACCTAGCAGTGACGTGATGACGTTGTCTGTCATGTATGAATTCTAGCTCACCACATGCTCAATGCCACAGCTGCTGAACTGGGCACTATTTCTAAGTATTTACAGTTGAATGAATTCACTCTTCAGCCACTTAGTTGTAAGGTGGGGAAAGGACTGCATTTTCGCTCAATGGCCTCTACTAAAGACTGCTGTCAGATTCTCTGTGGCATTAATGCTGTTCACAGTTCTGTTAAAGGCAATTGCAGGGTCCCTGTTTTTCCAGATACTTTTACAGAAGCACAGAAACCCCTGTAGTTAATTCTTTAGATCTTTGTACCATAAAGATGATGCTCAGTTTGCTCGCTTCCTAGCCTCTCTGCTTCTCATACTTCTGACTTTATCCTGCTGGTTTGTTATATCTGGCAGCAGCCAGAACAAATGAACATCTCAAAGACTAAACTTCCACTACTGAAAAACCATTCTTTCTGTGTCTCCTTACTGTCACTGTCACTTTCCTTTCCTTGGATACATTAGCATCCATGACCAGAAATTGCAGAGATGGGCTTATCCACCAGGTCTTCTGCTCTCTGTGTTCCTTCATGTAAAAAGCAAAGACAGAATTTCTTTTTAATTTGACTACCTTTTCTTTTCCTGAACCCCTTCCCACCTTACCCATAGCAGCTCCTGCTGTTAGAAACCATCCTCATTATCCCTCTAGGGTCAATGCCCAAAGTTCCCTCTGGCTGTGTGAATCAGGGCTATTTAACTCTCAGTTTTGTCACTTGTTCTTGTTGTCTTTGAAAAGAAAGTACAAATACCTTCCTTATTTCCCAGCTGGCCATGGATCCATGCCATAGCATTACCCTTTGGAGCTCTTAGATGAGCTCCTTTAGCTCACACTCGCTCCAGCCTTGCAGCTGTGCCCTTTCTTAGAGCTGCTTTGGAGATCTCCCCCCCAAACAACCGAATCTTGCCTTTGGTCCTTTCTCCTCTTAGCAAATAACTGACATCTAAGTGGCTGTTTTCTGACTTTTTCTGATTCTGAAATCTAGGGAAATTGTGTTTATGTGAATTTATTCAATAAGGTGAGACCTATGTTCTGACATTGCTTGCAATTTCTTTTGCAGGGGATTTTTCTGAGCTTACAGTAAACCCAATTTCAAGGGTCAACTTTTATTTAAAAAGTCTCCTACTGTTGTTTATATTTTAACCACTGTGCTAACTAATACAGCTTGACTCTGAAATAAGATCTGATAAACTTCCACCTACCGTAGGCCTCACAGTGGTCAAATAAATGAGAACAAACACCTCAAGACCAGAACTGGGGAAAGATTTAGACACTGTGTGGATTTATGAGGGAAAAGAGGAAAGCACGAAAAGGCACAAAAGGAGAGAGATAAATCTTCAGTTTACAAGAGATCCTTTCAAACATAGTGCCTTGAGAGGTCACATTCTTGTCACAAGACAGCAGTAAGGAATGCCAGTCTGGCAGAAGAAAGACACTTCTCCTGTTTTGACATTTTCTTGTGGAGAACGTATAGAATGAGCATTTTTGTACCAGGAACAATTGCTGACAATATCCCCAAGTCCAGTATTCCAAGATCAGATCCATTAAGACAGAGAGGAATAACAATTCTCCAAAATATGCATTGTCATCTTTGAAAGAAATGGCAATATCAGTTTTCTTTCTTTTCGTCAGAAATAAGTAAGGACCATCCACACTGAAGTAGGTGCATTTTAACCAGGTTCAAGGCAACAAGACTGAGAGAAGAATCAGACCCAAGCCTAAAAGTGGCAACTGCTACAGATCTGAAGGAGTGTATGCAGACCTTTAACATAAGGAAAGCTTGCAAAAGCATACTTACTTACATGCCACATGCTGATATTCTTAAACTGTCCTGGACACAGGACACACCTTTGGCTACAAAATTAGCTTCTTTGGTTTTGAAAACCTGTAGGAAAAGCTGAACTGATTAAAATATCTAAACCATCATGTTTATCAAAGAGTTTAATAAACTCACTGAGAACTCAAGACTTTTCAAACCTCTCCCATGCAGGAGAAACAGCAGCTTGTAACCCACATGCACAGATTTTTTCTTATACTTTAACAACCAGACATGTACCATAGCACAGTAACCCAGCAAATACCCCAGTGGAAATGGAAGATACAGAGGGATGGGGAAGATGCCAGAGGTGCTGTGGAGTGAAGGGCTGTGCAGAAAACAAATTTTGCATTGGAGTAAAGAAAAAACCCACCGTCTGATAACATCTGATGGGAAGGAGGCACAGGGATTGGCAAGCAGATGCTGGCAGTGGCTGGGGTAAAGAGAGTGGCCCAGGGAGTCAGGGGATGCAGAGCAGGACAGAGGAAACCCAGGTTGTGGAGTGAGAATTGAAAATGTGGTTAAGATTGTTAAAAATGTGTGGCTAATTGCACAGTATCCAACCCCTTCTCTCTGTCACCCTTCAAATGTTCCCCTGAGCTGAATCCACCTCCCACCATCTCCTCTCTTGGGCCCATCTGCTTTGTCTCCCTGTCCTGGTGTGAGAGGTCTGCAAGACTCTACAGATATCCCACACTTTGATGCATTAGAACATCTTCAGGTACAGAAGACAACTGGATAACATGGTATTAGAGCACCCTACAGAAGAAAAATAGCACAGGACTACAATCAGGATCAGCTCTAGATTTTTCACATAATCTGTAAAATAGCAGCTACTCTGGTTGCCATACTAGAACACCTCTCTGATGTATTTACTCTGCACCCGTAGCTTTATATCAAGCCCATATTACAGTGCAATTTCCACTTAAAGTAAGCAGGACAATAGTGAAGTGGATAGGCTCACTAGTTTTTAGAAGGAACTCATGATTCTATGAGCTTTTTACCTTCAATTGCAGAGACAACTGCATGAGCCAGCAGCACCCACTCAAAACTGTTTTCCTCATCCAATATTTAGACCCCTCCGGCCTCTGGTGAGTCACTCACACATTTGATTGATTCCACAAGTTGTTTTGAAGCAACAGCAGTGACCTAACATGCAAGAGAAGCCATGAAATGGTGCTGCAGTGCAACATTTCCAAGGCAAAGGCCACTTGGGAAATGCAGAGTGAGCTGATGTTGAAATCAGGATAACACATGGATGAGCAAAGTCTGACACCCTCACTGGATGAGTTTATGCATGCAGTGTGAGGTTAAATGTCTGGTAAGGAAGAACACTAAATAGCTGTCTATGTGTCTTAAACTTGAAGATATGTTGTTGAACTAAAATGAATTCTAAGCCTTACTCCCAAATAGAAGAAAAAAAGAAAAGACTAGCTCAAAGCAATATAGGGGAAAAGGAATTCTTTAATAAAAAAAAAGTAAAATTCAACTATTTTACAGAGCTAATATTATCTAGATTTGATAATCGTGCTTACCCTGAGATTAAATGGGTAATTGGTCCTTATAAATCTATACACGTAAGCATGGCTGAAATTGCCATTGGGATTCTAGTGTCAGAAGAAATTCAAGTTGTGCCTGGACACATGATTTCCTATGCTTTCCAGCAACATCATTCCTGTCTATTCTCTAACAAAGAAAGACCTAACCATTTGAGAATAAAGCATGCCCCACAAAACAAAAGAGTACCTTCAGATTTCCCAGCATCCAGTACAAATGATTGAGTCCGATTTGGTAATCCATCCAATTCAAGGTTGGTTCAATGGCCACACCACGGCAAAGGGGGTCACAGCATGGGAGAATGATTAACTTAATCCTCCTGCCTTGTTTGTTTGATGCTGCCTCACTCCACTGCAAGTCAATAAAACTTTGTGCACGGACACACACAACTTCCAGCACCTGCCAGCTGGGCCAAAATGGGGATTAGCAGAGCTGCCTTTCTCTTTCTTTTCTTGCTCAGCTCAGGTAAGAGTCCTTTGCCTTCCGCTTGCCTGGGTGACATGGGGATCAAGGGCTTGCAAGATCCATTTGATGAAGGTGGGACCCCGAATCCCTGTTTCATCATTTACCTGGATGATGATGGATTTGGGGCTTCCTGGCCAGAGAGTTGCCGTTGAACAACAACTGTGCTGTGAACAACCACAAGAGCTGTGATTGCTCCAGTGTTGTATTCGTTAAAGACACCAGAAGAGCAACAGCTTTGGGGAACAAATGGCTCCCGGCAAACATGCCCCATGGCCAGAAATGGAGGTGCCCTTGGAAATCATCCTGCCCAGGGCTTGCTACAAACACATGGCTGCCTCTGGTTTCAGCAGCCTTTTATCCAAGGGTTGTTTCTTTTTTTCTGTTACTGCCAAGTGTTGTGATCTTTATTTTGATTGTTTTGAAATTTGTAAATGCATTGCAAAAAATAAAATCACAAAAAAAAGGAAAAGTTGTTTTACACACTACAGTTTCAGTCTTTCATAGCCATAATCTTAACAGGAAAGTTTTCATACCATGTGATAGAGAGGCCAAAATCTGGTCAGTGTTAGTTTCTGCCGTATTTTTGGTGCTGCAAGACTATTTTTGTGGAAGATAGTACAAAATAATTTGTAACACACAGAACTGAGTAAGGCTCTTTACATATATCTTTTTGGATTCAGTAGATTGTAACTCTTACAGAATTTTCGAATAAATATTCTCTATCCTGAATACTTTAAACTTCAATGAACTAGGCAATTCATATGGCTGAGCTTCTTTCAGGCCTTCTGTATAACTACACAGCTTGTTGTGATTGCAGTTAAAAATGTAGCTATGAGTTTATCAACATATAAAAAAAACCCAATAAAATACAAAAGAATTTTACATACGTATTTTTAAAATATTAAAAGTTAACAGTTAGAAAAACATTTGGGTAGATTATAGCTAGAAATAGTAGACACATGCCTAAGCTTAAAAAATTATAGATATTATGTAATGTTAAGAATTATCATCTTAATTTAAATGCTAGTTGCTAAGTCATGTTGTTGCAGAATAACAGCCTCATTCAAATCAAATACATTTCTCAAATAAATAAGAATTTTATACAGGGGAGGAAATTACAGGATTTGGGGGGTTGTCTGCAATATTCTGCTTTTGTTTGCAAATCCTTTATCAAATGGCAGTAAATATTTGCATTTCTGAATAAGGCAGTAATGCATCTAACACTGAAAAATCCCATAGACATAGGAAAAATGGTAGCAAGAAAATGTACTGCATTTTTATCCAGTTTGCATATGTTTCTGTGGGTTTTTTTTCTTAAAGTATTATGCCCTGCCATGTAATTACAACAGAAAAGGGTGGAAAATATTTTCATAACCCAAACCAATTACGACCCTTTCAATATTTTAAAAATCAAATGCCATAATTATAATGACAATATTATTGCAAAGTGTCAAAATGGAAGAGAATAAACATCATATGGAATGAAGCTGTACCATAATAGGAATTCTTTACTTGTATTTCTTGTCCTTGTGGAGGGCATTTCAGCATCCCTATGATATTGTTTTAACCTAGTTTAATGTTTTCTTTCAAAACTTTTTTCTTCTTAATGTCATTTTTGTTTTGAAATAACTAGTGGAATCAGTGATTCCTGTGCCTGCCATGTGAAATTTTATGGTATCATTTTTCACTTTATCTTTTTTTTTTTAATCAACTGTCTTCTTCTTTCATGCATATTGTTTCATGCAACTGTCAACCCTTGGGGCCAAACTCCTCCCTAGTTTACATGTAGAAAAAAACTTGCAGTGACTTCTCTGGATTTGCAATGGTATGGGAGGAAGCATAATTTGGCATTTGTGCCTATTGTATCAGTTCCATCTTATAGCTGCAAAATTATCTTAGAGAAAATGAAGTTCAGTAAGGTCCTGCAGCTGGGGAGGAACAGCCCCCTGCACCAGTACAGGCTGGGGCTGACCTGCTGGAAGGCAGCTCTGTGCAGAAGGACCTGGGAGCCCTGGTGGACAGCAAGTTGCCCACGAGCCTGCAGTGTGCCCTGGTGTCCAAGGCCAGTGGGATCCTGGGGGGCATGAGGAGGAGTGTGACCGTCTTCACCTTGAGGAAGGTGATGCCCCTGCTCTGCTCTGCCCCAGTGAGGCCCCTTCTGGAGTGCTGTGTCCAGTTCTGGGCTGCCCAGTTCAAGAGAGACAAGGAACTACTGAAGAGGGTCCAGTGGAGGGCTGCAAAGATGATGAGGACATTGGAGCATCTCCCTTATGAGGAGAGGCTGAGAGAGCTGGGCCTTTTCAGCCTGGAGAAGGGAAGACTGAGAGAGGATCTTATCAATGTGTACAGATATCTTAAGGGCAGGTGTCAAGAGGACAAGAGGATGGGAACAGGCTCTTTTCAGTAGTACCTCGCAACAGGACACGGGGCAATAGGCATGAGCTGTAACACAGGACTTTCCATCTGACTATGAGGAAGATCTTCTTTACCTTAAGTGTGAGAGGGCACTGGAACAGGCTGCCCAGAGACGGTGTGGAGTCTCCTTCTCTGGAAACATTCAAAACCCACATGGACATGACTCTGTGGAACCTGCTGTAGATGAACCTGCTATAGCAGGGGGTTGGACTAGATGGTCTCCAGAGGTCCCCTTCAAACCCTGACCATTCTGTGATTCTGTATAATACTCAACTGCAGGCTGAGCTAGCACTCAGGTGAAGGAATTTGACTGTACCAGGAGGCATGTGAACCTGCCTCACATTTCAAAAGAGTGTTACTGAGGAAAGGGAGGAGTAGTTGACTTCCTCAGCCTTTAAGAGATTTCACTGAACATCTCTGTGGAGCCTCCCAGTCACAGGCTGAGGGTCTGACCTGCATGAGGCTGCTTTCAGTCCCTTCTGCTGGCACTGGGCTATGGCTGAGAAAGAGAAGGGTCAGCAAAAGCTGAAGAAAGAAGTCCCTCTCTTCAGCATGGCTGCCTTGCAAGAGAGGGAAGCCAGGGCCTGGTTCATTCCCTGTATGCCTTCAATCCAGCAACTGCGTAAGGCTGGGCACAAAAGTGGGGCACAGAGCAGGACTGAGATGTATCACCAAGACCATGGGCCGACTGTCTGTCTGGGGCTGAAACCATACAGAACAGGTAACTCCCAGAGCCAAACATTTGTCAGTAGAGATATATGCTTGTCTGATAAAGAAACTGTAAAAATCACAGGGCTCATGCAACTCTCTGACCCTGCAGCTGGAAGTTATGAAAGTCACAGCGCTGTGAACTGTAGCTAAGCATTGAGAGACTGCACAGCTGTAACGGAGAGAGAAAATACTGAATGGCAAAGTCCTTTACAAGAAGGATTGTACTTGAACATTTTGGAGTTTACTCTTAAACATAGCTGTACTTTTTAGTATCCTATGTTTTTCACATGCAGCTATAGCCCAGAGGTTGTTAGGGGAATTTATTCATCAGTTTCATGTCTTGTGCTAATTCACTGCAATGGAGGGCAACATACACTACCTTGATTATTTAAGTAAGTTCAATACAGAGTTATTACAAAAATGGTAAATTGGATATGAGCACAGTGATAAGCTCATGTCTTGTTTAAGGATGGCTTGTTTCTTGCAAGAGTAAGAGCACTGAAAAGAGGCAGCTATGGGGTGGCTGATAAAAGTGAAGTTGTTCCATGTGGGTAGATACCAGCAATGGACAAGCATTGTTTCACATCCTTCTTGAGTCCCATTTCTCCACTTTCCCCAAAATATGGGTGACCAGTATTTTCTTTCTGAAACACTCCTTTTTTCCTTTTTTTTGCTCCTTGGGTCATCTTCTCTGTTCCCATATTGTACACCCTAGGTTTGTGCTACCTGTTACGACTTTCAGAATGGTGCAAAGCGCTGTTCAAGCCACTTCTCTGTCCTGCCTTACATTGAGTTTTCGGTGATGCTGCCCTTTACCATACTAGGAAAGAAAGATTTACCCATATTTTGTCATCATTCATCCAATTATTCCAGAAATTAAATTAAATTATGATGCTACTCAACTAGGAGACAAAGAATTTAACATGAAAGCTTGAAATAAATCATATCAGTATTCATATTTTTACCTTTCCTTCTTTTTCCTTTTAGTGCAAGGAGACATACTAGACAGCTATGTGAGAACAGAGGGAGCTTGGCTACTCAACCCAAAGAAAGAAGTTTATAGGACTAATAGTAAAGAAGAATGTGCTGAGCGATGTGAAGCCGAAAGTAAATTTACTTGCAGGTAATTTCCACTGGTTCCCATATGTATCTTTCACTGCAGATGATGGAGCAGTCTGCCTTATTTATCAGCAGTCTGAACTTTTGAGGGATTTCTTAGGAGTATGTGTGTCTGAGATTTGCTGGAAAACCAAAAGATGCATGGAAACAAAATGCCTGGGATGAAGACAATAGAAACAGAGAAATTAAGCAAATTATGTTGAATTTGTATTAGAAAACTTCCTGATATCTTAATCCACAGCTTGGCACACTCTAGACCAACTTGACATGGTTTTATCAATGCTCTTGCACTCATTTTGCAAGAGTCATAATTAATTGTTTGGAAATTTAGGATAGCAATAATAGCATTGCTTATGTCCCTTGCATTACCTATTATCTTGCATATACATCCATTCTGAATTTTACTAGAATTTGGACTTAACATAACTTCTATTTACTTTGAGAAAGAGGTGGCCATCTAAACCTTACTTCCTACTTCCAGCCAAGCCCTCTCTCTGCATTTGCATTTAACCAGGCCCAGGGGGGCTAAAAAAACATGAAAGATGTCATCTAGTCTGTACCACTGGCCTTTGCCCAGGTTCCTGCCTCAGGGGAACCCATTGCTTTGAGCCTAAGGCTTCTGAGCCTCCTGCACCAAAGCTTCAGAGCCCATTGAGCTTCAGAAGTGCAGCAGGCAATGAGAGTAATGAGGAATGAGATCCATTATTGTGGTGGGATGCAGTCCTCACATACGAGTCAGGGAGGTTTTCTCTTCTAATCTTCTTGAGTTCTTGATCTATAGCTTCTGCATCATACCTTTTTGAACTCAGCAGACTGGCTGCGGGGCTGTTTCCACCATTTACTTCTCCATCAGGCTTTTATTCAAGGCAGGGGTACCCTGGCGTTGACTTTCTAAATGTGTTTTGTAACTTTGTGTTTTAAATCAGAAGGGAAAATGAGATTTATTTTACAGAGGTGTAACCCTGAAGGATGACAGGGATTTGCTGACTGAGAGTGTGGAGTACCACCCCATTCTTTTTGATCTGACTCCCCTCTCTGAAAACCACAACTAGAGGACAGAGCTTCAGTAGTACTTGGCTTAGCAGGGCAGGGAGGAAGGCAGAGGGCAGGTCTGTATATTCAGATTACCTGTTTACAGTTTGCAGAGGATTATTGTTCCCTTTTGAGGCATATTCTGACCCAGCATCGTTCCTTAGCCTCTGCCTCAGGTCTAGCCTACCATCACCTGGCACTAGAATAATATCAAGGCCTTTTGTCCTTGCCTCCCTAATCAATTATGTGAGACCGATTACAATCAATAAAGAAGAGATGCTATCTGGCAGGGAAGGGTCTGGGGGAGGAAAGGTAAACATTAGGCAGAGCTTTAAGACAAGGCCAGCACTACAGCACCCTCACATTAGTGCTCAGACCAATATGTTCATACCAATACTTCAGACTTGTTATTCCACTTTAGCAGTGTGTTGGACCATGCTCATTAGCTACATCCTTACTTATAAATTTAACATTATTGAGAGCTGGGCTTGGATCAGGGTGAACAGACCCCAGTGTAGTTTTGTCCCAGGACAACCAGCACCCCCCCAGACAAGTCATAGACATAGTTGCCAGCAGTAAGTCCAGATGTGATCCCTCTCCTTTGAGGAGAGGTTGTGTGGATTTACAGGTACAGGCACACAGACCATGCTAGTTGGTTGCAGGGCTACAGAATGGGCTTTGTCAGCATTTGCTTTCTTGGTATAGACGTGCTTACTGAATGCCATGTTGCTATTGCTGCTTTTTTTTTTTTTTTTTTTTTTTTTTTTGTTCAGAAAAGCCAATTGTAGAAATTACTTAGCCTGTCAGGAGTTTTCCTTAGATGCTGTTGCAAAGGTTACACCATCCACTCCAGTTTTGCAGACTTACAGCCTAAGCAATTGCTGAAAAGAGAAATGGCAGTGTTTTCCAAAGCACTTACATTGCTTCACGTATGATGACTCAGAACAGTTATTGCAAAATAATTTAAGGTTCTGCCTTGTTGTGTTTTACTTTTTCCTTGGTAACTGCTGAATTCTGTAGAATAACTTGCTCCTTGAACGACCGCTATTTTTTTTTAAATAAGGCGGATATATCCTCTTCAGTATGTTCTCTGGTGTCTCTGGCACATCATAAACCTCCTTTTTTATCCCTTGTCATAATTTGTTCATGTAGTTCCCTTCCAACCTAAGCTTGGTATGACAACTTAGGAGTCAAAGTTACCACTGAAAACGGGAGCTGCAATACTCAATGATTTGTGAAACATCACTCAATGTTAAATATCACTGAAGTGCAGTGTCTGCTAAAATTATAATTTTATGTATTTATTTGCATATATAAATAAATAAAATCTATATAAATATATATTCTGAATACTAGAAAAGGTGTTCAAGAAAATAATGCACATATTCAGCTATTATTTCTTATATTGCTCTCTCCTCTTAATTTCAACAGGGCCTTTTTATTCACGAGTAAAGACCAACAGTGTTTAACATTGGCTGAGAACACGAAAACAGCAGTGATATTCAGAAGAACAAATGCAGTACTTTATGAAAAAAGAAGTATGTCTATGTCTATGCCTTTTTAATATTATTTCACTGAGTTATGCTTTCCAGTGGGACTCACATAACCCTATTGACAATGTGGGCTAAGCCTTCACTGGGTCAGATGAAGTGAACAGGTCAGTCCTTACCTAACACCTGTTTTTCGCCACATTGCTCGTATAGTGGTACCATTTTTCCCCCTCAGATTAGTGCTCCAGCATCTTTCCTGCTCCCTAAATCCTAGGGTCCACAGGCAGAAAAGAGCACTGTTGCTCAGGGAATGCAGAAGATGCTGGGACTCATGGAGATGGTAAAGGACCCTTCCCTCCTCTCCTTTTGAACTAACCAATAACCTATGGCTGCATCTTCTCTATCTCTGCTGAGGGTTCTAGGGGGAACTACTTGTGTTGGCAATGGTTTCTGAGACAGACCTTTTCCCACAGAAAAACTGATGGAAACTACCAAATAATTTCATTTGTATCACCAAAGAAAATTCACAGTTTACTTGGCTGGGACTCAAATCAGTTTTATATTAGTTGCACATGTTGTCAGGAGTATTAGAGTGTTAATTGTGCTTAAGATTAAAATGATCTATTTTTGTAGTATTTTTATCTCGTTATATGATGCTTGTGCTCTTCAGTTAATGCATTTGGTGAAACTTTTATCCTAATTAATATTTTTATGGTACAACTAATTGACACGGTGAATTATTGTATTCTCCTTTTGTACATGCTTTGTTTCTGATCATTCTTGTCATAGGTGAGAATTGACTGAAGTGTATTTGATCTCCTTGCTGAAAATAGGAAGTTTGCCCTTAAGAAATGGCAAATATCCAGTTTTTAATCATATCTTTTAAAAATCTACCACCTTATGCCAGATACAGACAAACAATTGGGTTTTAAGACTATTTTTTGATTACATAATCAAGCATGGAACACTTGCTATATACAGGGAAGAAGGAATGTGTTTTATTTTTAATGTAACATAAGTTTCATTGTGTTGTTCTCTGATTTCAGTAATACACAAGGGAGAACTAATCTTACTGATCATTTAGACATAAGATAATGTGGTAAACTTTAAATAGAATTATTACTGTTCTGTGTTAGATGACTTCATGAACATTGCCTTTCACCATTTGCTGATTTGTAACTTTTAAAAAAATATTAATGCATTTAAAAATATTCAGAAACTGGAAACTATAGTATCTACCAATAAGTTGGTGTCCTTCAACAAAGAAAGGTGCATGAAAAGGAAAAATGAACCTGGTTCTCAGCTGCTGCAAATCATGCAGTGGTTTCAACCGGACAGTTTCTAATAAAATGTCAAGAATCACAATAACTAGACTGTAAATACCAATAAGCTCCAGAAAGCTGCATCCTTACTCCTCTGTTGATCTGCAAAGACTTGTAGGATAATATAATGCTATGTGTATAACACCTGCAAGAAGGTTTTATGTAGTAGTTCAATCGCTTTAGCTGGATTGCAGCTGAGTATGCAAATGAGATTTTGTTCAGACATTGTGGATATAAGAAAAATATTTTTTCACAGGGAGGGTGGGTAAGCATCAGACTACATTGAACAGAAAGGCTGCAGAGCCTCCACGCTTGCAGATATTGACTGGACAAAGCTCTAAGCAGTCTCAGCCAGCTCAGAAGCTGGCCATGCATTTTATGGGGATTTGGATCAAAGACCACTGAGGGCCCTTTTCAGTCTGATATTTTCTGAAGCCTATAGCCAGCTGCCTTTTTTTGTATATGTAACTGGTAGGTTATTTAATGTTCAGAATGTAAGATTTTTTTATTATATCCAGAAGCTGGTGGGAATTTCCCTGAATCATGATTAACTCATGCTAAGAAATCTTCTGTAGTTCCTATTAGAAAGAAAAACTGAACGGATCAATTGGCAAGTAATGAAATTTAAAGACCGATCAACTAACTTACATGTAAGCAATCCTTACTGACTTTGCTTCAGTACTGTGACCAGGGGCTAGGCTGTGATTCTGATTTATTTTTGAGCCATCCCTTAGATTTGCTGAGGTTAGAACCTTGATGTGAGTCCTGCAATATTCAGTGAGGATTTGTTACTGCATCCTTCTAAGGCTTTTGAGGTCACAGCCATGGATTTTAGTTTCTTGAAAAACAGAACCCCATCAGGAAAGGTGTGAAAAACTGTAGTTCTACCTAATAGGAATGTCAAAAAATTGTGTATCTACCTACAGAAAACAAAAGACGGACCTAGGTGTCATGAATATCAAACCTGCACCCTGTTGTGTATGTCTCAGATAATTTCTCTGTTGCTCAGCTCTTCATTTGCAGAGAGTCTCAAATAATTACATGCCCATTCTAATGATAACATCCGATTAATCTATTGTTACAGAACAGAGTGGAAAATGTAGCTTTTACCTAAGCAGATCACACCACTTTCCTCAGCAGCTGCTGCTGTCCTGATACTACAAGGAAATTCCTTTCACATGTCCAGATGCTTTTGCAATACTATCACTGAAAGCAACGTTAATTTTTTCAGTTGAAGCAATTACTTGATGAGAGCTAATTGCTCTTTATCACTGCATTCAAAGAAAACTATGACAATTCATATAAAATTCAGTTTTTAAAATTATTTTTTTAATGGTACGTGCTATAAAAGAGAAAGTTACCCTTCCCTGACTTACAGAAAAAGTAATAAGAAATTAAGCTAGCATTTGGGAATTTTTATCCATGTAGTTGTTTGTAAATAGTTAACCCAAGGAACATGGGTTGAGTTTGGGGATCAAAGTTAGTTATGTGTCGTCAGACAGAAAAAAGCCTAAAGGTTATATAAACGGTCAAAAGTTTATGCAAACAAAAAGAGTCAGTGCTTGAGTGATTCAATGTTCAGTTACTGAGGTATTTAATGTTAATTTATTGCAAAATTGTTTGAGGATCCAAATGGCTTCCAGCTAAAGTTTCTAGAGTAAACTCGCCCACATATACATACATCGAAATAAAGATGTGCTTAAAGGTACATCTATAAATCCAGATCTAAACTGCCTATCATCCCACAGAAGAGCTGGACTTTATTTCAGATGCAAATACTAGTTTCTTTCATTTTGACAAGACAGACCTGTGTAAAATGGTATTATTACTCCAGATTTATGTTAATTTCCCACTTGTATGTCAGCTTTGGCATAAATTTGATGCTGAGAAAAGCTGATGCAAAACTGCACCTCCACGAATACCTGATTTGGACACACCTTAAAGACGCTGAGACAAGCCAGGTCACAACCTAAAGGACGGATTGCTTCATTGCAGCTAGGAAGAAGGAACTGGTTGATGAAATATGCCCTGTGCATAGAGAAGTGTTAAATGAGTTTTCTGCTTAGTTTTCCAAGCCAGAGGAGACGTTACTTGACAGTGACTGTCCCTAAACTGCAGATATAGAAACTCTGAGGGAATGTGCCAAGATCAGAATTCCTTTGGCCTTGCCTTGGCAGAGTCACACCTTGTAAACCTGCTGTTCTCTCACAATCAAAACTCTTTGCTAGGAAAGGCGTTTCTTCAGTCCTCCCAGGAAAATGTTAGAGGTTGCAATGGGGAGATGGTTGCTCCCTCCTCCTGGGAAAAAAAATACAACATTGAGCTTTCAATTCTTACTTAATTTGAGGATTAATAATCTGGAACAATGTAATGTTTTTAAGCTTACCAATACAAACCCCAGGTTTATCCAACATTAAAATTTCCCTCAACTTATATAAAGACAAGATTTCATTGCTAATTCTTTCACTCTTTTTTTTTTTTTTTTTTATAAAGGTACTACTAAGTTCCAAAATCTAAAAGCATAAAACCATATTTAATATGTACCCTCAAACCACTATCCATTTTATCTTGGACAGCAGAGAGTCATTGTTTTAGCATACCATGAATTATTTAAATCTCATTCATCATGTGGTGAATGTCAATAAAACAATGTAATCCACATTGATATGAATTGAAAAATAATTGCTTATTTAAAGTTGTAAAATGCTATGTGTACACATCTATGATTCTGTCCTGTTATCTTCTTCAGCTGAATTCAGGTGGCTTTCTTTTAAAGTTTGATTTCAATTACTGTCCATAACTTTAATAACATCATAGGAGGCAATGAAAAAAAGAATGTGTTTCTATTTTGTTAAAGTGCATATTTAAATTTTAAAAGCATGTTTTATTACTTAAATCTACAATAGCATGTTCTCAAAAGAACCAGGTTGTTACACTTTTGTCTCCAGAATTCTGGTTTTTGGAAATTGTTGGCTTTCACATAGATTTTTTAATGCTAATTAATTCAACTTAGATGTCAGATAACTAGTAGGTTTTTGCAACATGAGCTGTCTATTTTTGATGGCATAAGAAAGTTGAAATATGTCCAAATGTATTTAAATATATTAGCATGAAAAAGAATTTTGTATATGCTAAAATCTAATGGATATGTCATGATACTGATTAATTAAGCACATGTCATTTCAGTTTATCTTCTAGAATGCAAGGAGGGAAAAGGAGTCAATTACAGAGGAACAGAAGCCAAAACTCAGAAAGGTGTGCCATGCCAGAAGTGGGCTGATACTGTCCCACATAAACCAAAGTAAGGCCTTTTCATATATGTTTATAAGGTTTTGTGAAATTTTTCTAAGCCATTTATACATGCTAAGTAGACATAACCAATTTGCTTGGTGTTCAACATCTTCTTATAAAATATTTTTTTACAGTTATCTAGAATAAGGCAATTCTCTAATCTGCCTTGTTACTCAGAGACCTGCAATTGAAGGGTCTTTTATTGAAATTATTGAAATCAATACAGACATTATCAATATTGGCAGTTGCATTTGATTGAGCAATTAATTACATGAGCAAGCTAGACAGGAAAGCACTTGGTTCTGCTGAAATACAAATTTTCCATTAATCTCACCAGGGCAAGAACTTCTCTTAGATAAAGGTATGACATGTGGCAGATGAGATAGACGTACATTGCTTTATCAGTGAATCCACAATTAACAGGGCAGTATTTCTTGTATTTAATGAAAAACACCCAAGTGAGTTTATTTAGTAACCTCCTATTGAGAAGGCATAGCACTCAGGTTACAGAGAACTTGCACATTTCAGCAAGTGTCTTTTCATTACATCTCCCAGGGAATACGTCCCAGGGGAGAATTTTCTCTACATGCTACGTGGTACCTTGGCTGAGCAAAAATTACTTGAAACTATACAGCTGGAGTAAATGCAAGTATTAAAGACATGACTGGCCTTAGAGGTACCATATTTCCTGAAGTCTATAGCTATGGCACTTCTAACACTTCAGCAATGTCACAGTAGCAATTAGAAGACTTCTGAACACCACCTACAAAATGCTCTTTAGATAAAGATTTAATTTGTAGAGTTCTCAGCTCAACAGCTGGGACACTCTCCTTATTCTCTAACCGCGTTTAAACTCTGTTCCAGTTACACACCTGAAAAATATCCCAATGTGGGACTGGAGGAGAACTACTGCAGAAATCCTGATGGGGATGAACGTGGACCCTGGTGTTACACAACAGATCCTGCTACCAGATTTGATTACTGTAACATCCCAGAGTGTGAAGGTCAGGATATATATACTGATTTCTTTCCCTTTTTGGAAGATGTGTTCAAGAATGTGAAATTATTCAGATACTTAAATTTTTAATTGAGTATTTGTTCCAGACTTGAGTTTAGTTCAGCCTGAAACTTTCCAATTAAATTTTCAGCACCAACAAGGAAGATATCAGAAAACCCCCCAAAACAGCTATACAAAGTCTTTTTTTTTCCCTAGATAAAAAGAATGATACATGAGTGTATTCACATATGATAAGCCTGGAATTGAACTAAATGACAGTTGCCAGTGCAAAACTCAATATAACATGACAGCAGCAAGGCACAGATTTTCAAGTATAGCTTAGTAGTTTTAATTTAGCTTTTAAAAAAAACGCAGTCCATAAAGTTGGTTTTTTTTAAATCGAATACCATCATAGAATGGTTTGGGTTGGAAGGGACCTTAAAGATCATCTAGTTCCATCCCCCATGCCATGGGCAGGGACATCTTCAAGTGGGCCAGGTTGCTTAAAGCCCCATCCAACCTGGCCTTGGACACTTCCAGGGATGGGGCATCCACAGCTTCTCCGGGCAACCTGTTCCAGTGCTTCATCACCCTCACAGTAAAGAATTTCTTCCTAATATATCATCTAAATTTATCTTCTTTCAGTTTAAAGCTATTACCCCTTGTCCTATTATATACTATATAATGTAATCAACTATAAATGTAACCAACCATTGAAGTCACCTTGCTAAGAAAAATAAGCTTTTGCTTCACCAAAAAAAGACTGTCCTTCAGCCTTGTGCTCTGATCAGGCTCTTGAGTTTCATGTGAGATGACTATGAGTGTTTACAGACCAGTTCTTCAGGGACTTTCTGTCTCTTGTTCTCATTCTGCCTTACTCCTACAGTAGAGTGTATGCACTGCAGTGGAGAAAACTACCACGGAGTAGTTGCAACAACAACATCTGGGCTTGAGTGCCAGCGCTGGGACTCCCAGCAACCTCACTCTCATGGATACCTCCCAGAAAAGTGAGTCAGACTCTGTGATGGGTGGTTTGTTGCCAACAATGGCCTGAAGACCATCCTGCCCCAGACAGGGTAACCATTACAGATTAGTGACATCTTTTAAAAATTATTTTTCCTGTTCAGTTTTCCAGAGAAGGATCTGAAGATGAATTATTGCCGTAATCCTGATGGTGAACCTCGGCCGTGGTGTTTCACTACCAGTCTGACTAAACGCTGGGAATACTGTGACATTCCTCGTTGCAGTGAGTCTGACTTCTAGACCTCTAGATGTTGCAGCACTAGCAAACTAGTAGGCTACAACAAGGCTTTTACCATCCCATACCAGGTTAACTTAAATAAGTAGTTCCCATGCCTTGCCCCAGCACAGCCACCGATCCCCCACAAGGTTTCAAAAGTTCATCTACTGTCTGTGCTGTTTCTTCATACTCTTCAGGCCAGTCCACCCTGCTTCTTGCCTCTGCTGCATCCTTCATTGTCTCACCTACATCCAGGGCAGGCGGGCGGGCGGGCAGGCAGGCTGGCATACTCTCTCTCTCTCCTCCCTCTGCTTCCCCCAGGCCTCTCATCATTAGCTGCTCCTTTTCCATACCTCTTAGAGCTATTTAACTACTTAACAGAACCAGCCACAGCTGCACCTTATCCACATCAGCCAACCCACCACCCCTGAAGGAAGCCCACAGCTGTATACTATCAACGTTAATTAACCTGCCTTCATTCCTCTATAATTCCTCTACATCTAGACAGCTTCTATTCAGAGTGATGCAAGGAGCTAGAACAAACAGAAGAGGCCTCAAAGATAAAAGAAAGAATAAAAGACTGCTGTAATGTATCTCAAAGAAAAAAACAAACAAACTAGACATGTCTGTCATAGGCATTTCTAATGGTTTTGCCTGGAGCACACGTCCATTCCTTGATGTGGTTTTCCATGACTAGGCCTTTCAGTGGTTATGATGTTTCTTCTGATGTTCCTCTTTTGATGTCAGAAAGTTCCACTCCTCTTGAAAATCTTTTGGCTTTTGTTTTGCTCTTCCAATTTGATTTTCCACCTTTTCAATTTCCTTTTCCCCAAAAAGCCTGTCCTTGCCACAATACTTCTCCTTGAGGCTTCTCACATCTCACCCTTGCTATCTCTAACTCTCACCAGTTAGAGTACATCTCTTTTATATCTGCCCCTATGTCCGTACCTATCACTGATGGGCCTGCTACTTTCACCCCAGTGAAAGTATTGCCAATTGCTCCCTTTCCAGCTTTGTTCTGATGGGGCTGCTAGCGCTCAGTTGTGTTGTACCCTGGCTGCTCTAAAGGGGCAGACGCAAATGTCCTTCTGGCAGCCTGACTGCTTGTGAAGATGTTGAAAAGGAAGAAAGTGAAGTTATTTTTAGATATTTTCTCTACTTTTGGACTTTCCAAACATTTTGATATTTAAATCTTACCTGCAAAGAAAGCTAAAAAGCCTGCTTAATTATAAAGTTCAAAGGGGTTTTGGTATTGCTTTTTACTATGTCTAGAAGGCACTGCTTAATTTCAGTTCCTTTTCCTGTAACAGCAACACCCCCACCAGCTCCTGCACCGGGGCGTCAGTGTCTGTCAGGAAGAGGAGAAGACTATCAAGGCACAATATCTGTTACTGAATCAGGAAACACCTGTCAGCACTGGAGTTCCCAATCTCCTCACAGACATGCTCGCACTCCTGAAAACTATCCTTGCAAGTAAGTGAAACCTTTCCATTGTTCAGTGTCCATGAGAAGTACCAAGGCACAGAACGACTTTGTTTTTCTTCAACTGTATTGCAAAGTTCTTCATTTACACTAGCATTCATCACCTGTCGGATTCCAACTTTTCAATCTTTTTGCACATTTCTTTTTATACACTTCTTTGGTTTTGGATGCTAGTGTCTCTTCTGACTTTCAAGCTCTGCTTAATTGAATTTTTCCCTCTCCAGTTCATCATTTTCCATATTGTTGCTCAGGTGAAGCAATGTGGAGTAAGAAAGTTACAATTATAATATATGCTTGGGGCTAGATTCTTTCACCCTATGTTTCTGCTGTGCTGCTCTTGGCCTCATAGTACTACATGAAATACAATCTCTTAGTACATTGATCAGTTTAGCAGGTGTCTGGTGTAGCACATCCAAACCACCAGCACATTGCAATTATTCATCTAGTAAATGGCATCAGTAAATGACAGCAGCATTTACCCACCAGTAAATACAATAGTAAATGAGCCAGCAAGGTACATCCTCCTGTTGTTCGTATAACCTTTACTAGCTTTCCATGAGAAGCTTTTCTTAGCTAAGTTTTCTGTTTCAGGAACCTAGAGGAAAACTACTGTAGAAATCCTGATGGTGAGAAGATGCCATGGTGTTACACCACCAACAAAACCGCTCGGTGGGAATACTGCACCATCCCCTCCTGTGATGGGTCAAAGCCAGAGGCCCCTGGTAAGAAGAAAAGGAGACATCTGAAGTGAAGGGTCTCATCTTGATGTATTTTGAAAAATCTTGGGTGACTCTGCTTAGTTGTATTGTTGCTGTCACTCTAAGTATTGCTATGTATCAGTTCAACTCCTGACACTGGTGTGGAACCCAGGCTGGTATGTTCAGTCTGGTGCACAAGTGAAGTAGGTTTTAAGTGACCTGCTGACGCAGATCAGGAAAAATTACAGTAACAGGGGTCTCTTCCTTTTGCCAAGTCATGGTTCTCTCCACCTCTATATTTTTAAATGACCCATGGAAAAGTTAATTAGCCTTACATGCCAGCTCCTGAAAAAATGAATCCAAAGCAAAACCTAAGACAATTTAAGAGTACTGAACCAAGATCCCATAAAAAGCAATCAAAAGAAAATTGTCCTTACACAAGGCAGTCTTGTTCCACACAGGTACCACAGACATTCCCCTACCCTGCAGAAGTTTCGGTCCGTATGTGAACTATTTGGATCATTAGCTAAAATAAACCCCCATGCATGACAGTAACATTGATATACAAGTGCTTTTAATCTAGCGTATCATGAAATTTTTACAAACATTTTTAGGAATCTTCCATTTGATCTACAGTCTGAGAAGGGTTCTGTTACAGAGAGAGTGCTGTGGTGATCACTGAAATACTTTGGCTTGTTTTCTGTTGGCTTTCTATTCTCATGTATAAATATCAAAGTATTAAGATGCAAGGGACTGGTTTCTGTTATTCACTACAGCTGTTGATGTGCCTGAGCAGGCTCAAATTTCTGAGGACTGCTATCAAGGCAATGGCGTGACTTACCGTGGCACAGCTTCTTTCACTCTCACGGGGAAGAAATGTCAAGCCTGGAGCTCGATGTCACCGCACCGACACAATAAAACAGCAGACCAGTACCCAAATGCGTATGTGTATTTCCCATTGCCACATTTCATTGGACAATGACCAGCCATGAACTCGTTTTGATTTGCTCCATCTTTACACAACAACAATTTTAAAACTGGGAAGGGAGTGTACTTGATGAAAATAATCGCTTATTTTTCTTCTTCTTTGTTAATGTGGAATCGTTTTCTATTAACGTCATCCTGAAAAAAACCACAGTTGTCACTATTATGCTTTAGACTAATTAAC
Source organism: Falco peregrinus (assembly GCF_023634155.1). Taxonomy (NCBI): domain Eukaryota; kingdom Metazoa; phylum Chordata; class Aves; order Falconiformes; family Falconidae; genus Falco; species Falco peregrinus. The sequence goes on along the minus strand of NC_073727.1, from coordinate 49,749,508 downwards.
TGTGTGTTTCTATATTGCTTCTAAAGAAATTAAGAGTTACCATAAATTTTCCCTTATACTGAAATGAACTGTTTCTGTACATGAACTTCTTCATGAGTTAAAGTCTCTGTTTCCTAGTCTGCAGTTCACTAGAGCTTTGAGGAAGGGATGGGTTGTTTTCTTATTCTTAATATTTAATACTTACTTATTCAAAAATGCAAAAATCTCTATCTTCTTAAAAGCTATTAATGCATTTGATAAATTAAAAGGGCTTCAATATACTTATGTGCATTTACTTATCTGGATTTGTAAACAGTGTTCTACTATAAGCATTGATCAGTGAATAAGTATTTGGCATGTTTAAATATTCTGCATATGTTTCTTGATTTCTTTATGCTGGAAAAAGGATTTCTGTCACATACTGTACATGATAAATGATATATGCTAACTCTGTAGCAGACCTGCTTTCTAAAATGTTCTTTCAAATTCTCCTCAGATCACTGGCATAGATGGGTACATAATATGCTTATATTTGTAGGGACCTGAGGCAGAATTATTGCAGAAACCCAGACGCTGATAGCCGTCCATGGTGCTACACCACCGACCCCAGTGTGAGATGGGAGTATTGCAACCTGAAGAGGTGTGATAGTCGGGTACCAGTGACTTTACCAAAACCTCCTCAAACAACACTGGAACCAAATCCTGGTGAGAATACTTTCCACTTCCCCCAGAACTGCTTACAACCAGCAAGCTGATTTTTTATGGAAATGTCATCAATAATTTAAAAAGGATGACATACAGGAAACTCCAGATAATTACAGAATTTAACACAATACTGTATCCACTCTCTTCATTTTCTGAACTTTCTTGTAGAATTTTATAGCAGGGTTTCTGTATTTGATTTTAGATTAATATCATGTCTTTTATCTACTACATCTGGCAATACTGGAAACACAAGCAAACAGATGGCTAGTAGTCTTCACACTCCTGTGGGAGGGCTACTAACAATGAAAGTGGATACAGACATGATGGCATTTTGCTGGAAGCTGCTCCAAAAAAAGTACTTTCCTGGACTCCATTTCCCACCAGAGGACAGCTAGCTTTTTTAACTCAATTCAGATGCAACTGTGTTATGCAGTAGATGGTATAGAGGGCTGCAGCTTTCTTTTTTTCTTTTTTCTTTTTTTCTTTTTTTGCTATGACATGTTCTTCTGATTGGAAGGCTAACAGTTTTGGCTGAACATGTATTACTGCTTTTTACCTATTCTAAAGTGTGGCATTGGACAGATATCTGTATCTGTAAGGAAAAGACTTTATGAATGCATGGTCTTTGTGCTACTGGTTTCTGGAGTCTCGAGGGGTCAACTTAATCTAAGCTTCTTTGTTTTATTACTTTCCTGATCATGAATAACATGTTTAAAATGCAAGGAAACTAAAATGTGACTGTTAGCCATCATTGACACTACACTGTCCTTCTTCCCTTGTATGAACATTATGTAGGATGTGTAAGTCCTAGTAGTATTTTCTCAAATTTATTTTTCCTTCACCACCATCAAGTATGGATGAGACCAAATAGCTCACAGCTAACAATCATTTCCTTTTCCTCTTTTTTCACAGACTGCATTAACGGTAATGGTAAAGACTACCGTGGCACAGTAGCAAAAACTGCAAGAGGCAGAACTTGTCAAGCGTGGAGTTCTCAGAAACCTCATAGTCATGACTATTTCACTCCCATGACTCATCCAGAAGCAGGCTTGGATAAAAATGTAAGCAGCTGTTCATCTAATACTTGCTGTTGTTGACCTTTACGCATCTTCTTCATGGTCCCTCAGCAAGCATTTCATGCCAGGTCTTTGTAAATTAATTTATTTTCTTCATTTCAACCCAAGAACCTTATTGTGCTAATTCTTATTGACATGAGCAGTCTGTATTTCTGTGGGACACACAGATGCCCAGAAGCTCTGCTCTATACTTCTGCGGCATAAACAAGGGGCTTTGGGTGGGCACTTGCTTCTCCTCACTACTGAGGACTAACTGGAGGTGGTCTGTGGGCAGCATCTCTACCTCCTCTGCCAGAAGGAGTGCCTGGGGTCATAGGTTTTAGCAGTAACAGTGGCAGCTGAAATGGGAAAGGATCCAATGTTCAGTGCAGGTTCCTTGAGATATATAGCTGATGGATTGATGTATATTGATATATATCCTTGAGATATATAGCCCCCACCCCCTATTAATTCCCCCTCCAGCCCTCCAACTTCTGCCACAGACCATCACACAAGGTTATATATGCATCTGACCCATCCTGTAAGTCATTCTCCATCTCTAACTTTCATCTCCCTGGTCCTAACACAGGTACTCATCACTGCTTCCCTAGACTTGTAACACCCCATACACAATACTTGCCTGGTTTGTGACAAGCTGTGTATGTGATATAAAGAGCTTGTTTGATGTTGCTAGCTTGAACTATTTTTTCTCCAGGTACATGATTTTAGAGCTTGCTTTAATCAATCTTCTGATGACATCACATACCCTGTATTGAATTCCAGCTCATATTGGGGAAACTCCCTCTGAAAAGCTACATGACATAATTTTTTTTGGTTCTTGCATTTGACAGGGACTCTTGAGGAAGGGAAGCATATGTTTTCTCCTTTTTCCTAAGACACGGGATATATTCCAGAGTAGGGAAGAAACTAGAAAAATATCTGGTAGCATGCAGTTGTGTGAGGTATCTGTGCTGAGCAGAGATCAGTCAGTATGGCCAGCAAGACCTAGAAAGTGATCCAGCTAACCAAGCACCCCGTGTCAGGATGAACACTGCATCCCTGCCCCCGGGAATCGTAGGCATCACCAAGTAGTGCAAAAGCAGCTTACACAATATCCACTTGCCCTGGAGTCATGAGACACGCAACCAGAATGGGTGTGAAAGGACCTCAGGGCTGACCCTACTGCTCCTACTAACTGCAGTAGAAGCAGGAGTAGACAGTTTAGGGCTTTTGAAAAGCCCATCCTAGATCAACATCTCTTACTTTTTGAGAACTCAGAGGTCCAAGCTTGATAATGAAGCTCACTGGCTGAAAACAGTGGAAGAGGTTTCATTTTTGTTATTTTTTTCTAAACTCAGGAGCAAATAGAAAAAAGAAACAAATTTTGACTAAAGGAGCTGGAAATCACTCATCAGAAAGGACACAGAAAGAAAATTTCCCAAATTTAATTTGATTTTATTTTGAAGCATGCATTGGTAGGCATTTTTGTGCCCTGGTTAATAGCTGGTGTCTTTATACTTTGTTACAGTACTGCAGGAATCCTGATGGAGATGTGAATGGACCTTGGTGCTACACAACAGACCCAAGAAAAGCCTGGGAGTACTGTGACATTCCCAAGTGCCGTAATTATTCCTTTAAAGACTAGTGTCTCCCTTTCCTGTAACCTTCTATGACAACTGGAGGACATCGAGTGATTAATCTGAAAGACTGATCTAAGACAGTACAATAGCTTTAGACTGGAAATTAAGATTGTGGGGAAGTGATGCTCAAAAACCCTGCCTGAAGTCTTAAGAATGGAGCTTATTCCTTGGAAGTGCAAACCCAGCACGAGGTGTACCTGGAGCCCACTGAAGCTCAAGGGTGGTTTTGCCATGTGTTTCAAAACAGGGCTGTTCCTGCAGATATTTGCTCTGCTCCTGTCTGGTCACCTGGCATAACCACATGTGTGGCCTAGCTGAACAAGGGATGCTCTTATCCTAGCAAAATTTTTGCACCCCCTTCTCATGCAGTTCTGGTTCTGTCCTGGATGTAAAGCAGATTTTTACTCCTCTGATATTATACCGTATCAGATGTCTGAAAAGTGGACCTGGCCCTAAATATTTGACCAAATGCGCTTGTCTTTGTTACTAGTAATCAAGCCATTGAGTACTCTGAGCTGGTGCAACGAAGTGTACAATGATAAAATCTTACATTTTGGTTTCAAGTCCTTTCATGTCTATCAACAACAAAAGCTATGCCAGGAGGCAAGGTAGTTCCTACTCAAAAGAAGGATGACTTTCTTGCGGCCCTACCCTCTCAACTGTGAGCAGCAGAGAATGTGCTCTGATCAAAACCCCAAAATGGAGCAAATACAAAAGAGAAAAATGTTCTATAACATGCACATACTGTAAGTGTAAAAATACTACTGCACTAAAAGTGTTGGTCTAGGACTCTTAGGGGGGAAAATGGCATTTTCACATGGTTATTGTATTAAATTTCAAGAACCAATTTTTTAAAAAAAATAATACTTTCTTTGTTCAGATGTTCACCTAAAGAACAGAGAGAATGTGGCTTTTGCCTTTAATTTCACTAGTTAGCTCCTTTTGCTGACAACAAATCTAAGTTCTGTGTTGATAAGAGTCAGTTTCCCACGGCTAAATAAGAACTGCCCTTTTTTAACAACTCAGAAGTACCAAAAGACTCCAAGATAAGAGTGGACAAAATATTGTTACATAGAGGCAGTGGTTGAATTCCATGTGCTGTATCACCAAGATCAGTTTGAAAACAGTTGCCAGTGCAGTTTTGCATTGCTGGCATCTGTAAGAGTACATTTAAAGATGTTGAGAAAATTATTTTTTTTCTTTTTCTCTGTTTCCTTCTCCTTCCTGCTCCAGTTGTTGTTTGGTTTTGGTGGGTTTTTTTCCTATGTGACTGTAAATATATGTGTAATTTGCCGACCACTGAGAAGTTTATGTGAAAAAAAATTGCCAGGCATTTCTAAGCATTCCAGATTAAGGTAACCTAACAAAGTACATGTGGTGCATAGTATAGAATTGCCTGCAGAGAGTCAAAAGCTGAAGTGATAAATGTAACAGGTTCACCTTCTAGTTTTCTGAGTGCATAGTGAATATATAACAAATACGCTAAAGTTCCTTATAGTAGTTGTTTTTTTCTTATTCTGTAGCTCCTGCTCAGTATGAGTGTGGAAAATCCAAGTTTAGACCAAAGCTGTGTGCTCAAAGGATTGTTGCTGGATGTATTTCACATCCACACTCCTGGCCCTGGCAAATCAGTCTCCGAACAAGGTATGGCCATTCCCCATTACATTAAACTTCACATGCAAGGGACATTTGTCTCTCATAGGATGTTATAATATGTGGTTGCAGCATTCTAAATTTGATTTTAACTTAAAAATAGCTCAAGGCTATACATTATATGTGCTAATCTTAAAGATGGCCATTTAGACAACCAAGAGTGCTCTGTTTTATGATAAATACCTATAAATACAACCATTGATTTCAAGAACACTTTCACTAAAAGGCAGAATGTCTTCAAATTTCTCACAATATTCTATGGTAGAATCAGCATCCTGTGAGCAGAAGCAACAGTTTGAAGTATGGCTAGTACAGATCTTGATCGATCCTTCCATGTAAATGTTTGATCCTATTGGCAAAGTTATTAGCAAAACTAGGAATCAAGGCCAGTTGCAAAGCTTTCAGTGATTTGTGTTAGATAAAAGCCAGAATCTCTACAACGGTATACATGACTGCATGTAAGGTTTTCCAGTAATAAAAATACTGGTTAAGAATGAAGATCTAGATGTTGTCATACAAGGCCTTATAAGAATGTCCACAAAACACTACGTCATTGTAAGAAATACTGTTCAAGGAAAGTTAAATGTTGATTCTTAATGAAAATGTGGCACAATGTCTTCAGTTTATAAAGATGTACATGTTAGAGAGATCACCTAATTATCTGCTGTAGAATTAACTTCCCCACCTTTTTATGCCTTTCTGCTCTATTACAGTTACGGCCTACATTTCTGTGGAGGAACTCTGATAGACCCTCAGTGGGTTCTTACTGCTGCTCACTGCTTAGAAAAGTAAGTATCTGTTATAGCCTGTGCCAGCATTTTCTTATACTAGATTGAAAATAGGAGAATCAAAATGTATCCTATAACCAACATGAGCTGTATCTCAATTCAGCTTGCAAACAGTTGAGAATTGAACCATCTGTTCATCATTCATTAGAGCAGAGTTTCATCCGAAGAAACAAAGAGTGACAGTGATAACTTTTGCCAACTTGATTTCACGTGCCATAATAAGGGATTAAGAAATCAAGTTTACACCAAAGCTGTCTGTATTTTTATGACTTTGACAGAACAAGGTGCCCAGTAATGTCATTAGTAGTCCATGTCCCGAGTGTGTGTTCATCAGCTCACCATGTTCAATCATTTCCAATAGGTCCTCACGGCCATCTGCATACAAAGTGTACCTTGGATTACACAGAGAAAGAGCATCAGAGGCATCAGTGCAAAAACGAGATGTTGAGAAACTGTTCAAGGAGCCACACAGGGCAGACATTGCTCTGCTAAAACTGAGAAGGTACCCTTGCACTTGAAGCATTCCTTCATTTTGATGGGACAAGTTGAGTAAAGAGTGGTTGCTGGTGTCATGGATATGTGTGTTTCTCTACACACAATATTCAATCAGTCATTTAAGACACTCTCTTCCCTTTCTGCAGAAGCTCCAGTGGAAACCAAGGTGATTCAGCTGCAGGGCTTCAGAAACAGAAAGGGCTGCCTTGGGAGGGGAGGAAGGCTAGGAACACTGACCCAGGTTGGCAGTGCACTAGGTGCCAGCTCCTGGGAGGCAAGGCAGTGGCAGCAGAGTAGGAGGACATAATGCCTAGAGAAGATTTCAGTCTGTGTTTCTACATGCCTCTACCTTGATAAGGTAATGAGGATTGAAAGCAGCCGTATTAGCATGATGTCACCTCATACTGTTTTCATGTTGTGGTGGGAAGATTTCTTCTAGCAGGTCTGTCCAGTATACGTGTTTGATGCAATACCCAGCACAGCCCTTCTTGCATCTGTTTCCACTCATCTGAAACTCTTACCAAGGCACTGTACAACTAAAAAGGAATACATTCGTACAGCTGCAAGCAGATGGAAACATACAGTGCTTGTGCTTTGATTTCTGTGGCTGCAATGCAGGTCCAAAACAGATGCAGGGTCAGCACAACTAATGTGTGTTTGGAATTGAACCTAGCCTTAGCTGCACTCAAAGGCAAGTCAGATTGACTTGTGTTCTGCTGTGTGCTAAGTGTCCAGTTTGAAAATGATTTAAAAATAGTCAGACTGGATGCAGACAGAGCAAGCTAACCCTATGTGTTAAAAGCCATTAATTCATACCCCAAAGTAGCCTTGTAATTAGGTTTTGTGGCCTATACATCAACCTAAGTTAAAGCATTCTCCTGGATTTATTGTAGTAATTTTAGTATTCAAAAGCCTCTAACTTTTCCTTTTTGTGTACCACATTCTGAGGGTTTAGAGCCTGAAATAAAAGTGGGTTTGCACATTAGGAAAAACCCTTATCTGAATGTCACACTGTATAATCTTTTTAGAAACATGAAGGTGATACCAGGGATAAATGTCCTAATGATTGTTCCTGTACAAGTCTCTTGTTTGTTTCTTTCAGCCCAGCAATCATTAACAATCATGTAATCCCCATCTGTTTGCCAAAAGAAAATGCTGTGTTAGGAGGAAGAGAGGAGTGCTATGTGACCGGCTGGGGGGACACAAAAGGTGAGACAGCATTAACACATCTGAAAGTTCTGTGTTTGGAAATTGATATATACTTTATCCAAAGAGTATTCTCTTTGTGCCAAAAACACCCTGCACAAGCTTGCATGCATACCTATTTCATCAAAATTCATCAGGTACTGCCATTCTTTTCACTGTTTCCATCTGATTTAGATTCTCCTAAATCACTCAGAGCCATGTAAACTGAACCCCTCTAAACCAATACTAAAAGAGGAGAATCAGACTTAAGGAGCTTCTAACTCTTACATCCCAGTCCATTCCGCTTTTCCCCAGACTGGGCTTTCACAGAGTCAGAAGGAAAGTTTTTCTACATTTAGGCCATTTCTTAATCACGTGAAGGTGATTTGCTCATTCTCTTGAATTTTGGGTTTTTTTTTTTTCTCCCAACCAACTTGGTTCACATCTGATACAAATATAAACATAATTCTCATTTTCAAAACTTCCCACTCTGTCTTGGTTGAGAAGAACATCAGTACCTTCTCTGCCTCCTTGCTTCTGCCCATCATACCATTTTAAACTGTTTACTTTCTACCTCCTTTCTTCCACAAAGAAAACTCAGATACAGAGAAATAAAATGGCTTAGGAATGACTCCCACAAATACCATTGGATACTGGGTCCATATGGATGTACTGTGGAAGCAGGAATGCAATCAGTGCAGCATGTATTTGATAGTTATTAGAGAGCGAGAAGTACCATAATACTGATAATGCTTACTGATTTTGGTATCACTTCATATTATGCATGGGAAGTATATGCATAGTGCATAAACCCTATGTTTATTTTACTGTTTATCCATATCTCAATATTTGTTTTGTGGAGATGTTCATCTACCTTTGTCATTTATTCTGGTTTGGTTTTTTTCATTATTATTATTTGCAAAGGAACCGGTGGTGATGGCCTCTTAAAGGAAACTGGCTTCCCCGTAATCGAGAATAAAATATGCAACCGCCCTGAATTTTTGAACGGTAGAGTCAAAAAACATGAGCTCTGTGCTGGGAATATTCATGGTGGCACAGATAGCTGCCAGGTAAGAAAGTCTGTGAGCATTAAGAGTTGGTTGTAAGCATATTCAAATCAAACAGCGCTTTGCTTTCTGGGCTTTAGAGGCTCAAAATTAGCCTTGGGATGTTCCTACACCACATGGCATGTGAGCTGAAAAATGCACATGGATTCTGCTCTTCCCTTGCTCCCTTGCCTGCTACTAGGAAGTAGGGCAGGTAATTTTTCAGATAAGCCTGTACTACAGAGTGAATGGTAATACACGGCTGCCCAAGCCAGGTGTGTGGAAGCCAACTTAGAATAACTAACAGTCTGATATTTTTTCTCAGACCACTTTGCTTTCCTTGGCTACACTAGCTCCAATGTTCAATCTACCTCAGTTAAAATGACACATCTCAGATAGCAGTCAAGGAACAATGGCAGAGCCTGCCATGCAGGCACAGCAAGGGCCAAAGGAATTACTAATTTCCAAGTGTCAGTACCTGTGAAAATCATACAAGGTGAGGCAAAATGCATGCTGGACTTCCCGTTTGCCGAAAAGGAAGAATATGGTTGGCAATAGGTCATCTCACAAATGTGGTACAAAGGCTTTTTCCAGAAGTCTACGTTTTGAAATTGAGTTCTTCAGTTTCTTTAAATCTTAGAATCACAGAATCATTGAATCATTTAGGTTGGAAAAGACCTTTAAGGTCATCATGCCCAGCAATTAGCCTAGGACTGCCAAGGCCACCACTAAACCATGTCCCTGAGCACTGCACCTACATGATTTTTGGACATTCCCAGGGATGGTGATTCCACCATCTCCCTGGCAGCCTGTTACAATGATTGACCACCCCTTCAGGGAAGAAATTTTTCCTAATATCCAATCTAAACCTCCCCTGGTGTAACTTAAGTCCATTTACTCTTCTCCTATCATTTGTTATCTGGGAGAAGGGACCAACCCCCACCTGTCTACAACCTCCTTTCAGGTAGTTGTAGAGAGCAGTAAGGTCCCCCTGAGCCTCCTTTTCTCCAGGTTAAACAACCCCAGTTCCCTCAGCTGCTCCTCATCAGACTTGTGCTCTGACGCTTGTGCTTTCAAATATGTGAAAGGGCCTAGAAAAGCTTAACATACTGAACCAAGACAGAAACTTTCCTCCCTGAAAAGCTAGAGGTAACTGTAAAGAGATGTGAAAACAACAGACTGCCTGCCCTAGCCAGGAGGTCAATGCCATTGCCAACACAGTGTGGGTAATTCTCTGCACTAGCACTGTCACAGGCAAGCAGGTCACTGAGGGGTGTGCATTTTGTCTGAACACATGCATTCACTTGATCTTGGGTCATCTAGTAACAACAGGAAGCCATGAAGACCACAGAGAAGAGACTGAGGGCGGAGGCGCAGTTTAAGTTACTAAGGGCAACCAGATTCCTTCTCACCAAATCCCCTTACTCCAAAGATAGATGTAATACCTGGGTGACGGGAAGAGATGATTTTACAGAAATGTTCAACAACATGCATAAAGAACTCTTTTCTGGATAGAGCTCCAGTTTTCTTACAACCTGTGCAGCCCTCACATGCGAGAGGTGCTTCTGTTTCAGTGCCTCCTGTGAAAAGGCTACTCTTGCACATGTGGCTGTCCTGTCCATGAAGGAATAATTCTGTTCATTCTCTGTTTAGGGGGACAGTGGAGGACCTCTAGTCTGTCTGGACCAAGATAGATTTGTCCAACATGGAGTCACCTCTTGGGGCCTTGGCTGTGCCCAACCCATGAAACCTGGTGTTTACGTTCGAGTTTCTAATTATATTCCTTGGATTGAGAGTATAATGGAAAACAACTGATCCTGGGTATGAACTGCCCTCTCCTGGAAAGCAGTATACATGTTAGAAATACAAGATTCCAGGCACAATATTAAAGCTACAATCATTCTTAAGAACATAAAATAAATATACGTTCATTCATTTTAAATTGATATAAATTAACAATTATTGCCAAGAAATCCAGCTGATGATATGTTACCCTCTTTATATATGTTCTGTGGGTTGTTATGTTTGACAATAGACTAACCTATGAAATACATGTCAAAAATCTCAACCCCAACTGTAACTGGACATCTGCATTTCAATCTTTTATTAGGCTCAACAATTACTTTTTCTTCTAAGGCTGACTTTTGCAAGATGCTGTGCTTCCAACAAATGAAGAAAGTGGAATAATTCTCATTTTCTATGAGTCGTCTGAGCCTTTTACCAATTTAATGATACAAACCAAAGACAAACCTCACTGTACATGTCTTACATACAAGTGAACTTTTATTAGATATATTCTATAGCATTAAATACACAGGATTGAAAAAACAAAGAAGCAAACACATTTGGTTTGTATTTTCATATTTTTTATTGACATGGAAATCTGTGTGTCAGCAAAAGTACAAATGTTGCATCAGAGATATAAAAAAGTGAATACAACATAGCCTCAACCTAAAGTTAGTCCATAGTGAAGATGGATAACTGTCAATCATTACAGCAAGTAATGACAATGCATTTAATGCATTATAAAATTCAGTTGTCCATTTGTTTCACTGTCTAACTTTATCTCACTATATAACCTTTAAGTGTACATTTTTCTTTAAAAGAAAATGATGTACACATGCCTGTGGTTATAGGAAGCGAAAGCTTAGACCTTTAGGAATGTTTTCCAAGGACAGCTTGGCGCACACTTGCCAAAGTTAAACACTTGCTGACTATGAACCCCTGCTCTCATCCTGCACCCCTTGCATATCAGCCAGAGAGCACCCCACACATGTCTGGGGATCCTCAGCTCTGCATGTCATCCTTCCTGCACCCCCAGGGGGTGCTGACTGTACTCCAAGTAACACAGCCACTCCCTGGGGTGGGATTTGCCTTGTCGGTGCACTCCCAGGCATGCCAAGCTGTGTGTCACTTAATTTAGATTGTCTTTTTATTTTTTGTATGCATGTATGTACAAAAGGGATGGTTGCATCCTAGGAGTTTTTTGCTTTCTCCCATAGACTTAAAGGGAGATGAGAGCTATAAAACAGAGTCAGGTGGCAGGGCAATTTTTGCAGCTTCCACAACTGGAGTCTGATTCTGGGAGAAGCATTGGTCTTGGAACATTGCCTTCCTGAGCAGGAACATCTCTGATAAAGCATTCCCCACTCACCTCTCTGGTCAGAAGGAATCACTGAGCACAAATACCATCCTGCGTATTTTCCGTATCTATTAATTTTGACCATTAAGCCGGCCAAGAAATTCGCACAACACTTCCCTGACAACAGAAATTCTTTGTTGTAGCTACGTCTTTGATTGGTTAAGCTCTTCAGATGTGAACTTTTGTGGGCATAGTTAATACCTGGCTTATAGACAGACAAACCTATCTCAGATGTCCATGCCAAACTGGCTAAAAATGCCTGGGAAAGCCTGAGCAGCTACAAAAGTCCCACCTCATAACCCTTTCAAGTGTGTAAATTGTAATCTTTTCCTTTGGCAAGAGTGTCAGCAGCAATAAAAATTGCCACATCACTAACCATTCACACAGACTAGATGAAGTAACCCACTAAATTCAGTGGCAGCAGCACATTTGGTCGAAGTAGCACATTCACCCGTTTGTTGGTCTCAGGAACTTCTTTGCTGGCAGAAGATCACAGCTGCTGGGTTTCTGTGGTCATGTTGATTGTGTGCCTTTAGTGACACTAAGGTGATCCTTTGTCTGCCACGCATGTCACATCTCTCACTGAGCCTTTGAAGTATAACACATGCAAGACAACTATAGCTGACAGTGTTTGGTCCCTCCTTGAGGTGCCTCTCATTGAATGATCTGAGTCACAACAGTCTTTCTAGTGTCAGCTCATGCAGTTTAAGAGAACACTGCTTTGCCTCCTGAGAAGTTTGCAGGATTTTCCTATAAGACTCAATGAGTTAAGTGGTTTGAAGGCACATATGAATTCAGAATAACTTTTTTTAAACGAACAACCTGTCTAGAGCTCTGCCTGACCACATGTGTGTACCTCCGTGCAGCTGGTTTCTCCCCAAAAAGGGTTCTCCTTCGCTGAAGCTCTGCCTTTGCTTCCACCACCTCATTTGTCCTCTCTCACTCACAGTGGTGTAACCCCACTGTCACCGAACAGCTGGTCATACAAGTTACTACCCACATCACCTTCATGAGGTAACCCAAAGTCTCACGGGGATGGGAGGATTTTCTGTCTTACAAAATCCCCCTGTCAGGGGTAAGAGTTAGCACAGGAGCCGTTACCAAATACAAACTCTACCTGAAGGTGTTAAGTACTATCATGTTAGAAGTCAAAACATACCCAGGCTTTTTCCAGCTGTCCTTTACAAAATGAATTTTTGTAAAATAAATACATCCAAACTTCTGACACTTCTTCTCCTAGCCATTTTACATATTGAAATATTTCATTTATATTCTCTTCTGAGCAACACATGATGCTATGCAAAACAAAGCAGTCTGAAAGGCCAGAAGCAAGTGTTCATGTCTTTCACTTCTCAGCACTTCTCAGCTGTCCACAAACAGCAGCAGCTGGCAAATAATACTGACATTTCTTTGGAAAGTCACAGCTTTAAATGATCTCTACAGTCCTTTTCAGACTTCTGTAGTGTTTAAGACACCAATTTAAAAAAAAATTAAATTCACAAAGGAAAAACATTAAAAGGAAGAGGGAGGCTCAGCTTATACAGCATTGCACCCGACGGCCTCGCCCTGGCTCTCCAAAGGCAGTGCCTGCGGTGGGCTGGCTGGCTGTGAGGAAGGCAGGGCTGATTCTGTGGCCAGGCGCCTGCACTCCCCCCCTGCTCTGAGCCGTGGCACTTGGCCACTGCAAGCCCACGGCTTCCAGGTCAGGGCTGGTCTCTGCCAGCCAGGCATGGGGTGCCATCTTCAGAGATCTGTAGAAGACCGCATTGGTGTAGGGTTAAGTTTTCTCCCTGCAGCAGTAGATCCAGTTTGGGGTTGTCTTCCAAATATTGCCAATTAGCCAGATATATTATTGAGATACTAATTTGGTTTCATATCTTTCAATCACTGCTGACTTTTGCTAAGCAGCCTGTTGACCTTTAACTGTGCCTCAGAAGAAGTTAGAAACAGCCTTGAAAGACAGCCCTTTATCGCCAACAGCTCCAAGTACACAAACGTTAGACCGAGATTATCACTGAAGGTCCTGCTTTCCTCCAGCAGGGCTGGTGATATAGGCAGTTGCTGGGAAAAGGCAGGGAGAGCTGGGAACTGTTGAAATGCATAGCATACTCCTCATCATAGGAAATCCCCCTCTGCAGGCACCTGCCTACATCTGCTTCTAAGATGGTGAGACTGGAGCAGCAGTCATTCAGCTGCACTGGCTGGAATGTCAGCACTACTTATTTGTTAGCACTACTCGTAGCACTTCAAAACTCAGTCCTACGTTTGCTTGTGCCAAATATGTTATTTTCTGAGCTTATAAGGCCCTTTACAAGACCTCATTGTCTGTCTTTTTTTTTTTTTTTAATTCTTTGTTGGTAATAGAACATACCTTCTGAACACCTTTTCAAGTCCTTCACTGTAAGGAGTGTATTGTTTACCTGTCGGTGGCCAGGACCCAGTGCTTGATGAAGAAGGTCATACAGCTCACAGTGAGGGCAGGCTGTCCCTGCTGTCTGCTTGCAGAGCCACAGATTCAAGCTATTCTGCTACATTTCATTTTCAAACAACCAGGACCAGTTAACACTTTCCTTCATAACCAAAGCTCATCTCACCCCTGCCCATCTTCCCAAGGCAGTTGACATCCCTGACAACAACCCAAATAATTTATTTCCATGACGGAAAGATGACAAATAATAATGGACAGAAGACAGAAATGGCAGGTAACCTTGGCAGTGGCCAGGGTGAGGGAATTTGGTTTGCAGGGATGGGCAGAGGGCTTGTTTTAGAAGGGGAAAAATCAGCATGCTCTTGAAAAAGTGGGTTGGAAAAGCAGCCAACAGGGGAGAGCAGGCAGAAGCCCTTCCCTTGGAGATATGGGGGTCTCTGGCCAGGGGACAGGACAATAGGGTGTCACATGAGCCCCAGCTGTGTCTGAGGGGAGGCAGTAATGGGCAGCAGGACAACCTGCCCTGCAGAGCTAATGCCCTGAGTGTAGGATGTGACAGACTGGGATAAAGCCCTGGGAAGGAGAGGAGGTGGGCTGCTCCACACTTCAGAAAGCCCCTGAACAGGGGGGAAGCGGGGGTTTTGTGGCAGGGGCTCACTGGGAGGGAGGATCAGACCAGGGCAAGGGTCTCCTGATGCATGCCTCTGATTCCCATCCCTCCCAACCAGAGAAAGAGCTGCCCTGATCAGCACTCTCCTTTCTGAGCCATCAGACCTATTTGTCCAGATTCTCCAGAGGCAAAAGAGAATAGGTTGAAATACTAATTCTTTCTTCCTCAAAGTCATCCAAATCTTAAACAAACAGTACTGTTTCAAACCACCCAAAGGTATATGCTAATAATAGAAATAAACAAATGGCTCAGATAAAGAAATAAATAAAAGCTCACTGAGCTGGATAGTGCATCTTTTTAAAGTTGTTCTGTTGTCTACCAAAAACCACAGAGTGCTCCCATCCTTCAAACAGCACACTCAGAAAAAAAAAAAAAAAAAAGAATTTATTCCATATTTATAGAAAAATACACTGCTTATTTTAAACGTCCTTGTGCTTAGAAGAAGAACATGGAGTTTAATCCATCCTTTGCAGCAAATTTTGAAGTGGTGGCATGTAAAGAACAAATTCCCAGTATGGGAACACAGTTCTTTGTTCAGTGCTGTCCTTCACAGGTCAAATATAAGAGTTGGTGTCCCGGTGTTTCCGTTTCTTGCCACATATACCAAAATGGCTGAAGAAACAGAAGGGGAGAGGGGTATAAGGGTGAAAGAAACAAGAAAGGATGTAGTCCAAGTTGTAGTCCAAGCTGCAGTACTGGAACATTTACCTTCTGCGTAGGAATATTCCTCTTTCTTTAGTTTGTACATTGAAACAGGCAAAAGTTGTTCATGTCATATCCATACAATGCTCGAAACATTAATGTATAGTGCTAGCTCCTCAAGAAATTTAGCCAAGGTGTAACTGTTCCGTGCACACCTGCAGTGCAGTGAAGAGTCTGGCTTGTGTGTGCCAGGGGTGGGAAAGCTGGGCACCTACAACTTTTCAGCTATAAATTCACCTTGTGTGTGATTTTTCAATAACTTCACAAATGGTGAGAGTGCTCCCATGATGAAGGGCCCTTCCTCACAGGATGCTTTGATTTAAGTAATGCCTGGTTTTTTTGAGCAGAGTTGCAGGCTATACTTTGCAATATCTCCCTGGCATTCTATTACATTCTGCTTCTAGAGGTGCATAGGACGACTTCATGTCTTTATGAGAAAAGTACAGATTCTATCTCCACACTTCTTTTTAACAATCTGCCTTAGTGGTACTGAAAAGTTCACATTTCTACTGAGGAAAATACTACCTGCTCATAATATCAACCTGACTAGGGAATTTACTTTGACACTTGGAAAACATCAATAATTTATGACAGTTGATAAAGTTGGAGGAGAAAGCCCCCAGGAAACCCCACCCAAGTAGAAGCAATAAAATACATATCATACCTTGAAAGCTGTTCCACATCCTCCACTGTCTCTGGTAAAGAGATGCCTTTTGTCTCTGGTAAAAGCAAGACCAGGAGCCCACAGACAACTGCAAGAATACCTGCAATAGACATTGAAGAGTTATGAAAGTGACAAGAAAATTGTTCATTTTCTTATTTGCAGGGCTTATCCACTGAGGACAGTTTATTTAGATAAAGGTAGAAGTGAGATTTTTGAAGTAAAACAGCTACTTGTGATTACCCTACTCTTATCAAGCACCTTTATGCTACATCAATTTAACCTATTACAAAAAAACTTGAGGGCTAGCAGTTCATTTGCAGCCTGAATTGCCCCAAAAAGGAGATCTTAGAAGTAAAAAACCTGAGGCAAGTTCACATGGGCAAGTGCATACAAACTGCACTGGAAACAGGATGGTGTTTCTCACATAAAATAAATCTGCTTTCGTTCAAGGGGCTGGATCATGTAGATGCATCTGTGTTTCTTGAGACCATTGAGATTTTCCTGAAATACCATCTTTGTGTATCCATGGCCAAAGCAGATTATGTGATTCAGAATAAAAATTCATCCTTGGGAAAGAGCATTTTCTGTATCTACAGAGCCAGTCTGAAATAGTTCATCATGAGTGGTTATTTTAGAATAATTTCCTGCATAGAAATAATAACGCAATATTAATAACTAATTAATTTTAATAATTAATTATATATTATATATTTATTATATATAATATCTATTAAATACTGTAAGAAGTACAAAATAGAAGGGCTGGAGCAAAAACTAGAATGTTGCCTGACTGTTGACAGTCCTCTCTGATCCTCTCTGATTTTGTAGCTGTGTACTCACAACAAGGGGAATTCATATGTCCTTCAGCAGCAGCAGAATTTTAGAATTAAATAATGTGAACACCATACTTATATATATATATATATATGTCTTGGAATAATGGTAATCTTTTAAAATGTCTTTTGTCTTTCCATTTTGTTTTCAGCTGAAGTTGTCATAGCACAAATTTCCTTATTCTGCCCTACCCCTTTTGCTTTTCTCTCAGTAATATGTATCTCCTGGAAGTCTGGTTTAGCCACAGAATCCCATTTCTTTGTTGGAAATATTTTTTTTTTCCCCACAGAATTACTCTGCAGGGCTCATTTTTTCCAAAACGCAACTGAGGAAAAGAGTTCAACAGGAATACAAAGTTATGGTTAATACAACATCCATAGTCATAACTGTTAACTACCAAAAAACCTAAACCAAGTATTTTTTAAAGGACATTAACCTCTACTCTTGGGAGACTAAGCTTACTTCTCTGCAATTATAGAATTTAGCTGTAAGGTTTCTCAGTCTTAAAGCACCTCACATAGTTTCTTTTATGCTTCTTCAACCAAGTTACCCAAGCAGACTTGAGCTCTTCGCGTGCCATGAAATCACCCACATTTCACCCCTTTGCCATTCAGCTCTGGGCATGAAGGTTGAGAGGGGCTGCTCTGAGGGGTAGACGAGGCCACACAGTACACTGTTGCTCCAAAAGAAAAGCCCTATTAGGAGAAGGATATTTAAACCAACAGTATATTTTAGATCAAATCTTACTGAAAATAATTAGAGGTAGCTCCAACCAAATGGCTGCTAACCGGAAAAGCAGGAATGGGGCTATGATCCCACCTAGGTCACACAAACTTGAGCACAGGGAGACACCA
Organism: Falco peregrinus; assembly: GCF_023634155.1. Classification (NCBI taxonomy): domain Eukaryota; kingdom Metazoa; phylum Chordata; class Aves; order Falconiformes; family Falconidae; genus Falco; species Falco peregrinus. The sequence goes on along the minus strand of NC_073727.1, from coordinate 49,731,668 downwards.
AAGTTTCTGCAAAAGAAAAATAGTGCCAGATATTTAAGAGGTGCTGCCAAATTGATGAACCAGCAGTTTGAGGAGCAGAATGTAGACTTAGCTCCAAAATTATCTCATCAGTATATGCCATCCACATTGAGCAGTGGCTATTCGGTTAAGAAATTCTGGACAAAACCAAGTTTTACTAAACAACGTTGAAATAGGGAATGGGGAAAAGGAGAGGGAAAAGGTGAAAGATGCCTGGGAGCTTTTGATGTACCTGAGTGTTGTAGGGTACAATTCAGTGTTCACAAGATAGACGATTTCAAAAGCCATTGTGATGCCCAGTCTTCCCAGTGTGGCAACTGTCGTTTTGAGCCATGGAATATCTGTTCATTCAAAAGAAACCCCAGTGAAGCATGTTTTGGTGCACCAGCAGAGCATTTCTGAGAGCCCCAGGCCCTGTCAGCAGAAGCTACATCACAGAAACACTGGATCAGTGAAAATCAGACTGAAAGGCCACTGCTGTAGATATCAATCTATACTGGCAATTATTGCTTTCCAGAATCATGCAAGGCTGCTTTGGAGAATCAGAAATCACTTCTAGATGGTTGATTCAAGATGCTGGTGGAGCATAACAGCATGGATGGGAGAACGAATGTTATAAGCTTCCATGACTATAACCAAATTGAGCTCTGGAAAGGAGTATTTATTTCTATAGGGAAGTTATGCTGTAAGAAACACTGGTAGGTCACCTCCCAAAGCCTTCTGACAGCAAAGAAGATACCTCTAAAGGTGCATAGAACCACAGAATGATTTAGGTTGAAAAAGACTTTTAAGATCGTCAAGCCCAACCACAAACCTAGCATTGCCAAGTCCACCACTAAACCGTGTCCCTAAGTGCCACATCTACATGTCTTTTAAATACCTCCAGGGATACTACATTAAAATAATTCTCCCTAGTGCAAGCCAACTACACTTCATAATTTGTCTAGCCATTGCACATTAGACATACTCCTAATAATGCTACTCCTGGCCATCCTCCCCCTTCCCCTCCCTGGTGTTTGTTGATACCTGACATGACTGGTAGGAAGCCCTTATACATCAGCAGGAGGTGGAATGGTCACATCTGCACTGCAGAGCAGAGCCATGCCAGCAGTCTGAGTGCCCTCTCTGGAGAGCCAGTGGCCTTTGGAGGAGCATCACGAGGAATGCAATAAGCGCTTCTGCAATGCCCTTGGGAGAGGACAGTCTCCTGTATGGTTTAGGTCATGACCAGGCAGACAGGGAGGCGAGTGAAATAATGACCCTGGACTCGGCATGAAGGGGAACTCTGCCACTGGAGAGGCCTCTGGCAGTGACTGTTTTCTCAGAACTTCAATAGGAAGAACAAGAAAACATTTCGGTTTGCTCTGAGCCAAAAATGTCACACTTGGGGTTATTTCCCTTCCAAAACAACCAAACAAACCCCCACCAAATTTCACCTCATGTTGTGAGACACTGCCTTTGCCCTGAAAAGGTCTGTTTTCAAACACTTGTAAGAAAAGAAAAGGCTGGAAAGAACAAAACAAATCCACATTGTCTCCTTGGCACCCCTTCAGTCCATCAAGTCCCCAAGGTGAGGGTGACGTCCATGTGCCTCCTCCCTCTGCCAGGAGACTCAAACTGTGTAAGCACCCCAGCATGGATGGAGATCTCACAAAGCTGCTGGTGCAGCTTTTCCCATCTGTATAAACAGACTTCTTTTGAAAGCAGGACTTGGACCTCAGGTGTCCCATCTGCGATTATCTTAATCCCCAGGCTGTCGTCTCCTTGCCTGGGCAGAGTCCCCTCAGCACTTTGGCACTACTGAAAACAGGCTGGTGGCAGCATCCTGCTGGCTCCAGGCTACCGCTTTCTCCCCTCACTCAGGCCATACCAGCCCCACATGATGCTCCTGCTCTAACCACAGACCTGCTACACCACGCTCAGCTGATGGTGTGCCCAGAAATACATGAAGGAACTGGAGGCAGGTGTCCTGCAGGAGTAATTCCACTGAGCTGTTCTTCGCTTCCTCTTTCTGCAACAGCCCTAGCTCCAGGCAATTAACATTCCTCAGTCCCTGCCGTCCCAGTGGGACCGTCATACTTTTTTAACAGGTGGAAAATGATGCTATCAAAGTCAGCAGGTGACATGGTGACCAGGCCCTCTGTGCCTGAATTGATGTGCCTTGTGTCAAGGGAGCTGCCACCGGAGCACAGGGCAGACGGCATCCACTGGCTGTGTGGTGGCTCTTCTGAAAGGCACACAGATGTGAGGACCTGGGGAAAATCCACCAGGACAGCCTAGTCTGTCTTCACAGGTTTCAGTGGTCAAAATGATGAATGCAAACAAGTGACAACATGGTATACCAGGGCACAATCACACAGCCACCAGTGCCAGCACCAGGAACAGAACTGATCTTCCTTTTCCCTTCCCCATCACTTCTGCTTCTGTTAAAGCAATAAAGCTAATTAAGCATACAGTATTAATTTTAACTGCCTTTTGAGGAGTCCCCTTAAGGGCAGCTTAACTGAGACAGAGATGAAAACCACACCTCTTTGAAGGATTTCATTTTGCACTCACGACAAACCTGCCGGTTTTCATGGGGACATCATACTCTTGAAATAGCTTCTCGTGGCTCTTCTCTAGGAGAACAGTTGCCCCACAGTATAACTTCAGGAATTAAAACCTCTAAGGCTGGCCAGGACTGTCCCTTACTTTGACAGTAACGTCCCTGGGGAGGAATAAGCCTCTCTAATGTCCATTCAGCGTCCAGTCCCCAGCTACACTAAGGCAAAGCATGCTGATATAGTAGCATCCACTTCCGAGCACATCCAAATGCTTCCCCACGGATCAAAGAAAATACACAGGAGGAAAAACTATTTAAAGAAAAGGCAGAAGTTCTGGGAAGATTTGTGCAGTATCAGACCTTGTAGTTGTTCTTGAAACCAGATAAAAATGACTTAATCAAAAGCCATATCTTTCCTCCAACCCCTTAACATTATCCAAACTCTTGGGAGGGTGAGGGCAGGGCAATAACCATGTTGTCTGTCACAGCCCCTACATCATGTTGGGGTTTGCATTGCTTTATTTGCAAATGGGAAGACTGCCAAGCTTCCTCAGCTAAATCACTTATTGCTTACATCACTAAGTGTCTTCCACGTCAGGGAATGTATTTTCCCTTTATCTTTGTATACTCTTCCCTTGCATTTGCCTTCAAAAACTGTACGGGGCCATAATACATTTTTTTCTTTCTAAGACTACACCCAGCTGTTGCTCACCATTCAGCAAAGATACAGCCATTGCATATTCCAGGGAAATCTATAAACAAATAAGGTATGTTGTTCCCTGACTGCGGTGCTGCTTGCATCACCAGACACTTTTTGCTTTTATCTCCAGTTTTGCGTGGCCTGCTGTCCTTGCTTAAGGTGTGTCAGAGAGAAGTCATTGACCTAAAGAGCTTGGTGTTGGGACGGGAATTACCTTCTGGCAAGAAGGCAGTAATGAGGCATGCAATTCCTGCCACGATGTTGCTTATTGCAAAGGGAAGGCGCCGGCCAATGCGATCAATTGTCACTAAAATGAGGAGAGCAGCTGGCAGCTCCACAGCTCCTGAGATGAAGAAGTCTAGGTAGAGGTTTCCTCCCACAATTCCTAGGCGCATGACAAGCCCTTGGTAGATCAGGGCACTTGTGAACCTAAACAGCAAAGGGAAAAAGCTGTTGAGAGGCAAACAAATGGCTGTCGGCAGCTGGAAAAACCCTAAAAGTCACAAGGGAATTTTTCTTCAAAACCCACTGTCCTCGTACCAAGCTGGACTGATGTGGGCACTCACCAGGCATACATCAGGATGAGTGTGTTCCTCCTCATGCGCGGAGTCCTCACCAGGTCAAGAAAGGAGGGGTTGCTGACCTCCTCACTGCTAACGGTGATCTGAGGAGAAAAGTGAGCAGCAGAGTCAGCTGGTGGGGCTCAGGCAGGCACTGGGGCAGAGTTTCTATGCAAACACAGTGCTCAGCAATATTCCAGTCCAGCGAGCAAGCAAAGGTGCTGATGCGCCCGCCAGCTTGCTGCACTCCCGAGCAGGGTGCAGATACAGGACACAGCTTGTGACTGGACATGGCTGTGGGCTTTTCTTCATGGTGATTGTGCAAAGATGAAAAAGAAAGTCCTCAGTCTTGACCTGAGAATGGAAAAATTATTTCCTTGCTGTTGACCGGGAATTTCTTGGAAGGCAATATGTGGTCATTGTCACGTCAGGGTCACTGGGACCATAGCTTCCTTCTGCCAGAGGTGACAGAGGAGGGGACCATGGCAGGAAGCGCAAAGTGATGGGCTGAGGGAAGCAAGGAGAGAGGGGGTGAGCAGCAAGCAATGGGCTTGGGAACATGGCTGGTGGCACAGCTGGACAGCAGGAAGAAAAGAGGAGTGAGAGAAAGAACAGATCTGTGAAGGCACTTCGTGCTACAAAACATTCAATGGGTGGAATTCAGAGGGTCTTAAAATACACAAGCACTGTGCTGAACATGGATTTTATCCTGGAAGAAAAAAATCCTGCAAAGTATGAATTCATGGTCCTCATACTGCCTACAAAGTATGGTAAATCTGTTCACAGCTTCCTCCAACACAGTCACAATGGGGCACTTGATGAAATCATCAGCTGGAAGGTTGAACAATCACAGAAAATGGCAAGATTTCACACAGTCTGTGTTTACGCATTGGAGTTCATTGCTATAGGATACTGTGAGGCCAGAATATTAGCAGGGCCAAAAAGGGATTAGGGACATTAATGGAGGTCATTTGTAACCATGATGTCCAAGCCAGGTGGCAGCCCTTTTGTTCCTATGTTCATTTCATGGGTGAGGAAGATGAGGAAGAGATGACAGAGGTGGTTTTAGGCAGGGAAAAACCATGAGACTGCCCATGAACAGGCAGCTGCATCTGGGATTGCCATCAGTTCTCAAAGCAGCTGTGGGAAACATGGAGTTAAAACCTGCTGCATCCTTTTTGGGAGGATTTTGGGCAGCCTGGCTGCTTTGACTCTCAGTTATGGCCCTCCTCCTGAAAGAAGGACTAAGAGACCAGAGAGAGGAGTAAATCCCTCTCTACCACCACAGCACCCGCTGCCCACGCAGGCACAGGAGCCAAAGGAAACAACCCTGGCTGGTGGGAAGACATGGGTGAAAGGACCGGGAAGCATATGAGAACGTGGAGATCCATGGTGCGAAGACGAGTGAAGCCAAAGGCATGGCCCAAGGGTCTCGTCAGCTCAATCCAAAGCTTTCGCCCTGTATTTCTTTTTTGTATCCTAAGTAGCACAGATGTTTTTCAGTGAGATTTGGCTGGGTGTATTTACACATGACTTCTTCGTAACTGAGTGGCACAAAACTTCTTAAGTGGACAGAGAAACCTCACATTTGTTTGAATGTCCTTTCCACTCCCTTTTGCTTTTCTTCTGTAACCAGAGCCAGAAGTTTTCTTCAAAGCACTGCTACTTCTGCTGCATGCCAGAGCCCTTTGTGGGGCAGGCGGAGGTTGCTGGGTTTCTGCACTGCTCTTGGAGTTCCTCATATTACAGTTATAAAGCTGCCACAACTGTGTTTATAAAAGCAGGCTGCCAGCCATCAGTTGTGACTTTGTGCAAATACAGTTTTAGTTTTCCAAAGGACTAAAGATAAATTCAGCACAGGTGCTACGATATATTTTTTGTCTTAATAAAGGCATAATAACCCAAAGCAACACTAAGCATTTTTTAATGGATGAAGAAAAAAAAAAATATCACTGTGGAAAGTCAGATCTTTGTAGGGAAAAAGTCCTCTTTTTGTTCTTTTGAAGTCAAGGGGAGCTTTGCTATTCACATCAGTGCAGTCAGGAGTCCAATGACAGGAACCATGTTTACAAAGATGTGCTATCTGAAAACTCTGGAAGAAGTTTTACAACCAGGTTCCTGACATTTTTATGTCCCAGAAAAATTACATATTGTTTTTTTGGCAATAATTTTTAAAGATTCCTCATAGCACAGACATATAGTTCTGTACATGCTTAATTCTGCACAGGATAGTACATTCATGCATGTATATAATACATATGTATGTAAGTTAACATATACTAGAAATATATATGTCTAGATACGTCTGTAGTGTGTGTGTGTTTGTGCGTGCGTGTGTGCGTGTGTGTGTGTGTATAAAGGGAGAGGGGGTTTTCGTCCACAACTTTCTCAAGAAGCAGCTCTCACTCAGCTGGTTACAGCCCATTCTGCTTTCGGACAGAGACCGAGAATTGAAGAATTAGCTTGATAAAAAAAACATGCTAGTAAAATTATGAGCAACTGGAAAAAAAGAATTCATAATTTACAATTAATTTAATGAGTTCTGGGTAGAGCTGAACTGTACCAGTGTCATAACTCACAAAGCAAAAGAAGCAAATATTATACAGAGGTCATCTGTATTTTCTGCATGCCAATAAAAATGCAACGCTACTACATCCAGAGCCATGTAAGGGACTTGGCTAATGGAATTTTGACAGATGTATTGGAAAATCTTAGCCAAAATGCACTGATGGATGATGCCTCTCACTTCTCCCTGATCCTCCACATCCACAGCGCTTTACCTGAAATTCCGTTGTTTCATGAAAGAGAAGTCTGATGTGAGTTAACGTGAGAAACACACTTGATTCACAGCTAATGTGCTTCCTGTAGATGCTGTCTTTCCTCTGGGCACAGCACCAAGGATGACACACATTGTATATTAAAAAGGCCCAAGGAACAGATCCAGCACAAATCTACATGTGTGGAGGTTAATCTGCTGCAGCTGCGAGTGGCTTGGGGTCATGAGCAGGGACACTTCCGACAAAAAATAAATTAACTTAAAACAAAAAACAGGGAAAGACACACATCTCCATTCTGGCATAACGCTTTGAAAATGCTAACGTTTAAAGAGGGGAAGTGGGTGTAGGAATGCAGGGCTGAATGTGGAGGGAGACCTGCAGCAGCGCAACCTTCCTGCTACGTATCTTGGGCCACACTTGGCACTAGGTAATGCTGACCAGGATGGGTGAATCTCACTGGTGCGTATGTCCCAGCCAAGGACAATAATCCATAGAATCATAGATACATGAAATGGTTTGTCTTGGAAGGGACTTTAAAGGTCATCTAGTTCCAGCCCCCCTGCCACAGGCAGGGACACCTTCCATTGGACCAGGTTGCTCAGAGCCCCATCCAACCTGGCCTTGAACACTTCCAGGGATGGGGCATCCACAGCTTCTCTGGGCAGCCTGTTCCAGTGTCTCATTACCCTCATAGGGCAGAATTTCTTCCTTATATCTAATCTAAACCTAGTCTCCTTCAGTTTAAAACCATTCCCTCTTGTCCTATCACTATGTGCCCTTGTAAAAAGTCCCTCTTTCATAGGCCCCCGTTAGGTCTCCCTGGAGTCTTCTCTTCTCAAGGCTGAACCCCAGATCTCTCAGCCTGTCTTCATAGGAGAGGTGCCCCAGCCCTCTAATCATCTTTATGGCCCTCCTCTGAACTCATTCCAACAGGTCCATGTCCTTCTCATGCTTGGGGCCCCAGATCTTTGCTGAAAGCAGTATTCCAGATGGGGACACATGAGAGGAGTAGAGGGGAACAATCACGTCCCTCGACCTGCTGGTCACACTTTTTGATTCAAACCAGGATATGGTTGGCTTTCTGGGCTGCAAATGCACATTGCCGGTCACATGCAGCTTCTAGTCAACCACCCCCCAAAGTCCTTCTTAGGGCTGATCTCAATCTGTTCTCCACCCAGTCTCTATTTGTGTTTGGGATTGCCCAAACCCACATGCAGGACCTTGTATCTGGCCTTATTGAACTTCAGGAGGTTCGGATGGGCCCACCTCTCAAGTCTGTCAGTCTCTCTGGAAGGCATCCCTTCCTTAAAACGTGTTGACCGTACCACACAGCTTGGTGTCATCAGAAAACTTGTTGAGGGTGCACTCAATCCCACTGCCCATGTTATTGACAAAGATGTTAAATAAACAAAGCTCATTCTGCTTCGTGGGACAGCTGAGGGTAATTTCCTGATCTTGGCTGGTATCACAGCCTTGGCATCCATCAGAAAAATGGTTCACTAATTGCTGGCCCAGCTTGTTACTGCTCATCAAATTTCCTTCTGTCATGTTGCTTCACTAATGTGCAACAGTTTCATTTGGTATATCCTGCCAAGGAAGTTATATATAACTTTTTTCCCTGACATCCCTCCCTCCCCATCATTAACATTTGCATGCTCCCTTGAGGAACATAAAGTTATAGAAATACCATTATAGCGACATTATGACACTTGAACTTGCTGCTTATGAATAAAGCAGCTGGCTGTGGAAATGTATGTTTCAGCATAATCATCTCTGCTAATAGCTCCAGTTTTGACTTTACAGAATCATTATCCCAGAGGCTAGGAAGCATACTATAGGTTAGGGCCCAGCTTCTCTGTGGAACCTGTTGTGTGAACTTTACCTTGCCAGAACTGTCATTAACATGTACTTAATGAAGTGGAAAGATAATTGCATACTGGTATAAAATAACTGGCCATTTCTATACTCTTTCTGTTGCCCCATAGCTCTTCCTGCGTGCACTTTCGTGCAAGGTCTGTATTTATAGCAGGAATGGTCCTGAATAAGTAGAGCTGCTTAGGCTGGTTGATTTATGGAGGCCGTTTCTCACCAGGTAAATAAAATCCTCTGGATTTGGGAACAGCTATCTGATGTTTCAGAAGAGTTCCCACAATTACTACTTGGGTTTCATCCACAATTATCATCTAGGATTTTGGTGAAGTAACCCCACTTTTCTGGGATTAACTGGGCTAAATTCTCAGGTTCTCCCTTGCTTAAGAAGAGCAATGGGGAAGACCTAGGTAAGATACCAAGCTGTTGGGACCCCAGGTTGCCAACTACCTGTCACAAAGCAGACGCATCATGATGTTCCTTCCTGACAGGATAGGACACATAAGTCTCCTCCAAAAGTTGTCGTTCCAAAGTCTTTGTCTTTAGTCTCAGTGAAAAGTTAGGTAAAAGTCACACATGGTCATTTTGTATATGCATAAAAATTCATGTATATACATATGTCTGTATGTAGGCACAAAAAATACTACTGTGTACTGACAGACAGACATTTTATGTAGGTCATTTCTTTTCAATAAACTCTCACCTTCCTGAAATACTTGTAGTGTATCCAGTATGCCACCTCTGGGCTGTGTTAGCTGTGTGCTAACAATTTATAGCTTTTTTCCTTAGTTCAGATAATGACTTCTAACACTACTATTGCTAGCATTGGGGTTCCAGACCTGGTTTGTTACAGAACAGGAACCTTGTCCACATCTGTTGTCGTCAGTGAACCATAAGGCCAATGCCACAGTAAACATGTCTGAGAGCCAGGCATTGCTACCCAATGCAGAACAGGCAAATGTTGCAATGACACAACGTCAGCCCTTTTGGTTCAGTCAAAACCACTTGTCGAAGGACTATTATTCTATCATGTATTGTCCAATTTTGTAAATACTGATCTCAGACAGTGCTTCCCCTGTTTTGAAGTTTGGGACATGTTCTCCCCTTATTGGGATGGAAGCAGATTTATATTTAAATTCCGATTTTCTACATCATCTTCTCTTTGAGTTATAAAACAAGTTCTAGCAAAGGAGCCAGCAAAGTGGATCCTTCTGTCTCTGCTCACTCTATCAGCTAAAATAGCAGCTGCTGTGAAATACCATTGGCCCTCAGGCTAGTTTCTGATATTTCCCACAAGTTTTTAAAGTAGGAGCGTCGCAAATGAAAGATCTGATTCATTGCTTTGCAAACTTCGTTTTTCAGCCCATGTCTTTCCAGCCAGTTCACTTTTACCTTCTTGCTATTAACAAAGTAGATATGGGACTGACAGTCTTGTCCTGGTGTGACACCTCAAGAGCGTTGCCCATCAGATAAAGAGAATGCATTTTAACACAAGTGAACCTTCAAAAGATTAAGAAAGATTAGAAAAAAACCTCTAGCTCAAACAGATGACATTACCTCTGAGTAATGTGGTGAGAGATATTTCCCATTGTGTTTTGCAATGCTGTGCATGATTTTTAATGCCTTCTCTCCCTTTTTGCGTGTCAGGAGCCAACGTGGAGATTCAGGAACCACCCTGTAAGAACACAAAAGTCATAAGTAGAGGGTTTGCCCTTTAACATCAGAAGTAAAACAAAGTCCTTTGCCTTTTGCCTGTGTTAATACACAACATACTGATTTTTCAGTCTTTGGGATACAGAAATTCTTCTGTGGACTGCTTCTCCAGTCAGTTTCCTGTAAAATATCTGACCCTTGTGGGCAAGAAAGAAGAAAATAAACTACATCAGCACTCCGCAAAGCTGAAAAATAAGAAATTTAACTATTGTGTTTGCACAATGGATGTCAAAATACAATAACCAAAGCAAAGAAGGTGCCTTTAGAACAGCAAAGAACAACGAAAGTCAACACTAAACACATGTAGCATCAAGTACAGGCAAATCAGGAAACTTCTAGCTGTATCACTGTAAGATAGACACACACCCACCTGAATGTGTATCTATTGTATAAACCAAACACAAAGCAATTTTACCGACTGGTGTTTCACTTTCTGCTGGCCTAGGATTAACATGATTCACAGTTTAAAAGCTCATAATAGGCAATGTTGAAGAAAACAATATACAGGAAGAAGGGCTGTGGATTAGTTTCTTTGGATCCAGCCCACAGGATGGAGGCACTCCACTGGGACAGATGTTCACTGTGCCATAGTGCTCTGCTTACTCATTAGCTGTACTGCCCAGTTCATGGAAGCTGTAGGGCAAGCTCAGGCTTGAACTGAGTACATAATTAGAGGTATAGGTGAGGTCCCATGGCTGATGGAAAAAGCAGACTTTGGTGAAGTCAACCAGGTAAAGAGCCACAGGCTAAACGGGAATAGAGCAGGGTTCTATGAAGCGCCAGCTGTGGCTGACAAGAGAGGGAAAGCCTGGGCAGAAAAAGTAATGTAGGTCTGAGATTCACTAAAAAGAATTTAAAATGCCAAAATCAACAATATGCAAATATCTTTTTCCTAAGCTACATCATCTTGTACACTGGAGACTTGGGACCACAGAAGGGGTCTCAAGGTGCTTGAATAGCAATAGCAATAATGACAAAAGCAATGATTGTGACGTTACCAGTAGTAGAGCAGAAAGAGGAAGTTGGGCAGTGAAATGGCCAGCTGGATCCCCTGCCAGGTGGGAACCAAGTACGCAATTCCAGGGAGAATCATAATTCCCAGGGTGAAGAATATCTGAATCACAATCCCAACAATCCGCTGGTCAGAACCAACGATCTCTGTCACTGAGCAGAGAGAAAGACAAAATAAACAACACAGAAACAAGTCTAACTTGAAATAAGAATATTAGTGGTGGAGCATAAGGAAGGATAGTACTGTATCAGGTCACAAGTCTGCCTAGACCAGCATCTTGCCTTCAGCACTGTAAAATTGTCACCGAGACTGTAGAGGGCAAGCACAGGTGACACCTCCTCATCAATTCACCCACTATTCTTCAGCTAGAGGTGACACCTACTAGGATGGTTTTCTCAATGTCTTGCTATTTCATGCTCTGAAGAAGAATTTCCCTTTCTGAACCTGGCAGTCATTCAAGATGCCACAACAATACTCTTTTCTCATGAAAAGTAAGTTTGCTATGCGAGGCATTTCATTGCTGGGCCATGACTATAACCTATCAAAGAGTCTGGATCCCTGCTGTTTTGATGCTATTTATAAAAAAAGTTTTCCATCCCTTTCCCTTTTCAGGAAATACTGCTAATGCAGACCCTGGTGTCTAGCCCAGCACTGAGCAAAGCCTCCCAGCTAAAGAATGAGGAGCAGCCATCCAAACATCTGTTGTCCCAGTGAGGAAAAGCAGTTAACTCCTCTGAGCATCTGTGGAAGATGTTCAGACTCTGCCAAAATTAACCATGTCCCTGTTTGTGTATCCAGTTTATCTGGAGCTTGCTCTGTAGATTTTGATTTTCTTGGTGATCTTCTGCGTAATCAGAAAACCTTTATATATACATATTCCACACCTTCACCTCTGAATTATTTATGTTAATCCCTCCCCATTGGAGTCCATAGATTAGACAGCCATAAAAGTCCTTAAATAACATCAACAGAAAGTGTTGCATTGCTACTGAATCGCCTGTGGCCAGCTGCTCACAGGCATGTTCGAGTACCACAGTGATGGGTACAAAAGAAGAGCTTGGACAGTTCTGTCACTCTTGATAGTCTGTCCTCATGCATTACTTCTGGCTCGCTCTTTTCCATGGGATCCTATGAGGTCAGGGAGGCATGTACACTGCTGCCCATTTCCATCCTGTATTAGCAGTGAATATCAGAAAGTGTTTACACTTGCTGCTATTCTCAGAGGCCATCTCTGTACCAGTCAATTAGCAGACATTGTCAGGTAAGGAAACACTGTACTGTTTAGCTTCTAGAAAGATCTCTAGCATGATCTGGACAAAGGCCCATGACTGCTTCCCCAAATATTTTGTTCTGGCATGTGCCCAGCCTATGGATGATGACAGATTACAATTTGCATGCAGGCACCTTGTCTTGGAAGGCAAATGCATTAAGTAGGATGGACTTGGGTTAATCATTGTCTGCTGACCCCAGGGCCAGTGCTTTCTTTCCAAGAAAAAATATTATCAAGAGCAGATGTAGCTACGACTCCTTGTCCTCCAAAATTCCCTCACTTTTCCTAACCAGAAAAGAAAGAAGATAACAGCTCTCACCAATCACGTAGCATGTCATCCAGGTTCCCTTGCCAAACACGCCTTGGAGAAAACGGAAGATCAAAAATACAGTAAAGTTTGGTGCGAATGCCACTATGATACCACATATCCCAACCCCGAGACAGGAGAGCAGGTAGATTAGGATTCTGCCATATCTGTTGCAAAAGGAAAAGAAAGTGAAAATCATGAAAAGACACAAAGATACATTTTTTTCTGGCATCTCGTTTTAATGCTAGATCTGAAAGTGCCCTTTTGACCATCCTTGTTCCAAAGGAAGGCTGCCTGAATCTTCACAGTGTTGAATATGGATATGGAACAATTTTGCCTGCAGTGGTTATCATTACTTTTATGTCACTAATTTTAAAACTGGTGATGTCATCACCAGGCCCCCTTTTATTTTGGAAACTATTTTTGTCGTTTTGTATCTAAACTATGGCTCATATGTTACAATTCAGTTTTTTGATCCAGCTGAAAAGGGCAACTTATTTCAAGGGGATTTCTGTTTTCACAAATTTGTCTCCTAATAGCAATTACAGCCAGATCTGTGAAAGTAATTTCTTCTTTAAATACTTTATGTGATTTTCCAGTGTTTTGTTTAGGTTTAGACCACTTGTTTTCAAAGTCTGCCTATCATATTATGAGTCTCATTTTCCAGTAAACAATGTTATTATTAATAGGTGTGCCCAAGGTAAGCTGTAATTCAAAAAAACAAACCCAACAAAATCTCCCTGTAGTTTCATGGCAACCGTGTCCTTGGATCACAACTAGAATTTCCATGTTGATCTCTTTCTCATTGTTATTGTTGCTGTTTTAAGAAGAAACTGTGAAAACTGATGTAGCTGTTTATCTTAACAAAGAGTATTTGAGAGAATATTTGTTTGTTCATTTTGTTCAGAAGGTTTGATGGGAAGAATTTATACAGGACAAGAATCAGGGTATTTTCAACTAGGTCCATTCTTTCGAGTGCTGTCAACAAGGCAAGAGTGCAAAGGTCTGGCTGCAGCACATTCCCCCAGTGCTATCAGTGTACAACATTCACAGTGTACAGGAGTTAAATTCTGCTTAATACGCAAGTACTCCTAGACATATAATTTTATTTTAATGATTAGCTGTAATATCTCTACTCTTACCAGTCTTAAGGTGCTAGTATCACAACCGCCCAGCCAGACACTGAGCAGAGACATCTTAAGTTAGCCAGTGCCATGGCATTTTTTCCACCTTACTTTTTCCATTATTACTATATCCCTTGGAAAGATGGAGTTTTCCTTGAAAGTACTTTTGTTTGCTAGTTCAAAATTCATTATCTGAGATAACATTCCAGATAATTCTGTAAGTATTCCTGCCTAAAAAGAAATCATATTTAAGTTATTATTACTAATATTACAGACACCAAAGGAAAACAAAACAGGCAGAAAGAAAGGACTTTATGAACTAAAAAAAATATGCTCTGCCATTGAAATTATCAGTGTTGCTCTCAGCCAACACAGAGGTTGACTACTGTTAGCTGTCAGCACAAAACACACACCAGGCTCCCTCTTTTACCCTAAGAGCAAGGTAGGGCTTGCAGGACACCCTGCTCTGGGGTGGGTCAGCTGCTCAAGTCTGAGTATCACCCACATTTTTTCCTTGATATTCATCCAGCCCTAGCAAGGGCTGAGGACTGGCTGCAGGGAGCTATGACTTCGGTGGGAAGTGTACGAGTCCAGCCTGTGAATGGAGAGAGTTACCATGCTGAGTCCCTTCCCTCTCTCCTCAGGTGGCTGCTTTCTTCATCAATGGCACCTATTAAACATCTGTCAGTAAATGCCAGTCCAGAAAACTCCTCTGAACGCTTCCTTTTCATTTCTGTGCCCTTCTGCCCTTCCCGGGTCCAGATGCGCACAGAAAACATCGGAAACCGCAAGAAAAGATCTTTCTATGATATTTCACAGCCCAAACAGGATCAATAAGTATGATCGCATGACGTTTCCAGCCCAAAAGGAAGTGAAGATCACATTTGGCTGGAATTTGTTAACCCAGGCTGGGGAAGTTTATCCAAAATGAATTAAACCTCAAAAGTGTTGACACATGTTTATTGCAGGTGACACTACAAGTGATTTCACCTCCAAACAGATCGAAGGACAGCAGTGCTTGTACAGTACCTGTCTGCAGCGTAGCCCAGGGTGAACGCGCCAGCCAGAAACCCCAGATTGAGGATAGCCTGTGAGAGGTCCAGCATCCAGGCGCTGCCGCACACAAGGTTGTACTGTGGGAACAAGGGAGAGGCACAAACACCTCAGGTGAGTGATTCATCATCCTCAGGGTGAAACATCATAGAAACTGCGTAAAGCTAGGCAGGAGGGGGAAGGGGAAGTTCAAATATGCTTGTTCAACAGCAAGCACCGGTGGGCCAGGGAAGCACAGCCACAGCAAGCCCTCTTCAAGCTGCGGTAAAGATAGAGGGAGAGCTCCCTCTTGCCAAGAGGATGCTGTGTGTTTCATACATCAGTTGTCCAGATATGAAAAGCAAATAGCTCTTTTGCAAACCAAACACAACGCTGTTAAATATGTTGCCAAGGCAAAGCCATGACTTTGTTTAGTGCAGAATAAGGGTGCACAGCTATAGCCAATGAAAACATCAGTTTATGTAAATGATTTAATTATTTTTCTTAGTGCCTTCTACATAAAAGCAAAAACATGTGGTCGCTGGGGAAACAGAAAACACATCTCAGAACAATTTCAGACACATTGAATATGTATTTTCTTAGTGTAGCTTTCCCAGACTTTTCTATTCTTTATACTGCAGTAGCAATACATCCCCAACACGGTGTTACATTGGGCATATCAGAAGGATTCATTAATGGGGATGGGGATGGGGTTGGGCAGGGGTGAAGGGAAGAGGGAAGTAGGTGAGAGGAAGGAAGACAAAGAGACTAGGAATTAAAACTCAAATGACACTAAAAATAAAGTGGTTATCCAGACAGAATATCATTGGAAATTGCTTTAGAGGTTCTTTGAGAATAAAGAGATACCAGCCCCTGCCTGCCAAGCTCTGCAGACCTTGTGGGAATCGGGAGGTTTTGATCCATACCTGGGGTAGCCTTAGGAACAGTGCAGCTTCAGGACCAGGGGAAGCCACAGACAACAGCAGCTGCCACCGTTTACCCTAGAGAGACCCTTTTGCTTTCAGGTATGAGCTGTAAGAAATCATTTCATTGCTAACAAGATGCTGGTTGCTGAAGTGTACACAGTGTGCCACATTTGTGCTCACCACATATGTACCACAATACCAGTGCTCAAACATCATGCTTAGATGCAGTGGCCACAGGGTGGGTTAGAGAGAAGATTAACAGCCTTTCTGCCCCTCACAATTCTGCAGACTCTGAAATTCAGCGCCGTGAGCCTGAGCCCCATCTTAGCCCATTCGCAGGCTGTAATACCCAACAACTATTGCCTGGGCCTGGGCTTTCAGAAGTGCCTATGCAGGAGATTCAGAGGGCACTCAGACTTGGATTTCACTGATCCTGAATCTGGACCCAAAAATCTAAAGTAATACTCTTAAACATTCTTTTATGTACCTAAATAAGAAACCATTTCTTTTAATATTCTGAACACCACACATTAGTGCCATTCACACTCATTCCCATGAGCTATTCTTCACTTTTTAAAATGAAACTCCTCAGTTTTGGTTCTAAATGCACTATTAGTACTGTCACTGACAGTAGCTACAGCAGAATCATTGTTAGTTACAATGATTTTACTGCAAGTCCAGGATTTGGGGGTTTTTGTGGCTTTTTCTTTTTCTTGAAGTTGCAGGTCTGGGAATTTTGTGACTAAGAACTGTAGTTCTCAGAACTGTGAAGAAAAACTTGGCAAGTAACCTCATAGGTCCCAACACAACAGACGGTTTTGATATCAGCCTCATTACTCTGAGGAACCTGACTGGCCACCTTTCAGCCAAGTCAGGCCATCAGCATCTGGCTTCCATTTCTGTGAATCATAAGCAAAAGCTGCAGAAGCCTCAGCTTCCTCCGAGAGGAATAAAACCTGCTCTCAGCTGCCACACTCAAGGGCTACTGCAATGCTTTCCTAAAATAGCCTGAACATAGAGCAGCTCTTTCAGACTTCAAACGCTGCTTAACCTCTCACTTCTTTAAACTATGACAGCTCTGGCAAATAGTATCAAAAGACGCAGCTTTGGAAAGCAGAGAGTTTTTTCATGGCAATGACCATAAAATAAGATTTTAGAAGGCAATGCCATTGACTGTGCCAATGACGGATGCTGGGGTTCTCAGAGGAGCATCTGCAGCCACCTATACAGGGTAATACAGTTTACAAGAGGGCTAAAAACCAGCTAAAAGAAAACATTGGCTTCAAAAGTGTGCAGCTGAAGTGTAACAGAAAAGGAAATAATCATTTGAAAAGACAGGCAGAGAGGGCAAGCAGAAAGTTGCTTCACATGAGCTCACAGAAACCTCTCTGACTTAGCAGAGCTGTATTCAGCTAGATACCTCACAGGACACACCTGATGCATATCCTCTACCCAGGGCCCATGCTGGACATGCTAGAACTGCCCTGTATGCACCAGGGGGACCATCTGGACAGCTGCTGGACTTGTATATGCATGGAGAGGTATATACGTTGCCTGGTCAGCAGGTCCTCTAGCCAGCTTGGGCTGAATTTCAGGTGCAGGTGAGACATTCAGGTGCTGAATGTCGCCCGCTCAGCTGAGCTTTGCACCACGCAGCAACAGCTGTTTCAGGACCCCAAACCACAGCACAGGTCTCCACTTTCCTTGCCTGTCTCACCACATAGCTGCACTCTTCCCCGTGGGTTTTTGGTCAGAGCAGTGGCAGCCGGAGAGACCTTACACTCTGCTGTGCAGGTGGCAGCTCAAGGGAGAGATAAAAGCCCAATGCCGTGGGCTGTTTTACCAAATGCTCTGTTATTTCATGTCATTTCCTACTCGTGGCTTAAGAGCTGGCTGTGATGCACTGGCTTTTCCCAGCCATTTACAGTGATGGAGTGTGACAGAGCTCAGCTACAACCTGCATCCAGCTCTGAAGGCTGTTCAACATGAACCTTCGCACCATTATTTTCTGCTTCCAGCAGATGCTTGTGGAGTCACCCTGGGAGCACCGCTCCCCAGAGAGGCAGAGGGGCCCTCACACCTCTCTCCTAGCAGTTCCCAAGAATCTGAGAGACCTGATCCTGTGGTCTGCAGAGTGAGTTGTCTCCCAGTGAAAGTTAAGATCGCTCAGCACCTCACAAGTGGCATGGCTCCTTGAAAGATCAAAACCTTGGACAGAAGTATCAGGCTGATTGATAAATCACCAGGGAGGGCTTCACACAGGATCAGGTTTAAAAGCCTTTCACAAAATTGCCCGAGTCAGAAAGCAAACCATCCTCCAACATTTGTGACTGCTCCTGAAGAAGCTGGTTATGACAGAGGACTCCCCCTTGGAAGACAAAACTGCTGAGGAGAGAGTGGAGAAGGGAATAAGAGCATTATTGCCTCACCAGGAAGAGTAATTAATTAGTGTGAGAACAAAATTGAAAAGTGCATGTAATAACAAAGCTGTTTAAGCAATGTCAAAATGAGATGATGCTTACACAGACCAAGATGTGTAAATAAGAACATTGTAGATCACTTAAAATCCACTCTCCCCTGATTTCAATTGTCAGTTTCAGAGACCAGGCCCCAGATCTCTATAAACTCCTTTGGGATTACAGCTCTCCCTGAGCTGACACACCAGGTTTCCCAAGACCCAGGAGGCTATCCCGGGAGCCCAATTAGTGGCAAAGGGAGCACCGACGGTGGCAGTGCCGGGCAGGTGGCTGCCCCCAGGGAGGAGAGGCATGATTCCTACCTGGCCACAGGATGGTACCGGCCCAGCAGCCTCAGCACACCGCAGAGTCTTTCTCCCAGCAATGGCACCGGGAAAGGCAGAAGGAAAGCCACAAAGCTAAAAAGGTGTCTGAGGAGCTCAGCTCCCAGGGTGGTGGGTGGTGGCTGTGCCGGGCAGCGCTGAAGCCATGCCCAGACAAGCAGCCAGCCTGCACAGAGCTGCCAGGAGGGAACAGTCCCAGCATCTGCTGCAGGCACTGGCCTTCAGGGTTTATACTTTTGATCCTTTTCAAAGGGTATATTTACTGTTTAAATAATTTGATCCCTTTCTACTATAAACAGGCAATGAATAAGCTGTCACAAAAGAGGGCAGGAGAATAAACATATGCCTGAAAGAGAGAGGAGGAAATATCTTTACAGGAGAGGACTCTTTCATCTGAACAGCAATTTCAGTGATTTAGGTGGCAGCTGAAACTAGCTCTTGGCTAACAATAGTGTCAACTATTTAAAATATTCTGGGAAATAAAATACAGAAAACTTCTAAGAAACGATGAGCTCTTTCTGAAGAGATCAGTGACAATACACTAACTGTACTCTCCTAAATTAATCCAGTGCTTTATTATTTTCTAAGTATTTAAATGACCTTTGGTACAAATAAGCATTCTCAGACCTTTTCTGTTTGCTAGACGTAGCATGTAGCTTTTAACTCATCACTTCGCTAATGTCTCGCTTTTCGTTTACAAACATAACCTTTAGAGGGGAATGTAGCCTTTAAAAGAGAATTGCACACCCTGTAGAGATCTCTTTTTGATCCAAATTGCCTGGCAGGCTCACATCACCACTTCAGCTGTGACATGGGTTGGTTGTGCCTGATAGTTATCCCCATCTGCATCACTTGGAGGAAAAGCATCTGTGTTCACCCAGTATTTTAGCCTGTCTCCAGTTAGTCAGTAGTCCTTCTATATTACACTTGCCCAAAACATCTCCCATGTCCCTTGCTAGCAGCCTCCACAAATGGGAGAGGAGTGGTACCTTCTCTCTGTTTCTGAACAGTCATATGCCCATCCATGCATGGGCTATTTACACTCCTACCACACAGGCTACTCCTATGCCCAGAAGATGCGGTCCATGTTGTGAGGAGCTCATCAGCCAAGAGCACTTCCATACAATATCCAGTGGCGTCAAGGAGCAGAAGAGCTAACCCTGCCAGTAATCATCTCCCATTGTGAGTAACAGGAGATCCCATTCCCTGAAAGTACAAGCTCTTCTCGTAACAGACCAAAAAAATCCCAGCATGGTCCTTAAATATCACAGACTACCCTCCCTGATCCCACTCCGTTTCCAAAATTGGTAACACTGAGAATCAAAATCTCTAGGGCTCTCTGTCTGTCTAGACCACAGCTGTCTGACTTTCATTTTCTTTGTTTCTTTTCTGAACAGTTCAGTTTGGCATCTCCAGGGAAGAAGAGCTATAACTCACATTAATTGAAAATAAGCTGCAGAAGAGATGTGGGGCTAGTGTCTCATTGCTGAGCATCACACAGCCCTCAGCAAGGTGGGACCTAGCTGAGGTTTCCCTTCAGAAGTGCCACCTCTACAGCTGCTATAGCATGCCTCTGCTGCTGCAAAATTTGGGACATATTCAGGAGAAACATTTGGGAGATGTTAGAGTAAGGAGAGCTTACCATCCTGTCCTCTTTTGTGCATTTGCAGGTGTCTCTGTCCACAAAGACTGTCCTTGCAGTGCATGTCTATGCCTTGAAGTAAACATTTCTGCTTTCAGTTGAATAAGCTCACCCAGGACAACACAGCAGAAAGGGAATGTCACCGTGTCCTGTGTTCAGTCCTTTTTCCTCCACAGACTTAAAACTTCATTACTAAAACATTTACTGCAGTGTAGGGGGAAGGATACGGAAAAGGAAAGGAAAACCTTAGGGTCTTTTGCCCCTGCTCTTAAGCCTATTTGTTGACCTGTATAGTGCTGGCTACACCTAAACCCTGTTAAAACCTAGCTAGCCGGCTCCTCATTGCAGTCATCAAGTGGCCAGCTCCAGCTAAGGGCACATCCTCTTCCTCAGCATCACCATACTCCCAGCTAAGCCCCGCACTGCACAAGTGCCTGCACCCAGCACAACCCTGCAACTCATCTCTGCATTCAGTGCCACATTCGCCTGCACGATTGCTATCCACTGTATGACAAAAAGCGTTGTGTGCCTGAATACAGCCTCCTTCCATTTAGGGAGCTAACTAAAAAAGGTTGCGCTGCCCAAATCGGTGAACAATCCACATTTGCATTCCTTTCCTCCTAGCCTTGGCAATGAGCTGCCATACTGAGCAGAAGTGAGGTGCTGCCAACAGAGACCAACAGCAGGAACTAGCTCCTTCAGGATATCCCCCTCTGTAGTGTCCTTAACAGGAAAATATCAGTCCCTTTCACCCTGACAGCTTTGCAGTACAGGCAGTTGTACGCTCCTGCTTGGAAATAAATCCCTGTGATAAATGTTTTCCTACCCACTGGAGGCTTGAGCACCAATGTGAAATCCCAATGCAGATTTACAGTAGCAGTGATGTGGCTGGAGGGAACTGTGCTGGTGCATTTTGCCCACCTCTAAATCAGCAGCAAACCACCTGAGTGAAATATCTCTGGGAGAAGGAAAAGGTTTTGCACTGGTTCCCTGTAGCTCATTAGTGGAGTAATCGCTATAGAATGTAGTGGGAACTGGCGGATATAGGACCAGAAGAAACGCTCATACGTGACTAATGACTGGGAAGCACGGGGGCTGTGGCAGCCTCTCATTTCTTCATAGCTTTGGCAGAAGGCAAACATTTTCCATTTTATTTTGACATGCAGACTAACTGCAAACTTGTAATTCCTGGTACTTGAGAGGCCTTTATGCACTGAGCAAGTCCCAAAACACTTCTGCACACCTATCCCTGTAGAAATACATTGCTTCAAATAACAACATGCCATTAAAAGCTCCTCAAAATGTAGCAACTTTGAGTAGGAGTTTGGAAGCACTTTACCGCCTGTTACGATTAAACTTCAAAATGATGGATGAAACTCCTTGGTCGATAGAGATCTACAGTGATTCCTCAGCCCATTTACAGCAGCGTAGTGAGAGCCCACACACATGGTTTAAGTGGCATTCCCACCAGTGGCCAAACAAAGCCTGCTTTACCCTTTCTCTCCCAGTGACAAACGGCTTAGGGCAAAAGTCATGGTTTAAGGAAACCTGGGGAGATGCAGATTATTGCTACACATTCCTTGTCTGTTACTGGACAGCTTTTCTCCATCTCTCTTGCCATCTGGGCTGTCAAACTACTCTCTTTCACCCACCCTTACTGCAGTGAAGCTCCCTGCAAGCACATGCAGTGGAAAGAGAGAAATTACCTTTTATTTTTCTTTCTGTCAGAGCTTCTGTCAGAGTGCTAAGGGACTAAGCAAGGAGACTGTGTGTCTCCATGTCTTGTTTCAAGCTAAGCACTTCACAGGTCAACTGGAACCAGCCCTCATCCTGCCCCTAGGGCACTGTGGATCAAGGCCTGAGGAACATCTTTGAAAGCTTTGGAGGTTTGTCTCCTGTGTATGGTCCCAGGCTCAGCTGGTACCTTCGCATCCCTGCCACTCAGATCACCCAGACTCCTAGGACAGAAAACCTGTTCTGTCCTTCTTTCATCTGTCTATCCATGTCCCAAGCAAGAGGGAGGCAGAGAAACTTACCGTCTTCTAATGGGGGGAAAACAGCAGTTGTCCTAAAAACACCAAGAAGAACCAAAGCCCTCAGCCAGTATCAGCAGCTGGCTTGATGGCAGTGACAGAAACGTATCCGAACTGGTGTAACCCATGCGAGGAACTGCTCCAGCCCCTCTTGTATGGGGGGAATTGTATTAGAGCTGCATAAGAAATTCAGCAATTGCTGCTCCCTCTGCTCCCCGTCTGCCCTTTTTCCCTTTCCCTCCACTACTTCATATTAATCCCACCTCTGCTCCCTGTCTGCCCTTTTTCCCTTTCCCTCCACTACTTCATATAAATCCCACCATGACAGTGGAAATAAGAGAGGGTACTGCCAAGTCAATGACAGTAATCACACTAGATCAACACTTTGAATTGTGTTCTTTATTGCCTTGGAGGAGGATAGTGAAAGGACCAGCCGTGCTTTTTCCACCCTGAGCTTGACTGCCATGTTATCTCCTGCTCTGAAGGACTGTAAAAACTATGAGACAAACATTATTGCTCTGCTTACGGTTTCTCTGCAAATGCTGGCTGACTTATTTTCTGAGACAGCTGGCAAGCAGAGAAGTAAGATTTATTCCCAGCAGGTGCAATAGGATCTGTTCAGATGATCGTACGTCCACCTCAGACCTCACACTTCAGCAATAAATTGTTGCCAGGTCTTGAAATGACATCATCTACAGCGTGAAGACTTGCTGCAGACAAGGCATATTGGAATGGGTCCCTTCTGCTGAAGTCCTGCCAACAAAGGCTGCTAATAAGCCTAAAGTATGCCAGCTGTGCTGTAGCTGCAGCTGCTGATGACCATGAGACTTCACTTTTCCTTTCATCCACCACCACCGAAGGCCATTCAACCTGCAGACATGGTTGTAAATCATGCACATGCCTCTAGGAGTCACGACCGCCAAAAATGTCTGGATAAAATGGCTATCGCTGTGCAAACTGCCACCAGCCGCCCTTTCGCAGTGTTCTAGACTTTCTCCACTGGGACGAAAGTACACAGTGCCAAAGCCCAGCAGTATTAAAGGTCAGTGACTCACTCTTCAGCAGTTTCCTGGGGCAATTAGATTTACTGACTTCCGTATATCCTGGGTACGTGTGTCCCTCACAAGGCTCAGCTGGAAGGACGTGGAAGGCAACATGCTTCCCACTTCAAGTGTTACAGAGGGCAGGGGGTGACCTGGGCTCCCTTCCAAACCCTGGGGCCAGAGCATGAGGCTGTGGCACCCCTGGTCCACTGCAGCCCCCCAGCACCCCTGCTCTTCCTCCTTCTCCATCCGCTGCACAGAAACCCCATCCTTTCCTGCCCTCCTCCCCCTGTCAAAGGTGCTGCTGTTGCCAGCCTTCCCTTCCGAGCAGTGCCAGCCACCTGCTACGACCAGCATCATTTCAGACAGCATCAGCTGGCACCAGCCAGGAATGGATTTAGCACAATAATTGCCCCCACCAGCCTCCCTCCCCAAGGAAAATCTGAGTAGCAACTGCATTCCCATCCCACCACTGACGCACACAGCCGCGTCTTCCAGTTTCACCAAGCGCTGCGCAAAACTGAACGAGAGGGGATTGCTCTGGGTCAAGGTCCCCTGAGCAGAGCCACCACCTGCGACACCATTGCGTCGGAGGGGTGGCTGCCAAGTTTTACACATAGCCGAGGATTTTGCTGATGCCTCCAAACCTTTACATCATCCCAGCTCTGGTTTGCTGACTCTAATTCAGGCACTGCAGTGCTGGGCAATGTGTGCAGCACCAGTGGACAACTCTGATCTGGGTTGCCTTCAAGGAAAAGCCTGACCTAAATCAATGGATCACAGAGATCCTTAGGCATGTCACTGCAGAAGTAGGGACCTCCTCTCAGAACCTGTTAGACAGCAAAAGATTTTAAAAGGGAGTCTTTAGCACTGCTCTTTTGCCTGTCACTAGACCAAGCTAACTGGCTTTGCTGTGTGTTGCTCCTGTGATGATTTCTTAACAGATTTTGCTCTTTTTCTCGATGCTGAAGGATGAAAGCCCTGGTATGTTGTCCCAGCACCCCACTGTAGCCCAGCACTGAGTCCCGCAGCAGCAGATGATGCAGCAGGCATACCAGGTACTGCTTACAAAGCAGAGAGTGCTTTCCATCAGTTCACATTGCCCCTTTTTCCTCTCCTTCATTCTGCTGATGTTACTGTGAGTGTCTTTGCAGAAGATAGCTATCTAAGATGGGAGACTGGCCAGTGAGCAACATGCTCCAGCCATGCACAAATTAGAGCAATGAAGTCGGGTACGCCAATACCATTCATTTCACAACTCCTCATAAATCAGCCCTTCCAGACATATGATTTAGCTTCTTCAGGGTGCTCAGAACTGGTTGCAACAACCTGTGATTTGGCTGCCAGACCTGCTCTGGGATACGACATCTTTTCCCAGTGAAGGCTTTACGTGCCTGCATTTGCCCTCTGCCTCCCCTGCCAGGCTGCAAATCCACACCAGATCTGTGCTTGCTGTAGGCCTGGAAGAACTCCTTCAGTATCCTGATTTTTTTTTTCCCACTTCTCTCTCTTTCTGCTTGAACACAGGTCCTTCAGACTGTCATGTAACTCATCCTTATAACTTTGTCTCCCTGGTCACTTCCACTGTTGATTCAGCCACATATAAGGTCCCAGAATTCTTAAGACAGTTGAAAGAAACAGATACATTTCTGAACATGTGGACAAAAGCAAGCATTTACAAGTAGACATATGAGAAAAGATGTCTTTGGTGAGCTGATTAAACAGAGCACAAATCTTGTTTAAGTTGAGCCGTGATCTCTTAGAGCCTCAGAGGAATGAAAAGAAAATAAATAAAATCTGTGATTTAAGTTGTCTTTGCTGGACATATTATGTATTAATAAGATATCAAGCTCCTTTTAATAGCTGATCCAAAGCAATTGAGCCAGGACATGCAGGCCACAAGCTTCCTTTTTAGATGAAGAAACCGAGCTTGGTAGGATGTGTTTCATCTGGCAAATACTGAAAAACTGGGAACAGGACACAAGTGCCATAGGTCACAGCCCGGGACCCTCCTGTCAAGGTAACCCAGCCAGCAAGAGTCCCTCTAGGAGCTGCAGTGACACTGATGATGGGACTTGCTGCCCGAGCACAGGGGACAGACAGTCCCAGCCTGTTGCTACTTGCAGGGTGTTACTCCCTGGTTTTCCCAATGTGCACCTTTGGGACCACAGGTGGGGAGAGCTTCCCCAAGCATCCCTTCATCCCTTCTCCCTCCCCTGGCCCTGGAGGGGGTCCCTAGGAGAAGAAAGGAAGAAGGTACAGATAGACAAAGCATTTGATGGAGAACATTGAACCTTTTACTCCCATTTATTGCTGCAAAACAAACACTGTTTTCATTCTCTCATAGCTGTACCCAGTGGCTCAGCGCTGCTGAAAAGTCACAGTGCCTTTGCCAGATACACAACCTGCTGCCATAAACGGACTCTGAGCACAAACTTATGAGCACAACGTACATGCTTTCACCTACAGCGAGGCTGAAGGGGAAAAAAGGGAACAACAAAAGAAAAGGAATCTCTATATTTTTATTTTTAGGCTCTGAGGGGAACAGCTAGCACAGACTGCCCTGGTAAAGTACACCATGACCTAAACCCTCACAGTCCCCCAGCAGAGGACCCTCAGAGGCAGTAGCATGAACTTCCCACCGTGGCCACCCGCCACGGTTCACTCCAGAGCCAGCTGTGGCTCCGGGGCAGCATTCATCCTCCTGCCCCCACCGCCTGGGCTGCCACTGCCAGCATGATCAGAGATACGTCATGCCAAGGTTTGGCGCCAGCTCCCTGCATGCCACCTGCGGCCCTCCAAGCAGCCTTGGCTTCGGGAGTCGCACACAAAAGCCCGTTCTGAACTTCTCCTCTAGGGCCAGCCAGGCGCTGGCCTGAGCACAGATCCTGGCTAAAGTTGCTCAGGTCAGATGTGGAGCTCAGGGCACAAAGCTGCTGCCCAGAAGAGCCTGAAGCCTGCAAGCAGATCCAGGGGTCCCAGCTGGATGGGGGAAGGATGATGAATTGAACAGTTGGGATAGGCACTGCTTTCCAGTACAGTGTTTGCTCAGGGCTTTGCCTGCTCCATGTTTTGGAGGGCACAGCTCCACTGCAAGCACCCAGTTAAAAAACACAGCAGGAGGCTCAGGAGACAGGCAGGAGACAGAGCCCATGGCTGTGCTGACATATTTTGCACTGCACCTTGACATTTTCCTAGCCAGCCCCTCTAAGAACACTTTATGTTTGTCATCGCTGTGTCAGTGACAGTTACCATCAGGATGACCTTAAAATACACACCCCTAGTGTGCAGACTGTATGCTGGAGCCAGACCACAACACATCCATGGGATGATTAAAAATTACACAGAGGATCTCCTAGGAAAGCATCTTAAATGGCCTTTCACAGTGTCGTTAGAAAGCCCCTACACTTGCCAGCACTTACAATAGTCTGTGGTTCTCTGACATTGACATTTCAGGAAAAGTTGAATGATAGCTTTGGGCAAAAACGTGTCTTTTGGTCTTTTTTTTTCTTTAGTAAGCACAATCATTTCTGCTGACTCCTGCCAGATCTCAGAAGGGCAGTCTGCTACCAGTTGTTTTTTAGTACTTGAAGACTGAAATGTTCAGTACTGGAAATACAGAGAACAGATAACGCACAGTGATCCAGATCATCAAGTGGTATCGGTCAGGTACACTTGGAGTTTACACCACCAAAGTTGCTGGCCCAAAACTGAGCACCAGAAGCCTCAGCTGCAACCACCTATCTCTTTATTTTAATCTGACATTCCTCTAGTGACAGAGCAACCTCTGTTGGAGTGTTTAGCTTTGGAAAGCCACCCTTCAGATCAGCTCACCTTTCCCTAAAAGCTTGACACTGACACTTGATCACACTCATTGTCTCAATTTGCTTGTGACTTGGAACAAAGCAAATCTGGAGAGGAAAACCAGCCACCAAAACAACAACCCTTGCAGCAGCAATCCCATTTTACTGCTGCAATCCCACACCAGGACAGAAACCACTGATTAAAGGATGGGGATTTTCCTTACCTCGCTGACAATCGATGAGTGGGGCTGTTTATACATCCAGTTTTCGTGGCACAAGGTGAGTGGCAGGTTGCCTGTGCTGTGATTGCCATAGCCGGCGAGCGGGCTGGCACAGCTGATGGAGGCATCCCACACAACATCCAGCCTCTCGCACTCCCCGCTGGAGGACCTGTTCCCCAGGCGCAGGGGAAGTACCGTGAAGTTTTGTTCCTCTTCCAGTGTCCAGCCACACCGTTCACTTAATTCAGCTGCCCCAGGGATCCTGCACCAGTAGTCATCTGGTGCCTGCCCAAGGAAAACCACGCTGGCGAACAGGAAAGAAAAAGTTATGCCTGTCTGGCAAAGGAGGAAAAAGACCCTCTTTTGAAATCTTCCAAATTCTCCAGCTTCTTTCAAAACCTCATCAAAAGATGGCATTATGTGAGGCGGTCTGTCCACTTGCAGCAGTCCAAGAGATGGCAGAGTTTGCTTTCACACTTCACATCGAATGCCAGCACTTCCTAGAAATGTGACTGCCTTGCCTCTGCTCGCTCCTCTCTTCTCGTGTGCACGCACACACACATGCACAGGGACACGCGGGTGTGCAATGCCACCGGTAGCATGAGCAGAGCCAGAACGGGGCAAAGCTGCAGGCAGGCATGCGAGCGTGCACCCAAGCACACATGCGGAGACTCAGGGCATGTCAAGTGGCGCGGGGCTTACACACAGCCGGGGAGGAGTGCAATTTAAAGTGCACAAACATATTGTAGGAGAGGAGGGGCGTGCATTTCCTATTCATCACGAATGTTAGCCAGATTATGTAATAAAACCAATTAACTCCTTCAGGGCAGGCAAGCCACAAATGCCAGCTCCCACCGCAGCTACAATAAATTAATAGGTGCAAGGAGAAAGCAGAGTTAAATGGGAAAGACACAGAAGCTGTTGCAAAAAGCAGCAGTGAGTAATTCAGCCTCTCTGCAGGATGGCAGGGGCAGGAAGAAAGTTGCTTCAGAGAGAGCTATAAAGTCTTTCTATCAGCAAATAGAAAAGAATACTGTGGCAATGTTTAATTACTTCTCCAAAGTGCTGCTTCACCATCTGTACAGATTTACTTTGCAAGAGGCTTTCCTTTCTGTAGTGTAAGGTGAGGCTCACAAACTGCACCAGTCCAAAATCCAGGGGTTTTATTTTTTTTTAAGTTGGATCCACCTGTTCAAGAAGGCTTTTATGCGACCCTGTTGATCTTAATTTCACAAAATCTTCCACATATTGAAAGGATAAAAAAACAGGTTTTCATCCTCAAAAATTAATAGAAAACAAGTTATTACACTTTTCTGTTCAGCTGTTTGAGTGGGGAGAGAAGGGAAGAGGGAGCCAAGACTGGGGCACATTTTGTGTGCACATGGGCGTATCTCGTGCAGAACTCTGAGTCAAATCAGACATGTATCGGCAGGTGTTTTGCACTTTGGTCAGGATCGTGAGGTCCATGGCCACTTTTTTCCATTGTGAGCCTAGGGACAGCACATATCAAAAATGTCTTCTATCATCCCTTGTCTTTGGTTACCTGCAGCTTTGCCTATGGGTGTCTACAAGTTTTGAAGCGACATACAGTTTCTAGAACAGTTAGATCCAGACCAAGTAAGGCTTTGATTACTACAGAGACTATCTGAAATGGATTTTGTAACAGAGATGAGAATTGATGCTGTGGTGTGAGCTAGGCAAAGACGCAGGTTTCTTTCGTTCATTCATCGCATTCAAAGATGCACTGCTCTACTTGTATCAGAAGATGCTTTTGAGGGAATTTTGTTGACTCCTGGTTATGCTGTTTTGCAGTAATCAACCTTAGAAGCCATGAACATATCACCTTTGGGTTTAGGTCTGTGCCTGAGGAGACAGGGCACTGTCTGATGGCTGGTTTCAAACAAGAGAAGCTCTTTTACCTCAACAGAGCTAACTGGGGTGTCAGGCTGAGATGTTGTCACAGGAAAAGTGGGGGGAAGATTTCCTCAACCCCAGGTGTCTGATCTGTCTGTCAGCGCCCCAGGAAAGCAAAGACCCTTGTGCCCGACCAGTCTGTCAGCGTCCCGTTACAGGGACCCTTCACTGAACAGTCCCGCTGGGTTGGAGGGCAACTCGACTGCCTTGTTCAGGGAAACACCCCAGCTGCATCAGGGGGACCCTCAGCGGGTCCTCCCGCTTTACCTGAATGTGTTACCCACCGCTGGCAGCTGCTAGCGCCCGCAAAGGGCTAACGGTAACAGGTTACGGAATAACACTCTTTATCAATATAAAATCATGACAAATTAAGGTTAGTGATCACCGGTGACAGGGACTGTCTGCAAAAACAAGTTTGAAGTGGTATATAACCAAAACATTGATCACTAACAACAGCTGGTGTGAGTTAGTCATTTAGCACTTGACCAAGCTCTTACCCAGCAGGTGTCCCTGTGGGGGAGCAGACAGGTTCAGCCCGTGGACTGATCCCAGCAGTTACGACGGAGTCTTCCCTGACTTCTCCCCTCATTCATTCATTCACTTGTTACACTTTACTCTCAGGTGGAGCTTGAATGACTCTAGTCAAACATTCTTTTATTATTGATTGGTGTAAATTTCTCTTGCTTTCATTTAAAGACATAGTTAATAAGGAACAGAAAGCGCATGCTTGTGAGGGGTGGTTGTGCCTTGGAGGTGGGTAACTTTGGGATGGAGGTGTGCGTTCATATTATAATGAGATTATAATGAGCATCTAAGAATTACTTTGACACAGTTGTTGGCTCAGCATTGGACATCTTCCCATTTGACAGCTGCTGTGCAGCATGTCGGCTGTGTGGTCCCATCAAGTTCCCAATCCTGCAGGGAGCACAGCAGAGCCTGGCCGTGGGGGTCTCTGCTGCTCCTCTAGGGTAGCAGGTTGTGCTGCCCAGGGAACCCTGGTGGAGCAGATTGTGTGCGTGCCAACTGCCCTGGAAGTGGCAATTGTATTTTACCCTAAAAAGGTTGTTATAATGCTACAACTTCTGTTAGGTCCCAGTTTTCTCTTAATTTCCCCCCTCCAAGCCATTTTCCCACAGATGTCAAAGGTGAGATGGTTTATCCTGACAGCTTCCAGTGACTGGGGAGGAGGTTGTCCCTGTAGAGGCCACCACAAAGACAAACAAATGGGGCCAGAGCCAGATAATCAGTCCATGCACTGCTCTCACAGTTCTCCTCAAGGGTGTATTACACCTGTACTCCTCCTCAAGCCTTACCCCAATAAAAAATGTTGCTTTTATCCCTGTTGGGTATTTGCTTCATTCTGAATCATAAGGGTTAGTCCCCTGTCAACCATGTAGCAATGTAACTGTGCTCAGCATTTTACCTGTTTCAGAAACCCATTGGTGCAATTATGCCACCTCTTATCTAATCAGAGGAGCTAGACCAGACTTGGTTTGAGTGAGCATCCAGTCCACTATTGCAACATTGCTTCTGGAGCTACTTTCTTTCCCAAAAGAAAGCGAGGTCTAGTAGCTGGTTGTCAGAATTTCACACACCTCATCCATTATGCTCTTGTCATGCACAGCATATGCATTGCAGGCTGCCAGACCAGAAGCCAGAAAACTGAGCAGCAAAGAGAGATCAGCACTAATGTCACGGCAGTGGACGTCTGGGAGTCTTTCTAACACTCCCTGCAGTTACACTACTGGTGATACAGGTGAAGATTCATTCAGTAAAGTCAGTTCAACTGTCTGGCATAGGTGATGTCAAAGCAACCTTGGTTCCTCAGTGTTCACCCCTGTTTTCATTTCTCTGTCCAAAAATGGCTTATCAATACTTGCCACCATATCAGTGTGCTGCAAGACTCCGGTTTGTTAAACAAATCTAAAATATCCCAGTGACGGGTGCATTAGTGCATTTACAGCAAGCAATTCCCAGTTTGCCCGAGGTTTTCCTGTGTGCTGCAAGAGCTGAACCCATCTAAGGACAGCAAGATGATGGGTTTGTATACAAAGCCTGTAACTAACCTCTTGAAAGAATGGCTTTAGATCTTTGAGGACAGATCTCAGGGTCAAACCATCATTTTAAACATTTTATCCTATACATACGGTAAAAAATTATGCTCTTTGATACTGAAAAAGAAGCAAGGGAAGATGTTGACTGATGAGGAAGGCAGAAGTGGTAAAAATAGATGCAGAAAAGAGAACAGAAAGAGGGAGCGGGGAGAGCTGGAAGGCAGCAAGCCAGGGAAAGAGCAGAGACAGAAGTGGTGATGAAAGGGGATCAGAGGAGAAAGAGGTATAGAAGTACAACTAAATTACAATCACGAGCATCCTCAGTTGGAGTTCTGTTTAGAAGCCTAAATGTCACAACTATTTCAGAAACAGAATGAAAACTATGTAGTCTAGAGGGGAAGGCACATACATTCCCTGTACACTCGCGGCACTACACCACCGTTTCTCCATGCCTGGGTGACAGCATGAGACTTCTGGATCAATAGCTACTCTGACTGAATCCTGGAAAGTTACTTTACTGCAACACCCTGGGATAACCTTTTCCAGTGCTTCAGGCAAACACTTAAATCTCAGAGCCCTTCTTTGGGACACTATAAGCAGTGGGGCAGTGACATCTGCCAGTTTGCAGACACCTGAGAACATCATCCTACATAACAGTACTGCTTCTGTAATAAAGTTATGCAGAAAACCACGACCTAGATTTATGGGCCCCTACAGACACATGCCTCTTGCTAAACAAAAAGGGCCTGTGAATAAGCTTGGGAGGCAATCACCCCACTGTCACCCACCTATTGCCTCGCTGGTTGATGCAACTTCTTACTGCACCAAATATTTGTCCCCCAGCCAAATCTGCTGTAGACTAGATAGCTCTAAGCAGCAAGGGTACAAACCAGTCAGCAACACACCATCCATCACACCATCCTAGGGCCAAGAGACTGCCTACATCAGCCTTTTCTTCAGCTCTCCGTGCCAGGAGAAGTGGCAGGGATCACCACATCCCTGCATTTGGGGATTATCTGTACCTCTGATAACTGGTGACCCCACAGCAAAGACTGCCACAAGGAACCAGGCAGTAGCAGCTCAAAGTACGTTGTGCAGTTCTTAACGGCAAAGCTTGGTTCACAGCAAAAGATGGCAGAGCCCTTCATCATTCTTCACCACTCACTGCACCTTTCATGCATCTTCCAGCTGCATCCTGAGGGTTTAGCTCTCCTGTGCAAAGCCAATGCTCGTCCACGCTGGAGTGCAGAAGCCTGACACTAGCCCCAGAAATACCACCTGTTCATAGGGCTCACCTTGTTACAACATCTCTCGTTAAGAAGGCAGGCTGGAAAGGAGCTCAGTTTGGGAAATTAAATAAGTAGTGGATTTTTCAAGATCAGAGCGAGACCTCTTTGTGGGGCAATTAGGTATGTTTAAGGTCCCTCTCCCACACATGGTGCAATTACAATTCCAAGTCAGGACACTAAATCACAGGCAGCTTCTTCTCTGACAGTTCTTGTGTTTTGGTTTTTGTTGCTGTTGCTTTTTTCCCCCCACTTTATTAATCTTTCCTCCTCCTCCCACCACTCACTTTCATCTTCTTCTTTTATCTCCCCTTTCTTCTTCTTCCAAATTTCCTCTTTTTCCTTCCAAAAGGTGGCAACTCTACTCAATGAAGTATATCCTTTCCCAGGCCTCCAGATCAACTTAGTGAGCTGCAGGCTAACTTTGAGACATGGGAAAAGTCAATTCCTATCAACAGGGTTTCCACCTTTTGGCAATCCATGAAAGCAATGCACAATGCATTATACTCCCCTCCCTCACTATTTCCATGGCCTTTAGACTATTTTTACCATCTTGGTTCCAAGAACAAATATAAACAAATGTAGTTCTAGGAACTGTAGAGTACAACAACCAGGGGGATCTGTACTCATCGCTAGGACAGCAGCTGAAACAGCAGAGGAAAATGAGGGCATAGGGAGAGAAGGGAAAATCCAGGCAATGGGGGGGAATGGAGAGTGAAAGGGAAAGAAAAACAGGAGCAAAGAGGCTTCTGTTTCTCTCTTCACAGGAGAGGAAAAAAAGAAAACAATCCAGATCCATAGTCACCACACCAGAGACAGCCCATGTCTCTGTTGTTCTGAGCACAGGTAGCTAAAAACCTCACAGTAGGGGAGGAAGCCATCCTCCACCTACAGCCCATGTACATTTCCACACCCTCAGCTTTTCCTCCTGCTGCCCCAATGCAGAGAGCAGGGGGCACACAAAGTCCAGTGGCTCACAGCCCCCACGGCTCCTGCAGGCTCATCCCTCCCTGCTGCCCCACACCTCTCCTTGCACGGGTTCTTTCTGGGTGCAGAGCATCCTCTGCCAGAAAGCAAATGGGATCCTGGTGTGTCTGTGTTTTCTTACCCAAATCCAGTGCTGTTTCACCACCGTGGCACTTGCACACAGTTCCTCTTTGCATGTTGGAGAAGATCAGGTGCCACACATTTGGGTGCCTGCAGATAGCCTGTGTCTTTTCCCCAGTGACTTTAATCCTAGTTAGGGAAGGCAGCAGAAACCTGTGGCTCTCCAAGCACATCTGGGAACACCTGCTCATCAGGATTTCAGCTCAGTATTTGAGACAGGCCAAGGAACTGAAAAGGCTCATCAGCCTCTCCAAGGCCAGCTGAAGGAAGGGAAGCCAGAGGAAAAGGGGTCCCTGCACACACATTTTTATAGTCTATATGTGGCTTCCCTCATCCTTTTCCTCTTCACCCGGTCACTCTGGAGGCCAGTGGAGAGGCTGCACAGGGCTCTGCCTTCCTGTCCAGATAGATGTGCCATAATCCCACAGCACGTTTGTCAGGACCCTTGCTAATGACTTAGAATAACCGAGCATTTTGGCCATGAGATAAGACAAGCTGAGTTCACCAAAGGTTATTTTACACAATGGAACAAATGAGATATTTCCAAATTGAGTGTAAAAGCCTGATAAAACGAAAAATCCCCCCCCCCCCATGTTATCAGACAGCTGTGAATGACAAGCTTGCTTTCTCTATCAGCAGCACCTGCCTCAGGTCCTGCTGGGAAGACAGGGGAAATCACACCGGTTTTGTTTGTGATTTCTCATGGTTGCATACCCCTCCCTTGTGACTAAGGTGCCGTTGTTTGGAAGCAAACATTTCTGAAGACTAAGGAAAGGGCTTTGCATGAAAGTTTCGATCCTCATTTTGTGAGAATAAAGATGAAACTTTTAAACTGTAACAAGGATGGTGCCAGTGCAATGAAGACTCCTGGGGGTGTTGCTCGCCAGCTGTCTGCTTCCCTAGCAGCTTCTGAAGTGGGACTTTCATTTAAAAAAGAAAAAGAAAAAAAAAAGACCAAAAAAACCGCCACAAAAACCATTGCAAAGTTTCTAACATTAGACTTTTTTACCTGCTTTCATACTCTTTCTCAGTTTGCTATTATATCAAATATTCCCAACAAACTTTTTTTGTGGCCTTTCTATTGCATAGTTTTTATTGCTGAGAACTCTCAGGAATTTAGAAGCCCACTAAGTGGTCAGTGGAACAAAAATGCTACCATTCATATCTATGAGAAGAAAACAGAGCAATTCCCCTAGGCCACCACTGTCCATCTTATGGACAGTTTTGGGTAGAAGCAGCATGACTTGGTAAGAAGACAATTCATGTTTAAAATACCCCATGAGCTTAAATAGCTAGCTGATCATACTCCACATGGAAGAATTAATATACATTTCATATTTATGTGAAAAATTATTTATTCTCAGCAAATTCCTGTTTTACCGCCACTGAAAAAGAACTGAGATACATCTCTGCAGAAAATAAAAAGAGCTGGAGGAGCGGGGTAAATTCAGAGCAGCAGCAGAGACCCAGAGCACTCCTAA
Organism: Falco peregrinus; assembly: GCF_023634155.1. Classification (NCBI taxonomy): domain Eukaryota; kingdom Metazoa; phylum Chordata; class Aves; order Falconiformes; family Falconidae; genus Falco; species Falco peregrinus. Next base: position 49,696,434 of record NC_073727.1, on the reverse strand, counting down.
TGCACCAGCAAAAGTTTGAGTCATCCTGGAAGGACGGATGGGAACTAGTAATTCCTCAGCGCCTTTCTCTAATCTCCCTGTAGTTGTTTTTGGAAGCTCTTAGTGGTCACAATCTATTTATAGTTGACTCTGTTTTTGTAGTTTATCTCTGCTATAACATTGTGTCCTTTGTCCTAACTGCACAATACCAGCCCAAAAGAATTCTTTACAGCTGGGTTCTCACCTCTTGCTTGATTAGCATGTTTTATTAATAGGAAGAGGGACCAGGCATCTTTCATCAGGCCGCTTAGCTGGGCATACATGCTCACTGTTCACGATCCAGCACCTAGCACGCTACTTAAAATGGGCATTTTGGATATGTGGACCTATCACAGCACAGGGTACTTCCACTGCTCATTATTTTCAGTTGTTCTAATGCTTATTTGCTTTTAAATGTCAGTATATTTATTACACAGGATTTGTTATATTTTCCTTTCCCTCGTAAATGTTCCTGAGTGTATTTAAGAAAAAAACACAAAAAATGTAAATATCTGATCCGGAGATGCAAAGCAAAAATAATGCAAGAAACATTTGAAAATCAAGGAATTGTTTACATTGGTCTGAGATCCCAAAATCCTGAGTAACCAGATGAGCTGAAACAAAGGCCAATTCACGCTGAGTGTGGCTAAAAAGGTTGCATGGTTTGTACTCATTTTCCCAGGAAACAAACCTTCGGTGATTGGATGGAAAGTCTAATAGCTGCATCTTGGGAAGGCAAAATAGTGCAGATGGCAATGGGAGTCCCTGAGCTGGTTGCTGTACTTCTAGGCTGAGCTTTCAGTTGTCAGGGTCTACAGACCAAACCCATACCTTAACAGAGGATTCTATGTAATGGGAGTGCAGTGAGCAAGAAACTCAGAGGTGCACCCTGGCAGCGTCACCGTGGTGCAAAGTATGGTGGCAGGTAGAAAGCCCTGGGCACCAGGAACTGGAAGGCATCGTCTGTAAAAAGACCGTTCTTCCTATCGTGAGGTTGCTCCCCTTGGCAGCCAGTCTCAGCAGAAGGTGTGCAACCCTTTACTCAGCCTTTGTAGCCACACAGTAGCCAAGAACTGGAGCTACTGAATGATGAAGGGACATTATCAACCCCAGACAAGCGATGGGACCACAGCTCCCCTCTGCCAACTCCATGCTGGCCAGCTGCAGTAGAGTGGGGAACTGGGGAGGTCTTGGAAAATCTGGGGCAGTGCCACCTACTGTCATGGTGGATGGCCTTCCTTGGGGGCACCATCAGTTCTCCAGGGCTTCTTCCAGTCCCACCTATCTGCTCCTCCACGCTGAGATGAGGAGACAGGGAATGGACCAGTTTCAGTAAAGAAGCGGTTACTGAAACAGCTCCCAGCTCCTTGAACTTACATTTAGGAGACTAATCCAAAGATGATCTTTATGAAAAGGTTATTTAGAGGATTAGTTCATATGATATTTTTAGTAAAATGATAGCTGAAGAAAAGCAAAAGGGATTTACTTCGGGTTTGTTTAATAAATGAAAACAGCAACGTTACCATATCATTGCCATATATGCACCAGCAGGCTGCTGGCACCATCCCGACCCCTCAAGCTGCTCCCCCCCTCCAGTGCTGTGTTCAACAACAAGCGGCGCCTGGGCCAGTGGAGCCAAGCAGACATGTACGCTCCCGCATAGCCAGCAGGCACGGCATGGACCTCATCCTCTCCTCATCTCCAGCAGTGCTGTGGGCCTCACCACCTTCCACAGGGGCAAGGGGGAGCAGAGCCCAGCCCAGCCCCACTGCCCACCCATCCCAGGCTGGCAGAGCAGGGGTGCAAGCTGGTGCACACATTGGAGCAGCATGTGCACCCCAGGAAGGATGTCTGTCACGCCGCATGCTTTGCAGGTCCTGGCTGTCACTCTCCCAGCCCTCGTGCCAGCTTAGTGAGGGTTTAAAGGCATCTTCACCAACCTCCTTCCACTTTACCATCATTTTCCAAAGGAATGGCTGACAATTTTGTACCAGAGGAGCCTTAGCACAACTAATATGGGGAAAACTCCCTCCCTTCCTTTCAGCAGCATGATTAAAATCACCATGTATTCTAAAGTAACAGAAATACCTCAATCACATTTTTCCTGGTAGCAGCTTTTGCTCAGAGGGATGGTGCCAGCTATATGCTATATATCAGCTTTCAACAAGGAAGTCCCTTGTTTATTTTCTGGAAATCTATGGTCTTCCCAGATAATCCTTCACTGATTTTTCTATATTCAGGGAAGTTTTTTTCCCTTGGTTTTCCCATCACATCATGCTTTGTTCTTGTTCTATTCCGCTCCACCTCAATTTTCCCTTCTCTGAGGATTAACCTTTCAGGGAAGTCCAGTCTTCTCCTGGAGAATAAACTTGGAAAACATTATGCACAATATAAGAAGTCACTCCTCCTGTTGCATAAAACCATCAGCCCAGGGGAAACACTGGCCTTTGGACTAACATAAGGAGGCCTCGGACCTTGCAGCCACAGTCCCAGCTGTGATCACTGTTCATTCACACTGTGCCGAGGTTTTTAGCAATTCAGTGACTCTGGCCATGTCCAGCCTTCTGCATACAGTGGCTGCAGAATTTTTTGTCAGGAGTGGATTAAAGCACGTTCTTAAGAAGGATGTTTTAAGAGGCAATGGGCACAAGCTGAAACACAGGAGATTCCCTTTGAACATCAAGAGACACTTTTTTACTATGAGGGTGACCAAGAGAGTCTGTGGAGTCCCCATCCTTGGAGATATTCAAAAGCTGCCTGGACATGGTCCTGGGCAACCTGTTGTAGGTGACCCTGCTTGAACAGGGGGAGTGTGGACCAGATGACCTTTAAAGATGCCTTATAACCTCAACCAGTATGTGATGATTCTGTCACTCTTTTTCACTGCAAAGATCCAAGCAACAGCAGCCTACACTACCTGTGCTAAGCCATTCCCCTCACTGCTGCTGGGAAACAAAGGCAAGCTGGATTCCTCTAACTTCACTTCTGCTTTCTTATGTTTTTGTCAGAAAATACCATGTGTGTGTGTGTGTGTGTGTGCATGCACAAAAAACTACAGTAGTGCCATATACCTAAGTTATCCTGCGAGTTGCATGCACTCGTGCCCACCGTGCCCATAGATACGTTGACAATACCTGGGCTAGACCAACCTGTGCTCACCTCCAGGCTGTCACGGCTAGCTTGCTCTGTTGGGGTGTGCTTGCAAAAGGCCAGCTCTCACCTGTACCTACACAAATAAAATAACTGCATGAGAAATTATAAGGCAATGACATGAGAAATGGCAGAATAGGGAAGAATTAAGTATACAGAGAAAGGGAGGCAGTAGCTTAAAGGACTAGCTGACCCAAGTAGAAAATATGGAGGCTACAGCGTACGCTGTCACACCACAGGTACCAGGTACCACTGTAAAGCTGGGGGAGTGGGTTAACAGCAAACGAGGCAGTCTGTTTCAGTAGGGATGAAGACGCTAATGGGAAAGAGCTTGGGAGGAGAATGGCATTGTCTGCCGCTCGTTTGCTGTGGTGCAGGGTGGCTGGCTGGCTTTGCTCACCTTCACCAGCTCTCCTTGGTTTCTTCTCATTCCAGGCTGGTATTTGCTGCTGCCTCTGCCCCTCTCCCTGCTTGTGGGCAGGTTCGGTCACTGGATGCCTCGCTGAGAGCAATGAGCAGCTTGTGGAGCAAAGATCTATTTAAAACACTGTAAACTCATGTGAGCTGGACAAATGGAAAGATGTGCAAAGCAGGCACAGAGGGACAGGAGGTGGAACAGGTTAGCCAGCACAATTACTGTACAGGGCCAGGTCCCCATGGGAAAGCTGCCGACTAAATGTGGTGGCTCCACAGCTCTGCTGGCCTTGAGGAAACATGGAAGAGCTGGAACCAGTCAGGAGCCAGGGAAGAAGGTGGTGACCACTGCAGACCACTGGCCATGCCTGGCTCTGGATTTGGCATCGCTTCCACTCAAGTGGGTGAGGTCAGAGGCACCTTCCCCAAAGCCATAACAGCCACAGAGATCTCCAGCCTCACCAACACAGCTCATGCTGGTTCCCTAGGGATCCTTTTCCCTGCTTTTCAGCCACAGGGTAACTATAGAGAAGCTGAGTGAGGTTTGGAGCCACCTCTGAAGGCTTCCAGCAGAGAAGGGTCTGGGGTAGAACCTCACCAAAGGACAGAAAAGGAGAAGGGCTTCTTGGTGGGCTAAGGAGGCAGGAGACATCCTTGTCCTCCAGTCCTCTCTGGGGACAGCTCTGTCTGTCAGCATTGTGGTGCCAAGCCATGACCTCAGGGTAGAAAAAGCGTTCACCAAAGACATGAGTGTCCACAGGGTCACTCCAGCAGGCAGTATTTCAGAAGAAGGTGGCCTCCTGTGCAGGGAAAAATGACCTCAGGGAAGCTGCCGTCACAGGCAGCATTCAGCATCTTACTGTCTGCTGCTATGGTGACATGGTGGCTGAGGTCAGGCACGCAGCTGATGCTCTCCTGGTAAAAGTGGGTTTCCCTTTACCACTTATTTTTCTCAGAGGAATAAACTAACACTCTGTGTACGTGTATACATGTGTGTGCATGCATTTGGCCAAAGCTCCCTGAGGTTCAGTGATGCCACATCACTGGCTAGCAGCGGCAGCAGGTGGCGGCCAGGGCAGGTCATGGCAAGGTGGCACAGACTGCTCTCAACGGGCAGCCGAGGTGACTGTGTGCAAGACTTGATGCAAGTCACTGCCTGAGGCGAAGGTCCCTAGCTAGAAAAACTTGATCATGAGAATTGTTTGCAGAAGTAGGAATGCAAGGCACTGCGCTGAGTTTGAATGGGGACACAACACAAAGGCAGTGTGACCCCAGGATCAAGGAGCAAAATGAGGACATACAGGGACAGCCAGAAAGCCCCGGGGGGTTCCTGCACACATGGGGGCCAGCTCAGCTGGATCAGTCACATCTTTCCAATAGCAAAACATTCACCACATCACACTCCGCAGTCACATACAGCTGTGAGGATGAGAGCAGAGGTCTGCATCACTGGCTGCCACTGCAGTGCTGTGGGTACCACCTGGGTGCAGGCTCTTGACAGCTGCCATGCCATTGGAGCAGGGAGGTCTCTTCCCCAGGACAAGTGGTCACAGGAGTGAGGAGAAGCACAACTGCTTGTCCACTGGCTGTCATGCTCAGGTACATATTAGAAATGCTAAATATCGGCTTCAGTGGCTGTTAGTGCAGAACTAATACTGCCACCACCTCCACACACGGGGGTGTGGTGCTCCTGTGCCCTTGGACTCAGCCTGCATCACTGATCACTCCCAGCATCTGCTTAGAAAACCTCAGCTCATGTCTTTGGAGCTTTTGAAACTTGTCAGACATTTTTCAACTTCTCACTTGCTATGTGGTAGTTTTATGTAGCCGATAGAGAGGCTATTTTTTGAAGATTATTATTTCATGAGTTCACTGTGCTTGGAAACCCCGAGATAACCACAGCACAGACAGAAGTTTAAACAAAGTTCTTGCATGCAATCATCTGACTGACTTAAAAGCTTTTCTCTTTAACAGTTGCCACCTGTAATTATCTAACAGCACACACAAGTGTTACAAGATGTTCTCGATAAGGTCAAGAGTTTGGGAGTCTGCAGTGTATTTTTCCCTGCTTGGAAACTGTCAGATTTGTTTTGCATTGGGCACCGCTTTGTGGTCTGTCCACTTAATCATGTATTTATGGGAGCAGCCCAATAATTCAGAAGGGAACCTGTTGCACTGAATGGGCAACTTGCTCCATAGGAGAGCCAGGGCATACATTTTACAAGGTCACTCAGTTCGCTGTAAAACTGCCCGTGCTGCCAGCTCTGCCACCTCAGTCTCAGGAAACTGAGTGGGACAAGCACTGTTTGCACAGCTGAGAGACACACACACACAGGCACACACACACTGCTGTTCCCATACTTGAAATTGTGGCTCTTTCTGTAAATGCTTCCTGAACTTTGTCCTTGTTTCTATCTTTATTTGACTTACAGGCTGAGCTTCCGCAGCCATTTAATTAACATGCTTGACTCAATGCCTTAGTTTCAGGCAACTGAGAATGGCTTTTCCGCAGGGAATCCCCTTCACTTCGGCAGTTCCTCCCAGCTTGAGAGTGAGCCCACTCCAGCCTGACAGTGTCCCTGCACTGGATTTATGGTTCATCTGTACAAAGTGCGAGGTCCCACAGTTTCATTCCACCCACTCCCTAATCTGTAAAGTGGCTAAGCTTTCCCGTGGTTATCTCACTTCAAAAGTTGCTTGTTCAAGAGGTGACCAACCCTATGGATGCTGAAGGGTAACAACATGATCTCACCAAAGCATGTGGGCAACTTCTCACCTACCTTTGCCCCAGACATCTCATGGTGACCATCACTGTCTCGTTGCTTCTTCCAGCACCAATACCTACCCACTAACCGCCTCATTTCTTACACTGGAGGCAGTTATCAAGGCAACTACTGCAGCAGTGAGTGGAGCATGGAAGCCTGCTGGGCAGCACAGCAGGACAATCAGCTGCTTCGGGGGAAGACTCCACCAGAAAACATTTGTGTCTGTTTCTGAAGTCCTATTCCACATGGTCTATGTTTGGCTTCAACCTTGCCTGCTAGCTAGTTTCCTTGCCCTCAAATCTGACTCCCCTTACTTCTCTGGCCAGCCTCTTTTAGTTTAGTTAGTTCCACTGAAATTTCAGCAGTCCTGGGAGTAAAGTGAGGCAGAGCTGACTGCATTCATGATGGGTCCGTAGTGTTCAGCCTCAGTTCTCTCCCAAAGGCCATCTGTTTGTCCATGAATGTGGGGTCTGTATGTTCCCTTTGGACTTAAAACTACTGATGCCTTCTTGCCATTGTTCCTTGACAGCTTGCTTTATCCTTGAGACCTGCAACTGCATTTGTGCAATCAATAGGTTTCACTATCTCCCAGAAGCATAGACAGATGCCCAAATGTTCATAAAACGAAATTACAAGACACCAAAACTCAAAAACTTACAACACAAGCTAAAATATGGAAATAAGAGCAGAAGCGCTCAGCTTTTTCCAGAAGGGAAGGCTTAAGAGCACATACCATGACAAGTAGTGTTGGATACCTCCTCCTTCACTGAGCCACCACGTTGCTTGCACCTGCATGGTGCCAGAGGCAGCAGACCTGAACACAAACAAATGTGCCGTTTCTCAGCTACAAAAGGGCTGGTTTTGCAAGCAATTTGAACAGAAGCAATAGCTTCATCCCCCACTGAGCAGAAAGCCCTTTTAGAAGCATAAATATCAGGGCTAATAACAATTGTGTAAACAAACATTGACAAACTACATCAGAGCTGTGTGCATGTGATATCTAAGCCCCCAGAGATTCAAGCTTGCAGAATATATTTGAATTCCTTTTGCATCTGGAAAAAATACACTCAAGCTCAGAGGCAAGAAGTCTTTCACTAAATCTGTTGCACGGATTGATCCCCAGTTACCATTTTTCTAGGTCAGTTTTAACTGCTTCACTGGTCTTTTTAGTAAGTGCTGTGTGTCTGATTCCAGGCCTTCTGTCATATGAAAAACAATTTATAACCACACCAGAGGAGACAGGTGTGTGTACTCACTTCACAGAAGTGCTAAAATGGTGTTTTAACTGAGGACTATAGAGAAAATCCAAGAAAAATCTGCATAATGATACTGGAGCTGAAGTCTTCTGGCATGGTGTAGGCGGAAGATTCTGTAATTACCTGTCTCTTGTCAGACCACATTCATGCCAGCAAATTTAACAGCTACATAGCAATGCACAAGGAGCAGGGCGGTCAGAAAATCAGGTCTCAATGCTACACCACTTTTTATTCTGTTGAGGCTGGCTTGAGACAGCCCAGCACTGCAGGTAACGGTATTTTGCTGTCTCAAGGATCATATGGGATTTCAGCAGGGATCAGGCCAAGGAGAGAAGCTGCAGGAGGAGTCAAGAGGGTCTGCCACAGGTTGAGACAGAACAGAGAGGTGAGCTTGGGGTCTTCAAAGAGGACCAACTGGTCTTGAAGGACAAGATCAGTCTCTCTCCATGCCCTCCTGTTCCTATCCTCCTTCCCAGGATCAGTACACTTTGCCCCAATGCAGACTTGTCTGATGAGACAGAGGGTCACCCTCTCCTCCACACAGCCACCCATCCCTCAGAGAAACACCCTCTTCTCCCCCTCCCTGTGGGACCCCACTGGGTAGGTGCTGTCCACGCCATGTAGAGGTGGAGAAAGGCATGGGCCAGGGCAGAGCTTCAGAAAGCTGTGATCTGGGACCCCCTGACACTGGAAGTAGTGGTGTGATGTTGCTGCTCCCTTGTCACCTTTGCTATCCTCCCAGGCTGCCCAGGGCAACAGCACTGGGAACAGAGCCCCACAGAGGTGGGAAGGGACATCCCCTGCTCTGATCCCTGCAGGCAGGGCAGCCTCACCCCCTGCCACCACTTTTGCCCCTGCTCTCAGCTGGGGTGAAGTGCCAGGGGTGGCTCCATGCCTCACATCATGCCATGCTGTACAGCTGTGATACCCTGTCTGAGCACAGCAGGATGTGATTAATATGTTCAATCTAGGAATTAATTAAGCAGTCACACTCCAAAAACCTTACTGCAAAATTAAATGCTTGCAATTAACTATGTATTTAAACACAGTGACCCCTTCTTTCTTGTGTATAGATGCTCTTTTTGAGCCAGCAGCCCTGCAGGAGTGGGAGCTGTTTCATGCCTTGGATAAGAGGGAAGAGATAAGCACTACTCAGCAACATCAGTATGTTATGATTATTCTCCTACTAAATCTGAAACACAGCACTGTATCAGCTACTAGGAAGAAGATTAACTCTGTTCCAGCCAAAACCAGGACACTCATGTTGTGTTCTGCTAGCCTTAGAGCAGGTGTCAGCAGTTCAATTACACAAGAGAAATAATAAACCTAAGACCGAGACAGCAAGTCCTTTGGGGATGGGGCTTGTTCTTTCCAGTCATGTATGGCTGCTCACCAGGAGGCTGAAGCCCTGGGACCCACGTGCTTCCCTGTCACAATGGTGGCTGTGACAGTAGGCTGGGGTGAGATATGCAGATGACTGCAGACAGCCTGTGCTGCACTGGTGCTGTGCTGCCCCACAGCTGGGAAGGCTGGTCTGGCCAGGGCCAGCCTTGACTGCTGGTGAATATAGTCACCCCCACCAGACAGTTCTGGGAGGAGTTTTGTGAACTGGATGAGTAGGTGGGCTTGGGAAAAATCTCTGATCAGCATTTAAAAAAGCCTTTGTGTTTTTCCTGAAGTGCCTAGCACAGCCTCCAGGCTCTGTGCCAGTAGTTACAGGGCTGCCTGGATGCCTTTGCTGCCCTTGGTAACCTGTTACCACTACCCCCTTTGATAAGAGCAGCTGCACAAACCCCAAGCACATTGCAGGGTGACCTTGCCCTCTCCTTGGAAAGTCAGAGCAAAGCAGCAGGTCCCCACGGACCATGTCACAGATTCACAACAAGCCATGCTGCCCCAGGGCCGATAACCTTTCCCTCAGCAGCATGAGCATCCCTTGTACCAGCCCAAGCAGCTCATGGACCCAAATGCCAGTGGCGTAGCTGCTCAGCAGGGCTCCCACCCTTGGCAAGAAGGAGGCAAAAGGCCACTCATGACTGCAGAAATGAAACATTCAGAGAACAAACTCCAGCAACACGTCATGCTCTATGCCACAGCAAAAGCTGAGGAGTGAGGACTGTGCACTGAACTGTCTTCGTCATTGAGGGAGGTATTCCTAGGTTGCACAATACTAAGCTGGTAATTAGTGTTCAATGAGGAAATGAGCTCAATCTGTGAGTTTTGGCTCTAGACACAAATAATCAAAAACAGGAGGGTTTTGCCAAATACAGTATGATTATAGTCTTAGTTGTAGTATGTGAGCCAACCATAAAGTACACTTTGTTTCTCTTGGTTATAAAATATGTTCTCATGATGCAAATAAGTATCAAGTGCAAACACATGTTGTTTGATGTAACTTGAGCAGCCTGAAAACAAGGTGTGTAGGCTCCCTCTATAGTCAGCTCTTAGATATCGAGCCCTCGGTGCTGATCTGAAGAGCTGAGATCCCATGACATAAAGCACCAGTGGATCACAGACCCTTTGGCAGTCCAGGTTTCCTTAGACATTTTTGACAGGCACCTTTCCCCCCGGCAGGATTCACATGAGATCAGGTGTTGTCTGGCCACCTGCAGTCAGCTCCATTGCAAGCTCTGCACTTTATGCTCCGATCAATTTGTCAGAAATGTCCCCATGTGTCAACACCTTGTCCAGGTTAACTGGAGCAGGTTGCTCCAGCTGCTCTGAACAGCTCTGGGTGCACAGATTTGCTCTCAGTCACCACTGTAGGCTGCTGCTGGATATGTGGTTATATATCTGGAGATACATGTTCATTCCCATTGATTGGACTGGCCTGGACAGCTGTAGACAACTAGATCAGTCCAGATGCTCAGCTTTTACATGGATGGCATTAGCCCAGGTGAAACCCTACCAAAATCTGCAAGGTATCTGGTCTACCCCATCACCACAAGGGGGACATCCTGCCTCTTCCCCCTCCTTTCCAGCCTCCCTCCCCCAGCCATGTGGTCCTGCCCCTTCCTTTGTGCCGATTCTTCCTTATCCCTTCACTGAGACCCTGCAACTCACTACTGCAGGATAAGTCTACCCAGGTAATTGTTAGGATCAGCCGCTGCCTGTTTAGTGAGTTGACTCAGTTTATGGAGTAGAGGACCAACAAGTGCCAGAACAGGCTGTAGGAAAGGGGATGGGGAGTGGGACCTTCACACCAAGAAATTGGACTGGCTCAGCCCACCACATGTACATGCACCCCAATACACAGGCAGTGCACCTCCTTGTTTCTTCAGTGCTTCCAGTGATTTCCCATCATATTCGTCTGGACCTAGTATGGCCCATTCATGATTGTGGGAGACAGCACCATGCTCAAAGCTCCCTGTTAAACATCTATGCTTCTGTTACACCCACAGAAAACAGAGCTATGACAAGGTCCACATACATAGGTGTTGCAACACTAACAAAACTCGTTGGCTGCAACAAGGCTTTTACCATCCCATACCAGGTTAACTCCAATAAGTAGTTCCCATGCCTTGCCCCAGCATGGCCACCAACCTCCACAAGGTTTCAAAAGTTCATCTACTGTCCGTGCTGTTTCTTCATCCTCTTCAGGCCAGTCCACCCTGCTTCTTGTCCCTGTTGCATCTGGATTCTTCTTCTCCAGGCTCCTCTTCCAGCCAGCCTCTCCTCATCCAGGCCTCCTTCTTCTCCCAAGGCCTCTCCTTGTCTCTCCTACATCCAGGGTGCTCCCTCTGCTTCCCCCAGGCCTCTCATCATTAGCTGCTCCTTTTCCATACCTCTTAGAGCTATTTAACTACTTAACAGAACCAGCCACAGCTGCACCTTATCCACATCAGCCAACCCACTGTCCCTGAAGGAAGCCCACAGCTGGATATTATCAATGTTAATTAGCCTGCCTTCATTCCTCTGTAATTCCTCTACACCTAGGTAAGCACTTAACCAAAATCATTACTGAATGGCATGGATGAGAATGACTCACTAGAAGGGAGTCAACGCAGATGTCTATTCATGCAAGAAGGCTTGTAGGAGAACACTTCAGGAGGCACCTACTTGGAAACATCTGTCTGAGGCAACTCTAGTAAATCATTTTAGCCTAAACTCTTAAAGACCTGAAAACCTGTATCTCTGAAGAGCTAGCCTGTTGGATCTCTCTGTCTCAGTTTCTAGGTCTTCAGGAGTGATTTCCTGAGAAGATGTTTTCATATCTTTGAATAAAGGCTATTGTTTGACAGCCAAGAGTTATATATACTATTATTATTAGTATGCGTTGTTTTTATGGATGGATTAGATCTGTCTTTTATCTGTAACTTTTTTACAGCAGTGTTTTCGGTGTCACTTTGTTCTCATTTCACCCATCTCGGTAGGCATACATCTAAAGCTCAGGAAGGTCAGAGTACAGGACTACTCACCCCAGCTTTTGGAAGGCTGACAGCTTTTAAAGCAGGCATGGTAATGCTCCACTGCTGCAAACTGAAGGGATTACTGATTATACGCAGTAAACCTGTCAGAGCTGACACTGTTTCACGAACCTGCCACTGCAGGGCAACATGGGTCTTCTGCTGGAGGTACAGATGCCCTCTGCTAACAGAGTTGCTCCGGCTTTTTTTGCATTGCTATTCTAGCTGCCTTACACATTATATGCTGATTGATGTTGTGCTGCATCTGTGCTAGTAAATAAAATAGGCAGTCCCAGTTTTTTAATGCTGGAGGCATGGGGTATGACATGGCTTACATCTGTATATACCATCCCCAGTCAAGGCGATCTTTTCCCTCCTGCCTACCAGAAACAGCCCGTCCAGCATCACCATTCCAAAGCTGCCTGGGTGTTGTGAGGACTGTGCTAACAGTTATCGGGCAAAACAGTACTAGGAAGGGTGGTAAAGGTTAAACCTTTATGTGTGTGGATATGGGATAGTGCTTGAGCCCATACACAGCCATGTTTAGTTTCTTTGTACAGATGTCACCCTGGCAAGCTGTCATGCTGCCTGCATTCACATGTGTGCAGATCCACCAGCAGGACCACATGCATGCTCACTCCCTGCTCTGTCCCCAGTGAAACGGAAAAAAATCTGCTGCAAAACATCATCAAGAGATCACACAAATGCAATCAGGTGTGTCCAGGTGACAAGAGTCACATGCCTTTATGTTGGTGGGGTGGACCATTCTGTTCCCCTGAGACTGATGTTGCTGTACACAGGAGGGAGTCAGGATATCCTCAGGCAGCTCAGATATCAATAACAAAAACCTCTAGACACCATGCAATTTGTGAAGCTAGTCAGTGGTCGCTCCCACTGTAGGACAATACTGTGTTTACTGGCAATGCAAGAGAATATTCAAGCGACACTAGAGGTTTTCCAGAAGAAATAACATCAATCTGCCTCAAAAGCAGAGATAGAACCTTCTGCTGGCATAATGGGCATACGAACACAAAACTCGTATCAGTCTTTCTTCTGGCTCTCCCCAGTGTGAAACTACTCCAGGCAGAACCAAGAAAAGGTGATTAAGTATATTTCCAGGATGCTTGATGCACTTCTTGTTGCATATGGCTAAGTTCTGGCTGACCCAGGTTTTAGCTGCTAACAAATGCATCGAATATGTGCTCCTCTGAGTAGCCTGTGTGCAGGCGGGTGCACGGTTTAAAAGCTGCTAGTGCAGTTAACTCCTTGAGCATTAACAGGGAGAATAGTCCATTCCCTGCTTCTGGTGTAAAACAGACCTGAACGGAGATAGGTAAACAGTTTAACTGTGAATGGTCAAAGGTCTGGTCTTTTCTTAGTTGTGAAAGACATTTATTGCAAAGTAGCAGTCCCATTTGTGATGCATGACAGTTCCTAGGCATGCAGGTTGTTGTAACTCAACAGGGCTTGTTATTAATAGCCCTTTAAAACATCATGTTACTTATCACCTCTGTTTTCCTCCAAGGTTCATTGTTTAGTTTTGTGTTTCATAAAACTCATCGAGGTCACCAAGTGCTCCTCAGGGGGGGAATTAACTCGATGAGAGCAGCCTGCTCAGGGATTGTCTTCAGAAGCGCTAAAAAAGCTACAAAGTCATTACAGTCTGACCTAGAAAGAAGGGTAAAAAAACATGTCTGCAAAAAATTTGCAGGCAGAAATCTTTGCCCATAGATGTTTTTTGTCCAGGTCCACACTTCTGATGTTCAGCTGCGCTGAACCTCATCCAGGCCTCCATCATCGCTTACATTAGTTGACACAAACTAATTGTTTACAGGGCAGGCAAATGGGGAACAACATGAAAGAACCTTATGCAACTGCAGCTATGGGAACACAACATAAATCATCCCCCTCGGTAAAAGAGGCTGAGGATGTCTCCTTGCTTAAGCACACATTTACACATTAGCATTGTCCAAGAAATTCACACTAAATAGCTGTAAAGTATTCATGAGATGGGGCTGTGGGTTACAGCAGCCTCTGCCCACTGCCTTCCCAGGGTGCAGGGCAGGAGGCAGAGGGCAGGGTGGGCACGCGAGAGCTGCTGGTGGGTCTCAGGGCCACTCCCAGCTCCTCAGGTGTGGGGCAGCAAGTTTGGTCTGGGCACCTCCGATTCAGAAGTGCCAACTCATACTGCAGTGGCCGGTCTGCTTCCTATTTGGGGCATAACACTCTTCCTTAGCTGTTAGGTGCCTAAAAGAAATCTGCCCTGTTGTGTCTTCTCTGGGTCATCTTCTACACCCTCAAAGTACCATGCAATCATGTCTGAGTATGAGGTTCTTCAGTTGCATATATATGAGGGAGAGGACAACATTGCTTTTGTAATATGTATGGCCTCTGAAAAGAGCAAACAAAGGAATTAGCACCTAGCCCATACTGTGCACTGGCAGGCTTTCGGTGACAGACTGAGATGGCCATAATCTAAGACATCAGCTCTGGTATTTCAAGGGTGTCATATACAAAACTTAATCACAATGGAGGCCAAAACAGGAGAGCCCAAGTATGGTTAGAAATGACATTTTAGAAACAAAGGTTGTGATGCATGGCTTGACAAATGACAAAGGTAATTAATTATTTATTTGTGAGTTCTGAGCACACACTTCAGCTGTTATTTAAGCATGCAGTGAAGGGCAAAGCCCTGGAAAGCAGCTGAGTTAGATATTTTAATGAGTTGCAACGTACAAAGATGCCAACCCTGGATGACATTTTAGAGCAGATCGGAGAATTTGACTTCTTTCAGAAACAAACTCTCTTTGTTGTATGCCTGCTCTCTGCTACCTTTGCTCCCATTTATGTGGGGATTTTTTTCCTGGGGTTCACCCCTGAGCACCATTGCCGCAGCCTCAGGGTGGCCGAGCTGAGCCAGCGCTGTGGCTGGAGCCTGGAGGAGCAGCTGAATCACACGGTTCCCGAGTGGGGCGGCCATGGGGGCGACTTCAGCAGCCGCTGCAGGAGGTACGAGGTGGACTGGAACGCAACTGGCATCAGCTGCACTGACCCCCTCGGCAGCCTCGTGGGCAACCGGAGCACCGTCCCCCTCGGTCCCTGCCGGGACGGCTGGGTCTATGACTCCCCAGGGACCACTCTCGTGACAGAGGTAAGACACAGCTCATCCAGCAAAATCACTCTTGCCTGCACAGCTGGGAACTAGAAGTTGTTGGGTTAGTATGCTAAGTAAGCAAAGTTTTCTTTTGGTGCGCAGTCTGAACCTCACTGCTAATAAATCGTGAATATCATGACTTACTAGGGACTTAGAGCAAAGATTCATATGGAGAAATAATGGGAAATGATTGCTTTTCTTGGGAAGCTAATGCTGCAAGCTTGTCATCAATCAGACAACAGCTATTCTCATAATTCCGTGTTTCAGTCACCAAGCTGAGGGTAGGACTCCACAGACCAAACCAAGGAACTGCACATTTGGGTGATAATCCACACAGAAACTCACTTACAATGAACAAGAAGCAGAGGATGGGGCTGCAGTTGTCAGATAATGAGTCAGCAGCAGCAGCAGCAGCGTTCTTTTCTTCCAACTTACAGTATCTAAACCAGATAATTTAGAAAGTGAAAAACTGCACAAACCATTACTAACAGCCATGTAGAGACCTGAAGCATAGGAAGGAACCTCAAGAGAGATCTCTTCTACTTCTACTGTCCCAAATCTCTAATAACTATAGCTAAACCATGCCTAGCAGATGTTTCTGTAACCTGTTCTTAAAAAACTCTGATGCTGGATGCTTCACAGCTTCCTTGGGCAAAGTATTCATATTCCTTTGCTTCACTATCATCACTGTTACAAAGCAACTCCTTCCCACTTTCCCTTGGGATAGATGGGTTAGGGCAGAGAAGAGCACTCCCAGCTGTCCTCTACATCAGGGAAGCCAGGGAAATGGATTTGAGCTGTTTGGTATGGCCCCAGCAAACTTGTCCAGGTTAGAAAAAGATGAAATAAGCAGCCAAGGACATTCATGCTTCCTTCTGGGCTGAAGTCTCGTTACACATGAATGAATATTTCCAGCAGCAGAGAAGTTAACGCCAGTTTGCCCTCCTCCTCTAGCTGGGTTCAGGTTGGTGACCTGTTAATTGTAAATCAAAAGCAAGTCACAGAGTACCAGCTCACTGCAGAGAAAAGTCAACCAAGCCCTGGGTGTTTTGCCAGTGCTAATGAGGAGTGAGACAGCCAGCTCTTGGCTCCCCTCCAGCAAGGCTCATGGCAGCCCCGACACCTCTCATGCCTGGCGATGCTTTTGTGCAGCGAGGTGATACATGGTTGGAGGCTTTGGCATCCAGGAAGGAAACCATGCTCCAAGTGTCCTCCAAATTTCAGGCAGATGGATGGGGAGGAGAGGGTGAGATTATTCTCAACGCCTTAATTTGTTTGTTCAGAGTTTTTCTCCCTTTCTCACTCTTCTCATGTGTCATTGTGCAATCATTTTCCAGGGTGTAACTTTTCCACAAGTTTTGGACAAGTGTTTTGGACAAGATGTATTGCAGATGTCAGTTTAAGAGATTAAGGGGGTTCTTTTCTGGAGCCTGTTTTCTAGTTGTGTGTCATTGGTTTCCTTCCTCCTTGAACAGCCATGGTTTGCATTGAATGTTCCTGTGGTTGCCCTTGCAGTTTAACCTGGTGTGTGAGGACTCCTGGAAGCTGGACCTCTTCCAGTCATGTGTGAACGCCGGGTTTTTTATTGGTTCCGTGAGCATTGGCTACCTAGCAGACAGGTAAGCAGTATGTAGACGGGTGTGAGATGAACCGTTTTCTCTGGTTATCTGCTTTATGCATGTCACTGAATAACTTCCATGATTCAAAGGGGAAATGAATGCAACTAAAACTTGATTAAAAAGGCCCATGTGTCACTTACAAAGGGGGTGGACAGTGGTTCCTAAGCCCCTGCTTTCAAAGACTGTTGTGACCCAAGAATCCATGGAAATGCCATAGTGTTTCTCCACTTTCATAGCTTCTCAGTGGCTGCATGGGGAATTTGTATATTCACGGATGAAGAGACTTTGGGTTTGTTCACAGTGGCAAACCGCAATGTGAGCTCAAAGTTTAAGATGAAACTTTAACTCACATGCGAGCTGTTTGCCCATCTTTGTGATAAATTTGTTTCACATTAATTTTAACAGCATCCAGATGGCCATAAATCAGTTTCAAAATAGAATAGTTTTTCTCAGATACAGAAATAGAAGTTGCTCCTTCTGAAATTTTCTTTGGTTTCCCTTTTTCTAGTTGGCTCTCTATGTAGCCAGTTCTAGACCTTGTTGTCCCTCATCTCCTCTTTTCCACCACAAGTGTCATTGTGCCATGTATCTGCCCAGTAGTGTTATTTTTAGGTTAGACTCTAAACAAATTTAATGCTTTGTAGGTGATCTTCCTGGGCATGTTTATGAAATTACAGTAAAATTACAAGAGATCTGAGACTGGAATTTAAAGGGATGAGGGTAACACAGGATGAAGAATCCTTCTGTAGAGTCAGTCTGTCTTGGAGGAATGTCTTTTTTTTCTGTATTCTCAGGACATCAGAGAGCACAATGAGCAATAGCCTTTTCCTCCCGTGCTGATCAGGCCCCAGAATCATCTCTGTTGGACAGATACTGCCACCATTCCCTTCTTTTAACTTTCCCCCTCCTCCAAGGGGGAAGGTCTATGGGAAGGGGCACAGCTGTCCCTCATAGTAGTTTTGTAGTGTCACAAAATAAGGATGGGTCTGTGATTGTCCTGCTGGTCCCTGCTCCCATGTTTCATTGCGGGCAAACACATCATCAGTTAGGTCGTGTACACCACCTTTGTGTACACGTAAGTAGCTACCAGGGTCCTAGCTAATGCCAGCCTGTCCCTCCGTGTGGACAAACCTGCTTGTGAAGAAGGTCACCTTTGCACAGATTGGACAGACCACTTTCCAGTCCTCAGTAAACCATTACCTTCCTACCAGTGAACCAGATCATGTTTATTTCAGGTGTTCTGCTTAAATGGATTTTACATCAGAAGATACTGATTTATCACAGTAACTCATCCTGGTCACATCTTGTGTGTAGCTACAGCTTTGGCATAAGGTTCTCTTGGGTGAAAGATATCAAATGACTACAGGAGTACTGCAAAGATCCTACATCCAGTCTTCAGTATGGGGCTGGAGTCCCCTGTCTGATTCGAAAGACAAAGGTTGACACACTTACACCAATTTTTGCTTTTCTTCACATACATTTGGAAGGATCTTGGTTTCTTTTTCATCTTGGAAATGTATGTCACACACACACACACACCATCCTCTCTTTCCCTTAAATCCAAATTCCTGTCTTCTGGCCAATCATCTAGTGAACTAGAAAGCATTCCATCCTTTTTCCCAGAACTGACACTCAGATAACAATGCACAGCTGATGGAAGCAAAGGAGGGGATATGTAGCAGCTGCTCATCCAGGCATGACAGGACATGGAGCAGCAGTAAGCAGATCCCGCGACCAGCAGAGGTGCCACTCTTCAGATCACCTCTTCAGCATAGAGGTGGATTAAGCAATCATGTTCCCTAGCAAAGGCATTTCTTGGCAGTGTATGGCTGTGCGAACCAATAGAAACTGGAGCTCCCAAACCCTCAGTCATTTATATCTGAAATGCTCTCTGTGTCAAAATACTGAAGGATCTTTTTACCATGGCTTATTATCAAGCAAAAGTATGAAAAGACATGAGGGAGTAGGATATCTTTGCTGCTAAGATAAAGCACATGCATGTCATAGTGTCGAGGGGTTTTTCTACTGCTCTGCTCACTGCTGTCCTGCCCCAGTTCACCATGGTCCCTCCGCTGCAAGCACTCAAGAGCGATACAAAATCCCATACCGAGCAAGTGTTATTCTTAGGGCAAAAACAAACAAAGAGCCCTCAAATTTAGGAGAGGGACTGGGGAAAATCCTCATGAATTTTGTGTTTCCTGGATTCGAGATACTCATCTTCTTCTTGTCAGACAGCCTGAGTGCAGCTGGAGTGCTGGTTTTCCTGTGCATGAGATTGCTGCAAACTGCTGTAGTCAGGACACCTCCTGAAAACGTTTCAGGTGCTTCAGGGAAGGTTTCATAAGCTTTGCAAGTGTGCTTCTCTCTGAGGGATTAGACCTACTCATCTACTTGATTGGTCTCGGGGCACACATCCAGATGCTGACTTTGACATTCAAGGGCCATAGCTGTCTTGGAAATTGGCAGTCCTGTGCCCCTAGGGAGCTCCCGGGGTCAGTGCTAACATGCAGCATTGCACCTCTCCCATTCAGAGCTGGGGCACTGGGAAAGGACCTTTGCTGGAGAGGACTCTGCTCGTGGTCTGACAAGGCTCTCTTGAGCTGGACTTCAAGACAAGTCAAAAACATCTGTATGTCAGGGTCCTGACAGAAGGAAAGTTTGAGCGATGGGATCTGCTGATGTTATTGTGGAGAACAGAAGACATTTATTTTGGCTGGCATTTATTATCATGCTATTTTTGTTAGTGGACATCCACTAGTTTAATGGTTTTTATAAATCATACTTCTAACAATATTTATCTCTGTCAGATAGAAAACAAATGCCCTTCCAGCGTTCCAGTAAGCTTGTTTCTTTTGGAAACAATTTATTTCCATCAGTGAGTCACGGTGATACAAGGAATGACAAATAACAGGGATGTACAAAACCCTCTTCAAGAGCTCAATAGTCAGCCAAGATTAATGAGAAAATAGGTAAAGATCACAGTTATTGAACAAGGTCCCCACTAAAAAGCTATGAAAGCTTTGACAGATAGGCTGAAGAGCCATATCAGAGCATTTCTTGAACTCATCAGCTAAGTCATTATCCAGAAGTGAACAATAACCTGAAAACAGGACAGGAGAGTCCCCTGGGCTTCCATTGAGATGAAAAATGTTGCAAAGGAAGAGCAGGTACAGACTCCTACTCAAAACAAACAGAATAAGGTGACAGGGACCACCTCCAGCCTCTTCAAACCCTTTGCTCTGCCACCATGCCCTGCCAGCAGCTGAGCCTCTTTCTTCTCTTTTCTGCTCTCCCTCTGCAGGTTTGGCCGCAAGCTCTGCCTCCTGGTCACAGTCTTCATCAGCGCGGTCTCAGGGGTTCTGATGGCCTTTGCACCCAGCTACAGCTGGGCAGTGATCTTCCGCCTGGTACAGGGGCTCGTCAGCAAGGCGGGCTGGCTGACTGGCTACGTCCTCAGTTACGGCAGCTTGCAATTACATTTGGGGGGGAGGAACCCCCTGTCTAGCAGCAGGGCTGACCCCCACTGGTGCCATCCAATTTTTAAGGAATTGCATGTAACAATAGCAGGGACACTGCTATTTACTGCCAAACAGCACCTCTTTACTTGAATCCAGGTGTTTAAGACGCAAGCTTGCGCCTGCTTGTAAACATAAAGGGAATAATTAGGAGGCAGCTCTGAAAACTAGGGAATGTTCATACCTGGAGAAGCGTGTGCCAAAATGAAGGAAAAGGTCTAGAGACAAGAACTAACTGAAAGCACTACGAAGATGTATAATGCTTTTCCAGGAAAGGCAGCAAGCAGGAGATGAGGGCTAACACTTGTGTTTGACAGCTTGGGTGCCAAAACAGTTTTTGCTGTGCTGTTTCAGGTGCTTGGAGGGCAGGGAGGCTCTGTTCCCAAGCCGTAAGGGAGGAGGGAGATGGAGGCAAGCAAATTCCAGCTGTCTATTTTATTTTCCCATTTTAGTTCTTAGCTAGGAGTCGGAAGAAGAAAGCACCCTTTGGCTCGCATCGATGGGTGGGGGCCTGACACCCTTGAAGGCAAGGGTAAAGTCTCCAGCTGACCAGTGGAAGAGGAAGGGTGGGGACTTGCCCTGTAATTTACACCAGGGACCCAAAACTGCTCCACTTTCCTATCTAAACCCACACCTGCACGCCGTGACGCAAGGGCACAGATAAGCACAGAGGCTCCATGTGGTTTTAGCTGGCAGGAGTTACATTCCCCCAGCTCTCCAAACCAATTTATTTTTGCTCATACAACTGACCTTTCCAGTTGCAGAATTTGTTGGCCCAAACTACCGGAGGGCAGCGGGCATCACTTACCAGCTTGCCTTCACGCTGGGACTCCTCATCCTCACCGCCCTGGCTTACGCGCTTCCACACTGGAGGTGGCTCCAGCTCACAGTCACACTGCCCAAATTCTTCTTCTTGCTCTATTATTGGTAAGTGCCTGCTCCTACAGCTCCCAGCAACACCAAGCCACATCGACAAAACCAGGGGATTGAAGCTGAGAGCTGAAGCTTCTCTGTAGGGATTGGCCATAGTGCTACATGTAGGATTTCCAAGACAACATCAGATGAGATCTGGCATTTTCCTTGCCCATGGGTTTAGTCTGAATCACCTAAGAGCAAGATTACCTGCAACACATTGCAATGCTTCTGTGTTTAGAGTCCTTGCCACCCATTAAAAAATAAGAAGTCATTATTTCTTGAACAGTATGTGAGCTGCTGTGAGAAGTGAGTTTTTCTAATCATCGATTAAATTTGTTTGGGTTTTTTAATGCAATCAACAGGCTTTTGTTGACTATTTATAAAAAAAATGAGTAAAAATGCTCCCTAGAAAATTCTATAACTACATCAGGGAACAGATTTGGGAGGGTTTTTTCCTTTGGTCTTTTTATGAAAGGTTATTTTTAACATGGAAGATCAGGTTTACAGCTGTTCTTCTTTATACCCACAGATTATTAGTCATTTCTAAAACATGTCAAAAGAATTTTATCAGAGTAATATTTCCAAACTATAATAAACTGGGTTTAGCCTTAAATATATATATATATATATATATATATTAAAAATCAGGCTGCGTTGTCACTCAAGTGGAGCACAAATCCGAGTACAATCACTGACAGCCACAGCTACCACTGAGTTCCGTACAACCCATGGATATTCAGTACACCTTAGGATCCTAGCCTGAGAAACTCGATTCTGTTTTCATTTTCTGTGTACCACTGACATACATTTTCTTTCCCTGTAGCTGTCATGCTTATATGTGTTGCAGGTGTCTGCCCGAGTCTCCCAGGTGGCTAATAGCTCAAAAGCAAAATGACAAAGCTATGGAAGTTATTAAACACATCGCCAAGGGAAATAAGAAGAAGTTACCTCTCTCTTTCCAGGTGACTGCACTGCATTTGCTGCATGTGTGCAAACAATGTTTTGGGTTTAGGACTGTTTTGTGTTTAGAGTAGGGAGCAGCTTGGTGACAAAAAGCACTGCAGTTCCCTAAAGCAAAGGCAAGTGAGTTTTCTTCAGTTTGACTGCCTAGAACCCTCACAGAGCGTATTTGGGAAAAGAGGCTCGCAAAACCAGCCAGAAGACAAGAAAAACTCTTCCTTTAAGTATCAATCAAAAATAAACTCACCAAATCTTATGACTAAAAATCCCAGAACACCTTTACTCATTATTTGTTACATGCTGCTCCATACCATGCAATAGCCTCATACACATGGCTACACAGATATGAAGACTGGTTATATAAATTTTCACGCTTCCTTTTCTCAAAACACTCTGGAGAAGCTATTTTGCCCCCAGTCACTTAACTGGCAAATGAAAACCCCCATCCTCCCATTAATCCGGAAGAAAATATTCATTGTAGTGCTTCCCACCCTCTCCCCTGCCTACTGTAATCTCTTGTTCTGTCGCTTGTGCTCCCAGAATCTCAGCTCCGAAGATGAAGATGGAGAAAAGCCAAAACCTTCATTTCTAGACCTGGTCAGGACACCTCAGATCAGAAAACACACGTTTATTTTGATGTACAGTTGGTAAGGGAAGGCTTTTGCAGCCCAAATGGAGGTGTGTGATTTGGTGCCCTAAATCGTCAACAATGATGTAAGCCTGTTTTGCTCCTAACCAACTGCAAATCTCAGCTCTTTGCATAAAACAAAGGGTTTGACTTCATTCACATCCTGTTCTCTACCCAGGTTCACAAGCTCCGTCCTCTACCAGGGGCTCATCATGCACATGGGAATAGCCGCTGGGAACATGTACCTGGATTTCCTCTATTCTGCTCTTGTCGAGTTCCCAGCTGCCTTCATCCTCATGCTAACACTGGATCGTGTTGGCCATCGCTACCCCTGGGCTGTGGCAAATGTGATGGCAGGTGGTGCTTGCCTCATCACAGCGTTAGTCCCAGACAGTGAGTCACGCAAACCTCCTCCGTCAATGAATTCTCTCCCTGTCTCTTGGTTATTGCCCTGGAAAATAGAAAACAATGCCTGCTAACCTGGCCCATGTCAGTACTGTGTTCCAATGAAGGCAAAACCATAAAAGCTAATTTACGTCCCACCATCAGCGTTTATACCAGTTAACGAGAGGCTGGAGAAATGGGGTGAACTAAATTTCTGAAATGGCATCAAATTAGATGGCAGGTCTGCATGTGCTAGATCATGAAGCATGCTGTGTTAAGTCCCCAGTTTTTGTCTGGCCTAAAATTTGGATCTGAATGCACACTTCAGCGTTTTCACCCAAAACTCCCATGTTTTCTGTTTCTAAAAAGGAAAAATGTATGGGCGCACACATACACTTAAACACCATATGGGTACAGTAAGTGCTTTCTGCCATCCACAGTGCTGCTGGCATGAATGTAGGTTGTTGAGCAACCACAGTGACAGAAACTTTGCTTTTGTTTATCTAAGGGTTCACTCCAAGGCCACAGTCTCAAAGCAATGTGTCCCTTAAGGGCCACTGAATGAAACATCTTACCTTTTTCTTTATGGCATACAGCTAGACTGGAACTACACACATAGAAGTGCCAAACAGCTGTCAGTCATGTGGGACAAGGACAAAGGACAAAGCCACAAAATGTTATGGAAAAATGTCATAGGGAAAAAACCCAAGGTGTCCAGACAATGGAAACTTATTTTAATGGGCAACTGGGGAGTGCAGGGGCTATGCAAGGACTACGCTGGGCTTTGCTGGGGGAGCCCAGGGGTGGAGTCCTGTGGCCCCACAGCTGCTGCCTGTGCCAGGGCAAAGGGAGCGGCAGTGCCCGGGTGAGCACCTTGCCCCAGGGACAGGTATGGCCAGTGAGGATGCTGCTGCCAGCCTGGCTCAGCCATGCCAGCAGGCTTGGCAGCAGCAGCCAACAGCAGAGACCCCAGCCTTCCCGGCTTGCTTGCCCACGGCAGCACCACCAGCCCTGAGCTGAGCCACCTTCAAAGCCCATAGCCCCAAGTCTGACCCTGCAGAACAGGCTTGTTTTACACCCAGGCAGGCCCTGCGGGGGTGATGGGGTGAGCAGAGCCCCAGCAGGGAGGCAGGGACCGGCCCAGGCACCTACAGCTGCAATTGCTGCAAACCACAGGCAGCAGTGCCTGGCGTCTCAGCTCTGGAGGCGCTTTGTTGGCAGGGCTTGCCAGCAGCTATGGGCCAGTAAAATACTGCCCTGGGCTTGATGCATCCCTCAGCTGCTAAATGAGGGAGAAACTCCATGCCCCAAGTATGCTAATAGTTGAAACATCTGAAGCCACCATCCAGGGTCAGTTTGGGGTCTACAAGCCCATGTGGCACACAGGTATCTTAGACTGATTCTGGCTTCAGGGCTGGGATATTCATTAATTTGCAGCTGACAGCTATAGCCCCAGGTGTGAAAGCAATTGTAAAGCACACACTGAGAGACAGGGAAGCAAAACAAACTTGTCCCAGCCTGAAAGCAATCGGAAGCCTCTGTGCAAAAGTATGGAGTATCTTGCTGGTAGCAGACTTCAACTACCAAACAATACAGTTGCCCTCTTTAGTTTTATTGCAAGCAAGAAATGGTGTCTTGTGTAAACTTTCGGTTAATGCACTGGATAACCCAAACTACTTTGTATCATTGACTTCTCTCTGTGACAGAAAACTAGCAAAGTCAAGTCTTGGTTATTTGACTGAGTCACAAGACAATTGCATTATAAATTCTTTATTGAGTGAAATAGAACATCATCATGTACTGTCCACTTGAGCTTTCATGATAGCAAACTTACTGTTTCCTTAAATTAAATATTTAATGCTGCTTTATGTCAAGAGCAGAAAAAAACCCGCAGTTTTGTATTCCAACCTTAACGAGCACGATGTCTTTACAGCTCTTTATTGGCTTAAAATGACAGCAGCTTGCTTGGGCAGGATGGGAATTACCATGTGCTATGAAATTATTTGCTTGGTAAATCCTGAGCTGTATCCAACATTTCTCAGGTAAGTGCACCATCTTCTGTTGGCTGGTAAAAGCACGGGGTGTTTCTCTGGGAAAGACTGCAAGAGGCCAGCTCAAGGCTGTGGATGCAGCTGAGGAGCCTGTGGCTCGTGCACTGACCTGC
This sequence comes from Falco peregrinus, assembly GCF_023634155.1. Classification (NCBI taxonomy): domain Eukaryota; kingdom Metazoa; phylum Chordata; class Aves; order Falconiformes; family Falconidae; genus Falco; species Falco peregrinus. The sequence continues at coordinate 49,671,086 of NC_073727.1, read as the reverse complement.
AAAAAGAGTTCGCGTGTATAAAACACACCTTGCAAAGGTGGAGGAGAGCTGCTGGGTGGTACAGCAGAAACTCGCCCCCTTCCCTGCTTCTGAGCCCAGCACTGAGGCAGGAGGTTTCTGAGGGGATGTGTGAGAAACCTTCCCAAACATCCTCCAGGCTTCCCTTCCAGTGCAGTTCAGTGAACCAGGAGAAGTCAAATGCTCATTCACACCTCTGCTCCAATACAGGGCTAGTCTTCATGTCTTGTCTCATCTAACTTGCTCCTTTCCTCACCCATTTCACCTTGTCATATTTCTCCATGGGAGAATGCTCTACCTGTGCTCTCTTTTGACTGTGTTCACCACGATGGGGGCCAGGCCTTTCTAAGCACCTTCCTAAGCCCCAGGAGGTTACCTGTCTTCTCCTCCCTGAGACCCACAGCACATCCCTCCTCCCACCAGCTGCAAATTCACTTGGACAGGGCGCTGACCCACTCATCCTGGCAGCAGGGCTGGGCAAACCTTTTGTGCATCCTGCCGTGGCACTGGGGTGCAGAGCTGGACGAGGCACTCCCAGGCGTAGTCAGTGACGTGTGTGCACACGTGCATACATGTGTGTGCGCATGTGTGCATGTGCTTTGCAGGAACCTGGGAGTCCTCGTCTGCTCATCCATGTGCGACCTCGGTGGGATAGTAACACCCTTCCTTGTGTACAGGCTAGCAGAGCTCTGGCACGAACTGCCCCTGGTCATCTTTGGTAAGAGAGCTGCAAGACAGGTTGGCTGGCCACAGCCTAGATGCGTGAGTTTTGTGATCTATTTCCCACCTTTAAAAAAGAAATGTGGAGAGCTGTATATACATGTGCACACACATGTAAGGTGCATCTTGGTAGGTCTGTTTCATCTGGAAGTTGGAGCAAGGTCACCCCTTAGCCCTATCTGCAGTGAAGGGGATCCCATGGTTTCGGGACAGCTCTTTCAAGCTTTGTCTTCCTCCTGCGGAGCCCTTCCCAAGGCAGGAATGTCTTTGGGTTCTGCTGCTCTCATCCACAGTGTGGTCACAGGACCTGCAGTGCGAGCAGGATGGCCTCTTGTCTCCCTACACAAAAGTCACTCTCCACCTCTTGCTGGCACCTCAGGGGGCCCAGTGTGTCGAGGATCCCATGGCAATTTAGGATGGCAAAGCAGCAGAACAGCCTGTTAAGGCTGCTATCCTAAAATAAAAGGCTGCCTTGAATGTCTGGTGCTGCACGGGTTCAAATCGCTGTGCCTGCATGCACCGTCTGCCCTGAGCATGGTCATAGGAGGATCCAAAACTAGTCAGAAGGTGAAACTGGCCAGGTGGGCTGGTAGCAACCTGTTGCGTATGTCCTAATCCAGCCAAAAGTGGGGATGACAGCTAGCTAGCATCACCCCGATCCCATGACAGCTAGGCAACCAGAGCCAAAACCTGTATCCTTTGCATTGCGTGCACAAAGCAAGGGAGCCAGACCACCCTTGAGTCTAGGGCCCAGGATTGCTTGCCAGGCCTCAGATGCACCTCAGAATTGTCAGCAATTACTCTGAAAAATGAGAATCGTGTAGATGAAAAGCCAAGAGTTATTACCACTTTGAGGAGTCCTTATTCAATCATCGAGGCAGCTGTGTCTCACTGGGAATTAGTGACTTGGAATTAAACTCAGGTATGACCATTGCATTGCCTTTGTGATCCTGAGCCTTGCTCTGTGTTGGCAGCTGTGATTGCTTTAATCGATGGCTGTTTGGTTTTGCTCCTACCTGAGACGAAGGGAAAGACTCTGCCTGAGACCATTGAAGATGCTGAAAATCTGCACAGGTATGGTAGCATTAAGTATCCTTCTGCAGAGCAGAGCAACTCCACTTTACATCTGCAAAATCTGCTAAAAAAAACCCCAACATTTATTATACATCTCTGAGAACCTGTTGGGTTTTGTTGTAGACATATACAGTGGATGGCTGGTGGGTAAGACCTCCAGGAGCAATATCAGGCTCTGGGCTCTCCTGTGTGATCTGACAGGAATCCACTAACACCTTAGTGGGAGCCAAACAGTAAGAGAAAGTGTGGAGGATGGTTTCATGGGCCATCTGAAAAGCACCGATCTGGGCTTCAGTCGCTCCTTAGGCAGCGCACACAGCCAGTCTGCCTTGAGAGGCGTCCGTCAGCATGAGGAAATGTGTCGTCCCTGCCATGGCCAGCCACTGCCAGCGGCTGAAGGCAGCTTTCAATCAGGAGAACACCCTGGCATGTTCTTTCATGAGGCTTTCAGCAGCTCATTCAGCCGTCCTACGTGCTCAGGGAAGGTGAGGCAGATGGGTGAAGGCACGGCTCCCCAGGGAAGAGTGAGCAGGTTGGCGGCATGGAAACCCTACTTGAGTTGCCTGTCATACCTGTGGGAAGTAAAGCCAGGAAACACAAACCTTGGTCATGCCATCCTCCCGAAAACTTAGCAGTCCCATCTAAGCATCTGTGGCCAACAGCTGCACCCTGCGTGTGCCTGGGGGTGCTCACCACCCCGTCTCACCTCCCATATGCAGCTGTGCCAGTGAGGGGACCATCCCCAGAGGTGCTCACACCCAACAGGGACAAAGCTGGCTGAGGTCTGGTTTTAAATCTGGGGAGCAAAGCAGGGAATGTCCTGTAGTTTCAGTGCTTTCTCCTTCTGGCATGACTCACACCTGCTGGAGCAGCTTCTGGGGTGAGGGCAGAGCTCCACAGGCACTGAAGGGGCTGCTCAGATTTACTGAAGCTGATGCGGAGCCAGAAAACACTTGTCCTGGTAAAAAATGAGGTGTGGGAGGAAAAGGACACAGCCTGGCCAGAAAGAGATGGCAACATAGCACAGGGTAAAACAAGGAGAGCTTGCCCCTAGGAACAATTAGGAAGTCCATACATGTAACTACACCCCCAGATGTTACTTTAGCAACCACTTCAAATAACAGTTTTTACAGCAGGAAGTGTCAGAGCTGAAGTTAGTAACACTGCTGTTGTGATAGAGTTTCCAGACAGCAGCACAGCTGCAACGAGGCCACTGGAAGTCTCCAATTTGCTCCTTATTCTGCTGCTCTTCAAAATAACCTAACCTCATCTGAAAAATTGCCAGTGATGAGATGCCCGTTAAACCTAGTCTTCAGTGAATGTAAGCACATGGATTATTTGGTGTACCATGCTGTTATCCACCAGGAGCATCATCTGCCTTTTCTCCTTTCCTTCTGCAGGCAAGAGAGAAGCAAAGAAAAAATGATTTATCTTCATATTCTGAATTCAGAACCTGTCCCCAAGTAAGGACCCATTTTGCCACAAATCTGCCTCTGTTGGGGCAGGGAGGCAGAAGCAGCCATAGCAAGCCCAGCCCTCAGCCCCAGATGCAGTGGATGAGCCAGACCAACGTGGTGACCTTGTCCCCACTGCACTCCCAGCTGCCAGCAGTCTGCGGCTCAGGGACTTCCTGAGCCAGAGGTCATCTGCCCACATTTCTGCTTCAGTCCCCTGTGGACCATCCTTCCGCAAATTTTTCTCTTTGCCTTCTGAACACATTCATACTTCTGGCAATCCAGGGCATCTGGCAGCAATGACTTGTACGGCTTGATTGGGAAAATCATGAAGGAACACTTTCTGCTGCTTGTTGTAGAACTAAAATTCTCGTCAGGCTGCTCACTCACAGCTCATCTCTGCAGCGAGCAGGAGTGCGCTCCTGAGCCCAACCCACCTCCTCCAAGCTACAACTGGTTCTGCATGAAAGCAAGCATGTAGGCAGTAGTGAATTAACTGCCAAAATTCCCCCTTAGACCCCTTAAAATCTGGGTTCTGTCAGTCGGTCTATGACTCCTGATGCCCAGCAGATCAGATTCGTGAGACAGCTCCTGCTGCCCGGCAGCGAGCACCGCTGCTGCAGAGCCAACTTCAGGAGCCCTGGGCACCCGCAAGCCCCTCTGCCCTCCCTGTTTGCTCCTCTTCTTCCAGAGAAATAAGTATGAAAAAGAAGCACTTCTAAGACCAGACTGGCTTTTAAGCTTTGGCATCTCAGAATTTGGCTGCATATTTGGCAAGCTGGAAAGCAAAAAGGAGGGTGAAGAGGAGTTGGAGGCAGCGAAGCCTCAGGACATGGAGGTGGGGGGGCTGTGTGCAACTACGATTTTGTTAAGGATCAGTAACGGGACAGGGGGACAAAGCAGCACCACGGCCACCCACCAGGAGCAGCACGAACACTAACAGGACACTATGCCCTGCATATTAAAGCATACCCATGTTTGCGTACATGCAGTGGGCTTACTGATGCCATGAGTTTGTTTTTTTACATGGTCAACTCCAAAACAGCTGTAAGGGGTAAGGGCTGACACAAGGGGGAAAGATGAGCCAAAATAGGATATGGTTTTTTAAGTAGATCTCCCTCGATAACATGAAATTCACTGCTCTAGAGCTTTTGAAGGTTGAGGGGTCATCTGCACAGCCCTTGGAAAGCATTTAAAATGTGATTCACGCAATATTCATCAACTTGTGTATATTCTCTGGATTTGGGTTTGTCTCCTGACCAGTGCCAGTTCTGGGAAAAGGCCCTATTTCTTCATATTTTAAAACATTTACAGAATGTAGGATCACACAGTGCCATACAGTAGGGATGGGATTGGAGCAAGTTGCAAATAAAAGCTAGCACATGCATCTTTTGATCATATGATAAACAGGAGAACTGGAAACCACATGAACTTTGCACTGGCCTGTAGGGTGTGATTTTCCAGCAATTCTTGAACACATGCACACAAGAACACCTTGATAAAACAACCATGTTAAGATTACAGCTTGCAGACAAGAAGCTTTAACAACCTTCTGATACATCACAGAGGCTTTGGACACATTTGATGGCACAAAATTAACACTGGAGTCTCCAAATAACAACTATGTTCAGGTGGTGGTGGTGGTTGTATATCGGTGCTGAGGGCAGGGGACAAAAACAGTGCTTAGAAGGTGCTGCCCTGGACCACAACTGCAGCCAGTCTGTCCATCAGATGATGCCAGGGAGAACACCAGAAACTTTGTAAAAGTAATGGAGCAATGCTTTCCAAAACCCAGTTATTGAAGGTTGGTCGGTACCCTGAAACATGGAGATTTTATATTCTCTTCAGGCACAGTCCTTACACAGTCCAGTTCTAAGTAGCTGGGTGAGGAACAGGATCTTCTTAAAAGGCCAGTGACGCTTTCATTAACCTGGGCACGGCCCAGTCCAGGTGCTCCCTGGGTTCCCTGAGCCAGACAATGGTCAGGCACTGAAATGCTCCTTCCCAAGCTCCAGGGACAGCCCTGCCCCTGAGCTGGTTAGCTCCAGCAGCCCCAGGAGCAGACAAGCTTCAGCTGCTATTAAGGGGAAGAGAATCTGGCAAACTGTTGTTTTATCTACAGCAGGACTTGAACTCGTCTCACACCCCAGAGGAGATCCACTCCTACGGCATTCCCAGGACAAAAGGCTTTCTGCATTTTGAGAGCAACCACGTGCAGTTGGACCATATCTGAGATGTTTCATTGACTTCCCAACTCCAAGCAGCAACCCCTGAATGGACAAGGTCACCAGCAAGGAAACTGAAGTACATTTGCCCTTGTGCTCACTGAAGTGCCACCAGAAGCAAACGCCATTATAACTTGTAGGTGACTGAGAAGCAAAGGCACACCAGAGCCTGCCCTGTCTGTAGCTCCTTCTGTAGTTACTCATTTATCCAGCCCAGTATTTGCTGTGCTTGACTTCTCGCCGCCTCCCTCATTTTCTTTCTGCAGAGCTTTCAACAATTTTCAAATCAATGCACTATAATAAAGACAGCTGTTCTGACAGATTTCTTTTGTTGCGGAGCAGAGACATCTCTGCAGCCACAGCAGGATGCCAGCCCCACAGGACATGTAATTACATCCCCACTGTCCCTCCTGCCCATCTCAGGACCAGCTTGTTCCCCTCTGACCCCAAAGCAACACTTTTGCAACTGCCTGGGCCAAAGTCACATCATTCCCGATCTGTCACTACTCTTGTCAGAGCAACCTCATCATGGCCCTGCTTGACTGGACAACATGCTTCCCTGCTTTTGAGGCCCTCGCAGCAACACTGAACATTAACTGGCTCAGGCCAGTTGAAAGCAAGGGCAAGGTCACCATACTGCCACACTGGGAAGCAATCCTTGGGGAACTTCACCCTGTCTGTGTCCAGCAATGCTTTGCTCAGCTGGGAGATCTCTCACTGCAGATGATCATTAAAGGGCAGCATTATCCTGTGCCCTGCTTATAGCATCCTTTTCGAAACCAGCGTTGTGCAGCAGTGCCTGGGACCAGCAACACAGACAGTGAAGGGGAGCCACAGTACCATTGTGCCTGTTCTCCTCTGCAAACACGAGCCTGTTATGTTTGCTCAATGGGATGGACTAGGAGATTTGTGAAAGGTGCTGGATATTCCCTGGAAGACCCAGTGTTGTCCCTAATTCTCCCTGAGGCACTGGATCGCTGGCCAAAACCCTGGTCAGAGTCCTGCAGGTCCCCAAGCCTGAGCCCAGCCCAGCCCAGCCCAGTCCAAAGGGGGAACCCTGCAGGGCTGCTCCCCCCAAACACTTAGAGATACAGCTTTGTCTTCAGCCTCCAGTAGAGCAGGACTCTGGTGGACTCTCAGTCCCTCCCCTGGCAGCTGTCATTCCCAACTGGAGTCTCAACACATACTTTATAATAATATTCTGCACGCTGGTGCATGTACATGCCCTGGTTCCATGACAGAGGTAGATCTGTTATATTCTGCTGCCCCTTCAGAAGACAAAACAAAGTCAGACTTCATGGCGGCTTATAAAGTTATGTTGCAACAGAACCCACCATCCCCAAGTTGACATTTGTCACCATGTTGAGGTATACACAGCTGGTATGAAAATTTATCTTACTGTGGACAGAGAGGGAAGCAGCTATGCAGGAATAGGGACAATCCCACCAGAAAACCCTAAACATTGTAAATAATGGAAAGGCAGACAAAAAAAAAAAAAAAAAAAAAAAAAGACAAGCCTTTTGAGAGAGCATTTATTCCAGTTTGCCTTTCCATGCTAAGTGCCCTAAAGTTGACTGTCCAGGAAGAATTATGCCCTCTTCAGTCATGTGCTACTTCTGATGTTTGGACATGGAGATAGATTTTTTTGGCCTTTGGAGCACTTTGCCTGCAAGAATAACAAGACATGAGCAGCAAGCCAGGAGCAAAAGGCGTCCAGTGAGCACCTAGGTTCAAGTTCTTCACTTGCTCTGCCTCTGCCCCAAAGAAAACGGGCACCTAATTCTGTAAGTTTGCTCTGGTTCCCTAGCAGATACTGGTGCTTCACTCACCTCATGAGTAGCTGCTATCAAGACTGCATTTTGTCTGTCCCACTGTTAGGGTTTTTTAAGCACAAATAACATTTATAAGAGTGTTGCAGCAGGTTTGAGAGACTAGTAAAGTTATTCACAGGCCAGGAAAGACCTATGCTGCTTGTTTTCAGATGCCTAGGTAGACAAGCAGTAAGGGTCCAAAATCTCTCCACCTAGAATCTGAGAATTCACTAGCAACTTCTTGGAAACATAGGGGGCAGCCAGATAACCCCTGGGCTTCCCTAGGGAGCTCTGGGCAGGAATTTCGCACAATTTCAAGTGAAAGCTGCTAAGAGTTCAGCATCCTGACTCACCCATGGAAGTTTTCAACATCTTCAACAGTCTCAGGCAAAACTCTTCCTTTAGTTTCAGGTAGAAGCAGCACCAATCCACCCGCAAACAAACCAAGAACAGCTTCAAATTGAACAGATGCGCAAAGAGCTTGTTAGCACACACCCCGCTTCCTACTGCCTGACACAAAGGACTTGTAAATGGCATTTTATTTTGTTCTTCATGCAAGACGTGTGCATTAAGGCTCTGTGTGCAAAACAGTCGTGCCATCCCTGGAGGATGTGGCTGCCACGTGGAGACAGCAATGAGCCAAGTTCAGTTGTGTTATGCACTGAACTGGGGCGTCTCAGACTGGACAGACAGTCCCTCCTTTATAGAGGAAAGAACCCTCTCTAGTGGGAGTATGCCAGGAAACGCATTCACTTTTTCTGCTGTTCACATAAGATTAGAAAATACATACAGGATGTATTATCTCCTACACAGTGTGATTAACTTCTCCACTGATGATTGCTTTTACCCACTTTGTACATGTTTGGTGTCTATATTTTAAAACTGCTAAGCACCCTCCTAAATGTCCTGTCTGTCAAAAACTGTGCATTGCCATTCAAGACATTTTTCCAAGTAGCGTGTTGATCTAAAGATTCAGAAAAGTTTTGCAGACCCTGACCTGAGAGTTCAGGTCCCTAGTCTGCAAACACTTGTCTTGCATTTATTTGCCAACCTCTTTCCAAACAGCTGGAGAATAGCCAGTTAACAGACTGTCAGAAAAGCTGAAGTGTAACAGCCACACTTGTACTCCATTAAATAGGCAATTACATGAAAATCTAAGTTTTGGCTCCTGGACTGAGACAATATGCCTCTCAGAAGAGCAGTAATTCATCAGATTTGAATCCATCAAATACTAATCGCATCAAAATGTTTCTCAGCCCTTTGCCACCTGCCAAACCTGTATTCACCTCTGACTTCCTTTCAAATGCAAGGGAAAATAAAAAGTACAAGGGCAAAGGAGACACAAATGCATAAGCAAGCTCCAGGTTGTTATAAACTGAAGGTTGTACGTTGCAGAGACAGCAAGGGGCTTCTGCTGAACTTGGGGCAACTGCCTCAGTGGCTTTTCCCTTCCTTTGAAACTTGCCCCCCTCTGCTGCACCCCAGGAGTGGCCCACAAGGCGGGAAGGTGGCACTTACTGAAGACTATCAGTGGCAGATCATGCCAGATTTCCACCAGTCTGTAGACAATGAATGGGACGATGACTCCACCAACATCACACAAGGAGGAACAGACCATCACCCCTAGGTTCCTGGTTCAACAGCAAAGGGATCACATCAGCGTCAGAGTACTAGAGATGAAAGAGGGCAGGTCACAGCTCTGACCCTTGTACAGGACAAATCCAAGCACTACGTGGGACTTCAGATGCCTCATCCACCCTGGTTTTCTCCACTTTTCCCTTTAGTTCAGTCCATGAGTTTTTCACTTGCCTTAAAGTATATTTGCTCTCCGTGTTAAGGTACCTTTTTAAAGCATTTTAATTGTGCTTCACCTACTTCATGTTCAGCAGTACTCCTGTAGCTCTGAAGCATTTGAGGATAACTTAATTTAGCATAACGTGTAACACACCCATTGGCCTCCGCTATTTGTTCCCAGGCCAAACGCCCATGGGGAGAAGGATGCACCTACCTGATGTATGTTGGATACAGTTCAGTGTTTACAAAGCAAACCATTTCAAAAGCCATTGTGATTCCCATTCTCCCAATGCAAGCAGCAATCACTTTTAGCCAATGTATGTCTGCAGAGAAAATGCATTCAACACATTTAAAAGCATCCCAGCAATTTAGCAGGTGTGAATACACCAGTGTTATTTTAGAGGGACTTCTGATCCCATGTCACTTGATGTTTTTAAGTGGCTTTGTTTCACCTGTGTGAATGAGGGGGTGGGAACAGTCAGCACCTCAAGATCTGTGGCACAGGGACCTTCCCAAAGCAGCACAGAGAACCCAGGTGCTTTGAGATTTATTATTAGCAGTGCTACAAATCAACCTCATTTCACTTCTGCAGCACGAGCACTGCTGAAGGTCACAGGGCAGCACCCGACAGCAGGTGTGGGTTTGTGAACCTTCGGGGCTGGGGCCTCAGGAAAGGGATGGAGAGGTGGGTGCTGTTCCCAGGGGGCAATGCCAGGGTGGGAAGCCACCACATGGCTTAGGGCAGGAGACTCACCCTCTGGGATCAGGGCTGTGACAAGGCAGGCAGCCCCAGCCACCAGGTTTGCCACAGCCCAGGGGTAGCGCCGCCCGACTCGGTCAATGGTGACGATGATGATGAAGGCGGCTGGGAATTCAACAAGTGCAGAATAGAGGAAGTCCAGATACATGTTCCCAGCAGCTATTCCCATGTGCATGATGAGCCCCTGGTAGAGGACGGAGCTTGTGAACCTAGGTGAAGAGCATCCCAGCTTTGTTAGAGAACAGAGGTCTGTGTCCTGCTGGCACCTTCAAAGCCAGAGCTTCAAAAACAGCTCTGCAATATCATCTTCTTACCAGTTGTACATCAAAATGAATGTGTTTTTTCTCATCTGTGGCGTCCTAACGAGGTCAATGAATGAGGGACTCTGCTTTCCACCATCTTCCTCTTCAAAATTAATGTCCTGCAGAAGAGCCCGTACAAAGTACAGAGTACAGTAAGTTTCTGCTGTGAGGAACCGATAGAAGGGACTGTCATGATGCTTACTTACATGTATAGCCAAACCCTGAGCTCACCTCAAAATGGGAAGGCATTTTTTTCTGATTTTTTTTAGCCATATCACTGATAATTTTCATAGCTTTGTCATTTTTTCCTTGAGATATCAGCCACCTGGGAGACTCTGGGAGGCACCTGCAACACAAGTGGATGTTATCATATACCAAAACATAAGGCCCCCATAGTGCTCCCACGTATAGACACTGCAGAGAGTGCTTTGGTTGAATAGAGGCAGGTGGGGAGTTGGGTTCGTTGATTTGTGTGCTCCTCCCTCCATCAGGAAAAGCAGCGTATCCCACCGCTGAAATGGGAAGAGGAGCAGTTGTGGTAGTAGCTTTAGTCCGACATGAATCTACTAAAGGTAAATCAGGGAAGAGTTTTGAACAGGAGTATTGCTATCATTTTATTCAGCCCATTTACCACAAACTGTCTCCTTCTTAGGGAGCCGTTTTCCAGTTGTGCCATCACAGGTTAACAAGAAGTAAACAAGCTAGAGCTCTCTTACCAATGCACAAATACGGCAAAAGGAAAACAAGTCTTTGTACTATTCCTAACCTCTCAACCTATGCAGACAATTTCCAAAACAGGAAGCCTTCCAACTGAAAAACATCAATCAAAAAGAGAGGAGTAAATCTAAAATAAAGGTGAACCCACAGACCAGAAAAATCTGCAACTTTTTTTGAACACGTAAACAACCTGTTACAGTTACGTTAGCATTCAACAATCTCTCAATAACCATCTTTTCAGTGTAGGATCTGCTAAATTATGTCAAGGCATTTATTTTCCTTTATGAAATGCTTAACAAAGATAATAGATGTTATTAAACCACTCTTCCCAAGTGTTTTTCAAAGTAGTCCGTCTTTTAAACACAAGTCAGGGGTGGTGCACAGGCTAAGATGCAATGAACTCTCAGTCGCTGAGGGGTCTTATTTCCCTCTCCTTTTTGCTGTGAACCTTGTAAAAGGTGTGCACAACCAAAAAGCAGTGCCAGATCTCCCTCAGTATCAAGCTTCAGGAAGCAGGAGAGTGGTTTTGGGGTCGTAGGCAGAGGTACAAGGAAAGCCTGTTTACCAGTAGTAGAGCAGGAAGAAGCAGCTCGGCAAGGTGACGGTGAGCTGCAGCCACCGCCAGTGGGGGATGGCGTAAGCGATGGCATCAAAGACCAGGAGCCCAACGGAGAAGGCCGTCTGGTAAAGGATGCCTACTGTCCTCCGGTACTTCGGACCGACAACTTCTGTCACTGCAAACATGCACAGAGACAGGTGAATGACAGCTCAGCCACGACTGCGCAGCACAGGAGTAACTTGCTCTGCAGGGAGGCTGGAAGACCAACGCTGCGCTAACACCCTGAAGAAACAGTCTTGCTAATCCCTGGGCTTCCTGGCATGAAGCCTCCAGACAAAATCCACTGGTGCTTGCAGAGGAAGGTTTGCTTTTTGGTCCCCCAGGCTCCAGCAGAGGAGAAAAAACTGCTCCTGCTCTTGCAGTGGCCTAAGGCATCCAGTACTGTCCCCTGTCATGGAAACCTCTGAGTAAATCAAACATTCCTCAAAGTGCACAGATGGGTTTTGTCATAAAGATCTAACATGATGTCTCCAACCAAATAACAAAGCAGAATATTTTGTTTTCTAAGTGCAGCCTTTCAGCCTGCATCTGGCTCCAAGCGTATGAGAAACGCCTGTACCACAGGATGGCATCGAGCTTGCTGGTCAGGACAGCACCATGGCTCATCTGCACTTCGCAACTGCACATCACAGGATAGACCCACAGGTTAAGTCTTGTTGATGCAGAGCTAAAAGCAATTATTCCAGCAGACAGGCACAAGCACACTCAAAATTTTGCATCCAGTTCTGTGATTTGAAGAAAGCAAACTGATTTAAAAAAGAATGGAAAGCAGTTATTTAGCAGCTGAAGAAAGTGCTGCATTTTGGAGCCACAGATTAGCTAATACTGCAGGGCCAAACACCACACAGGGGCAAGGGCACCTCCTCAGGCTCAACAGGACTGAGCCAAAAGCAGCTGAAGGGTAGGTAAGCGCCCCAGGAAAAGTGTGGTAACAAGGCTGCTCTGTCCTTATACCCTTCCCTGGGCAGGCAGTATTGGCACCCTTAGGGAGAGGATAAAATTTCAAGGGGCTTTGGGGCTGATTCTGCATGACACCTCTCTCATGAGAGAGTTTCAAGGAGAATCCAGAAGTAACAAGGTGCAAATGAGGGAAAGTATCAGCATAGGGCAAGTCAATGTCCTGAAGGGGATTTTGTGCTCTAAAATGGCAGGAAGTTTCCCAGAAGAGATGATGAAGATCTTTTTTGTGCCAGGTGGAGATTTAAGAGGCCAAGCAAGCATCTAGAACATGCACAGGAAGGAACAATCATGTCTTGGCAGAAAATGGTCTGGACTGTGGGCTACATGTTCTGATTTTATTTGTATCAGACATCTGGGTAACTGCATTAGCAAGATGTCCCTGCTAAAAGACTTAACAGAAGTTTAGGGTGTTAACATTTACATTTTTACCATTATCGCAATGAAGTGGATCATCCAGCGCCATGTGGCAGAGCCACCTGACACCCTAATCCAGATAAGGTTCTGTTGGGTAGCGTTTAAAATAATTTGCTGCTTTGGTGATCGCTTGATCTTGGCTATTTTTGACCAGAGCCTGAGCTCCACACCAGAGAAGCCCCAGGCAGCTCCACCATGCACCAGAAAGTGATCCTGAGCCACCCCAGCCCTGCTGTCCCGCAGCCAGACTTCACCGCCTGCCAGGACCAGCACGAGGTGCTGGAGCGGCCGCAATCTGCCCCGGAGCCATCGGCTTCCCCAGCCGGTGCCCAAGGGGAGGGAGAGCAGCCCAGGGCCCAGATCCACAAAGGGGAGAGCCAGTCTGGAGGTAACAGCCCTAATGTACTGCCGCTTGCCTGAGCTTGGACGGCTACTGTTGCTTCTCCCTAAGCACAGTGCTTGAAACAATCCTGAGAAGTCAAAGAGGGAGAAAACTCCTTGATAAAATACCATGGGGTAGGCTTTTTTTTTTAAAAAAAAAAAAAAAAAAAAGGCTTTTGTTGAGGGGTTTGGTACTTTGGTGGGTTTTTTTGTTTTCATCTTCTGAAGCTAGTAACTTCAAAACCAGTTTTGCTCCTGGGAAAAGGTCTGAACTCACCCAGGATGTAGCCTGCAGTCCAGCAGCCCTTGCTGACCAGCCCTTGCAAGAACCGGAGGATGACTATCCACAGGTACGTGGGCACGAAGACAAGAAGAATTCCACAGACAATGTTTGCAAGAATTGTATTTAAGAGGCAAAATTTACGGCCAAACCTGAATTGGAAGATAATACATGTAAAGCAAACCACCAGTCATGAACACACAGGTGTCTTAAACTACTAAGAGCTTTGTGCACCTTTTGGGGAAAAAAAAAAAATCCACCTTTGCTGTACATGGAATAGATACATACTTTTATTCTCAGCCCATTACTCACATATCTGCTTTTCCATCCAATGAAAAATTACTGTGCCAGTTGCTCTGCAATTCCACAAAGACTTTCAGGAAAAATTAAAATTTCCCAAGTTAAAGAACCATAGCGCCACATTTACATATATTTGGACTGTGACTGTTATCCCTGAATTTCAGAACAGGTGGCTTAGTAATCTGCTTTTTTATAATGGGGGTGAAAACCAAGTACATGTTATTGTGATTCTGATACATCTACGTGCACCAGATTTATAACAAATTTATGTACCACAACCTTAATCACCAAAAATCTCATATGTATGGATCTTGTTGTGAGTGGGCTGCACTTCACTGTACTAACTAGGCAGGAGGTGAACCAGGAGGGAAAAGGGCCTTAAAATACTGGCATTTCTTTCTTTTTAACCCCAGCCACCTGCGCTAGGGTGGCTGCCTCTGAACGTGGCAGGACACAGGGATTCCTGCTTTTTCACAGTGACTGCTGCTGTACCCATTTGGCAATCACCGTGTCTACTATTTCAAAGTTTCTCCAAAGGAAGCAAGACATCTCCAAGCTGCAGCCACATGGAGCGTGACAGATCAAGAGGGGCTCCAAACCAGCATCTCCTGGCTTCGGTTAACACCCCAGGGCTCTGGTGTGGCATGGTAGGGAGTTTGGGGTATACGGTCCTGAAATTGTCCTCACAGGCTCTGCAGGACGCACGGAGCGGGATATTTGCACAGAGCACTAGGTATGACCTAAGAGGCAGAGTACTTGCTCTTCATACCATGACATACCAGGACATCCAGGGGTTGACCTTATTTTGAGAAGAGCAGAGGTAGTAGCAGTTGCACAACCTTCCTCTGCCTTTATCTAGGCTTAGCTGCTCAACACCGATAAGCGAGGTCAAAGGGTTTTACTGTCAGCCCACACGTACCTGTCTGCTATGTAGCCAATGTTTATGGAGCCAATAAAAAACCCAGCATTCACAGCAGACTGAAAGAGGTCCAGCTTCCAGGAGTCCTCACACACCAGGTTAAACTAAAGGATCAACCACAGGTAGAAACAAAAATGTGAAATGAGGAGCTGGCTCACAGCCACAAGTTTAAATCTCTAACTGAAACGAAGGAGACTTGTTTCTGGTCAACACCTCTTTTATCAGCACCCAGAAATCCTACTGACGTAAGTGCCCAACATTAAAAATGGGATCCAGCTGTTGAACAGTTTACTGTTATTTTCCATGCATGTCTTATCTCGTCATTAAATTATTACCTGCCAATGTGAGGACCCTAATTTGTGTTAGGTCTTGTCGACCAAACCAGCACGGACCTGATGATCAACCCGGGCTTTTCAAACAGCTTTTTTTGTGGCTGATGGTGAACCTGTCTAAACAGTTCTGGTTGCCTCATACCCTTGCAGACCCCTCACAACTAAGGGCGATGCCTTCACTAAAGGTATCCCAGATGCTTGCAAAAGCCTGCCTTGCCCCACGTCCTGTGGAGCACTGGCTCCCTGAAGGAGGGTGGGAGGAGGTTTCTGCATCTGCCCCAGAGGCCACGGCATTTTCTCCCTGCTCTGGTCTTTTGCCCTAAATCGTCCTACAGCTTCATATGTCTGGAGACCACATATTTTGTATCCAAGTCCAAGCTTTATACCACATGGGTACCCACATATATTTGCTCGTTTCTGGTTATCCTGTGAAGAAAGCATCCCATGGGACTGCCCTCGCAGCCCCTTAAGAAGAAAAGGGAAGGTGACTGATGTGGGAGTGTGACTGCACAAACCCACACAGACTGCAAGCTTTCAGCTTCCCACAGTCTCAAGAAATCATGGTGGGGGCACCTGGTCCACAGCATCTGCTTGAGCCTTTGGCAGTGAGATGTGCCTGCTGCACTGCTCCTTTGTAGAAGTCCTGGGTCACCCTCACTTGAGGCGTCTCACTTCCTCACTTTAATATCACACCGTCCACACCTTGCTGAAAGAAGTACACACGGTACACCACCTAAAATCTAGCTCCAACCTCTAACAAGACTATAAATTCTGAAGTTGCTAGAGCACAGAATTTACCTACTCCTGTATTTGCATTATATACATACATATATGGGGGAAATACTGCATTAGGTATATGGGGGAAAGAATCCTGACTTCCACTTATCTCTCAAAATTTGTTGGAACTTTCTATGATGAAATCAAGTTTGTCATCCCAGATACCAATTTATTTTTAAAAGTTAAAGCACCTGAAACACTGAAGTACTCTGAGTAGCTTAAGTACCATTTTCAGTTTATTCAAGCAGCTTCTGAGAACATAAAACAGTCATCAGCTTTTCCACAGTTTATTCATGACTTAAGCTGTTTAATTGTGGCAAGTGATAACCTTTTCCCCCCCACCCACTGCCATTCAACGATATTTGAAACCAACTTTAAAAGTAGTTTCTTCATTTAAAAAAAAAAAAAAAAGGAAAGAAAAGGAAAAAGGAAAGAAACCAAGACCTTCACGCCTGGGCGTGGATCCCAGGAGGTCCCTGCTCAGGGATCAGCCAGGTTTGTTTGCAGCGCCATGAGCTGCTGCTCCCTCACCAGGGCTGTTTACACATTTCCACCAATCGGACCTCTCACCAGCAGGGAGTTTCATTCAGAACTGGACTTTATCTGCCTGGGAATTTATTTGCTGAAATATGCTTTGCTCCCCAGCTAGAGATATAAGCCTCCCGAGCAGCCAAGGCAACGCTTCACAGCAAGGACCGAGGGAAGACAACTTGTAAAGCACCCGGCATGAGTTCACAGTGAGAAAGGATTCCTCCTCCAGGTAAGCAGGTGTCTCTAACATAGCCAAGCCTACATCAACCCTCTCCCACAACACGGGAAAGGGGGCATTTGTTTTACCTCGGTCACGAGGGAGGTCCCTGGGGAGTCATAGACCCAGCCGTCCCGGCAGGGACCGAGGGGGACGGTGCTCCGGTTGCCCACGAGGCTGCCGAGGGGGTCAGTGCAGCTGATGCCAGTCGTGTTCCAGTCCACCTCGTACCTCCTGCAGCGGCTGCTGAAGTCGCCCCCGTGGCCGCCCCACTCGGGAACCGTGTGATTCAGCTGCTCCTCCAGGCTCCAGCCACAGCGCTGGCTCAGCTCGGCCACCCCGGGGCTGAAGCAGCGATGCTCCGGGATGAACCCAAAGAAGACGACACCCACATACACTGGGGTGAAGGCAGCAGAAAGCAAACACAGGACAAAGAAGGTTTGCTTCTGGAACCTGTCAAATTCTCCAACATTCTCTAAAATGTCATCTAAGGTTGGCATTTTGGCATCAAACCCCCCTCAAAAACCTCATCTAGGTCCTTCTCTGCAGCACTGATAAATAGCTTTGCTGCCAACCAAATGTAAGTGACAAAGACATTTGACCAAAAGTCAAGACTAACTCCATAAATTATTAAACTACATGTTGCAAGCTTTATTTTTTAGTTTTCATTTGAAATCAGACCTTAATTCACCCAGGGAGAATTTGCATTTAACCCCTAATCAGAGTGCATATATGTTCCTTTTCACCAGAAAAGCCCCTACCAACCACAGAACTTCAGTTGTTTGTTTTGGGGTTTTTATTAGGCAAGGCAGCCTCAAAAGAGGCATTTTAAGGAGCAAGTGTAGATGGAAAATTCCACCAACATACAAGTCTAGTGTAGCAGTTGCTGAGCACCACATGTGAATAAGGCTCACTAACCAGGCTCTACGAAGAATCACTAAGTACACTGTGAAATAAAAGCATCTGTGTGTTGAGCCATGTAACAGTAAAGGAACAGCTTTTCTGCAAGCTCCAATATCATGTGTCTCGCTCCTTACTCTCCACACTCCTTCCACCTCCAAGGAAAACCTCTCCTCACCTATATCAAGGAACACAATTTTCACCTGATCGTATTTTTGCAGTGACACAATGGAAAAAAAAGCATTCAGTAAGGAATTACGCACTGGGCGTAGCTGTATTGATAGCTGTATGAAGCCGTAATATACAATACTTATGGCCAAATCAGCTGCATTTCTTACCATAGAAGCCCTGTAAGGCTTCAGGTAGATTTCATTGTGGGGCACCCCAAATAAATCCAGTTCCATCAGACTCCAATGGTACCTTGTGCTGCTTATGGCTAGATACCAGCTACTCCAACATCTCTTAATGACAACAGCTGCTTCTACCAGAAAAAAAAAATGCATCTGAAGGTAACATTTTAAAGATGGGGGAAAAAAATGCAAAATGGTCTGGAGAGCAACTTGAACAGTTTAGGCAACAATCCACAAAAATTGTTAAGACCTCTAAATACACTTGAAAGAATAAACCAGCTGAGGAGGCCATTCTGGCCTGGGGACAGAAACAGAACCAGTTCTTCATCTGGTCTCACTGCCCAGAGAACATCAGAGCAACAGTGGCCTAACCAGCTGTGAAAGCTGCTTTGTGGAGCAGCGCGCTAAGATCATTCCCTGCATCACACAGATGTGCCACCTCCTCCTCTTCTCCATCAGGAACAGCTACAGCAAGGTAACAAGAACATCTCTCCTGCAGCCACTTACAGCTGTGCTACCGCAAGCCCAGCATAGCACCAGCCCACACCAGACTTTCACCCCCATGGCTGCAGGAGCTCCAAACGGAGCTAGGAAGGGGGACAGGGACACACGAGTGCACCGCAGCCCCCACACTCACAGCTAACCCCCACAGCCTCCCTCAGCAGGAGGCTGTGTGCAGTCAGCTGAGGCCAAGGAAACGGGCATCAAAGCCTGTCTGGGAGCAGGTGAATCACAGAACGGTTTGGGTTGGAAGGGACCTTAAAGATCATCTAGTTCCATCCCCCGTGCCATGGACAGGACACCTCCCACTAGACCAGGTTGCTCAGAGCCCCATCCACCTGGCCCTGAACAATTCCAGGGATGGGGCATCCACAGCTTCTCTGGGCAACCTGTTCCAGTGCCTCACCACCCTCACAGTAAAGAATTTCTTCCTAATCTATCATCTAAATTACCTTCTTTTAGTTTAAAACCATTACACCTTGTCCTTAAAGCCATTAGGCTGTGTCTTAAAAATACACCCAAACACCTCACCATTTTTTCCCCCCTAGTGTTTTGTTTTTTTTAAACAGTTGACAATGGTGTGCCTAAGTTCCACATGAACTGAAGAAGTCAGATCCATACTGGACCTTTTTTCCTGATCTCCCACCACCCTCTCCGCAGTCCAGACAGGGGTTGGGTGGCACTGTGCCATGTGGGAGGTATCTTAGGGACACACCTCCCAGGGTGTCATGCTGATGACTGGCAGGGTTTCTGCTCTTGGCCCAGTCATTTTTACATACTTGTCTGGTCCCAACTATTCTTCTAACACTCCCCACCCTATGGTTAAGCAGGGCATTCTACTGGAAAAATAGTCTGGTGAAGCAAGTCACGCATCCAGCTCTGAACAAGGTAAGACTACTCAGTCAGCCTGCCTACTAATCCTAGATACAAGAGAGCAACAGTTCCAAGACCAGGCACTGAAGTTGCTGCTGTCAGCTGCATATTAGAAATACATCATCGATATCACTCCCAGAAGCACCCCGGCAGAGTACCTCTGTTCTCCCTAAGCCTCGTTAGGCACAGTCACAACGAAGAGACCAGGAGGCATTACACATTTATACGTGGAAAGTCATTTCACGCAGTAGTTCATGGACCAAACAACTCCAGGATGCCAGCCTTGAAGACTTGGGGAAGGGAAGGAGGTTTTTTCAAGATCCATCGAGAGAACTGCTGCAATGGTAACAGACAGTACTAAAAATACACTGTCAAGCCTCTCATTCCCCCGTTAACCTAATGCTAAATACAAAAATGCTTCTTTAAGTATGACAAGATGCAGCTTTAGCCAAACTGATTTACAGCTTCACAGGTAACAATGCACAACGAAAAAAACCCAAATCTGATAAAATAAAAGAATACACCACTGTGGCTTACCTATATATTCTGATGTTTGTAAACACTGATTCTCATTTTCAATGATGCAATTAAGATATTGGCTACCACAAAAAAACACGGTATCACCAGACTGAAGAGAAGCATTACAGACTAGTGTAAGAAAGATTCCAGACTTGCGATGTGGGATTTGGAATACCCACTTCATATCTTTTATTGAAATTGCTGAATACTTTATATTACACTATTTTGATTCAAAATGGAGTTTTTATAAAAAGAAACCATTGTTGAAACTGAGCAAGCCAGCCAAAAAGAATAATGAAAAAGTTTCAAAAAAATTCTGACTTGTATGATGCTTTGAAATCCCATCATCGCCCATAATTTAATTTAGGAAATACCTGCAGAAGACTGCTAGAGAAAATTTGACTTGCATTCATTGCCAGCAACATTTCAAATCAATGACCATGGCCATGACCATACCATAAGAGCTAGCACTTAGGCTATCAGGACACATTGGCCCAAAATTTTTTTTCTTGTAATTAATACCAGAGAGGTGCATTGTGCTGACTAAAGCTCCTCTAATTGTTGGGCTTTTCTTGGTGATGACAAACTGGGCAGCGCAGACTGTATTATAGGAATTCTACCTCTATGTCCTTGAAAACTCTGGTTCTCATGCAGTTGGCCTAGTCCAGCCATAATTTAGAAAAAAAAAAATCTTTGGGTGCTTGTCAGCTGCTTAGGCAAATACTGATGAAGTCAGTCATATGACCAGTACCAAAAAAAAATATCATGCAAAGAACAGCAACCATTTCAGGCTAAAGCTACATAGAAATGTACCTTTCAGTCAATACCTTTGAACCAATGATCTGTTTAAATTAGAATGGATATTCAAATTTACAGGATAAATTAGACCAGTTCCAAAATTTACATCAAATCATCCCAACACACGCAAGTTATATTTTTCCTTGTCTTACGATGAGAAATGAACCCATAGAGTACCCTGCCGGCAGGAAGAACGTGTTGCTATTAAGCAAACCTGAGTAGTGAGGATCAATAAATACAAGGAGTTAAAATGCTAGTAGTCAGATAACTTGAGTCTCAGGAGCCAGGGGATTCATTAAGCCTTAAATCCGTTAAATCCGTTCCTTTCAAAGGTTTCTCTTTTTTTTTTTAAGCAAGCATTTAGCATCTGAGCCTTAAAAAAAAAAAAAAAAGAAAGAAAGAAAGAAAAAAAGTGTCCTGGCTAGAGAGAGTCAACATAACTCAGCCAACTGGATGTTAGAAATCCAGTCATTACCGAACAGATCATTGTAAACAACCAAGAAATCTTTCTTTTCTTCCCTTTTCAATGGTTTCTTGTTAAAGGCAAAATTCAGAAAAATCTTTCAGGCTGAAGTCCTCATATTTGGTTGGAAATGTTGTCCCGTTATATATAATTCTCTCTATATATATTTGATTAGGCACGAGAAGGGTTATTAAACATTCAACAAGTCCTCATCACTATCATCATGAAACGATACTGTATTTGTAGAGTTCTGTGCCTGCTGCTGGCCTGGCTTGTCTTTTGCTTTCCTTTCCTTTCCCCCATTCAGCAAATAAGCTTTCTTATCACTGCCAAGACTGGGTGGCTTCTTTTGTGGGTGTTTGCTTTTGTCTAGTCCTCTTCCTGTCTGAATCTTTACATCTGGAATAGTTAATACTTCATCCTCACTGTCCAGGTCATCTACATGGAGAGAGGTAAAGGCTTCAGATGTAACAGACTTGGTAGTAATGTGACCATTCTCCTGCCCTCCTTTTGCTGTTCTTTGATTCGGTGCTGCGATTTCCTCCATAAGCCACTCTGTTTCATTCTCATTAGCTTCTTCTTCACTGTTTATCTGTGAGGAAAACAAAGATAAATATGCTGCATATACCCCTCTAGACTCTGCCACACGCTGCTCTCCCCAGCTGTCAGACCCCACACCACACCTGGCCTTGGGTTCAACTCAGTCATAAGACAGAAATACTGCAATAGCATGCTGCTACTATTGTTTTTCACTATGTCTGAAAGAGACTTTTTCTCTTCCTGTACTTGTTATTTGGCTATTTAGGGACTGTTCTTCATTTCTTCAACTCTATCTTCCTTTCCCATTTCACAATATAAATGTAAATCTCAGCTATGTGGCTTTCCTGAAGCCATACAGTATGCTTTCCATGCACTGAAGGAACTAAGAATTAAGGGGGGTTCTTTATCAAGAAATTAAAGCTTCATATTAAGAAAACTTGGCAAGAAACAAAACCTTCAATTTTTTCCACTGTATTACCTTTGTGTATTTGTAGGAGACACCAGATGTTCTTCTGCAGCAGTTCGTTATTTTGTTTATTACGATTTCCCTAAAGAAAGGGAAGAATGCTACATTAGGAAGACTGCATCCCCCTTATTAGCCCTCACTTCTCTTCACTGGATTTCTACCATCAACATAAAGCATTTCACCAAGCAAGCTGCAAGCTATTGCACAGTGACTCTTGATCCCGAACCGCCAATGAAACTCAGTCCATGACCATGTACATCTTTCTTTCCCCTTACCACAGCCTCAGAATTACTGTTTTGAAACACCTTGGGTCCCCGTGTCTAAGTGAAAACCAAACCTGTCTGGAAAGCAGAGAATCAGCGAGACTTGCACCTGTTCCTCACTGCTGTTGTATGGTTCCAGCTCAACACCACGAAAAGAGAGAGATATCAAACACCAACAATACTGTCACATTGTTTAATCCTCCCAAATTAGCAGTCATGCAGTACTCCAGCCCTCTTTACATGGGCCTTCAGACAGTAATGGGGAATTAAACAAACTAACAAACCAGGTGGTTTGACAACTGATGCTGCTAACTGAAAAACAGAACTTAAGACTCTACAGTTTACTACCTCCCATTCACTGAGGAAACAAAGTCCTACTAAAGAAACTTCTAAAGCCTCCCGATCATTTCTTACCTTCTCTCTTTTTTGTAGAACAGCAGGATTATTAGGCATGCAGTGAGGATAACCAGGAGGACACTCAGCACAGCACCAACAGCCTGACTTCTCCTTGAGAGGCCTTTATGTACTTGGGCCTCCTGATCAGTCTGGCGCTCGTCGCTTCCTGGATCATTGGTTGATCTAATAACATACATCAGGAAGAAAAGGAAGAGTAAGATCTGTTGACTGGTTGCATCAAACTTGACTAGGAACAGCAGATTCAACAAAATAAACACACCACACCATCCTGTCATTCCTACCTTACAGCTGTAAAGAACTGAGTATGGGGGATTTTATTTTACGTAAAAATAACTTAAAAAAATAGAAATGTATGCATTGTCCCTACATTCTGGTATGCTTTCAAGCCATGCATAGAACCGATGACAGTCATGACTGAAGTGCATAATTAGGCACTCTAGAGCTTACACATCAGCAGCTATCCACACAGAGCTGCTATTTTAGAACCAAACCTGCACTTGAGCAAGCTGCAAAAGCTACAGCGCTTATTTACCTTCCAGCTGACTATGGCACTACACAGACCAAATTCCCTCAATTGCCTGTTTAAACCAGAATAAACAGTTTCCCTGTGTTTTCAAGCTAGCAGCCAGAAAGTGAACAAGCCTAGAACTAGTCACTCCATTCTTTGCAGTGAGGCTGCCTACATGTCAAGAATGCCAGTAAGCACCTAGATAGTCACCTGGCTTTTAATACTGTCACCTCATTACTCCTTTTTTGATCCGTAGAATAAGCAGTTAATAATTAATTGCAGAAATACCTCATTATTCCTCTAAGATCTGTAACAATTTTCACTCCAGCCTAAAGAAGTGGGCAGACAGAAGGGACGGCCAGTCTTTGCCATGGTTTTAAATTCTTCCAGACAGTCAGGCAAGGACAACAAACTTACCAAAAAACTGGTTACTCCTCTCAGTAACATGAAACAGCACGTTCACTCAGCTACAGTAAGGTTTTACATAGTGAAAGTCTACTTCTACACCGTGCCTCTACATTTTCCATGTAAACAAGCAGTTTTAGGCCCAGATCAACTTGGCAAGCTTTAATTTAGTGGTCACGTGCCAAACATTACACATAAACACCAATTCCATCTATCCATAAGTACTGCTTTTTTAGCTTTTCCTTTTTTCAGAACCATTGTGATGAACAAATACGAAAAAGCCTTTAGCTAAGAAGTGCTGACAACAGCTGCTTTCAGAAAGTAGTTAGCTACTTACATTAATGGACACACAGCAGACGTGTACCAGGTAAATAAATACTGGCAATCTGCTGTCTCATGAAGGAATTCAGGGATGCCTTCCTTTACTTGTGGACTGCAGTGGAAGAAAATGGTTGAAGACACAAACTTTGATGTATCTTTACCACATCTGGAGTCTGATGAAAATATGACATCCAAGTCATCATCTACAACGAGAAGAAAACCTTATAGCTTACTACTTCCTTGAGAACAGTCTACTAACGCTAGACCCTGCAAAGTTACATATTTATTCTGCAGTAATAGCTTATACCTTGCAGTATCAACAGGTGAGCTCATACTTTTATATAGCTGACCCCATCAGTTGCTATGGAACAGTGGGTTAAGCTCTTCACAAGAAAAAGCAGCTAGATAAAGGCAATCACTGCTTATGCGGAACAAGCACAGAGAAAAACAGGAGACCAAGTCTTCTATCTTGCATCATTTCTACCAAAGTCTTTCAACAAGTGTCAAGCCCAAACCCTATTAGGGCCGTATTTGCAACTGAGCTTACACAGTAAGAAAAAAGCAATCTAAGTTCTGCTAGACAGACTCTGGATACCTTTACAGAAAGGGATTAGCACCAGTGATGTGAAACAAGAACCATTTTTTGATGAAACAATTCACACAGAGTATCTAAGCAACTCTGGCTAGTGAGCAAGTACTTACCCTCCACATAATATTTAGCTTTTCTGGCAGAACCGATTCTCCGAAAACGACGTTCATTAGTTTTAACCTGGCAGATGTTCGCTCCAGAGCATTCTGGGAAACTTGAGTTTCTTATACCAGAAAGTTGAATTTCATATACATATTTATCGCCATTTGTCCGTATGTCCCCAGAAGCTGTGTACAACCTGAAGAAACAGAGGGCAGGTCCATTCTTAAGTCTGAACTCACAGATTTAGGTTACTCCCGAGACATAAGGCTGGCAACAGTGATAGCTGCTACCACTGGCTGATTCCAGAGCAAGCCGAAGTGACTGATTCAGCAACCAGAAGAGATGCAGGACAGACCTCCTCCCTGAACATTAGGAATGAGAATTATATTTTAGCACAAATAATCTTCCTAAGAATGCACAAACCCCAATTTTTTCCAGTTACACTGCCCTCAATGGGTGTATGAATACGTAAATACCTCCAAAGGATTAAGATAAAATGGAGACAAAAAAGCATGATTCAGCAGCCCATACGCAAGTTAGCCTGCTGACAATAAAAACACATTGCTCTATAGCTATGATAAATAGCATAGCTTAGCTGTCTTCTCTAAAAGGTAACTAGTTCTGCTGTGTCACTTAAGTACTATTTACAATTGTATTTTTTCACATTGCCTGTCAGAGCATGAATGCTCTAAGATTCACAGCTATTTGTTCTAGCCACCTGCTCAAAGGCTGAGCTTCCTCAAATACAATTAATCTTTAATCGCACATTACACCAAGTTTTTAACATTGTCCTGACTTTCTCTCCTCCTTCATTCAGGCCTGTTTGACTTTTGCTTTTTCTCTATGCTTGTAATGCTATCACCACGTTTGCACAGCACGTTTATGCACAACACTTTTGCTCAGTTACTCCAGTCATGCACACTAATGGTTTGTGCCCTTCCAGCAGTTTATTCTTCCCATAACACTAGTACGGGGAGTTGCCTTCCATAACACTAGCATTGGCATTAAATATCATAGTTAGTATGAGAGTCTGGAACAGAGTTATGTGCAATGTGTAGTACAGTCAGTGTAACTGCTGGTCTTCCCCTGCCTCTCCTGGGTTCATTCATGCTTCACCATTCCTCCAGAGCTGTCCTTCCTCACTTCTAAGGCTTTTGAAGTACAGCTTCCTACTTCCATATGGGTCATCTGAGCAGGAAAAAAGGTGCTATGTAAAAAGCCAAGGAGTACTCTAGGTGAAACAAAACAAATCTAAAAAATCAAGTTCTCTGACACTGAACTAATGTCTACATGCCTTGGAAGAAAGCAACAATACACAACAGAGAAATCTAACATCAAGGTGATTATGTGCAGGCTTTAGACTAGCCATGAGTATACCTGGACATGCTCACAGCTATAAGCCCAGACGTGAGCTGCACTATTATCCATCCTTTAAGTCAGCCATCCATACAAGGTGAATTCAGTGCTATTTCCACTTGACAGTTAATAACCATTAAGGCAACACAGAATATTCACACCAAGCTCTTTTTTGCAGTACAGTTTTCTACAGGATTAAGGTGTTGTGGTTTTTGGTTGTTGCTGGGGTTTTGTTGTTTTGAGGTGTTTTGTTTTGTTTGTGGTTGTTTGGGGTTTTTTTTTTTTTACTTACTTGTAATAAACATCCCCTAAAGAGAAGTTTTTCCCAGTTGCAGGATTAATAACTGTTCCATTCACCACCTCCACCTCCTGCTGCTTCACAGCACAAGCTGCACGTGTGTCCCAAGTGATGTAGTAAGCACAGTTTTCTTCATCAATCCTACCGAACAGACATAACTGATGATTCCAGGAAACAGTAACAAGTGTTTAGTACTTTGACAAAGGGAAGACACACAGCTGCTAACCCATGTGTGAGAATGTCCTGCCAAAGCATGGTGCTGAGCATAAGCTAAAATAGTCAAGTAGCAATCAAAAAAAGCTACTTGAAGAATTGCGCTGCAATTTTCCACAGTTCCAAGACTTAAAAAGACCTGGCTACACTTGAACTTTCTACTTCAAGAGTTCCAGCAGTCACACAATGTATCAGAGGGGTTTATTGAAATATTTTAGCTAACAACCATTGTCAGGCTGCTCTTGGAAGGTTTAACGTGCTACACGTTATTTAAGACAACGAGTATAAGCTAGTCAGATCTTGCTACCTAGTTCTTTGACTCATCCAGAGCATCTCGCTCAGTTTCCCAATTCTGCAAACAACATAGAGCTAACCAAATCAAGACTCGGCAAAAAGCCATCAAGCTTTCTTAGTATTTGTGATCATGCATATACACCTTATTTTAGGCAGTTTCTAGTTAACTTATTTGTATTGAGGCAACAATAAGTGACTGAGCTACTAAAACATGGTTTATCTACAGTAAGTGTTCTGTACTAAACAGATTTTGAGCAAAGAGTGGCTGTAGTAAAGCTGACCTCAAAAACAACAGCATCCCAGCCATTGTCAGATCTAATTTGGAAGTAGAATGCCTACATTTTTGCCCAGAAATTTTAAGATGATACAGAATATAACTGCTTATGGAAGTGAACAGGTGTAGTAACTCTAAGATTCATGTCATAAAAGTACAGGCCAAGGATTATTTTAGGGACTGTACAACAAAACAGACAGTCACTGTCCTGAGACTTACAGTTTACTATAGAGGTACAAAGGAATAAGCCATGAAGATCAGTGGTATGTTAATTTGTTACTCACCTCTGCAGCATGGGCATGCCAACTGTTTTTGCACACTTCAGTTCTATAATTGTTGTTACTTTCTTGTTTTTCCTACATTCCTGCCCACTGGAATAACTAATATACACTGTATCACCTAGAAGAGAAAAATGGTCACACAAAGTTTTTGTAAGCAGCTGTCAGAAACCCCCTTTGCTCATTCTCCAGACTTCATTACTTTAGATTAATTTCTAGGACTTTTCTCCCCTGCACAGGCCATATATCACTTACAGCACTTCAGTAATCTGAGGGCCTTCATTCTGATGATTTTAAAAATCATTTCTCAGACCTCTGTATTTACATTGTACCACATGTTCAGGTAATCAGTATGGCCGTAAGAAGTGTTTACATTTAACATGTCATAAACATAAGAGTATAAGAGTAAATGAAGATATCCATTTATAAATTAAATTAAGCAATGGACACATGTAATACATTCCACTGTTTTTGTAGCTGGATGGAAAATTTCCCTCAATTTCACAAACTCAGCAGCAATTTGAAAAATATTCTTTAAACTGAAAACTTCAGTAAGGTTGAGATTTATTTTTTTATTCCTTTTCTTAAGAGTGAGGCTAATTAGTCATCTTTCACGAGCTGCTTTAATTGAAGAAGTTAGTGGACACAGAACAAGTCTTTCAAAACAGGATGAACAAAAAAAATAATTCCCCTTCCCACAGTTACAGAATAACTGACTGGTTGAGGTTGAAAGGAACTTCCAGAGGTCGTCTGGTCCAAACCCCTTGCTCAAGCTGGGCCACCTGGAGCCAGCTGCCCAGGAACATGTCCAGACAGCTTTTGAATATCTCCAAAGTAAGAGACACTCTACAACCTCCTTGGTCACCCTCACTGTAGAAAAGTGGTTCTTCATGTTCAGATGGTCAATTCATTTCTTACAGCTTTAATAACAACACCGTTTATTTGCTTCAGTGTTTGCACATGGCTTAAACACTCCTTCTTTTAAGTGAGTAGTAGCATTTACTGGTTTTGTTTTTAGACAAAAGATTCACTGGTAAATATATTTCAAAATAAAGGCTTCGCCATAATTTAAGAACCACTACAGCTAGGTCGTAAGATTTAACGATTTCTAGCTCTCTACAGGAATAAAAGTAACTCTACCTGTCACATTCAGCTTCTGCGTATGAACAAGTCCAAGAACTTGAACATCTCCATTATTGCTTTTCCTGCAAATACTGGCTCTTTCAGGGCAGCCTGTGGGTCCCTCATGTACCCTCTGACAGAGATTCACATAGTACCTATAGACAACAGGGTAGACAAGACTTCTTTACAATTAATTTAGGCTGAACTGAAACAGTGAGATACAAACTTCAGAATCCTCCTGGAAAGCTATCCATGTTGAAAGAAATTAAATACTCAAATTAGCTGACAGAATAAAGCACGTACTAAGATTCAGTGGATTATTTCTAACCATCATTTTCAAGTAAATGACTGTGCAAAAAATTGATCATTCACCAGATTAGTTCACTGGTTATGTTTGACCTAGGTCAAAACTAGAAATTGGAACGAAGTCAAGAAATGCCCAGAATTCTTTTCAGCTATAAAGGTTACAGTACTACCCTAAATTTAGCATCTTTTTGGAGCTATACCAGCTAAGTTTTATTAAAACAGAGGAATGAGTAGCAAGGTGGCAAATAAAACAGTTTTATAACCCCACAGTTTATGATAAGTTTACAATTAGATGCTCTCACCCTTACCAGTTCATTTCCATTTTCTAACTGGAGGGGGAATGCTAGAGAGGTTGATTACTTCCTGCCATTCATATCTTCCTCTAAGTTGTTACTTAGAGAAATGGAAGGAAAAGCACCCTACTTAAACTTTAGACAAGAAGTTACACTCTTTAGTCAAAAAATTATAATTAAGTCATTAAGATTTTTGTTCATCATAATCAAGAATTTAAACAATTGCATTTAAACTACAAAATTATTTTGTTGATACAGCAGTTTAAATAGAAAATCTTTTAAAAGCTTTGAGCTTAGACTTATTCATCCTTTAAAAGGGTTACCAACAGAGGGAAGGGGTAAGGATGAAGACAGTAATTATTCATCCTCTTCAGATAAAATGGGTTCCTTTTTTGTCTATACAGTGTTAAGCATCAACAGTTTTTAAGACACTGTCAGCAATTTAAACAGACTCTGAACAGGGACCAAAGTACTATGCCACATTACAACTGCAACTGTATTGATTAGCAAGCTGCTCCCTTAGAGTTGCTCATTACTCACGAGTTCCCATTGTGGAAAAATATCCAAGATCCTGTCAGGGAAGAAAGCATTCTCAAATCATAAGTTCTGTGTTTTTGGACAAATTTGCACTCCATCTTTTTGGGAGGACAAACAGCCTGAGTCTTCCATTCAAATGTCACAGCACAGCCAAGTGTCTCACTGAGAAGGTACGGTCTCCCAACACCAGCATTTTCATCACATGTGAAGATAATGGTCGATTCCCTTCTTGCAGTTGCTATAAGGGGGAAGGTTGTAAAAAAAAAAAAAAAAAACAAACAACACCACACACTTCGCAAGAGGCTTTCAGACACCCATGGATTTTAGTGTAGCAATTTTGCAGTATCAACAAAAAGTTTTAATCAGGTATCATTTCAAACAGCAAAGAGGCATAAGTGCTTTACCTAGTTTTCATGCTTTTTAGACAGTAGTGTTCCTTGCAAAACAACTGATCTCCATCAAAGCAAAGTCATCACTTACGACTTAACCACTCAACCACTCACTATGTAAAGGCATGAACTTTTTATTTCAAAAGTATTTTAATCGCTCACTCAAGTAAAGTCAGGTTTGTTCCACAGGCTCCTTGTTTTGCCCACTCCTATCCCTTTACTTCCATTTTACTGCACCAGAGGTCTTTGGGCCAGCCTGAAAATGGCTCACGCCCTGTGTTACCTCAGATCCTTGCACATGAGGTATAAGAAGTTCTTACCGTTACCACAAAATCCCCACTTTCCATCTCCTTGGTAGTCTCCAGTTGTAGCACACCACGGCCTATTCTTTTCGTCTGTAATACATTGCTCATACGTCTTCCCTTTGTACTTGAAGGGGAACACACAAAGCTCTCCCTTTTCAGTCACTGAGAAGGAAAGGTACATCCTCTTAATAACATGCAGTAGAATAGCAGGCATATCCATATTCAGGACCATACCCAAAGCCTGTACTTCAATACTGAGGAAGAGTCATAGGCAGACAACAGGAACACTGAAACATTGAGTCTAAACCCAATCAGAAACCTAGGACAACCTAGTGTACAATTAGCTACCATCATCCCTACAGAAGAGTTGCACTCTATCCTCTAGGAGATACATGTTGATGTTGCAGATTAGCACAGTGCCTGTGATTTAACAGAACTACAAGTTTCTATTAACATATGTAAAATCCATATGTTGCTTCCCTCCTATCACAACAAAACCTCATACTTTAAAGGTAAAACTGACAAGGTCTTACATAAAGAGGAGATCTGCTTCAGTCTTACCTGGAGGGCACCGATCACCACCTGTATACTGCAAGATGACAGTCTCATCCTGGTGGCTATAGTCCATTTTCATTTCCTTTATGTCTCCAAAAGATGATGCACCACTTTCAGATGTCAGACACACTGCCCCATCTTTGCATTTTCCCTGAGGCAAGTCTGCTGCCTTGCTGCACACACCAATGTGGTAACTGTTGGATCCAGAAAATACCTGTGTGGACATCCAGAACCATCACAACAAGGCTGCCTCAGAGCCTACACTCAATGCTTACAAAGAACCAGCCAAGTGCTCTATAAACCAAGTCTCATGCAGTACTTGCATAATGCAGGAGAAAAAGAAAGTAACTAATTGCAAGTCTGGCCTTCCTTAATATGGCAAAACTGCAGACAAAATACACCCAACAGGGCCAAGGACGCAGTCTGTTCAGCAGACTTGTTTTCACATTCAGGATTCTGCCACGGGTGAAGATTTCTCCTTCCTTTCCCTATCAGTATATATCCATGAATTTCCCTCTCAAAACCATTAAAACCCCAGTGTTTTCCCTCTATTATTACTCCCCCTGTCAGAGGCCAGACAAGCTTCAGTTTCCTCCGCTTCAGTTTTAAAATGTTGATAGCAAGGGGTAATTACCAAAAAAGACGGGGGGGGGGAAATCACACCACCAAAAGGCATTACCTCAAATGATCTTCCAGAAAGGCTGGTCAGGTTAAAAGTATAGTGTAGCTGTTCATCAGTCACAGAGCAGCCTAAAGTTTTAACTTTATCAGGACACACAACTGGGGTTTCCCACTCAAACACAAAACTGCAGTCAAGTTTCCTTATCATCTTTGGCTTACCCTGTTACCAAAGACAACAGCAAGATACATTAGGTTTAATTTTTGGAGTTTTTTGTTCTTTCTGGACTACTACCACCACCACCACCAAGTTACCTCAGTTATTACCAAGGCTAGGCTTTACTGACTAGGACGAACACCATGCCTTCATATTACAACCAGTACCAAAAAAAAAGCTACAAGTACTTTCTACCTAGCTCCAGAAAGCTATCAAAGCAGTAAGTACACAAACTTTCTTATTAATTAGGGTCAAGATTTTGATGTTTAACTCAGTTGCAAGCAGCAACAGAACTGTGAGAGAGTTGAGTTTCTCCATGGTAGAAAACATTAAGAAAGTTCACTGAGTTAAGGTTTAGAAAGAATGCCGTTGCCTTTGTCATATTTTGAAAAAAATTAGTATGGCCTGTATAATATTTAGAGCTGTCTAGAGTTTCAGCTTATGCCCCAAGTTGATGGAAAATGGTTCCCCTGAGTATTTTCAACAGGCTCTAGTTTGTCACACATATTCAAGTGCTTCTCTACAGTTTGCTAAAGCATTCAAAAATTTCAAGAGGTTTTAGATTCACACACCATGCAACTTCATTTTAGTATTCAGGTATCAACAGAAAATAAAAACCTAAGTATCTGAAAGCAAATTTTTAAAGCCTTGTATGATTATGGAAAGGGTTACAACATAGCAGAAATATTTCCCAGTACTAGCTTTACGAACAGTTACACTGGTTCTTGTGTTAGCTTGTGGTACAAGTACAAGTTTTTGGACCTAGACAACGTGCAATACAGCATTAAGTTTAATGCCAGAAATAAGTTATCGCTACATTACTTTAGTGGAATCTGATCCTTGAAACCATCAGAACCTGCTACTCTCAAGCCTAAAGTTCATGCACTCTATGAAATTTTGCCTGGTGAGGAACACAAATACTAAGTATTTAAGTGCTACGTATTCAAGTAGTTAAGAATACAAATACTAAGTTGTTTAAACACTTCCATCCTTACATGCTAGAAAGAAATCCTTGGTTTAATTTTAAACAAAGCTAACGTTGGTTACTACCTATTTCCCACTGCACTCCAATATCAATGTAAGTTTAATAGATGCCTTACCAGACTAGTTCCTTGGCTGCAGTGAAATACAATAAGAGAAGTATAGTTCAATTTGTTGTTTATCCGACAAGGAGTAGTGCTGTTGTAAGTGATGTAAACTTCATTCACTGCCTCATTTAACTTGGGAGGTTCAGTAACACGACCAATATCCTACACAAGCAAAAATATGTATTGAGACATAGGACATACCTAGATTTCAGATCAGCCCAGAGATTCAGATCAATTCAGACTCCTCTGTCTGGTTTATATGGAAGCTCTTTTGAAAACTGCATTCTATACTCAAACAATTTTTCCATTTCAATCCTAACAAAATGCAAGTTGAACAACTTAAAACATCTTCCATTAAGCTTGACAAAAGCTAAGGAGGTTCTGCATCTTACAGGTAGATTTTTCTTTAAATCACTGTGCCAAAATGCCAATATATCACTTAAAAATAGTGTAGTATTAGCAATGAAGTAAGGTACCTAGATCAACGTCGAAGTTCATGGAAGACAATCTCAACTTTTTATTTTGTGTATCTCCTACAGCTCATAAAGATGGTCTCAAAAGGTAAAGAGCCTCCATCTCTCAAAGTAATAACACAGACAAGTTAACCAATATTCTGCTACAGGCTTGCTATTCATGCAGCTGTCAAGTTTTTACATGGAACTACTAAATTCATTGTAGAGCATGCCAGGACATATCCTGCTTCATATTGTAACAGGCTATCATGGGATCAATCACGCCTTTCCTGTGCCACAGAATGGCAAACTAAGAGCCATTCTGCTTCCCAGTCTCCATATCTGGCACACAGCACTACATGACAAAAATTATCTGTAGTAATTTTTCATATTTGTCACTGTATGGAATCTTCTAGCACCCAAAAAAACCCTAGGGTTCAGGATAGGAATATACTTCATAGCAAAAAGCAACGAAAGGTAATTTTGCAGGGTAGATTTTGATTTTGTATTCCATTTCGTTAACCCATTGTCAAATCTCTGGTTCAGATCAGGTGTCTGTGCTGGGATACTGTTTTAAACTAGCAGGAGAATGCATGTTTCAGTGATTCCAGGCACAGTACTTACTATTGGTGCTTCATTAACAGGAACCATGCAAACAGCTGCTCCAGGTGGGCAACCAACATCCTTGATAGGATTGAGAGGCTCACAAATGTTGATGTAGAAGTCTGGAGAAACATCCGTTGTATCTTCATCCACAAATGCCTCGTAATACCCAGTGCGATGGATCAGAGGAGACAGGTCAATAATGGAACTGCCATTCAATACTGAGCACTTCACCTACAACAAAGCATGTTTTATTGCTCTTATTATTACTTGCTTTGATTTAGTGACAAACACCCTGTCCTTCAGAGGACCAGAAGTGTGACTGCATATAACGTATCAGACTTGATTGTGTAAAGCAGCATTTGTTACAAATTTGATTTGTCTACAGATACTAAGCTCCTACAAGATGTATACGAAAAACCTCAATTGTTTAAACATTCCTATGGAATGGAGTCCTTATCAGAACAATACTAAGACGTAAAGCTCTGGCACGCATACTCCAACATACAGTCAACTATGTCTTCCTAAGATCAGTAGATCCTACAGTTTCTTCCTCTCCGCATCTCCCACACACCACTGGACCACCTCCAGTAAACAAGCTTGGTTATAACAATGTAGTTATTGTATTGCAAGCTGATGTCTTGAGCACTGGATTTCCTCAGAACTTATTTCTCACATTCTTAAAAGTGCCTAAGCTTACTGACAGCCTATGTGGAACCTGGGAATCCTATTCTTGTTTAGATATTAGATAAGGAGCAAATAACAAAATCACTGTTTAATTTCAGGATAAATATTCATCATTCCTACCTAGCCATCACCTGAAATAGCTACGGTCACTGTGGATGCACTGTGAAAAGTGATCAGAAATGCACAAATGATCACTGAACAGAACGAACAGGCTAGGAAACACAATGTTTTTAGGCACTGCTGATTTTACTGCAGCATGGTACATACTACTGAAGAAGAAACTAGAACCATGTGTAGCACAACTCTTACAAAAGAAGGAGGGGAGACATGACAGTTCTTACCAGGAAAAGGAAAGCTGGAAAATGCTTTTCCTAAACTGAAGCAAGAACTGTGGTAGTATTGAGACAGCAATAAGGAGAAAAAACCCAACTTGTCACAGAGAATGACGGTCACAATAGAAGTAATCAAGGCAACAAAAAGAATGATTAGGCAGATTAACAAAAGATAACATTTCAGGTGTTAAGAAAAAAAAATCTGAATTCACCTTACAGCTCATTTAGCTTTCTATTCTTATTGCTATTTTTTACTCAGTGCATCCATTACCGGTAACAATTTAACTAGCTAAAATTAACTGAAGTAAGACTAGCTCCAAGTATTATCTGGAACACCAATTCATCCACAGCTGACCAAATCACATTATTACAGCATGTGTTATACAGCAGAGGCAGACCCTAAATTCATGCTATTGAGGTTTACCAATTTTTGCACTAAGCAAACTGATCATACACTTGCCTGGCCTCTAGTCACTTGCTCAGAAACAAAGACTACCTCCATGCACAGAGATGCTATCCATCCTCACCCTCAACTCAGCCTAAGCTCTATTGGCCTGTTACATTGGTGGATCTTTAACCATCAGTTGCCAAGAAGATGCCCTGTAGCTTCCATTTGAGCTGTACAGAAAAGCAGCTAAGTAGGTTCCACAGCGGGGTTATTCTGAAGTGTTAAAATTTTAACTTGGTTCACCATGCATGCAGTCCAGAAGTTTGCCAAATATTCTTCAACCCTGCTGGAAAAGTCACTAAGTATTTGAGAACTTCTGTATGAACTTGGGTTCTGTGCTACAGAAAGAGACCTTTCCCTCAAGGATTTAAAAACATATACTGCTATTAGCTTAATCACCCAGAAATTCAGTCCCACAAGTGTTTGCCATAAAAGTAATTCTTACCTCTTCCTCACAAGCCAAGGAAGTATGCCAAGAGAAGTAACTAGTGCACGTCTGCTCATCAAAAGACAGAAAAACAGGCTGGCTGTCATCGCCGACATCAGACTTGCACACAAAGCTAAAATAGCTTTTGTGCTTCAGTTCAGGGTCTGCAGGGCAAGGATCTCCATCTTTATAGACAAGCTTTAACACTTGATCTTCATAAGTTAAAGTTTTACTCTGTTTTCCAGCATTAATTGGTTTTGGACCACCAGTGATGCAGACAGCTAAAGGAAAAAAGAAAAATGAACAAAACAGATCTGATGCAACTGTCCTTCAAAATTGCACCTTACAACATGAACAGCAGGAAACTTAAGGTTTTAGCATGACTAATTTTCCTACGAAAGATAGGCTGTTTCACACCATCCAGAGGTTACCATTAATCTGAGATGAACTGCACTGAAACAAAGACCAAACATTGTCTTTAATACTTCATTAACCAGCAGGAAGTACTGCATTTATACACATTTAAGCAACCACAGAGCACAGTGTCTGGTTATCACTTCTCTGAAAGCCAAGAGATTAGCACAAAATAACAGCCAGATAAAATTTTATTAAGATGCCTCTTAAAAACCAAATCAACCAATTCACAAGTGATACTCCTATTTTAGCATTTAAAATGCTACTCATGCATTAGCATTTAAGATAATATTCAGTTTGACAGAACAGTTAGCAATTCAACCTGCTACTAAGCAGCTTGAAATAGAAGTTGATTTCTACTGATGTTTCAGAAGCATCCAAAACAGAACAGAAAACCAGAAAGAAGATTGGCAAGGGTTTGAAGTACAGACACAAGGCTCAGTGCAGATGCAATACAGCAGTACATCAGCACAAAGCAATTCTTGTGCTCAGCTCACTAGCTGGAATCTCCTAATGTCTTCCTTTTCACAACAGTCAAAAGGTGCAGTAGAAGTGTCTACACTCCTGCCCTTATGTCCAAAATAGTATCTACCCATTCAGACCTAAAGGGGTTGGACTGGCAGTGAGCCCATCTAAGTTTAGAAATGGAGTTTGATAGGAATACATTGCTTCATTCTCTAGAACAGTTTCAGGATCTTTTCATAACCAATTCAGCCACAGAGCTGCTCTCTTCATTCCTTCATGCCCCTCTCGTTTTACTGTAACTTCAGCATAAATACTTGCTTTGGGTACCCTACACAGTCAGTCAGTGATTATAGTATCAGAGGGGATAAGATTCTTACCAGCTCCATTAGCACATGAACTTTTAGCGTCAGCACAAACATTCAACTGAATTTTTCTGTTGTGCGAATCTTTGATGGTATAACCAGACTCTCGCTTTAGTGATGTCAAATCAAAGAGGTGACCTGTAGGCAGATCAGGGAATAATTTAATCTTTTTTAAGATTCAAAATCAAGACATTTCTTTCTTTAAAAGCTTTCAGTAACTTAGTAGGAAGGCCAAGCAGCTTCTACTTGCCTGCTAGCTTAGAAAGGCAAACAGTTACTAATTCATATTAACGGAGGCAAAACTAGTTTCAGAACTATAGACTATTTGTTCCAAGTGATATTGCAGCACCTTACAAGATATTTCTACCCACCAATAAGCTTGTTGGTCACTATCCAGAGTATGTGTCAACACTGCCCTTTTCTAATAAAGTCCCTCAAGAACACAAACACGGTAGTGCTGTTTCCAGAGGCTTCTTCCAGATACAAAATCCTGAGGCCACCTCCTCACCTG
Organism: Falco peregrinus; assembly: GCF_023634155.1. Classification (NCBI taxonomy): domain Eukaryota; kingdom Metazoa; phylum Chordata; class Aves; order Falconiformes; family Falconidae; genus Falco; species Falco peregrinus. Next base: position 49,633,622 of record NC_073727.1, on the reverse strand, counting down.
TTGCAGGATTGGTTACCCGACAGTCATTTTGCACATTGCTTTTAAGAGGACATGCAGCAGCGGTGAACCATAAGAAGGTATATTCACAATCCTCAATGGCCATTATAAGTTCTGGCTTCGATTCCTAAACAAGGAACAGTGGAGAAAGACTATCACTCTTTAGAGATGTGTCTAAGATTTCACGCCATGGAATTACCCCTGAAGCCTGCAGCTGAGCTCAATTTGAATGCCAGTCCTAGGACTTAACAGACCGATGAATTAACAGTCCAATGAATTATCCATGGGACAGAGTATTTAACTGTGAGTATTTCAAATAGACAACAGTACAGAACCATTATCAGGAACAAAAGAATTGATGAGAGGAGAGCTAAAGGCAGCCTAGCTGGGCAACAGAAAACGCAAAAAGTGAGGGTAAGACATCTCACCAAGGGGAAGAGTACTTAACGGCAAGGCATACAGGTGTGCAAGAGTTAGGAACTACATAGATAGTATTATTTACTACCTGAAACACTTCCCAACCTACATCATCTTCAAGACACAAACAGGCAATCTGAAGCTATTATAGATGATAAAATTTGTGCTAGCAGAGTGTACAAAAAGATCTCTTAAAAATTGCTCAGCATTTGAAGTTCAAATACTCACAAACCTGCTTACAAGGCTGGCTCCCATCCAACTACAGATAAAAAGGGAACGGATAAGAACTGCCCACCATTTCCCATACACATACAGTGGTATGAATGACTCATGAAAACATAGAACCCCACCAGAAGGGGCCTACTTACAATTCTGCTTTCATCACACTTGAGGCGCAATATTGTTGTTTTCTTGCGAATTTTATCTGGACACTGCTCCCCATTAATGTATTTCAGAATAGAAATGCCATTTTCCCACCGGGGACCATCAGCCACTTCCCCGAGACTTGTACATTTTGTACCCTCCATGAGGGAGGCAGCAGCATCAGAAGGACAGGAACCTATGCAGATGAACAAAAACAGCATTATTACTCCTAACGTTGTTCAGGCTTACTTCCTTGGACTAAAACTCCACTGCTCTACTTTCAGGTATGTAGTGGCTGATGTATCTCCAAGCCACTGTCCCAACCATACTCATTGGGGTGGGGTTTCTTCTCCCCCCAAAATCACAAGTAGCAGCAACTGCCTCACTTCGCTCAAGCTCATGCAGAAAGCGGTGGCAGCAGCTACGGGGGAAGCAGACTGCTACACGGAGTGGAAGGCCAGAGTCTGTTACCTGGTCTTCCACTGGACAAAATGTAGAGTCAGTTGTTAAGATGCCATAGAGAAAATTCTGAAGTTAACATCTTGCACCAAAAGGTTAAAATAATCTTTAAGAGCTATAGCAGACTTTGGATAAGGATGGAAGAGCTACAGTACTGAAGTTATCAAGAGAAGATAAGAATTGCTAGTGAATCTCATTAGTCAAGCAGATGGAAATCAGGCCCATAATCCACCCTTCCCTCTAGTGCTGAAATTACACCACTGTCTCTACACACTTTGCTTTGTGATTTTTTCACTCTGAACAATAGAACGTTATTACTTGCCTCCCCTAACTACAGTGAGAATATATTTTATTTTGCTCTTACGTGCAGCACCATATGGTACTAAGGGCTTGCAGACATTAATATAGTATTTCTGTGAAGAAGTAGATAGAGCTATTGCCTCCCAGTTCTCTCTATGCCGTGTCAGAGATGAGAAGTCATAGAAGTTTCCTTCATCATCCCTGTAAGACAAAGGATTCAAATTAAGAGGCATTTAAAAAAAAACAAAAATCAAACATTGTAACTTACAATTCTTAAGTTACTACAATACTCTCAGCCTAGTACCTCTGAGCAGAGTATCATGCTGGAAAAGAAGTCTGCACCAGACTCACTGCTCCCTACAAACCTCAAATTGAGTAGAGGCATCAGTGCCCTAGCCATGCCCACATTAACCATCCACGTGCACACAGCCCTCAGCCAGCGCAAGGGTAATTCTGAGTTTTCATTGAAGCACACCAGCTTTCAGCGCATGGCAAGCACAAATGCATAGTTACAGTGGATTGTTCTACCGTAGGGTAGAAACCTATCGTGATGCCAGACATTAAAACTCTGGGCCAATTATTAGCCACATTTGACACCACTTAACAAATCTTAATGAGCTAATACTTTGTTGTGACAGAAGTAGATGAGATTTTTCCTAGAGCTTTGTTCGGTGGAAGTTCCAAACAGACAGCAGTTGTATTCTTGTTTAAATTAGCTATAGTTAAATAATAACTAGACACTTGTAACAACCTAACATACTCAGAGTTCAACCATCAATAACAGCACACCCAACAGTTCACTTTGATACTAAGCTTATTTCCCAGAAGAAGCTCCAACAAAGTCTTTTTCTTCAGTGAAATTAGTTTTAGGAAGTATAAATTGCAGAAGTTACTTAAAACACATGACATTTGCATTGAACGCTACATTAGCTGGTTAGTGACCAAGTCAAAACACAATAGCTAAAGTGGTAATATCACACTGAGTTGCAATAAGGCTGTACGTGTTTCTATCATCATACAGCTCCATTTTAAGTTTGTGGAAACAACTTACTTGTAGGAGCACTCCGTAGATTTAACAGGTGGGCAAGCGTACTGAGTATGCCATTCAAACATGTAGGTACAATCTGGAGTTTCCTTCAAAAATACAGGCTGAAAGAACACAATACAAAAGGAATTCACTTTCTCATTTAGACACGTTGAAGCTACCAAAATATCTCAGCCTTGCTTCAAGAAGATCCAGGAACCTGTGTTTACATATAATCTTAAGAGCCACACTATGCCTCTGACCAGCTGAAAGCATGGCTTCTCCCAAACCCAAGTTTATCCATATGCACACTTCTGATAAAAGGGCAGCCCATCAGGAGCTTCTGCGTCCTTCATGAAATAAGGGGAAGAGAAAAAGTAACTCTAGGCACCATTGTTTAAGAACAGGAAAGCAAGTGCAAGTATAGAGAGGGTAATACTAGAAGCAGGTAACCAGCTATTTTGGTCTGGCCATGTAATAATACCTGCTTTCCTCCTACCTTTTATTTCTTACAAAGAAAAGGCTGTTATTTCTGGGAGAATGTCTCTTCCCCACATCTCCAATATCTTTGCTAATAGCAGGCACCCCTTAAAGGAAAAACATGCCCTGACTTTCCTGGGGCATAACAAAGGTACCTTCCATAAACAGGAAATCCAAAACATTCCTCATTTTTTATTACCTCACAAAATCCTTCAATCTCCTGCATAATCTGTAAGTCCTTGAAGGAAGCTAGTTCAGGTTTTTCACCTTACATTTCCACACATTACATACAGGAAGTGTATGTTTTGAAACTAACCTCAGATGTAGTCTTGTCACAATAGAACAATATGGCAGTTGATCGTTCATATATTTTATGACATTTTTCTCCATTGGTGTAATTAATCATTATTAAACCATTTTTGAAAGTCAGTTTTTCTGTAAGTAAGCCTAGAAGCAAAGAAATGAGACAAGTAAACAGCTAATCCAGTAAATACATGACTGCAGCAATGCCTCTAGCAACAGGGTTTCACAGACAGCAGTAACATGCACAACCAAGTATTGATAGAAAGACTTCAGCTTTCCTCTAAACTTTGTGACCTAGTTATTGCATGACTGCTATTCCAGTACAGTAAGGGGTTGAGCACATTCCTAATTGTGTGTCAAGATAGCTATACACATGACATTTTACTTGCACATGAAGCAGAAGTGCTAGGGTGCTTTCTCCCATAAAATGTACAAGGTTAGCAAGAACCCCTTTTGTATCACATAGTGGCTTCAGTTACACCCCGGTTAATCTTCCCATTCTCTAAGTTCCTTTTGATCAAGTGCTATACCTGCTACTTTTCTGAAAGTATAGTCCGTCTTCTTTACTTGACATGATGACACAGTGTGAGCCTCTGTTTTGCAAGGTTCTGTTATTTCTCCACAAACTCTGAAGTAGTAGTCATACTCATCTGTACTCACTTTTATGTCTTTATTGGAAAGTGGTTTCAGGTTATAGACATGACCGTACCTTGGATCTTTCACCTGGCAATCCTCTCCTTTAAAGAAAAGTTAAGAATTTAAAATACAACTTAATATCAATGAGCTACATCAAATACACTTAGGACAGCTAAGGCCTACTGGCACAAACAAGGCCACAAAGATGAGTATCTGGCGCTTTAGGGCAGTAACGCTTAAGAACCATTTTAGTCCAGCTAAGCAGCTCATTTCAGGAAGTCACCAATTATCTAGAACTACAAGACTAAGCTACAAATGGAACATTTCTGTTATAACTACCACTAAAGAAAGATGCAAAAGTCACACTGTAGTTCAAAAACTACCTCAGAGTGGCCTCACAGGTTCTTCCTTCAGCCATGCTGAAGATTAAGTACAGAACTAGAGACACTAAGTCCAACGCTTGCTTAATGATCTGGAAAGAACAGCAAGGTCACAAGGCCAAAGCAAAAGTTGTCCTAGATGTCAGTCTTCTATCTTCTTTTAACAGCTGTTAAGTTTGCCAAGTTAGGAAATAATCAATCATAGGAAATTTAGCTACAGCTTATGGGTCTGACAAGACACAGACAGAAAAGGTTTGGGAAGATTCTAGTGTCATTAGTCTAATCAGCTAATACACATCAGTAACTTTGCTGCTGATCAAGTCCTCAGTTTTAAAGTGACACATTGCTCCATATTCTGAAGCTTTTAAAAAGCCATCAGATTGTATCACATGGTTATTATGCTCCCCTCAATCACCCAACAAGTTGGTACCAAGTTAAAAACAAGGCAGTCTGCCTCCCTTGAAAACCACAACTCTTGTCACCAGCTCCTGCACGGCCATTGTGTGCTGCAGGGCAGTAGCTTGTAAACACTCCTCTTATGCCACATGAGGTCACTGGCAGTTTCAATAGTGTCTAGGACTGTTGCAACAGATGCTTGACAGGAAGTCTGGATGTTTTATAACATGTTATCCAGAAGTTGCAAAATAAAGCCCGCAAGGGCAGAGAAGATACCTGCACACTCAGCTTCCCAGCTAAAAGCCAACCAAGTACCAGATGTGGAACCTGTGATTCCTTCTTGCATGTGCCACAGTCAACTGTAAACTCTGATACACCTCCCACTGGTCTCTCCCGTATTGTCTAACAAGGGTCACGTTTACAGCATAGCTTCCAGTCTTCAGTGGGGGACAGGGAATGACGTGCCAGGCATAGGATCAATCATATTCTCATGGAACCTGATGCTTTCAGATTTAAAAGACACTGGCAAGTCTGCCTGTGATTTAACAAGTTAGTACCATGATTTGTCCAAGACAGCATTGTTACTTTTTTTTCCCTAGATAGGGAAGTACAATTGCCTGTCACCCTAAATTGTACTTCAAACGTTAGATGTGACTCTTAGTTGACTTAAAGCTCAAAAGAGACATCCCTCCACAAGCCAGGGCCTTTTACAGGAAGATTCATAGAGTAAGAAACAAACATGGCTTCACTAAGCGTTCACTACTTGTACAGATTTGTTTGATATTTTAAAGCTCAAGTAATTACACTTACCTTCTGCTTTGTGAAGAGGACATGCTGCCAAGGTTCTCCAAACAAATACAAACTCACAGTCACCTTCTTGCTCAAGCACTGGTGATCCCTACAGAAAACAGCCATATGAAGGAGGCTTACCAATGATTGCTTTGCGAGTCTCAAAAGGTACATTGCAGAATCCTTTTTTATTGCAGTTGCACAGTCTAAGATCTCTATTAGCAAATTTCAGTACTTATTTTCAGCAAAGAGCTGCTTTTGGTGGCTCAAAGGATTCCACAATCAAGGTAACTGTTGTGTTCCACAGACTCCAGAAAACAGTTGTAAGGAGAGACAAGAGAAAAGCCTGTACACAAGATATTTGGTTTAGAACCAGCTTCCCCATTCCAAGAGGAATAAACACTGTCTATTTTGTTATACTAAGCTCAAGCTCTAAAATCTTCATTAACAGCAAGTGGCACAGAAAATTACCATTGTTTGATCGCACTGGAAGATTATACGTGTAGAATAACGCTGCTTATCTTTGCACGTGTCACCATTCAAGTAGATAATGCTCAATGACCCATCAGTAGCAGCCTGTGGGTTTATCTGAATGACTCCAAGGTTCCTGCTTTTATCAGTGTATTTCACACAAGATCCTATGGCACCACCTACAGGAAAAAGAAAAAGCCTGTATTTTAGTTCAAAGCTTTGACAACTATAGTTAACTTCATTGTAAAACAACAGAGTGGAGTAGCTTTAAGAGAGTTTTGAGAACTAAAGCAGACACTCTCAAACTCATGAAGCAGAACACAACGTAAGTGTTTTCATAAGTACAGTTAAGAGACATTGTGTGCCTAAAGCCTTTGAGGAACAGAACAAACTACTGTCCTGTGTTCACCAAAATCTGTAAAAATGCACTAACTTATCTGCTCCCACAGACTTGATAGAAGACTACCACAACAGGTAAAATAAATCAAACTGGCTAGAAGTGCAGCAAGACATAGCATAAGCTTCTCATTCTGCCCTCATTCAGTTAAGAGGCTTCAACAACATTTAGCTTTCCTTTCTTCTTAAAAAACAAACAAACACACACCAAACCAAACAACAAACACACAAATAAAATCAAGGTTACTGGCAAATAAAGCCCTCAATGCATTTTTCCCAAATGCATTCCCACACATCTCAATGCAGGAGTCCTGCTCTCAGTTTGAGAAGGCCTATTATACCCTTGACATATCTCACCCAGGTCTATGCACTTTAAGTGACTGAATAGGCAGGATTCAAGGCATCCTACTAAAATAACCAAGGATTTCATTCTGCATATAAGGTCTTGCATCAGAAGTCACAAGTTAAGAAATGTTTGCCACTTGGCTTACCAGGGCATCCAGGCACATAGGGCAAAGGCTTGCAGACATTCAAGAAAAATGTTCGCTTCTTTGCTTCCTTTGAAGTGTCTATAGCAACCCATGGCTCACCTTCTTTGCTCAAGTCACTTAAGTCATACTCATTGCCAGCAGCATCTGAAAGATATGTGGTACATACAGTAAACTGAAAGACAACCTATTAGATACTTGTAGCAATATTGGGTTTGAAATGGTACAAGTTTCACAGACGAACATACATAATTCAAAGTAATTTTCAGAATTACATTAGATGTCCATTGAAAGAAGGTACTGTTGCCATAAAAAAAAAAATCACTACATTTGAATTCCCACAGGTAACTACTCCACAATTTACAGGTGCACTTTTCCAGAGGCCAATACTGAAGTGACTCATTTTCTTCAGAGTTGGGCTGAAGCAGCACCCAGTCATGAAAAGGATTAAACGTTTTCAAAGTAATTATCAACGCCCTTGTGTATACCACTGTGTTGCATATTAGCTTCTTGACTGTCTTTGTAACTTAAGCCTGCTTCAAACAACTCCTCTCCCTCTTTACAACTTCTATGAAAACTTCAATTTTTACAAATGTCTTCACAACAGGTATTCTTAAAGCCCTTCTCCACAGAAGTTTGCTACTAGTTAATCCTTCCAATATGTGTTGGACAGAGCCCACCCATATTCCAGGGACCTACCCGTAACCTGGCAGTCCACAGGAGCGGGAGCACAGGCTAGAGCTGTGTGAAACTCAAAAAAAGTATCATGGATGTTCAGCACACTGTTTATCTCTTCACGCACAAACTTAAGCTCTCCAGGATATGAATCATTACAAATGAAAGTCACCGTAAACGTGTCTGATGTTCCTGTAAAAACAAACACTTTGCTGATGGTTCCCTCAGGAATATTTGAATTTAAAAGTTCAAGCTAGTGTTTGACTAAAATTTTCTAGCAGTTTCTTATTATTGCTTCAAGGAAAACACTACCTTATCATTTATGGGTCTTTTAACCATAAATACACAAGCCTTCTTTAGAGACCTGTGCTAAATTGCCTAGCAGCCACAATTCTCTCTCCAAATGACAGACGAGAACATCGACACATTTCACAACTATAATTACCTTCACTGAACTATGTTTGCTAGGTCTTTCACATACTTAAAGAAACAGAAAACCTATAAAACATCAAGTCAGCTGTACCAACAACCTCTAAATTACATCACACATACCAAAGTTTTGGCTGTTTGTAAGTTCAGTGTTAATGACTGCTGAACAAATACTGACATTATGTAAGCAGCGTGTTACATTCTGTTTAGACCTGCTTTCCACAGCCCACAAGAAATGGTAGAATTACGGGGGGGGGGGGGGAGTAATACTTGTCATCAAAATGGTTAGCAGTGTTATCAAAATGGTAGAAGCTCTTAAAGCAAAATACATGACAGCTCAATCACTTGCTTCCCGTTGGATATTAGGTACAAAAACATCACAACTGGGAAAATAAGAGATATCACCATAGCAATTTTTACAAAGGACGAACATGTAGGAGCATCTGAGGTTCCCGAATTCAAAATTCGGTCTTCCTAAAATTCTTTTGCTGTTAAAGTGCCATATGCCTTTCGATGAAAACTCAATTTCAGTACAGTTGGAGGGCACGTGAAAACCAAAAGCTAGACACACACTTTTCAGTAACCTTACCTGCAAAACAGACTTAAATTCATGAAATAGGTGTACAGGAAGTAATAGAGCACTTAAGAAATTCCATATAGGAGAGTATAAGCTAACTGAAAAGTGATCTTTCAGATATGAAAACTTTAGAGAGCATTATTCATGAAACTGAAGCTTAAAGCAATGACTTCACTTAGGAAAACAAGCAAAATGAATTCTGACTCATGTCCTAATTTGGCTACCTATTTCTCCATGCAAGGAGCAGTATTTTTCATCTACTCTGTAAGAAAAAAAATCCTGTTTTGTATTGGTCTCTTTCCAGGAGTTCTGAAATGCACATCTATTTCTGAAAGCTGAGCCATTACCATTCCGCATGATTTGATTTTTTCCTAAATTTTTCATATGAACTAGCTTCTTTAAGTGGCTAACAGCAAGACCAGCAGGTTTTAGCACATAAACAAAGGAAAAAATGATGACCATTCACAGGAAGTTTATAGAACATTAGGAAATGTGTCTTGGAGATAGATGGATGCTGAACTCACCTGATTGTACTCGAAGAGGACCTCTGTAAGTAAGAGTTAGAAACCCTTCACCAGATAGATACAGGGTTTTGTCCAACTCCACCAGCCTCACCGATGTCAGATTTTCTGCTTCACATCCAGCAGCTGTTTTGCCATTGATCTTACCGCAATCTGGCATGGGTCCACAAATGTTTAGCTAGAAGTTTTGAAAACATGTGGGTGCACACAATATTAACTGCACCAGAAAAATTAGGTCCACATAGCCTTTTCAACATCAGTAAAGTCACTTGCCAAGAACTATTTCAAACAGCATGAAATGTCTGTCATTTCTAAACTGCAAGCCAACCAACTATAACACAAGAACAGTATTCTCAGTGTTCAGCTTAGAGGATCCACAAGTTCTCCCCAGTAGTAGTGCAGGATGTTGTTTAGCAAGTTTATTTTTAGACTAAAAAACCCACTATGGTAGGATCTATGGATACCCTAGGACTACTGATACATGCAGATCACATTAAGAACACTGATACGGACAGATTAAATCCCTTTCAGGCCACTTCAGCACCAGCAGGCAAACTGGTATTACGAAACAGAGTCCATAACTGGAAAATGATGTATAGACTCGAAAGTGTAGCTACCTTGTGTTTGCTAAGAACCAGAAGTTCGATGCTTTTAAGATCATCTGAGATGAGTCAAGTTACCTTCCATTCCTCCCCTCAAGCACAGTACTTCACTGCCAACTAAAGTTTCGTAAGAGGACTGAGTCAAAGCTTCACTCACTCACTAAGTAAAACTGTAAAAATTTAACAGCAGCATCCTTAAGCAACAGATTGTACAGTCTGAATCCTTACCAAGAACTTCTTCCCAATGCCAGTAGCCATATAGCCTTTTTCAGAAGCTAACGGCTGCAGATTGAACAGAAAGCCAGTGTCTGGATCTCGCACAGAGCAGGACTGGGAAAAAGTAATATTACAACAGCATTATTTTCTCTTTCTGCATTTCTTCTGTTTAAGTTTTACCTTTAACTTGCTTAAAGAGCCAAAGTAGCGATTTACACATATTCCTAGCCTGCGTACCACTCAGCAACTTAATTTGAACCACCAGAATACAACTCTGGCAGTAGCAACACTTAATTCAATTCTTTTGCACAGCTGTCCGTTGACATCAGCCACATAACAACATATCACAGTCACATAACATATCAAAGTGCAATTTAACAGATGACATCTGTCAGGTTAGCTAAGAGCAAGGAAACTATCTGAGGGTTGTTTCCACACTAACGTATTTATGTTGGGACCTGTAAAGTAGAAACAACTGAGTAGCCTGGGGTAGGGGGGAAGCCTTATTTGATGATCTGAATACAAACAAGGACAATATATCAATATAAATCCTTACATATAAACTCAGTTTTACTAGCAGCCACCTAGGGGAATGAAACAGTGCTACAGCAAATAAGTTGTCCTCAAGCGACAACACTTGAATACTTTAGTCAGAAGTTACTCATTTTAAGAACACTTCAAGAAAGCAATAAAGTAGCATAAGACTCCATCGCAGTAACTTCAGACTTCACTGTAACTAAGTTTATTCCAAAAGTCATTTAAACACTGCAACCAGAAATGCTAGGAAAAAAAAAAATAGTATGTTGTGACTATGAATGCAATTATGTCCCCATTTCTCACCTGAGAATCATCTTTTGTTTCCTTGATTGGACAAGCAGCCTCAGTTTCCCATAAGAACGTGGCCACACATTCCTGAATAGCTATAAACTGTGGGCTGCTACTCTGGAAACAGATTGCAGAGAGACCAGAGTAAGTGTAACAGTCAACACCACCTTGTGTTTTGAGATTCCACTTTATGAGGAAGTGTCAGGTTCTTCTAAAAGACTTCACTACAAATGCACACAATTCCCATCCTGCTTCCATCTCCCCTATTTATTTTGACAGTCACCACTGAAAACTTTGTCTAGCTAAACATTTGGCATCTCATTAAGCTTCAGCAAATAACTGAACTTGACATCCAAATATTCAGATTAGATTCAATTTAATTTGATCTAATATTTGAATTTAGACATGAATAACCAGACCTTGCCTCAGTCTGTGCTTTGAAGAGCTTTGGGGTATAATGTATAGTCCACTATTACAAAAAGTAAAAATAAAGCAACACTAAACTCTGTTAGCTGAAGTAACAACACGAGTATTAATTATACACACTTCATTTCAGTGTTTTCAGGCAAAAGAAAAGCAGTTCGTAACTGCTCCAAGTCACAGAGTTTCACCATACCTCTTGGGCTGATGATCATGTGAGTGAGGAGATTCACAGACCTGCAGATTCACAAACCAGCAAGACCAAGTCTAGATTGAGGGGATAGTTAGACTGAAGCTGGCCTAAACTTCAGAATGTGGAGTTGTATCAGAAAAGCTTTAGGAACTCCAAAGGATGCAGAATCTAAGCCTGAAGATACACTTTACAATATTAATCCTCTTAAGAAGATCTGCAATGTTTGCACGTACAATTCCTCCATCTTAAGTCCCCATGTATTTTTCATGCTAATTATACTAGTTTGAAATATCAACTGTTCACTGAGGCTGTTAGTTTTTAACTAGTTCTAGCTTATGATACAATAGTCTGAGACATGCACTTCTGTAGCATCTAAGTCAGCTTTGGTTTTACATTTCTATTTAGTCCTCAAGAAGTCTCCCTTTTCATGAATCTGCTACACCCTATACGTTTTCATGTAGCTTCACATTATATGATGGAAAATCTACTATGATGAAGCAACATCTGAAAGATCAATTGTACTTACAAGAGTGCCCCTGGAACAGATGAAGTGAATGGTGGTGGTATAAGTAGTTTTCTTTCCGTCAGCATCAATACACACAGAGCCATTTGCATAGGTTAGAAAAACGTGTCCAGGTCTTTCAACTACCAGTTCTTTGCTGGCAACACCAAGATTACTAATAGAGGTGACTTCGGAGTAAGAAACCTATAAATAACAAAAAGCATGTCAGTAATTCTAAACTCAAGTGAGGAGTTACAGATATGGTCAAAAAGAAGAGAACAGCTACCACAACAATCTTGTATACAGAAGGTTATCTTAAGTGTTTTGAAGATAAAGGTGTAGAGATCCACCTGCATTTTTCACCCGTTCTGTACTTAAATTTCACATATTCAACAGACAAGCTCCACAAGCAGGTGTGGAGGTGGTTTTTTGCATTTATTTGTTCTGTTTTGTTTTTATTTTTAGTACAATAAGGTGCCTGTAAGTGCCTCACAACAGTCATCCTCATCTCACTGGCTACACAGCTTAGGAATTCAGTAAGGCCTACACCTCATGCACAGTAAGTAGGATTAAATTTGTACAGCTCTAAAGCACAGTATGTGGAAGCCTCCAGTCAATTCTAAGAATGCCCTTAGGGATCTGCCACACTTAGCAAAGCCTAAAAAGGACTAGCAGAAACTGAGCATTAGAACAACAGTAGGTGCTACTAATAAGGTCCAAATCAATCTTCACTTCTGCAAGGTAACTGATGTTTCCTATTTTTAAGAAACTAAGTCAGCAACCGCAAAAAGAATACACTTCCAGAATAACTCTGTCCACAAAGACTTCCACTGTTTTGTTGGTTTTTCTTTTCAAAACTCCTCTGCATTTAGGCTGACCTAGTGTGCTCACTTTTTATCCCAGTGTCTTCAGCAATGAAGCAACGAAGCTCTAATGTGCCTCCACACGTCAAGTAAGCACCCCTACACAACAAGGACTAATGCAAGCACAAGGAACTAGTAATATTTAGCTCAAGTGCCACAATGTACGGATTCAGTCACTCAAGACATACTCTCCAACAGTATGGAGGTAAAGTGTCTTCTCCATTTTACAGAAGGAATTAGGTTGGTAAGCCTCTAGTTCAGCTTTCCCTACAGCTTTGAGTAGCACTGAAGCCAGCCCCTGGGCAAAGTGTCCATCCTGTCTGTCAGCACAAACAGTCCCAAGATAAAGTTGTTATACTTCAGGGAAATATAGAAATCCACAACCACCACCATCTCTTTTTTTTTTTTTTTTTTTTTTAAACAGCTTGGCAACATCTGCATAATCTACTCAAAGTCAAAGAGAGCTCAGAGGGTGATGACAAACATTTCAAATATATTTTTTCCACAGTTCCATCTAAAACAAGCCAGAAGAAGACAGAATATCCAGGAGAGCAGCCTGTTCCTAAAGTAATGCTAGCAGTCTGTGACACCACAGCAGTTTACATGGAAGGGATGCAGTTTGTCTCTGCAACCTATGACAAAGAATCATGCATATCAAATGCAACATTGGTATACTTGTAAAAATTAAAACTTTAGTCTTTGAAGGGACAGACAGGAGGTCTACCATTCTGCAATGACTATGCCAACATTACGGATACACAAGAATACCATTTTGCACAAAGAAGCCAGAATTCACATGCTTATCTCGTATACCCCTAAACCTCACTCACTTGGCAAACCAGCTCCAAGCTGGGATGGAAAGGCTACTCACACGATCATGCCGATATTCCATCTGACAGACAGAGGCTTGCCGGTCGCATCCTGGGACAGCGATTAGTGGTCGACAGACATTTATGTAGTACTTCTTGCGCTCACTTGGTCTTGAATTATCCATGGCATACCAGTTTTCACCTCTCTTCTCAGATTTTGCTAAGCTGAGCAGGAAGAGAAAGTTCTATGAAGAACATGTGTTCTAAGCTTAGATTCTCAATAGCTTTCTCTGTCAGTCTCAACAACAAGATGAGTAAGACATTTCAAAATAACTTTTCCTCCTCATTTTTAAGCGTTACAATTAAAATGAATGCTCCTAGGAAGCAGAATACCAATTGTCAGAGTAATATGTTATTAAGCAAAACCATCCCAAAAAGTCAGCTTACACCTTCGAAGGCAAGTCCATATACTAGAGGGAAATACTGTCCCCATTTCAAGGTATTTGCAGGTAAGTTTGTCACAACTGATGAAGTTTCTAGTGCTGCCTACACAGGAAGCCAACCTCTTCCAGTGCTAAGCAATCAGCCAGAACACTGAAGTAGAATAGCCATGTAATGGTGTATATGTTACTCTCCTACCTTGACAAGTCATATTGGTCCATGGTGTTGGGATCAGTCACAATGCATTCTAGTGGCATTTCGGGACAAGCATGTTCAGTGTACCACCTAAAGTTGTAGGTGTAGTTATCTTCTGTCTATAGAAAACAGCAGAATAGGTCAGTGAGGCCTTCCACACTAAATACTTTGTGACTCACAACTACTCCTTTATATGTTAAGCTTGTTATTTCCCCTTGGGTTTGGGATATATCTTCTCAGATTGATTTGTGTAGGTTTATTTTGTTGAAGATCTTGTCATTTGCTGTGCCACCAAAAAATACTCTTTCCAAAAATAACAGAACCAGAGCAACGTAACTGATGTCTGCTGTGTTGCAGGACACACAGTCCTACCACCTGTTACTTCTCAGCAAGTTTGGTTTTTTTCAGCTAGCAATACAAAATTATCAAGAGCACTGGTAATTACATGCCCCAGAGACTAGAGAAGAGTGAAGTAAGAACCTGGATCCAGGTGGACATCTTACTGTTCAGTGGTCAAGACAAGCCATAAGGGTGCAACAAGAGGCATATATCCCAAGAGTAATAACTACTTCTCTCAGTCTGCTTTATAGATAGTGAATATTTCTCCTCATGAGCCTCGGCTTGCACTACCCTAGCAGCAATTATTGTCAGGGTTTTGGGATGGAAATCCTTCCCTTCTTCATATAGCACTTCTTACCTGATACTCAGGCTGACCTACTCCAGCCTGATGGTCACACAGGAAAGTTATAAGTGTAGATCGCTGTGTTTTCTTCTCATCGTTGTATGCTGTACCGTTTTTGTAGGTCAACTGAATCAGACCATTGTAATATGAAAGTTTGGAACTGGGCAGTCCAAGACTCCAAAACTGATCCTTACTAGAAAAGAAAAAGTGGACTTTGAGACTGGGCAGAATGCAAAATTAATTTTATCTTTAAAAGAAGTCTTACAAGTAGTAAGCACACAGGTAAGTTTATAGAAGACACTATAATATGACAAAAGAATTAAATAAGGTTGACTAGACATAAGTGAGCTAGGATGAAAAGAATGCTGTCAAAAGGAAACTTAAAACATGAACAGATGTCCTTCTTTGGAAGGGAACATTGTACCTTGCTTCGCTATCTAGAAAACTTTAACACTCCTTTCTCTAGAAGAGCAACAGAAATACAGAGTTCTCATTCTCCAGAGAATTCAAACTGCAGACGCGCTAATGCTGGGCTCAAACTGGCTCCATGCAAGTACGTGTGGACTGCTAAGACCTAGCACTGCACAACAGCAAGTCTTCTTTCTCAGGGAAAAAAGCCTCCTTCACACGCTCTTAGTTCAGGAGCGGCTTTGGTTTAGCAGGGTTTCTTTAATTTAACACTGGCTCTGTCAGACCTAGCCTGACCACCTTCGCCTAACAAACATTCTTAGTGTCTGCAGTGAACTCCCCTTGGCGGGAGAGTAACTCAGAGCCAACTCCGGTACAGCTGCATGTGTTTGCACTGTACCACACCTCTGGCACCACACTGACCTGGAACCTGTGATGTACAGATATTACCTCAGGCATCACTTGTAGAACACAACAGCGATGATGCTGTCTGAGTAGCAGTACACACCGGGACCGTGCCTGCACTGTATTAGTAACAGAAATACAGAGCAACACGCAAGCTCTGAGCTCCACCTCTGCATAAGGCAGCCACTACTCATGCCAAGCGCTGCACTGCTTCTTTGGCCAGCTCTTGGAATCCAGCTGACCCTGAATACAAACTGTAGGTTGGTTTACTACAGCTGCAGCAGTTAATGGGAAACATAAGGGGGAGCAATGGACACATTCAATCTCAAAAGCTAGCTGTAAGCAAGATTACATGTGTGCACTTTACTTGAAACAGCTGGCAGCATAGTTACAGCACTACCAAATAATATTTTGCATGCAAATTATATGAATTTATTACAGGCAGCACAGTAATTACTTTACAAGCAAACTGTTCACTGTTGCCCACAAACAACACATCATGCAACAAGAGGTGATCTACTACAGACAACAGAACTAGAGTTACCCACCTTTGTGTTACCTGGCATGCTGCTGATTTTGTGTGACACAACTCCTCCGGCACACTGCCACAGATGTTTATGTAAAACAAGTATTCACTAGTATTAACTATATAGTGCCCATTTTGCTTGGCCAAAGGTGATAAATCAAAAGAGAAGCCTAAACGAGAAGGAGTAAGCTTTATCAGTTCAATTTTTCCCTGCCATCTCTCACAGGTTTTGATTCTACCAGTCACACAGCTAGCTCACTCCCCCACCCCCCCAGTAAGTCTCCTTCCATGTAATTATTGTTACAGAAACAATATGGACACACTAAAGTATGTTTTCTTATACGGAGAGATTTACTACAGTAAAATACACGTCACACCTATCTTCCTCCACAGACACTAGAGGAATATTAAGCTTGTGCTGTTCTGATCTTCCATGCCCATGTGCTTAAAACTGCCGTGCTAGAATGTTGCGGGTGCTTAGACTTAGACTGAATTTGCTTTGTTCTTATGTATCAAAAGGACTCAGCGTGGGAAAATGGCTTGGAGGGGGAAATTAAGAGAAAACTGGGACCTAACAGAAGTTGTAGCATTGTAAGAACCTTTTTAGGGTAAAATACAATTGCCACTTCCAGGGCAGTTGGCACGCACACAATCTGCTCCACCAGGGTTCCCTGGGCAGCACAACCTGCTACCCTAGAGGAGCAGCAGAGACCCCCACGGCCAGCCTCTGCTGTGCTCCCTGCAGGACTGGGAACTTGATGGGACCACACAGCCGATATGCTGCACAGCAGCTGTCAAATGGGAAGATGTCCGATGCTGAGCCAACAACTGTGTCAAAATTACAATGAGCATCTAAGAATTATCTCATTATAATATGAACGCACACCTTCATCCCAAAGTTACCCACCTCCAAGGCACAACCACCCCTCACAAGCATGCGCTTTTTGTTCCTTATTAACTATGTCTTTAAATGAAAGCAAGAGAAATTTACACCAATCAATAATAAAAGAATGTTTGACTAGAGTCATTCAAGCTCCACCTGAGAGTAAAGTGTAACAAGTGAATGAATGAATGAGGGGAGAAGTCAGGGAAGACTCCGTCGTAACTGCTGGGATCAGTCCACGGGCTGAACCTGTCTGCTCCCCCACAGGGACACCTGCTGGGTAAGAGCTTGGTCAAGTGCTAAATGACTAACTCACACCAGCTGTTGTTAGTGATCAATGTTTTGGTTATATACCACTTCAAACTTGTTTTTGCCAACAGTCCCTATCACCAATTATCATGAACCTTAATTGTCATGATTTTATATTAATAGTGTTATTCCGTAACCTGTTACCGTTAGCCCTTTGTGGGCACTAGCAGCTGCCAGCGGTGGGTAACACATTCAGGTAAAGCGGGAGGACCCACTGAGGGTCCCCCTGATGCAGCTGGGGTGTTTCCCTGAACAAGGCAGTTGAGTTGCCCTCTGACCCAGCGGGACTGTTCAGTGAAGGGTCCCTGTAACGGGACGCTGACAGACTGGTCGGGCACAAGGGTCTCTGCTTTCCTGGGGTGCTGACAGACAGATCAGACACCCGGGGTTGGGGAAATCTCCCCCCCTCCCTTCACATGACACTCACTGTTGTGACAATTTCTATCCCTCACAACCTTTCCATCTATCTGCTCAATGTAAATACATACCTGCCTGAGGATCAGAGACTTGGCAGTTATCTCCTTCAGTTTTAGACAGGACACACGCAGCAGCGGTATACCAATCAAATGTATATAAACACACACTCTCAGACATCAAGATTGGAGCACTTTCTAGATCACCTGGTATCACAAGAGGAAGATGTTACACATGCAGACAGTCAGGCTGCCAAAAAGATCTAGGAATTTAAGCCTAGGAACACTAACTCCTCCCCAACAGCAAACCCAGATTAACTGTTAAACAACCTCTCCTCTAAAATGAGGACTAAATAGAACAAAAAATTCCTTGCACAAACTCTTTGCATCCTCCTCCCACGAACAAAAGCTTAGCCCAGAAGCGAAAATGCACTGCTCAGTCTGTCCCTGAGTACTATCACACTCTTCAAAAAAAATGTTTGCTTTGACACACTACCTGGTGTTCTGCTACAAAGCAACAGCTTTATTAGGAAGTAATGCATAACCAGATCCTAATAGCCAGCACACTTGAAGGATTCAGCTTCCTCAGGCAGAGGAATACAGGTTATCTATTTCCCTGGGACACAGTTAAACTAGTGGGCTGTTATACAGAGATGAATAACATGAACAACTTCTGCAAATGCTTCTGCTTTTCATAAACTGCAAGGAGTGTAGACACAAAACATGCTTATTGGAAGAGAAGACTAAAATGTCTGATCTCAGTTCAGAACCAGTCTTTCCCATCAAGACAATCTAGGGAAAGAAAGTGCTTTGTATAGCTTCCAGGTATTTGTAGAGTTTTAAATGCTTGAACATACTTCTGTGATATTTCTGAGAATCTTAGTTCAAGACACTTATTCAAAGTTCTTTAAAGGGTACTTGTATACCAGGTGAACAGAACTAAATACCTGTGAGTACACTGTTATCATCCTATAATATAATATATATATAATAAATAATGTAATAAAATAAACCACAATGCTTCATCTTTTGCACAGAAGGAAATGAAAGACAAAGGCACACGCTAATATTTAGCATTCATGTCTGGGCATTTCAAGTGACCTCTAGTTTTTAATCAGATCAGAGATCAGAGTATGGATATTCTCACCTGGTCTGCACACTAGAGTGATGATAGTTTTGATTTTTTTGTTACCACCACAGCTGTCTCCATTTGAATAGGCAAGTTGAATATTTTCTCCAACCTTTTTAGGAGAAGATACAAATGTTCCAAGATTCTTACTCCTGTTTTGTTTATCTGTAAAGACAGTAAATACATCACTTTTGTTTCCCTGGAAAGAAGTGTACTTTACACTAAGATACTACTAACTAGCCAGATGAGACATTTTAAGAAAGCATAGCATCAGGAGCTTGTTAATACCTCTCCAAAACCATGCTAGAAAGCCTGGAGTTTTTTAGTTATAAAAGGCTACTTGCATCATTTCTTCTTGGGTCTTTGGAAGCACAAGAGAGATGTGGTCCTAATTTCTGTTTCCTCAAACAACTGAAAGCACTCAGGGTAGCTAACTCCATTTGCAAAGGAAGTACCAAGCCTTCAGAGTCTTA
This sequence comes from Falco peregrinus, assembly GCF_023634155.1. NCBI lineage: Eukaryota > Metazoa > Chordata > Aves > Falconiformes > Falconidae > Falco > Falco peregrinus. The sequence continues at coordinate 49,614,227 of NC_073727.1, read as the reverse complement.
AAAAAAAACCCCAAAATAACACACACACTCACCTACAGAGCAAACAGCAGCAGCATCTGGGCAGCTGGAAGCTCCTCCTCTCTTCCACACCTTATGGCAGACATTGATGTAATAACGCTTCCTCCCTACCTCCGAAAAGCTACTGTCCACAGCTTCCCAATTCTGGGCTAACTCTGAAATACAGGGGGTTGTCAAGAACAAGTCATCTGGCTTAACTTTTCTAGCCTCTTCAAGCCAAAATGCCTTTTATCACAAAAAGACCAACATTTAAAAACACTTAAAATCCCAGTAACCAAGGCAGTCATGGATATAGATACTTTCATAAGGCACTCACTCCTGTTGGGACAAGGGAAGTGAACACAGTACCCCAGAAATTAACTAAGAAAAGCAAAAAGTTATTAATGTTCAACTAAAGAATTGCACTAGACAAGGCATGTAAACTCAGAACAAAAGTAACCGAAAGCTAGTTTTCATTGCCATACCTGAACCGCGGACCAGAGGTGACAAGTCATAGTGTTTTCTCTTATCAGCAACTCTGCAAAGGAGATCTTCTTTCTCATTAACACATGCATATTTTGTATCCCAAGTGAAAAAATAGGTGCAGTCCACTTCACCAGTAAACACTGGAGTTCCTCTACCGTCATTACCTTAACATTGAAGATGGATAAACAGATGTTAGGTTTCCAGTGGGGCAATGTGAGAACAGCAAGGAGACTTGAGGACTTGCAATGAGCAAGGAACACAAAAATCCTTTTGCTGCACAGGACTTACATTTGTGGGTTGGTTTTTGCGTGTGTGAGTTTGTCATTTGGGGGAGAGGGGTGGGGGGGTGGGGGTGTGTGCATTGCTTGGGTGGGGTATTTTACAGTTGGCAAAGAAACAAGGCTCTTCCATACCTCAGTATTCTTGATCGTTAGTGTAAATTTAGATTAGCAGTGCTACTACACAGTGCAAAACAATTCTGCCAGCCCTAAAAAGTAGTGCTTACTCTGACAATATTTATTCCTTGTGTTAGCTGTGGCTCAAAGCAGGCAGTCCTTCGAACATAAGGTCTGCTAGTAACCACAGACATCAAACCCTGAGCAGTCATCACAGCTTCTTAAACTCACCTGCTGTTTCATTGCACTCAAAGTTTATGACAGTCATTCTCTGAAAGCCAGAACTACACGCATCCCCATTTGGATAAATTAAAGTGAGATCCCCATCGGAGTATCTGAGTAAAAAGTCAGTTTGAGAAAAAAAACATGTGATCAGACAGTGTTTTTCACATAACAGAAGCCACAATCTTGTTTGTTTATTGTCTCTCTCAAAGGGAAACAAATGCTTGTTCAACATTAATATTGACATTTTTACTGCAACAAAGGCTCACATCCACTGATTTTTCTGGTTACTTTTCATGAATTTGTATAGAGTTTAAAGAATGCTCTAAAGCTACTCTAGGTGTGGTGGAATATTTGTTCCCATTAGTTTATTGCATGACTTTTTTTGCAGGTGGAGGAAGTCATACTTCCTGGAAAAACACTCCAACAAGTCTGTCATGTGCTTACAAACAGAACAGAAGGTCATATCTAGGTGAATAATCACTGCTTTGCAATTTCATGCAAACTATTATCCCATATGCCACTTGAGAACCCTGAAGTTCTCAATTAAAAAAAAAAAAAAAAATCAACCACAAAATCCTGGACCTCAGTAGTCTTAGATATGATTAATACAAGCTCTTGCAAAGGAAGGTGAGATGCTGAAGACAGCTTCTAAAACATCTGATCCTGATGCCAATTAGCATGTAAAACTCAAGGACAGCAAGAAGCAGCACAGCACAATCTGCAATTCTGATACCAAAGCTGGTTGAAAGCCTCTCCCCTGCCTAGGCAATGGCCTCTACCAACCTCATCTGCTCCTGCATTTGCTAATGCCAGCTTGGTATACCGTTAGAAGTCTATACATAAAAAACTTAGTGAAAATACTTGCTATACATATGCTTGCATATATATATATACACACACACGCTTGCATATACATATATGCATGCTAAAAAAAAATTTATATCAAATATTGCTTACATGACAAATAAGGGCATCGAAGTAGGAAACAAAGATCAGTCAGATCAGTTACCATAGCTAAAGAGCCTTTACACACCTTAGGGTTTGGTTCTCAAATCGTCCTGCCACTTTTTGCTGGTTATTTGAAGATTTTACTTGGCAAGCTGAAGTATATCCCGTGCTGTCCCTGCAGTTACCTGCAGTGGTTTTCCCACATATGTTCAAGTAATAGTAATATTCCTCTTTATCATCTTTGGCTAGATATGGTGTGACATAATCTGAATGAATAATAAAAGAAAAAGTTTTCTAACACAGAGCAAAACAGATGTAAAAACCCAAAAATCTACAGAGGACATTTTTCCTGTCTCTGAACATGGAACTGGAAAACTGGCTAGTAACATCACAAACAAATGAAAAATAGTAAGCTTACCTGCAAGCTGAGTAAGTGGACTTAAATCAATAGAGATATCATGTTGCTCATTAGTCAGAAGACAGCTTTTACTCTCCAGGTAATCCCTGTGACAGGCATACTCAGTAACCCATTCAATTTCATACCGGCAATTTGTTTTAGCTGTGAGTTTGGGACCTGCACTCTGATATAGAAGCAAACAGAATTTAAATTACAAGTAGAGAGTTATTTGAAATATAATTCTTAAAGCAATTCCTTTAGGATCAGTAATGACTAGCATCACCTGTAAATTGCTTAAGAGGTGGAAACATTGTCCCTAGCCTCTCAGAAACAGGTGTCAAGAAGAAATAAAACAGCTCCTAATAATGATGCATCAAACTATTAGATTTCTAAGGAGCGATAAGGTACCAGGCATTAGCAGGACAGCAGAAGTAACAGTGCTTTAAAAAGCACTTTTCCTTAACGCGTTGACAAAAGCAAAGATATGTGAGCCCAAATTGCTAAGTACAGCTTGGATTGATTTTGCCTCAGAGGAGTCCTCGAAGAGGGGAGCAGAGATCAAGTGTTCTCTGAAGGTAAAGCAGCCTTTTAGACACTGGTGTTTTAGCAACTTTGATTCCCTCAGTCCAAATCAAGACTGAAAGACATTTGAGAATTCTTTAGCCAACACTTCTGTCAGATGTTGTTTCTGTAGTGAAATATTTTTGCACTTCTGGGAGAAGAGGTAGTCTTGCTTTTCCTCACTTTAAAGCAAAACCTTTAGAAACCCACTTTGTTTCATAGATCTGTATTTCTGCCATCCAACAAAACAGGCAGATACATGGGTAAGTATCAGATAAATTACAGGCACAAGTAACACTAGCAATACTACTCATACTACAAGGGTGCGTAGCTGCAGCAAGGTATTACAAAGTGACAGTAGGAGAAAGGTCTATGGCTTTTTTCTGCAGCAATGAGGGTGATTTCGGGTACCTTTCTAGGTCAGATGAGGGGAAAAAACATTAAACCAAAAATTAGTCAGACAAGAGCTCCCCCTTCGCTAACCTGCAACCAGAAGCACTACAGTTTAAAGTTACAGAGCACTAGCAATAGCTGCTTTGGCCCAATTCAAAGAGTGTGGGTTGCTGAGATTACCCAGCATCACATCAAAGCAATCATCATACTGCACTGAAGCTAGGCTAAAACTTGTGTCCTGCAAAACCTGAGTTGCTGCCTAATACTAAAGATTTTACTTTGAAAGTAGTTCAGAAGCCTGCTTAGTAAGAAGTGACACTTACCATGCAACAGCCCTTGCTAGCTATTATTTTCTTTTTCCTGAGGAAGGCCAGATTAGTAAAGAAACAAGTTAGCAACTATAAGCATGCCCAGCCAGACTGATGATGGAAGAATGGTCATTAGCAAGCAAAGCCCTGTGCCAAGGATAACACTACACTAAATCAGTCGTATTCTCAGAGGAAAGCTTTGAACCCAGAAAAGGACAACCAAATTCACCAAGACATGAAAAAACACACCCCTGGGGAAATTTTATTCAAGTTCCTGTTTATCTCTTAAGTTCTATAGGACTTTTTGAAGAGTATATTTAGGATCTCACACTTCACAAGCTGAGAACCAAGAGGATTTCTGTTTCTCTTCAGCCCTGAATAAAAATGAAAAATGCTGCACACAAAAGTTAGAGAGCAACCATTTAACACAAACTGAAGCAGCAAAGTTACCTCTTCTCCCCTCTTTGATGGACAAACAAAAGTGATCGTCACTGCTGGGTTATGGCCTAGGCAGAAGTCTGGCTTTTCTTCATCACTATATATTCTCTCATAACTCAGTACCAGCCTAGAAACAGAAAACGGCAAACCAAAAATTCAATTAAGACACTGAGCACTGTACAGAAGAAGGATATTCTTGAAAGAACATCTACTCTTTGCTAGACACCCACACAGAATATACCAAAGTAGCCCTGCTCTTAAAAGCAGCTTCCATGGAGGCCTTAAATTCTTCTAATCTTACAGTTAACCGTAATAAAGATTAAAACAGTCCCAGCAAAATCACTTAATACAGCATCCTCTTGCAACCCAGTTAAGACTATGCTGAATACCCTGTAACCAGTATTGTAGCAAGAAGTTGGCTGGCAGTCGTAAGAACATTCTCAGCTTTGCTCTCAAACAGCTGGAAAGCAGATGCAATAAACACTCTTGCATCTTTTTTAAGTAATAACCACTCACGTTTAACTGCATTCCTATACTTCACCACCTCTGTATGTATAATCTCTTCCCATTCTGCCCCCAGGATTAAGAGCAAGATTATCTCATTAGCAAATTGAACAGGAGCAAGGCAACTGGGACAGATCAGAGGCGGCAGGCAGGAGAATGAAACATGGCAACTACCTGACAGGGAGAGATAAATGGCAACATGACTTGGGTGGATTGCCTTGTTCCCTCATCTGGCTTCCCAACTAAGCATTACTGTCCTATGCAGTCTAACAGGCAAAAGCTAACAGCTCACAAAGGGGTGACAGTCTGGTTTCAGTTTAGTCACACCTCTAACTGGCCTCTCTACACCCGAGGACACAGGTATACAACTGTCTTACTCCCTTCTCAGGCCACTGTAGTCTGACTGAACACATAACAATGAATTTTCATCGAGCAATGAAGAGCTCTTCAACCCTAGCAGTAGTAAGATACAACTTTCTTGCCAAGCACTTTTATAGAGTACTAGTTGCACTTCAGTGTGAGAACATGCTTCCTCAGATGTAAGCTTCTGCCTTGGTACAAAACACCTCAGCCACTTGTTTCATGCTGGGATAAAAGTCCTTCAGTGAAGAACTAAACTTCCCTTGTAAATTAAAAAAACCCAGCCTTCAACCTTATCACTGACAGGCCAGAACCTTTGGCCTCCCTGTTATTAAACTGGTTTATTCTGCTTGGTTTTTTCAGCTTGCATCTGAGATAAAGAGTACTGCGAAGTCAACAGGGTACTATTGACCCTACAGACATGGTAAGCAGGCTCAGATGACCTGAAGCTCAGAAAGATCAGCATGTTAAGTAAGTCACCACCCAAACAATTCAGTATGGCTCAGGGTTTTTGTGCATTTTTTTTTTCATTTGTTTGGGGTTTTTCTTCTCTTTCAAGCTACACTTCCAACATAAAAGGCAGCAAGCAGAAGAGAGGCAGCATCAAGGAAACAGTTTCTTCTAGTTCCATCTCTGCCACCACCAGGAACAGTAAGTCTTGCACTGTTTATCTATTTTTCTACTAAAAATTCATTAACGCAAAAAAACAGAAGGGCAACATCTGGCCCTATTCTCAACTTTTAAAGTACTTCTGGCAGTGAGCCAAATACAGTGCGTAAACCCACAGAGCGCCAAGAGCATTTACCCTGTGGGCCCTCAGCCAAGAGGCAGATGGGGTCAAATCTTACTCTTCTGCTTGTGGGCAGAAAGCAGCAATCATCTCTCACTTCTGAGAGTTTTGCAATTCTATAAACAGTACAACAGGACGCCTGAAAGACTCTGCCACACCAGTATGTGAAGAAATTTTTTCTGCCAATGCTTCAAATTTGAAGTGGTACTGATGTTAAGTTTTAGAAGATTTATTTGGTACTGACTGCTTCTTTCAGCCCAGATGACTGAGAAGCTTTCACATAAGTATGACCACAATAATTACGTACCTGTCTTTGTCATGAAGTTTCAGCTGCTCCTGTGGACGGCCAACATCATACGCCTGACCTTCACGTAACAAGCAAGCAGCACTGCCAGCAGGGCAGCTTCTGGTCTCTCCACCTGAATTTCCTGTTATAGAATACAAAAGATAGAATATAGGACTCAGCGTCTAAGCCCTGCACTGCCTGAAGTATCTTGCCATTTTATCTGTGGGCTTACTTACCATTCATTGCTCTACCCTCTTCTAAAAATACATTTAAAACTGGTTACATTAAAATGTGAAACTGACAAGTGAAAACCTGAAACCTTTGTGATACATCATGCTGCTCTGCTTCTGGACAGCAAATTCACACCCCCCGACAAAGTAGCTGCAGCTAGTTACCAGTTGCTAGTACAGCTGTTGGATGCTTAGGGCTTTGAGAACTTCTAGAAGTGTGGCAAGTTGTTTGTTTGGGGTTTTTTTTTCCACATCATCAAAACGATACCGAGTAATGGGTAACCCCGATTATAGGGAAGTTTTTTCCCCTCCTTTGTTTCTTACAAACCGCCTTATTCAGAGCTGTCAACAAAAAGTTTCAGACTAGGAGGATTTTTAAAAGAACAGACCTGGCATTAAAACTAGTAAGTATTAAACCCTTAACAGGGGCACAAAACATATGTTTAACTGCAGAGTAAAAACCACAGTGGGAGTATACATCTAAACTAGCCTTTTCAGCAAGTTTCAGATGAGTGATTTTGCTGGTTTAATTCCTTACATATATAGCTCCCAAATGACACGAAGTGCTAGCAGTGCACCATTACTTAACCAAGCACCTAGAAACACTATTTCAGATGTACCTCATGACATTCACTTGGAACTAAGCAACGATCTGAACTGAAGCCCAAAGTAATAAATTAGAGCATATGAAGTGCTATGAACCATCCTGGTCCTATCTGGCAGCAACCAGAAGCAGCTACAACACAAGATGAGCTCTTCCACTCAGTCCAGTTTAAGTCAACTTTTCTAATAATACTTGCCATTCCAGAAGGGGTGTATCTCTAAACACCTCAATAGTTGGACAGAAAGGCTTGGCTTCACAGAAAGCAGCCTTCAAATCATTAAAGGCAGCTTGAAATAATAGTGCAAGTCCCAAAATCCTGATCTTTGGTCATAGAACAACCTCAACTGAGGCACTGGAAAAGTACCACACTACTAGAAACTCATATACTGACAGGTGCCACAAACAAGTGTTCACACCTAAGTCCCTGCAGATGTTTATGAACAAGGAATCATCATCAGAATCATCCACCAAATAGTGTCCTGAAACTTGGATGAGAGGATTCAAGTCATGTTTCTTCAAGTCTTCATCAAACACATAGCAAGGGACCTAGAACAGCAACAAAAAAATTACATGCAATCCATGCCACACAAGTAGGGAGAAGTTACGAACAGGCATCTATAAAGCCAAGTTAATTATGTGGAAAAGGTTTTTACTTCTAGAAGCTCAAATACTTAAAGCTAGACACACTGACTAAAATTAGGCATCCAAAGTTAAGACTGTGTGCTCCAGCTTTTAGAAGAGTTTTCCTATAAATAACCATACAGATCGCAAGAAAGGTTAAAGAGTTTTTAAAATTCTCAGCTCCACCAACTTCAACAGATGCTTTGTATGTCTATGAAAAAGTTAAGTTTATGGATGTTGGCGGCATTCATTTTGAGGTGGGAGCAGGTTGTTATGAATAAAATTGCTAGATGTATGAAAAGCTCTGCACGGATAGTACATAGATTACCTCTTTCACAGGTTTAAATGAGTTTTTCTTGCAAGCCACAAAGGTCCTCCATTCAAAATAATGCACACACTCTGTTGCCGTTACAAATTCAGGGGTTCCCTATTTAAAAGGGGAAAAAAATAGTTCTTTGAAAAACAGACTTCAGTTTTATTTTACATCTGTAGACAGAAAGAAGTTCATTCAAGGGATTAAGAAAAACAGGATACAGCATGTCACAGAACAAGGGAATAGTTTCTCAATAGCACTTGTTAACAGCAAGTTTGTCATTCAACAGCTTTGTTGGTAAACTCTGGAAGATGCAGGGTGCCAAATCCTTCTCAGTCTGCATATGCACCAGTTGTCAAATTAACATCTGCCAATCCTAATATGCAGTAGTTGTAGTACATCCTTTAGAGGCACTCACTATGCCAATTGATATTGGCAGAAGCACCAGTCACAGAGGTATAGAATCATTTAGGTTGGAAAAGACCTTTGAGATCAAGTCCAACTGTTAGCCCAGGACTGCCATCTAGTTACTAAAAAGAAAAACATCAACTCAAATGTGTATAAATAGGTGAACAGCAAGACAATGCATGGTTTATCAGTTCCCTGTCTTTCACCCTACAAAGGACTGATTAGCAATCTTGTGCTACACAGAAAGAACGCCTCTGACCTCAGCTACTTCTTTTTATAGGCTTATGTTATACACATTTGTATGTCTTTCAGGATGGGGATTTTACCATGGTTCAGGGCTGGATGCTCAACTGAATGTCTCTGCTCAGAGAAAGACAATCAGATTTTTCCATTCTCCCTCCATTACCTCAGCTAGAATCACTTTAAATATGCTGAAGTGCTTTCCTCCCTGTTTAAGCCCACCATAGAAGCGTTAGAAACAAGTTGTTCCAGACACTATTACAAAATTCTTTTACTAGGTCACATGAAGGATGGGTGTTAGAACTACACTAACTAGAAGTTTGAAGATTGTTATGATCGGTGTTATAGCTGGAGCTGAGCAATAATTTTTAACTTAAGGAGTCATCTGCCAAAACAGAACAGAAAGCATTTAAATCTCTGCTGCCCTGGCACTTTGTTTAAATCAGCTGGACTTCCAAGAGGGCGTGTGCAACAGCATCATCAGTGCCAACATCAGCACTAGTAAGTACTTACCTCCAATATATAAATATGGAAACTGATTACAGTCTGTAGAGAACACCAAGCTGTGCTATCAGTTAAGTGTGGGGAAGGTGTAACTCCAAAAGCACATGGAAGAGAACTGCATATACACACGCCCCTAGGAATTTTTGGGGGATCTCCATGCACATTTTAAGCAGATTCTCACAATTTCTCCAGAAGCCCAGCTAGACACATAAGCACTGTTGGTTCAACAATGTGCAGACAAAACCTAATGCTTACTGTTGTCAGCTCTGCTGACCCATGATAGAGGTCAATTATTTTCTTCAGTGCTGTTCTATTAAACTGCCACACCAGGTCCACAGCTTGGACACAGCCAACATTTAAACAATAGCTCTCATTGTTGACTCACTCCTCCACGTTACACTATTAAAAATACTACAGTGCAATCCCTGTAAAAACATTAAAGGCCCAGGAGAGCCCATGACCAGAGCTAAGCTGCAGATCTGCAATTATTTTCTACTGGGACAAAATTTGGAAAGCCACAGTAGATCATGACTTTAACTTGGTATTCAAACATAACTGGCTCTTCCTTAAGCTATGAAGCTCAGTAATCGATACATCCATAAGTACACCAAGTCTCCTTAAAAAGCAAATTAGAAGAACATGCCATTTCCATTGAAGGTAAGAACACATGGTTTACACTTACCAGTGTTTTCCCACACAGGAAGTTAATGCTGCTTTGAATTTTGTGCTGGCTGCCTTGCTGGAAGCAGTTATACGTAGTGTTGAGTTCCAAAAGAGTTTTAGAAACTTTTTGTAAGTTTAAGTCACCTAGGATTTAGAGAATTAAAAAAAAAAAAAAAAAAGAAAAAAAAAGATATGATTATAATATAGCACTTCCACACAAGCTCAACAGACAGGCTCCGATTTCAAGCACCGAGCAGCACAAGACATACCAGCCCACTTGAAGACAGTCTCTGAACAGAGTACAACTGAAGACCTTCCTTGTGGTTCTTGCTATTTGGAAGACTAGATCCAAGTTAAGATAGTGTTTGACATCTCTAATCACACTTCTTTCTCAAAGGTTTTTAGCAAACACTTTGAATGTTAAGAAGGCCAACAGCAGCTGCCACTACAAAGTAATCACTGCCTTAGGAACAAGGGCTAAAAGACTCTGTCAGTAAACTGTTACCAAGTTTCAAGTACCGTAATTCACACTTTCTTCCCACTGGCTTCTGTTTATCAGCTTCTCAGCCTTTATACCATTTATACAAACAGCGTCAGCACAATTATGAGGAAGAATCTATCAAAGAATGGTTTAGCTTGGAAGGGACTTTCAAAAGTCATCTAGTTCAACCCCTCTGCAATGAACAGGGACATCTTCAATGAAACCAGGTTGCTCAGAGCCCCGTTCAGCCTGGCTTTGAACACTTCCAGGGATGGGGCATCTATCATCTCCCTGGGCAATCTGTTCCAATGTTTCACCACCCTCATCATAACAAAAAAATTCTTCCTTACATCTAGTCCAAATCTACCCTCCTTTAGTTTAAAACCATTATTCCTTGTCCTGTCGCTACAGGTCCTGCTAAAAAAATAAAAAAAAAAATCTGTTCCTCATCTTTCTTATAATCCCCTTGAAGTCTTGAAAGGCCATTATAAGATCTCCCTGGAGCCTTTCTTCTCCCAAGCTAAACAGCCACAACTCTCTCAGCCTGTCCTCATAGGAGGAATGTTCCAACCCTCTGATCATCTTCATGGCCGTTCTCTGGACCTGTTCCAACAGATCCATGTCTTTCCTATGCTGGGGGCTCCAGAGCTGGATGCAGTACTCCAGGTGGGGTTGCAGAGCAGAGCAGAGGGGCAGAATCACTTCCCTTGACCTGCTGGCCACACTGCTTTTGCTGTGGCCCAGGACACAGCTGGCTTTCTGGGCTGCATGCACACATCGCTGACTGTAAGTCTACTTAATGAAGAACCCACTGGTGCCTGGGCACAGTCACTGTACTGGTGCTGCCTGCAGACAAACCTAACGCAGACCCACTTGCCTCAGCGCACATCTCCCTGCATCTCCAGTCCCCTTTAGCACAGCTCATGTGCTGCGTGAAGGCTGGGGTCAGTGCTGCATTGCTGCACATCCCTCTCCTCCCCAGCACCTGACACGAAGGGGAAAGGTGGAGCACATTTCAAGTCATGATGAGCACCAGCTCAGGCCACTGAAACACTCCTGCTCAAACCTATTCTAGTTCACATTAGACACAAAATCCTTTTAGATCCAGCATGCCGACTCCAGCTTGCCCATTTTTAATAGGTAGATTTTAATTCTGCAAAGAGTTGGTATTGAACTATAGGGACTGCTATAAAATGCAAGTATTGATCAGCTTCCCCCTTTTCATTTTTGTTGACATATACACTAGGGAAAAAGGAAGTCAAATCTGTAACCATTGCAGATAGCTGCTTTGCACATAGGCCAAATCTTGTTTCATCTTAAAAACACACTTGTTGGAACTTTGCCCAGCCTGTTATCTCCTCACTCAAGGCAAGCAAAACTACGCTACACCCAAGTAATATAGTCTTGAAAGCAAAAGGAGCAGAAGTAAGCAAACTGGGCAGGAAGAGGGTACAAGAACCTCAAATATTCTGTTGAACAGCAGACAGAAACAACTATAGCCACCGAACGTGCAGGTAAAGCTGAAACAGTGGCAGTCAGAATGGAAACTTGATGCTAACCCACGTAGCATCCCCTCAGTAGCTCAGGGCTCTTCTATTCATGCTGCATATGCTCACACTAACTGCACTATAGGAATGCATGTTAAAATTCTCATACCTAAGCAGCCATTCACAGCATCCCCAGTAAAACCAGGGCAACAAGTATTACAGACCATTCAATAATCCTCTGCCTTCTCAAGGGAAGGTAAGGGCGGAGACGTGTCAGCACAGAAGAATGGCACCATAGATTAACGCTGCAGATACACACCTGTGCACAGGATATGTGCCAGGCTGAGAACCTGCAACAGGGAAGCATGCTACCACTGCTGCAGTTCAGTGTCACCTTCCAGGCACCTAGAGGCTGTCAGTGGTTTCTGCCATTTATATTTCCTAACACTCCTGGTATCAAAAAGCTGTGTTCACATTTTAAGACTTTCAGCACTGATACTGGTAAAGGTGCCACGCAGCTCTCTTAAACCTAAGAGCTACTTTGAGAGCAAGAGTGCTACTTAGCACTTCATTGCTTAGAAGATGCTGGCAAAGCATCCTCTTTTCTTCCCTAGATTAGCAGAAGGAAGCCAACACAACTTTCTAGGCAAGAGCTGTGTATAGTAACAATATGCACACACGATTAAAAACTCTCCAGTTATAAATGCATACAGTTATAAGCCCTAACTTAGCAGAGAACTTATGGCAGCACCATCTGAGGACTTAACTTAGTGCTCTGTAAACACTAGCTTTCTCTCAGCCCTAAGAACACACTACACCGCACTAAAGGCACTTGTGAATCTACTTCCTCTGTTAAAGTGATATCCAAAAAAAAATCAAGTTAAACCAGTACATCTTGTTTACTACAGGCCAATATGCATGCTCTCTTACCCCTTGCATGCTTAGAACTAGTTTGGGAACTTGCTAGAAGTTTTAGCAAGAATCTCTTCAGTGGCACATGACTTGTCCCATCCCTGCTCACAGAGCAAGTAATCTCATGAACCATCCCTTCACATCATCAGCTTCCAACAAGCTTCCTTCCAGAGCACCAGTTCTGCAACCACCTTTACCTTAACATCAAGCTCCCTCTTCAGTGATCACTCATGTTTTCATGACTTTAGATATGTGCTCTTCCACAAAGTAGCACACTACAAATCAGCTAGTACAGCTTCTTATTACACAGTTGTGCTAAATCAGTATCAAAGATACTGTCCACAACACCTTTTGCTCATTGACTCCATCTGTTCAGCTGTTTGGAAGGAGAAAGGCAACCATGGAAGACATCCAAGAAGAAAGGGTCATTTAGGTGGTAGCTGTCATTTCATGACCAGTCCTTCTACTGCAGCTGGACAAAGTCTGCATTTCACCACTCAGGTTAATAAAAAGTTACAGTAATATTTCCACTTTTAATTTTAGTAGTAGTCCAGCTAAATGGCACACGAGTCACTAGGTGTCACACTAAGTTAAATAAGGGCCACATCATTTCCACCCTCACTGACATTCAAGAACTAAGCATTTTCCTACACCTTGAAAACATCTATGGTCAATTAATAAAGCTGAAAAGCTTTTTCTAGGAGAGGCCTTTGGGGTCTCAATACCAACCCTGGCATGTCACACTGACACACTGTTTATGTTAGCCACAAGGCTTCCTTTGGATACAGGCCAACTACTGTCAGAGCATGGGGCCTTATCACCTATCAAAGCTGGGAGCAACAAACAGAACCAGCCCCACAGCTGTCACCTCTTTCATAGCCAATGTTTAAAAACAGTATTATTGTTTGCAATGACAATTTTTTTCTGGAGGAATGAAGAGGAGATCTGATTGAGCCCGAATCTGAAGAAAGCTTATAACTTAGCGAAGTTTATCAGCTAACAAATTGCCCTTCTTCCCCCAAATCAAAGCCCTTCAGCTGCACTCAGCTGTGGCATGTAAGCAATCTCACATCAGCTGGACTGCTTGAAGGCCAGTATGCAGCTTAGCAATTTTAGGTAACTGGAATCTACACTGGGAGTTGACACCTGCCTAGACCTGGATCAAAGAGTCTTCTTTTCTCGTTAAGAGTGGTTTGTTTGGGGTTGGGGTATTTTTGACACAAGAAGCTTGATAATCCATTAGCATGACGCCAGCTCCATGTGATGGCGCTGAAGCTCCAGTGCAACTACAGGCAGTACAATGAAGCATGGCAGGCATCACTTACGTCTCAGACTAACCATGAACAAGAACAAAACCTGTGACAATTTGTCCAATAAAACAAAGCAAAATTCAATGTCGATGTTAACTGCACTGCTCCGATTTCTTTATTTTATTGCAGGGTGGTTAAAAGACAACTTAATTGAACAGGATTTGTGGCTTAACCCTTGGGAGTCAGTTCCAACAGCCTCTGCAAGACCAAGTTCTGACTGTTGCAAAATCTTCCAGCCAGTAGCAGTCAGGCAATGAGACACTCAAGGTTTGCACACAGCGGTATATTTGATACTGCTCATAGTCATTACCTAGCTCCATTCTCCCTTGTTTCCACAAGAAGCATGGAACAAAACCTACACAAGCCTCTGGGTCTCACACTTCCTTAGGGAGAACAGGTTTCCTCAAGCTCACTCAACTTGCCACATTCCAGCCTCCCTCAAAAAGAGCATGTTAAAACAAATGCTCAGGTGCCCATTCCTTTTCTAATCCACAGACAACTGAAGCCTCAACTGCATATGACTTGAGACTCACATCAGCAGGAAACAAAATTCTTGCTGTACATTTTAGGAATGAAAAACATTTAACAGCATCAAGTGGTCTGAGATGTCATGCTCCTCAGAGTAGAAGATACTACTACATGCAATTGCAGTTTGAACTCCAATGAAATTTAATCAGTCAACCCAGAAGACTCTGGAACTTGGATATAATGCCCTACATAAAAAAAGACACACACACACCCCACCACACATGCAGCCACAAACTGAAATACACTTTTATTCATGCACCCAGTGATTTTATAAGCCTAGGTCACAACACTAGCAGTTTGTCTGTAAAACACTGATTGACACAGCCTGAAACCAAAGTAACTCTACAGTTAGTGCACAAGGGCAGGGAGAATGGAGGCTGACTAGCTGCTGTGCAACTGCCTACAGATGAGAATCATTTTTCTCCTCACCATCTTCCAGCAGTTCAAGCTAAAACACTTTTACTGAAGACTCATAGCTTCTCATAAGAGTTGTGTGCCAATGGAAGGCAAGATTGGCTAGCATGTTAAATTCAGACTTCAGATCTACAGATACTAAGAGACAGTGTGAAGAGAGATTACTTTTCAGAAAGCTATTGCTTTATTTTATGAGAAGTAACAGTCAACTATCAGAAAACCTCTTCATCAGTATTTATATATTATTGTTTCATCAGCTGAAGCACAGAAGCAACCTTGCAAGTGACAAGCATCCATTAAAATAAGCACACAAATACTGTTCAGAGCACAAGGTGCTTCTAACTGATGAAATCACGTGCAAGCATGTGTATAGGAATACGCCAGTTTCATATTTAGATCAGCATACTGAAGTCTACCCCTTCTCAGAATACCAAGGACATCTGAACTACTGAAGCAGCCACCAGATTTTACAAGTGTAACTGAAAACAAAGAACTGCATGTAATTGTCTTCCTTTCTTAGCAATACTCCAAGACTGCATTACATAGAGTAACCTGACTCCAAAGAAAAAGATGATGTTACATCAGGCTACACTGTAGCATAGTTTAGAGCTATAGCTCAAGCTTTATCCTGTGTTCAGTATCCAGCTCCAAACAAGGCTGTGCACAGTGCATATCCTGTCACAGGTAGATGCACTTATCTCTACCTGAGACAGCCTTGCATAGTTTCACACTAGATTAGTTACCTAGACCATAAGTTTAACTGTCCTGTGATGTGATTATCTGCAATCAGTTCATGTTTTCCCAAATCCCTCCAGTAAACCTACAACAGAAGAGTTTTAACACTGTTCTGAAAAAAAATAATTCTTTCCTAACATGTCAAAGTTTGCAATAGTTATAAGACTATCCATTAATGTGACCATGAACTACTTTCGAGGAAAGACACTTGTTGACTTACCTACAGACAGAGAGGTATTCTTATTGATGTCAATTGCACAGACTGCACTTGATCTTCCACACTCTTCAACACCATAACAGAAGTTTATTTTATAAAGCACATGCTTGTCTGTATCAATTGCTTCCCACGTATAACTGAAAAGAGAAAAAAAAAAAAAATCTGTCAGCTGGTATTCATAGCCTGCACTGCAGTCCTCTAGACACTAGGCCCTGAAATAACCAAGTCATAAAGCTAAGAGCACAACTAACTTGAGTTTCACATTTGTGTTCTACATGCATAAATACCAGAAATAATTGCTATTTTGTCACAGCCAAGAACAAAACAGATTTAATCACAGAGGAGGGTATATCAAGTCCATTTTCCTCTTTCTTGAACATCCAACCACCCATTCTTTCCCATCAAACCTCTGTGAAAGCCACTCTGACTGGGAATATCACAGGCAGTAAACCTTTTTCCTTGGGAGCGTGATGACAAAACTTCTCAAACATCTTTGGCAGGCTGCACACTACTGCACTTCAGCAATACCCAGTGACAGTGGCAGAAGTGCTAAGCCTGAGTGGCACAGAACAGCCAGTCTCATCCTGCATGCAAGCAGCAGAGCCACCTAACCAGGGTCAAAACTGGGGGCGAGATTCTCGCACCATTCAGACTGCAAAATGCTAATAATGCTTATAAGGGCCTAGCTGCATCTCTATGCATTTTACATATATCTAGCTGAATATTGAAAAGACAGTTTCTCAAAGGTGTGTCAGAAGCTGGAAAGCAAGCAGAGCTATCCGCAAGAGACTGTGGAAGTTCACACTAGCCAGCTACAGGCATTTCAGAAAGTTAGTTGTCTAAAAACTGATAAATGAACTTGAAGCTCTGGTTAATCAAAACAGGGAATAAATGAGAGTAACAGAAGAAAAAAAAAAGTTAAACACAGCGTAGTTCAGTGGCAGAGCAAGGATTTGCCTCCCTCATAGCAGGCACTCAGACTGCAGAGAGATGTGGTCAGCCACATGACACAGCAGCACCCAGGTCAGCTAGCTGGGAGTCAGGAGCTGTTTAGACAGCCTGGCTTACTGGCACGGCGCTCTGGCCAAGCTCTGTTAAAAAGGCATAGCTCAGTAAACATGTGCTGTCAGCTTGGCTCAGCTCCACCTCTTCTGGAGCTGGCAGCAGCCTGCATCCTCTGGACAGTACTGATTTTTGCAACATAAGAGATTACCCAGCTTCCCTTCTATCCCAAGTGGAAACTTTAGTAGGATTTAATACAGAGATAGCACAGCAGAAAACTGAGGATGGCACAGTGACTTCGTAGGTATTCCTATTATTTACACAGGGTTTAATACATCTGACCCACAGAAGTATGTTTCTTAATCTACAGATGAGTACTATATGCACTGAGGGAGATCAGCTACCCCCTCTCAGCTCTCAAGAAATTAGAAGCTGACCAGTAGCTTCACCCACCAGGTTTGTTTGCCTTAATCCCCAACTCACAGGTGCTGTACCACTTGATGTTATCATACCCCAGACCCCCACCAGGAGGAAAATCCATTCCTGTTCCACTCTGCAGCCCAGTTTTTGGGTGAGGAAGGGGCAACAGCAGTTCAGCTACTTTACCCTAGATTTTGAATCCTCTGAGAACTCTACTCAAATCCAGTGCATCCCATCGCTAATCAAAGCCAGCATTAAGATACCACATATTTCCCCATTTAATTACTGGCTACAGGGTTCTTAGCTTCCCTGTACTAGAACAGACATATTAATTTCAGTCTGTTAATGGCTGGAACAAGTTAGGGACAACTATGAGAGAGTTCTCTCTGTAAACAAAAAAAAAGGAAATCTTTACATCCTAATTATATTAGGATATAAAGGCTCAAATATAATAATATCAGCCTCAAAAAATAACTTACCAGGTACTGAGTCATACCCAAAACACCGACAGAATTATTTTTTCATCAGATTCAAGGACTATGTCTCAATCCTAGGCAAACACTTGACATTATTCTTTCCTCATAAGCAGGTAGAACTGACATTTTACAATCATACTGATTAGTTCTCTGAGCTATTTTATTGTATTTCTAAAGTGGATAAAGACAATCCCAATGCAGGATGATGATGAGAATTAAACCACAGTACAGAATAACCAAAGTTCAGCTACAGGAGAAAAGCCTGACAAGACAAAAAAAAAAAAAAAAAAAGAGAAGAACCTGACTCTAGCTTCAAGGTATTAAAACTAAAGCCAGTTTTACCTCCAGAAGAAAATGCATTTCAATCAAAACACAATTTCTTCACAACGAAGGCCCAGAAAGTTAGCATTTCAAGGAAGAATCTCAAGGGTTCCAGTACTCTCTTTTTTGACTGGTTTTGAAAAACAAAAAGGTAACATTCAATACTAAGGTACAAAATTTTTGATCAAGCCAGTGTTCTTCAGCACAGGTTTTGTTTGTTTATCCTTTTTTTGAGAACTTGCAAGTTAAAATCTGTCTGTGAACTGAATGAGAATCCAAGTCCTTCACACACCGGAATTATCACTCTCCGAGAGATTAAGGGGTTTGCTTTCCATGTTATGAACCAGAGGAAATCAACATCTTCAAGTCAGTTCACCCACACACCAGAAGAAAAGACAAACAAGATTAGCAGCTTACAGAACCGAAGCAAAGCAGTCACTGGAGCCAGCCCTTCTCTCTGCCCTTTCACAGGCTGCTGGACAGGGAAGGCTGGGGTGTCCTTCAAAACAGTCCACAGAAAGGAAATAAGAAATCCCACATTTAATCATGTTCCAAACCACAACTTCGGTGGCACCCAAAAATGAAAATCTAATGCAGTTTCAGAGTAGTATTACTTTCAAGGAAGTTCACAGGACTTTTTTTCTTCTTCCTAATGGGTGGGAGGAGCAGGCAGGGAGTAACAGCAGGCTGGATGCAGCCTAAGCATCTGTTCTCAGAGACATGCAAAATACAATTTCACAGTAAAAGCAAGAATTGTTTCTCTCACAAGTAAGACTTTTGGCATTAAATCAGTGCCTGGGAATAGTTTCAAGTTGCTTGTGCTCCACTTTCCAATAAGATAAAAGCTGACCTCTCCACTGCATCCCATAATAGAAATTGTCTGTTGGCAATGGCATCACCCATCCTGACTATGGCATCACCACGCAGACTGGCTTCCTCCAGCTGCTCAGCACTCACCTCCACCAGCAGTGATGCCTCATGTAATTATCCCCTCACCAGGGCCAGCCAAAATTATCTTGTCTGAAGGGCTTAAGCCATACCAGATTCAATGTAGTTGAACTAGTTTAGGGAGCTGTTATACCAGCAGCTTTAAAAAGCAGGAGCCTTGGTCACGGGGTGGGATGTGATGCACACTCTATCCAGGGAGCTCAATACAGCTGCTGCCTCGCAGACGACCCCATTCAAGCAGCCACTTCTGTTGCAGTTCAAGATCTGAGCTCAAACATAGCATCTGCCTTGATCAAAACAGTCAAACAGTTATTTTTACTGAACTCACAACATGACCCCTGTTTCCAGATAAACCCAACCGTGGACTATCCCACAGTTAAACGCCTGAAACATACACCCACATAAATCCCCCGAGGGCAGGCTCTCCTCCTCTCCCCTCCCCTTCCTGCTGCTGGCCCCAGTGCCCGACACAAGCTGGACACAGGGATTGCCCTCTCTCAAAATTAACTCGGCAAAAACAACAGGTGCATGCGCATGTGTGTGGAGAGGGGACTGCGCCTGGCCAGCTCCTAGTCTGGCTCGCAGCGGTTGCTGGCCCTGCCCCAGCAGCAGGCAGGCAAGCAGGGAGGATCTACTGCTGCAGGCAGCGCCAACCCAGGCCACTGTTGAAAGCAGTTGTGCAAGCAAGGTCCCAACGAGTGACAGGGAATAACCTTGCCTGCAGGTCAGCCTTTCCAGCTACCTAACTTTGTTTTTTAGAGACCGAAGCAACAGCATGAAAAAGAAAATTAAACTACTTTTCAGAAAGTCGTAAGATCAAAAGAGTGCTCTGCATTTTTTTTTTTAACAAAGCAAAGAGCAACTCATAGAAAAATAACACAGGAAAGGAAAAAGCAAGTATATTTTACCTTGTGAATCAGTAGCGCAGGCACCGAAGTCAGACAAGATGCAGGTGGCTAACGGCTGTCACAGCACGTGCATCCCCACGCCAGAGCCGCTTTGAGGTCTGAGGACTACTGAACCACTTCAAGTGCAACAGAGCACCAGAAAGACTATTGCTCCCATTCTCATAACCACATTCAGGTTTTTGGTTTTCAAGCTCTTACCCAAGGGATAACTGCCAGGAAGAGCAGCACACTCTGCTCCAAACAGCTGTAAAGTGTACCGACAAAGAAACACAAGTTTGGTCTCTGGGGACTGCATCGAACTGGCTCATTTTGCTTAAAGAGTGTTACACACACAACTCGGCACAGACACAAGGCAACCTACAACCACAGAGTTGGAATCCATATGAGATTATTCATCCACACAAGTTTGCACCCAGCAACTCCTCAGCTATCAGAACACTGCAGAGATTAAACTATTAAATGTGGCTAACATTTTAGCACAAATATGTAAAGAAACTTCTACGACACAGCAAGCTCTCCTTACAGAAAATGAGAGCTTGAATGGCACATGGTACAGAGCTATCACTATGCTTCAAGAGCTTTTTAATGCACCCCTATTCATACTTAGCTCCGTCACCTTTTCCAGCCATCACGCAACACTAACACTGCATGTCTTCAGGCAAGCGTTCTTCCATATGCATCATGTGTAATAGCCTTACAGTTACACCACAAGCTGTTCAGCTTTCTCCATCTGAAAGACATGTGGTCTTTCATGCTACACTAAACCACACCTACTACATCATTTTACAGACTGCTTAAGAAAAAGGATAGCATTTTGAAGTTCAAGTGCGCAAGAGCTATAAGGAAGCCCATGTGCTGAGAAATCACATTCAAACCATTATAATGGCAGCTTCCCAGGCATGTGAAGCAACCACGCACGTATGCAAATAAGACCAGTAATTACTTATTTATGACATCTCCCAGTTAAATATGTCAAAGCACTTAATAGAGCTGAGCAGTTCACCTAAAGGTCACCTGTCTGTACTCAGCACGTGCTTCTTCACCGAGGCTAAGCTGAACACTAAAGCCAGGGCTTCCAGTGGCCCACAAGAGCACAACTGTGGTTTCACAACAACAGCTGAAGAGACAGTGTTTGAATGAATAGAACTGTACATACATACAGTCAACTGTAGGAGTTGCATTATTAAAAACTATAACATTAAACGTAAAGTCAACTTAATACAACCAAAGTTGGAAATTCTTCATAATAGCAATTATGTGATGTACAGTAGTCGGAGTTTTCCTTCCACTCACAAGCCCAAAAGTTATAGAACTCATACACAAACTCCTACCCTTGCAAGGGGGCAAAAATATTACCTGTCATCAAATCATCTCTCATCCAGGGTAGATTATCAGGCAAAAGAGCATGCAGAGGAGGCAGCTGGAATTTGCTGCTCTACCATCACACTTGAAACATTTCCTGCCATTTTTTCACAGGGGAAGGAAAGTTTTACAGTAACTTCCCTGATGTTACATGGAAGGTGAAGCCAAATTGTCTAGCTTTCTTTTGTTTTTCAAGTAGATTGAGTTAAAGAACAGTTCACAAAATTAACTCCAGAATTTGTTTCTCCTGTGTTGTCACATGAAAGATGTATGGGGAAGAAAGAAAAACAGGGCAATAGGCCAAACTGGCTAGTAGCTTCCTATATCCAGCCAGTTCCCTGTATCCTTTCCGAGGTGCTCATACAATCAAGGAGCAGCAATCCTGGAGACCTCTCTACACAAAAGATAAAAAGAGAATTCCAATTGCAAGTCACACAACAGCACAGTCAGCTGTCGGAGTACAAAGGAACAAAGAAGAAAGCATGACAAAACCAGTTACTACAATCCATGACATTAGAAAAAGTTTCAGAGAACAAAAGCTTGTCTTCTTCTCCCAGACTGTCCAAGCATACCAGCACTATGTACAGCAGCAGTACACAAAACAAGCAATGAAAACCACTAACTCAAGTTTAAGTAGCCCCATGCCGCAGTTCTTGCGCAAAACTGTTTTGACACCTTTCCCTCTTCCTGCAAGACAGCTTTCCTAACCTGGGTATCATTCTAGTCTTTCAGAGGAGAGTCAGCACCTTTTCTAATGCCCAACATTTGCCCTCCTTGCCCATCTTTTGACATTCCCACACCAGACAGAAGCTGCTGCAGCTTCACCAGCCACACAATCAGGACACTGCTTTCATAACACTTGTAAAAGAAATTCAAACCTTGTTTTGAGGCAATGCAAAAATAGGTTGGTCAGGGACTTGTTCTGCAGACTCATGTTGTATCATTTGGCTCAGACACCACCTAGCAGTGCATCTGAATTACCTAACTGCATCACCCCTCACTTGGTAGCTTTTCCACAACTGTGCCTGAGATGACACTTCATCACCAATCTCCCTGGGGTCTTCCCACCTGTCAGACTACAAGTCCTTTTTTCCTTTATCCATTTTAGATTAGTAGGCCTAATCCCTTCAAAGCAGTTTTTCCCACAATGGCACAATAGCAAGTACACGTTTTTGAAGCAGACCATCTTAAAAGGAGAACTGCTGATTGTGCTATCTATTCACAAATTATTTTTCGCTTGCTGGTAATAAAGGAAAACTAACTGAATTCATTTGCATCCAAAAGGAGACTGCACAGTCTCCCGATGGCACTCCCAAATACTCCTGTAGTTGCAAACAATACCAAGATAGGCATTGACGGGATTTAATGCTATTCCCAAAACGGGAACTGTTTGACAATCAAACCAGTTAGGGCAGGAGGGTTTTTACAAAAAAAAAAAAAAAAAAAAAAAAAAAAAAAAAATCATTAGAGTCAGAGGAGTTAAATTCTTTCCAGGAGCCACACAAGTTTCTCATCTCTGGCTCAATTCTACAATTAGGGTGGTCACCTCACAAGGTCATTTTTGCCACTCTAAGGGGTTTATTTTGCAAGCAAACCTACTTCTTCCCTTTTTCATTATTTAAGAGGATCATACCCCAGATTCCACCACGAGGAAAGCCCATTCCTTCCAGTGACCCAGCCTCTGCCCTCAGCGCTACAACCACCATGTCATATCGGTGCCTGCCCAGCGCCCTCGATTGAGGGGGCTACTCCTGTACCGCCTCCTCTGGCTAAAGTCACAGACTGGGAAGACACTGTTGCCAGACTCAGTTCATGGCTGAATCAGAGCAAGAACGTGCCAAACCATGAAGAATGGTGCCACTTCCACATAGCACTTCTCGTTTCTCAAAGCCTTCTTAACTCACCTGTAGGTAACTTAACGGCATTTGGCGACATCCTTACCAAAAAGGCGACTCCCAAGTGACGCCCCTTCCAAACCACTTTGGGTGTTTCCACACTAGAACAGACACAGTGGCACAACCCAGGAGTCCTGACCACAGGCGACTCCGACAGAGCAAGTCTCCGCAGCCTCTCACCTGCGGACCTGCTGTGCCCACAGAGTCCCACACCACGAGGTCCCCGGGGGGCAGCTGGGCGCCGCCGGCTCCCCCGGCCCGCCGCCCCCTGAAGCGGCTCCCGCAGCCCCACGGCCCCCCCATCGCCGCGCCGCGCTCGCTGCGGACCAGGCTCGCTCTTCAGCCCGCGAACAGCCGCCCGCCCCGCCGCCGGCAGCGCTCCTCGGCCCGACCCACGCCGGACCAAGCGGCCAACAGCCCCGCTCGGGCCGCCCCGAGCACCGGGCTCGCCCCGCCGAGCCCCCGGGCTGGGCTCCCGCACGCCCCGCTCGCTCGCACGCGGCCCCGCGGAGGGCAGGGGCGAGCACGGGCGCCGGGAGACGTCCACCCCCCGCGCTCCGCCGGCTACAGCCGCTCCCCGCGGGAGCCCCCTCGCCAGCCGCCCCGTCCCACCGGCCGCCCCCCGCCGCCCACCTGCACAGGTCCCGGTAAAAGTCGCTGAGGGCCGCGGCGGCCCCGCCGCCTGCCCCCGGCCGCAGGGGCAGCGCCAGGAGGACGAGGAGGAGCGGGCCGAGCGCGGCGGCGCGGGGCCGCGGAGGCGCCGTCCGGGGAGCAGCGGGTGCCATGGGCGCAGGCCGGGCCGGGCCGGGCCGGGCGGACGCGGCTGCCCCGGGACGTCAGGCGGCGCCGGCGACCAGCGGGACGTCATGTGACCACCGCGCGCCCGCCTCCCGATCATGTGACCGCCGTCATGTGCGGGCGCGGCGCTCACATGATGCGCCCCTCTCGGCTGCCGCGGGGTGGGCGGAGCCTCCCGCCGCCCCCCACACCCGCACCCCACCCCCGGCCCCGCACGTGCCCGGCGCGCCCGTTACGCGGGCTCAGCGCTGCGCCGCGGCCCGGCCCGTGAGGCGGGCGGGTGCGTGAGGGCCGGCAGCCTGCGGCGCCCCCGCTGCCCGCTCCCGGGAAGCAGGATGCCCTCCCTCAGCGTCCCCCGCGCCTGCCTCAGCCCTGCTGCCCGCCTCAGCTGCCGCACGGGCGGCTGCGGGGACGGGTCATTCCTCCCGGGGCACGCCGGCGTCGGGCCCCGCTGGCTGCTGCCGGGAAGGGGATTCGGGGCCTTGCGCTGTGCCCGGCGGCGGGCAGCCCTTTGGGGGGCGCGGGGTGTGCAGCGGTTCACCCTGTGGGCCGTGCCGTGGTGGCCGAGTGGGAGACACGCTGTGCGGTGCGGGGTTTCAGTTACTCAAAATGCGCTGTGAAGTCTTGGGAGCGACCGGGAAACTAAAGCCATTAGGGATGGAGACCGAGGAGGCAATCACAGGGACGCCGTTATATATATTCTATATATAGAATTACTACTACGGCAGGAAGGCTGGCGCGGTGTGGAAATTCTCCCCATTTCAAACTGAAGGCGTGAAGGGGCTTTCGCAAGGCAGCGGCCTTGTCAGGGGGAGGTGGAACATACTGTCCTGCCACCTCTGCCTCCTAGGCTCCTGAGAAGAGCCAGCTGGCCCAGAGTTTGTATAATAGATTATTTCTGGGATTTAAGAAATTTTAACTACACAGGGCTTAAGATTCAGAAGTGGGGCTTGGCATGTAATTTTTATGAAACTGCAGTTAAGAAAAGCACCTTTGAGAGCAGGAGCAGGCATAACAGCGGGGGGAATAAAAGAAAACTAGAAATTACGCTCTTTAAACAGCTGTGTTGCTTGTATGAAGAAATTCTGTTCACAAACTAGGAATGCTTTACAGAAGTCATTTGCAGAAAGAAATACAAAAAGCCTACAACTGAAATAGTTTCTGTTTTTCTTGCCCTGTTCCCTAGCATCCAAAGGAGTAAGACAGCACTGAAGATCTGCCTCTATGGCAGTTTAGCCTGATTCCAGGCTGCCGTGATCTGCTCCTTTCCTCCTGCTTTCCGTCAGTTACATATTCCACTTGCCTTGGTTTCAGTAACATTAGTTCTGCAGCAGGGCAGTCAGCTGGCTAAAGGTGCTGGTCTGGCTGAAAGCTAACATTATTTTCATTGCTCTGTGTAAGTTTAAGCTGTACTAGTTGCCTGACTTACTTGGCTCACTGCACAAACACTGACACAAGCTCACAAAGGGGGAGAGGAAGGCACAGCTGGTGCTGCAGGGGGAGGAGGCCCCCAGTATGATCAGCTTTAGTTCCTGCAAAATTTTATGCAACCAGAGAAGCCAGAAGTTACAGCTCAAGTCAAGACAGTTGTTCCCAGCTGCCACACAGCTTCAGCCCCCAGTCCCCTCTACCTGTATGCTTGCACAAGATGTGCTGGTACTTGTGCAAAGCTGCTCAGCAAAATTCAACTCATTGGTCCAACAGAAAAAAATCACCTGCTGAAAAAAAAAAGGAATAGTTTTCTGCTGGTTTAGCAATTGTAGCATCTTGGTGAAGCAATGAATCCTGCTACAAGTGCAAAGCAGGAAGAGAAAGCGGGTAAAGAAATGGACCATATTTGTTGGCCTGTTAACCTGTAGTGGCAACTTAGCTTTTAGAGGTATCACAGCGTAACCTAACAGCAATGTTCTCAGCTGACGAAGAGAGGAAGACCTTCAATCTTTGTGCTGGAAAGAGAGTTGTTACATGAAACAATAATCAATCTTTGTTCAGAACCTAAAAAAAAATTAATGAAAAGGACTGGGTAAGTGCTGTTATCCTTGGCAGTTTTCTATTACTATATGATGGATTATTGCAAACTCTTGCTCTTTTTTTTTTTTTTTTTTTAGCCTTCAGTGGATTCCTTAAAGCTCAAAATCTGACTACCCAAAGTTCCCTGTTGTCTGCTTTTAAGACTCCGGCCTGTATAATTTAAAGATAAGCTTGATGGCACGAACTCAAAGGCTCACAAGAAGACAAAAGCAGTAGACAAAAGGAATACCAAGTCTATTATTTCTGCGTTTATGTCTCTTAAACTTTACTGATCTGCTGGCAGTACCAGCATCACTCACTCTAGACAGAACAGTGCAAATACCTAAGACTTACTGGTAAATTCTGTCTCTGCTTACCAAGCTGAATTAAAAATGTAATGACCAGAAAGTTCACCGCAGACAGCAGTGCAGACAGACATACTGTAGCTTCTGATTCCATCATCTACTTGAGTTTCTGCAAAGAGAGCTTTATTCCTGACACAAATTTTGTATACATTTAAGCATGTGACTCCACTAAAGACAACATGTCTGCTCACCTTGCTGACATTGAGTATAAAGATCTGCAATGTCAGGGCCTGGCAGTGCAGAAACAGGTAATTTCAGTTATCTGATAAGAGCTAATTCAGTGGTTTACTGACAAAAGAATGAAGGAGTTCATACGCCTTACATTCTTCATTCTGCATACTGCTTTCTATGAGTAGGCCCCTATATTTGCACAAGGCTCAGAGACTTCAGAGCAGTTTCTTTGCATACAGAGAAAAGCATGTGAACAACTACCTAACAAGAAAGAAAGACATTGAAATGTCAGGAAAAAAATCCCAGTTGGACAGGAAAAAAACCCAGAAATTCTGCATTCATCTGCAGTACTAATACATGTGCATCAACCTAACAATGAATCAAAGTTGCAACACAGCAAGGGTAGCCATGGAGCTGCAGAAATACTGAAATATACATTGTAAATACAAATACCTTTAAAATAAAATTATAAAGTAAAAGTTTGCAGATTTCAATCCTGTGACTGTTTCCATTTCCTGTATATTTTCCTTAACTTTTATAATCTGGGGGATCCAGTGGTTCTCTCAAGATCCATGGAATTTCTCCCATGTTTAAAGCTATCTACAGGAATAAAAATTGGTGGGAGCTATGCGTCAGTCATCTTTGTATCCTAAACTACGTTCTGCAAGTAGGCAGGAATGTTTCATTCTGAGTATCGTTTATAAATAATAATTTAAATATTTACCACCCATGTTTAATGATAGTGTCATCTCGGCTAACTGGCTAGCATGGCACAGTGCTAAAATATTCTGAAATGAAATCTCCTAGTCTTACCTTTTCCTTTTCCTCAGCAGAGGCTCAGCATGACGACTGCTAGTTAAGTTGCAGTAAATCCCAGTACACCTGAAACTCATGCTGAAACTTCCAAGTTATGAATGGTTTTCAGTAGGCAGCATATCATGAATAGGTGATGAATATATTGGGCCTTTAGGATTCTTCCTTACAACTTGCCAGGCGTCAAATGTCGCATCATTTCATGTTCTTCTGATTCACAGTCTTGCTTCAAGTGGCCAGTAGCAGCTGTGCAGTGCAGGCTGGCTGAGAGGCAGATTGTTTCTACTGTTACTCTCAGTTCTGTTCCCTTAACACTCGTATCTGATCTTTGCCTTTTCAAAAAACAGGAACAAAAACTCTTTCAGAATCCAGAGCTGGTTTTATATTGGATTGTGGGAAATTCTTTCTTTTGTGAGGTTTGGACAGTTTATTTCTAGCTGTACGTAAGCTACACTATAATAAAGTAATAATGTTTGTACTTTGTGAAAACTTCATAAAGCTCTTGCATGGAGCTGTACTGTTCTTCAGAACAGAGGACTGCTCACCTGGTGGTTCTCTCGTCTTTCCCTTTTTCTTGCTTGCTAAACCTAAACTTTAGTCTTCCTAATCTTGCACCCATTTCCATTATTTCTGAATGTTCCTTGTTCTTTTTGCTGCTCATTCAGTCTTCCATCAGTTCTCTAATTCTTTCTACTCCTTTTCCTTCCTTTTCTGCTCCACTAATACTGTTCCGTATTTCTTTCCCTCTAGCAGTTCTCAAAGGCAAGCTCTTGATAAGGGTTACCTCCTGATTTGTTATGATGAGTCATCCTGCTTTATAACAAATTAAAGTCAGACTGTTGAGGAAAACTATGTCTGATGATCTTGTTTCTCAGACTTAGGTTTAGGCTTCCCAATGCAGTTAGAGAGATAATTAGTGACATTTCCTAACCTAGCTGATATTGTTCAAGGAAACTGTAAAAGGATACCAACTTGGTCTAAACACGTTGACTTTATTTGAAATCTTTGTCTTGTTGGGAAGGTCCTTACATGCTGTATGTGGTGTATGCACTAAAAAGGGCCCTGTTCTGTACTGTAGCTTAGGAGATGGCCCTCGTCAAGGCCGTTCTTGAGTCATTGCCTAGGCAA
Source organism: Falco peregrinus (assembly GCF_023634155.1). Taxonomy (NCBI): domain Eukaryota; kingdom Metazoa; phylum Chordata; class Aves; order Falconiformes; family Falconidae; genus Falco; species Falco peregrinus. The sequence continues at coordinate 49,585,855 of NC_073727.1, read as the reverse complement.
GTCTATAGCAGCTTTTTTGTATTCCTCTGTCTCTTTTCACATCTTTGGTCTAGCTTTCGAGAAATATGACTCTTGGCTATTTTTGCTTGGGTGACAACTCAGTGTTATAATGATGAAGGATCTGATTCACCAGCTAGGGCGTAGGTTACTCGGTGGACTTGCACTAAGCAGAGCAAGAACTGTAAAATATAAATCACTTCACCAGAGTAAACCAATGGCACTTTCATTGGTAGTCAATGAAATTTCACTAGCACAACTTCTTTATGTCACAGTAATATGATTTGATTTCTCTGCTAATCCTGTTTCATTTGAAGCACCTGCTAGAAATTTATCACAAACAATTTAACCTCAAAGCACCTTACCAAGACAGTAAATGTAGAGTGAAAGACTGTTCAGTGTTTTAAACCTTGTTACCCAGTCCTGGGCACTTCTACTTCAGTGTTGCTCTTCACACTTCGGTCTGTTCTCCCAGAAGCTTTTCTCTTTGTGGCCATCTCTGAGCTAGCCACCATCCTTCGGGGTTCTGTGACCTGTGCCGATACCAGACGGGCACACAGCGCAAAACTGCGAGGTTCCCAGAGAGCATTCTGTCAGACCAGCAGATGTAAGTGTGGTGGTACTAAACACAGCCCCCACTTGCAAGGCAGGCTTTGGAAATGAAAGTGTCTCCAAATGTATTTGTTATTTCAGAATTATTTTCTGACAGTTCCCTCTATTCTGCTCCTGACTTAGATTTGTCAGCAAGCTCCCAGGCTGCTATATGTTGTCATTACCCATGTACTCCAAAAATATCACCATCTCTTTCCAAATATGATAATCTATCATGTTTTACTCTCCAGTGACTTGATCTTTCCAATCACTTTTTAAATTCTGGAGATTAAGTGTTTCCCTTTCCTGCAGCTGGGACCTCATCTGTAACATGGTTACCTCATGGTTAGTTGCAGCTCAGCACAAAAGGATGTGATAATGCTCCCTCACCTACCATAGCTGAAAACAGTTGTGGTTCCTCTGCTGCAAGAAGTGCAAGCTGGTACAAAATATATAAAGACCACTTGCCATGGCAAAAGCCTGCAGGTGTCTCTTGTGGAGCTGAAGTGAATAAATGAAACTTCTTACGTCTGGAAGACTTACTGCTCCACCATGTTGTATGTTTATTCTGAGACAATAAGATGCTTTTCTTTTTTTAATTCAGTAGTTACTTCACCTAATTTGTTAGTGCTATATATGGCAATAAGTTGCCATCTGTTGCATCTTGATTGTCATAAGATAGCTGATAAATTTCTCCTTTTTTCCTGGCTCTGCGTAGTGTGGCTTCTCTTTCCCTTGTAACTGAAGGAGACTAAAATGAAAATGCCATCATCACCATCACACTTAAATATTAAGAGACTTCATACACAGCAGAGAAATGACCAAACTGGTTTTGTTTAAAGAATCAAGGCTCAATCTACTTTTTCTTTCTTTATATTCATCTCAGGGGAAAGAAGCTATGCAAGACATTTCTTGCATAATGTGCTATTTGTGGAGGGCTAAAATATGTGGCATACATTATTCAGTTGATTCTGCTATCGCCCTGTCTTGCTAGAATATATTTATATATTCTGTTCATGTATACACTTTTGTTTTCGTAGCCACATTCATAAATATGTTTAGATCAATATTAAATGTCTTCTACATATGCATTTTACTTCCATTACATATGTCTGTAAACCATTTTAAGATATCTGAAGTAGAAGAATAAGAGATAAGGTTACATATAAACTCATTTAGAAGAAAAGTAATAATCTGTTTCTTTGATAATAGATACCACATTTCCCTGTATGCTTTATATTCACAAGTTGCTGAAGAAGATAGGGTAGAGAAAATTAAGTAGCAATAGCAATATATATATGAAGGCCTGGTTAAGTCATTACAGGATTAATGCCAAATAACAATATTGTATAAATGGTTCAATTAAAGATTCACATTAGATTATAATAATGGATTGCCATGTAGATCACAAGACAGGAAAAATATCTCCAAACTGCACTGTTTTGAGTTGGTAATATCTCCACCTGAGTCAGTGGAAGTAATCCGGATTTTCCTTACCTTTTTTCAGTCAGAACCTGAGTTAAATGGACAGAACACATGTAGATATGAATGTGAATGTGCTAAGAAATATGCGTCAGATCGACATGGAATGACAACTGTCTTGAAGAGTTTGCTGGCATTTTCTGAGGTACTGACACAAAATTTAAAGGTATAATAAATGTTATCATGGGAAAGAAAAATCTTACAGTTCACCCTTACTGAAGTGAATAAAAACTGTGATGGAAGATTTACCAGTGATAAATACTGATAGTTCATGACAGTTATTTCCTTAGCAGCTGAAATAAAGTAGTAGTAGGAAATATCATGTATGTTCTGTCCCAAAATAGGACGGAAGGTTTGTGTCACACAAGAGAGAAAATAGTTTTCTTTGTGTATTATTTGCCTTAACTTTCACCTTCACAATGTTCTAATGTGCATTCCAGACCCAGAGCATGGGCTCCCAAACAGGTGTTGGCGGAGCTGCTAGTTTCTGATGTGCTAGCACTTATTTGTCTTTGAAGCCTTCAGTAAAACTACTTGGAGGGATTTTCTGCATCTTTTCTGCTTGGCGCTTCACACAAAGCAATAATGAGGAGACTGATACTGTGTTTGATGATAGGCAGCGGTACTGAAAGTTTGTTCAATCCTCTTGGCAGTGTTTTGTTATCCAAATGCTACAGGAGGGACACAATCTCATGAACATGACCAAGAGAAGAAAGTAATGGCTGCAGCAACTCTGAGTAGACAGGGTAGAAGGCATCCGGTCTCTGCAGAATTTTACAAGTCTTATGCTAAGGATCAGACTGGAGGGAAGTATGAGCAGAGTACACAGCAGGAAACTCAGGATGGATAGAAAGATGAGAGATGCATGGCATGTATTTTGCTGTGACTGCCTAAGGACTTAACACAGCTGTGCTGTAGGCTTAAAGTCTTCTGCTGTAGGGGTTAAGCAAGGAAGAACCCACAGGATGGCACGTAGTGGCTGAATGATGCTTTGGGACCTTCCCAGACAGGGAAAAGTACAGATAAAAGTTTCTCAACACTGAAGGCTCCTAAGAAACAGAGGCCAGTGTTGTGGTCAAAAATATGTATGCTAACAGATAAATGAGTCAAAAGAGAGCTGATAATAAAGAATATAGTTAGCGAACAGAGCTGTATTTACAGAGGACCTCAGCCATGCCATGGTTAGCAATAGAGACATTGTTCATTGCTCCAACACTGGTCTGACTGGCCCAGCCTGTCCCTTGGCTAGGGGCAGGTCCCTTCCAGGCCTTGCCCAGGGGAAAAATTATCAAAATTACTCAAAACAAAAATAACTGGTTGTATATATTTATTTTCACCAAAATTACACTTTGCTATACTATTTAATTGAGTATTTTCAGTGACCTTAGGGTATGTGTTCATCTGAAAATCTTCACGCGTAATAAAGAGAACTTTTTTCCTATAAATAACATTTAAAAGTTATATCTGAAACACATATGTCACTCTTTGAGTCAAAAAATAAATCCAGGTAGACCAAAGACAACATAGAGCATAAAGCACCCTCCTCCAATGCATTTAAGCAAATGTTTTTTTCTTCTGAGATAGAACAGTGGCACCAGGGTGTTCACTCCATCTTCTGCACATAGCTGTTAAAAGTTCTACATCTCTTTGTAGACTCTTTGTACATAAAAATACTTGCTTCTATAAATATTTTAATTTATTCTTTACCTCAACAATCTGTTACTTTTTATTATTAGAATTACCATTTATTTGCTATACTGTCCAACTGTGAAGGCCCATATTTGTCATAAAGTAAATTCTTAAAGGGATCAATACTTAAAGTTAACTGCTATTCCAGAGACACTTTGTGTGCAGCTCAAAAAAAAAAAAAAAACCCCACAAAAAAACACAAAACAAACCCAAACCCCAAAATTAGCTTCTTAGTGGTGTTAGAATACTAGAATCCAAGTAAGAATTTATTTCTCCTACCACTGAGGACAAACCTTCAAGGTGACCATGAAATACTAAGGTACAAACTATAGAGGAAATATAAGTAGACAGTGTTAGTCATAGAATAATTACAGCAAATTGGAGAAAGATTGGGATAAAAAACAAATTTACATGTTAGTAACAATGTAACAAATTAACATGTTAGTCTAGATTTCAAACCTATGGACTAACATTTCAGTTGGAAAAGAAAAAAATTTTGTTGTTGTTTTCTGCATCACCAACTGCCCAGCCAAGGTGCTGAGGGAGGTCAAAGATGCTCTGAAGGCAGTGCATGGGGCAGTAATGCAAGGCAGGGGCTACCCCACGCTAAAGTGACTGTCATGTCAAAGTGTGGGCCAAGGCAGCTGCTTCAGATAGTCAGTGACTCTCCATGGCTGGTGCAGGGGCTGGTGAGGAGAAAAGCATCCCCTGACTTGACTAAGTAGCATATAGGACCTGGTTCAAATGCCACTGTGAAAACATTGCTGCACTGTAGCTTCTATAATATATCCAGATCCTTGCAGGAGTGACAAAATCATGGACAATTGTACTCAGTGTCAATAAAGGAGCTTCTTAAAAGCATGGAGATTTATTTTTAAAGAAGGAAGATGAAGGGGAAATAGCTTTTGGGAGGTACAAGAGAAATCTGTTTAATCCCAAGTGGCACAGACAGGTTGATCAGAATAGATTGCTCTTGTTCATGAGTTTTTTCCAATACAAGAATTAAGGGCATTAAAAGATCTAGGTGGTGGCAGCTTAAAACTACCTAAGGAGGATATTTTTCAGGAAACATTTAATTAAGCTGTGAAAGAGTGTTGTAGACATAAAAAACTTGTATGGCCTCCAGTGGAGGTCAGATGTATTTATCGAAGAGAAGTCCATTGAAAGTTACCAAATAAAAAGATTTCTAGACTGGGAAGTTTCTGAGCTGATAACTGTTGAAAGCTTGGAGAGGATGAGAAAGAAGTGTGATATGTGTTTGTCCTGTTTCTTCTTCTCTCTAGGCATCTGCTTGTGACCACTGCTGGGGATAGGATTTGGGGCCAGATGGACACTACCATGTCCACTTCCTCTCCTTTCCTCTCCTCTCCATATTTCTGAAACAACGGAAAGGATTCTAGAAATACTTTACCTGCAGCAGGTCCAGTCTGTGTATTTAATGAGGCAAGAGTCCAGTTTGGAAAAAAATAGGTTGTAATAATATAATTAAAAATTGAATTATTATGTGCAAGGCAGAAGTATTAGAATTGTGCAGGCTACTTTATTTCAGTACCTCTTCTCTGAATTTAGAGTTTTGCTCCTCAGTACTTTTCTTTGAATATGGACCCTCGTGCTTCATCTTTTAGGTTTGTAGGAGTAAACTGGAAAAGCAAAATAATTGCATGTGGACATCACATAAGCACCTGGGCAACCAAATGGAAAGCAAACTGGCCTTTCTGTTGCGTAGGTAGCCAGAAGTCCCAAGGAGTGGATTTGAATAAGTGATTTCTGCATGGAGTTAGGAAGAGAAGCAGCAAAGTACACACATGCCAGGCAGCGTAGTATGGCAGTTGCATGCAAGCTCACACCAATTTTCTGCTTTCCCTTGACCTAGGTACTATCTGAGAATACCCTCTTCTGACTCATATCATCACTGCAACATCAGCAAGCTATGAATACCACCGCTTGAACTAAAGGAGTAACTGAAAGCTGCAGGCAGCAGCTGGCATTTCTTCTGGGAAGCTGGCTTTTCTGCTGGGGAAGGAGAGCTGGGCACCCAACTAGGTTTCACCCAGATACCCACTGGGGGTACCAAAGGACAGTACACCCCACCACCAGGACTGGAGTACATAGTCTACGCCTAGCATAACAAGCTAAGGGCTGTGGGTATTGGCAGGTTAAAAAAGCAGTGCAGGGAAAGGATTGCAGAATATTGAGGGTGAAAGTCACTAAGGATTCAAACAGTCTCTCCAGGCACCATCTCTTCAGGCATCCAGGGTGTGAGGAACTCATAGAGTCATATGCGATCCCTTGTACTGAATCTCCCTGCTCACAAAACCCAGTGTGTGGATCACCCTCCCCCTGAGACTGGCAGAGTGGGAGGACTTGGAAGGAGGCTCTCCCAGGTGCGTACAGAGCCAAGCATCCCAGGCTCCTGGAGGATGAAATTACCTAGGACCTTGCTGCACATCTGTCTAGGATTCTTTGGAAGACCCTGCAATTGAACTGTCTCTCCTATCCTCCCCTCAGAAGTGACCCAAGGCATTACATCAGGAAATCCTGTGCACTTGTAGATTGTTCTTATGTTAGGAAAGGGAGCAAGAGGGGGTTCTATGTCAGCAACCAGCACAACTAGCAAGTATTTTAGCTTCCTTTTGAGGATTTCCCAGGCTGAGCTCCAGGCTAGACGTAAACTGACTAGTATGTTCTTCCTCACCCGTCTGCCCTCCCTGTCACAAGGATCATTTACAAAGTCCTTGAGTTACAGAGGAAAGCTGCCGCACAAACTCACTGCATTGTTTTGGGCCCGAACGCGTATAGCAACCTGCCCTATGTCATCCTCTCCACCCAGGGAGTAGATACAACAGCAAAAAACCTCTGTGCTATGCCAAGGCAAGTGACTTTCTGCATTTCTGACCACACTCTTATATCTCACAACATTCATTAGTATCAGTTAGAACAGGAGTGCGGTAAAGAGAGTTTTAATAAACTAACTAATATACTGGGCATTTCTTCCCTGAATATTCCTTGTCTTGACTACACAGCAAAATTAAGTCCTTTTTGCCCTGGACATTACAAGAGACAATCAAGGCATAGCTGCTGTTCTGAAGTGTCTGTAGAGTAAATGTGAAGGCACAACACTGGAAACAAAATAATATAATCCTCATTTTATAGGCAGGAAATGGAGGGACAGAAAAATTAGATGCCATGACTGCATTAAAACAGAACCCACGTGTCTAAACTCCATGGCTAGTACATTACCCACAAGACAATCTTTCCTGTTCTGCACTACTGCAAAGTGCTTATTAACACCACCTGATCCACAGGGTTATTTCACCCTCTCCCACAGATGCAAATCATTTTTAAAGATGTAAGCTGGTGGAGAATTACATTCTTGTTGTGCAACAAATGAAGTGTCACGTTTTCCCTGTTGTTTTTTTAATCATAATGTGCTTATCAGTTCCCCTTGTACTGCAGCCTGTCTGCACAGAGAAGAGTCATCAGGTGCTGTGATAAAGAAGAAAGAACATCCCTAAGATATTTTTATCTGTGGACGGGGAAACATTAATCATTTTTCAACTGCTAGCTGTTCATTCTTACTCAGACTTCTGGATGTTCATCTCATGCTGAATGTTAATTTTGTCTGCTCTGTGAACTGATCTATGGACAGTTGTCCAAATTCTGAAACATTTGAGGACATGGCCAGACACAAGTGCAAAGGGGTAAGAAGCTAAGAGCACTAGAGCACCTGTTCAGCTCATGAACATCCAAATCGCCCTGCTGCATATTATTGCCTCTTCAGATCTACCACCCTGGCTGCATGCATACTGATCCTTAACCCAAACCTGTCATAATAATCTGGGGATGTTCAAGCACTGTAAGTAACATGTCTTGATTCAACCAAATCACTTTGAGAGAACTGGGTTACATGCGTGGTTACAGTGGAAGCATGTTTTGAACATGTTTCCTGCAGCTTTCCCCTTTCTCTGGTTCTCCATGTGGTAAGGGTAGGGAATGGCTTTAGAGAAGAGTCTAAAGTGTTTTTTTTCTGGGCTAGATCGACCCTAATCTGCCAGTTGACGGTATGTATCAGTGTGGAAAAATTCCCCGACCAGCCCCCAGCAGGTGCATTCACACAAATGCCACGTGTGCGTGGACATCACACACGCTCATTCCCCATGACCCTCCCAGGGTCTCTTACAGACCTGCTTGCCATATCCTGTACTCAGCATCGGCAACGTGGAGCTGCTCTGCTGATTTGTTGTTCCAGTAGTACCGTAGGAAACTGCCCTAAGAGAGAAGCAGACTACACTCGTCTCCCACCTGAATCAATAGAGGTGGCTTGCCTGGGACTGGAGTTTCAAATACAAAAACTGGGACAAGTAGAGGGGCTGTCATAGATACAGTTTTTGATGGAGTGAGGGAATTAGGAAGATATAAGGGTAACCTCTTCCTTTTCCTGAGTCTTTTCTGCAATGACATACTGCAACACTTCAATGTAAGGAGAAAGGAGCACATGCATAGAAGGAATATTTATCCTTCTGAGATCTCTTCTCTATGTGAATTCCCATCCAGTCCTCAGTCTTAACCTACCATCTTCCTTATTCTAGGACTGGCAATCTTTCAACAAAGGAGGGGTAGGTTGTATTTTTCTTTCCCCAGTTAGCTATTAAGTGTGCCAATGGAAACTTGGCGGGAAGCTGAAGATGCTGCTTCTGCCTGTGGCAGGAGGTTTCAGTTCCTGCTGAATCTGGAGTTCCATAGGGACCAGAAGCAAATGCAACTCCCAGACATCTCTTTTGAAAGTGCCACAGCTCTCTCACTGCCCAGACCCCCCATATTCTCTGTCCATGTGATAAATCTGACATAGGCCCGTCCTCTGCTTGCCTTTTTCTTCTGTGCTCTGCAGCTTGACTGTAGCTGGGTGAGTGGCCCTGGGAATTAAACTCTACAAAACACCAGCCCTGATACCCTTGTATACAACAGAAGAGGGCAGTCAGCTGGAACAGTGTGGCTGCAGTGTAGCCCTAGTTGTGCACTGTGTGAAGCACCTTTCTTTTTTTCTGTTTATCCAAAACTGATTGTTATAAAACAAACACAACATACAGGGAATATATATTCTCCAGAGAACAACTAAATACTAAGTGGCTGGGACAGCAAGTGTTGGGACTGACTTTCTCATTGAGTCTTTGAATAACTAATCCTGCAGGAACATAGACATTTTGGGAATAAGCCAGCCCCAACAGAATTAGAGCAAAAGCCCTTTGTGAGTTGACCACATCCCTATATTTCCAGCTACTCCTGTGTGCCAGGTACCAAATTATCCAAGGACTCAGAGAAATGCTGATGTCACTAGAAATTACACAACATATACTTTGAAAACAGACTCTGAAGTAGCCACTTAACCACAGAGGAACTTGACCATTTAATATATACTTAAACGTCTTGCTTAGACCAAAGCTACACCATATGTTCTTGGGTATGTATGGGGACTTACTCTCATACGTGGATTTCTTCCTCTGTTTCCCCCCGGGAGCAGCTCTTTTGTGCAATTAAACAAGCTGGAAACAGTTGAAACTAAATCCCAGGATGTAACGTAAATCCTGTGTTTACGGGGTTTGACTTTTAAAAATGCAAATACACACAGGCCCTGATGACTTCAATAGCATTTATGGGTGCTCAGTGCTTGTATAAATGTCACACTATTTATAACATATTTCAGTGTCCTTTTTTTGTATTCTCTGTTGGCCTGTCTCTTTTCCACTGTGGTATCTTTGACTGACATAGTCACATCAGGATGTAGCATGTGTTTGAATAATTAAGAAAATACATATAAAAGTTAACTTTATTCTAGTCCATATTTTTCCATTGCTCAACCACCAAAGTCAATAGTACCATTTCACCACTACTTTTTACATTCTACGGAAGACAAATACTTTTAGTTTTGCAGTGGTTTACTAAACCTTTCAAGTCCAATTATTAGAAAATAATTCCAATTAGAAAATTGTTTCAGCTATATCCAAACTCATGCCAACTTCCTGGCTTCTCGGCCGCAACCCATCAGCAAGTGCTCTACTAAGAACCACTTTGAGGCTCTCCTTGAACCTCTTCTTCTTGCTGCTTCCTACGAAGAAGTAAACAAGGGGGTTGATGCTACTGTTAACTGTGGAGAGAACAACGGTGACATGGTTCTGCTGGCTGAGCAAAGACGACCAGTGGTGGTAATTCAGAAGATACAACAGCCTCATAGGCATGGCAAAGATGAGGAAGACAATGACTGTGGCCACAATGATGATGTAGAGCTTTGATGAATGAGGTCTCAGGGAGTTACGATGAATCCTGATAACCAAGATCAGGCTGGACAGAATCATTAGAGGAATGAAGATCATGAAAGTCAGGATCCATGTGAAGATGAGCAGTGCTTGGCAATGGTTGCCATTGTCGAATTGTTCCTTCATTGAATCATCTTTGCATGTTAAGTATTCGGCTACCGTCATTAGAAAAGACAGAGTCCACAGAATTGCACAGACAATTGCCGATTGGTGCTGTGACCGGTGGCATCGGTACCAGATGGGGTAAACAATAGACAGACACCTCTCAATACTTATGGCTGTCAGGAGATAGAGACCAGTATTATATCCAAGAAGGAAGACAATAGATAGTGTGGTGGTTATATAATAGTAAAAACCATATGCGAATCCAAACCCAGCAATGTACTCAATTGACAGAACAAAGGTACAAAGCAGTAAGGAGATATCGGCAATGGACAGGTGTGTGATGTACGCAGTGAATGGGTTTCTTTTGATCTGGAAGCAGAGGCACCAGAGGACAATTCCATTTTCACAAAAACCCAGGAAGGAGATGATCATAATTACCCAAAGTGGGGTCAATATCTCCCAGACCCTTTCCTGTGTAGAAATGTTTCTGTGCATTGAGATGTTCTCTGTGCCTTCGCTGGGATGAAACGTTATGTTTGACTCATCCATGGGGAAAGCTCAAGTTTGGATAGCACAGCTCTTCCTTCTGTAAATATGTATAAAAATATACTGTGAGCATTTTGTGCTCCTCCCCTCCCCCTTTTCTTTCTGTTCTGTGGACCCTCAATTTCTGGTCATAGCTGAAAGCCTTAGCGAAAGGAAAACCAGCCTGGATATACTGATGCTAGCTGAAACCCAGTTGGAACTACTCTTGGCAATGTTAAACATTGCTAAGCTCATCAGGCTAGCAGAAATCCTGAGCTTTCTTCTCTTAGGGTTCAGCTTATGAGTGCTGAACCACAGCGAAAGAGATACTCTGAAAGAGCTTTTGGACAAGCATTGTCTCCATCACACTGCAAACTTTCATGACACAGTGCTCACAAATAGCATTGGTGGTTCTTGTTAGAGCCCTAGATTGTTCCCAGACAGGTCTATTCAGCTCCCGTTGAAGCTAATGACATTAATTTTAAGTTACACATGTGTATTTTCAAGTGAATTTGGCTCGTAAGAGGTTTTTTTATTGTTTTTTTTTAAAAAAAAAAAAATGATACCAACATCACTTTTCCAGGAAGGGCTTTAATAAAGTAAGTAAAAATAATATGTAGTTACTCAGCATTGTTTTCCCTCCAAGTACAGAGGTAAAGGCAAGGCAAAATGCCACTGTTTTGAGACAGTCTTTTTTTACCAGCTTCAAGCGTCATTTATCATAGCATAACATAATTTAACCATGTTTACACACTCTGAACACTTAGCACAACTGCAAATATCCTGCAAACATTACAAATCCAACCCATCACAAGGAGAAGTAATTGTCAAGGTTCCCTGCCATTGTTGTAATGGTTTTAACTGGTGTTTTTCTGAGTCATGGAACAAGTTCTCCTTTTGTATGTCTCCTTTTATCTCATGACAGAGAATTAGCAGCATTGGCTTCAGCTGATTTTCATATGAATATTTCATGCCCCCTTCCCTGTTAACTTCCCGGCTGCCCCTGTGATGATACATTCAGGACCCTTGCCAATTTACTGATGTTAACAGGGCACCAACTGTTGACAATAAGCTTGTCCAGCTGACTTGGTTCATCCATATAAGCAGCCTTGTTCATTAACATGCCATAATGAGAATTTACCCAGCTCCTCAAGCAATTAAGAACGTCAAATGCAAGGTAAAGAAGTTTTACTGGAGCAACTTTTGCAATGATTATTTAAACACAACCATTCACCCCAGTCATATATTTTCACTCATGAGCCTTGGGCTTCCTGGGTTCAAAACAGATTCTTAAGATAGGATATCACAGTCTAAAAAAAAGCATTCAGTAAACAACCCGGGAAGCCTCAGGGCTTACTGGCATTTAAACCTGCACAAAAATGATGATCCCACCTGTATGTTGACCATGCCACCCTCTAAGACCCAGTCAGAAGGAATAAACAACATAGCTGGAAATGTGATAGAGAAGTGGGTAGTGGGAGAGAGTGAACGCAACAAGTAAATGTAGTGACCAGAATGAGTGGCAAGCCTCCCAAAAGCAGTGTTCTGCAAAAAATGCAGAAAGGTGTTCAAACACAGTGCTGCTGGAAGCGTAGTTAGTAAAGCTTCACAGAAGGAAAGGAGAGGTGAAGCTATCTACTTCAAGAGTTAAAACAAATAGGAAAGGAAAAACAGAATTAAAAGACTCAAGTGTGAAAAAAAGACTCAAAAGTATGAAAAGACTCAAGAAAGTTCTTGTTCCGTATCTCTGTATCAATGGAATATTTACCTCTGGACAGTAAAACAAAGAGGAAAAAGTTTTGGACTTACCAAGGTCATTCCAACATGGCAGCATTCAGAGATGAGAATGGAAAGGATCCTCTCCTTCCAGATACATCCATGGTCTGTTCAGATTTCCCTGAAGTTGTTGAAGAACTTCCTTGAAGAAGCTGAAGTTTACCTTCTCCAACCATTTGCTTTTGGCGAGAGGGGGAGCAAATAGAGACTCTGACCATGACTCCCTCAAACACAAGTGTGCAGCTCTCCCATTGCTCCAGATGGCTGAGGCATGCCAAATAAAGGGCCCCAGGCTCATCATCTGAGGCTGTGCTTCAAATGGCATCACTCAGTAACTGGCGAGTCATCTAGCTGAAAGCCTGGGAGTTAACTCTTGTGGGAACTGGATGGCAGTATACGGAAAGTTGTCCTGAGCTGCCACAATACCAGGAGACAGTTTAAACAAACAAATGTGAAGTGAGTAGGAAATCTATTTGGGGATGATAAGATCTGAAGGAAAAATCTCAATTTAGAACTGTGCCACCACAGGCCATCTAAAATAATACAAGTTGATTCGTAAGTTTGTCTTACATGTTTTAAATATGAGAAAACAAGAAAGTGAGAGGGACAGAGAGGGAGCATGAAAGACAAAAAAGATAGAAAGAGAGAGAAAAGGAAGGAAAGAGAAAGAAAAAGAAAGAAAAGGAAGGAAACTAATTCACAGACTGAAGAAAATACATGGAAAGAAACAAATCACAGAGCAAAGAAAACAGCCACATCCTTGTGTTAGTCTTATACGTCCATTCCTCTTGGTAAAAACTGTATCTTGAGATTATTCTACCAAAAAAAAAAAAAAATCCATTCTTGAGATTTAAACAGTCTCCCCTGAAAAGTTCAAACAAGCCTAGGGGCAGATAAACTCTTTGAAAGGTCCCCTGAGGATGTCCCCTGCTTTTGCCCCAAGTATTAGGTTGTTTTTATATTCAGATATTAGCAGAACAAACATTCTTAGCCAAAAAAGGAGAGAGTTTGCTTGGTCTTCTCCTTTAGATGTTTCACTAAAACTACCAAATCCCCAAATGGGAAAAACTACTAACTAATGTGAAAAATAAATGACCCCAAAGGGAGGGTCAGAATAAAGTTAGGAAAGAACCAGAGTGAAATAAAACAACTTCTAATTGCTTTTTGTTGGCTTAAGTCATAATCTACCTTACGTTCAACAGCTATGCGACCAAACGTTTCAAGCTACTTCTGAAAAAGAAAAAAAACTGTTCCTTTCCCATAAAACGAAATATGCATACGAGTAATGAGAAGGGTCATTGTAGGAATAGGCTAACATTTCAAGATTGACCAGGTACCTGGGTTCGTAGCCTACTGCACGAATGCAATCCAAAATCAGGGATGCTCTGGCCTCTGTGTCTCCACAGGACAGGTGGTTTGTGATATATCTGTCACACACACAGAGCACCTCCTTCATGACTGGTCCCTGGGGCACCAGCAGTCATCATCTACGTGGCCAGGGCAGCAGAATGAAACCAGGTCTTGAGGGAAATAGCTCACAAACTTATCCTCGGTGACTTCAGGACTAACAGGAAGGTTGAATAGCACAGGGTGACCCTTGCCTGGCAGCTGTTGGAGTGTTTGTATCAGATGCTGCCGAGAGATGGAATGCTATTTCTGAATCAGCTTAACTATTCAGGTATTGAACAAGGTGGCTACAATAACAAAGCATGGAAACCCAGCAAGTCTTGGGACTAGAAATTAGTATTGGCAATAAAGATGTGATGGAAAATATAGTTACTCTGTTAATTTCAATCTAATCTGAATATACAGCAAGATGTGACATGAATGATAATTTATCCTAAAACTTTTCTCTGAGATACTAACCTAGCGGGACAGAGCAGCTTTGCAGTGGATGTAAACTGAATGTACTAACACTTTCAAATACCATGTATGTACAAAGCTCAACGTTACCTTTTTATCATTTTGCTTTGAACAATTTCATATTCTTATATCTTCAATTCCTGGAAGCAGAAGACGACCTGAAAAGAACACGCAATTCATTCATTAAACACAACCCAACAACCTAGGTTTTATAAACCAAATTAGAGGGGTTCATGTGGTTGATACAGGTGACAGTTTATAACAGAGCCTTTATGTGCCTGTGAATCAGAGCTCCTAATTATATGCTTACATGACCCATAACAAAAACCCCTAAGGGATGAGCTTTGGCAGCACTTTCAGGCAGTGCAATTTTTCCTGATGGTCATTCAGTTATTACCACTTTCCAGCTAAAAGTTGTTCCATAATTACTTAGCTCAAACAAAGGTTAGGAGTTGGGCTTAGGTTCCAGAGGAGTGCAGAATGAAGAGCTGGTCTCACCCTAAACCCAAAACCCACCACAGAACTTGCTATACAGCTTTTGTCCTACTCGTATCAGCCATGATCCTAGTGTATGCCCAGTTCCCTTAAGGGTAGGAATTGGTGGACTGTGTTTTGTAGGCAACAGTCATGAGAACTGGATTTATTGTTGACTTCTGTGAGGAAGGTGCACATACATGTCACCAGCTAGTTTTGGGGCCAGCATGGGTCATCTGCTCACAGTTAAAAGTAAGGTTAAGGTAGGAGTTAAGATTCAAGAAAAAAGAAGATAAAGACTAAGAAGACTAAGTCCAGAATCGGGGTTAGAGGCTGCTCAGTTGTTATAAGGCCAGTAGTAAAATCCTGTTAATGGCAATTGTAGGATTGTGTTTTTATGGGAACAGTGTGGAACAGCTTAATCCTGAAACCCTGCTGAGAGATCTTGGCAGGCTGGTAGAGGTGAATTAATCATACTTCTTTCTGGGTGGTTAAGACCTGCCACATGTTGTTTATGAAAGTAGATTTAGGGCCTGCGGCAGAGGGCCTGAAAGCTCAGTGTACTCTGAGAACATGCAAAGAACCTTATCTGAGGCAAGGCTAAGGCAGCTAGGGAGAGGTGGGCAGCTTATAGCTGCTGTTGGGACCATACCGGCCCCTAAAACAGTTTGGTACAGCTGTTTTCAGATTACTTTTCTATCCTTTGTCAGAGATGTTTTCTAATGATTCATGCTTTTTAGGTTCTGCTCTGAAATGGCTGGTCAGAAGGTAGTTAATAGTGGATAGAAAGCTAGGTTCAGACTAGCCCAAAAATGGTGTGCAGGGCTCTGGAAATCTCTGGAAGCAAAATGAGATGTCTGGCCCATTCCCATGTTGCCCAGACCGGTGGCAGGTTAGGGGATCTGTTTACAGGTAACTTCATGGGCTGACTGTCGTGAAGCATGGGAGGATTTGGAGATGTTCCCACTCCTGACTTGAGCCGCACCTTCTTTTTTCCCGCCAGCAGAGCTCTGGGTGGCATGCCAGGGCTCGGCACGGCAGGGCTGTGCCACGCTGGAGAAGGCTCCGCAGGACCAGGGGGAGGTGTGTGCCACCTGGGCATGCTGCTGCTGGCAGGGAGCACAACTCCAGGCTGGCTCCACTTGTGCAGCCCCACAACCAGAGGGGAGATGGGCCAGTGTGGGTACAGGAGATGTACAGATGCATTCATACTATACCAGGTGGCTGCGTTCACCCGTCTGGGTGCAGCACATGTGGTGCTCTGGGTCTGAGCTTGTACCTCTGTGTCCTGTCACGGTGATGGTGAGGAAGCAGCCAGGGGAAAATCGCAGGGAGCTTGTCAAATCAGAGAGGGGTGGGGAACAGAGGGAGAGTACTGGGAAGCAAGGAGCTCTCAGTGATGCTGTGAGCTTTGGAGAAACTAATATAAAATAGCAAGGTTTCCTATTGCCCATCTTTCTGTGGTTTTGGGGGAGGAAAGGAAAACGTATAAACTCTTCAAAGTTCTAAAAAATGAATGGAGAAGGTATTCCTGGGCAAGGAAAAGAATACATACCTTTATTAAAACCAACAAGTGTTCACCTCTCAAAGAATCTCTGTAACATATTTCTGTATCTGTTGGTTTAGAAGAAGTGTCCTTTGCAAGTGGAAGCGTGTTCTTGCTCCCTGCCTGCCTTCCAGCAAGCCACGGAGATAGGGAACCTGGGCCTTAATGAAGTACAGAGCAGCTGTCGTCTTTCTTCACAAACTGGCCTCACTTCCTTCCGTACTCTGATCCACCCTTGGTTACGCTTCACCTACCTGAGGCTTTGGCCATTAGTGTTGGGGTCCCTGCAAAGCCTCACCAACGTTTTGTTCCCTATCTCCCTCTTCTTGAGAAATCACCATGAGTCCTGCGCAAAACCTTGCTTATTCAGACAGCTTCTGTCCTCAGCCACACTGATCGTGAGGAGGTCTCCTCCGTCCTTGGATTTCAGAAGCACTCCAACCGTCTGTTGACCTACCCTTCAGTCCTAACACACAGAGCAGATGGCAGCTTTTACTTTGGGAACAGTGGGGTCTGTCCCCAGCAGAAATCTACCCTTGCTAAAATCATTCTGAGCCTTATTTCCCTCCTGAGCCAGTCACTGGTGGTGCAAATGGTAGCACCAAACCCAGCAGCCTCACACATCAGAAGAGAAAACACGCTGGACCTGCCTGCCGGCAGCCCCACCGGCAACCAAACTTTAGGGCCACCGCGGCTATGCAGTGTCAGGCAATACAGGAAACAGCATTTTCATTCTACAATTTCATTTTACGTATGTAAGACAATACAGGAAACCACTGGGGAGAGAAGAGGATAATAATGGAAGTAGTAACTTGGCATGTATGATTAAGTAGTATAGGCAGTTTAGACCATTTTAGCTTTAGTTGTGCAAAGCAGAAGTTACAGGATTAGGAAATATGACACATGACAGAGATGAGTCAGAGCTTTCCATGATAAAAGGCTGGAAGAACAAGCTTGAGTGCCAAGTAGCCAGTAAACTTAGCTTTTGCTTTGTTTAGGCTGAGATAAGATGGTGTGGCTATATCCAGTTACCTCATATAGACTAACACATTTTGTATTACTAATAAAGATAGTGAAAGAAGGGTCTGGTACCATGGTGTTCCACCCCTCAACCTTATTGTTTCTGGAGGTTCCCATCAACAGATGTCCAAATCCTTCTTGAAACAGAATTGTTGGTCAGGCTAAGTTATGTGAAGTGCCTGTCCTAGTAAAAAAGATTACCCTGAAATAATCTTTACTCCTCATAGTACTAGTCTGCCTGTCTTCTTTCTTTCATCTCTCTTTTTATTTTTATTCTGTATCACGTATTTGTCATTTACATGCATTTCCAACCTATCATAGGAGTTAGCCATTATTCTTTATTTGCTCTCTGCACTGCAGGAATAGGTGGTTAAGTAAAATGCTTGATGCTTGCTACTGTGAAATTTCAGTCTTTTTGGTTGGGTTCACTGAACACTCGTGATTTTTTAGCTGAAGTCTGGTGGTCCACCTATCTCCCTGCACTCTGCCTTTACACACAAGAGAAATAGCTACGGTACTGAGGACCTCCTGTACCGGAAATTATTTAAAAGGATAATAACTGCTGTATGGAGGCACCAGTAGTTCAAAAAATCAAGGTAGATGGCATTGGTTTTGTTGACAGCCTTTTCTGAGCACTCTGTGGACTCAAACAGGATAGGTCTGTGACTCCTTAGGGCAACATCTTTAAAAGTCATCTAATGGCATGCTTGCAAATGTAACTACTGTGTATGGACGTAATTAGATAATAAGCAGTAAACAATAAAAGCTTTGTAGTGACCTGACTGAAAGAGCTGTGTATTGCTATATGATGCTGTGGTTTAATACAGGATTTTCCATCTGAACTGTAAAAGTCATCTAGAAGTCCATGGATTAAATCAGTGTTTTAAAATCAAAATTTCATTGTGAATATCATGTTGTGCTTCTGCAGGGAAACTGTAGTCCAGTTTTCTCATGTCTTATTTCTCCTTTGCTGGATTGAACCTCCCACAGTGCACCATGGAATAGGACTTTGTAATACAGTCCTCTTTTCTCTTGCCGTCCAACTGGGAGCCTGACTGACAGAGATGAACCAGAGCACAGTGCATCAAAACATCATTTCAGAAGAGAAATACTTCTTTCTACTTTAGGATTTTTCCCAGATGTTGAATTCTTAAAATGAAGAATCCCAAGTAGCCAAACCTTTTCCTTTGAGTAAAATTTTTCTAGTATTTTTAAACAGCTTCTAATAGTAGTCTGTTTTCAAAGACAAAATACAGACTCAGATAGTTTGTATTTTTCAAGGTGATCTAGCTTGAATACAAGTGCAAAACAACCTTGTGCAGTAAGTTTCCTACATAAAGCCAGAAGGTCACTGAATGAAAACGCTGAACTGTCTCTTATGTACCTGGAGAGGATTTAGAATCCTAAAATATGAAAAAAAGCCATTATATTTTCTGCAGAAGGATAATTTTGAAGTGTAGCAAGAGTACAAAACGATTCTGAGGGTAGAAATCATGAGGCCTGTGTTTACTGAGTCTCAGACTTCCTCATCCTCATGAAAATTCCTCCTTTGCAAAATTGGAGAAATACAGGAGCACTGGGAGATGCTTAGCCAGCACAGTAATATAAATATTAAAAATGTAAGGAATTCACTTACTGCTTCAGCTTCACTCACACGATAGGAAGCAAGTTTGATTCTATTATAGTAAGAACAAGTGGTCTTGGTTTTTGTATTTTTCCCGCTTTTCCAACTTTCTCCTCTATACCTGCGACAGAAATGGGCCAAGATGCTCAGCTGTGGTAAGTCATCACAAAGCCATGGAAATCAGTGTCAGTAAACCAGGTGACAACTCAGCCCCTACATGGGAACAAAGGCTGCTCTTGAGGACTTATAGCCACATCTTGCCAATGTTTCAGCATGACCATCTATATTGGCTGTGTCAACAGTTTGCTTCCAGAAATGGTATTGACTTGTCCTCTTCTGTTCACAGGTTGGCTTGGTAACAGCATTTGCTCTGCAGAGTTGAGATAACACAAAATAAGTTAGGTTGTGAGCAACCAACTGAATTGCAGCTGCAGATAAAGAACCTGAATTTCTATGCTTTTTAGGAATTCCACTTATTCTTCCTGCATCAAAATGTCAGGTTCCTTCTTCCTCTGAGGTAGAGGGGTTGAAGACACCACTGCATTCTCCCTCCCCTTAACAGGGACTTCCAGCAGCTAAAATATATTAAGACTAACTTGAAGTCTTAGTCTTTTCTTAATAAAAAATATTTTCCTCAGGATTTAGATGCTCCAATGACTCTCGGGGCCTCTATTTCCTCTGAACACATTTCCTAGGAATGTTTCTTCTTCCATGTCATGCTTTCCCTTTATCTTTCGATGCCAAGGATGCAGGACTTTTCTTGCCCTATGAGCAACACACCAGCATTTCTGTGTGCCTCTTGGCCATGCAATGGGTGCTGCTGGCCACAGTGGAACCAGCCGCAGGCAGGGCTTAAGGGCATGTCCCCAGTGGGCAGTCATGGTGGGATGACCATGGTGGGACGGGGTGGGGCTGAGCTGGCTGTGCAGAGAAGAGCCAGCGTAGCACAGAAATGTTCAGGTTACCACCAGCCCCCTAGCCAACACAGTCCCAGTAAAAACCATGGGCTGTAGCCCTGGCAAGGAAGCACTTAACTGCACCTCAGCTGCTCACAAGGCACTTAGGTTAAAAAGCTGGAAGGTTGGCAGCTCTGTATCATCTGTCATGTTTCTCTGCTTCATTGCCCTATATTTTTTCCTCCCAGTTCTTGGCCTAAGCTTTTAATGCCTTGCGGTTTATATGCACCTGCGCTCCCACTGATAGGAATACATATTCTCATTTAGGAGCAGAGTTTACAAGCATGACTCAAGGCACACTTAATACCCATCACAGATTGAGTCTTCTCCACCTGTGTTCTCACGTGGACTGTTCTGCTGTGGTACAAAGAAATCAGACTCTGATCTGAGATGAATTCTCAGCAAAGCTATTTCCTTAGTGCTTCTCCAAAGATGGATTGATGGAAGGAGGTAAGCAGGTGTCAGTCACAGAGCTAGACAACACCTCCTTGTCAGGCTGAATGCACCAATACTCCAGATGACTGTATAATATATAACATGCATAATATTTGTACACATACACAAATCTTGCCAAAATTAAACTTACTGCTCTCTGGGGTGAAGAAAAGCTTAGTTTCTGGCATTGTTTTGGGGGACAGGGATGGGGAAGGAAGAATCAGTAAGAAACTAGAATGTACTTGATGTAGAAATCATATTAGAAGAAAAAAAGCAGGTAAAGACATTATCAAAATAACTGGGTAGACTTTATCTCTTTCTTTCACTGGAAAGTTTTGGGGACATCGTGATGGCTGAAGACCAAAATCAGAGTTGTCTTTTGACACCGCATAGAGATCGACTGCCATCCTCCAGAGCTGCCAGGTGACTCCAGGGACAGAGTCCTGAAACAGGCACTGGAGGGGTAAGAGGCTGACCCCCCCTTTTCAAGTAAAGGATATATTGGGATTAACAGGGGAGGAGCAGAACTTCAAAAGCACAGAGCAAGGAAATGGTCTCAAAGCAGTCAGCCACCAGCAGGTCACCACCATTCTGGACCAGCAGTGCCCTGTTGGCCCTGCAGATGAGGTGCAGATGTCCAGCACCAGTGTACAGCTGCCGTGGCATCCTTGGTGTACACTGCCCAACCTGCCTGCTACCGCCACAGCTTGTCTGGGTGCCAGGGACCGTGCAGATGAATGAATTTCTGAACCTGGTGCTAAAGGGTCTACCAGCAGTCATGCCCCTGCACAGTGATGATGAGGGAGGTCATGGCACATGCCCTCTCCTGCCTCCATATGCTGGCAATGATCTGTGCATGATGGGGAGCTCCAGGACAGTCATCATTCACAGGCATTAGTTTGATGTCTGTGCTGTAATAAAGGAGGCAATATGGGAGGATGCTGGCCAGGACCTGTTAACGTGCATTCCTTGTTCCTATCACCTGTGCCTGTCTCCGGTCTCCATGTGCTTTCACAAATCCTGTTTTGGCAGAGTTAAATTAAGGTACAGAATTTGTGAGCCCAGCAACAGGGAATGAGCCCCAGGCTACAGGGTGCTTCCTGATCCTTGCTAACTAGTTTTACAGGGGTTTCTTGCATCTTCTCAGCTACTTAAGCAAGCTCGTATGCATACCTGAGGGTGGGACCAGGGTGGAGCCTCTCAATAAAAAGGCTTTGCATGGTATACAAACCACTAGCTCTCTTCTGAAAGGCAAGCTCAATCCAGCGTGGAGTGAGCACACGACTTAAATCACATCACCTAAATTCAAGCCTGTGTTCAGGCATTTTATTCAATCGAGCCTCAAATGCTTCAGTCTTCAGGTTTTCATCAGCTGGGAAGAAACAGCTGAGCAGGCGGCACTGTCTGTCCCATAATTACAAATGCAAATCTTTCTCGTGATGATCATTAAACTGTAGGTGCAGGTTTCCTGAAGGCATGTCATGCCAGGCAAAACAAGGGCAGGCTTTTCAAGCATTTATCCCCTTGTGTCAGTGGTGGAGCAGACTTCCCTGGTGGGAACATGTGACTGAGTAAGCCTAATTATATCCTCTGGCTTTCAAGAATAGGCCTTTATGTTGATGCAAGAGAAGATACATTCTCTGCCCTAATTCACAGCCGAGAGCATTCCCTGACTGCAGTAACCGGCACCATCTTCCAGAGTGGCAATACTCATATTTTTAATTGTTTCTTGAGTACCTCAAACATACCCTTGCATCACAAACAGATGAGTCCCTTGTATCGCTCTTAGACATGGTTGTTATAGCACCATGAGGTGAATTACATGTTTGTGCTTTGAAAAGCCTTTATCTCCATACAAAACGTTGCATAAGAATCAAAATCCTTCTGGAATAGGCACAGGTGGCCCCTCCCCTCTAGGGTCATTTCTTTCTCATATTCCAAAGCCAAGCTGTTTCTCTCAGATGAGGATTTGGAAATGCTTCTGGGGAAAGCAGGGGAAACGTTTCTTTTTTGGGCTTCTGCCCTGGTCCCTTCTACTCTTGTATAACTTCACAATCCGATGGATGTAGAAGCCAGAGATGTCCTCCTGGGGCTAAGCAAAGGCCTGGGCTGCCAAATCTTCTGTTTGACAGCTGAATTGAAAATAAACAGACTTTAAAATAGTACTTCTGCCACTGCATTGGCTTCAGACTTTAAGCCCTGTGTTGAATTGGACCAAGCAAAAGGAACAGAATAAGCAGCGCTAAAATGACTGTTGTGCCTCCTTTGTCCTCCAAATTACTCCGATGTCCACAGCTTTTTTTTTATTTCCTCTCTTCTTCATTTATGCCTGATTCTTGACTTTTTTTTTTTCTCTGCCCTTTCTTGCATCACCTACATGCTCTTCAGCTCTGCCTTGAGAATTTAACTTCTTGTGACCACTTGAAGTGCCAGACAAGACTTGAGAGATTGGGAAAATGAAAATGATGGAAAGAAAAAAAAAAAACTCTAAGGAAAAAAACCATGAGACTTTTTCCTTTACTTCAGTGCAGACAGAGCTCTCAAAGCACAAGTAAAACTAGTATGGAGAGCACGCATCTTCAGTGTCTCTCTGTGACATCCCATCATTGCATTTCTACCCAGCAGGTCTCCACACTTAGTCTAATCATAACATGCTTCATGCCCTTCTGTCACACCACCAGCAATAAGAGCTCACTACTCCTCTACTCTCTACTTGCTCATTCCAAAATCACCCTCTGGCTCCAGGAGGCTGCCTTCACCCCCTCTTCCAACGTGCACCCACCTCAGGCAGATGATTTATTTTTGTCAAGTAGTTTACATGAAGTCTCTGGTGCAGGTCTTCCAGAGCACAGACATACACATGAAACAAATAATTTCAGAAGTTTCTTCACTTTCCTAGTTTAGGCAGAAAAGAAAACCTTCTTTTTTATCTTAACCCTTTAGATTCACTGAGAATTGAGGAAATGTTACCTTTTGGGAGGATTTGTTCTGTCCCTCTGGTTACAACGTCAACCCTGGAGCTTGTCCGAGCGCACGCAGTGACCTGCCTGGGCTTGGCCTTTTGCTCTTCCTCCCACACACCTCATCTACAGACCATGGGACATCACTAACCCGCTTGGTGAAGACGTCATGGGCTGGATTAGTTGGGGTTCCTCTTGTCACAAGCATGGTGGCTGCCACTGAACATGTGCAATTCTTCAGATGCACAACTACCCATTGTCTGCAAAAAATAGCATGCTGGCATTATTCAAGATAAAAGTCATTATTTTTAAGCATGTATCTTAAATGTTTTAATAACTGCAGCAGCTCCCATCAAAACCTCCAGCAAAGCCCACCCCTTGGCTTGACCTGAAACGGGACCCAGCCTGAAACTTGCCTTGAATCTTGACTTAAGATTTTTGTTCTGAAAAACTGAAGAAAACTGCCTGTGAAACACATTTTCTGCCAGTTAGGAAGCGACATGGTTACTTACATCAGGCATTATCTAGAAGTGTCAGAGTGCCTTGACTTTGACGAGATTGTATCACCTCTGGTATGACAGTGCATCTGGGATGAAAATGGGTCTGGTCATCAGAAGACCACAGGTTTTGGACAAGCTGGGATAAGAGTGGCGCAGAAAAACCTGAATACTTTTAGGAAGGAGTATGATCAACTTAAATATGGGATTTTTTAATATATGTACATAGTAACAAGAAATTGGGCTTTGGAAAGTAAGGGCTTCCTTGTAGCTCTCTGTTCCCACTTGCTCCATCACATTAATGATCTCACTTCACTTTAGTGCAAAGAAATATCAGTATATTCTTCTTTGCATCTGTTCTGCTCTTGGGAATTCTGGATTCAAGCACTGTGCCTGCAGTGACAGTACTAATAAAGTCTGCTTATTTAGCTTTAATCTAGTTCACGGGTATGTCTGGGACTTTCCATTCCTGTATGACCAGTGGAGCCTGCAGCCTCCCATTTGCTTTGTTTTGCAAGTCTTGCAAGCAGGAGAGTTGTCTGAGAAAGCAGGCGGCCATCTCCTGCTGTTCCCTGGAGACCAGAGCAGCCTTAAACAGCTGCAATAGCAAGTGTATGCCCTCGTGCACGCAGTTCCACCTTCGAGGCAGCTGAAAAACCATGTGAGGCTGCCACAAGGCTCATGTTCTACCCCAGCAAGGACAGCTTGAGGATGGCAGGTGTGGGTGCTGTAAGCATAAAACAAGAGTTTTAGCTAACGCCCCGTGGCCTCCTTTGCTTACAAAAGAAAGAAAAGAAAATTTGAATTGTAATGCTGGTTGGCTTGTTCTTTTAATTCAATGCCATCTACTACTCACATTTTTCTGGGTCTTTTTAATTAATGGAGTATACAAAGAAGTATTTAAACAGCATGAAGAATTTTTGCCATTTCATTCAAAACTCAGAGATCAAATGCACCAGAATAAAGATTTCATCCCCAACAAAGTTTTTTTCTTTTTTTTCTTTTTTTTTTTTTTCTTTTTTTCTTTTTTTTCTTTTTTTTCTTTTTTTTTTTTTTTCAGTTTTCATAGTCTCATTTTTAAATAGCAGTGGTAGGGTTGTATTCTTTTTTTATGTACTTTTAAAATGCCCCTAGGCATTCCCTATTAGCTCTCTAAAGCAGACTGGTAAGGTGGTGCTTTGCCTTTGTTGGCAGGAGATAACCCAGGACATGCTGGGGAAGGTCAGGGTGACAGAGCTGAGTACCCAGCCCCTCCTCACAACAGATGTATGGAGGCTGTGTCTCAAGGCAAGGAGACACGGCCTCAGGACCACAAGCCTATGGCACCAACCACCTCTCCCCTTTGCTGTTGGATGTAGTGAATGATCGAAATCAGTACACCAGAGCTGGGGGGATCAGTGTTACACCCCCAGTTAGATCCTTGGAGGGAAATTAGAATGAAATTCAGACTTGTAGAAGATGTAGGCCCTAGTCCCATAAAGCATTGAACATTATCAGCTGTTATAACCACAAATAGGACCATAAAAAGTCCATAAAAGAGGAGCAGCTGAGGGAACTTGGGTTGTCTTTAGCCTGGAGAAAAGGAGGGTGAGGGGAGTCCTTTTCGCTTTCTACAACTACCTGAAAGGAGCTTGTAGGGAGGTGGGTGCTGGTCTCTTCTCCCAAGTGACAAGTGATGGGACAAGAGGAAATGTACTCAAGTTGTGCCAGGGGAGGTTTAGGAAAAATTTCTTCACTGGAAGGGTTGTCAAGCACTGGAACAGGCTGCCCGGGGAAGCAGCTGAGTCACTGTCCCTGGGGGTATTCAAAAGCTGTGTAGATGTGGCACTTAGGGACACGGTTTAGTGGTGGACTTGGCAGTGTTAGGTTAATGGTTGGACTTAATAATCTTAAGGTCTTTTCCAACTTAAATCATTCCATGGATTCTATAAATGGGGTAAAAGATGCTTGGTACTTTTTTCCAAACCTATAAAAATGTGAGCAAACTACACCAGGCAGCAAAAGGCACAACATCAAATGATACTGTGAGTTATGTATATATACTTGTGTATATTTATGTATTAACACAATGCATTGATTGCCATTGTGTGCTCTAAAAATTACAACCTTTTTGGTTACAAGACTTTATCTAGCTGTGATGATTTCTTTCTTTGATGATAGTTATGATTTTATCAGACTGGTTTCCATGAAAAGTACTTAGTAGCTGATGAAGTGCATTGTAATACAGTTAATTTGCTAACATGGTCACATTTGCTGGGTCTTTATCACAAGAGAAGAAGGATCCTTTATTGCTTTGGGGCTCTGGATTCCTAATACTCATCCACAAAAGTAAGATCAGTAGGGCCACATAGTTTGGGAGTCTTATTCCTGGTTATTTCTTTGCATACAGTGCTATCAAAAAGAGAATCTCTGTTGTGCCATCAGCTCAATACTGTCAGCTTGAACATTTGCATAACTTGCAGAATTTTATTTCTAACCTTTGGAGAAGTCCTCCCCAACAAGCAGCTTTCTCTCTGCCAGAAACTATTTTTACCTTCCCCCTTTCCTGCCTGAGCTGAGAGCTTTGTAACCCTGCTGTAATGGGGAACTGGGAATCAGTCAGTAGAATCTGTCAGCTGTGATAGAATGTGCAGTACAGAATGCGTATTGGCTTCAACTCTCAGGTGTTCGATAAACCCACTTCTCCTTTGGTGAAGTAATTTGTTTAGTTTAACATTCGGAGACTATTCTGTTCCTAATACCTTGGACTCATGACAAACAGTTGTTTGCAATCTCTCTGAATTATAATACCTATGAAATTTTGAACTAT
Organism: Falco peregrinus; assembly: GCF_023634155.1. Classification (NCBI taxonomy): domain Eukaryota; kingdom Metazoa; phylum Chordata; class Aves; order Falconiformes; family Falconidae; genus Falco; species Falco peregrinus. Next base: position 49,559,195 of record NC_073727.1, on the reverse strand, counting down.
TTGGTAAGAAGATGATACTTTTCCATCAGCTTCACTAACAAAAACTGATGACACAACATCCCCCGCTTGCTGACAGAGGAAGCAGCTTTCGGTTACACCATGACAGAGTCGAACGCTGTGTTGTCCCTCATTACAGACTCAGCAAAACCTGACGAGTCTGAATCCAAGGGCTGAGAAGACAGCAAGTTACTTCTGAAGGCAGTCTTTGCCAGGTGAGTGCTTCCCACTGCCACTTTGGGATTGAGTGGGAATGGTACCATCCTCTGGTTGCTCCAGGCTGAAGAGGAGCAAATTTACTGTGTGTGTCCTAAATCTGGCCATTGTTGATGTCATCTCCACGCCAACACTAATGGACCTGCAGTCACCTGCAGCTTCAGGGGAGCTTCTCAGCTATTCTGACCTGGTGCCGGGTGTCGTTTTCTCTGCTGGGTACAATGCTGGTCCCTTCCTTTTGGCAGCTGCCAGTGCAGCATGGTGCCTGAGGGTCCTGTCCTTTCCCCCTCCCCTGCCCCAGCACTGGTGCAGTCAGCCTGAGCCCCTCTCACCCCACTTCGGAGCCTGCCCTGCCTACTCAGAGGCATAGGGGTTGTCATCAAATGAAGGACTCACAAGCTCTGCTTGCCAAGGGCTCTGGGAGCAGCAATGAAGTAATTATCTTCACTTCTGTCATTATTTGATATTTTAATTGATAATTTGTATTAATTGATGATTATATCAATTACCTTGTTTTTACCCCTCATGTTTCTCTCCAGTTTGGTCTTGTTCTTCACTGTCCAAAAGAGGCCTCCACAGAAGGGCCCCCAAATGACACTTGACCTCACCGTCATTGTCACTCACAGCATTCCTCACCTTTGCTGTGCCTGCCAGACTTGCAGGCACCACGAGGTGCAGGCTTCCTACATCACTGCCATTCCGGCTCATGTACATGTTTCTGCTTTGTTCAGCATCACCAACTGCAGTGCAAACCCCCCGGTCTCCTGTGTGGGAGGACAGGGGAAGGTCAAACTTGGAGAAGCCATTCAGAGAGCCTTAAAGGATGGGACAGGGAGGGCATGGTGAGAGCAGGAACAGAGCCAGGATGGGCTGGAAACTCAGGAGTTGAATTACAAGACCCTCTTGAAAGGATGCACACTGAAGGTGGATGAGTTCAGACTTGTGAAGACTATAAAGACAGCGAGCCACTACATGAGATTGCAGAGGAAGACTTACCAGTCTTCAGCACAAGTGGATCTGAAGGGGAGGTGAAACAAGCAGCAGGCAGTGTTGTCATACACACAGTGTGACAAAACCAAAACATTTTTCCAAAGAAAAGCGAGTTTTGAAAAGTTAAAGTGAACTTGCTTCTTTTTTTTTTTTTTTCAAAAATTTCCCTGTTTTTGTGGTGAAAACTGCATTTATAGGTGAACTTGGGATTTCTTGGAAAAAAAGCACTAAATCCTAAAAACTTTAATGAGACAGAGCATTTCACATCTTAAAAAATGGAACACAAGCAGCTATAGGATGGGAAGCTGCCACTTGGGTATTGCATGGGTAAGGAATGAAGGAAGCAAAAAACATTCAGACCACCCTACCGGGTAGGCACCCATCCCCTGACAAGAAAATCAAAATCAGGCAGAGACCCTGCCAGAGTGATTCCGGGAAATTTCCTCCCAGTCCCCCGATGGAAGAAGTCAGGGCAGGGGAACCAGCTCCAGCGCAGCGGGCTGGGGACGGGCAGGCTGCCCATGCCGGGGCACTGGCACAGCCCGGGCCGGCTCTGGCACCCGTGGAGAGCTGGGTGCAGAGCGCGGCAACTGTGGCTGTGTTCAGCTGCCTGAGGATAAGAGACATGGACACGGAACAGAGTACCATCCCCACACTAGAAAAAGTGTTGGGGTAGGGGGAATCCATACTTACAAAGAAAGTTGCATTCATGTTTATACTGCAGAGCTGGAGGACAGTGGCAGGCAAGAAATGCTGACCCTTGCTGCGGGTTACCAGCCTCTCAGGTCGGCTGCTCCAGCCCTCTTGCCTGTCTCTGGTGGGCTGGGTGGACTTTGTGCTGATGTGGCAGACTAGAGGGTGAATGCAAAACCCTGAGAGAAATGGTAACCTTCAGCCACGAGGAAGTCATGTGCCAGTGAAGGTGCCAAAATCTCCAGCCTTGGGCTGGAGCCCAGTTTCACCCTGCAGGTCAGCAGAGGCAAACCCTTTCACACCTGCCAGCTCCCAGTCACCTATTCCTGCCCGTCCTTTCCAAATCCAACCTCTCCTCCCAGCCCTTCTTCCCCACAGAGGAGAGGCAAAGCCCATCTCTCGCTTACTCTTGCTGACCCTGGGATTGTTGGGGGGGCCAGCAACCAGGAAGAAAAGGTGGGACCAGGGTCCTCTTGTACTCCCACCTTGCCAGCAGTGAGGCTGCTAATCCTGGCATGTGTGCCAGGAGTTCAGGACCGCTGCTTTAGCACAAATACTAATAAAAACAGCAGATAGGCAAGCACATCCTCCTGGGGAACCGCCTGCAGCAAGGGGACGGAGCAGCACTTTGTGCAGCAGCAGCCCTGCCTCCTGCTCAATGTGACTGCCCCATGGGCCAGCAGCCACCAGCAGGCATGACTTGTTCCTCCAGGTGCCTCCTCCAGCAATAACACCACCGGAGGCACACAGGTAAAGGAAGCTACATGTAGGGAGTGGGTGTGGAACTGGAGGTGTCAGCCACACTATGCAAGTATTTGGGAGTCTAGAGACAGTGACAGGTGCATATGGGATTAGGAAGAGCTCCGGTTGCATTTCTCTCCCCCATCACCGTGCTCTTCTCTTGTGCTTATGGTACATATAGTTGATTCATCAATGCAAGTTGTGCAGCAATAGCATCCTCCCCCTCCACAGGGATGCCTCTGGCTGCAGACAGGCTCCAAACACCCCTCACTGAGCAGCCAGCCCCAGCCCATCCCCTGGAAGCTGCTCAGCTGCTGGAGGCTGCAGGACCACAGTGGAGGCCCAGGAGCCCAGCATGTCTCCTGTGGCATCGGTTCCCATGACCCAGCGGCCCTATGGAACAATTACATCAAGCTGCTTCAGTCCCGCATCCCAAGGGAGGGGGCAAGTTTTGAGCACTGCAGGCAGCTGTGGGAGCCTGTGGGTTTGCAGAGCCTCGTGTTTATGCAGGAATGGCAAAGTCCGTTGTGCATGTTTCATGCACAGGACAGATGAGTTCCAGCGGGTGAGTGAACAACTGCCTGTTTTGGTTACGCTGGCTGCACTTGTAAGCAAACAGCTTGCTAAACAATGAGAAATTACAGACAGCATGACCTTTGGTAACCAAAAGCTGGAGGCAAAAGAGAAATTCCTACAGCATCTCTCAGAGCAAGCTCAGAACATGCCACTGCTCTGTCCAATCACTAATGCCAAGTTTTATGGGACAAATAAAATAGTTTGTATTACTTCAAAATACAGAATTAGGATTGCCAATTACTCTTCCACTGCTTAGAAATGCAGGTGAACTCCAGAGGTGTCAGTGGGTTGGACCAGGTCCAGACTTAGAACTGCTTTAGGATTTCCTCAATTTGTGTGTGCCTGGGTGGTGTGGAATAACCCATTTTCATGTTTTAAATAGAGCACTTTTCTATTTTTTTCTTTTTAACAGAATGTATTTCTGCCAGGACACCATGTGTTCCTCCTGCATCATAACCGTTAGTTCTTGCAGATTTCTACCTCACAGGCATTTTAAAAGTGAGTCTAACAGCACTGGCATTAGGCTCTTTGCCAACAGACTTGCTGTTGCTATTTTCTTTCAAAGCTTGATTGCAGAAGGTCTTTATAGGTCTATGGGTCAGCACGCTTGCCCCAGAAGCAGAAGAACCAGTGTCAGTCAGTCCTGTGTCTGGAGGAGGCCCCTGGCTGTCCTGCATGAGGAGGAGGGGGCACAAGAGCCTCATCTCCATCTTGCCCTTGGTGAAATATCTGTCTCTTCATCTCTATATGTTCACCCAGCTGGGAAGGAGTTGCAAGAGGATTTGACAACTCACCTGTTTACTAGGAGGCTGACGGGGAAGGCACATTTGAATATCCCCCTATGCCGAAGGTATGGGTCTCGTTCCCCTGCCCGAGCTGCAGGGCAGGTGTCTGAATCTCAGGCAGAAGTGCTTCTGCATCCCGTTCCTGTGCTTAAAACCAAGCAACCCCAGCCCAGGTACTCCTCCAAGCTGGGGCTGCCCCATGCTCTTTCCCTGAAGAGGACCCCAAGGGTGCTCACACAATACTTGAAGGGCTGGTTTTGTTAAATCTGGTTAAAACCACAAACTTGAACAAGGCAGTTTCTGCAGCAAGAAAAAGCATAGATGAGCTGGGTGAGACACAGGGTGTAAACTCTCCCTCCAGGATGCCCCGTGCATCCTGGCACTACAGCTCTGCGCTGCTTTTCATGGCCTCCTGCCTTGCAACAAACTCACAGCCCCTCAGGGACCTCCAGAAGAAAATCTTCCTTCCCATTACCTCTGCCTGCATATGTTCTCCTTCCAGTCTCCATCCTTGCTCAGCCTCCTCCCCCCTTTCTGCCTGCCCCAGCCTGTGCCCCGCAGCCACCTTCAGCCATCTTCTGCCCCATGAACTCCACATGTCTCCGGGGGCACAGGTGGGGCTTGGAGACGGCTTACTTCCCTCCCTGGTGCTCAGCCACAGCCTTTGCAACAAAACACACAGTGCCTACATACGTTTGCATGGGTAGCCCTCCACCAGCGCTCCTGGGGATGCATGGGCTAGCCCAAGCGGCAAATCTGCAAGCCAGTCATCTCAGTCATCAGCCAGCCCCACCACGAGACAAGCCACACCTCCAGCACAGCTCTAATCCATTGCTTTTGGGCTCCTCCGGCAAACCAAGGGACAGATCTGTGCTCTCCCCAGCATTGCTAGTCTGTTATCTTCTTAACACATCCACCTTAGTGAGGAGTCCTGGCCGACACAATGCTCCCCTTCTGAGGGTCCTTTGTGTCAGACGAGGTGTAATCACCCCAGTTCCTTAAGCATAAGGGATGCTGGAAGAAATACTGCCACAGCATTTCGTGCGCTGACCCCTCAATCAGTCTTCTGCAGGGGGTTCTCAAGTGGTGGAGACTACAGCAAGCAGTAGAGAAGTGCTGTTGGAAAAAGCAAGCTAAAACCAGAAAATAAAAGTCAGATCTACTGCTGCATATGGAGAACACCACAAAAATCTGTGAACAAAGCAGTCGTACAGCAGGGTTTTCCCATCTAAGGCACACAGAGATTTCCTCAGTTGCTTCATCAGCACATAAAGTTCTGACCCAGCTGTGGCACTGCAGTACAGCCAACGGTGGCTGGGCTACCCCAAACCCAGGGGGCGAGCGATGCTGGCACCAGGCTGTTTCACTTGAATTGTCCAACAAGACGTGTGCAACTCCACCATTCCAAGATGCACGGAGGTTTTCAGGTATGATGTATTTTGACTGAATGCTTAGTATCAAGAAGCCTTGGTTCACACCATCAGGAAACATGAGTATATAAAAATTTCTTCTATAAAAAAAAAAAAAAAAAGTATCTTGACTTCTAAGAGAGGTAAATCCTGCTCTCCTTCAGTGCCAGCATGTGCCTGGTATGTCACCACTGAAGTCACAAGCAGTAAGAGTGATGTTTTAAGGAATATTTAGAGATAAGTTTTGCCTTCTCCATGTATGGATCCATAGACAATTTTGCATAATTGAACAGTGGTGTTTGATGTGTTGGGGTGGGTGCGTTCTTTTTCCCCCAAATTAATGACAAAAATAAAATTTCTCAGCAACAGTCTGGTCTGACAGTATTTCTTTTAATCTGAGACAATGTTGAGCTCCTCTATTGCAAGACTTCCACTCTGGGAGTTCAGCAATGGGAGGTACCCTGAGAGGCTTCCTACTGAGTAGAGCTGTTACCTCAAGAAACATATATTTAATCTGAAACATGTGGGGAAAAAAAAAAGTCAATGTCTCAAAAATCAAATTGTTCTTGGAAATACGTTCTGATCTGCAGTGCTCCATTTGCAGGGCTATACTTCCCATATGCATATTTACAACTTGAATTCAACGTCTTTTTTCATTGAGGGTTGGAATTATCCTTTCAAGCCTTACAGCAGAAGTACAAGTTTCTCATAGGGCTGAGAAGCAGGTGTGCTACAGCTGCAGCTGGGGCCTTTGCTGTGGTTTTGTCACCGTCTTAGACTGACAGGCTGGATTTTCTGAGCCGCCAGCCCTCAGAGCCTCTCGGTGACTTTGACATGCACCTCTTCAGAGCCAGAGTTACAAGGCAGGTTTCACCCCCTTGAATTGGCTTCACAAGAATCAAAAGTACCCCCCAAACTCCTTGCAGAAGACATGCGGGAACAGGCATAACCTGAACTACTTTTGATACTTCCAACTTCAATTAATAACAGTTCCCTGGTCTGGAGCAAAACCAACAGCTGAGGTCAGATTGGCCAGATCGGCATGTTCAGGGAGATTTTGTCTTGATCTACAGCCGCTCAGAAAAGCTTGTAAATCTGTTCCCACAGCTAAAAGTTGCTGCTCTGATTCATTAGCCTAGCCCTCAGCTAACCCATTTCATGGGAATTGACTGCTAGCATATGCGATTGATCTCTTTAAAAGGCTCTGAGCAGCGAGTGACCCCAGGTTATTACAGACACGCAACTTGTTTCTGTAAGTTTTCCCCTAGGAGGGAGATCAGAATATACTCGACTCGCTCTCATTTCTTCATGTCTTTGCTCTGCATGTAAACTTCTCTGATTTATAGTAGGAAAATCTAGTAGGATCCACAGCAATGGTTAATTTGCAATTTCTCCCAGCTGTAATGCAGAAAAGCCAAGTTTCTTGATTCATTACACAACGTCGCTACACAAGGTATGTCTGTCCCCTGGGAAGACCCGTGGGCTATTTCTCAGAAAGGGGTGAAAGGATCTCTGCTTTCTTCCACAGGGAAGTGTGTTTCTCTAGAGGGTAAGCCAAGAGAGCAAACAGTGCTGCAGGAAGCTAATTCATTATTTGTCAGTGTGCCACCCGGAGAAGAAAATGGGAGGAAGGGAGCAAAATTTAAAGACAGAACAAACAATTTCTTTGTTCCTTCAAAGTGCGTGCTCCCTTAAAATGCTGTGCTTCTCACAGGTAACAGCATGATCCACAGACTACAGATTACATGCAAGTGAGTCTGCACCTCCCCATATTTAAGTAGTTAGATGAATCTGGACCCCAGAGAACAAAAGTATCGTTTCTCAGATCATAAGCCAAGAAGAGTGTTTTTATGGGAAAATGAGCGTAACACCCAGCTAAAGTTTTCCCAGATCTACACAACACACAGAGCCTGTGCTCTCCTTGACACAAGAAGGGTGTCTAATGATGCTGAAAGATAACAAAAATTAACAAAAAGAATAAATAGGGAGGGAGATACAATGGTATTTGAAGGAACATTGCGACAGAGAACCCCATCACTTGAAGGGGTTACCAAAAATAAAAAAAGAAAGAAAGGTCATCAAGAAGTCAGTTACTTGTCTGGCTAGGAGCTGGCTTATGAAACAAAGGCTAAAAACCACCAGCTGTGCAGAACTTGAGCCACATCTGAAGATATACAGCCCTTGTCTTCTAAAGAGCAGCACAGCAGCAAACCATTAGCAGCAGAGAGCACGTGATCTTCAGGCACACCACAATACTGTGCTGCTGCTTTAAGGTCCCCTGCAGCAACTCCCACTTTACAGTTGATTAACAGCAGATTCTATATAGCAGATGATCATGGGCCCCATCCAACTAGGTCTGCCTAATGAAATCCAGGGACCATTATCTGGAAACCACAGATCAGCAGGTTGTTTTTGAGAAGGAAATTAATAAGAAAAATTTCTGAAGACCACAGTCCCTGGACTGACAAATTCTCCAGCTGTATCACAGAAACTGATCATGTTTCATGATATTTATGGATAAAGGGCTTCTCACATGCTGTGCACCAGAAGCAAAGATAAATGTGTGCCAGCTCACCTGTGTATATTCAACAAACTGGAAGCTGATAAATTGCACTTGCCTATCACCTACACCGCCACTGAAAGTACCACTGAACAACACTGACAGCACTGCAAATGATTCACTATTCCCCAGAATCCTTCATGTGCCCCAAAAGCAATTGCTTCCATCAGTGCTGCCCATTTTCATTTGGTAAACAGTGATATTTCACCTGCTTTACAATTGAAGCTAAAAATAACCTCTTTCATTTCATAACCTCATCAGAAATGTGTTTAATGCAGCAGCACAAGCACTGGGAACAAACTGGGGTTACGAATAGCTGTGAAGAACCAACAGAGGATCAAAGTAAATTAGGCATCAGAAGAACCATCTCTCCCTCTTCGGGAGGGGACTATGCTTTGAACAGATTACAAACTACCACAGGTTGGAAATGAACACATCCTCTTCAAAAACACATTTCCAAGAAAAGAATTAAAAACACTCTTCATAGCTTTTTGCCCCCACATATTTATTGAGCAAAATACAACAAAACAAAACATAGACAAACACAAAAAAATCTGCGTTCCTCACGCCCCATCTGTAAGGCAGTCCTTTAGAATGAACAGCAGGGAGCTCCTCCGAGTACAAAGGCCAAGAGAGACCAGAGTGCCACAATACCAGAGACTCTAAAGGGCAAGAATAATAAAATGCTGTTAGGCTACTTGTATTTAGGGCTTAATTTTGTTGTTATTAAGCAGTGAGATTCTTTCCCAAACATTATCAGACCAGAAATTCACCCTTCATGAACATCGCTGTCACCACCTCACAAAAGGGTTGTACTTTGAATCTGGAATTCTCTCCTAACTACTGAGCTTTCAACTCTGCTGTAGAAAAAACATCTATCCCACACCTGGGAGACACTGCCTCTCTCCCCTCAGGCTTATTAGAGCTAGCATTACAGTTCATTAAGATAACCCTCTGTTACGGTAGCACATACACAGTGTTGTGTTACCCACAGGGTAACATTCCCCGGTTAACCTGGGTCAAGATTAAACTGCAGTTGCCCAGGGCTGAACGCTCACAAGTAGCCACCCAGCAGCTGGCAAGTGAACCTCCTCCTGAACCCCTTTTTCTCTTGAAGAGCTGGCAGAAAAGAACACTGCAAAAGAGCAGCAGACTGCTGCCATGACAGGGCCAGGCACCCTGAAAGGCACACTCTCCCCCTCCCCCATTCCTGGGATCTCCGTAACTCACTGCAGCAGGCAGCTGATGCTCGGAGAGTGTCTCCAGTGGCGGTAGATGGATACCCCCAGGCGAGGGGGATGGTTAGCATCTCGCAGAACGCGTCTGACGCTGTAATGAAAGCAGATGTCCTGAGCCGTGGCTTGCACACTGCTTACAGCACCCCACAGCTCGGGACAGGAATCTCTTCATCTAAGAGTTGTCACAGCAGAGGAAGGGGTGGGATGAAGACTTCGATCAGAGAGTATCAAGGGACAAAAAAAGAAATACTTTCCGGTCACTTACTGCTTAAATTTATTGGAGAGAAGAAGGAACTGGTCCTTTGAAAGCCGTCTCACATCAAAGTGACAAAATGCTTTAAACTCTTGGCGAATCTGCCTTTCATTCAGCCCTGACCAGCCTCGGACATGGACAACCAAGAGAGGCGGACGCTGACAGGGAGCATCTTCCCCAGAAAAATTCTGTAAAGTGTACAATACGGAGACATCCGAGTTCACAAATACTATATAAGCACTACTAATATAATCAGAAAATATGCAAAATGCGACCCAAAATAAGACAAGTTGGACAACATCGCTGTTGGCGTAAAATTATTTTTCTTTTGTCCCAAGATTCTTCTAAACATCATACATAAAAGCAAACGGTCATGATTGCCACGGATAAACCATCAGAGAAACAGCAACGTAAACTAACACCATCTTACAGGATAACAATATGAATATATTTCACAAAGCAGAAATTCAACTCATTTATCATTTTGAAAGATCAATTGTGTCATTTGTATGACAACAATTTCTGCCAAGGTGGGCCCAGGCACTGCTGGGTTTTTGTCCTCTAATAAAGCCATCAACTACGCTACTGTCCCATGCACCCCACAACCTGGTCACAAACCTGCAGTGCATACGCACAATGCTAGCAACACCACCTCGGATGACGTTCACTTTGTTCAGATACTCTGCTAACACGGGGAGATATCGAGAGAAAGAAGAATCAACCTCCACTGCATCACTAAATCAGAAAACAAAAATGGAACAAAGTTTTGTTTCTTCAGCACTGCACTGCTGCACAGTGTCTATGGAGCACAGAGCTCCTGAAGCAGCTCTTTAACTAGTGACAACATAGGTATTTCATATCTTGGCATCTTCTAAAGAAGTCGAAATGCTGCAAGCAAAGGGAAGGGATTTGAACAGCTGCCTATTAGGAACTTAACTGAAGGCACTGAATCACACGGATGTCAAAAAAGGAAACCAATGGGAAATTATTTGACCCTTACCCAAGTGAACTGAACTTGAGAGATTGTTCAAGGATAAAGGAGTCACAATGCCATTTCCCAATCTCTGAGCCACCACATGGCCCCTGATTCCATTTTTTAAATGTCAGCTTTGACATAAAGCTACTACTTTCAGATTATAAAATAAAAATCTAATTAGAACAGTGACATTTCCAGTAAGACTTTCTCTTATTCAAAAGGAAGGCGAGCTTGCAAAGCAGAAATTCAGCCAGAGTGAACTGAAAACAGTTTTCTGTAGAACTCATCCATGTAATGCAATTCTCAGCAAACATTTAAACATCACTCACTCTGTGTATCCGCACAGTAGCAAATGAGCCGACTTCAGAAGAACTAGAAGGAGGAATAATGAGGTGGCATTAGAACAAAGCTAAAGAAAGATAACTAAACGAATGGAAAGCAAAAACTCACTGAAGTACAGCTAAGTTACTAAGGGCAACAGACTGTATGTAACAAGTATGTCTTAGTATGAAATAGAGCTATGGAGGAGGAAAGGAATTGCCAAGTCCCCACACAAACTCTGAAGAAGTGTTTAAGAGGCATTTTACCTGAACCACAGAGAAATGCATCATAGCCTGCCTCATGAGGACATTTCTTCTCAGCTGTAAGTGTCCAACAAAAACAAAAAGGAATGAACACCTTTAGCACACTGAGTATACTGCTCCACTGCAGAATCCTAACATTCATAAGATCCACTGTTGTGTTTTGGAGGTGTGTGTCCCCTCTCAGCCGTCTCCTTCCTCGCCCTCAAACCTTTACACCCAACAAAGTCTATGCTTCTGCCACGCATTTTAAAATTATACCAACACAAAGGCAGCAGTTACATGAATGTCTGAAAAGCTTAGTGAGATGACCATTAAAAAAACTGTAGCTTTTATAAGGATCTAAAGAAAACTGTGTTGTATATGTTATTGATGGTATGGGAACCATTTCAATACAGAGCAGGCCCTGCACTGCAGGACACCTTGCTGCCGTGAGAAGCCACGAAATGTCTGCCTTGCAGCCAGTATCACACCACATACTGAACACAACCTCCTGTACATGAACCACTGAGCTTCTGCTACTTTCCAGGACCTCCCTGCCTTTAAGCTCCTACTACTTTCCATTCTAGGACTGCTGCTTCCCACCTCCCCTTGCCCCTTCCAAGCCCAACTTAGCAACATGATGTAAACCTGCCCTACATTACCCTCAGCAGCTACCAGGGACATGCAGAATACATGACATTTTGGGAGCCCAGGCTTTGGGTCTGGACAAAAATGTGTGCAAATTCAGTAGACCCACTGGCACTCACTCATGCCTTGCATGTGGATATCCACAGGGTACAACAAACCCCTTTTTAGCTACCTGACTTTGAAGATCTGCTTACGAACATACCATATCTTGAGCAGTCACTTGCAGGAGTTATCACTGGGCATGCTGAATCTTTGGAATTCAGGTTGCTGCTGAAGACAAGTGGGTGTATAAGATTTTTGCCTTTCCTCAGTACGTTATAGACAAGTTACTGTTCTCTAGTGACCTCTGACTTCACTTCAGAAAAAGCTACTGAAGACTTTAAAAGGAACTTCGGTAGTATTCTATGAAAAGGCTAGGATACTTGAAAACTAACTCCTAAATACTTCCTCAGTCTCTTCCCCTAGTCAAACCTTCTAAGCTGCAAATCTGCTCTAACTGCATACAAAAAGTGTCAGCCAAACTAAAAATCAATGGAAAACTCCAAGGAAAGGAGGTGACTAGATGGTTCTGAAATTGCGTTCATGTCAAATTTGCTAAGAAAAGCAAAATTTTGCCAGTTTCCCCTCATCCCTCTATTCCCAAGAAGGAGATACAAAATTAGTGCTTATAAATATAGTACTGGGATTCTGAGGTGTTTTTTCTTTGTTTGTTTTTAGCAATTTATCTACAAGGGAAGCACAAAAAACAAAAAAACCCAACCAACCAAACAAACAAACAAAAAAAAAAAGAGAACTCTTCTACCACATCATGGCACACACTCTGTTTGAACATCGTAATTAGTTACTGCTTTGGGCTCAGTGCAGCCATTTCTTGGGAGCTGTCATTTGCAATTAGGGTGTATTTTCACTGAGACCTGAAACTCACTCATTTCCTAACACAACATAAGCAACATACAACTTCAGAGTCAAGGCTGTCTGCGAGCCAAACTCATGACAAATGAACTACCGGTGGTACAATATGAAAAGCGACTTAGAACAAATAATTTATTTCACAATTACTTTACAAGACAGATGAGCAAATCTTTTGCTTTTAAATTTAGAAAAACAAGAAACCAGCTGAAAAACATTTGGGAGGAGGGAAAGTACAGAATACATGAAATAACTGACTTTGAAATATCTTTCCCAAGAAAACAAAGGGATTGTTGAAGGCTTTATATCCCACCACTTACCTACACAAAACTGAATATATCTCCAAAAGGTTAGATACTCGAGGAAATGGATGCTTCTGTAAAAGAAGAACGTATTAGAAAACCGACCAAGACAGACCTCATGGTAAGTGAACTCATCTGCTGGTACTGCTGATTCATTAAATGAGAACTAAAATCAGAATGTCTCAGGGCAACAATCACAGTTCTGTAACCACAGAGCACTGAGGAAAGATATCCTCTCTTTTGGGCAAAAGACAAGCATTACCTCCAAATGTAAAGACCTTCACATCTTACCTTCCAGACAGATTTTGTTACAGTCTTGGTGTCTATGAGGACAGGAAACAGGTTGTGAATGTTTCTTTTAAACTCCTCATAGCTTTCTGAAAGCAAAACACATGTGAAGAAAGACAGCATAGAACTGAGGGAAAGCCAATGGTATTGCAAATGAGTAAAAAAAGAGAGGTGAAGCCAGAGCAACAACGTACTGCTCCAACAGTTAAAGCTCCGAAGAGGCAACTAGTACTGCTGCTTGCCAAGCACTGTGGGTGGCAAGTGACCACTGCCGCATCCCCATTGCAAAGGCAGCAGCCTGGGGACAGCACCTATGTACAGCATTACCTGGAAGGGGCTTGTAGAACTTGTCATGAAGATGCATAAGGTCCATAAGCATGTTATGTCCCACCAGGGGCTATGGGAAAAATACAAACATAACAGCCCATCGGAGCATATTTTTGAAGAAAGCTCAGAGACAACCAGCTCTCATGCTCAACACACTCAACAGCTATAACCCTTTCCTCTGGCAGACAGCATCCACACACTCACCCAGTCATTCAGGCTGCAAGGCTCACAGGAAGATTACTGCTTTCAGAAAATAAGACTTGTGGATTCACGGAGTGGAGTATTTTTTCCAGAAGCATTCTATTTTCAGTGGACCTAAGGAGCTAGGTGGATTCATAGTTCAACTGAACGCTGGTAAAAACCTTCCAGCGATCACATTTATAAGCTCACTCACAAAGGCAGGGACAGCCTTTGCCTGCACATCACACAGTCTTCTGAAGCTGAGATTCATTCAATCATCTGCATACAGAACAGAAGAATTCCCACATATAATCAGACCAATGGTCCACTGGGTTCAATAAACTGGTCTGTCACATGCTGAAAAAAAAGAGTAACTTGCCCAAAAGGCAAGAATCTGCTCAGCTTCCTTAGATGGTGATTCATGCTGTGTAACACAAGGATTTTTAACATTGCAGACTCCTGCATTTTCTCAAATGAAATAAGAAATACATTGCAGAATGGGTTCTGGTTCCCTCTCCCCTGGCTGCACTTGGATTGCAGCAGTAATAGAAAAGTAACACAGGGAAATCAAGTGTTTGGATCCGTAATTCTGAGCATGCTTTGGGAGCGGGACCTGGTCAGTAAGAAGATGAAATGTTTAACACTCATTTTTCCTAACCATGACTGCAATGTAAGTATTCATCTCGGTTTTACTGACAACCGGACAGGATGGTCACACCGAATGAGGCGAGTCGTTTAATACAAATTACTACTTTATCTTTTATCATCCCTCTACATCCAGTGTAGCAGAATAAGGAAGAGAGTTAAAATGAGATTAGGGATAAGGTATTTTACCTTCTTGGCTTTAACAAGTGTCTGGAAGAGGTTAGTGAAGCCCCGGGCAGATAGGAGAATGAGCTCCTTCCGGCAGGAGTCATAAGGAGAGTTCTCCAGAAGCCAACGATGCTGTGGACTCACTTTTTTCACCATTACCTGAAAAGAACAGTTATTGGGTATCTCAGCATCCCATGCTAGTTGTATGTACATTGCTTACTGGGGTTCAGTAATGCTGAGGACAAGTTCAGCTTGTAGGCTATGAAGGATGGAGAAATAGTGCATCCCCCTGGGAGCACAGGACTGTCTCACTTCTCTTTCGTATGGAGACCAGTGCTCCAGTAACAGAAGAGACCTGCTATAAGGGTGTCTTATTAATGCTTCTTTTTTTAAGAGGACAGTTCCTACCACAGGCTTTTTTGGAGCACAAACAAACATAATTCAATGTAACTTGATACAAATATGGTAAGTTGGTAAGTTCATGGCACCAGAAAACCCGCCAGCAATCACATAAACCGAGTCCCCAAAGGCTACACTTCAGATGAGAAGGTTGAGTAAATCTGTCACTCTGTTGACACTGGTTATCAGACCAAAATAGTACCAATGAAGAAAAAAAAAATACCTCCATGATCTACTTTAAGCAACTGACTGGTAACATACTCATACAACATTCTGAGAAGTCCACAGCCATAGATTTAATTCAGAAAAAATTGCACCAAATGTAAAATAGCAATAGCAAAACAGCAAGCCACAGAACAGACAGAGTACAAGCCTTCAAAGCAACTACATGGCAAAAGTCATCAAAGGAAAAACACCAAAAAAAAGGCTACAAACTGTACATTCTTGTAGAGGTATTGAAAGACAGATCTAGCAAGGTCTGGAGACACAGAGAGGGTCCCCTCCAGAAGTGCCCCAAGGACAAGCACTTCCAGCTCAAGGTATTTTGTGGCTACAGGACAAACAGAAACCAAAGTTACTGAGTTTTCCGGATTTCTTTTCTTGGGATCCCATAATGAACAGTTCCCAGAACATTCTTTTGTCACAGTCTTCTCCTCCTGGACCCTATCATTAAAAGCAAAAGCAACATTTCAAGGTCCCTGCAAGAATGCCAGTCCTATCTGTCTAGATAGAAACCCTCTTTTCAAAAGGTCCACATCTCCATCTCACCTTCTTGTCTCCAAGAGGTTGTGTCCAAACATTTTGGAGAGCTTGTCTCAGAACCAGCTGAACTTCAAACACCTGATAGCCTGAGACAAAAGAGAAAAAAAGAAAAGTAAAAACTTCATAGGTACAGACAAGCCTATTTAGGAAACCACATTTTTCTAGGCAGGACTGACCAGACGCTTCTCCCCCACTGTACATACAGCATATACTCCCGAATGTATGATCTTGGTACATTGCCGTACATGATGACAGCAAAAAAACCCCAAACAAACAAACAAAATCCCCACAAACAAACAAGAAACACCACCCCACCCCATTCCCAGAAAAAACTACAAACAAATGAAACAAAAACAAAACAAAAAAAAAAACCAAACAACAAAAAAGGTCACAGCAATAATAAGCTTTAGCAAGGACACAGAGGAAAGGAAAAGACTAACTGAAAAAGAAGAGGGACGAAGACTACTATTACAAAAAAGACCATGTGTGATTTTGGAAGGTTTCGGTGCAACACACACAGAAGCCAAGCATGTATTAGAGGGAAAAATGCATTTCCCCCCACAGATGATAAGGAACTAGCCCAGTCCCCTTCTGAACAGCATTCAAAAAAGACACCTTAATTAGTCTTACTGTTTACTTAATAGTCTTTGTCACAGGTGCTCACCATTGCCAGACCCTATTAAAATATTAGTATCATATCTACTACAGCTGAAAAAGCAGATACAAAACACAGCACACTCTCCAACCCCTGTATTTCACACTCTGCAAAAAAAAAAACCCAACAGACAAAACCTTAAATACTTTCTGTCCTTCGTAACCTTTTCTGTATTTTATTCCCTGATCTAGAGTGTCAAGATTTGGTTTCTGTGAGCAAACCTACAAACCCTTTCTCTGCTACAATTCCCTGTCCCTCAGCTCTATAGTGCACTGGCATATATAACTCCTTGATGCTCCACATGAGACAGAACAAACTCTGAAAGGAGACCTGCTGTTCACTTCTCCAAGGAGAAAAAAAACCAAAAACCAGACCACCCAGGATTTAAAACAAGTTTAAAAGTTTTCCTGATTCAGAACAACTACAAATTCTTCAGTTCCTGCTCAGAAGAAGCACAAAAATGGAAGTCAGTTACCAAAAAGCATGGTCCAAGTACCTAGACATTCACTTCACTATAGGAAAACTCACCACCCCAGTGGAGCAGAAAGGCAGAGCCCAGAGCTGAATGCTGACAGGAGCAGAGGCAGAGACAGGGCAAAGAGTTGTAAGAGCAGGATGGGCACAGGTGCCCATCTCAACAGGTTCTCTCTCAACAGAGCTGTTTAACAGAAGAGGTAGCGAAGGACAGTAGCAGCCCCAGAGGTTCAGGAGATGTGATAAAGCCACTCAGAGCCCACAGATGCCCAAGGGAGGCACCCCGTTTCATACCGCTCAGATCCTGCAGAATCAGAGTCTCCTCTTCCTCTGCTGCACCCACCCAACAGGTCACTTCATCAATAGCTTTCTTCAGCACATCCCTGTTCACAACACTAAAGCAGGATCAGGTGGAAAGAGGCAAAGTGTGAGAAAGAGCTCTTTACCATATACTTTGCTGTGGGAATGCAAAAGCATCACTTCCCAACATTCACCCAATTCTCCAGACTACATCCTGTGATCTCAGTCTTCCCTTTGGAGAGACCACAGTGTGCTGGAAATGCTGGTGACAAGACATTCAGGCCAATAGGCTTTAATATTTCTACAGAACGCGATCCTAGTGAAGGTAAGCTCTCAACACAGTCAGTACTGAGGACCCACCTCTCTAAATAGTGCTCACCTGCTGATGTTCCAGCTACCCGCTAAGAGATGCTGGCTAAAGATCTTCTCCTGTACCTCATTCATGTATGGGATTCCATCTTTGAGGAACTGAGGTGGGGGGGGGGGGAAAAAAAAGCTAGGCTGGTTACTCTCCCTTGGACTTTCTTGCAGCAAATCAGAGAACAGCAGGTTAGCCAGGTCCAAAACCTGCATATACTTCAAAGATGCTGCTGTGCCTCATTCTCAGAATATCCTCTTCAAAAATATAAACTGTAGGTAATCCAAGATGCATTCTTACATAAAGGAAGCATGTTTAGATATGGAGGAAAGAAAAGGATTTTTGTCAACTGTAATATTATTTTTTTTGCTCTGCTTTTACCTTTCCTTCAATGAGATACTTCAAGGGTCAAAATACCGATACCAAAAAGTCAGAGACAAAACTCTAATTCTTAGTTTGGAGTTTTAGACAGCAGGCGTTCTTTATTTTTGGCACCAGATGCATGGGGGACGACATGCCCAACATGCATACTGACTCTCTTCACTGTTTATCTTTATATGGCCAATCTACGCACATTAATGACATTTCGGAGAAACGATTAGCATATTCATTACAGTTCCAAGAACTACTTATCATATCTACACTCTTACTACGCATGTGTGGCCTAACGGGTCAGGGGTCCTCCAGTGGTTGTTTGGGATATCTTTATCCGTTCTTCATTCTCCTCTTTGTCATCTTCCTCTTCTTATTCTTTTCATGACCTTCCATTCTTCTGGCCCTCTTTCAGCACTCTGGGGTCACATCTTGGTTTCAGACTGGTTCTTATCTACTTAGTAAACTATACAATGCAGTGTTCTACTAGTAGCTAAACTACATAATACAGACTTGTACAGCTGGGCAACATTGTGGATACATAGCTACAACATCTACAGCTAAGCACACTGGTAAAATTCCTCCAGTATCAACATCATGATGCTTCCTGTCCAAAAATTGCTAGAAGTGCTCTTACGAGATGACAGTCTGAATTTTATGGGAAATGTGGTAATATGTAAGATGCAGGTAAACTGAGATTTCCCCACCTTCATGGCTAGTAAAAATGCCCACTGGGGTCTGTTCAGTAACTCTTTGGCTCACCAGAGACAGGTTTCCTTTTTTTGAGGTGGAGAAATCTGTATGGCTGACATACATGGGATTATTGCCTCTACAGCAGTTCAGAAAAACCAGCACTCACTCTCCCTGTTGATAATGAACCACATGATGTGTTCATACTTTAGCGAGATGCTGTTTACCCCAGAAATGTAGCATTTAGGGATATTAATCCTAATTTCTCCTGTAATTGCACAGACTTCCTCTGTTCTAGATTTCTGGCAGAAAGATTACATACCTTATTATAGTCAAAGCCATAATGAGACAGGAACTGAATGCTAGATGCAGAGAGGGCAAATTCAACATCCGTAACTCCCCATGTTGAAGGAAAGAGAAAAAAATTGTATGAATGTACCACATACCTACAATGAAAAGAAAAATATGTCTAGAAGGTAATTGTAAGAAATAACTCCTCCCAAGAGAATTCTGCATAAAATCTCAACTGCACTGTCTTAATTATAACAGAAAACTGCTTTTTAACTTACTTGTTCGAATTTTCATTTGAGAATATTGCCAGCCCTGCAAAAGAGAGAAATCTCTGTTGAAATGGCAATGTTTAGCTAGATGTCTACAGATACTGTGAAAATTAGATAATGGCTGTAGGGATCCCCCCCCCCCCCCCCGATGGAGTACATGTTTTCCATTCACTAACACCACAATGCAAATCTTAACAGCAACTGCCAGGCCACTCCCCTGCTCCCTGAAAGTGAAACAGGGACAAGCTTTTAGTGTTAAGTGGGAGAAGGAATAGAGTCTGATAAAATAGCAAATAGACTGAGCATTGGGTGAGAAGAGGCGAGTTGGTGATGAAAATCTCCAACTATGCATACATAGGTCTGTGGGTCCAACTACACCACAAAAGGGTTTGGAAGGAGCTAGGCACCACAGAGGACTGAAACATGTTTTTTACCACTTAGGTTCTTTTTTTTTCTATTAATCCCTAAAAAGCACATTAAGATCTTACATAGCCTAAGTCTTTGAACAATATTTTAAGCGGTTTTGGAGCTGATTTCTTGACCTCTAACTGGTTCTTAACCGTTAATAACCCTCCTCTACCACCACAGGCCCTTTCTTAAGCTGATTTTTTTTTTTTTTATTTAGGAATATCAGAAATACTAGCCTTCATGTTCTTCTAACAGTCCCCTTACTCATACACTACACCAACTGCCACAGCTTTGACTAGGAGCTTGTCCCCTGCTTCTTGCTTGCATCCTGTTTTAAAAGCCCTGTATTAGTACCTGCCATCTTTAAATATGAACAACTTTAGACCAGTAAAAAGTATATGGCCCACCCGACTCTACATTATTTAAAGTACTGAAAAGTTGATATAATTCAAACATCAGAGTGAAAATAAAAAAAAAACCAAAAAACCTACCACAGCAAACAAATGTCTCTGTAACAAGTGAATTAAAACCACCAGCACCTGCAGGGCCTGCCAGCTTGCAAAAGGGCAGCTCCCACTAAGACCTCGGGAGATTATTTTCTGTGTCAGAACAGCACTTACCAAGCTGAGTAACAGTGAAGCGCTGAATGCTCTGCCTGGCCTTCAAGTACAGTTCCACAGGGGAATCAAACAGGCTACGAACAAAACCAGAATTGGAGGGAATGGAAACAAGGAGGTTTGCAAATGCACAGGCAGCTCTCCCAGAGCTAGAGCAACAAGTACCCCTCACATTTCCAGCCCAACAGCTTTTACCTGGGCTTGTTATTTTGGGTGGCAGTTGAATATAACCCAGTAAACTCCATATCAATGGCTGTGACGTGGAAAGGAAACAAAAAAAAATATGAAATACGAAGCAGGTATTTTGCCAGCATCAGAACAAGAATCTCCAGAACACCTCTCTATGCCATAACCTGTGTCAAACCCACAGCTCAAGAAAAAAGGCAACTGAGATGAGAGTGTGTATAGTTAACACACACCACGACCCCCAGCTCACTGCGCTGCGGCCAGCACGGCAGAGGGCTCGCTCCCCACCGCCGCTGCCCGCTTTAACGCCCAGCGCCCCAGAGCTCGCCCTACGTGTACACACCAGCGCCATTATCTGCGCAAATACGCCTCAGCGCCAGCCACGCCGGAGCCTGGCCCTGCGCCAAGCGGCTCGCAGGCAGCGGGGACCCAGCCGAGAGCCCCCCGGCCGCGGCTCACCCAGGAAGGCGGCGCGGCGGACGCGGCCCCGCAGACGCGGCAGGCGCCGCTCGAAGGCGGCCGCCCCCACCTCCATGGCGGGCTCCGCGCTGCCCCGGCCCTGCGCGCCTGCGCACACCGCCGCCGGGGCGACCCTCGCCCGGATTTAAGGGCGCAGCCTTGGGAAGCGCAGGCTGAGCCGGGCGGGAGGGGACGGGACGGGGCAGCCGCCGGGCACTGAAGGCGGGAGGGTGAGGATGGAAGCGTACGAGGCCGGGGAGCCGCCGCGCGGGGCCCTCACTCCCGCCTCATCTTCGCCAGTAAAGCTCGGGCAGCTACGCCGTCCCCGAGCCATTGAACATTACGAAACGGCACCAGCTGCTAGGTGAATTAAACGCAGTAAAACACCAGGATGATTTTTAAGAACGCTCCGGATTCAGCCGCTGGCGGAGAGGAGCGCGCCGAGCTGGAGCCCGGGCCCCGCTGAGAGGGGCCGCGCCGGGAGCGCCGCCGGCCCCGGGCAGGGGAGGGGAGCTGAGCTGGCCACACGGCGGGACACGCAAAGGGAAAGGGGCTTCTTACCCCCTGCGGCTGGCATTTGTGCTGCTTCCCTCCTAGACGGGTGGGGCTGAAGCAGTTCAGACCTAAGGGGCTGCGAGAAAGCTGCAGGGATGAGTTGGGGGAGTTTGATCTTTTTACCAAATGTAGCACATAACTTTATTACGGTTCTAAACATTGACATGATTACTGTATTTCGCTAAATTAGACTGGCAGTGTACAGGGATCGAGTATCTAAGCATTTCCAGGGTTCAGGTTAGAACAAATGCAAAATCAAGTATGAAAAATAGAACATACTTTAAAATTCCTGAATTCTTAAGTAAATTCTGTTAACCTGTCCAGCTGAACTATGGCAACAGTTTATTCTAGCCTTAAAGGTGTCGATAATTTTAGGATCAAGAATATGACATAGTCCCGTCCATTCAAACATTTTATTGTAAGACGTCACATTCCAACTTTTTCCAGCTCTGAACCTTCACTGTGCTGCTACGTGCACCTAAAGAAGTGATCGTTGTTCCATGGAAGGTTTTCCCAACAGTCTCCATTTTACCGATAGATTCTTTGTGGCTCACGCAGAACGACACCACCCTCCTCCATAGCTTTTTCAAATTCCTGAATCTTGTTTAAAAGATAGAGACACAAATAAATACAAAGAAAAAGCAATTGGCACCAGAATACCAACAGGGACATGTTACATGGAAGGGCAGAGGTTAACAGTCTCACTGAAGCATAATTCCAGGAACCGCAGCTTGTCAAAGCTACCCTTTTGAGCATTGCAAGAAGGGACTGTCAAGCCACGTAAGCAAATTAATGGTGAAGTAAAATTAATGCTTAAAAAGGAACAAAGAGCCAAATAAGTGTAAGGAGATGGGTACTTGCCGAGTCACAGCGACGCTCCCAGGGGATAACAGCTTTGAAGTTCACAAAGTTGATTCCTGCTTCCAAACACCGCTGCGCCATTACGCGGCCAAGGTTTTTGCATGCTGCTACTCCCTTAGGACTATATAGGTGTCTCTTTATGGCCCACTCTCGGGTAGAGGCAGATACCACAATATCCCCATTGGAGCGCTCAACAAAGGCTTCTACATAATGCTGTGTGCGCTCAAGCCGTAATCTGGGTGCAGGGAAGAAATAACATGGGATTGTGATGTCTTTTCCAGATGCAAAGAGAGAAAACACACAAATGCTAAAAGGCATTAAGTGATTCACTTCATGAAATTGAATGTACTAGAACTATTAATGTAATAATGAATTCTTAATATTGCTTTTATTACCTAGGATTTTGCTTATTGGGACATAAAATAGGACTCATTATTAGTTCAGTAGAGCGAAATTCCAAGAGCAACTTTTCACTTGTTACTCAGGTGCACAGTCCTACACCAACTCACGCCAGCACTCCAAACCAAGCACTGTACACCTGCACGGCGTGCTGCAGTGATCTATTACCCAGATCAAGGAAACTGCTCCAGCAGAAATGTAATTTCAAGTTTGCTACGCAGTCTCTTACAGGCTTGTGCTTACATGGCAAATTAACTTGTCAGGATCGGCAAGTGATCAAGCAGGACTTCTTAAGCCGTAACACACAACTAAAGTATTGGGAGCAACTATTTCTTACTGTACTGAGACAATATCAGATTTCCAAGTATGAACACACTGGACATACTTCTCACCTCAAAATAAATTATTTTGAATGCTCAAGTTAAGAAC
Organism: Falco peregrinus; assembly: GCF_023634155.1. Classification (NCBI taxonomy): domain Eukaryota; kingdom Metazoa; phylum Chordata; class Aves; order Falconiformes; family Falconidae; genus Falco; species Falco peregrinus. Next base: position 49,536,247 of record NC_073727.1, on the reverse strand, counting down.
TACTTAATGCAATCAGCATTAAAAAAAAAAAAAACAAACTGCCCAACACAAAACCCACATACACACCCACCCACCCAACAGATGATTACAGTGCCTCAAATAAAACAATGATGCATGGTCAGCACAGGACTAGGAGAATCCCAAGTCAAATGGCAGTTGCTTAAGCCATGTTACTGCTACCTTAACAGGAGATGGAAAGATCTTCACCGCATATGCCAACTTTAACATGATGCTAGCCTACTGTTCTCTGAACACAAAAGATACCTAGAATAAGAACAACTAAGGGGGCAACTGATTCAGCAACCCAAAAAGCATATTTTGTAGTATTTCCACCTGGTGGTTTTTCTGGGGTTTGGTTTTGTTTTGTTTGTTTTCATTTGGAGTCTTAATTTCTGCTGGTGACCTTCTGACTCACCTATGCCAGAATTCACGCTTTGGCCATGTCGTCTTCCAGCCACGCTCCTTCCTAGCCAGGGCCAACTGCTCCAAGTTCCGAGGATTCCTGTTAGTAAAGTCTGGGGCAACAACCTCATTTTCGCTTGTGTCCGCTTCGGTCTCAATTTTGAGACTGGCTGTAGTTGACACAAAAGAAAAACTTTGGGGGAAAGCAGGAAAAAAGATCCCACAGACTTAAAAAAAAATATAAAGTAGTGCACACAGTAGAATGAATACGACATAGAATGATACAGCTTGTAAAACTCAGCAGGGCAAAATCAGCGCTTTTTTTAAACATTAAATAGATGGAATAACAGAACTACAAGGTGAACTCTAAACTAAAAATTAAAAGTACATAAAGTTTTAACACTGGTTCAAAACTCATGCATAAAATATAAATTCAGACCTGACTACAAAGTTTCTAGGATTATGACTTCACAGAATATTAAAAGTTCAGCACACAAAGAACCAATAACAGCACTACCAAACAAGAAGGTAAAAATCCTTGGCCCTGTCAGGCTAATCGTCACTAATTAACCTAACAAACACGAATTTGCAGGTAGGTTTGCAAACTCACTCTGCTATACAACGTCTCGGTCCAGAGAAGCACCGGGAGCCTCTCCCCAAACCGACGGGCAGGGCTCCTCCTCGCCAGACCGCCCGTCCCGGCCGGAGACCCTCCAGCAGCGACCCCGTCCCACGGCAGCCCGAACACCCATTACAAGGGGCAGCCCAGCACAAGCCGGGACTTGCGCACGGCGACGCAGCCCCATCGAGACATCCAGCCTGCGGATCACCCTGGGAACGGCCCTCCGCCGCCAGCACAGGGGACTCGGAGCCCTGTTGCCGGCACAGGCCGGCATGGTGAGCCGCAGAGGGCTGACCTTACCCGCTCCACGTGCCTGGAGCCTGCTGGCCACCAGCAGTAGGCAGGTGCGGCTGCTCAGCGCCATGGGGAGCCGGCGTCCGCCACGGCCTCGAGCGACAGTCGCCTATCTTCCACTCAGGCGCACCCGGGCGCCGCCATTTTGGCGAAGCCGGCACTGTCCCCGGAAGCAGACTCCGGCGACTTCCGGCCTCAGTTGATGATGTCACGCAGAAGCGCCGACCACCGTCGCACTAGGTGCGGCCTGTGGGAACGTGTCCCTGTGTCATGTCTGACGGAATAAAGCAGGAAACGTTTTTCCCTGACTCGGAGATCGTATTTTAATTTTTCCCCTTGAAAAAAGGGCGCGAGGAGATACCGGCCCTGGAACGGGCCTAAGGACGAGGGAGGGTGGCCCAGGACCCGGACTTACGCGGGGCAAGGCGTGGAGGTGCGCTCCCAGCGCCTGCCAAACGCGCAGGGCAGACACCAGAGCGGCTACAAAAAAACCTGCCCACCGTTATTAAAAGTAAACCTGCTGCTGCTTTTGCGCTGCAGATCTACTGCTACCGCATCACGCACAAGCGGCGCCGGAGGCCGTGCGATGTCGCCTACCCCATAGCAGCGGCCGCTGAGCTCCGCTTCAGGGTTACTCTGAGCTTTTACAACCCTTGCCCGCTTTGCGGGGAGCCGGCGCGCCGAGCCCCGCCGAGGTGAGGCCCCAGCGCCGGCCGCGCCCCGGAGAGGAGCGCGCGCAAGCGCGCCTTGCCTTCTAGAACCTGCTGGAAGCGCCCCTGCCCCGCACTCGGCGTGTCGCCATTTTTCGGCCGCGCGCACCAATCGCGGCTTGAGGCTGGGCCGTACCGCGCCCTCGGATTGGGCGGGCAGGGCGTGATCCCGCCCCTCGCACCCGCGGGGCGGTTCCACTCCCCCACCCGCCGGGGGGTACCCAGCATTCCTTGCGGCGCCGTGACCATTCTGCGGCTCCGCGCTGTGCCTCGGTTCTCCTTTTAGCGCCGCGGCCGGGTGGGAAGATGGCGGCGATGGAGGGGCCCCTGGCAGTCTTCGGCGAGCGGACCAGCGGCGACACGATCCGCACGCAAAACGGTAACGGCCGCGCACTGCCGGTAGGGGCTTGATCAGCGGTGGGGGGAGGGGCAGGAAGGAGGTAACATGGCGCGACTGTTACTGCTGCCATGTGCTTACATGCCTCAGGCCTCTCCTGGGCAGGGCCTCGCCCTGCCGTCAGCTTCCCTCAGCTCTGGGCCGTTAGGAGCCGTTGAGAGGGCCGCTGCCGCCGGAGGGAGGGCGGGTGGCACTGCTCCCTCTCCGCAGTCTCCGCGAGGAGACGGGAGGCTCGCGCAGTCCCGCGCCGCTCCCCGCTGTGAAGCGATCCCGCGTCCCTCACAGTTTCTTGGTAGAAGTGTACGCCGGGAGGGGGGCGGCTGCCGACTGCATGCCGGCTCGCCTCCCTCCCGAGCTCGTAAGGCGTGAGCCGGCAAGGCCTGCAGACTGGCCGAGGAACCGCGGTGGGGAAGGGGCGGCTGGGGAAGCTTACAGCTACACAGCACGGGGAAATAAACTGCTGCTGAAAGTGGAGACCGTCCTCAAAATGAGTGTTTTTGACTGTAGTTTTCAAAGACGTTCCACATTTCTCAGGATTTTATCCCGAATCAAAGGGGAAGGCTGCAAATTCCGAGACTGTTCTCAGTTTCGGAGTAGACAAAGGGGAAGCTGAAGTCTTGCTTCCTGATGGTCCTGAGAGTCGTGTATCTGTGATGATACTCTAGGCAGAACACTTAGAATGAGAATTACTTTAATCTACACCTGAGATTCTGCTTGGTAATGGGACCTTTGATACAACTGTTGTTTCTTTCAGAGAGCTGCTCTTTACTTCTCCAAAGCAAAGGAAATGGTTGTATTGTTTGAAATTCAGTGTGAAGGTGTGAGTTGTAAATATTCCCATTATACTACCACTTTTTCAATTTCCAGATTAAGTGGCTATGCTTGTGGGATAAATAAAAACTTGCCATGGTCTGAAGGAAAAGGTTGACTGTATCTTTTCCCTATATGAAATTGGCAGAACATCCTTCGGACAAACCGCTGTGTTAGAGGTTTCATGTTATTTTAGTAGTGACTGAAAGGTCACTTTTGACTTTCTTGACTTAGAGAATAAGCGTTTTGTTTCAGTCGCAGATCTGATCAAGACAAAAAGATGTGTTACAGATTGGTATGTGGTGATACCATTGGTTTTTATCTGCCTGGAACTGAGGAGTAAATGAGTGAAATTTCATGGCATGACTTGGCTGCTGCCACAAGAACCAGTGCTTGTAACTGTTGCTGAGCTGCTGTTATTGCTGTTCTGACCACTGTAGTGTCCTCCATGCCAGCAGAAAATGAATCTTGTTGGTTGGTTTTGCCAGATTAGTTTGCTGAACCAGCTTGGAGGGAGACGTGTGAGGTTTGGCACAGATAGTATTTTTTAGTAGCAGCAAGCCATTACTAGTTTAGCTAGGCTGAAACCTAATCTTGATTAGGTCACTATCTCAAGTTTCTGAAATGCAGATTCTTGGCACGTTTTCTTGTAAACCTAAAAACTTAAATTTTTCTTTCATTTATTCAGTTACTGCAGCATCTGCTATTGCCAATATTGTGAAGAGTTCTCTTGGGCCAGTTGGTCTGGACAAGATGTTGGTGGATGATATTGGGGTAAGTAAGCTTTCTTCAAGAACTGTCAGGAAGACTTACATGATTGTGTAAAAGTGCTTCCACTTAGTGTGTTTCATAGGTCCAGTGTGCCACATTGCTGGTTTTTTCCAGGGTTCTGAGAGGGGGTAGGAGGAGAACTCTGGTAAAATTGAGCATCAGGTAGTGTGTGCTACATCGTTTAAGTTTAGTCTAGTACTGTAGTTCACATGGTACAGTTGTCTCCTCACTACACGTAAGTTCTTGTCACCACTTAGAAGTGTTGGTCAAATCCAGTTATCCCCACAATATCACCACTAAAGTTGGGCCTTGTCATGGTGTTGACTGGTACGTATGGGTCTTCACATTAGGAGAAATACAAAAAAAAAAAATATTACAAATAATCCTGTAACAATTTTAAAGCAGTATTTCATATTTTGGAGTATTTTAAGCAAATTAAGGAACTTTGCCATTGTACAAGCTGCTGTAATAAAATACTGTATTAGAGGGTAGTCATTGCACTCCTACTAATATAGTATGTGCAACATCTTAGATGAGTTTTTGTAACATAAAAACTTTCCAGGTAAAAAGAAAGTGCAGATTTTGCACTGATAACATTTCTGTTGTTAGACTGGGACGCCTGGTTAAAAAGAGATAGTAAACATTTTAGTATAAACAGTTACTTTATGGCCATTTGCAAAGAGTAATTAACTTTCATTTATTTGAATGTTATGAAACCCAAGAGTTAAAACATAATGGAAGTATAATTCATATTAACATTTGATTTCTGAAAATTAGGACGTGACCATTACTAATGATGGTGCAACCATTCTGAAACTACTGGAAGTGGAGCATCCTGCTGCCAAAGTTCTTTGTGAGCTGGCAGACCTGCAAGACAAAGAAGTTGGTGATGGGACAACCTCAGTGGTACGTAGGAAGTTTTGCAGGTGGATGTAGCAGAAGTCAGTTTTTCATTATCACAGTGCGCGTTTTGATTTATCTGTTACAAATCTTGATGCGGTGTCGATCAGTTATACAGAGTGAAAAACAAAAACACTGAAGCTGACTGAATATAGGCAGTTTTTTTAAGTAGGTTACCAAATCCATATTTGTTTTTCTTGAATGATGCTAGTTTCCATAGACAGCTGGTGCTTTGGAGTGGTATTTGCTTACAGCGGTTTCATTATTTTTTCCTTTCTTGAGGGTTGAGGATAGGCTCTGAATTAAGGTTCTTAATTTTTAACTACCGTAAGAAATTAAAGTGTGAGGACTAGTAAGGATGCTGAGTGTTGAAAACTTGCCTGACACTTCTGGCACTGTGGGGCAGGGGCTAGGGGGTAGAATCAGGTAGCTTTTACCTGGTGTCAGAAACTATTTGTAATTCTAGATTGCAGGTACTTGTTTCTACTGAGTAGGCATTGGAGAACCATGATTCTGCTTTCCACTTAATGACAATAGGTAGGGGGGTTGTGTATGGAATACTTGTGTTTAGTGTTTGTATTTCAAACAGGTAATTATTGCTGCAGAACTTCTGAAAAATGCAGATGAGCTAGTGAAACAGAAAATTCATCCTACCTCCATTATTGGTGGATACAGACTTGCTTGCAAGTAAGAAACTAATATAGTTGAAGTACATTTCATTTTCTGAGGTACAATAACTGCATGCTTTTTGTTGATTTCTGTATTTGTGACTACATTAATACAGACTTCTTGGTGCAAATTGGGTATGGTTTTATTTTGGGAGAGTCAGCTTTTTTGGTTGGTTTGCTTTTTTTTATTTATTTAATAATGTTGTATTTCTATAATCACATAAAAATGACACATTCCTGTCTGAGAAGATTAATTGATTTCATCCCTGGTTCTTTGAGGTAACATTTAGAGGGGCTGAAAAATGTAAGATTTTTATGTTTTGTGAGGGTGGAAATCTTTACCAATATTTGTCTTTACAGGGAAGCAGTTCGCTACATCAATGAAAATCTTATTATTAACACAGATGAATTGGGCAGGGAGTGCCTAATTAATGCTGCTAAAACATCCATGTCCTCTAAAATTATAGGAATGTATCCTTTAAGTTGATCAGGCTAGTTAAGTGCGCGTGATTGATTGGAGAGCTTGAGTAGCTAGGCTAGTTATCTTTGCAGAAGTTTTTATGAATGGGATATAGTATTGAGGCTGTTTTTATACAGGTGTGTGAAAAACGTTTCACAGATGTTATTATCTGGCACGGGGAAACATAATGCGTTAGTGAGACTAGATAAGGAATTGTGTGAATGGAAGAATGTTACAGAAATGAAGTACTACCTGGGGACTGAAACTAGAGGAAAGGTTACATTTTAGTCCATAGTCACAGGAAAACCTGCATTTTCAGCTTTTGGAATGCATGCTGACTATAGGATAGGTATTTTTGTTAAGGGACAAAAGGCGAGTAAAATGCAGTTATCATACTAGACTGTCCTAATTTTCATACCAGTGTTCAGCTTTAAGAATTACTCTTCCTTTCAATGAAATGGGGAAGAAAGGTAGCACTTCCATGCCTTCCTAGAGCTCATTTTTGGAAACAGTTTTTGACTCTTAGTTTGGGTACTGTCACTGACTTCTTTTTCATAAGCATAATACTAGTTCTCTTCTTCAGTTTTAACCTTAACAAAAAACATTTTAGAGATGGTGATTTCTTTGCTAATATGGTGGTGGATGCTGCACTGGCAGTTAAATACACAGACCAGAAGGGTCAAGCTCGGTATCCAATCAACTCGGTTAATGTTTTGAAGGCACATGGCCGCAGCCAAAAAGAGAGCATACTTGTGAACGGTTACGCTCTGAACTGCGTGGTGGGCTCACAGGGTAAGAGCATATGCTGTTCCACAAAGTTTTTGTGTGGTCTCAGTCCTTAGTCTTTCTGCATGTATGTTCTTGTTATCCCAAAATCTGGGTTCTTCACCTGGTGTGCAAGAGCAATACACACACACAGTCGAGATACTTATTTACTTCATGTCTACGCAGAGGTGGGTGCTAGGTGGTAAATCCACAAAGCTAACACAGCTCTTTACACATGGTAAAACATTTTATATACTTTGAGCAATTGTTCTTTTCACTGTGCATGTTCTGTGAGGAGGGGGCTTTCTTTGCTCAAGGGTGGATCTTTTTGTGTGCTAAGTAGGATAGTTTATTCATAGTTCAAATAATTTTCGGTTCAATCTCAGTAACCATCTGGTTCTCCTTGAGTTTATCTTGTTATTTCTTAACTTGAGGTATTTATGGTGTCTGTTCCTTCTCCCAAGGCCATGTCTTGTTAACTATTTGCAAGGATTAAGTAACATCCTCTGTTTTACAAATTCTTTCTTGCTTTCCGTTACAGCCATTTACATATTGCTTTTTTAAAGTGAGTAATTGTTCTATCATTAGTTGCAAATCATGTGGGTTTTCAATTCCAGAACAATTAAAACAAGAACATAAAAAACCCTTACTGCTTCCCCAGTGTTTTCTAGGTTAGGATCTGCCAGCCAGCAGTGATCCACAGAGCATGGGCAAGTTACTGTAGTTTCCCTAGCTCATTATCAGCGTGGTAACAGTTTCGGGAGGAATGTAAGCACCTTGTTTGTGCAGAGCCATTGTTGCGCTTGTAGGGAACTGTTACATTTAGTGGAGCTGTGTTGTGATTAGGTAGCCTGTAAGATGCAAGACTGATGGGTCATTCGTATTTTGGGGATGTGGTCTGTAAAAAAGCTCACAGAGGTTACAGGAAAGATTAAAAAAAAAAATCTCTCTTTGAAAGTCTTTTTTTAGCATTTTTCTGTACTAGGGCAGAACCGGAGAAGCAAACTGAATAGAAATCTGAAACATGAATGTAACATTAGTTTAAATCTCTAATGCTAACTCGATGTTCTTTTTATTTTACAAAATCTTTTTTCTTGTTTTCTCTTGCTTTCAGGTATGACCAAGAGAATAGTTAATGCAAAGATTGCATGCCTTGACTTCAGCCTGCAGAAAGCAAAAATGAAGCTTGGTGTTCAGGTTGTTATCTCAGACCCTGAGAAGCTGGACCAGATAAGGCAGAGGTGGGTGGAACCTTGAGTAACTGAGACAGTGGGGTTTCAGAGGCTTGTTTTGGTCTCTTCAGTTGAGGTGGCTCGATGTAATTTTGCCTGAGCGCAAGAGGTAAAGATGTTTTAAATGTTAATATTTCTCAACAATACCAAATATTAATGGTAAAAGTCTTCACTTCTGGAAGCAGAACTAGTATTAAGTCAGTTTTTGAGAAATCAGAGTATGTTTGTGCAGTGGTCCCCTCTTGCAGAGCTCTGCATTAAGATTTCAGGAAATGGGTTGACAGAATGTGATTACAGGGTTTAAAATACATTTTTATGTATTTTTATTTGACTTTATCCTCACAGAGAGTCAGATATTACCAAAGAAAGGATCCAGAAGATTTTGGCCACTGGTGCCAATGTTATTCTTACCACTGGAGGTATTGATGACATGTGCCTAAAATACTTTGTTGATGCTGGTGCCATGGCAGTACGAAGAGTTGTAAAAAAGGACCTCAAGCGGATTGCCAAGGCATCTGGAGGTGTGTATATAGAAAAATCAATACCTGTCTCCTCCTTTCTTCCCCCCTCCCCCTTGTTAGGGTATTAATAACTACTTTTCAAAATACAGTTTCTTAACATGCAAGCCATGCAAAGAGAGGATGACTAGAGCTGAGTCGCTTTTAGGTTTTAACTTTACTGTTGCTTTTACGTGCCTTCTGTCAAAGCAGATGACTACCATTAGAGTTGACTGCTGAAGATTTAGCAGGGGGAAATGCTGTCTTGCACTGGGAAAACTGTCCTCTCCTGGAACAGAATCTGTATTAGAAGTCTTCATTAAACACACATTCATAAGCTTCTGTTTGGACAGCTGTGTTAAGTACTTTGTATAGAAAGCTCAAGACAAACGAAGAACTTGTAAATCATGAAATATATGTTGAGAAAAGTTCTGGTACTATACAGATTTCATCTGTCAATTCTTAAATTTGCAAGAAAGCACTTCCATAATGGTAACGCACAGGAGCTTGTACTAGCTGTGGAAAAGTAAGTGTTGTAAAAGTTGAGCAGAAAGAACAGTATTGATTATAAACAGCAGAATACTGAATTGCTACCTGAGAATTAGAAATGGTGTTGAATTTAAGAAAATTCTGCTTACACTGCTTTTATTTCTGTTTTCAATTTCTGTCTTTCTTTCTGTATGCCTGTTCTGGGAAGTCTGCGAAGGATGTGCTGGACTTTGAAGTTAATTTCACTTTTTTGTTTGTTAAAGCAACCATATGTTCAACCCTTGCAAACCTTGAAGGTGAGGAGAGTTTTGAGGCATTAATGCTGGGACAGGCAGAAGAGGTGATTCAAGAGAGAATCTGTGATGATGAGCTGATTCTAATCAAGAAGTAAGGATCCTTTTATTTAAAATACTCAGTTTTGTGAACGCTTTCTACCAAGTTTGAGAAAAAATCCCTTTTATTTACTTTCATGCTGTCTCAGTGGTATGAGTAGTTATGTGCATGGGAAAGGGTATACAAGTCCACTGCAAATTAAAAGTGAAAGTATTAGTATTTAATCTTTTCTGCTGGGGCTGGAGAGCTGTTCCATCAGCCATAATGTATGATTACTAGATAGACTTAAAATTCTGTTTATAACAGATTTTTCTAAACTGGCTTCCCTTTACAGACAGTAACAGGAAATTGGTACCATCTGAGTTAATGTCATCTGAAAAAGGAGCTACAAAGCTAAATCTGACATTTATATAGGAAGACAGGGTTTACTTGTGTTGGTTTCATTGACTCAGTCATCTGCTTGGTAGTGTGAAATGGACCATGTTGTTAAAAAAGAGTTTTGGTTTTGTGGGGTTTGTTTATTTGTTTTAATGGGTAAGAAGAGCAACCATTACTAACTGTCTATGCACATGGTATTTTCCCTTGAGGTTTTTAGTATGCCACTGCTGTCTAGTACCTGAAGATTTGAGTATGAATTTAACAGGAACGTACCTTGAATATTGTTTTCCACTGCTACAGTATCCCATCTCAGTTTTTAACTTGCTGTAGTCTTGTTTGTGTGTGAATGACGTACTCCGACCATGGCACTTACATCCCTGCTTACACTGTAACGTTGGCAGTTGTTAATTGCTCACTTGATGGCTATGTAGAAGAGAACTTTCTTAATATCTAATTACATTTTCCCCTTATTTGATGGGAAAACATGTTGTTGGTCATTTTTTCAGCTAGCTTTCTCTAAGTCTTAAGACTCAAACTAGAATCTTGCATATTAGAAACAAAAATGTTTTACTAAGTTACAGTGTGTATGTATAAACATTGAAGAAAAAATCTTAGGAAGAAGAGTTTTATTTTCTGTTCAACACAGCTGACATCAGATTCCTTTTATTCCCTAGTACAAAGGCTCGTACTTCAGCATCAATTATCTTACGAGGAGCTAATGACTTTATGTGTGATGAAATGGAACGATCTATACATGATGCTCTTTGTGTTGTTAAAAGAGTATTGGAATCCAAGTCTGTTGTCCCAGGAGGTGGTGCTGTAGAGGCAGCACTTTCCATATATCTCGAAAATTATGCAACCAGCATGGTAAGTCTTACATGAAGAAGTAACAATGCGTATGTGTTAAGACAAGGATAATGTGTATTTTCAAGTATTTATTTTCTTCTACTAGAATTTGGTTCTACAGTTCATGAAAACCTCATCATCATATAGAATGTAAGATACTTCTTTAAAATGGGGGATATGAGTTACTCTTTCTTTGATAATTAGATTCTTTGACATAAAACCAGATTTTGTATGTGAAAACCCCTGCCTGCTATTGACACTCTTGGTCATGGCTGTATTTTTTCCTTTTACTGCAGCAGTTAGTTGAAAAACATTTTCTTCTTTCTAGGGATCACGTGAACAGCTTGCAATAGCAGAATTTGCAAGATCCCTCTTAATAATTCCAAATACATTGGCAGTAAATGCTGCTCAAGATGCGACAGATCTTGTTGCAAAGCTGAGAGCATTCCACAATGAGGCTCAAGTTAACCCGGATCGCAAAAATCTGAAATGGCAAGTATCTGTCTGGAGGAAGAGTATCGAAAGTGGGTTGGTGACTTAGATGGAAAATTGTTCTGCCAGTTTACTGAACAATGATTTGCATGAAAAAAGTAAAAAACACGCTGTTCTCCCTCTGCCCTTCAGTCCTATGTATGTGTCCCTGCCACCTAGTAGTAGTTAAGCTGCATACTCCCAGCTGTACTTCTGCTTTTTCTACCTCTCCATCTGACTGTTGTTTTGCAGGATTGGTCTTGACTTGATCAACGGAAAACCTCGTGATAACAAGCAAGCCGGTGTCTTTGAACCAACCATGGTCAAAACTAAGAGCCTGAAGTTTGCAACAGAAGCTGCAATTACTATTCTTCGGATTGACGATCTCATTAAACTGCACCCTGAAACTAAAGAAGAGAGAGGGTGCTATGAGGATGCAGTTCACTCTGGCGCACTTGAAGAATAACTTAGGTTTTATTTATGTTTGTCTAACTTCTCACTCTTGTAACTAAAATGTTAATAAAAGAAGTGGTTGAATGCTGCTGCTATTTTCTTGTGAACAAACTGATTTTTGAAGGTGAGGGTTGGTCCTTGGCATTGACAATTTTAGCTGTGGCATGTGTTAACAACTAGAGTGCCTGCAGCAGCCACCCATTAACTGGCAAAAAGTAATGGATTAAGATTATTTCATTTTAGAGAAAACAAACGCATGTTCCATGATTAGAGGTTTATTAGTAAACAGTTTCAAAGCTAGTTCACACCAGCTATTACTTCAGTCAGTCACTTTCATCTCTCAATGCACATGGCTATTCCCATTCCTCCTCCTATACAGAGAGCAGCAACACCACGTTTTCCACCTGTTCGTTCCAGTGCATGTAGAAGAGTGACAAGGATGCGACAACCAGAGGCGCCAAGAGGGTGGCCAAGAGCAATAGCCCCACCTTGGATATTAATCTGTAAGAAAAAAGCCAATACAGAAGGCCAAGTTAAGAAACCGTTCAAACAGGTTAGCTTCAGCATGGCTTCACTGGATATGGTCTGTGATTGTGAATAAACTGCTACGACCATCTCCAGGAGAAACCAAGCATGGATGCAACAGCTGCTAATAATTAGTATTTCTGAAATTGAAGATAATTAATATGGGTTTGGGGAGGGGAGAGTAACACCAACACTTTGTGCCATCACTGGAAGAATACAGTGGGAAATGCACTACCAGCAGCAAGTTCAAATTCTGAAGTTAATGATAAGTATGTTCAAACAGGAACCTAGATTTGCATACAAATCCACTGTAATAAAGCTGCAGCCTGTTCAGCTGGGAAACTCTACCTGCGGCACAGCATGTGAAGGGAACGCCTGCTGGGGTTCCCATCCTTTTTCCTTACAGCTAAGTGACGGCAAGGGCGGACTGACTGTTCTCATGTCTTGGGGATACAATCCAGATGCATAGAATGGAACGAGTTTGAATTTCAGGAGCCAAACTAATTGTGGCCTCAAATATATTCATTACCTTTTCTGGATTTACTTTCAGTTCTTTTGCTATTGCAACAGATAGCGAGGCAAAGGCTTCATTAATTTCAAACAGGTCAACTTGTTCCAGAGTCCAGGTAGCTTTGTCAATCTGGAAAAAAAAAAATAATTAAGAGGCTTTATTACTTTTTAAGTCTTCCTCAGCAGCAGAGGAAGCTTCTTGCAAGACTTAAATTGGTTGATTTGAAGCTACCACTTCTAAAAGTTGAGGGAAACATTTTTTCATAGCCAGGGTTGGTGACAAGGCAACACAACGCGCTATAAAATGCTGGCTGCTGTTACTTAACTAATTTCACACGCAGCGGTGGTGCAATTGTGGGAGTTAAGCAGTGTGTGGTATCTTTAATAGAACAAGGATTGTTTTCAAAAGTAGGTTTTAACAGATTAACAGCAAGTTTTTCAGGACATAAGTTCAACTCCATTAGAGATTCTCTGCCTAATACAGATTTTTACACAGGAAATAGTGAAGTAACCATTAGTGTCAAGCATCATTTGTCCAGTCTTTGCTTGAAGATTTTCACAGGCGGCTATGCTGGGAGATGGCTTGGCTCATGTTTTCTACTTGTGAAACTTGTGGTGCAATTGCCTACTCGGGTACAGGCTTAGGCATGTTGTACATTGTTACTTCCATCCATTTTTTTTTTTTTTTAACAGCAACACTTTACCAGCAGGACCATCTGCAGCAATGTTTCACAACCAGCTAGCCAGACTGGTGCATCTCCAAGTATAGTCTAAGATGAGGGCTCTTCCTGCTAGATACGCTAGAGACAGTATGGCAACCACTCCATTTCTGGGAGAAGTCTATAAGGTTTAGTGTTAACATAGTAAAAGGCATGGTCTGGTCATTCTCTCACTAAGAAGTGCTGCTATGAGATTCTGAAGAGATTAATATATGGAGGGTGTGAAGGGTTTGATAACACACATTACAAAGTTTGCATTAAGAAGTGGTATACCCTTTTGCAGAGTACCTATAAAATTATTTTGTGTCTGTTCTACAATTTAAACTAGCAATGTGTATTGTATATACATTTATAGCATTCTCAGTTTAAAAGAACAGTTTGAGATCTGGTAAGAAAAAGCTTCTCCATTACAGTTCTGATTTTCTTGTCAAAAGCCACAGAGCTTTGCTGAGTTCAAATCAGGCTTCTACATTGCCAGGACATTTCAGAGATGAACAAAGTAAGGCCTTTACAGAGTATAAATAAAACTAAAATAAAGCAAATCTGTCCTTACCAGCTGTGTAAGAGCTCTTTTCATACTCAATTTCATAGCTCAGCTTTTAACAATCAGCTGGGGTTGCCATGGGCTACGTCTATACTGGCAAGCAGCATGGTACCGTAGGGGCTGCCCGCTCAGGGCATTTCATTTGAGAACCTTGTCCCGTGGGCTGAACGCAGAGCGCATCAGTGGGTGCAGTAATGGTCTGAGCACATCAGACACGGTTCTGGAGTGCATCTGGTTTAGTTTCATCTGCAAGGAATCCAGCTGGCACGCTCCAACCCTTTCACAGGGCAAACTAAAACACAAAGGGCATCACCACGTTTGCTAACGCAGACGCACTGACTGGCCCTTCTCTCATTGTTGTGCTATTACAAATACAGTCAGGCAGTGATCTGACAAGTAACCTGGCCAGACACAGCATCAGAACCACGTTGTGTCAGGACAAAATCATCCCCAAATTAGGTTACTATACGCATCCACTAAATGCGATCTTTAGCCTCCTAGGTTGTCCAGGTGGCCTTCCACAAACCTGACTAGTTTGTGCTCTGAACTCCATTCATACACCTGTACATTTTTTTTTTTTTCCCCAATGAGTAGGCATTAGCCTGGTAGCACTAAAAATCTTAATCTTGTATACTCTCCACTGTTTCAAGTCTCGTTTTCACTCAGAATATAGAAAAACCAAGACATGGCCAGAAAATGAAAAGTGATTACAAGGAAGGGTTTTCAAACAATAGATACATAGATAGGTAATTACTTACAGCTTGCTTTATTGCTGAAATGGGCCCTACTCCCATTATAGATGGATCTACACCTGTCTGAGCCCAAGACACAATCCGAGCCAAAGGCATAAGACCTCTCCTAGCAGCTTCCGATTTCTTCATCAGAATTACAGCTGCAGCTCCATCATTTATACCTGTGGAGTGACAAACAACTTTGGTTTTTTGTATTTGTTGGGCTTTACAGCTGTTACTGTACCACCTTTTCCTACTTGCGTAAGTTCACAATCTAGACAACACAAAAATCATAAATCTTTTATGACTGCAAGCCAAGTCTGCCTGCCACAAACACTTAAAACGGGTAACATATCTATACTGCTGTACATGTGACACATTTGTGATCCTATTTGGAAAGCAGCAGGTGGAAGACCTGAGGCACATTCTGAAAAAGGAGCACATCAGCTTTATTCGGTAGGCTTTGGAAGAGGCAGCGTAAGGACCAAGGAAGAAGTTTCAAAGCTGCCTGTGGCAGGAGCATTAGTCCCACAGGAGTAACATTTTCCAACATGAATAGTTGACTTTTCCTTTGTCCAAACCTGCAGTATTAGAAACCACCAGACAGCTAGTTTTAAAAAGAGAGGATGTAGTTTCTGATCAACAGCCTATCAAATATTGCTGTTACTGTCCAAACACTTCTATTGCTTCATAGAAAGCAAGCTAACAAAAGACACACAGAAGATCCTCCACCACAGTTCTATTCGAGTTCTACTTATGTTGTCAAACACACTGCCGTGTCCAGCAAAATCCATTCAGCAGTGACCATGTGGCAGCCAAGCCCCTTGCAGAGACCCTGCCAGGCGCCACTGCTGCTTTTCCATTTCGGTTTTAGCCAGACGGACCAACCTGATGCATTAGCTGCTGTTACTGTCCCAGTTCCATCTGTCAGGAAACAGGGCTTTAACTTTGCCATTGTTTCCAAGTTGCTCCCGTGTCGAGGGTGTTCATCTGTTTTAACTTCTATAGGACCTGCAAAACAGAATTATACTCACAGGAGGGTCTAATCGCACACACACTCACCTCAACAGAAAGCCAGCACAAACAACAGGCTCATCAGGAACATATGCCATGCTCCTTCTAACCAACAGGCCATTCTTACGTCAGAGACAGCTTCCAACTTGTGTGCCGTTTAACAAAGCTCTAACCTCCAGCTGCTTCTAGGAGGACGGACAGCTGGGTTTTCCAAGACAAATACTAACAACTAAAACACTGGCTAGTTCTACAAAAGCAGATCTTATTCTCGCTGTTCCTAAGCCAATAGCTTCTCTTCCAAACAGAAGGCTACCCTCCAAATGATACTTGTAGGAATCTTGTCGCAAAGTGTAGTCAAGCGTCATTAAATAGTATTATCTAAACTGGTATCAGGAAAGCCTTTCCTTAGTTTGTAACTGGCCTAATGCCAGAACTTTTCCTACAGGGTCTATTACATGCAAATGTTTAACAACTGATTCTTGATTTCTGTTTGGTTTTGCATCCACCTCGTATGGAGCTGAGGGAACTCCCATGCTCTACTAAGAGACCTTTGGCTCAAGCACCATAACATGCCCGTTTATATCCCTGGCAGACTTGAAGAGAAGCATACCTGATATATATGACTTAGTTAATTACCTAGTAACCCTAGTTACTCTACTACGTATTTTACTAGGTGAGCAATGAACATGACTGTTTTAAGTTTGGTGCAGCAGGAGTCTAACAAAATGAAAAATACCGATTTTGATACCATAGCTGAGCCTATGTTAAGTCAACGGTTTGCGTGGGTAGTCATTACATCTCCAATAAAACACAACAGGCATATTCGCCGAGAGCTACATTTAGATATTCCATATTTGCATCACTTCTCGCTTATTTAAAAAATAACCACCGAAAGTTGAGAAAGAGAGCAACAGGCTACATGCTTACAGAACAGCTTACAGAAAAGGCCGTGTAAGTGGGAAACTATCCACTGATTGTAGGAGACATGGTAGAAAACAGATTTTTTTTCTTTAAAATCAGTTTTCATTATCCACTCACACCTACCTTTTTTAGAAGGTACAAGAACAGGAACAATTTCTTTTGTAAAATAGCCAGCTTTCTGTGCTGCCTCTGCCCTGTTTTGTGACTGTACAGCAAGCTGGTCTTGTTCACCTCTGCTGACTTGCCACTGACTGGCAACATTTTCAGCTGAAATAAGAACAAAATGCAAATTGCCATCAGGAAATGCTAAAACTTTAAGTTGTAAAATTTTAAGCACAAGGGTAGCCATTGTTTACTGTAGCAAGCAGCTAAGCTTGTTGAACAGTTTTCATTCAGATTTCCTCATTTTTGTTTGCTCAAGATTCTGTGCAATGTTTTTTTTAAGAGCGAAAATTTCTGTGCGGAATCTCCTCCCAGATGTTTTGTCAAGTTAAATACAAATGCAAACAAACTTTTCTAGTTTATGTCTTCTCTAGATTATTAAGCTCAGGTCTCTCTACAGCTACTTCAGATGAGGGAACAGTTCTGAAGTTACTCTTGTTTCATAAGCAGGGTCTGAAAGAGCAGTTGGCTGACTGTCCCATCCAGGGTGCAATAACCTGAAGTTGCAGAACCATGTGTATCCACAGTACACTCCCCCACCCCACCCCCCACAAATCCATCCTGCTGAATGCTCCAGTTCAGAACAGGGCTTGCTTCGTTTATTTTTCCTGAATTAAATTAAACTTCTCAGATGCAAAAGAGATACAGCGAAATTAGCTCAGACAGGAAAAAAAGACCAGTAGCTTTACAAGCAAAGCAGAAAATGCCTTCAATGCCTTTCAATATCAGGAATTTCTTCCTTTTTCATGACTACAACCTAAGAACAACTTGAAACACGTTATTTGAAAATTTGCATTTCTGAAACTCGCTGTCAGTGCATTCTTCCCCTTCCCCAGTTAACCATTTCGTTTTCTGAACTGTCATAACTGACCTGTGATACCCATATGATACTGATAAAACGCATCTGTAAGGCCATCAAGGATTATAGTGTCCTGCAAGGAAGCCTCTCCCATTTTCACCCCGGCTCGCATGTGAATGACATGAGGAGCCTGCAAGAAGGTATTTTGAAAGGAGTTAGATGTTTTAGATCTCCAGTGTGTAATACAGCCAGGCAGCTGAAGAGACAGATCCCTCCCTGCCTCGCAGCTGCAGGTAGCTATCTCAAACCCCGGCGGTCTCCCTGGCTGCACGCTCTGTCTCTCCCTCCAGCCTGCCAGCTGGCAGGGTCTGTTTGGCCTGCGCATTTCCACAGCAGCGTATCACCAAGCAGCCAATGTGTTCTCTCCACAGATTGAATCAATTGTCCTTGGGGCCATACGGCCATGGGTCCACCATCCTGCCAGTCTTCTTGTAGGTGGTTCCCGATCGCACTCCACTGCCAGCAAACACCACCACCACTCTCAACATGGGCAGCTAGTGAGCCGCAGCAGCAGAGACCACCCCCTTAGGCATCCAACCACTGGCCCAGCACAATTCCTCAATACAACCTTGGGATGAACACCTTGAAATAAAATTGCTTGGTGAACAATAACATTTCCAGTTATTCCTTCTTTGACATTCTTGCAACACCGAAAAAACCCATCTATTGCCACCTGTCACAAGCAAATCCATCAACACAACAGGGCTAGATGGAAATTAAAATCAGATTTTAAACATGGGGTGTGTTTGCATGGCACCTTTTTAGTAACCACAGTACCAGGTATTTTTTTTAATTAAAAAAAAAAAAAAGCTACTTGAAGTCAATTGTTGCATGTGTAAATTAATTCCCAAGTGCAGAAACCAAAGCTACTCTTTCAATCTGCCTCCAGAGCATTAGCCTTGAAATGCAGGATTTCAACATCACTTGACATGTGTGCTCCCAGTAAGTCAGCGCAATGAGCACCATCGTTTGCTTTACCTTGCTCATACTTTCCATGCCTCCTGCAACCACAATGTTGGAGTCTCCAGTCAGTATGGACTGTGCAGCCAGACATACCGCTTTCAAGCCCGACCCACAGATCATCTGGCAGCTCCAGGCAGGGACAGAATAAGGGATTCCTGCAGCAACACTCGCTTGTCGGACGGGGTTCTGGCCAGCACCTGCAGAAACAGGCAACATTTTACCTTTGTCCTTAAAAAACAGATGTCAGCCTTGTCACTTTTCATAACGGGTACACCAAATCCACCAAAATTTAGAACTTGCTCTGTTTTCAGTTGATAGACAGAGAAGTTCCCAGTGGTAATCAGTAAACACGAGATCAGTTACCTCTCGTTTATATTGTTGATCAATAAAATCCCTGCAAGATCAGGGGCTTGCTACTGACAGTTTTATATCTGCAGCTCTGCTTCTGATGGCAGGTCAGATGAAACACCAACTTCAAATTAGCGCTAGCCTCTTGTACATGTGTAAGATGAGAGCTCATCCTCTGCATACCAGCAGCCCACAACTTTCCCTATCAGTTCCTATGGAAATCAAAAGCACAATTATGCAAGTACAGTCCTGAAAGCTTCCATTCTTTGTTGTAATCCTGATGGAGGGAGTAGGAGTGCTAATATTCAAAGAAAACATTCTTCATCTGCGTCTCCCCGGGCCAAAGTGATGCCAGCTCTTTGTATGCAAAGAAACAGAGAAGGAAA
Source organism: Falco peregrinus (assembly GCF_023634155.1). Taxonomy (NCBI): domain Eukaryota; kingdom Metazoa; phylum Chordata; class Aves; order Falconiformes; family Falconidae; genus Falco; species Falco peregrinus. The sequence continues at coordinate 49,517,067 of NC_073727.1, read as the reverse complement.
CCACATCATCCAGCGAGCTAAAAATACAGAAGAATCTGGATCAGCTTTAAGTAAGATAAAAACGTTTATTTCCTTTATTTTATTCCTCCATCTTCATAAACAAACCTGCCTTATGACTCTGCTGGTGAAATATTTCCCTGGAAAAAGCAGGGGACGGTTCAAAAGAATTCCCTATCGGCCGCATTTTTATTCAATCAAAGTATCTGCCTCCCAGCCAGCGCACACAGACCGCGCCGGCCAGCCCCGCACAGCCTCGGCAGCTCCGTCCCGCAGGATGCTGCCCTCGGGGCGAGACCGACGCCGGGGGGGGGGGGGGGGGGGGGGGCGGGGCGGGGGAAGGATGCTGCAACAAAGGAAAGAAACCAACTTGCGGCCAGACACAGCGGCTGCGGGGCTTCCAAAAAACCCCAAGGCGCCCCCCCCCCCCCCCCCCCCCCCCACGTGCTTTCCCAGCGATGGCTCTGTCGCCCAGGGCGCTCCGGGAAGCGGCCGAGACGCCGCTCAGCTCCTTTGTCGGGAGCCACGCTCCGGGCGGCGCCGGCCCCAGCCGCCGCGGCGAGGAGGGGCCCCCGCCCGGCCCGCCCAGACCGCCCGGCCGCGGGCCCCGCCGCCTACCTGCCGTGAGGACCTGCCCCAGGATCACCTCCGAGACCTCCCCGGGGGCCAGCCCGGCCCGCCGCAGCACCTCCCGGATGGCGGCGGCGCCCAGCTCGTGGGCCGGCAGCGCCGACAGGCCGCCGTTGAAGGAGCCTGGGACAGAGGGAGAGCGCTCAGCACCGGCCGCGGCCCGGGGGGCTCCCGCCGCCCCAGCCCGCCCGGCCGCGGGGACATCCGCCACCCGGGCTCGGCGCGGGCACCCGGCCCTGCTTCTCACCCACGGCGGTCCTGGCGGCGGCGACGAAGACGACGGGGTCCGCGCTCATGGCGGCGGCGGGCGCGGAGCGGAGCGGCGAGGAGCGGCGGCCGGAGCGGAGTCGGCACCGGTCCCGCCCCTCGCCCGGCAAGGCGGGCCGCTGCCCGGGGCTCGCACCGGTGATTCGCGGCCGGGGCCCTCAGGGGAGCGGGGAGGGCGGTGGCATCGGGGCGCCCCCAGCCGGCCGCCCCCGGAGGCGGCGCCAAGGCGGCGCGGGCGGCTCCGGCCGCCGGGTCCCGGCCCCTCGCCCCGGCCCGGGCCCGGTCGGCGCCTTTTGCGGACCCCGGCTGGTACCGGGGTTGCTTGTGTACAACATACAGTGCGGGATCAGCGCCCCGTTATTACACCGTGGCTCCAAGGGCAGCGCGTTTATTTCACGGGATCGAGGCGAGCAGCACGGCAATAACCTAAATCCAACCCTACAAAAACGCTCATCGGCGTTAGATCTGCCCAGCAGTGGTTACCGACACCCAGAGATCACAACCGCCCAGACGTCCTTTTTTTAATCGAATTTACCAGGAGCCTGGCGTTACATTTATATACACACACACAGCGCAGGCGGCGCCACGCCGCCGGCCCGGGCGCCGCTCCCGCCGCCCGGCCCCAGGGCGCGGCCGGTGCCGGGGCAGCCGGGAGGGACGCGGGGCAGCCGGGAGGGACGCGGGGCAGCCGGGAGGGACGCGGGGCAGCCGGGAGGGACGCGGGGCAGCCGCCCCGGCAGGCGGAGGCTGGAAGGCTCCGAGGAGGCAGCGATGGCCGCAGCCCTCAGCAGGGCAGGCTGCAGGAATGCCTCTGCGGGGAAACGTAGCTGGGAAGCCCAGAGATGTGGGGTGGGGAGAGACGGTAGGAAGGCATTTGTAGGAAGAAGGGACGGAGTGAAGGGAGGACCCAAAAGCGTTAAGTCAAAGAACGGAACAGCAGTTAAAAAACCAATGGATATATGGGTGTGAGTCTCTCACAGCCTAGATACTCAGTCCTTACTCCTTCCTGTACCGAGCCCTGCGCTGACTCGTTCGCAGAAGATACTCAGCCTCATGGACATGCCAGCCAAAGTACCAGTACCACATATAAGTCGCAGCTGAAGGCCAAGGACATGGTTAGAAAACAGCCTGTCACTCTTACCTTAGCTAGAGTATCAACAAAGCTGTGAGACACATTATTCTATCCATGCAGTAAAATTTAGTAGGATTGGGACACGGACACACAGAAATTAAGTCCTAGAAAAGCACACAGTATGTGATGACAATCACTGACAAGAATACGTGACAGTGGCTGCAGCAATACACCCATGATTACACTGCATGTTGGCCAATTGTAACTTGGTGGTATTAAATTTGCATGTATAAAATGTATCTGAACCCTCTGTGTGGAAACACGTAGCAACAACAGCATTACAATACCTGAGTTGGATTACTCTGGCTCCCAGAAGCCACTATTCTTGCTTTTACAATGTAAAAAGCTACAGCGTTACTACACAGGGGGAAAAAACCCAACCAACCACCACCAAAATTTCACAAGTAACACTGTTAAACCACTCTGGTCAGCATAACTCCCAACACTCAAAACACATTTCTCCTTTCAGATATTGCAGTCTGACCAAAGAATGCAGCCAAATGAAGGAACTATGTATCAAAAGATTTCCTCAGTTACTTTGGGGCTTCTAAGCTTTTAGCAAGAGATGAATCCCCCCAGGTGTCTTCAGCAAAGGAAATCTCTCAGACAAAAATCCCATGGACAGCCAAATGCTTTAGTGAACCCATCTACCAGCCCCCTAAGGATGCATTAATTGGCAACAGGCATGGGTGACAGCTTTTCTTTAATGATGCTATGCACTCAGGGCAGCTGACAACACTAAAAAACCCCTCAGATTAAATCTGGATGGGAAAAACATGATTGGTGTCTTTTCAAAAGACTCATCAGTAATTAGTAGCTCTACTATATAAGGAAAACTCAGGAATATATGATTGTAAGCAATACAGAGTGATTGATTTAGAAAAATATTGTTCAGTTCCTGAGTAACACTACATAAGTGAATGTAGTCCCTTCACCTTTTAAAAAATCAGTCGAGAATGAGTAATGGGGATGTATGAAAGCAGCACCAAGTCACCTAGTTTAACAACTGTACCATATACCAAGACATGATTTTTAATGTAATATTTGACTGATGACAATTAAGGTCATCAATGCAAATACAAAATCAGTAACATAGGATGAGCACAGATTAAGGTTAATGTTAGCAGGTGTGCAAAGTCCAAAACCAACAATACACCTGAAGTAAGCCTTACAGACAGGATTCCCTTGTATTTAAAACTTTACAAATATAATCATAAATACTGAATAGTTCAGCCCCTTCCTTCGGCACAATTCACCTTTAACCCAGTAACAGACAGAAAGACTGACTGTGAAGCAGCCTTAGGGACTTCGGGCCAGCCCGCCCCCACGAGCTGACCTGCTGCACCTTTGCTCTCAGCCCCAAACAGCAGGATGGTTTTGCAACTCAACACGAGTGACAGACCAAGCTGCAATGTTGGGCTACCCTAAAACACAGAGGTGAATGAGTTTCATCTTGGTATCTTTATCAGACTTGCAGTACCCTATTTAACTCTGCTTGGATGGTGTCCAGGATTGAGATCCAAATGGATAAAAGGGACACGTAAAGGAACAAAATAACATAGCAATTGCACAAAGGCAAATAATTATGAAACACGTATGGTACAGATCAAAGTTAAGTTAGTTAAATGTAGGAAAAAAAAACCTATTAAACTTAACTAGGCAGCTGTGTTCTTAAATTCAGTGTAGTTAATGAGCAGCATAATACTCAACAGCAAACTACTGCCCTGTGCTGGTACATCTTAACATTTCTTGGAAATGTAAGCTCTGGGAAATGAAGTCAGTAAAAATGAGGACGTCACTTCAGGACAGAAAGCTTACTTGCTGTCAGTAAAAGAGTAAGGCTATGTTGCCCAAGGTTTGTTTATTACCTTTCTATGAACATAATGAAATGGACTTCTGCATTATATGAAATACTAAAAGTGCAAGGATTTTGGCATTTTCATTTGGTAATGGTGGCTCAGCTTTATTAGAAATAGGCTAAAATTTAGAGCATTTCAGTATTCACTCATTTACTGTTTTGCTAAAAAAGCTTTTCTAAATTCAGTCTTCACTGAGATAAGTGTTGCTACCAAAATAAGTCTGACACTTGGTCAGTGAGTATTTACAAGAATACTTTTGTTGGGGATGTGAGTTTGACAAATACTAAGCTGCGCCTTTTACAGGCAAAAAAAAAAATACTACAATTACTTCAGATTCATAAAACTTGATACAAAATCATACTATAATTAAAAAAACCAACACAGTTTTACAATTTTCCTGTACTAGGAAATCCTCTAGTATTTAAAATCTTATACACAAATAATGGTTCTAATATCTGCTTTGTTGGGATCCTTAGAGAAAAACATGCACATGGGATTCCTCCCCTTCCCTGCTGACATTGCCATCATTCCATATTGCACAGCCAGAAAAAACCGATGTGCTCCTCGGGTCACTCAGGCAGATATGCTGTTACTCACGTCCTCATTGGTGTTCAGCTGATCTGCACCTGTGAGGGAACACTCACAGCAATGAAATAAACAAATGCCAGTGTGTCCCAATGATCAAAACATAAATTCACAGTAGAAGCATTCCATCTTCATATTTTATGGAACTGGCCCTTTGCTGTGGGATAGGATACTTATAATACATAAATTTAATGTCAAATAATTGACAAAGATTTGGGACTTTGTTACTAGTAGTGATACGAGTATCCCGGGTTTTGTTATTTCTCTTCTGGCTTTTATTCTTTGCCAGCAGCAGGGAACACACCTAACTACTTTTGCAGCAGTGTCCATTAAAACCAGCGCCTTCAAAGACAGGAGTCAAACCTTGCCACAGTAATCGCGCAAGTCACCTCATAATCTTCTGATACTTTTGGGGTCCATAGTTCTCATCTGAAGCCATTTAAGAGGCATTCACCTTTTAGATACAAGACTTCTATGCTTTGTCTGTGTCTGATATTACTTCTCTTCCTCATAGAGAATACAAATTGTTCTTTGGCTGGTCTAAGCAAAAAGCCAGCTTTTTGCTCTTTGAGAAAGCAACAGCAAAGTTATCCTTTTTTTTCCTCTCCTTAAAAAAAATAATAAAAATTCATCAGCTATCAAAATAAGTAAGCTTGACAGCAAACTTAATTTCCTGAAAACCAGAGCCTTTTTCACTTGGGAAAGATCTGAGGAAGCCTTTCCCTTTCTCCATGTACTGTGACATAGTGCCAGGATATACAGGGCACTCAGGCTTGCAAAGTACCTTTAGGACCTTAAGGCCCTTTCTCACATCTAGAAAGACAATTAATTCTTTTTCCAGGTTTTCTTACCAGTGGCCTGACACTCAGTTATCTACGGGTAGGTCCAGCACATAAGGTATATCTCAAAGAACAAACTTGTTTCCCAGTGAGGATGAGACTGATGTTTTCTAAAATTCCTCAACCTCAAACTCCAACCTGACTGATTGAGTCCTTGGCAAACAAGTTCATGATAGGCAAAAAATGTTCTTGGCTGTGTTAAAAGCAATCTGTGTTTTCCTTGAATCTATTTTTGTCAGGGACAGCCCATAATCTAATCAGTGTTTAATAAAAAAATGCTGTCTTCCCCTCAGACAGAAAAATTTTCACATTATTAAAACCACCACGGCCTTTCTAGGGCTTAAAAACCGAAAAGGTACAGTAAAACCACAGCCTTTCTGGGGCTTAAAAAAAGAAAAGGTACAATAAAAACCTGGGTTTATAACCTTTGCAACTATATGCATACCTGTACTTCAAATGCAAGCTTGCAGTATTTACCAAGCATCCTAAAACTGTTTTTAGCTGAAGCTGTAATGGTATCTTGACTGATTATCAGTCAAGGAATGTCTTTAGGAGAAGCTCTGGAGTTTACTCACTGGTGTGGTCAGCCCCTAACAGGAACAACAGTCCTGACCGCTTCTGTTTAGTTGCACGCCCCACCTCACGGGTGTGTGCAGGCACGGCAGCTGCTGCTATCTTGGAGACAACCAGTTGCAAACCCCACTGGCTCTGCAGAGCTCTGTGTTACCATACTGCTGATTTTATATGCTTTTGTGGAGTCTTACTTATCTACTAAATTGTAAAAAAAATCACTGGTAATCAAAAGATAAGTCCTTGTAAGAGCCTTCTGAAGATGTTTAACTATATTGCGCTTTAAAAATGGTAGAAAGGTGTGTGACAATTCCACTAAAGACCCATAAAAAACACCTTATCAGGTATAAAACAAGCATTGAGCTTACAGCTCAGCATTCTGAGGGAGAGTTCACAGATGCCAGGCTGGGTCTTTCCGTTACCGCGGCATTCACCCGGCAGCTACCTGCCAGGCCCTTCCGCCTCCCTCCCGCCACAGCGCAGCGCCCCCCCGCGGTGCCCCAGCGCCCTCACCGCGCTCTGCCTGCCCCCCGCAAGGGCAACCGCTGCGGGAGCCAGCCCGCCCGCAGGCCCCGGTATTTCAAGGTACTTTAAAACGCGAAGAAACCTACGTAACAGTCCTGCAGACTCCCCCGCCTCCAAACAGTGCCTTACCCCACTTACTGCCCGTTCCCCAGCGCCCCGACCCCCGGGGTACCGCGCTACGCGCCTTTCGCGCCAGCACGGGCGCCCCGCCCGCCCCCCAGCCTGGGAGCGGCGCCCGCCGAGACTCCGCAGCGCCCCCCCGCGGCCGCCACGCCACGCCGGGGTGGGGGGGACACGGACACGGGAGGGACACGAAGGCGCGATAGACGGCGAACGGAAAGAGGAGCCAAACAAAACGGGGACAGACAGCACCCCTCCGAGGTTCCAAGCCTCTCAGTGTTCGCGTTGTCCCAGCTGGCGCCCGTCTGAAGAAACCCAGTACCGAGCAGGTAAAAACAATTACAAGCCTTCCAGTTAATGGATAATTAAGTTAATGAATGACATACTGTCCGTCAAGGAACCTAAATCCGGGAGGCAATGTGAAACAGATTTAAAACAAACGGGAGAACTGTTTTTCCCCCAGTGCCACCTTGCTCATTCTATAATCTACTTTCCGGTTAAAGCCAAACGTAGAGGAGAGTCTGCAGCAATTGATGACTTCTTAAACCAACAGGAGACATACCAACACAATATGCTTCATGAAAGTGCGTGATTAATTTCGCCTTACACATACTTATTTCTTGTGTTTAATTACATCAAGCTGTCCTGCCCATGCATTCATAATGTTTCCCACCTCATCTTACCATTATTGATGAACAAATGTATGGATTTTGCTTTTTTTTTTTTGGTGCTCAGACAGACAGTTAAGTGCCCTCTCATCTGAGGACAAATGATGCTGCTGGTGCTTGTGCTAGCAACTCTTATTTGAAAATTTACTCCAGTTATCACACTGTAAACACAACCCAATGCAGGTGTCAACACGTTTATTCCAGTGTCACCAGAAAGTCCCATGTTAGTTCTCACTGAGTTAGGTAATGTGCAAACAGAATAAAAGACTATTTCAGTTAAATATCCTCTTCCCAAAGGTACCAGGTTAGTTAACAAATTGCTGCTCTTACTTTCTCAAACAAAAAAGTAGCCTGATAATACACACGTTAATTTGAATGGACAGAAGGAAAGCAGGCCAGAATATAAAGCTCTTCAGACTGGTTCCACTTATCTCTAGATGTCTCCGGCTGCTTGCCTCTTGCTCAGCTAGCACGTTTCCCACAAACGTAATCTACACTTGTAAAGATACATTTAAAATAACCAAGTGCTGAAAGGGGTAAAAAATGCAAGGCTGTTTTCTACACAGTCATGAACACAAACAACAGGCACTGGTGGAAGGTTTACGGTCCCACACCTTACAGTGCATCTGAGCTAGACCTTCATCTGTACTTTGAAAGAGACACAAGCGAGGCATGGTTTCTGAACATAGCAAAAAATAGCCAAACTCCAAGCAAATACTAGGAGATCTTGTATTTCCATTGCCACCGATATACAGAAAATGTTAGGTAATTTATATACAGAATAGCAATACACAGAATAGAAGCAACTCTGAGTCTATCTCTGCATCTCTTCTATAGGGAAAAAGTTTCAGTTTCTTGTCTGCCTTGGCTTATCTGCATTTTTGCTGTTGTGATGTTTACATTTGCATACTGGGAAATTGAGTCAATTTTCTACATTAGTGTTCATATTGAAGATCAACTCCGGTATTTCAGTGCCTCTTCCATGCTGCCCCATCCTGTGATGGCTTCATCTGTTAATTAGGATCTTCAAGACTTCTAAAAAATACCTGCAGGGTATTTGCGGAGGAAATCAGAGGCAGGAGCAGAGCAGGAAACCCCAAACAATAATTGCAGCAGCATCTTTTTCAGTTTAAAAATGAGATAAGACTTAGAAAGATTTAATGAAAGCCTTCTGTCCTTGTGGTCAGTAATAACATGATCCTTACCCACTTTTGGGTAACTATGTCAATAAGTTGTAGCGTGGCATGGGTTTCAAAATGAAATTTCAAGTTCTCACTGATGAATCTTTGTATTCATATATATATATACGGATGGATATGGGGAGACGTACATCAGAATCTGTTCTGTAGCAACTATATTCTTTCTGCTACCAGTAAGTCATCAAGAGATTTCTGGAGTATCTTCAACACTGATGTAGTGAGTGACAATCAGTTACACCTGTGCAACCCAGCTGACAGGACTGACTTAGCCTACAGAAGTTTTATGACCATGCTGGCACGAGGGGAAAGTATTTACTTGTGCTAATAGCATTGCTTGAGAACTCATGGATAGTGGGACAGAAAAAATTGGTTTTGAAGTTACAGCTCAGTGCTGCAAGGTAAAGGCAAACAGTATGCTTTATGATTCCCAGATGCTGCAAAAGAAGTCTGATTTCTTTGGAAGCAGCCAGAACTTAACTCCCTTTTCATTCACTGTCGATTAACGTCGCTGACTCGCACCGACCCGGCTGAGCTCGCTTCACCCCGCCGGGAAGGTGCCTGCCCCGGCCCGGCGGACGGGCAGAAAGCCCTGCACGTCACACCCAGAACTCGGCGCCCATCTTGCACGTTATTAACCGCTACGCGCCGTTTTCCTTCCCAAAGACGCCATCTTTCCCCTCAGCTTGCCAAAAGGCGCCAAGCCGCTTGCTCCCCCCCCCCCTCCCCGCCGGCCGCCCTCGCGGGGCGCGCAGGCCCGGCCCCGCTCGGCAGCAGCGGCGCCGCCCGCCGGCAGGAGGCCGCGCTGCGCCCGTATCCCTCCGCCCGCCCCGGCATGCCCCGCGTCTCGCTGCCCGCCGCCTGCCTAACTGACAGGCTTTAAATCAGCGTTCGAATAACCCAAGGAAACGGCCGCCCCAGCACGGCGGGAGCGCCCCGGCACCGCCTTCCGGCGGGTCGGGGCCGGTGTCCCCAGAGGCGGCCCCACAAGCGGGCCGGAGCCGGGGCCAGAGCTAAGGCCACCCCGCCCGCTGCCGGGCTCCCCGTTCCGCGCGGCGCTGCGGAGGCTCCCGCCGCCCCGCGCTGGCTGCGCGCGCAGCCCCCCGCCCCGAGCGTGAGGGGCGGGGCGAGGGCGGGGCGGCCGGGCGCTCATTTCCTCCTTGGGCGCCATTTTGTAGCGCAGAGAATCCGCAAATAAAGAGCGGGCGGGAGCAGCGCGCGAGGGAGCCCGGGCGGGGGGACGCGGTGGCGACCCCGGCTCCGGAGCGGCGGTCCCCGTAGAGCTGGTCGCGGGCGCAGAGGTGGCGGCAGGCGCGAGAGGTGGCGGCGTTTCGCCCTCGATGTGACGGGCGCGGCCCAGGCAACTAGCGTGCTGGGAGAGCGAGGCCTCCGCACCGCGGGCGGGAGGTGAGTGGCCGCGCGAGCGCTCCTCCCCGCCACCGAGCCCCCCCGCCCGCCTCCCCCGGCACCGCCGCCCTCTCCTGCGCGGGAGGCGGCGGGGCCCGCGGGAGGGACCGGGCAGCTGGCGGCCCTGGGGCGCCAAACCCCGGTGGCGGCTTTATCCCTCGGCTCAGCGGGGGGAGGAGCGGAAGCACTTAGAGCCATTTTGTGCGAGGCCCCGAGCCCGGCCCGGCTGCTGGGCTGGGATCCTCCTCCTCGCCTTCGGCAGCCGCCACGCCTGGGCACGGCGGCCGCCGCCTCCCCCTGGCGCGGGAGACGCGTTTCTCTCATTCCTCGTTGAAGCCGAGCGAGGGCGGCCCGCCTGGGCGGGCAGTGCCTGGGCTTGAGGAGGGCGGGGGGTGGTGGTGGGGCGGCAGCAGGGTCTGTCAAACGCCTGCGGCGAGCCGGCTGGTCAGCGGCTGCAGCTGCGCCTGGCCCGCCGCCGGCGGGGTCTCCGCGCAGGGGGCGGGGCTGCGGGGGGGCCTCGCCGTGTGCGGGGGGCCCAGAGCGCCGTGACTGAGGCGAGCGTGCGGTCTGCCCGGTCAGGAGTGGTGTTTTGAAGCTTTTTTTTTTCATGTTTTGGGAGCATGGTGTCTGTGACGGGGTTTTCTTCACGGAACTCTTTTTCATATCGTTAAAATAACTAACTGGCAGTTACTTTAAGCGTAACTAGTAAAGCAGCATCCGTGGTGTTATTTAATTACTTTGTATCCTAGGGTTTTTGTAATCCTGAAATCCCACGTTTTCTAAACATTGTAGTAAAAGGTGTACAGGCTACTGGAGTCCCCGAAATTAAAACGCACTTTCCCGTTTTCACCTCTCTTCGTGTTGAAAGTGCCATGAAAGCCTAAAACATGATGCGATTACATAAAAATTCTTCCTGTGCTCATGACTATGTTACTTTAAGTATGGAGTATGGTTTCTGTATTGCTCGTTGCCAGGAGCAGATATGAAGGACTGGCGTTCAGGAGTCATAGTTTTCCCCCAAATCATGAAAGTGCTTAGTTAAGATAGTACAATTAAGCTGTTAATCATATAAATCGCATATAAATGTTAGTTCCAGTCAGTTATACAGGAATGCTGTTTCTGTTGATTTTTTTTTCTGCATAAAATAGTACTTCATGTTGTTGCAAAATACTTCTGATCTGTGTAGTAGGAGAGATCCTCTTTTTTAGAGTAGAGCCAAGTGATGCAAAGCACCTCTTGATGTACAGTACTTGAAAAGTTACTGTATAAAGTGCCAAGAATGAACATTTCAGTTGTAGTGTTATTGTCTGTAGCATACAGATTCATCTCTTGATGAACATAGAGCTAAGGCAAATCATTGTGACAACTGATGTAGTTAGCCTGATGCTCTTAATGTTTCTGAAAAACACTGAGCGCAGTGGTGGAAATACATAGTGGTCATAAATTTCTAAGCATTTGTTGAAATTGTTAGATGTTAAAAAAGCTGTTGCATGGGAGTAGTGAGGTGAATGAACTTAATGCGAACAGAAATGAGTGAGAGTGTTTATCTGTAGAAGTCATCAGCCTGTCTTTTCCAAAGTAACTTGTAGAATATTTTTAGCTAGTGTGTATGTTTTTTTTTTTTAAATGTGTGTTTCTATCACTACAACTGATAATAGGTGGTAGTAAGACAGTAGCTTCTGTAGCACAGTGGCCTGTAACCTCAGTCTTTTGGACTTTCGTGCTGTTGTCTGAAAGCAAGAGATGGCTTTGTAAATGCTGGTGTGCTGGGTGTAGCTGTTAGAGAAGCCAGCTCTGGTGCTGCAGTAGAGAACTGGGTGCTTAAACGTGGTGTGAGGTCTGGAGATAAGAGGATACCCTTAGATGGAGCATCAGCTTTTGGTTTCTTTGTCGTGACTGTGGCAGCAATCAAGTGCTTGTAGTAGTGGTATGCTGCTGCAGGGTTCACAAGGCAAGTCTTTGGGGAAACTCACCTTTTTTGCTATTTGTATGCTTCTGGTACCTTTCTGAGAAGCAAAATAATGACTTGACATCATCTGCACGAGATTAATGCACAGGTTAATAGCTGTTAGCTGTAGTTTTGAGGACATCTCAAAAGCATGTTTCTCTCTGTCAAGGACTTAAAGCTTGCTAAGATCTTCAAGATTACTTTGAAATGATAAAGGAGTTTAGAAGATTATAAAAGTATTTAGGAAAACTATAGCAGGAGAAGTAGGCAACCTAAACACAGTATTCACAAGCATTCCCCCTGTGATCAAGTTATTTTGGGTGACTGAGTTGGGCACTAGCAGTTTGTATTGATAGCCTCTTAACGCTTGAAAATATTTAAGGTATGGTTTTGGTAAAAGTCTCATAATAAGGAGCTGCATCCAGAAGCTCAAGCAAAATACTTGAGTAACTTCTGGTGTGTGAGGGTGAAGGTGGAGGATGTGGGAGGACTTCCTAGGCTGGGGAAGCACTTAAGTGCGTGTTTGTTACTAAGACTAGGAACAGGAGCAGCTATTCATCAGTGAGATGCTTCTACTTAATGTTTTTGGAAACTATTCTGTGGGTTCTAATGTCAGTTTATATTTTATGAAGGGCTTAGAAGTTTTCATCTGTGTACTGCACTTGGTGTGGGGTTTTTTAGTGTGGTTTTTTTTTTAAGGGGTGTTGTTTTGGGGTGTTTTTTATTACAAGGCCTTGCTTGGTAAAGTGCTGTGTATTGTCAGTGGTTAGTGTAGGTTGAAAAGGCCTGTGCTTAATTTGGTGTGTATTTATTTGTCTTATTGACAAATGTCTTAAGATTTGGAAAAGTTAGTTTGTTGGGTGTCATTGTGAAAATAACATATTCTGTTTTCTCAAAAAGACTTAGACTATTTTAGCTACTTAAGATAACTGTTTTTGCAAAGCCAGGTGTTCATAACTGGTTGACACATGGTATACATGCATCACAGCAGCTTTACAAGCTTGTAGAATCTTAGTATTACATGCAACTTTTCTGTTGGAAAGCATAAGGCAAAGGTGCATACCTGTAGAAAACCTTGCATTCATTATTGCTTACATGCTTATAATTTTTGTGAACTTGATATTTTTGAGAAAATACTGTGTATTATCCTTTTGAGGTAGTGAAGCATGTCCTGTAACTCAAGTAAGTGTGAATACTTAACCTAGCACAACGCAGTCCTATTACACTGCACGCACACAAGAGGAACTGAATTTCACAGTGTATTCAAGCCATTTGTTTGACATCTTTTCCTAAAAATATTTACAAGGGTTTTAAAATAACTGCTTAATACTTCCTGTTTAGCAGATACTTAAAAGAAAGTGCTTGGAAGAACATACTATTTTGAACATAACCCAAACATTAGTGGTAATGTTCACAAATGTTTTACTTTTATGCCAAAGATATACTGTAGTAGTATAAATTGCTTTTCTCAGACTCTGATTCTCTACCTCGTAAAATACAATGTTAAATAGATTTAGATACATAAGAACGTCAGTTTGATCTAAACATAAATGGACAAAGTTGTGTGGTTTTGCTTAGTTAAATAGGAAGAATAGATTACTGACAGGCTTTTTAGACATCTAAAAGTTTTGGTTAACTTTCAGGAAAAAATAATCTGCCTTTGTATGTAGATTACAGCAGTAAACTTGTCATATGTTGTTTTGTACTCTGGCTCTGCACTGTGTGGAACCAGTATTTTGGTCCAATATTGCAAATAAAAAAGACTTGAAGTACAAGCTTCTGAATTGTCCAGTATTTCCTGTACACTAGTAGATGCACTAAATAAAACTCCTGTTCTTTTTTTTTTCCTCCCTCTTCAGAGTTCACAATGACGAATGAAGAACCTCTCCCAAAGAAGGTATGTTTAAAACTACTTGTAACTTTACCACCCCCTCCCCCGACCAAGTAGTCATGACAGCTTGGTAAGTTGTGCTTTTCCTTTTGCTCCATAGGTTCGCCTTAGTGAAGCAGATTTTAAGGTTTTACCTAGGGACGAGCTTATCCTAAGGTAAAGTAAAAAAGCTGTTTTTCCATCTCATTGTTTTAGTGAACTTCCAGTGGAAGATGCATGACCTCCCTCTTCCATTGTTTTGAGCGTCCTTGCTCTGAAAAAGTATTTTACTTTTTTGTGATGCATCTTTTCTATAAAGCTCTCATCTTGTCTCAAATATTTTTACATATAGTTTGGGGGGAAACAGGTTTTCCAAAGAGACAAAACTGTGAACAGTGTTTTGTAATACATGAGCAGGAGTGTTTTTTCTTCACTTGTAACTTCAGAAGATACGGTTGCTTACATTCCTTGCTAGGTAGCATGTTATTTTTAAGCATCAGAAAAAAGTAAACTCCTTACTCCTACAATAAGTTATAGGTTTTCTTAGTCTGCACAGTTGTTTTCTCAGTGCATTGAGGTATTAACAGTAAAATGTTATAATGAAGTTTTCATCACCTGAAACTTGCATAAAAAAGAGCCTGGCCATGTTTTTCACTTCTTAGCAAGCTAAGTGTCACCATGGAACAGACAATAGGCAGTCTTGCAATCCTGTTGCGCAGACCACCTGCTTAAAGAAACTGACCTAAGCCGCTTGTCTCTGTATACCTGAAAATCCTGATTTGTAAACAAGAGGCTAACTAAGTATCTGTGGGTCTTGTGTTTATCTGCTGCTAGTGTTTGCATTTTGGTAAACTTTAACTCCTGAATTTTTGTATGCTGTAAGTTATGCGTATTATTAGGGTCTGTCAAGTCAGACACTGCTTTTTAATAGAACCAAGACTAAATTGTGTGGTAACATCAGGATGAAAGTGCAGCACTTAACATATATGATCAGCTGCTCCCTCTTCTGGGCAGACTATCCTGCCAGGTACTCCTGGTGTGACAGTTCTTTCTGGGCAGTCAACATAGTTTGGTTCCATGTTTAAAACTGGTTTCTGGCTTCCTCTGAGTATCTAGTCTTTTGGGTAGTAAAGGAGAATGTATTTAAACAGAGGAAAAAATAAGTTTTTGGTGTTAAGTGGTTTAGGCCTTGTGAAGCTTTTTATAGAAGTTTCCATACTGAAGTTTATGCCTGGGAGGAGTAAACTACTAAGTCTGTAAAGCTATGCCCTTACTTCCAGCTATAAAATTCCTGTCAAAGTACTAAAACATAGATTTTTGTGCCACTTGGAACAAAAAATGGCTTCCAACTGTGATCAGTTGCTACCATAGAAGAGATAAGTTTTTAGCATATATTCAAGTGAAAATGTGATAGAATACACCCAAGGAGGTAAAGTGTGTCAGCAGCTAAATTGTGTTAATGAAGATAAAGGAGGGAATTTGCTAATGACAGCTGTGTTGCTGTTGAATCATCTTTTTAATGTAGACAAAGCAACTTCTGCTCTCAGAGGCCACTTGAATGGATTGAAGGAGAGTAACTGTCCGTTATACCCAGAAGTGGAAAGTTAAATGACGATTTGGCTATGTCCACTTTATTTGTGTGCAGCCTTACAAACACTTTTTTGTTTGAATGGGGTGCATATTTAATGAATTTATAGTAAGTCCACCTTTAATTGTGATTTCATGTAAAACTAGCAATTACTATACTAACAGCTGGTTCATTTGTAGGTTGGAATAAAATATAACACTATTGTATGTGTATCATACTTGAATCAAAAACATCTGTATTACTTCCAGCCATAGAAAAGCATGTGTTCACTGCTGCCAGGTTGTCTTAAGATTTGGAATGCATATTTTTTTTTGGTTCATGCATTGGTGAGGCAAATTCTTCTTAAGATAGGAGCGTGTCATCTGCGTTTGATGTTTTAAGTAATACATAATCATCACTGTACAATTGCATGGATAAAATACATCTGTAGAAAATACTAATTCTTTCTTGTCAGTTCCTGTGCCATGAGTCCCAATTTCACTGTTCTTTTCCATGAAGTACCTAATTTAAGTTTGCTTACTTTTAATTTCTGTTAAGTAAATGTGAGCAGGATCAACAAGAAGCCTTGCAGTCCAGCCTTTTGGGAATTTCTGCTTGTGTCATTACAGGTTGCTGTGGACTCATTTCCTTCATCTTTTCCCTCCTTACTTTAATGCAGTAGCTACTTAGCTTGACTGTGTAGGAGCTTCTGTGAAGAAAGAGCCAGGAACATGATAACAAAGCGTTCTGTGGATCATAGCTAAAAATCTGATCAGTGCTGCCTGATCATTTAGCCTAATGGTTAGTCTGTAAAACTGAAGCACCTCGATTGGCACAAGCAGTTCTGAGGAAATACACTGCTGTTGCTGGACTTCAAACTACATGGACTTACCCTCAGTTGCTTTTGGAATGGCTTAGGTGCAATGCCGTGTGTGCCCTACTCTTAAGTGCTTATTTATTCTTGGAAAAAGTGAACCCCAAAGCTTAGCATAAAAAATGAGTGGTCCAAGAAAAATAGTGGTATGTATAGAGGTATTTTGAAGCCATGGAGTCTTGAAGTCTGCTTAGTATTTTCAGAGAACGAAGGGAATTAACTGACTTACATAATGATCTCGCTTACCTTCCAGTTCTTGTGAGACTGTAAGGAACCCGTTGAATGTAATTGTGATTCAGGACTGTCTTCCTAGTTCTGTGTACAGCTCTGTTCTTTAGTGCCTTTCCAAGTAACACTTTTGTAAAGCTCTTCAGATTTTCAGTGTTTAGCCATCAGATTACTGTCGTGAACTACTAAACAGATCAAGAAGCCAATATTGAGTGGAAACCAAACTTACTAGAGAAAAAAACCTGGCTTTTACCCTTTGTCTTTTTTTTTCACTCAAGTTCACTGATGAGCTGCTGGAGCCTGCTACAGATGTACTGGAAGGGGCAATATGGGACAAGGAGGTCAAGGCAGCTCTCATATTTGCTTAAACCAGTGCATCTCTTAACATTGCATGTGGGAAGAGACGAACTCTTTCTTGGATCTTGGGAAGAAAGGCTTCAGACAATGTCTGGCCAGTGAGTTCCTAGAAATCATTGGTTTATTTAAAGAAGCTTTTGCATGTATGTGCAAATTCTTAAATAGTTTAACTGAAAACTGGGTTTCTACATCAGTGTAAGTGTTGTTTTATGTATGCCTGTTGAAAAAGAGTTTAATGCAGGTATTATGTGTAATTGAAACCCTGTAGAAGGGATATATCATCTTCAAGGCAAAAAAGTTTCCCAGAGGGGAATGCTTTCCTCCTGTAGTTGAAGATGTGCTAGTAACAAATATTTTTAAAAAATAAATTGTCAGAATTAGAATCTGGAGATTGCATCACTACTGGTTTTCTAGAACATGTTTCTTTTATTGAACTTTAGAATGTGTGTAAGGGCAAAAATCTTTTCCCTGAAGAACCTGTAAAGTTAGCTAGCTGGAAAGTATTTGAAGCATATAATTTTTAGGAATGCTATTTATATGGAAACTTTAATAATTTATCAGAGATCTTTAATACGTTCTGGTGTCTTTTGGGAAGTTATGTGTTTTTATGCAGAGCATTACAATATTTCTGGATACAGTTTTCGTTAAAGTTTCTAACTGGATCGGAAATAAAGACCTGCTCTGTGGCATATAGTGACATCTGTGAGTTGACTTTTTCTAACAGTTTCCTCATAGCAGTAGGGCCTAATGAAGGCTTCAGATCATACTTGCTTTTTTTCATTAACTTGCAGCTCTGAATCCTTGGATTGTACTGGGGTTGTGCTTGGTAGCTGGCATTTCTAGGTGATACTACATCCACTGCTAGATTACCTTCAGCTTCTGCTGTCTAGTTTCAACATAGCATGGCTGAGATTTCATCACTGAGCAAAGGCATCATTACAACACTCCCCAAACCTGCTGTCCTTGTCACCTCTTTCAAGCTCTGTGTGAGAACTTAGCATGTGAGATTCATGTAATGGCAGTGCAGGCTTACCTCAGCCTTGCGTGTCAGCATCTGGGAGAGAGTCCATATTACTGAAAAAGCATAGAAGCAGGACTGTTGTGCATGGAGATTCAGACCAAAGTCCTGCATCTAGAAGTACTGCCCTTTAATTGTACAGGTAAATCGAGATTTTCTGTGAGAATTGTTCATTTAGAGAATGGTGTTACAGACTCATGCACCATTCATGTAGTCATTTGAGACCTAGAAATAGAGTTTTACACCTGTGCTGTATGTTCATAGTATCATCTGGTCTTGTCTACCAGTATAGGTATAGTAAATGGAGAAGAAGGAATAAACAGGTAAGAATTAACATTGTCTGGAGTTGAAGTACTAAAAAAAACCCCACCCTGTCAATGGTCTTCGGTGTCTTTGGTTTTTTTTTTAAATGCTTTATTCTGTTGTGGTTCCTTATTTTCTTTTTCTTTTGGCGTAACTTCAGAAGCTACAGCTTGTAACTTCAGCTTTTCAAAGATAGAATTCCCTCTGTTAATGACCTGTGCTACTACTGTAAACAAGGGGAAATGATCATAGTGAAGCAAGCTGGAAAGAGTGTTTAGGAAAATACATTATTAAAGGCACTGAACAAGAAGAGTTAGCAGACCTAAGAACTTCGAAATCGTAAAAGGTGTTTAAAGTCAAGTCAGTTAGTAGATGCGGAAGCGAAAACTATATTATCGGGGCCATCACAAGACTTCTTAAAATACCTAAAACTAGTCCAAGTGTGTGTGTGTATATATATAAAAAAGAAAAATCTTAGGGTTTTTTTCTTTAACTTGGTTTCATGAATGTTCTTGTGAAACTTTATTGTTATATTTGGTAAATATTTTGACATGTTAGTCCTCAGGATTAGTGAGATCACTACAAAAATGTGTACAGGTCAGATGAAGAATCACAACTGCAAGTTTGATTGAAAAGGAGCCAGTCCCCTTTCAGTGAGGGCCTGCCTGTATACTTGATGATTTTCCTGAGCCGAAGTAATGTATAAGAATGGTCTGCTTCATTAATGTGAATGTTTCTAAGCCTTCATTATTTCACTTCTTGTTTTGATGCTTTTAGGTTATTTGACTGTTGTTTTAACCATCATTTTTTTTAATCTAATTGCTTCAACTAAGCTGCTACTGGTTTTTTTCTCTGTTACTAGCTTTCTGGTTTGTCTCAAGTGAGCTGAAAACCAGGTCAATTGCTAGAAGAGAAAATTGCTTCTGAGATCTGTAGTTGTAGCAAAATTGAGACAGTGCATGTGTGTGAAAGTAAAACTTTTTCTACCACATTAACTTAAGTTTTAAAACTGATGGCTTGATTGTTGAAGAGTTCTGACTATGTCAGTGTCACGATCACAAGTTTATTCTGTACCATTTTGTAAACTTGTGTGGTGGGTTGACCTTGGCTGGGTGCTAGATGCCCACCAAGCTGCTCTATCACTCCCTTCCTCAGCAGAATGGGGAGGGGAGAAAATAAGATTGAAAAAAACCTTGTGGGTCAAGGTAAAGGCTGTTTAATAAAGCAAAGGCCTTGCACAGAAACAGAAGGAAAACAAAAGTTTTATTCTCTACTTTCCATCAGCAGGTGATGTCCAGCTACTTCCCAGGAAGTAAGGCTTCAGTGTGTATAGTGGTTGCTCTGAAATACAGACGTCACAGCAACAAATGCCTCCCCCCCCGCCCTTCTAGCTTTTATTGCTGAGCATGGCATCATATGGTATTGGAATGTCTCTTTGATAGCTTTGGGTCAGCTGTCCTGGCTATATCCCTTCCTAAGATCTTGCCCACTTCCAACCTGCTGGTAAAGGGGGGAACACTGGGGAGGCAGCCTTTATGCTATGTCCCCACTGCTCAGCAGTAGTCAGAACAATGGTGTATTGGCAGCACCTTTCTAGCTACAAATACAAAGCACAGCACTACAAGGGCTGCTGTGGCGAAAATTAACTCCATTTCAGCCAGACCCAATATAACTTGCTTGAAGATGGAACAGCAACAGTTTTCACCAGGATTTTGACAAAACATTATGTCCGAACAGTCATGTTTCTGCTAGAGTTGTCAGGCATGTGACTTGAAAAATCCAAGGTATGGTATAGTGTGCTTTGGCTTTTCTCTTCCAGAAATTCAGTTCTTGCTTAAATATTCATAGTTGTCGAGAGGTGACTTAGAGGTATTCTCTGATGTTCTTGATGACAATGGGCTATGGTTTGTTTTTTTTTGGTCCCCCCCCTCCCCCCGTGGTCTGTCACATCGACTTGTGTTTCAGGTCTTTGTTTCACTTGCTCTTTGTATAGCTCCTGTTGTTGTAGGTGAGGATAGGTCATGATTTTGACAGAATGACTGTTTTCAGGCTGCGAGATTTAACTTGGGAGTCAGTCAATTCTGCAGCTGTATTTGAGGGCCAATTCTTTCATGTCATATAATTATTTCATGTAAAAAAATTAGGTTATTTCCAGGTTTGCTATTTAGTAGACTGTTTCAGTTTTGTGGGATTGAAATCTCGTGAATTTACAGAACTTTAGTGGTCAAAGGTGAAACTTTTGTTTCTAACAGTATTCTTTTTTAAGCAGAGAGGTAAGTTTAAGCATAAAATAGCAACACACTGGGCTCTTCTGCAGAGCTTAAGGGAGTTAACTCGCGCTGTTTTCACATTCAGCTGAAGAGATGCAAAATTTTGTTGCTGCTAGAAATCTTGTGCTTAGTTTTGCTTTTCTCAGTGATGTGATCTCACTTGCTGTTACATATCTGATGCTTTTTAGACCTTTTAACGAGCTGATTGAATTCACTAAATGGTCAAAAATTATCTATAGCTAGATTTTATAGTTTTGAGAATAGTGGTGTAGGTTGGAGTTAAAATAGCAGTTATGCTGAGTGGCTTTAAACAGGTGACAGGGAGAATTAAACAAGTGATAGGGAGAAGGGGTAGTTGGAAGGAGGGAAAAGAAACCTTCCCCTTCCGTAGTGGTAAGGTGTTAGATGAATTTGTCTCATGTAGAATTACACCATTGGGAAGACACGTGGTTAGGAGCAAATTACTTCTTCAAAAACAAACACACCACCACCTACACCCCCCCCCCCCCCCAAAAAAAAAAAAAAAAACACCCAAAAAACCAACCAAAACCCAAACAAAAACCAAAAACATCCAGTGAACTTTGTTGATAAGGCATGTGGTGCTAATATTTACTGCAGACTTTGCTACTGATTTGATGGTTTGTATCAAATGCATTGCTGTTTTTGTGTGATGTTTTCTGACTGTGGATGAGCAGCTAAATAACATGCCTTCTAAGAGTTATTAAACTGGTTGGCTTCTGATTGATGAATATAATCAGAGTATAGTCTTGATTTGAATGAGCTGGTGTAACTACTTAACCTGGACTGCCAATTCTAGTGTATTGTAATGCATTCCTGCTTGTCTTGCTCACTTGGTAACAGACTTAATGTTGTCTTTGTATCATGGTTTCTGTTGCAGAATTTTGTTTTAATTGTTCTGCTTTGAGAATGAGATATATCTTGGGTACTTTACACAGATAACTAAGTAATAAGTGTTTGATCCTACTGTTTGTCCAAAATATTACAGTAAGTTTTCAGATGTCAATCTTAAGTGTTTTAACAGATGGCTACCTTTTTATCCTTTTTTGGTGCAAAGTGTATTTATTTCCATGATTAAAAGCCCCTTTTTGAAAACTGGAATTGTCTTTTATGCAGTTGTGTAATTCCCTCTTGACATTTCTTGATTATCGTGTGATAGTATACTGTCAAAGCTAGGAATGAGGTGACCTGATGTAACAAACTGAGCTTCAGAAAATGTTTTTCTCTTTCTCTCTGCAATAGGTGGAAACAGTATGAAGCATATGTGCAAGCTCTGGAGGGCAAGTACACAGACCTTAATTGTAAGTTAACCAAGTTTCAGAATGGTACGAGTTACCTGAATGCTTACATAAAGCAGTGTTCAAATAATGTCTGCTTTCTAAAACCATTAGAAATAAAGAGCTAATAATATGTATATCAGTTAGTTGTCAGAAAAAGTCCCTGATTTTTCTAGTGTAAATTTTCAGCCTTTCCCAGTTTCTTAGCCCCCGATTTTTCCCTTGCAGATCTAACACAGCATCTAAAAAGTGTATTTTTGTACCTGTAGGACCATCTATACCCAGACTGCTAGGGGAAAAGAAGTCTTAAAAAGTCATGCCACAAACAGGTGTATTTTCTGGACTTTTCCATTAGAAAGGAAATGTTATCCTTAACCAAAATATTCCATAAATGTGCCTTCAGTAGTCTCACAGGATTGGAAACCACATAGGAAGCGGAGTAGTTTGTAGAGATGAAGATCTAAAATGAGTCCCCAAGTAATGTTTGATCTGATTAGGCAAATTAATTATTTGATTGTCAGTCTTGGTCTTTAAAACCTGGTCTGTACTCCAGTCTTTCAAAAGAGAATATGAGAAAACCATCCTACTTTTAAATGGAAAAAGCTGAATACATTCTGGAAGTGAAATTGCTAATTCTAAGTCACTCTTAAAAATTGTGTTAGCAGCTAGAGACGGACTATTTCCTGTTTTCCACTTACCTTTTCAATCTAAATTCTTAAAGACTCAGTACCACTGAGTTTGAAGGGGTGTTCTTCTGTTGGTCCAAGTGGATGTCCTCTGTTTTCTCTTGTTATGCACCTTTTCTACAGCCACCCCATAAAGTTTGAGTTTTGGAGAGACTAAAATTAGCAAATGTAAGCATTGGATTTCATTATAATTTCAAATTGTCCTGTCATAGATAAAGAAGCGAGTTGTTTCAACATTCTCAGTTTTTCAATTTTGGAAACTAGTAACAGGCTGTAGTAATCAGTGTTACTGAATTATCTGCAAAGAATTATTTAAAGTAATTGTTCTGAAGCAATTTGTGACGTTCTCAGCTTACATTCACAGCCAGTTGTTCTCAATAATTAATAAAAGAAGTAGAAATCTTAATTATTCCAACTTCCCGTATTTTTGTACATGACAAGTAGAGTGAATGGATACTGTTTGTATCAGACTGCACGTGTTCCTGTGAATAATTTAGAAATGTGATGTGCTGCCTTCTCTCATCTTTCATATATATAAACTTCATTAAATGTTCATAGGTCAGAAAAATTCTAGTTAAGGCTGAACCACTATTTCTGATGTTCTTGAATGTCTTGCTGTTTACTCATGGAGTGTTGAGACCAGTTTGAGGATTGACCACAAATAGTACTGTTCTACAGACTGAGGATCACTTCTAGTCCAGTGTAGGCTTCCCTCTTCCCCCACCTTGGACAGTTCCAACTTCCCAAGTTTCAGACTGCAAGTTGTAATAGCAGTTAAGCAAGCAATTTTAAAGTTACTTCCTATATGGACATGGAAACATTTTCAAAAGTTTAGTAAGCTTCGAGAAAGGATCAGAAAGAAAGATATATTTAAAACCAACTGTTGTCAAGCTTTTCTGATACTTAAAAGGTATTTTGATTTTTCATATTTATGGTTATAGTCATGTTCATTTATGACTCTTGCTGTGTATGAATTTGGGGTTTAGATTCTTTTAGCTGTTTTTAAAAATCTTCATGAGAAGATGCTGTAAAACGTGCTTCTTGTGTGTTACTACTTGTATTAGCTAATGATGTGACGGGATTGAGAGAATCTGAAGAGAAGTTGAAACAGCAACAGCAAGAGTCTGCCCGAAGAGAAAACATTCTGGTGATGAGGCTGGCAACTAAGGAACAGGAGATGCAAGAGTGTACTGTAAGTATTTAGATAAGTGTTTTCAGACTGTTAAAGGAATATTGGCTTTTGAGCCAGTACTCTTGTTCTGTGTTTTTTGTATATGTGTAGCATCACATTTTCTGTGCATAAAGAGGTGGCAGGGCACTTGATTTTTACAAAGTCAGTGAAAGTTTACTACTTACTTGCCTTTTTAGTATTGGTTATTTCAGTTGATTTTCAGCAACAACTGTGCTTGGAAGAACATTGCTTCAGAACCAAGCTAATTCTTGCATGAACCATTGCTCGCTTATAGTATTTATTGACATCATATTTACAAAAAAATGTTACTTCTGTCATTGGATGCAGAAACAAATTGAAAAAGGATAAGACTGAGTTTACTGGGTTTCATTTAGGAGGTTGTAGGCTGGTACTTAGATTGGATTTGGATAACAAGGTATTCGTAAGTTTCTGCACCCATTTAGCTAGGTAGGGAAAGAGCTAGTGACTTTTGGAGGAGGTTCTTTTGAAATTTGGCAAATCTGCTTCTCAGGGTTTCTCATGTTCTTGGTTCTGAATACCTCTTTTGTTGCTGTTTCTCTCCTTCATTCCTGTGGGTTTTCTGTGCTTAGTTTTGCTTTCTCGAAGCTATGTCTTACCACTTTTGGACTTTTGATCTTTCTTGAATTACCCTCTTAGCATAACTTTCACCTACTGCTTTAATGTGGCAGTTCCTGAGAGAAGATTGTAAAAAGCTTCTTATTGCTAGTTTCTGTAATATACTCCTGAGAGTTTATCTTATTAAAAAATACAAGCTCTGTGAAAAACTAATAACTAGTATTGCAGCTTTTCCTCTCACTTTAAGCTTTCCTTTCTTTTTTTCCTATAGGTTTTCAGAGCTGTCAGGTACAGTAGTGTGACACTTAAATCTGCATGCAGTATTTCCACTGCTCTTAAGACTATAAGATTACTTTAGTTCATACTAAACACTAATAGGAAGAGAAGAAAAGAGGGGGTAAAGCTTACTTTGCAGTGGCAAAAAATAAATCACAGGAAAGCTGAGTTTAGAAGGGCTCTGCCACCTTTACTTCCCCCATCAGGTGTACATGTGCGTTGATCAGATCCCCTTGAGCCTGCTCTTTTCTGGGCTGAACAGCCCTAGCGTGCTCAGCCCCTGCTTGTATGTTAGATGCTCCAGTCTCTTAATCATCTCCATGGCCCATAGTTGGCCTCACCCTAGTATATGTTCATGCCTCTCTTGTACTGGGAAGCCCAGAACTGGGCCCAGTACTTCAGAGGTTGCACCAGTGCTGAGTGGAGGTGAAGGATCACCTCCTTTGACCTTTTGGCGCCACTCTTCCTAATGCAGCTTGGGGTGCTAATGAAGATCTGTTCTGGTACCTACCATACCACAACACTTCCCTAGTAGTAAGATTACTATATTGGTCCTGCTGCCTTTGATAGTTTTACTGATAAATCCTGCTATGAGGAACAGCAGTAGTAAGAGGTTATTTTTCCTTTTGAACTTCCGAACATATAGCTGAAACAAATACTAAAAAAAGTTGTTCATCAAAACCAAATTTTTGTACTATTGTCACCTTTCTTCCTATTTCTAAAATGGGGAGTTAGACAAAAACTTCCAAGTATTTAAGCCTATGAATTTTTTGACAAGATCATGGAGGCTGCAGGATTTTTGGCTGCACTTTGTTACAGATGTTCATAGTTGTGATGCATAGGCTTTCCAGAACATCTTTTATTGCTTTTGAACAGCTTTTATTAATTTCAGTGTACCTCAAGGGGGTGGGGGGTGGGTGGGTGACAGGAGGAGACAACCTGCCAACAAGAATCAAAACCTAAATACTGCCACCACAGCCCCCTGCCCCAGGTGGCTTGTATTTTTCCAGGTATTGACACATGAATAACATCAAGGATGTAGTCTCCTCCATAGTGCGTGGATGTAGCAAGATGAATCCTTTAAGAAGGGGGTTAAAAGCTGTAATGGAGATACTAGCACCTTAAGGTGTTTTTAAGTTTAAATGCACATAGTGTCAAGAAGCTCTGAAGAACTAATTGACTTTGTATTATTAGATAGCATTTCTTCTAGTAAAATAACAGTAGCAAAATAAATCATGCTAGGTAAGGTGCAAAGCCAAGCTGTAGGTTGTGAAGTAGTTTCACAAATGAACAAAAACTATTCACTGTATGTTATTTGACGTGTCTAATTTTTAGTCCATACAATAACTATTTTTAGTGTAGTTTTTTATAACCCATATTTACATGTAAAATACACCAGTGACAGCTACTTTATATATAAGCCTTTAATGTTTCCTGTCACATCTTAGAAAGGCTGAGCATCTATGATACCAAGTTTCTTGACAACTGCAGGTGAAAATTTACCTATAACACTTACTGCTCATATTACTCTTACTGTATTTTTGGGACGTGTATGTTTTATACTTACCATCATATTCAGGTCACATTCAAATTTTAAATGGATTAAAAATGAAAGAGACTGTACCATGTTCAAATGGTAGTAGTTGACAAAGTGAGTTTTCTGATTACTAATGTGTAAAATGACTTGCGCATTGAAATATACTAGCTCTATTTTAAAATAAGGCACAATAGACTTCATCTTAGTTGCTGTTTTAATTTGTACCCTTCTTTTTAAAAGATAAACCACAACAAAACTATTTCAGCTTCTAAACCTCACCAGTCATTGTCTTGAAAATATAGGTGTGTGTGTCAGAGTAGCAGTAGCAGAATCTGTATCCTGATCCTATTTCAGTACCAATTTTAAGAAACAAGGTGGTAGTGCATAGCTCCATTTTCTGTCATGCTCTGTGCTGAGTCTAGCGGTAGAGTATGTGGGTTTCCTTTGAGGTAGCAGCTTACTGAGAGTGTGGTTGGTGTTGCAAACTTACTCTGCATAGTTAAGGGTGGCTAACTAAATAGCTAGATGGAAGTTTACGTGTTCAATACCTCAGGTGCCCTGTTGTCAGCAGACAGCCGAGAAGTACCTTCCCCCTAGCGTGAACAACCCCTAAAGGATGTTGCTGCTGTTAGGGAAGTGCAGATAACGTATTGGCTGCTGTTGCTACATAAAGCCTTATTTCTGGCAGAGGGGGTGATGAAGTTGCCGCTATTTTAGCGAAAGGCCCTAACCCCCTTCCAAGCTACTGCACAGCTACTATAGGTCAATAAAAGACAGGCATTTGGAAATAATTGCTATTCAAGTAGGTTTTCTGTGGACCAGATAACAAAAAGTGGAAGCCTCCTGTGGGTGCAGTTGTACTGTAGTACCTATGTAGTTATTGCTCTTAACTTGTGGTTTAGGGTGCAGTGTTTATTCTTCATTATGCAGTTTCTTCCTCCTTCTTCCTTATAAGAAGGATATGTGTTGTACTTATTTAGACTGCTTATATTTTCTGTTTAGCACTTGTGTTCTGTTTTGTTAAATTCATATCAGGGAGTCTGCTTTTTGTGGGTATCTTTGGACAGCTTCAGCTGATAGAATACAACTCTTTCTGAGAATGTGAGAAGCAGAGGGGTTGAAAATGTTATTGTCTGAGGAAAAAAAAAATCCACCCAAACAAAACCCTGCACAGCCTGATATGCTGTATTCAGTGTTTTCCTGCCTTGGGTTAGAGCAGAGAGAAAGCTGATACAATGGTTTTTATTTTGTTTGTGAAAATTCATCCCTATTTGTCCACTGGGGCTTTTGAAAAATACCAACTAGTGTGTGCTTTCGTGTCTGGGAATATGAACAGCCAGTAGGCATTTCGGGTGTTAAGAGCAGGCATGTCCTGGGGTCTGGCAATGGACATGACTTGACTATGCTCTCAGTCAAGACCAACTTGAGGCTAGAGCTGAGTATACAGGCAAACTCTTCTGCTCCCCACCCCTTGCCACCTGGAATATCAATGAGAGGGAGACACTTACCAGGGTGTTATCAGAGGGAGGGAGCAAGGATGGGAGACTTGGACTGGCTAAGCAGGAAGATTAATAGGATAAGGAAGTAAGCTCATACCTTTCAACCCTTCTGCCTGCTTTGTGAGTGGGTCATAGTGGGGGAGGCTGCTAGGTCTGGGTGGATGAAAAGACTGACAGATGAAAACTCTGGAGTTGCAGCTGGAAAAATCACTTGTGGAGGGATGGAGAAAATTTGAGTTGGAAAAACCGGAGGAATAAATGGTCTTAAGTTTGGGGAGGGAAGGATCAAGGTTTGTTCAGCGTAAGTAAATTCTTTCTACACTACTGTTTTAGGAATGACAGTTGAGGTGTCAGTGAATGGAGCCTATGCAAGTGCTCTCTGCTTGGTCTAAGAGTGTGAGCTAGAGATAACCCAAATGAAACTTAAATAATTGACATCGGACGGAATCAGCTGAGTCCTCTTCAGTGTTTTAGTGCATTTCTGGCATGAGTAAGGAGCAGGTGGCAGCAATTCTTTGTGCTACTGAAGCAAGGAATCTTACAGTTCTTAGGCTGGCAGTAGGAGGAGGAGGGAGCTGGGTCTAGGTAAGACAAGGAACATGGTCTTTTTTTCCCCTCAGTGATGCCTGTCTAAAAATAGGTTGGGAACCATGTAGCTGTAGCATATTATTATTTCTGGAATATGTTGCCAGCTGGAGTGTCTGTATGTTTGCAGACATCTGTTAAACTAGCTGTTTTGCCCTCTACTAGCACTAGCCCTCACAAAGAATCGACAGCTTGTTGAAATACTTCCAGTAGTGCAAGTGTCAGAAAATTGAGTGGATGGAAAAGGTATATCAATAACAATAAATTAAATAGATCCTTACTCAGTGAGAGCAACATTTTGTGCATTCAGTGAGGCAAAGGACCTGGGAGGGTAAAGTGCCATCCAAGAAACACTAAGATAATCTTAATTTGAACTTTCTGTTTCCAAGTAAAGTTTATTGGTGGGTTCTTGAGTTATTTCTTGAAAATATTTTTATGCAGTCCTTCATTCCCTTTAGATTTCTTTTGGACACAAGTTGATCTATTTAAAACTTACTGTGATGGTTATTTCCGTTAAGTAGCTAAATATTTTTATTTTGACAGTATCAAGTTAATGTGAAGTCAGTGGCAATATATCAGTTATTTCAGTACCTTTGAAATCACTTACTTGAAATAAAAATCCAAGAGTGGTTGCTATTTAACAATACATAAATCAAAACATGTTGTCCTCAGTCAAGAAGTGACTGAAGTCACTACTGCACATTAAGGTAAATAGATTGTTTGTACTTAAACTTTCTCTTCACCATTGCTGTGTAAGGATCCCATAACACAATAACTGTATATAAAGCAAATTTTTTTTAAACTGACAGTGCTTTTGACTGTGCTGCTTGTCCCAAGTGTGGAGGGAGATTCTCTTTCCCTCCATTTTACTGGTGATGCCTTGTAGTATTCATTAGTAAAACTGTTGCTATCAAGTCTGGTTGTAACATTCTGTGTGCAGCAGGAGGCAAACCCACTGACTTTCAATTAATATTTCTTTTTTTCATCTCATGTAATTTTGTTCACCTCTTGCTGATGAAGAAATGTGTATGATACAGGGAGCGTAACAATGGGCTGATGTGCTTCTAGTGATTAGCTGGATTCTAAACATGTACTGTTTAGTGCATTTTAAGATTGTCGTGAAGAGTTAAAAATACATGAAACTTTAAAGAAGTTAATCCTATTTAAATATGTACAAGTTTTGACTAATGAATGCTGTATGTAAAAGAAATCTTCTCAGTTACTCCTGAAAGTTTAACTGAATTGTAAATCCTCTGGGTAGTAAATTACAAAATTGTAAATCTTTTGAGTTTTAATTACTTCAAAAGAATCAAATCGAACCAAAATCTTTTGGATGTTACTATTTCTAAATTATTTTGTTTAAAAAATAAGTATGCCAACTTTGCTCATAAATAACTGTTGTGTTTGCAAAAAAACCTTAGAAGTCTGTAATAAACCTTTCTAGTAGCTGCTTAAAAATATTATTGGTCAATATTAGCTGTAATGTTCATAATAACTTTCACTGAAGTTATGTGGGAATTGGCTGTTTTAAGGAGATAACTTTGTATATACTTTTTTTTTCCAAAAGAGTGCAGGCAGGTAAAAAAGAAAGGAAGCATTCTAATGTTCCAGTCACTGCTTTAGCAAATGTAAACTCGCATATAGAGAATTATTTGAAGCAGAAAGAAGGGAGGAAAAAACTGGCTTTGAAAGCTTAAGCTTGGTGGGTGGCGGGGTCGGAGATGAGGTGAACATGCACATTCATGGGGTTCAGATGGGCAAAAGCGATTTAATTTTTTTATCCTGCCTCTTTCAAGTTACACTGAAATAAGGCAAACTTCCTTGATGTTATCTTTGGAATAACTTTCATCTAAATGACTTTAAAATTTAATTTTATGTTGTAGGAATAACAGTCTTTTTTTTTTTTTTTACTTTATGCAGAATCAGATTCAGTACCTCAAGCAAGTCCAGCAGCCTAGTGTTGCCCAACTGCGATCGACAATGGTGGACCCAGCCATCAACTTGTTTTTCCTAAAAATGAAAGGTGAACTGGAACAGACTAAAGACAAACTGGAACAAGCCCAAAATGAACTGAGTGCCTGGAAATTTACGCCTGATAGGTAAACAAAACAAATACTCCCCAGTCAAGACTTCCCTGACAGTCCCACTACGAGAATGCTATGGTGGGACAGCCAAGTACTCGTTTCCACACCAAGACTCAGACGTTTTGAGGCAAAAGCCACATTCTTATACTGTCCAGCTTGTAATGCTTAATGTAAAACTTATCAGATGAACCTTGTGTTTCAGCTTTTTTTCTCCCCCTTTGCTTCAGAGGCCTGACAGCGTCGGACTATTCTGAAGAAATGGCCATCTTCGAAAAAAAATCTTTTCTAGAACATGTAGACACTTGCAAAATTGTTCTATTTGAAGAAAATAGAGGGAGAAACAGAAGTCTTAAGTCTGTGGCACACTGTGTCTACAGACAGTTTGGAGGAGAGAGAACCTAGAGATTATAAATCATGAATTGAACATGTAAAATTCCCGTAAAATGTAGAAGTGGAATATGCTTCGCTCTTAACCTTGAGCCTAGTGACTTAGAGACTGTAAGTCAGTTTTGCCAATAAGACTGTGGACTTCCTGCTTGTTCACTGAACTCCTGGGTCAAAACTCGATGAGGTGAATTTTGCGTTAAAGAGTTTACTTGCTAACCAGTTTTGAATAGCCGTGAGAGTGCTATTTGATATCACAACAGTGGTAGTGTACACATTTGACTGTTTAGCCTGTGGGCTCTATAGCACTTGACGGAGCCTTAAGTCAATGTTGCTAAATAATGAACTGTTTTCTGGATGGTTGGTAATAACTGTGGATGCCTCAAAATTAGGGCTGTACGAAAATGTACGTTCTACCTAATTGCAGGTTTAAAACTGTTGGAAGCAATATATATTTGATCACAACTAGCATGTATAAGAAAAACTGGTTGTGATAGTATTTCACTGCATGTTTTCATGCAGAAATGAGAATTTTTTTATCTTTTATACTAAGAACTGATCTCAAATGCTTAATACAGAAGGCACACAATGGCAACTGTTTTGAGTGTTGGTGGGGTGTTTTTATTCCTTTTGTACAGCTGGGTTTTTTTTTGTATTGCACTTCTATATAAAATGTGCCTTGAAATAGTTGTAATATATAGTTCAAGGAACACTACTGGTTATACTGTTGTATTGTGAAACTCCTGGGATGAACGAGAATTCAACAGGTTGTTATTTCTGCATTGTCTCGTTCTCTGAAAACAAAGTCAGTATTTTAACAAACCAAAAAAACCTTAAATGCATGCATTTTCCTTGGTGGAATCAGTGAAAGGAGCCTTTGCTACTCTATTGATGCCTCTGTTTTGTTGTCCCAAGTTACTTGTAAAAGTAGCAATTCGGGACAGTTGGGAGTGCATGTCTGAGGTGTGTAAAGTGAAATGCAGATTTGGTATAGTGTTTGTGTGTTTGTTTTTTTTCCTTAGTGAATTGAGTTCTATTTAGTAATTTGAGGTTTTGATTTTCAAAACAGTTGGGCAACATTTTATGGCTCAGTCTGATCCTAGAAAATTCAGTTTTAAATTAAAAAAAAAAGACATCCAGCTATCACAGAAGGTGATGTATTCTAACTGTTTTGATGACTTCTATTAAGATGGCATTACTTCCAAGTTAAATAAGTATCTTAACTGTTTGTGCTTCAGATGATTAATATGGGATTGAAGAGTAGTGTACTTATGCAGGTTTGTTTTTTTTAATGAGTAATGACTTAACAGCAAAAGAAAAACCTACAGGAAAAACTTTACCTATTTAAATGTGATACATCTGGAATGCTTGATTTTGCTATAGCAGTATCTTAAGATTTTAATGATCTAGCATCACAACAGAGGTAAGACTTGCATTAATAAATTGTTAACGTGTTACCAAGTTATTTGTAAAGCTCACTATAATATGCGGATAGAGGCATACCATGCAGATTGCT
The DNA here is from genome assembly GCF_023634155.1 of Falco peregrinus. NCBI lineage: Eukaryota > Metazoa > Chordata > Aves > Falconiformes > Falconidae > Falco > Falco peregrinus. The sequence continues at coordinate 49,485,207 of NC_073727.1, read as the reverse complement.
TGTTTAACTTGGAGTTCAGAAAGTGATTTAATACATTTAGATACAGATTGGTCCTCAGGCTCTAAATGGGTGTATACAACTGAGGAGAGACAAGTAACTCACCACTTTCTTTCAAGAAAAAGTATCGAAAGAAACTTTTGTTATTTCTGTAGCTGTGGGATTTCTGTATTTCATATGCACATTCACACCACTAACTTAAAACTATAATTCATACATGCAGTAGCTGAAATACAGAAAATTAGAGTTAACTTCCTGGTAAATAATTGAGGCTGTCTTCATTAACTGGGATAAGATTTTATTGACTTCCCTTTCTGGAAAGGTAAAGAAATGATGATTCATGTATTTATAGGATTTTTCCTTCTCTTTGCATTCCCCCCTTAATTGTATTAATTGTCCATCCTTGTATGCAACTACTTTCATTTCACAGCATCTGACCTAGTTTTTGAAAGAGATGATGCTCCTATTCAGGTCCCTAACTAGTGTTCTTAAGGTAGCATGTTAACTGCAACCCTAAGTGATCTTAGCTCTGGGCCTTAACCATAGGTAAGGGTGTACAGCACAATCATTGCTGACGCCTGGAGGGAGAAATAAAAGGGCATGTAATCAAAAGAATGGCTATGCAAAGCCATTTCAACAGTCATTAAACATGGAGTATACACTTGCATTAGAAACTATTAGAAATGTCACTTGCAGTAAGCCTAGTACACCATTAGTCCACTGAAACTTAACCACTTATATTCTTACAGGTTTTGTTGCATGGTATGTTCAAGCAAATTTGAAAAAATGATGCCAAACTTAGTTTTACAGCTAATAGGAGTTATTTTAGTAGTACTGAGTTTTATATTCTTGCATGTCTTGTCTTTTTTTTGTAAATTGCAAGGGGAGGTTACTTGGTGCCATACTAGTTAAGAACATCTGGAAAAAAATTTGATGGGAAGAAACAGCATTATAGGTAACTATGCAAATTTCTATACAGGTAATAAGTATTTTACATTTTGGCAGGAATTGACATGAAGAAATTAATGGGATTCTAAAATTGTCCCAATTCCAAGGTAACTGGTACTGGCTAACTCTACAGTTGACGTTGTTTTGTGAAGAGAAAAGCATTAAATGACTTAAGCACTTCTTGTGAACTTCTTCAACTTGTAGTGGTGATGAATACAGTAACAGGAATTTGCAAACGGCTAAAAATCATTGCATGTCTGCCTAATAACTTTTGGGATGTGTCACATTGGTTATCTCCAAAGTGGTCCTGCTTTACACAGAATGAACATCTCTAAGGAAACTTGCATCTTAAAGTGTGCGACTTGGACTGTATTAGGTCAGCACAATTTAAACTTCAAGGACTTGGCATTGGACATCACATCAAGAAAGAAAACGGGTTGCTGCCTTTAGCAGAGTTTCAGGCTCCCAGGACTTTACACAGCCAGATTCCTTCTGGAGCAGCCCATCTGAAAGAGTTGGGAAAGTCAGTCGGAAAATGTTTAATGGGGCAGAATTGGCAGAACATAAAAGTTGTCTAAGGCCTGAATGCTTAAAAGGTAGTTGATAAGAAAATTACTATTTTAAATTCTTTTGGTTGGGTATTTTGGTTGCAGGAGAGAACTGTGGCTGTGAAATGAAGCAGAAATTTCCTGTTCTACTTTTTTAATCCTCAAAATTTCTTTCAGTCTTTGTCACTTGTTTAAAAGCAAACAAAAAATTAAATGACCTTCTTGGTCTTGAAGTAATGCAAGTCCTGCCATTGAATTAACAATAAACCTGTTCAAGTTGGGGTTGGGTTTTTTGGTTTTGTTGAGTTGGGTTTTTTTTGGCATAGTTTGCACTTATGTAGAAAAGAGGACAGCTTCATTATGTTGCTGAGCCTATTAAAAGGAGAACTTTGTTATTGCTATCCTGACTTTGGCAGACCAAGGTCTTAAAGGACTTTAATTTTTCTCTTTTATGGAGTCAGCTGTATTGCCTATATATTAATTTGCATACTACTTCCTATAATGCTTTATTTACAATGCAACATTTATCATGAAGATTAAAGATGTGTGATACTACTCATTTAGTAAAGAAAATCTTGTCAGTTCAAAATAGTTTTTCATGCCAGTTTCCCATTTCTTTCAGAAACTGGGCATCGTAATGATCATTACTCATGATTTGAAATTCTAAAGGAAGTGTATTAATAGACTCCTTCTTTAAGTTCCTGCCAATTTTTAACTACTTTTTACTTTCTCCTCACCATGCAAGATGTGCTTAGGAAAGCTGACCATAGGAATTGTGAAACAGACTGTACGTTACTGTCAATACATAAATTGGGTTGAAAAATAGACATCTGATTTTTTTTTTAAATAATAGTACCTGGACAGCATTCAAAAGAATGTCTAAGCCTCTTAAAAATGGATGTCACTATGAAAATGAACATGGGATTTAATACTTACCCCAAGCAACTTCCTTCTTCAAAAAAACAAAAAATTATTAATTTTACTAGTACAATAAATGAAGAAAGTTTTTATTTATAATTTAGTTTACACATGTAACTTTTATGCAGTACCTGATGTTTTGAATTACAGGGCACATCTTTAATCAGATACTTAACTCCACTGAGAATTAGCACATGCAAGATTGTGCATACTGATAATCCAGATGTTGGTACTGAAAAAGAACAATATGCTTATTCGTGTTTGCAGTAATAAAACTTGCCTCCTTCCACTTTATGGGACAGCGACAGAAGATCAACTGACATTGGAACAGCACGTGGTAACTATAGGGAGACTTTCTGCTATGACAATTATGTTGAGGCATAATGTTTCGTGAATTGTGACATGCAGAAATTGCATCTCCTTTTTGTCTGTAATTGTGATTGAGGAAGATTACTGAAGGTTTTGTATCCATTTTGTGATAGATGGCTCTTTCCTTTGCAGCCAAACAGGCAAAAAGTTAATGGCGAAGTGTCGAATGCTTATCCAGGAGAATCAAGAGCTTGGAAGGCAGCTGTCCCAAGGACGTATTGCACAGCTTGAGGCAGAATTGGCTTTACAGAAGAAATATAGTGAGGAACTTAAAAGCAGTCAGGATGGTAAGGGATTTTTTTAAGAAAATGGAAGTTGCCTTGCACTTCTGCTAGTTTAATTTCCTGATAATACACATACTGTAAAACCATCTTTGCCAGAATGAAAGAAAAGGCAATACAGAGTGAAATATGACAATTGTAAGCCATCACTGGTAGTCTTAACTTAAAACAGACAAACCCACCCTTATCTTTGGGGGACTGGTGGGATTTGCAGTTCCAGTAATGCAGTGTTTGAATGTGAAATTGCCAGACTTTGTATGGTAGGCCATGCTATTTAATAGAGAATGTTTAGTTTGCACATGTTATTGGAGAATTGGTAACACGAAAGCTGTTAACGTTGCATGAAGCTAAGCACGCACTGAGAGCAGAATGCTTCTTATTAACTGACTCCTTTTGGAATTATTTTTAAAAATACCAACTTTTTAACAGTGCTTCAGAAAAATAGATATTTTTTTTTCCCCCCTTCGGTAATTCGAATAAACTAAAACGTCATCATTGTATTTACAATCCAAATTTTACAGCATTGTAAACCTAAATTGAGATTACCTATAAACTCTGACCTCTTGCATAATTTAAGTGGAGGGGAAAATGCAAATTTAAAAAATCTTCAGTTGAGAGACCTACATAGTCAGTAGGTATTTATACTCTAATGTTAAGAGTAGGTTATCTCATAATTACAGTAAGTTTTGGGACATGAGCTATTTAGACACTACATAAACCTGGATGTGTTTTTGTTTTACATGTGAAGTCTGTAAGATAGCATAGATTTCATTTGGCATTATCTAAGTCTTGACATACCCTGTATTTTGAAGAATAGATCCCCCCCAGTCATATTTTTGAGAACACAGCAGTATGAAATAGCTGGAATCTTTAATATTAGATTTTCTGCAATGACATGTTGAAATAGTTACCCTTTTGCTTCTTAACTACTGTTTAAGATAATGCACTTAATTATGAACTTGATAAATTTAGACTGAAGCGAGCGTGGACATTCTTTAAAGATGTCTGCTATTGAGTGCAGTATAGTGAAGAAAGCTCCAGAACTGAGATGTGTTCTTTAACTCCTATTGCTGCTTCCCTGTATGAACAAAGATGATGATAATACTGCAGTAGCAGTTTTCCGATGTTTTTTTTACACAGCAGCAGACACAGTTCAATTTTACAAATTTTTACAGTAATAAGCAGTTTGCATTTTGTTAGGTCCACCATATCAATGGTGTGCAGTTAAATTGAAAACTAAGGGAGTCTGTTTCTTTCACAGTTCCTGGTTCAGATTTGGTTTGCTCCAAAATGCAGTCTAAATTGTAACATTGTTTTTCTTGGTACATAAGTATTAAAATACCCTGTGGAATTAGTTAACAGGGTTTTTTTATAAAAAGTCTTTCAGTGTCCTGTTGTTATGCAGGATTAAGAACAGTATCTTACTTGAGATAGGACTAAATTTTTTTTTTGTCGCTGTACAGTCTTTTATAATTATTCAGATCTGTTATATACAGATGTGGTTCTTGGTCACTCTTACAGTATTTCAGCAAAGGTTTTATACTTGAGTAAAAGTAGATACATGAGGATGTACTTGCAAAATACTAGTTGCTGGAGTTGAGCTGTTTTCCAGATATCCTCCGTTGTTGCCCAGAAATTAATTTCTTCTCATGTATTTTTGAGTAGCAGTATGAAAAGTGTATAGATGACAGTTAAGCATTTCCTCTTTCAGAGGCAGAGTATCAAAACCATTGCATACCTGATGGCTGAAAAACTCTTTCAAAATTCAGCTTTAAATGTTGTTACAGGATTTTAACTTTTTTGTCTGAGATTGAAGCTATATATGGGCTATTAAGTATTTGCAACAAATGTGTTTTCTTTATATAGAATTGAATGACTTCATCATCCAGCTTGATGAGGAGGTAGAGGGTATGCAGAGTACCATTCTAGTTCTTCAGCAGCAGTTGAAGGAGACTCGCCAGCAGTTGGCGCAGTACCAGCAGCAGCAGTCCCAGGCCTCCAACCCGGGTACCAGCAGGACTCCATCTTCAGAGCCTACAGACCAGGGAGAGGCTGTGGGTAAAGACTGCAGCCGCCTGGCAAACGGACCAAGCAATGGTAGTTCCTCCCATCAGCGGACGTCTGGGCCTGGATTTTATAGGGAGGGTAGCGGCACGGAAGATGACTTCCCGGCTTCTCCAGGGAATGGTAATAAGCTGTCCAACCACTCTGAAGATAGAACTGGTAGAGGAAGTGGTAGCTACATAAATCAACTCAGTACTGGGTATGAAAGTGTAGACTCTCCCACTGGCAGTGAAAACTCTCTCACTCACCACTCAAATGACACAGACTCCAATCATGATCCTCAAGAGGAGAAAACAGTGAGCATGAAAGGTAACAGAACTGTGGGTTCTCGTCATGTCCAGAATGGTTTGGACTCCAGTGTAAATGTGCAGGGTTCAGTTTTGTAACATTTTTCTGCAACATTTTTATACAGTGTCATTTAAATTGGGAGAGGATACTGTCCAGAAGCTGTTTAAATTAGTGCATACTTGTCACGATTTTGCCTTTTTGTGGGTTTCTTTTTGCTTCAATACCTCTGCCACTTTGGAAATTTTAACAGTTAATTACGTTGAATGTTGCTAAAAGGACGTTTGTGTAGCTCAAGTTATTTTTATATGAGTTAATGTGAAGTTGAAATGGAAATTATTTCCATAAAGTATAACATAAATGATGTCTGTACAAATCTGTGTATATCTAGAACCTGTGCTGTGTAAGGGCATTCTTACTCATACTGTTATACTTACACCACCTTCAAGATTTGTCATAATAGCCGTGGGTTTGACTGCCAAGTTTGCCCAGTACAGTAGTTATATCACTAAAAGATGGACTTACTGAACAAGTCCTGTAGTAGTTTCAGTGTTAATTACAGTTTTTCCCACCATACATCTGTGCATTTTTCTCCTTAGGTGACCGAATGTTTGAATTGTGTGCATAGTTACTCAGTTTTTAAGAACTGTTGTATCCTGTTTATGCATATTGCTCTGTGACTCCAATATTATCTTACCTGTACTGACCAAACCTAAATAAAAACTTTTAATAATGTAATTTCCTCATTGTTCTGCATTGGCTTACATGGCTTATTTGTATGCAGTGTATTTACAGTACTTGTGTTTTTTATTGAATTTGTTCCCGTGTCAATGGTATATGATACAGCTTATGCCAAATGCCTGAAGTTACAGGTGTGTACTCATACTAATTTCAGGACAGCCTAATAGTGCTTATCCTACAGGTTTTGCCCTTATTGGCAGATAAGGGGGTGGGGGTTGGTGGGGCTGGGAATAAAAGTAGATGTTAGTGTTGGAAACTGGCTTTTATAAAGATTTTAAAACCTCCAAAATTCTAGACATATCCAGCAGGTAGATATACAAATTAAACTACAAAAAATCAAGGTGTTAGTAATTCAGCCTCTTAAACCAGATACTACTTCTGTTGTTTTTAAATGCCTGCCTGAGGGAACTGACTAAACAGGTGCAGAGAATGAAAAAATTATCTTTAGGTGTACCTTTTTTGTTCAGTAGTGATGAGTTAAGAATTTCTTGGAACCTGAATTTCTGGTGGTTATTTTCTATCTAGGTGTTTAGTGATGGTAACATAAGGAGATGAAAAAGCACTTGCTTTTAAGCACTGTTCAAAGGGAAGCTTTTGAATTTGTTTCAAATTTACACAGTTACAATAAATTCCTAGATTATAGAAGGGTTTCTGTGGTACCTTTTAAGTGGCATATTATATGAGCATTAGCATCTGCAGTAGTATTGTCCAAGACAAATGGATGTAACTAAAATACTACTGGCTGCTGTCATCTGTGTAGAGATGTGCTAGTCAATGTGCGGCTGCTATTTCAGTTTCATGCGGTTCACTTAAATGTATTAAACCCACTTAGTTGTCACTGGAAGTGCGTATTCTATTGGCAATACCTGGTTGTTCTTAATATTATTTCAGCTTGCATTGCCTGAAAAATAGCAGTTATTACTTGAATGCATGGAAAGGAAGTGACAAGTATCTATAAAAAACAGTACCAGCATCTGGCACCCAAAGTAATTTGGTTTACAAAAATCCCTGATGGTGATCTAGATCTGTAGGTGCTGGTGATTTATTTTTGGTCTTAGTATCATGTGGCTTGATTGTACATACATAAGCACTATAGACATCTTGGATCCTGTACATGGTAGAATATATTTGTAAGAAGTTTAAAATGTTGATAATAGATCACAAGGCTTTATGTGATAGTATAGAAGGTAAAAAACCTTGTGGGGAAATGTGTGATTGAGGTTTGAATCTCAATCTGAAACCAACTCATGGCAAGAAAACGGTAGACATCTTTTCACCTAGTGTAATGAGTTAGAAGGATGAAAAATATCTTTGGAGTTACAGTAATTGCTGTTAATTGTGTGAAGGTTAAAAAAATGCATAGCTTTCGGGTGGTGACAGCTTACTACTTACACTGTTAGTTACTGTAGGACATTCATGCCTTAAAATTCATGTAAAGAATGGTTTTAATTTTCTTAAGTAGGTGGTACTTAACTTTTAAATTAGTAAAACATTAAGGCTTAGCTAAAGAGCTAAAAAAACCCAGAAATACAAATTATACCCTGAGACTTAGAAATTAGCTTAACTTGTTGAAGGAAAATAATTGTAAGGGAAGATAAGCTGTTCCCGTTGTCATTCTCTGCTTACAGGGTATCTTCTAAATAAGCAAGCTGTAGTTGATTTTTTTTTTCTTTAAGGAAAGCAACCCAGCAACCACATCAGTTAAAAGTGCATCATATAATGACTTGCTTCAATGCTTACTGGAAAAAAAGCATTAGTGAATTGCAGTATAAGAATACAGGAATGCTAAAACATATTGATGTTCTTGCCTGGCTGTCAGTGGCTGTTACGACATTTAGTAATGCCAAAAGTAGTTAGTTCATTTTAACAAAATAGGACATTTTATTGATCACTGATATACTCCTTAAAATTAGATGCTGTCTAAATCTTGCTGTACATATTTTCAGCATTCGCAGGGAACTCTGTTTCCAAACCTCCTGTTGATTTCAGACAACTCGCCTGTTATCGTATCTGTTGATAAAGCAGTTACTTTCACTGCTCAGACTTCCAGAGTGCTGGTGGCTGGTAGGTGAAGCATGGCTTTCTCAGATCTGTCAAGGAGCGGGGGGATGGAGGGACACATGCCGCTGTCCTGTGCCTCATGGTGGGCTGAGATTCCCTGCCTGGATCTCTCCAGTTGGATATTCTGGCAATTTCCAAGATAAGGTAATTTATTTTCAGCAAGGTTGTTCAGACCTAACCTGCACTGAATTTTTGTAACTTGTGTTTTTGTATTCTGATAAACGTGGGTTCTGTAAGATCTTAGAATGTGTTTATTTAATAGGACTAAACCCAAAAGACTGTGGGTTTTGTGGGGGCAGAGATGATTTCCATAGAACTAAAATTTTACCTAATGTTTGTCTTGTCTGCAGAGTGCCTCCTAACTCTGAGGGAAGAGTTATCCTCACTGACCTTTCTGGAGAACCGGTTTTTAATAGGTCTTTGAACTCATTTGCAGTAACTGTAACCCCGTCTGCTAAAATAATCGGTGAGGTGCCCGAATGAAGGACTGTCAGCAGCACTAAGGGCTGCTGAATTGCTGCCGGGAGGGAACCGGATGTTGGGCAACAAGAGGTGCCCAGAACTGAGGCAAGGAACACAGATGAACAAACAAACAAAGCGGAGAAAATGGCTGAAAGGTATTTGTAAGCACTGCTGAACACGGACAGGCACCTGTCTGTCGGGCAGGTTTTCAGGCCTTCGAAGGGCCGTTCCGTGCCGCTGTGTCCCCTCCGCTGCCCCACGGCCGCGCCAGAGGCCGCAGCTCCCGGCCGGCGCTTTGCCGCTCGGCGGCGGCTCCCTCCCGGCGCAGCGGCTGCCTCGCCTCGCCCGGCGGCACTGAGGGCCCGAGCTTTGGGATAACGGCTCTGTACTGCGCTTCGGTTTATAATGCTACGCTACGCGGACTGATAAAGAAACGGTGTTTTTCTCAATTTAAAGAAATAGGGTGACTACAGCCTTGTGTCAACCGCCACACGGCGAAGGCCAGCCCCCTCAGGTGCCCGCCCCCGGCGCCGCCCGCACTGCCACCGCCCCCGGCTTCGCTGGGGCGGGCGCTGCCGGGGGCGGGCGAAGACGCGGTTGCGCCGTCGGTATAGCAGCCGGCCGCGAGAGAGCCGCCATGTTGTGCCGCCTGGCCTCGGCGGGCAGGTGAGCGCCGCGCCGCCGGGGTGGGGGAGCGTAGCGCCGGTCGCAGCCCCGCAGCGTGAGGCGGCGGCCGGACCGCCCTCGCCCTCCGCCGCCGAGCGGTGGGCGGGAGGGGAGAAGGAGGTGATGGTGGTGGGGTCGTCCCCTCCGCACACCTCATGGGCGCCCCGCCATTTCGGGAGGAGGGAGGTCGCGCTCCTGCCGGCTGCTCCGCGGAGCTGGGCAGCGGCGCGGCCGGGCGGCTGCTGGCCGTTGTCCGCACACCCGCCCGGCTGCTGCTGGCGGCCTGCGCCGAGGGGCTCTCGTCGCCTGGCGAGGTGCTGCCAGATCTCCTCTTTGCTGGCTAAGGTCGCCGCACGGCTGCTTTTCGGCGCCCCGAGGGTTTTGCTCTTGGTTTGTCCCTGGTTTGTGCCAAGGTCACCAGTGAACTGTACAAGGGGCCTCGGGAGCCGACCTCCCTCCTGGCCTAGCGGTTCGCCTTTCATCGTGGTGGTTATGTCTCATGACAAGCGTGAGGTGTCCGAACGGGGAAGGGTGACGGCCTGTGTGTCTTTGTGCGTGGGAGGTGGTGGCTGCCCGCTCCCCACGCAGCGCGCGGTTTTCCTGCCCCCGCCGTAGGGACCGGGAAGCAGGTGTGCTGCTGTTAGCGCTGGAGAGAGCCGGGCCTGGGAACCCGGGGGCTGTGTGGGGTTTTGCAGTTATTTCCCAGTATAGGGACCTTGTGGACAGTGAGGAAAGGATGCTTCAGGGGCTTCTTGGCTTCTCTTTTTAATTAATAAAGATCAGGTGAAGCGTTGCGTGTCAGCGTGTTACTGCTGGGTTTCGATTCCTATCTTTGCCTTACCTGCACGCTTGGAAGGGTGTGGCTGCAGCAGCTTGAGGGGGTCGGTTTGAGAAGTGGCAGCTTTACCTTGCAAAGCCCTGTGTCTGTGACCTTTACGTGAATTCATCTTTGCAGTGAAGCTACAGACTGTGTTTGCTTTAAGCTCCAGAAAAACGGAAGCTTGCCTTGTTTACCTAAGCTATTACCCTGTGCACTTAAAAGAACCGATCATAACGGTCATGGTTTGTCTGCTTCAGTGGTAAAGCCCAAGTACTACATAAGACTACTTTCTCCTGTTTTTCTCTTCTAGAAGTAGTGCCAAGTTGATAGCACCATTAGGATGCTTAGTCTCTAGGCAAAAGCATACTCTTCCTGACTTGCCGTATGACTATGGTGCTCTGGAACCTCATATTAATGCGGAGATCATGCAGCTGCATCACAGCAAACATCATGCCACCTACGTGAACAACCTGAATGTTACGGAGGAGAAATACAAAGAAGCACTGGCAAAAGGTTTGTATATCTGCAGTCAACAGGTGAGATGAAAGCTTGTTGACATAGATGATACAGGAAAAAGAAAAAAAAAATCCCTTCTTTCCAGGGGAAATAAGTTTTGGATTATGTAATTCAAGCTTTCTTGTTTTCTTTTTTCTTTTTCTTTTTTTTTTTATGAAGTGAAATGTTATTAGGAACAAGCTTTTATTGTAAGCTTCAGTGGTGCTGATAATTGGAAACTAGATGTAACTAAAAAGCATGAATTCTGTTCTCTGTAATACTGTAAGACTAGAAGAAAATTAATTGATTGCTGTGGATTTAGTCCATATTTACTTGAACCAAAGACTGAGTTAATAGGAAATTGCAGTCATTTTACTACACAAATACTTTGTAATGAAAGTTTACTAACAAACATAAGTAAAATTTGTGCACCATCAGATACTCAGCTGATATTTGTGAAATAATCTTAGTCACCTACAAATGGAAGCAGGACAAATGTGCAGTTAACCTGTACAACACCCAGTGAAGAGATCTGAATTTGGGTGTCAGTTACACCGCTGCGTCATTTTAAGGGGTCACATAGGTCTCGTGCCAGTGTGAGATACTAAAATATGCAGCAAGCCATCGTGGAATTTTTTGTTAAGATCTCAAATTGAATCTTGAGATGTGCTGACTTACAGGAAAACTTTACAATTGTTGGAGCAGGGCTACACCGAAACTCATAAAATGTTTCTTTTCAAGTCTTCTTTCAGTTCAACTGATGAAAATGTGTGAAATAGTGTGTATATTTTTTTTAAGATGGAATATTTTTGAGGTTTTTTTTCTGTTGTGGTGATCTTTTTCTAAAGAGTGCCATTTTACCTCTGAGAAACGGTTATTGTATAGACTCACTTCTGTGTCTTGCCAGGTTGCTTCACAGTGTAATTTAACTGCTTGGGCTTGGATGAGAGTGAGAATTGTCAAGATCTGGGTTAACTTGAACCTTGTATCCCTTGATAATTGCCTGTGTGCTTGAATAGAGACTGTTGGTTACTTATGCAAGTTTAGAGATTTTCAAGTGCCTGAGTAAGCCTAAAAATAACTTGTGCAGTCTAAATTAATGAACTAATGAGGTTTGATTAAGAATCAGGCAATTGGGATTGGCTGCTTTGTCCTGCCAGTGGTGAATCCAGGAAAGTTGTATTCCGGAGTTTGGTTAGTGCAAGCACAACTGAGGAGGGAACCCGAACTATAAGAAAACAGTGTATCTGTGGCTGCTGTTACTAATGCTGTTTAATGACTGAGGCTTCAGCCCCTAGGGAGGCAGCATTTCTGATAAGCAGAAACATCTGAAGTGTTGTGGATCCTTCGAGGTATGTTTTTAACATACTATCCTTTGATACCATCTCTTTGCTTGCCGTTTGTAAAAATCTTTCCTTAAGGAATTTTCAGGCATTGTTTTGCAAATGGGTAAGGTATTGGTGGTGGTTATGCACACCAAAGCAAACACGTACTTGAGATACTTGTGTCTTTTGATTTGGTTTGTTTTTCAGGTTGTGGTTTTTGTTGTGGTTTTTTTTTCTTTTCCCCCAAATTGGTATCCCAGTTTATTGTGTAGTATTTTGACCCTCACTAGAAAAACTTCTAAGACCAGGCTTTAGGAAAGGGCAAAGTCTGAACGCATGCTACTTCGTTCTTGCAGTGTTGTAGTTCTTTTTCCATACTTAAAACTGAGCATGGTCAGAAATCTTTCTGTGCTGCATTCCAGTGTTGTGTTACATAGCACATCTGATGACTGTCTAGTATCTCTTCTGGGTAACAGATCCTTGTCAGTAGCTTTTGTTCAGCAATAGAAAGTAAAGTTTTCTTTTTCTCTTTAGATTATATTTAACAAGTTCTTCACCTATCTGTATCTGCTTAGAAAACTCAAAAGCTGTCTGCAGTTGAGTCCTGTTGGCTTACATTGTCAGCTCACTTGAAAACAAGTGTGTACTTTGTGATAGGGTGCAGCACAGGACTTTTGTTTCTGCATAAGCTGGTTCTGGTTACTGGTCCATCAAAATGTGCAAGATTTGCTAATGGAAGCATACAAACTTGAAACTTACTTTCAGTGAAAACTTGTGCCTACAGTTTTCCCTGCTCTTTTCTGTCTGTCATGTGCCCTGTGGTGCTTTACTTAAAAAAAAAAAAAAGGAAAAGTGCTCTTACAGAGAAACAAATAGCTCTCAGTAGACTGAGAAACTGAGCTGACTAGTCTTTTGAGCACCTCTGAGCTGCCAGTTTTACTTTACTGAACTGTCCTCTGGCTGTGTTGAGGAGCGTGGTAAGCTGAAGCAAAGGCCAGGGGCTATGTATACAAACAGATTCCAAGATACATTCACTGTAACTTAAGGGCAAGTTACCTTTGTCTTTTGAGTGCAGAGTTGAGCTGGAGTGATCAGACAGCACCACAAATACTGTGTTTTAAGGACAGTAGTCAAATGCAGTCTCTGGTTCCTCGTAGTCCTGTGGAATAGGTTCCTCTAAGGAATGGTGGAGTAAAGAGGGATGAAGACGTTAAAGACGTCTGGGTTATTTTTGGATTTCTGACTTGTGATATGCTGTATGCTCTGGATGAACTTAAAAGTGTCATTAAGGCATGCAGAATTCAAGGAAAATGTCCCAAAGATGCCATTTGAGTGGGTATGAGATGTGTCTCATCCTTAACTTGATATCTGAATTCAGCAAATAGTGGTTTTACTAACTGCGTTGGATGCTTTCTTCCAGTCCTGTACCCATCTGTAGTTTGTGAGAGGTATGAGGAGATGCTGAGAAGATGGAATCCTGTAGTAAAACCTTAGTTAACAGGTGTGCTACTGCTTTGTGACTTGCCTTTGCATCTGTGTTAAGATGACTTGTTTATTGCTATAGGAAGATTTCTACCACTCATTCCTGAGAGAGTGGAGGAAACAGCTGCCCCCACTAATTTTCTTACTGGAGTGATAAAAAAAGATTTTAAAACCTTCAAAATGTTTCAATTCTTTTAAAAACCAAAATAGCATTCAAAACACTTGTGTTGAAGTGGTGCAACACCATTTAGAGATGCAAGGCACCAGTGAATTCTATAAAGAACATGACATTGTGTGGAGAGGGAAGTACAGGGCTGTTTCATCTTTAGTTCAGATGCAGGATTCTGTCACGTGGAGTAGAATGATCTGGGTCGCTATCTCTTCCTGTAAGTATCTCCCTCCAAAAAAACCCAAAATGAAACAAAAAGCAGGAGGGAGAAGAACATTTTGTTTGCATATGTGCTTACTGTACTCATCAACTTTCTCTCAAGTACAACCCGTTTGCCCTGGAAATTGGGTTGTTTTAAAAATTCTTAGTTTGAAAATCAGTGAGCTAATGGATGAATGATGTTCTTGTCTTGTGTTGGTGATACTGAGCGATTTACAAGTGTTGGGTCCTTACAGTGTTCTGGCTGTACTAGTTGCATTATTCTGCTGCAGAATGGCAGTAGATCTTACATGTGTAGTGTGGCTTCCATGATAGTTACGATGCTGGCAAATCACATATCATTACAGCGTAAGAAAAGGTCAAAGATAAAGAAACCTTTAATGTAGTTTGTCAATGATTGTCTAAAATATGGATAACAGTCACAAACCTTATGTTTTCCATAGACATGTTATAGGCTAGTAAGACTTGAAAGATTTTGGAGATTGACGGAGGCCTAGTGGCATCTTAGGAACTGCTGTGGTGATGATGATGTTTTTATTTATTTACACATTTTTATGTTCGGCATCCTTAGGTGATGTCACAGCTCAGGTGTCACTTCAGCCTGCACTGAAATTCAATGGAGGCGGTCATATCAATCATACCATCTTCTGGACAAACCTTTCTCCTAACGGAGGAGGAGAGCCTAAAGGTTGGTGCTTGTTAGAATACTTTATTGCATCACTTTTACTTGACCAGTAGAACTGATGATTGTTTCTGCCTTTGAAAGAGTCTAAAGAATATTTTTTCCACTGTTAATTTGCATTTCTGTATGACAATTCTGAGGAATTCAGGGGTTTTTGAATGCAAGCCAAGAATATAAAAAGCTAGCCCTGTGTTTAAGTATTCTTAATTTCTAAAGCTGATTATGTGTACACTGCACAATACTTGGCTGTTGCTGTATATTGTCCTTTCCATCTTCAAAAGAGAAAATAGTTGTACAAAGCTCTACTAATTAAGTTGGCTTATGGTTCACAGAAAGGGAGGAAATGTGCTGCAGACTGCCCAACCTAGTGGCTGGATTTATGCTCCAGTTTGAGTAGGGATAGTTTAGCAGTTAAAGCCTAAAGGAAGAAATTTCCTTTGGAAAGATAGAGTAGTGATTATCTGCAAGTGACCTGCAATTAAGGGTAAAGGGCCTATAATACACATCTCACAAAAGCTGTTGTGATAAACTTGGGGGGTTTTGAATGGGGTTTATATGTCTGGCTGTAAATTGGTGGGCTTCAGGTGCTTTGTACTCCAGCCTTCATAGGTGACATCTGCTTGTGACTTTTAACTCTACCATGGAAGTACAAAGATGCCTGAAGATGATCTAGTTAAGACTAGAGTATGAAGTTTTGAAGCTTCAAAGCTGAAATTTCAACAAGCAGTTCTAAAATAAGTACATTTCTGATAGAACTTGTTTTCAGATGACATTCTCAGAAAAGACACTTTAAAGCCTTGACTTCTGTTTCCCAGTTTCTGTGAAAGTCAGTAAACCTAAACCATCATCTTTCAGTTTCAACTGAATGGTTCAGGGCTTCTCTAGGAAGCCTGCTAAAGCCTGTCTTAAGATGCACTTGGAGCTATTGCCAAGACATTTTCAAGACCCCCTCTCTGAAGGTGGAAGGAATGAAGAATTCTCCATCATTGTACTGTATGAAGTGTTCTTACATGTGCTAATTAGGAACCTAATTTGAAAGGAGTGTAAACACCTTCAGGTTTTGAGCAAATTCTTAAATACCCGAAAAGCACAAGTGTGCTAGGGTAGGGGAGAGGAAGTAGTTTGACAATTCGTTGTTACACTAAAAAATTCTAGTTTCTGTTCCCTTTGCCACAGCATGCACATATAATAATAAAGAAGGAATCTAATCACGGAACCTCTTTATCCATATCAAATAGACTAACTGTAGTGGTAGATACAAATCTAAAATCTGAGGGAAGTAGTTAAATATCTCTTACTATGTATAGGTTCATTGTACTGCTATCAAAGATGTCCAAGTATTTCTTTGTACTAAGACAAAGAAATCACAGCCACTTAGTGTTGTCCTTTGAGATATGCATATTAGCTCCTTACCTTCTTTCCTCGTCCTTTGTGGTGTTCCCTTTAGGCAAGAATGACAGGTCCTGATGTCCAGTTGATAACACCTTGACTGTGTCTTTGGGGACAGCATGTTTGACTGCTGGGCTAATTTCTTTCCAGTCTGTTTGCCCTCTTAAGCAGGTTGGGACAGAACTGTTAATTCATGTTGCAGCTGCTGTTTGTCTAGACACTTCTTTCCCACAGAGCCTAAATGTTTTTGCTTTTCTTTCCTTCTGTTTCCAGGTGTTATCTGGAAACTGAAAGATGTTAAATACCTGATGTTCTGTGATCTTTGCTTTTTTTAAAGGAGAATTGATGGAAGCCATCAAGCGTGACTTTGGTTCCTTTGCAAACTTCAAGGAGAAGCTGACAGCTGTATCAGTTGGTGTTCAAGGATCAGGCTGGGGGTGGCTTGGCTATAACAAAGAGCAGGGGCGCCTACAAATAGCAGCTTGTGCAAATCAAGACCCTTTGCAAGGAACAACAGGTCAGGCTTCTTTCCTTCCCCTCTGCTTCTCTCTTCATAGATTTCATAAGCAAGTGTGTGAGATCTGAAAAGGGGTTTGTGGACAAATGCTGAGAAGAAATTGCTGGATAAATACAGCTGGAAAACTGAATGTCACTACTAGCAAAAGTGAAAAACAGTTGCAGCTTTTAAAACAACATTTTTAAAGCAGGACTTAAAATCTATGAAGAGCAGTAGGGTTTAAAGTCTGTCTAGTCCAAGGGGAAATAGATGGGGCATATTGTGAAAGCGCTGTCTCTAGACAGTAGTTTCAGCTTAGTCTCCTTTGGATTATTTTTGAGTAGCTGGAGCATCTCCCTGTATCAAGGAAGATTAAGCCTCTTGCCTTTAGATTTTCTGTGTCAGTGTAGGCTAGGCAACAGGAGAGGGGAAGGTGTGGGGTTTAAAATGGAAGGCTTGTAACCTCCTTCCTTAGTATTGGTAAAGAGTAATGAGTGTCAATTAAATCAGTCTTGGATATGGGTAAATCTTACAGCTAGACAAACAGCGTAATTCTGGCAGTGATCGCTTTTGAAGATACTTTTACTTGCTTAGAGAGACATGGAAGTGATGATGGCAGGCTGCATGCCCTCCACAGAGGAAAGAGGTTATGGCCAATGAGAATCCTGCCTGCACTGGATGTTTGTTCAGATCCCATGGCAGATACATGTTCTGTAGAATTCAGAGTATGGCAAGGAATTTTGTGTATTGTCAGCAGCCTGTGTATTGCTTATGAGTACGGAAAGAAAAAGAATCATTTTAGTATAGGGACATGCAGCATAATGGGGTAAATTTCACCCCTCCACCCCATGAAAACTTGCCATTAATAATTCAGTGAGAAGAATGTTTTAGCACAAAAGCAAGGAAGGTAATTAGACACTTAATGAATAACTTTTAATTAAATATTGGAAGCAAACTGGCATTGCAAGAGACTCCTTCATGGTGTATGCTTGCAGAGCTGTGCAAGTGATCTAAACCTTTCAAAAACAGCTGTCTGGTTTCAGTTATGTCATCAAGGCAGTTCTAGAATATTCATAGGTGTTAATTAGCTCTTTCAGTTTATGCAATATATGTATGTGTGTGAGAGAGCAAACAGTTCTGTAATATGTTGTAATAAGCACCTATGTGCTGGAGAGCTCTTTGTCTTTCTGTAGATAAAGACTCAGAAATTGGGTACAATACATGTAAAGCATGTTTTCATAGATTCACAAAATTTATTTATTTATTTATGTATTTATTTTTACAGGTCTCATTCCTTTGCTAGGAATTGACGTATGGGAACATGCTTATTATCTTCAGTATAAAAATGTTCGACCTGATTATTTGAAAGCCATCTGGAATGTGATCAACTGGGAGAATGTATCTTCAAGATATGCAACTTGCAAAAAATAGAGTGAAATTCTTGCACAGACTATGAAAATGTCACCAGTTGTACTCTGATACCACTCTTGTAGTAGTGCCTGTGGCTTACAAATGAATTGCTCTACTGCAGAAAACAGATAGCTCATCCAACAAAAGTATTTCATAATCAAGCAAAGTGTCTGCTTGTTTAGTTCAGTGACAGGTATTTACTGAGATTTTTGAAGCTTTAAACTTGTGCAACAGAGGAGAGGCACTTTAATCTTTTCCATTGCATATAGAAACATAGATCACCTTGCTGAAACTTAATGAGGTCATGGTTTTCCTTGTTGCACTAAAATACCTAAGTGGAAACATGTACTAACGTTGCTATAAACAAATAAAACTCAAAAGAAGAATCTTCTATAACTGTGTACAGGAGACTAATTTTTTTGTAGTAGCTGGTCCAGTTAGTTGGTTTAAAAGTCAAGATTTAAAAATGCCTCTTTTAATTTGTTGTATTACAGGCTATGGAGGTTCTTACAGATTAAAGAGATGGGTGCAAGGGGGGAAATAGGTGTCGCTGTGACTGCCTGAATTGACTGTCTTCAGTCATCCCTACCCATTCCTGGATCTCTCACGTGAGATCTTCTTCAGTTGTAGTGCTTGATGCACTAGCTTTTGAAGTGTTACCTCGGGCAAGAGGTTACAGCACTGGCTCAGGCTAAATTAGGAACCGAATGACAGCATGTGATACTTGTTTCATACTAGCTGTTGAAGTATATATGCTAAAAAATCCTTTAAGAGACTGATTATATGCATATGCCAGGTATAAGATGTCTCTGCATAGCTGTGTTCCTGAAGCAGTTCTAACAAATTAAACTTAATGCTTGAGGCAGGAACGAAGTACTGTCTGCTATAAAGGAGCATGCCCAAAAGGTCTTGAAAAATACAAGAAATTGTTGGTGTGCTTCGGTGTTTTTGCTGTTTTTGTTGCAAGTGTTTCAGGATGCTACTGAACATACATTGTACCTTGTGCTTAAGTTTTCTTCGAGCTTTCTCCACGCCCTGGTTAAATGCAATACTCTGTATGCCCCTTTAAGTTCAGGATGGATTCTCAGGGAAACAAGGAATAGGCTTACATTACCGTACTGCTAGGCTGCTGTTCTGAAGTATTGAGTAAGATTAAGGGGAGAAGTGTTTATAAAGAAAGAAATGCCTTTCATTAGCAGATGCAGGGAGAGAAACTGTCACCACCGCAACAACAGTCTTTAGTCATTAACCAATGCTGTGACTGGTGAGATACCTCTGTTGTGAATGAAAGTGAATTGTGCAAACAGGGCATATTTCACATTTAAAGTGCTTATTTTTTTACTATGTAATACTTTTTCTCTAGGCCTAGTTTTCATCTTGGATATGCAGCTTTTGAGCTTCTTCTTAAGTCTGGATTGCTTCATAATCTTGTTTAAGACTTGTATCATCATCGCTCATATCCTTCGTTTGCCTCTGAGGGTGCGAGAGCAGTGATGAATTAAAATAAGTGTATTGGTAATCAGTCTGGCAGCTTTGAAATTTAAAAAAATAGAAAGCTTACCGTCTGCAAAATCCTCTGTAAGTCTGGAGAGCTGGTGACTGAGATCTGTGTCACAAACTTTGCTCAGCATTTCCTCCTAGAGGAAGCGGGGATCTCCATGAGTAAACTCTAGCATTACATAGATTTTTCCGTAATAGAAGCTTCTGGCAGAAAGAATTATACTTCCTAGGTGGCAACTCAATTTACAGGGGTGATCAGTCTATTTTGAAACACATCTTCCTAACTTCCCAGCCTCTGTCCTTGTGTGTTTCCTTTTAAGCGCTTCAGATTGCTGAAATTAATGCAAAATACATCATGTAGCCCACAAGATTCCCGTTGCAGGATAATTGAGGCAAATCCTTCTTAAGGACTTAATATTAGTTACAGAGTTGATTACTATTGTTGAAAGTTATTAAGGAGAGAAAGGAATAATATTTGCCATAACTAGTAAATCATGTGTAGCTAGCTGTAGATATAAGGCTTAATTTAAGCGAGTTGGGTTAGTATCTGGCCTTAAAGGCCAATATTAGGTTTTAGTTGTCAGACTTCAGCTGACTGAAATCCTGCAGATAGGGTGGATTGAGCAGGGGTGAAGCAGTGGCATTTTTTAAGAGGAGGAACAGGCACTTTGGGTATTAAGAGAATCCTTTGTTTCTTACTTTCCGGAAGTACCTTCAAAGTACAGAGGCGTCATGTTGTGTTTACCATGATGTCTGCCTGAAGATGAAGGAAATGGTGGAGTCTCCCCCCCCACGCCCTCCCCATTTCCTTATTCAAGACTATATGATACGATGAAGTACCATATAGCATAGAGCAGGAGACCCTAGTGGAGTGCTCCTCATGATGAGTGAATGCTGAGGCAGGGCTTTGTTGGTGAGTGCTGTAATGCTGATGTCAGGCATCTTCTTGGTGCTGCATCCTCTTAAAGAATGGAGAGGGAAATGTGCCCATACACTGGTGCTCTGGAAGGGAGTGCTTAAGCTATGGAGGAAGCCTGAGTTAACTCCAGGCAGTGAGGAGGTAGCCATGGAGAGCTCCTCCAGCAGGACCACCACGTACGGAGGCTTTAAAGCTAGTAGTGAGACACCCAGCACATGCTGTTAAGGCTCAGTTTCTGCTGCGCACCAAAGTTAAGAGGCGGCTCTGCTCATCTGCTTACAGTCAGCTGGTGAGCTGGTCCTGCTGCCTCGTGTTCCGTCTTTTAAGTCTGAGTACAGAAGGTCCAAAGCTGTATGCAGACAGGAATGTCTGTGGAACAGGAAGGTGGAAGTTTACTACATGTTGAAGGCAAATAGTGGGAACATTGAAGCAATTAAAATGACTTAATGCTTGTTCTGGTGGACAGTTATAAAGGACAAAGGTTGGTTGTGTGGTTCATTTGAAGGAAGGGCTTGGTTAAACTGTCTTAGCTCCAAACTTCTGTGAAATTTGGAAAAAGTCCTAGTGGGTCTTCCAACGCTAGGAGCTGGAGTACGTGCCTGTAATTTAACAACTCTGGTCTCAAAGCTATCGGCTCTGGGCAGTGAAAGTGCTTAACCTCTCACTAATCTCTGTTAGTAACACTGCATTACAGAAGTTGCTGTGGAAGTGGGCAGGTGGGTCTCTCTCTCCATGAATTGCGAAACAGGAAGGTAAATCGTTACAGCCCATCCCAAATGCCCTGTTTGAACAGACAAGTCTAAGACCTGTTACTCAAAACTGAGCTACTAACACAGTTTGTTCTACCTAGAGCTTCCTGACCTTAATGGTAAAAATAGTAGCTGTGTGTGAGACGTCTCCAACCTGAGCTGTGCAGTCTCTCCTCAATGAGCATGAAATTTCTTGCAGATTTGCTGTGTGTGACAGGAACAATGATTTTTCTAACTTAAGTGCTAGCTGAATCAGTCTTTGACCTGGGCCAGGCAGAAGAGCTGCAGAATTGCATCCTGGCAGCCCCCTGGAGCCTAGTTTTTGTCAGTGCTTGCTTAGCAGCGTTGCTTGTGAAGCTGCAGTGTATGTATACACGGTTAATTTGTGTGCAGGCCATGCTATGTTAAAACAAGAACTTGGAATCATTTTCAAAAGAGGAATAAAGTGCAGTACCCAACCCAAATCCTCTTGGAAATAACTATGTATTATGGGTTGGAAGAACAAAGTGCATCAGGGTGACCCCATAAGCAATACTTAGAACTGGCAAAGCTGCTGCATGTAAGAGACTTCGGTTTGCAGACCGCAAATAGATTTCAGTGGCAGAACTTTTCAGAAGCAGATGCAATCTTGTCTCAAAGGGCAATATGCTGCTGTGAAATGCAAGTGCACATTTCTGACCTGTGAAAAGGCATATGAATAATATGAATTGCAAAGTATGTGTGTCTCATTGTGTACTAGAAAAGATTAATTTAAGGCCAGCCAAACAGAGCTCTTGCAGTATTTCTGCTCTCCCTCTGTGGTGGGTCGTGGGGCTGATGCTGTGGCCGGTCCCAGCAAGCCCAGCAGGCAGTGCTTTTGTTTTGCTGCTGAAACAGGAGTGGTCGGTTGATGTCTTAACTGAGCAGTCAAATGGAAAGGGGTCAAAGATGCTTTTTCCCTCCAGCTTCTGCTTTCCACCTCAAAATTACTTACTTCACCTTTATCTAAAGCATGTGTTAAGAAAGCAGTAAACCTCAAACTGTCTCCAGAATATACTGTCAGTGACTCAGCTTGTGAGCTGGTAGGCTCTTCTAGACGTATTAAAACCTCATTATCTACAGGACACTGACTTGTCTTTGTTCTGCATTCAATAATTTAATTATTTTTAGTGTAGCAAAATAAGTTTAAAATGCTGCTATGCCATTCTGCTAACGTTTTCCATGCCTCTTGCATTGACCTTGTGGAAGTTAATCATTACACTAATGTAAAGCAAGAGTTGTGTTTGCAGTCGTGTCTAACACTGAGCGGGTAAAATACTGGTAACTTAGTAGGCTTAACCTGCCTTTTCCTTAGTGCTTTCTGCTTAATGATTAAAAGTAATGCCCCCAGATTTCATCACAGCTGTTACTGCTGCCCCTTTGATTCAAAAAGGCAGGCTGCTCTGGGGGTCGGTGGTAGGCTGTATGTTTGACTGCAGAGCTGAAGCCACCCCAGAAAACCAGAGCCCTGTGTTTCCTTCCCACTAGGTGGGAGTGTGTACCTACTTTACTCCGTAGTCAGTAGGGCTTCCGAGCTGAATTTTCAAGAAGCAAGTTAAGAAGCAGCTTGTATGTTCTCACTGCACAGAAGGGGAACTGCTGGGGCTTCCGCTTTCTAAATCATCACTGTAACCCCTGTCAATGAAGCTACTTCTCAGGGAGCAGTATGTGTGGAGAAGGTAATGCTGCTGCTGTGGAGAAGACCGTTTATTTTAGTACATACAATCAAATACAGGTCTTAGTATAATTAGAGCCAGGCAGACAGAGGCTAGAGGAAGGTACTGCTTATTAAAATGAAGATGCTTCTGGGGCTCCCACCTCACTGCCTCATCAGGCTCTAACTATTATCTGGGTAGGGGCGCACGATGTCCATGACATCCTGAACGGTCTTTTGAGCCCGGAGATTTAACCACAGGGAATGAAGTCTGTCTTACTGCTATTATTAAGCCAAGACTGCAGAGTACGCAGCGGGCTACCTGAGGGGTGGATGTTTACAGTTACACCTGTGCTGCTTCATAGGGCTATCGCTGCTCCAAAGAAACTCCAGCTTTTCACTGGATCCTCCCACCTGAAGATTTGGATAGACAAATTAGCACAGAGGCAAGTCAGCAGACCTGCTGTCTGGACCTGCAGGAGCTGGTGGTGGGCCCACATAGTCTTGTGACACGACTGAAGCAGCTCTCTGAAGGATGTGTCCCACTGTGGTGTTTTTAAGGATCTGTCTGGATTGATGGCAAATCCCTGGAATGCAGAGAACTCCCTACAGTACAGCACTTGGGAAGTCTTGGTGTTAGGGCTACGTGAAATGACTGGCAGTCCCATAGTTGTGGGCTCCTGCTGCACATAAACTTGCAGAAAAAATGAGAGTTTTCTGGAAGTATTAATTTCTCCAAAACTCTGGGGAAACATGTAAATGTTGCTGGTTACTGCACTAAGTATTTGCAGACAGGTTGGGGGCTTCCAGGATCTGACTTCCTCTGGTAGAGTTTTGCCCTGCTAGGGAAGGTAAAAACTTTGAAAAGTCCAAACGTGTCTTCAGTTGGGCTACAGTCCCTTAGTCCTTTCTTATTTTTGCCACCGTCTTTCTGGGGAGGAACCAAGTCTCTATTTCCTTGGCTTCTCCCTACCTCTGGTGAGGTCCCTTATTGAGAGCCACCTCCTTCAGAGCGAGCTCTGCGGTTCTTGTGTTCCTTGTAGCTGTGTTCCTTCCCATGGCTGCTCCCTAGTGCCTGCATCTTAAGGGCTTGTCCTTTATGCTGCTGGCCATAGAACTGTAGCTCTCAAAAGTCAGATCTAGAAGCAAGTAGCATGGTAATTCAGCTATTTTATTCCATGAATTTTGCAACACTGGCAGTTATCAGAAGACTACTGCATATAAATTTTAATTTTTCTTTGTTTTTTAAGACAGGGTTAAAAGTTTTTACACCATTATTACAAAAATTATCACCGGCACATCAGACATCTGCAAACCAGAAGGTAAGGAGAAAGAGCATCTGTTAATTTAAGTGGTGATTTGAAGGTAATCTCACAATTCTGAGAACTGTTACTAATTGTTATAATTAATACTATTTTAGTGTTTGGACTTGGCAGGAATGGGTGATACTGCAACCCCAGTTATGCCTCTAGAAATTCAGTCCTGAGGTAACTAAAAGCAAGGGCTTCTAGTTTGCAGTAATTTTGAAATTGGCTGTTGCCAAAACTGTCCACAATTGAAAACTTCTCAGTATTTCCAGGAATCTAGAAGCTCCCAAGGCCCTACAGCTGCTGGGGAAGGCTGATGTTCTTGTCTGTTGGGGCAGCTGTCATGGGCTTCAGGCCTCAGGCTTCTCCAAAGGTCGTTCAGACAGAGCTTTTTCAAATAAAGCGTTTTGGGCTCACCAACACAGCATTTAAGGAAGCTCTCCCTCTCTGTCTCTCTGTGTATCTATGCATCTGTCTTCTGACTAAAGGCTTCACTGGGATATTTCCAGCCACTGTTAGTCCTCAAGCAGGATTGTGTTAGGAGGCTGTGGGGAGGAGCGGAAATGCAGACTTTCAAAGGAAGCATCGTTGGACAGTCTTTGACTTCTTCCTCCCATAAAAGATGCACACAAACCTGGCCAGCTTGCCAGAGGAAGAGCTTGACTCTTGGGTCATTTCAGTGTTTGAGTTCCTTTCCCAAGAGGCTGAGGGAAACTTGCGTCAGAATGAGTTTACCCTTCTCTTCCATCTGGGCTCCCTCACCTCTAAAGACTTTCAGGCCATTTCAGAAGACTTTGGGTTTAATTACAATAAGCTGTACTGGTATTTACAGGGAAGAAATGCTCATCAGTTTCTGCTTATTTATTTTTCTTATGAAAGAATAAGATCACAAAACTAGAACTCTCACCTAGATTTTTTAGGGATGGAAGAATGTATTTATGAGAGCTTAAGTGTAGGGCTTGGTGCTTGTTTGTATAACTAAATAAAATGGGAACAATCAATTGGAATTGGCGTGTCTGAGGGTTGAAAGCTCCACTGGGAGTTTTTCCTTTGCCTTCATGAGATCCAGGTCAGTTAAAAGCAGTTCAGAGCCAGAACTGCTGCTTTTCTCTATTATCTAGCTGGGAACTGGAGTTATTCCTGGATTTTGTTTTATCTTAAACATAAGTCGTAGCAGTTAAGTGGTGGTGGTTGTCTATCTGCTGATATACATTGCTGTCCTAAATGCATTCTCTCCAGCTGGTGTGGGACTGTGTAATGCATATTGTGTGTGTGAATGTCAAATCCATGTTTTGTATAGGAGAAAGCACAGGATATTAAATGGAACTAAATGTTTTAGTTCCAGATGTGGCTGTCTGGCACAGACACTGTGGGACAGATACAGGTGTGGGCTGGTGGGTGAGGGTTCTGCCCTGAAACTGGTCCTTGAAAGTAACATCTGCATCTACTGGTTCTGGGCTGACCTGTGCTTATTTCTCTCCAGTGAGCTGTGATGTCAGCTTCATTAGAAAGGAGCGCATTTCTGTGGCCTCAGAGAAGTACCCAGGGAGCTAGCTCATGCTGAGGTGTAGGACTATCCCATCAAAGCCCTCTTTCCTTTGCCTGAGCCCTTTGCATCAGCAGCCAGTGCATCACAACAGTGCAATGATCTTTCTGCTGCTTTTGTTACACCAAATCCCAGAGTTCACTGTCAGGTGGTTTTGCGTGGGTAGAAAAGAGCAAGGCTCTCCATGGCCAGCTGAGAACCTGTCGCCATGTGCTGCACCCAGGAGTGTGCTTGGAGTCAGCTGCAGAGGGCTTCTGCGGACTGCATCCCCAGGCTGGTCCTGGCATCAAGGCAGCAGTATGCAGAAGTCCTCGTCTGGCTGTTCCTCGCTTGGAGCTTCTTGCACAGTCTGAGCTGGACCTGATACCTGGAAATACTAACCATGCTGTCCCATTATGGAGCCTTAAAGATTACAGTTTTGAAGGGGCTAATAGGTGTACGTGTCTAAATATGCAAATGTGATAGTGAGTTTATCTCTGTGTGTGTCGTTCTATTAACTTCTGGGTGTTCAGAGGAAAAAATGGAAGAAAAACCATCTGGTTACGCTCACTCTTGCACATCAACATCTGGCTGCCAGACTTGAGAGGCTGTGTAATCTCTGCTCCTGTGGTTTCCATGCTTTGATTCCCCGCTACGACTGAGCGCTGGAGAGGAACTCGCCCTTCATGGCAGGGTATAAGCTGACGATGTGTTGTAAGGATAGAAAGTGTCCACCATTAGACCTTGTTTACATGGAACTGTAGCCGGTTAATCCAAGTGGCGGTGTATGTGTATGGTTCTCATGTTGCTTCATTGTTAAAGCCTTCCCCTTAAAAAGCTGGAACTGCTCTTGCAGTTACCCAGGTGTATCATAAAGGTAAAATGCTAGTTCTGCACTGTGTAATAAAAAATGAAGGCTTCCTGTTAGCCTCTGAACTGAAATTCAGCAAAAATATGTTTTGGTGTCTGTCTGTTCCTCCTCATGTGCACACACATGCACACCCCCAAGGAAATGAGACCTTGTGTCTTACCCCCTTGATTTATTTCTGGATGAATGAAAAAGGGTGGGATGACAGCACTGTTCATGCAAAGAGGGAGGAGGCGCGCGCTGCAGCTTTGCCTCTGCTCTCTGGGTGGGCAATTTGGACACTCCTCCAACATGCAGGAGAGCAGCATTGAATTCTTCCTTTGCTGAAGTGGACCCGAATGTGTTATCTCACACCAGAGTGCCCTGTCTGCCGTACCAGGGGCATTTTGGAGGTGATGAATTTTGAGTTCCTGCAGCCAAAATTACTGCAATGCTCATTAGCTGGGGTGGTCAGGCAGAGGTGAGCCCCTCCAGTCCAGTGCCTGAGATGCTCACCTAAAAGGGGGACTCTGGATTTCTGAAAAATGCTGCAGGCTGCATCCCAACTGCTCAAGGGGAGCCATCTGCCCTTGCCGTGGTCTTGTTCCACTAACTGAGCCCCACATCCTCTTTCTGGCTCCAAGCTTTTGGTGACTTTGGATTAATTGGCAAGACATTTTGAATCAGTCAACACTCTGTATTCAGTAAATAAGTTATTTGCTTCCCCTAGTCTTGCCCAAAGCATTTTCCAACTCCATGAAAGTATTTTCTGTTGGCTTGAAAGGGGAACAGGAATGAAATAAATTTGCAGACTGAGTCAGAGAACATGTAACGGCAGCTAAACAAGAACTCTGATTTACTGATTTTTCATCACAGTCAAATTTAGGCTTCATTTTCTATGGATATTTAGGCTGTGGAGTGTTTTTTTTTTTTTTAAAGGAATTCGCAATGAATTTGTTCATCTCAAGTCAGAATGACTGTCTTGGTGGCAGCTGGCAGTGACATTTGGGTTATGTTAATGAGTACAAAATTAAATACAGTACAAAATTAAATAGAGGGCAAAATTAAATATAATAAGTAGGAATTAGCATCATGAAAAATAAGTGAAAAAGAAGAAACTACCTGTAAGGCTACAGATCAAAAGGGAAAAATTACAGCACCAGTTTTTAATTTTTTTGTTTGTTTGCTTAGCAAAAAGCAAAAAAAAAAAAAAAAAAAAAAAGACTATAGGCTGAAAATTGGGATAATCACATTCTTTTTTGAAGCAGTGCAGCCTCAGCTTCTCTTGGAGCAATGATCAGGTTTTATTCTTCATTTTGAGCAGAAAAACAAATGCAGTGGAAGGGGTAGAGAGAGGAGAGCATGCCTCTGTTTTGTCTTTTGTACTCATTTGCTGTTCTTGACAATGGTGAGAAACTTGTAAAACTCTTCTGAAAAAAACAAGGAATCAGAAAAAGGATGTAGCTGGAAAAAAGAACAACCCCCAAAATCCTGTGCTTGTAGAAAGCCAGTTGTTCATCTGTTACAGTATTTTTTTTGTGAAGATTAAAAGCTGCCCACAGGAGGTAGTATCACCACCGTCCACCCAAAACAACCTGTCATGTCCATTGACCTCACCTGTCAAGTTCTCAGCTTGCAGTCCAGTATTACTGAGAATGCCCCAGCCTTGCCAACATTAATCTTTAAGAAAAATACATCCAATAAAAGCCATGTCCCACCTAGACCAAACAATATCTTATTGCTACAATAACCTTCACTCTCGACTTGAACTAACATGAAACTAAGCAGCTTTAACTTATGTACAGACCCTCTGCTGTCCTAGAGGAGTTGCTCCTTCTCACCAAAGAAAATGCTCCCAGAAGAGCCTGTAGCTGTTTGTGAGGTTTATTGGCTGATGTATAGACAGTCCAGACTCAAATATCCACCTTTCCTGATAGCAGCTGCACAGTCACCATGACTCGGGCAGAGCAGGCAGCTGGGTGAATCTAGCAGACAGCTGTCTGTTAAGACATGATCCGCATAGGCAGGGAAGAGCACTTCCAGTAGGAGATGGTATTTATTTCCGTAGGAACAAAATAATCCATTTTATGTCACTTTCTTTGCCATGTGGCAAAAGAGAGAAGGGAACAGACAACGGTAACCCCTGGCTGCTTCTTGTGCCCTCTAAAACCGTGCAGATCATGCAAATTAAAAAATTAGGTTTCAAACAAAAAGTCTTTTTCATCTTTTTCCCCAGGAACTCCCTACTGTTGTTCATGGTACGCTATCAGCTCAAATACATGGAAAAAGCAAGAGCTGTCACACTGAAGTGACCTTCTTTAATTCGTGTTGGAGTCCAGCCTTGCATTCCTCTGGTAGGAACTTAGGCAGATCTACCCCTCTCCTCTAACCTTTCTGTGGGTTATTTTCTGTCCTGTGTCATACGCTTTTAACTGGGATTGTGCTTTTTAGTGTGACCACGTAAAAATCAAATTAATCTTTTCCATTAACCAAAGAGATGCTCTGGTTTACTGGGACACGTAGGCATTTCACAATACTGTCCTTCATCCATTATTCAAGGTGGCCAAAAGTGCAAACAAAACTGACTGTAGAAGTTTCTTGTGTTCTTCCTAGTAGGATGAAGTATCGCAACATAGTGCAGAGTGGAAGTGGCATTTGATACAGCTGGCAGATAATTGTGGTACTTTTGGGAAAATGGCATTATATAGAAAACAATGAGAAAATTGCCCTGAAATATATATTCTGCTTTTAAAATAATTGATTTGTATGTTATCTTTCCTTTTCAAAATATTTTTCTTTGCTGAGAGCCAGGTGAATTTTTTTCTTCAGACTTGGCATGTCACCTTTATTGTCTGAACTTGGTTTTGAATTTCAAGCTTTGTGTGGATCCCATTTACAATGAGTGATTAATAAACTTAATTTGGTTTGGAACTAATCCAAGCAAGGCATTGCAATTAAAAACTTAAACTGGCCCAGATTCAGGTGAAAATTTCCTGATGCTGGCGAAACCTTTGATAAAAAATGAGTTCAGGAAACAGGTGAATTTGGGATGTGAGTATGCAGACATCTAAATTCTGAACAAATACAATTATCTCCAATTTATGTTAAAGTGTTCACATGTGGTATTAATATCCAGCAATGTCACGGAGTAAGAAATCGGCTGCGTTTCAGTGAAGTCTATATCAAGCAAGTCTCAACACTTCTCTAAGCTGCAGAAGTCCATGAGGTCTTGACTGCTGGTCTTGTCCTGCCTCCCCAGCACATAAAGTTTTCATTCTTTACAAGTCTTCTGGGAAATCTCAGGTGCAATTTCCTTAAGAGATACGACATTGATATCCTTCAGAAGGGACACAAGCAACGGAGACTGGAAAAATATTGCTGCTCCTGGTGCTTTCTGAAAACACATCAGATTTGTATGTATTTGGAGAAAGCTTGAATACCTGGAGAAGTCTTTTGTGTTTTTTCTTGGGAGCTGAAAGAGTCCTTGGGGACCCTGTCCAGCATGATGACAGTCTGCGAATCTCTGATTGATAATGCTGGATTAGAACAGCTACGAGCAAATGGGCTGTAGGTTCTTTCAGTACCATTTAACAGATCAAGGTTACAAAATGTAATGTGGCATAAAAATCTGTCCAAGCAATTACTGCTGGGGCTGTGGTGGTGTCTAGAAGATCATTGCTTGATCCCTTGGCCTGAGATTAAATTTGTATTAAAAGAACCCTCTGAATACATAGGTCTCTGGGACAACTGGCTGTGCATGGGGTGGACTAGGCTGCCTGCTTGCTCCCCTAAGGCACAGCCATAAATATCACTGTGGTAATGAGAGCTTGTAGAAAAATCTGAGACAGTTCCTTCTCTGAGGGGTGTTGACTTATAGTAAGTTTGAATAGCAGTCTTTAATAAGGAGGTCTGGGACATCCCGTATTCTTCTGAGGTCCCCTAGTGAATGTATTGGCCATGTCCAAAGTATTTTTGCACAAGAATTCACGTCCATATATGTTCCCAAAAGGTGCATGGGTGATGCTGGTAAAATACTGCTATATTGGCGTACAAGTAAATGCTCTTTTTTTCTGAAGATACCTCTAATTACAGCTGTAGAGGAACTAACCATGTATTTGTTTGGAGGTAATCAATCATGTCATGGCCTGGCTTATGCAGGAATTTATATGAAATGGATGATCACAGTGTCTCTTTGTCTTTTAATGCCAGTAAATGTAATATATTTTTCTTTCCTTTTTCAATTTCCACATCATTTGCTTTACTTTTCCTGTCTTTCTCCCTGATGAGAAGTTGAGAGCTTCGATCAAATCCTTGCACTCCCTCTTACTAATGTGTGTAGCTCTGTAGATTAGTAGGATGCCTGTGGCTAGTCTGAGCCTCTTCACTAAAGTGTGTGGAACAACTGGGTTTTCCAAGGCCATCCAGTCCCATATGATACAAGAGACCCTCAAAAAGAAAAATGGTCTCTGTTTTAGAGAGATAACTAATAAGCAATAACTAATCCTCCTCTGAATCACACTGACATATAATTTATTTTTTTCCAGTCGAGTGAGGAGTTTGGATAGAAACTCTCATCAGAAAACTAAGGACCTGTAGTACTAATGTAGGCAGAAGACTCAGGCTGCCTATCAGAAGATAGATTGTATGTGGCGAGCGATGGATTTTTCTGTAGAGTAAAAATTAAGATGTTCACGAGCCAGTTCCACGTTCCCATGCTTTCCTTATTTAACTGAGCTGCCAAAAGGCATCTCCCATATGGTCTGTCATCAATTGCAAGATGAGATGAGATTTTTCTTGTAGCTGATCTATGAACCTGCTTCATTTTTCCAGCATCCCTTTATATGCATGGTTATCAGCCTGATACTTCTAGCTCTCCTTGTCCTGCCTTCACCAGTACTGTGTGCAGAGAGCAAAAGCACCTGGGAGTGATACTTAATCCCTGTTTCCTTACCACAGCATCCCACTAACTCTGTGGAGAATCTCAGGCTGTGTTTTTTTTAGAGAAATGAAGTAAAGCTAAGAGAAGCTGAGGCAGGATATGTTGTTACCTATGAAACATATATACTAGAAAGAGTACAAAAGTAGTTTTTTGGGATCAGGATGTAACTTCAGTGATGGTTGACATGAAAAGCCCCAATGTGGACCCTATAAAGCAACAACCATATTGCCTAGGAAAAAGCTCCACTGCTGCAGAAGGATGGCTGGCCTGGCAGATGTTCTTTCCCCTCTAGCGTGGAGTTTCTTCTCTAGTACGCTGGGAAGGGAAGCGTATCGCACCAGAACACTGCCCTCCTTCCACTGCAGGGCATGGTGCTGGGTGTTCACTTGCACTAGCCTGCTGTACAAGAACTCAGGATGGAGCCTTCTCATGTGTTTGATGGATTTTTAAACTAGGCCTTTTCTTTGGGCTGTTGGGGAAGCTGCAGACACTGCTGTTTCAGCTGATGACTGCGTAGGAGTCCATAGCAGGGAAGTGTGCTGGCTGATGTGAAAGGCAGGATCCATCCTGAGTGGGTCCTTCTGGGACCTGGGAGAATTTTATTGCAGCAGATCCCCAGTTCTGGAGTTCGGATTCCCAGTTCTAGGAACTGCCTTGGTTCCTGGATCAAATCAGCACTCGTAAATGTGGCCATGCAACTTATTCCACAGCCTTTCAGGCTACCTTCTCCCCCAGTTTCTGCTGTGCTGGTGATCAGCTGTAATTAGCACTGTGGCTTGTGCTCAGAAACCTTACAACAGCTGCCTTGCTCCGGAGTCGTGGCTGCCTCTCTCCGCTGACTCTGAGGACAGCCAAGGTCTGGCAGCCCAGGAGGACATACATGTTGCCTTGGTCGTGTGTCCTGCCTGGGTGCAGGGCAGGCTCTGGGATACTGGTTGGATCCTCCCGAGGTGCCCATGCGTTCATAGCCCCAGGCTGCCATTGCTGCTTCAGAACCCTGACCCTTGCCGGGAGGCAGGGGAGCACAGGGGCATCTTTTCTGGGATGCAGTTGCATTTAAATCCCTTATCCGTGCGGACATCTTTTCTAGCACCATAGTGATTTTTTGCTGCTGTTAAGAGGATCAGATTCCAGCCCTGTGTGTATGTGGTGATACACGGGATATATGTGTATGTGTACTCCTACACACACAGGAATGGGGGTCCCTGAATCCAACAGTGCCACAGTGTCGAGAACAGTGCTGAAGAGGAGTATGCTTTCACTGTAGTTTGTTGACTCAAAGCCCCAGCTCAGCCAAACACTTCAGCAGGTGTTTGACTATAAGGCGAGGAACACTCACAAGCTGAAAGATAAAACAACCACGTATTACCTCACCGGGCAACACTAAAATGGGCAGCAGCTGGCTAGCTGTGCCCTTCAGGAGCAATACAGGGCTCTTAGCACAAAATTACTTTTTTGGCCAACATTTTCTCATGGATGACACTGCTTCTCTTTGATAACCAGAACTGGCTGGAAGAAAAACTCAAACCCCAAGGAAATTAAATGAGGAGGGAACCTAGTAAGTGTAAACCTAAACCTCTAAAAGTTCTGACTCTGCAATGATGTGGCTGTTTGTAACAACACTTGTGCGAAAGCTGAAATTTCATTTTGGATTAATCAGTGGACGCTTTTACTACTGAAAGAAAAGAAAAGAAAATCACGCTCCCTTTTAAATTGCCAAGTGAACGCACAATAGCTGCATTTATTTTATTAGCCTCCTGACCTTTCCCTTCTCTGGTGAGGTTTCTTTTTCCTATTAGCTCTATTAGAGCGTCTACTGAGATGGCAACAAAACAAACAGTGCTGTTGTTGGCTAGCTGTTTCCTTTAGCAGGGAACAGGGATGCACAGACCACGAGCAGATGCTTGCCTTGCACCTCCAGACCATGGCGGGTGTGGGGGCCACACCACACCTGGGACACCAGGTTCTGCTAGGAAGCCCTCACCACAAACACCACCGCGCTGAGGACGTTGCATCTGTTTTCACAAAGCACTTCAAGTCATGCTTGACTCGGAGCCTGGGAGTAATTTATTTGCTGCCAGTGGGGGAGTGTTATTTTGTTTTGTACTGTTCATGTATTTTTCCACAGATATTGGGAATTTCCACCCCCCCCCCCCACCCCCACCCCCCCCTCTTTTTTATAACTGCCCCACAACACAGCTTTCTCTGGAGGTGATCAATGCTGGACCATGTGGGGATGGCTGGATGCTTCCTATTCCCATGGTTTCTGAGGCAGGTTGGTTTGCTACAAAGCAATCTGTAATTATTGTGGCAGCGCTTGCCCAGAGCCCTATGCGGATTTTGTGTCCTTAATTTACCGATCAGTGTAACTGGCTTCTCAGCATCAGCAGAACTGGGTGTTTCAAAAATTTATACCAAGCAGTAAGGGTCAGCTGTCATGCTGGCAGAGAGCAGGGCTGTGGAATTTTTGGACTTATATGGAAGTCTGAGAAAAGTTCAGAAATAATTCTGGAATATGCCCAGCAGACAGCATGGTAACAGAGGAGCTGGCTGAGGAATTTATAGCTGTGGGGAGAGAATAATCATCTTTTTTCTAAAGAAATTTTGATCCCAGGAGGGGAAAAATCAACTCAGAAGGCTAGAGGAGAATTTGTCAATTATTTTTTCCTTCGTGAGTAACTTATCTGGGACCTATATACATAAATCACAGTAATAACACAAACACTGCGGAAATTACCAGCAGCATTTAAGCAGGAGAATTTAGGGCTAGGATCTCACCAGCTTTCCAGAATGCCAAAATTGCAGTGCCTTGTTATTCTAATATTAGTCACTTCTAGCAGATAAGATTGCACATAAACCACAACCCATCTGCAAGTTCAGGAGGGCCAAACCAACCCATTTAGGAAAGTTAAATTGCTAGTTCTTGAACATAAGTGGCAGGATGATAAATGTGACCTGTTTTAATGTTAAATCCAGGAAAGTGCAGCCAATTTTTCTTTAGTTTAGCCTAAGGGAAAAAGTGTATTAAATCTTTGCATGTTGGTATTTG
Organism: Falco peregrinus; assembly: GCF_023634155.1. Classification (NCBI taxonomy): domain Eukaryota; kingdom Metazoa; phylum Chordata; class Aves; order Falconiformes; family Falconidae; genus Falco; species Falco peregrinus. The sequence goes on along the minus strand of NC_073727.1, from coordinate 49,450,873 downwards.
GAGTCTTCTCTTTTTAGAATGGCACACCACTTCAGAATTTAAGAGGGATGGCTGAATCAATTGCTCTTATACATTTACTCCATATAATTACTTTGTTCTCCTAATTAATTTCTTTTTATTATTTTACCACTCAGGAGACTTAGTTACTTGCTATAACCCAAGGTACTAGACATTCTTAAAACACACACCACCACCAACCCCCCCACCTTTCTCTCTTTCTGTGGCTGTTTAGGTACTGGCACAAAAGTTTGCGGTAGCTGTATTTGTTGTTGCACAATGAGGTATCTTTCAGGTATTTTGTCTGCCTGGCGAAGAGGCAGCTGAAAGCATCCCTGACACCACGGCGTGTGCTGGGCCTGTCTTTAGAAAGAGGTGGGGAAATTGCTGACTCTCCCAGAGGAGTTGTATATCTAAAAGTGAACAAATGACTAAATGTGCTATTAGAGGAGATTTGGTAAAATGGAGACACTTCAGACAGCAAGGAGAATAGAGAGGAATAGGGTCAGGACCCATCCAGTTATGGGATAGGCCTTTCAGGAAGGCTTTGGGATCATGCAGCACCTCAAGTAAGGTTACACTGAGCCTGTTGCTGACAGTCATATCAAGATGATCTGGTACCCTAGATTCCCAGCCTAAAGACTTGAGGGCTGGGGCTGTAGTATTGCAAGTAAAATAATAACAGCTGCAGCATCTCAAGGGCTTGCTTGCGGCGCAGGCAGTGATGTTTGCCTCTCTCTGATGTCACACTGGTCCCACCTCACCAGCCATTTGAGCATCCTGCGATTTTCCAGAAAGCTGCTCATGCCAGGCACAATAGCAGAGACTGTGATGCTCTTCTGGGCCCCACGGCGCAAGGGGTTTAGTCAGACCTAGGGTGAACGCGAATGTTTTTGCTGTTTGTGTTGAGAGGTGCTTTAGGGCTGTCTTCCAAGAACTATTGCCCAGAAGGTCGCAATAGTTAAAAAAACCAGCCAAGAACATCTTCAGCTGTTTTTCTTTCCTTTTTCATGCATCTGATGCAAGTGCTGAGAAGCCAGTTCCTAGGCTCTGCCTTGTCTCACACCTGCGTAGTGCCAGCCGTCCTGGAGGCCCGCTCTGTTCGCAGGGTCCCCATGGACTACAGCAGTACAAAAATACAAGTGTGAACAAATAACTACCTTCTAGGTTAGCATCCTACTATTGTTTTCACCTCTTCTGTGCACAGATGTTCTCATAAAATCCCAGTTAAAAGACGGAAAGGATTAACAATACCTGCTCCCAGGGCCTTGGTGAGACCAAGGCAGTGCCTTTAGTCACCCAGTTTGAGCCATGGAGTATGTCAAGAATGTATGTACTATTATGTACTGGGAAGATATATGCTCCATAAACTCTGAAGCCTTGATTGGCTCAGCTAGAATTATTTCTAAATGAATGTTGCTAAACACTGTATGGTTTTAAAATGGTAGTTAGTCTTTTACTGTTTTTTGAGTAGGAGTAGTCAGGAGAATAACAGAGTCAAAGGGATTCCAATCCAGTGCATCACATTTAATAGCATCGAACCAAATAGTGCAAATTACCCTAATGATCCCTTTTCATTTAATAGTTGGGCTACCTCTGTATTTTTCAAATAACTGAGGTTGTAAAGTTTTCTACTTCTTAACTAGGTTGCTTTTTGATGTCAGTTAATGTTATGTTTTATTAACTCAATGCGGTGGTTTCCTGCCAGCTTTATTTCATGTTTTACAGACAAGTCATCTCTATAGGGTACTGTTAGAAAATATTTTATAACATTTCATGTCTATTTGCTAACCACAAACAGTCTCTCTGGTAAAACAAAACGCATTCAATTATCTTTATTTTTACTAATTTCACTTTTCTCTGAAAAGTCCCTTCTGATGTGGAGAGCACAGCTGCACAGGAGGAAGCCAAGAGAAGCCCAGAGAGAAAACAGCGGTGCTGGCGAGAGCCACCAGGCAGGGACCACACTGCTCCCAGAAACCCAGCCCATGGGAAGGGGACCCCTTGGCTCTGTCCCCTCTCCCTTCACCCAGGGCAGGGACATGGCTCAGCCTCTGCCGGCTTCTCCCCCCCACTGAGGAGGGCAAGGCAGCTGTCCCACCTCAGGTGACAAGGGCAGGGATGGAGATACGCTGCTGATGGGTGAAAGTGCCAGCCTCGCCAGTGTGTTTGGCTCCCCAGCAGCCTGCCTGCAATGGCTGTGCTTGTGCTCCAGAGCAACCAACACTGAGGAGTGAGATACACAGTGGTGCCAACAAAAAAAACCATCAGTGCTTCTGCTCCACTTTTTCTTTTCCAGTGGTGTGGACTGGCACAGCCCTGCTCTTTGGTATCAGCCCAGGAGGCTTTTAATGGTTTCCTTTCTTGAGCGCAAGGGTGAATGGGTTGACCCAGGAAAGCTTGGCCTTGGGGTATATGTTTGCCAGTAGTGTTAGGAGGCTGGTGAACATCAAACTGGGATTGTGGAAGGGGTTGTCTTCAGTTTGAAGCTTTTCTTGGGATACAATAACTCTTTACTAACTTCTTCTGCATTCTCTTTTTTAATAGAAGCCAGCTACTCCAAATACTGTCTTTTTGAAGGTTCAAGATTCTCAATATGGTTCTTTGCAATGTATTTTCCATATGATTTTGTTTTAAACATTGAGTATGGTCTTATGGCCAAAAGGCTTTCTCATCTCTGCAAGCATGTGGATGTATAATAACCCCCGCAAGGTTCAAGCTCCAAATGGTGTGCAAGGTTGAATCATTCTGTTGAAAGCAGGGACAGACCAATGGAAAGAACAATTCTGAGCACATTCTGTCACTGCAAGGTGTGAAGTATGTGTTGGGTATAACTTCTGTTTATACTTGTATTCCAAAACAGTCCAAAATCCAAGTTTAAGTTTGTTCTTAGTGCAGTGGAACAAAGTGCTCATCCCATACTGGGCCTGGATGCCTCAAAGGCATCTATTACTCCAAGCAGCCTTTCCAGGGAAAAGATGGCTCTCCACCTCCTCAAAGGCTCGAATCTGAGGCATGTTTCAAAGCTGCAGTATTTCAGCCCTCAGCAGCCAGAGAGGGGCTTGCTGTCACCCTGGTGGTATGTAGAGTGACATTCTAGACCTTAGCATTCCAACACCTTTCTGTATTCCCTCAAAAAGTAATTCCTGTCTATAGCAGAAGCAGTTTCACGGTGCTGAGCAAAGCACCCCCAAGGAGCTTCAAGAAAGGCCTGTTTTGCATGCAAAATACCAGGGATTAATTAACATTGTGTATTTCAACTGGTGTGGCTAGATAGGACAGCGTAGGTGTAGGCTGCTGGGGGCTGAGTGGCTTATTCTGATCTCTTAACATGCTGAAAATAAATAAAAAAAAAAGGCTTAAGACAAAATACAGTATTACAGTACTGGTACCTGTGTATAATCTCTCACTGGTTCAATCAATCAGACTGATTATAACACTTAATAGCTATGCCAGTGCAAACTACTGTGTGTAGGTAAGGTCTGAGATACTCTTTCATGGAAGGGAGATCTTAGGGGAGGTGTGGGAATGAGCTACCAATAATGGACCAGACTTGCTATAAAATGCATCTACAGGAACTTGAGGGCAACCGAGTGGGTCAGGACAGAGGTTCCCCCAGCCCAGCAAGCTGCGTCCTGCCACTGCTCACACTCGAAGCCAGGGAGTGGTATGAATGGGGCAAATGTGAAGGGAGGCTTCCCCATCCTCCAGCAGGTTGCATCTGGGCCAAAAGGGAGAGCCTTTGTATGTCATAGCTCTTGATGTATTTCTGGTTCATGAACCTGTAAAGTTGTCCCTTGAACCCAAGCAGACTTTTACACCTGTAGCATCCTGTGCCAAGTCTATTAGGGTGCTTCCTCACGTCATGAACAGAATTAAAGATTTTATCTGTCTTTCACTGTTGTCAGCAGTGAAATCCAGAGAGCTACTCGGTCTTCTTGCAGAGATTTTTTATAACCAGATGTTCCAAATAACCTGAGATGAAATATTTAGTAATAGTAATAATACATGCCAGGCTTCTGACACACAGTGTCTGCAGCTATGTCTGCCTGCTGAGGTCCAGGTATGCCAAAAGAGCCATAATTCCTGTTGTAGTGATTCACACTGCATTTCTGTGTGGTGCTTTTCCCATCTGGCATCCTTTATTCATAGCAGCAGATCTTCTCTTCCAAGGTCCTGTTTCTTTTCACTTTGTTCTTTTTCCTTTGAGGTTTCTCACCAGTTCAGGGAAGTTAAGTGGATACGGAGGTGGTGTTGCATAGGATGAGAGGGACTGCACACCTTCAGAGCAAGCATCTGTTGTCATCAGCTTTTCTGATTTCATTGGAGTTCTTGTACTTTCCCTTAGCTGCCCTCAGGTAGCAAAAGCTCTGAGCAGCAACGGAGCCTGAGGTTCGTTAGGTGTATGCAGGTGCTGCGCCAGTGCCGACACTGGGCTGCCCTCATACTTTTTAATCAGGATGCAAAATTTTCAGATACTAGAGGGAAAAACCTTTGTGTTCTTTCCTAAAGAAACTTTAATGAGCTGCAGCCACCATCTGCCTACAGCTCATAAATTAAAAACAATTAAATGCACAAGACACGGCGAGTCACTGCTTCCTGCTGGCCTGCCCTCTTCCTCTTGTCTTGTACAGCCAAGCTACGAGGAAGCAGCTTCTCTGGCAGAAAAATCCCAACAAAACCCCAAACCCCTACTTCCCAAAAGGGAAAGAAGAAAAAAAACCCCATCAGGGAAACAAACTGAAACACAGGAAGACAAGTCTTGTGACCCATTAGCTCTTTTGTTTGCTGTATAAATCACTCTGTTATAATCATAAATTTGAGGACATAATTGGACTCTACATATAAATCTATTGCCAGTGATTACAGGCAAAATGCCCTGAGCGATGGAGCCTGCAATCCAGTGCTGGTGCGGTCGAGGGGGGAGCCTCGGGGAGGGAGAAGGGAGCCTCTGCAGCTTGCCAGAGCATTTTCCATGAGCAGTTCTGTAGCTGGAAACAGATGCTCCACGCTGCCGTCCAGCCGGCAAAGTAATGTAAAAAACATTACAAAGATACTCTTCAAAACATTCTTTGCTCATTGTCCAGCAATGGCTTGTCCTCCTCCTCACTCCCCACCAAAAGCCCCACGCGGGTGTGGGGAGGGTCTCTCTGCCCCACTGCTATGAGAAGGGGTAACTGCCCCCCCCCCAAGCCAGGGCAGCGCTCTCCGTTGTGGCAGAAGATGGGTAGCGTTGCTGTTCCTTAGTTTCAGGTCCTGACTGAATGTCAGAACTACAGAAGGGCTTTTAGATCCCTTTGGCAATATTTCCTGAGCAAATGTGGTGCTGTGCCTGCAGGAATGATAGGCCAAACACACCTCCTGCCCGGCTGCCCGCCTGGGCACCGCCTTGCCCTCTGCTGCCCGGGGGGCAGCTGCCCCGTGCCATTCTCTGCTTTGCTCAGTTTGTGCAGTTAGCCGTGTTATAAAGAGTAGAGCTGTGAACGGTGATCACACCTGGTGTAGATTCTGATTCCTAACCTTTCCTCACAAGGAAAAGGCTGGGTACACAGGGTGGCTGAACGTTGCACCTGCCATTTTAAGTTAAGGTCCAGTTGTTGGGTGCTGGGAGAAACTTGCTCAGCAGAACAGTTGTCCTTCAAAGTGTGGATGTCCCACCAAGACCCTGCTAATCCTGCTAAGGCTGGGGTGTTGGAGCTCTGCGTTTAAAAACTCAGTTTCAGTTCCTGAAAAATAGCCAGATTATTAAGGCTGAATTCTGCATGGGTGCTGGCTACTTCTCTCCTTGTTCCCGCACATTTAGTCCTTAACTGTGTTGATGCCCCAGAGGAGCGTGTCGTGGACACGAGGCAACTGAAAGCTAATTTAGATGGACAGAGGTTGTTTGCTGCTGGCTACAATGCAAATACACCTCAATGTAACTTGTACATCTGCATGTACCCCTAGGAGCTTGCTCCTGTCTTTGCCCTTCTACAGCCGAAGTAGCCAAGATGAAGGAATGCTGCTGTGCAGGTGCCAAAGGAGACGTATGACCAGTGATGGGCTGAGAGAAGGACCATTGTGTGAAATGATGGATCAGAACAGCTTTTGTTCAGGTTGGTGCATTAATTAAAATGTGAGATAGTGAGAAACTGCTTTTACACGTATTTGTCCAGATGCGCAGGTCAGCATGCTGCCGGTGCAAGGTGCAGATGGCCTGGGTGTGGGGACCTGAAGAAAGCCCGAGTCCAAAGTGAAGCCCAGGCTGTGGACAGGGTGGTGAGCCTTTGTCACAATGGCCAAGAAAGATGGTGTGACACAACTCTCTCCAGCTGTGCCACTGCCTTGCTCCTTCTTGCCTTTGCCTCTTCAACCCTTCTCAAGGCTTCCTGCCCTTAGCAGGTTGCTGCTGGGTCCCACACCCCAACACGGGGTGCTGGGTGAGCTGGGCTCCTGCCACGCTGAGGAACCCCTCCAGACAGGGAGGTGTAGCAGCTGGGTGAGCTTTTGGGCAGCCTCTCTCAGCTGCGCTTGGCCCTTCCATTGCCCCATGGCTCAGTACTTGCCCTTCCATTACCCCATGGCTTTCAGAACAGAAAAAGTTCTTGTTCCTGAGGAAAGCTGGTTGATTTAGTGCAATTAATTGGACTTTTTTTTCTTTTTCCTACCAATTTTTGACTTAAAAAAAATCTTTCTCTTACTCCTAGCCTTGCATCATTTCTGCAGCAGATACTGCAGAATGGTATTTCAAATGCTCAACCCCAAAACCAGTGCAGCTGCTTTTCTAGCCCAAAGAGAGGTTGGTCTGCTTTCCACTTCTGGTGTCCAAAAAGCCACCTGCTACTTGCATTCTGGTGGCATTTTTCTTGTTTCATGTTTTTTCTTTAAATGCAATATTTTGAGCATTTAGGGTTTACATGAAGCAGAAATCCAGTGTTCCCTACATTGGCCAGCAGCATGGGTTGTGGGACAACATACTTGTTTTTCAGATTGCCTGCTGGTGTTTTGTTTTGTATCTGTCTTAGAAAATGAGAGCAAGTGCTAGGTTTTCTTAACCATCATTTTTTTCAAAGTAATTTCTACTCTGCCCATGATACACTACTGTATTTGTCTTTCAAATAGCTTTTTATTAAATTTATGTAGCACACAATAATTTTCTTTTACAGAGCCTGTGTTTCCTCCTATTAACACAATATTTCCAGCCAACATCAAACTTCCCTCATCTCTAACAAGCCTTCTGGGGATATAAAAAGTTTTTGGCGGCAGTATAAACAGTTCTAATCCTATCTATGCAACTCCTGTTGCCGTTTGGCTTACTGTTTTTGAGTCTCTACCACGCTAAGCACTCATTTTAGCCAAACTGCTAAATTTCTTGTTTTTCTTCTGTCTTGCTAACATATGGCACTGTGCTTGACGTGGTGGTGTGATCCTGGTCAGAATACCTTTGTGCAGACCACTGTAGAGCTGTTCATTGTAAGAAAATCCTGTAATAGCTCAAATCACTGAAAGGGGAGAGTCTCTGCTGTGGATGGGGTGTGCATACGGCACACTGTGCATGTGCCGGAGTCCTGCACAATGTCACACTGCTCGGGGCTCCCAGCACCTGAAAAGGACATAATGCTATCTATGCTATTGTCTTCTTACTGCATTAGCTCTAATAAATAACATCTTAAATGGTCCCTTACAGAGTGTGAGTGCCATTCTTGCCAGGATTGTCATGGACCAGGACCTCCTGGTGCAAAACACATGGCTACGGATTGGGTGGTGTGTTGGATCTGCTGGACAACAGCCTCAAGTTACTTACAGCATTGGAAGATCCACTTTCAGATCATGAGCACACAGATTTCCCTGGTCAGGGAGGGGTAAGCACCATCATCAGGGATGCGAGAAAATGTTGGATGTTAGACTCAGCTAGGATGTGAAAAGAGCAACTGGTCCTCTGAAAATGCCTTGTGTATAGCCGCTTCCCTGTTTTGCTGGGAGAGAGCACCCCTCTTGGGCTTCTGGAGAATGGAAAACCAGAATGAGGAGGAGAGAGTGAGGGTGCAGAACCAGTTGAGGTGCTCACAAGGAGATAGGAGGAAGCCTGATGGATTAGGGGTTGTTGTTGGACTTCCTCAAAAGATTCTTGAAAACAGAAAACCACCATTTTTTGAAGGGAGCTCTTAAAAATTATAACTTATTTCACAGCTGCTGTAAGAAAGTGAAGGCAAAAGGGGGACATTAAAACCCAAAGGGGAGCGTGTGCCAGTACATGGAGTACAACTCATGTCTCAAAACAGAGGGTCTCTGCCGACTCCCAGCAGCATCTTAGGATTGTGCCATGAGTCCTCTCTGGGAAGTGCTGGTGTAACCACTCACGGGAAATCCACTTCTTTTTGGGTGAGTATATCATGAAATATCTAGGCCCAGGTAGGAGAGGACCCCTGAAGGTCACCTAGTCCAGCCCCACTCTGTACTAACACCAGGCCAGGTGAGTCCTGCAGAAACCCCCAAGGCAGGGAGGCATGCCTGGACCTGGGACCTGCTCCAGCACTGCAGTGCCTCTGGGGGAAAAGATTTTTTCTAACATTAAGTGAAATCTCCCAAGTCACAGTCTGTGGTGGTTGTCCTCTTTTATATCACCTGGCACCAGTGCAACCAGTTTGGCTCTGCTGTCTTCATAGCTCTGTACTCTTTCTTTGCTCACAGCTTTCTGCCAGGGCAGCTGATGCTTTCTGTGGCTTAGGTGGCACCCAGCACCACCCAGGTGTTCAGGCCAAGACCACCAGTTGGAGAGGTAGTGCTGGGGTGCTGGACCTGGTGGGGCCACAGAGTCACCTGGATTTGTCCCTCTTGCTACTGTTGCAGTAAATGGCTGTCACAGCTCAGAGTCCCCCAGAGACACCACCTGCGACCACTCCACTTTATGCTCTTTGTGCTGATCTTTGTTGGCCAAAACTTTGCATTTCCACTGCTGGATCTGATCTGAAATGAAGTTACTGTGGGCTGAATCAAGTTGCTGGGAAGTCAAAGAAGGAGAAGTGTGGGCACAGGGCAGGAGCAGCCCTGTCCTTTCCACCTCCGGGAGCAGTTTATACAGGCTCAGCTCCAGTCAGCAGAGAGTAGAGGGAGCAGGTTAATCCGTGGAGGTACCAGCCTCTTTCATGGACTGTAGAGTAGAAGCAGATGACCTGCTTGTACTAGGTGTCTAAGTTACAGACAGTAAAACTAGATGAGATGACATGCATACTTTGCCAGGCTTTTCTAACCATGTGGGTTAGAAAGATGTGGCTTTTATAAGAAATTAAAGTTTAGATTTTCATCTAATCCAGATGCTTTTAGGAGTGGGGACTTCATTGAAAAGTTCAGTATCAGCAACTCACGATACAATTGCGAACGTTGGCAATGCTGCATTTCTGTTTGCCAGCATTTTTAGAAGCCAAGTTGTGCAGTTAACAGTGGCAGGAATTGCATAATTTGCCCCATTTTAGAAATGGTTGTAACTCTCTGTAATGTCCATGGGACCCACCTGATGATATTGTTTGGTAACGTTTTCTGATAGATTATTTTATACAAGCAATTAATTGTTCTCTCTGGATGAGTTCTGGTTTATTGATGACAAATTCGGAGCAGAAAACAGATATTAGTGCCCACAGAAGAAAAACAAAAGAAAGCAAATTATATGCAATTTACAATAAGACGATATATTTAGCTCTGTTTGACATATGTTAGTGATGGGGGCAGTGGATGTTAGATTTAATTAGATCCAGAAAAATGATGAGTATTAGTCCCTCTGGAATTATTCCTGGTGAATCTCCAGGAAGATTCACAAGTATTTTAGAAAATTAAAAACAAATGGAAAAAAAGGAAAGAACAAAAATCAACCCATTTCTTCTTTTCATCTCAAAGATTCCAGTTTCAGATCCTCACAGTCCCGCAAGTAATGCTCTAGGATGCTATATTCAAACAAACACGAATAACATGCAGTGACACAAGTAACTTTCTCTGAGTCTCTAAGATGCTAAAATTTATCTCTAAGGTCCTGCAAGGCTTTCCTTGATGAGGGCCAGCTGGCTTGCTGGTGTAGGTCTCCCAGGTGCAGAAAGACACCTCTTCTGCCACAAATCAGCCCCATGCTCCGCTGTGTGATGCCAAAGGGGCTGTGCGCCCACAGCTGCTGGAACAGGTCCCCATCCAAAGCAACACGATGGTCTCTTTTGTGCTTCTGCTGTAAGACAAACTCTGAGGCTTTCTCACATGTTTCTCTGCAGAGGAGGAACATGTCCATGGATCGGGTGGATCACAGCCATCTCCCTGATGTCAGAGGAGCCAGCTGAACCATGGAGGATGGAAAGCTGGAGATGGGCAAAGACCTGGGAGAGATGCTCTGGCATGGCAAGTCCAGTTCCCTGGGCTGTGGACAGTGGTGCATGTAACTCCTTTGGGGATCCAGAGACTAGACACTGCACCTGGTCAGCTGCTTGTCCCAGCAGAGTCTGGGGGTCTTCCTCATCTTCACGGTACCCTGGGCCAGGTATTTCTCCCGATTTGCAACCTAATGGTATTACCATCCAGTTTGTGCCCCTTTGTGCCAGTGTCAAGGACATCCTTCTCTTCAGGCAGTTCCTTCACCTCCCTGCTATTTGCTCAGGATATGTTCTTACAGAACTGTTTTACCCTTCCTGTGCTTCACAGTCTCAAATGAACTAAGCCAATTGCCCTTATTATATAAACTTGCTTGAAGAAATCAAAGCCTGTTTTTCTGATCTTCCTACACTTGCCTGCAAACCAGCTCATGTAGCACTTTCTAAAGCATTGACAGATGCAAGAGTTTTATTCCTCATTCCTTGCTTTAGGTGGTAGAAAGACAGACTTCCATGCCTCTGAAACCTTTGGAAAAAGAGCTTGTGTTTCTTTATATTGGTAACTGGGAGTCAAAATACTAGCAGTTTACCTAGCAATTGTGACAGTCCTGGTGGCTTGCTTTGTGAGATGTGAGAAAATCCTAACTCAAAGCTGAGCTGTGGAGGAGGCTTGGGAATAAGTTTTCCTCATCTTAAAGCAGGTATTAACTGTTCTTACCAAGAACTGGCTGTAACATAACAGTTACATGTGGAACCATGCACATTGTGTATGGGGAAACAGATTTTGCGCTCTCACAATCAAGTTTCATCATTTTTTTCTTTTCAGTATAGGGAATTGTTGGTTGTATGAAATACCCAGGGGTGTCCAAAGAATTTGCCACTCTGTGATGTCCAAAGGACACGTTGAGCCATGCGTTTGCCAGCGGTCTGGAGGTGGACAGGTGGGAGAGGAGCGGGTGCAGTACGTGCTTTGCTCTGGCTAGCCTGGGTACCACCCGCATACCTCCATGGTGGCATATGCACCTGGCAAGGTGGATGTGGCAGGAATTCAGGGGTTCTGGATCACCATCTGCAAGACGCCTTGTGACCATGAAATGCTAGAGGCAAATTTAATATCTCCCGTGCTTACCTTTGATGATTAAAGTACATGCAGAGATGGCTTCTGCTTTGTTCAGCTATGAGCTGAGGATCCCAGAAGCAGAGGCTTACAGTTAGACTGAGATAGCAAGATAACTCTAATGTGTCCTTCAAGGATCCCTCAGCAGAGGTGGGTACAGACCTACTTGCTCCTAGTGTGGATTAGGCTGCAGTTACACTGTGATTGCTGCTGTGAGCTGTCAGAAGGGTAGTACAAACTGGATCATCACCCAGTACATATATGTGGTGGTGTGTCTGTTGAATTAGACAAAGTTCCCAATGCAATGGTTACAGCATCTCTGTGTTTCATGCAAAATCAAACTGACGCTGCTTGCCCACACAAGTGCAGGCAGCACAAAATCTAGTACAGATGAGAACTGCATGACCAGATGATCCATGTTTGTGCAGCAGTCCATTGCTAATTAGGAAGAAGGCATGCAGAAAGACATTTGAAGATGAGACCAGACAAATGCTGAGCACAGATGGAGGAGAGGAACCAGTCTACAGAGTGGGGTCCTACCAGGGTCCTGTTGGGATCCCAAATCTATACCAGAGAATCTCTGGGGTGTTCAAAGCCATGTCTGGCAATCAGGAGAAAGCTGCTTAGTCTGAAAGAAAGTAGAGAAGTAAAATCCATTACAGAGTACCTCTTGAAGCATTATTACATTATCTATAAACTGACTTTAATATAACCACTGTGTCAAGTACCACAGACAATTTACCTCCACTGACTCAGTTCAGCTTTCCATTCAAGCGGATCTGAAAATGTGTAGTGGAATGAAGCTGGGTTAATTACCATTGATAATATACAGCTGTGGGCTGGCTTCAGGGGCACTGGGTTGGCCGATGTAGATAAGGTGCAGCTGTGGCTGGTTAAGTGGTTGAGGGGCAATGAAGAGGGAGCAGCCAAGGAAGAAAGGGGAGGAAGAAGCAGAGAGCATATGCTCTGGATGAGAAGAGACAAGGAGAAGGCAGCAGAGGCACTGATGTGAAGAGTATCTTGGTATGTGATGGTAAAAGACCTTGTTGCAGCTGGCTAGTTTGGACAGTGCTACAACAAAAATGTACAGATTTCTGTTTTCCAGTCCCTATCTTGAAAAGCAAATTATTTTTCGAAGAATCTGTTTGGCAGCAAGAAGCCATCTCCACAGGCAGGGCTGCTCAGGGTAAGCAGGACAGCAGTGGTCCCTCCTGGCTCTATTTGGACCTCTTTTTGATGCCACTGACACTTGACAGAGCATATTCCCTCCAATCTTTGAGTCCAAAATACTGCAGAGGAATCACAATAATGTGATTAAAAATAGGAAGAAGGGAGAGAAGAGCTAAGAAGCATGAGGAAATGAGACGCTACTTGCAGAGAGATGTGAAAAACACTGGCAAACTGGTGTGAAGGAGAAATGCATAATAGCATTGAACTAAAGATCATAAAGTTAACTGGGGAGTATCTGGGAAGGTTTTAAAAAATGAAGGCTGCTATAGCAATAGGAGCTTCCAGTGCTGTTATGTTTCTTGTATATGTGGGAAAACCTGAAGGGACGTTTTGGTTTATGAAGTAGCTGAACCTCAGATGGATATGAAGAAAGGGAGAGTTACGACAGTAAAAAAAAAAAAAAAAAAAAAAAAAAAATTGTCATCAGTGGCAGAGTCACTGCAGAAATAAGGATTTATCTGGAGATGGGTTATGCAGAAGGAGAAAGCTATCTTGAGGCAAGAGTCTCGTAAGGGTTTCACAGAGCAGAGGCAAGCTGGGAGCCTGGACTGGAGAGGGCAAAGGGGGAAGAGGAACTTCTTGTGGATCCTGCTGTTGCTGAAAAGAAACACTTTGGCTTTGACTGATTGAGCCAAATGAAGCTGAAAAGAGGTAAAGTAAATGGAGACAGCACAGGGTGAGGTGTCAGAGGGAGCAGCAAAATAATGTGGCATGTACCTAGCAGAGGTGTTAAAGAAACAAGGGGACAAAGGCAAAAAGCAATCAGTGAAGGTTCAAGGGTGGTTATATCTGGGCATATGGTGTAGGTGGGCTTGGGGGCAGTGGAAAACATTGTTTGTTAGGATGCAAGAACCCAAAGACTGTATGTCTGGAGCTGGGCTGGTGCAGTGAGAAGTGGGGTGAAGGTCTGCTTCCTGACACTGTATAAATGGCAAGAAGCAGAGCGCCTTCAGCAGCTAAGAGGAGAGTCATTTGCTAAAGCAGACGCATTTCTCTGCTATATGCTGAACAAACCACTGGATCAAATCATGATACAGAATACTATATGATGTGAAACAAAGCAATGAATGTTCCTACTCGAGCACCTTGCTACGAAATGGGAGGTCATTGAGGGGCCAGTCGCTAGTGATGGGATGAAGGAAAAGACTTTAAAAGCGAGCAGATGGTGATATATTTTAAAGAGATTATAAAAAGGGAGAATCCTCAGGGCAGATGTTTTCTTAAAGACACTGGAACAAAGCACTAGCAATGACAAGAAAATATGCAGAAAATGTGTGGCTGTTAGAAGATGGCAACAGCCAGATGGTTCCAATTAACTCAGCAATGACTGCAGAGACAAAGTGCAGCAGCAGGTGGGTCAGGCCTCAGCAGAGCTGCAGCTGTGCATCAAGCCGTGTGTCCTCCATCCTCTTTACAATGGCAGAAACATCTGGCAATGGGACTCCAGGCCTCGCACTCCTCACTTTGTGTTAAACTCCACAAAAAGATCTGCTTTGACCAGTTAGGATGAACTTGAGCCCAGTGGTGAGAGAAACTGGTTCTGGTTACATAAGAAAATGCTGAGAAGCTTGCCGTTTCACCTGGTTCATGAAGGCAGATGTACCTTGGCAGGTTTGATGACACCCTACACCCAGTACTATGTTGACTACACCCAGTAGGAAGAACAGCAAGACATAAGCTTGCCAGACAAGGCATCACGCATAATGAAGTGTTTCGGTGGGCCATTTAAGACCTGGACAGACACTTGAGCTCATACAATCACTGGGAGAGTGGACGTGAGGTCTGTGAAAGAAGCAAGGAGGGAAGGTGTAAACTAACTGGAGTAGTAGGAAGGAGGATAATTTTTTATCTGAAGGACCTGGAAGGACAATAGGCAAGGGGAGAAACTGGTCAGAGGGAGTACACTAGAGCTTTTAGAAACAAAGAGTGTGAGCCTGTAGATGTATAGATGTGGTGCTCTACAGGCAAAGCTGTGGGCAGGGGGCAGCCCCTGGCCCCATCATAGCAAAGGCAACGGTGCTGGCTACAGAGTGCATCTGCAGGGGTGCAGCCCCTTGGGCTCACCAGGCTGTCACCATAAGCACTCAGGGTTTTGCCAAGCCCAGCACCGCCCTGTGGTTTGGGCAGCAGGAGCTGAAGCAGGGCAGGTTCCTGAAGAGTGCTGGACACGTTTGGTTTGGCTCCTCTCAGGAAGGTCTGTTTTATAAGTTTTGCTCTTGCTACAGTGCAATTTTATCATTCATTTTTACTGTATAGGAATTATCTGCACATTTTTGAGAGAATGCTTGCCAAAAAGAATTATCTCTGTTGCTTCAAAACATAAGTCTTAAAAAAGCCAAAAAAGTTTCTTAGCTCTAGTGCTGAAAACGTGGCACTTCTGCAAAGATGATGTCCTCTCCAGAGACACATCGGTGTGGGGTGTGAACACTTCAACAGGCAACCAGACTTTTAAGGCTTTCTTTTTGCAATATGGTGAATGGGACCTGTTTTGCCTGAAACTGTTTCTATCAACAGCACCCACCATCAGTGTTTCTCCAATAACTTTTTTATTGGGATGGTTGGAGCCTGGCTAAAACTTCAGTCGGGCAATGGACTTATGAATGTGTTTCTAGGAAAAGATTTTATTAAAGAAGTGTAAAAGTGCTCACGCTCTAGTTCCTATTTGAGGGTAAAAAATGGACTTTAAATGAAGCAAAACATTTGAACATGAATGTATGTATGTCGTTTATGCAACAAACTTATGTTTGTAACTTATGGCATCTGCTGACTGATATTTTACACCTATCCTCAGTGGCTGAAATGGGAATTCAAGAACATCAGCATGAATACCAACAAATTCTGATATAGATACTTCGAAGTCCTGGTATTGGCCAGTTCCACTTGCCTCCCCTTGGAGATGGTGTGACTTTAAAGTCTTTTCAATCTTTGCCCATCCTGCAATTCAGCTATATTCAACACATGCCTTTATCATATGTCTGCTGCTCCTGAAATATGTTGTCTACATCCCTCTGCATTTATTGCAATGCCTGCTAAGCCCTTTTGTCATGTCTTTTCTGGTAGAATCTCACAGTATATCCATTGGTTTTCAGCAACTTACTTCAACTTATTTTTTCCCCTTAGCTGTTTAGAGATTCATACTGCAACAATCCCATGGTGTTTTCATGTCTCAAATCTGGTACCTGCTGATAATGCACTGGAGATGCTTTCTGAGGGGAATTTTGTTCCCACCTTCTAGCTGAGCTGCAGTTGAAGATTTGGACCGTAACTGTCAAGGAGAATAAAAATTTCAGGTGGGCTGGGCTGTAAAATCTTGAATTACCTAAGGCAAAATGTGGGTTTGTTCTGTTTTGTTGTTACTAACAACAAACTCTTCCCTGGTTTATAGAGAAAACACAAAATTCAAGAAATTCTATTGGTTAATTAGCTGCAGTGGACAGATAATAAGAGAAACTGAGGCCATTGCGATGAAACCAGGGCATTTAGAAGTGTGGTTTGTAAGTTTTACATATATAAAAAATGTATAGAACTTTTATTGAAGTCTTTTTCTGTCATTTTAATTCAGAGAGCTGGTGTCATCCTCTGTGCACGCAGCCTGATGGTGGGTTGCAGGAATAGGCAAAAGCTCTGCTGGTGTGACCTGAAGGAACCAAGGGCATGGGGAAGGGAAGAGCTGAACTCTAAGCAACAACTCCCAAGATGTTTCTCCATTTTTGCCTGCCAGGTTTGTGCTCACTGAAAGCAAACCGGTACAGCTGGCAGGTTTTGGCTGGGGTCAGCTCACAGCCACTGCAGAGCGCGCTTTGCTTTGTCACTGGGCACTTTCAAGGACACATCAGAGTCCTGTCCTTGCTTGGCTCTTGAGCAGCTCCTCTGCAGGAGGAGGCAGAGGCATGACACTTCTTACAGATATTTCTGTTTATCCCATTAGGGAAAAGTTCACCTCTGGATAAATGTGTTTTCAGGCTGATGCTGTGGTAATGTTTAAGGAAGTTGATGGAATTGCCAAATTTATTCATCATGTGGGACCTGTGAATATTTCAGTGTTCTTCCACTGGAAGAGGAAAACCCAGCCAGTCACCTCAACCTACAGGCTGGAAAAATAGCGTTTAACTTCTTTATAGATAATGTGATCTGAGCCAAGGTCTTAGCATGCTCATCCTTAAACAGTATCCCATGGGAGGCAGCAAATGCTTTAACAATGAGGACTGTTCACTGATGGGTTTGCCATGCATAGAGATCTTTTCTATATACACACACTTATGTAGTTAGGTACATACATATGTATATAGAAATATATCTATAACTTCTGTATAATCCAGTGTATCTGTCCATTCTTACAGCTCTATACCTGACTAGTATGTCCTACAGACAACTCATCCCATCCGGCTCACTGTTATCTCCCAACCCAAACCAGGTCCTCTTAAGTACTAGGATAAGGTGGAGAGCCATGAACACCTTTGGCTTCAGGTATCCAGCTTCTTTGCCTGAGCACGTCACTTGCCTTTGCAGCTGTGGGACTAACGTCTCCTGCCTCAGCTGCACTTTCCCCAAATGCTGCCCTGCTACAAGGCCACGGGAAGAGAAGGAGAGGAGGTTGCTGGAATTGCTGTCTGGGTAAACCAGACTGCCTTTGCAAAGAGGACTTAATGTACCACAAGCCAAGCAATGCTGGGTGCTGGGGTGGTTACTTGCTGGGACAGTCCAGATAATGCTCTGTAATGGCACAGCCGTGGTTTCTGGTCAAAGACAAAGATTTCCAGTGGCTCACTTCCACAATGGTCACGAGTCTGTGATGTACCCCTTGTCACTGGAGCCCAGCACTGGTGACTTGCTGTGCTTTCCTGCTGGCCACCAGCTGCCAAGGCTGAAGGCTGGGTGTAGGTGCCTGTCTGCCGGGGTGTGCCCGCAGCCCAGTGCTGCACAGCGAGTGATGGTGGGGGAGATTCCTTGCTGACCCCTGCAGGAAACTAGCTCCTTTTCCAGGTTCCTGGGGCAGTGTTAACCTCCTAATTATAGAGAACCCTATAATCAGTGGGGATTGCCTCAGCCAAACCATTTGTCCCTCCAGCCACAAGCATCTGAGCCACTGGCTGTCTTGCTCTTTGGTGGCAATTACACATCCTCTACCAAACTCCCAAGTGCTCAGATCCTGAGTCAAGCATTTCGAGGGGATTTCCTCTAAAGAGAGGAGACTGGTTACTGCCATGAAATTGCCATTGCCCTTTATGAGCTGCCTGCACTTAAGCTCAGGCTACAGGGCTGTGCTGCTCCTGAGCAGCCCGGAGCAGGTTGCCTTGCTGGCTGGGGTGGTTATAATGGTGCTTTCGTATGTGCGACACAAAAGAGGAATCCACTGTTTTACCCTCTGGGGGAAGCTCCGCTCCCTTCTGCCCGCACCAGGGCACCTGTACCAGGGCAGAGCCACCCACAAGCTAATGGGAGCATAGGACAGGGTTGCCATGAGGAGACTGCCAGTGTGATTTCTCCTGCTCAGGGTTATTCTCCTGGAGAATATTCTCACTGGAGTGGCTGGACAGCCCATGGATAGGTCCTGCAGCGTCTCGCTCACTCCACTCAAGAGATGAAAACTAAAGAGGCAAACCAAAAACTGGATCTTTGCAAATAAAAAAGTTTTAGGACATCGTCAGGAGGTGTTACAGCTACAGACATACCTAGTGCTGCTGGTGAAACTTATCAGTCTGTCTTGACATAACCCAAAGAAACTAAGAAGTGATGCTCATAGCAGCCCAGTGCCACACAGTGTGTTCAGGTATCGTAAAACACTACTAGCAAACTCCTGTTGCTTTACAGAATTTAACATGAGATTCTACCTTGTATCAAAATTTGTCCCAGTAGTGTATTAATTGAATTACATCCAAAGCCCCCTCCAGAAATTGAAGGCAGTCTTCTAGGCTGCTGGGAGGCAAAGCTGGAGGAGACAGTAGGACTTGAACCACAGAGCAGTCACTGCCAGTGCTAAGCAGCTCTAGGCACTACTCATAGAGCTGGCTGCTTCAGTGAATGCCATTTCCTCGTGGTAGTATCCAATGCTCACACCCTCAGCGCACGGTGGCAAAGATTTGCTTAAGAGGGCCTGCAGGGGAGACAAGACTAGGGTCAGAAGGATGGAAAAACAACATCTACAGACATCAAACAGGCAGCCTTGAGGGATTCTGGCCATTAGAAAAGGTGTTTTCCAGAGGAAGCAGCCTGGAACAAGCCAAGAAGCAAGAAATGAAAGTGTATGCTGAACTGGCCATAACCCACTAGTCCCACCCTCTTTTCAAATGCCTGAAAGAAAAGACAGGATTCTTCTAGGCCTGGAGGCCCACAGACCACCCAAGAGGGTGACCAAGAGGCGGAAACTCCTCTTTAGTCATTCTGGTGGCTGCAAATATGACAGTTGCCCGGGAAGTCTTTGTAGTAACCTTAGTGTGAAACTTGGTAGATCTAAACCAATGCCCTGAACAGCACCGCAAGTCTGCCAGGCAGCAAGCCCAGGCCAGCAGGACAGGATGCTCTCAGGGCCTCGCCCCCACGTTCTGTTCTACTCTCTTATGAGCACCTTTTTTTCTGAGGCTCAGCAGTGTTCTGGGGAACACACAGAGGCCAATAACCAAAACATGCCAGCTTCAAACCAGTCCTTAAAGGCCAATGTAGACAGGTCATTCATCCTGGTGTCCCTGAACGTCCCAATGCAGCAACCTGTGATCTAGCTAACAGAAATACTTCTCCCTAGCCCATATTTGCTTGAAAACAGTCCAGAAGAGGTAATGGGATTTCCAGTTTCAGTGGCTTAAACTCTGTCTTGGCCTGTCTTTTTAATTTCCTTTGGGTGCTGCACCACTGACTACAGTCCAACTTGGATTATTCAGGGTTTTGTCTTGGTGGTGTTTTTTGTGCAGCTTGTTTATTTAGCTTGTTTAATGAAAACTTGTTCCAGGCAGAAAGCGCAAGAGCTCATGAGGTGACTGGGACACATACACCTAATGAGCAACAAGAAATGATGCTGTGTATTTGTGTGAGGTGTATCTCCCTCACCACTGTACCAGGCAAATATCTTTTTAGTTTGAGATTTCTGTCTTTTGCCTCTAAGGGAGAAACAGTTCTATTGATGGGGTTAAATGCCAGGCTCTAAGGTACAGAAATGATGCAGGGCAGCTACTGAGGTGTAAGAAACTAAAAACTACTCCAAGAGCCTCCTTATTTTAATCAGTAGGCAAGTTTTGTTTTGATTTCTGGCACACCTGAAAAAAGATTGTCATGCAAATCATTGTCTCATCCCAGGTGCCCATAAAATGGCAGACACCATGCAAAGGCTTGTCACTGAATTAAAGGATGAGAAGCCCATCTTGCCCAAGGCAAGCTGCCTTTGGAACAACAGCACTCGCCATAGATAATGGAGACTAGGACAGACTACATCCACTCGTCACCTCTGCAAAGACAGAAGTCAAGAGGGCTGTGCCCATCTCCTGCCTCTCCTCTTGCACTTGAGCTGTTGGCTGTGTGGGGCGCGGCTGTGGTTTTTTGTTCTTTATAAGGCTATGTCAAGAGTTTTTGTTTAACCAGCCAGATGAAAGGAAAAATTGTTTGGCTTTGGACTGAAGTAGTATAAAAAGGAAGAAGTTCTGTTTCTCACCCAATGAAGTAGAATCAAATGAAGTCCACTCAGTTTGGCAAGAAACATGCCTTCTGACTCCAGATTAAACGTGTCATCTCAGGGTCTTACAAGAAAAGAAAAGAATGAACAGCTACAAACAAAACACCTGAGAGGAAGGCAACGGACCCCTACTTTTTTTCAAACTTACAGGATGTAAGAGATCCATATTTGTAAGCATCTCCATCCCCAGAGCTATCCACCTGCATCTGCTGATAGTGCCCAGGTGAGAGGCATTTTGTACTTAGGAAGTGCTCTTACATTCTCTTCCAACACTGCTCACTTTGTATAAATCACAGAAACACAGAATGATTTGGGTTGGAAGGGATCTTAAAGATCATCTAGTTCCAACCCTGCTGCCATGGGCAGGGACACCTTCCAATAGACCAGGTTGCTCAAAACCCCTTCTAACCTGGCCTGGATGACCTTCCAGGGATGGGGCATCCACAGCTTCTCTGAGCAGCCTCTTCCAGAGTCTTTGTTAAACCCCATCAGTTCAGTTGCATTCCAAAATATCCCGGAAAGAAGAATTCGGCCTTAAATGTCTCAAAACCGATGATACAGTATGTTTAAGTAATATGCATAGCTGTAGGTAAGTGGAAATACTTTTCAAATAAATCATTACTGTGAGTATCAGATTTTCCTGGTATTCAAGAAAAGGGAACAATATCATAATTTTGAAGAAGCTCTATTAACTTTTGAAACCCATTGGGAAGGGAAGCAATAGTAATGGAAAACTAAGAACAAAAGTTGGATTCTTCCTCTGAAGGAGCAGCTGATGTATACACACAGGCAGGAACACACACCTGCATCTTTTATGCATGAGTATCTTTGTAGAAGTGAAGCAGCATTACAGGAACTGCATTTCCTCTACTGTATTTAAATTCTCTGACTAAAGTGAATTAGCCAAAAGATGGGTGCAAGATGTTTCACTGAGCACAGCTTGGCCAGGAAGGAAGGAAGGAAAGAAAGCTATTTTCTTTCAGAGCAGCTACATAAATAAGTAACAGGACTACATTCCTCTGAGACTGTTGTATGCCACAATCTCCTGAATGTAATGTGCAGCTTACACAAAATACACTGGTCAATCTCTGGTTATGTTGCAGTCAGTCAGGTCAGGGGCAATTCCCAAGTGCCGGGGTTGAGATCTGTGTGTGGATCTGAGCTACCTCTGGGGCTGGTGTCTAAGTCATGGAACATTTTTTTCTGAACATGAAGTGCTAGCCAGAAAAGATAGATGGGAACGTGCTGTCACTCAAATGAACAGCCATTGCCACAGACGTGTCCAACAGAGGCATCCAAGGGGGCATCGACCTTGGACTTGGAAAGGCAAGGACACCAAGTATGATGGTGAGGAGGGGGCTGGGGAGAAGCTCAGCAGCCTGTTCTGACCCAGCACAACCATTATGTCTAACTCTGATGTTGTTTCATTCAAAATTACATTCAGTCTTTAATGAATCAAACCCAGCAACTCTTACAGTAAACTTTTGTCATACATAGATGTTGTTTCCTTATGCTCCATATGTGCCTGTTCTTTCTTCTCTTTTGCTTTGATCATAGACTTGAAGGGGGGTGGAGAATCATTTTGTTATGTGTTTGGATAATACCTTACCAAGCTGAGCATTGGTCCATGCCCAGAATTTCTAGGCACTTCCTTGATATAAATAAACACTAAAAATTAACACTTCTGAAAAAGGCCACAAGCCAGTAAGTTTGATGTTCATGTAAACATCCTAAGCAAGAAACAACAGAGCTCCAGCCCTTGCAGAATTAGCCAGATGCACTGTTTAAGAGGTATCAACAGTAACAGCCTAAATAGTAGCAGATTCTGTGATTCAGATCTTAAATACCATATGCTTACTAAGAACATGGCTTTGGATATCCACTGAGGCGAGGTGAGGCGAGAGGTGAGGTACGGGGGAAGCGGGTGCTGTAACAAACCACAGGTAGAGGGCCGAGCAGCGTCAGCACCTGCCTCTGCACCAACTCACCCACCACGGGCTCCTGCATCCAAGACATGCTCACGTGCATCCCTTACACTGGTGCTGCGTTTGCTCTGGCATGACCTGGTGGTGGCTGTAGGACACAAGGACTGCCATCTCCTACTCCACATCCACGCAAGACAGTGCCTTTGTGTTGTGCTTCCTGAGCTCTGAAGAGATTCCTCACCTGTCCATGGTGGCACAGTATTGTTGCTCTTCTTCCACAAAATAGCCTCCTATAAAAATTCTTTATGCATGTTGGTGCCCATGATCACAGCAGATTCCAGATTTTTCTTAGAACTGGATACTCTGGGGTGCAGGTGACTAAATTCGTGGGTTGAATTATCTAATTCAAGCTGTGAACCACATACAGCAAATTCCACCTGTCAGCAGAAAGGCCCAGGGGTCTCTGAGGAGGAGCTGAGCAGGGACCCATCGAGGACTGTGTGCTGTCAGGAGACACCAAGCATGGGGATGCTGATAAATCACAGAATGCCCAGGTTTGGTCCTCGGTGTTTTCCCAGTAGCAGGGAGATGGAATTTGCCTTGTCATGCAACACAGGTAGCTCCTGTTCCATCCTTGCTGCAGGGAAGGCAAGGTTGATACACATTTCCCACTGAAGACTGAGTTGTCCATGCTATGTCACTTTTCAGAGAGATGCCTAATTTTAGTGTTCAGGAGGCAGAACTGCTGTAAGATCATACAGGGAACCAGAGTATGATCTTTTCCTTCATTGTATTGAAGAATGTTCTGCATAGCTCTTCAGGAAAAAAGACCCTAAATGCCTTTCCTGCAAAGTCTGGACAAACACCAGAGATTTTTATGCTGATTTCAAACATGATGGGAATCAAAGGTCTCTGTCCTGGAGGGAAGACCACTAAGCAGAACTGAAGCAAAGAAGGGTATGTGATTTTGCTAACACTCTTCACCCATTGATGTCGGTCTGTACCAATGTACAGAGCTCTTGGCTCAAAGGCAAGGCTGCTCATGTCTGTGAGATCCGAGCGCAGGATGGATGTGAGTAACCCAGCAAAATCTGGGCAATATACCTGTTGTTTCCAATGTCTGTCTCGCCCGTGCTCCTGTCACTCCGCTGATTTTGCAGGAGATGGAAAGCTTGTTATGTACGGTGCCTGGCAAGGGTGACAGGCAAGGATGAGGCTACCAAATGAGTCAGAAAACGCTTACAGGAGTTAGTTCTGGCAGCTGGTCCTGCTGCAGATCACATTTGTTTTATGCAACTTTCATTTATGTTGTTGGTAACGGTGCAAACCATATCTTTGGCAGACCCTTGAAGTAAAATTTTCATAAGTATGATCAGTTTTTTGACAACTTCTGAAGCATACAGGTGCCTCTTCAGGCTCAGGTACTTTGTATGGCACCTTTCTCCGTGGCTGAGTTCACATATATTGAGAACAAGGACAATAAAACTGAATTTCTTCTGTAATTGGAGAGTACAAGTGTGGAAGCGGTGGGGTGAGCTCAGTCCCACAGGACCAGCAGCAGGGATCAGGCTTCAGTCTGGAAAGGGCTGCAGGATGCTTGTTCCTCCCGCCCCACACCTGACATACATCACCCCCACACCCACAACTGTCTCCTGGACTTCCCAATGGCTTTTAGCAAATTCTCAGTAAATGTGCAAAAGCCACAAGTAGAAGCTACCACGGGAATGGAGGTGGGGGGCACTGACAGTGGGGTTTTTCCAGTTACAAGTCCCACACTGCGCTATGTGAATTTTCTTTCAGGCACTCCTGTAGCTGGCTCAGAAATAACTGTGTCTCAAAAGGTGTTTTAGACATGGTTTCTTCTCATATTAATATGAACAAATGTTTCCTTCAAACCATCCTTATGAATGTTGCGCCCTGAGTCCTGCCAGGGCCAAAACTGTGACTTACTAGTAACTCTTGTCCTCTTAAGTTAAATGCCAGTTGCATTTTCTGATTTTATCTGAGTATAGGTGCACATTTGACATCACGCAATAAAAAGCCATGCTTCCTTCCCCAGGAATTCATTCTCTCTTCAGCTCACACAAAGCTCATAAAATTTCTTGGGATTTTGTTCTTGGCTGAACAGTCTGTCCATATTTAATACATAGTGATCTCAGGACCCTAGGAGAGGCTTCCATGGAATGACACGATGCATTAACTGTTGAGCTCATCTTTACAATGGACCCTCCAGGACTGTTATATTGACAGTTCTCTGCCAAATGAGAGAAGGGGCAGTTATATGAAGTCCACGCTGTCAGTAGTGGAGGAGTGTAACAGCGTGCACTGGGTACACACAGCATCTGAGTGAAGATGCAATCCTGAGCACCTACAAGGCTGGGGAAGAATTTAGTGCTTCACTTAAATTTTTTTACAATCACCATCATGCACAGAAATCTAGCTGTAGTTACTGACTAGAGACTTGTCTCTCACATCCCACTGGGGTCTTTTCAAAGTCCTTTTACCACCATTTCTTTACAACACAGGATTATGAGGTACTTGATTCCTCTGTGCTTTTTTCATGTAAAAAATGCTGTAGCCTTCAGAAGGCACAGGACCTAGCCAGTCCTTCCTGATGGAAACACAGCTGTGCTTCCGCCTGTACCCCGGGCTCCCTTCCCGCTGCCTTTGGGGGAGACAAAGATGCCACTGGAAGAGAGGCAGTTTTCTGTGATGAGGATAAGGAGGGCAGGAGGTTAAGTGGTATCCTTGGCTGGTTTCCTTCAGATCCTCCAGAGACCCTCTCTCTGCACTGGGCAGAGGGCTGCAGATGGTAGAGGTGAAGTCGGATATGGCTCTCTGACAGCAATTTCAAGTCTCAAAATACCCCTGTTTTTTTTTCTGCACGAAGGTATTTGGGGAATGTCAAACACTGTAGGTCCAGGCTGTGCCTCAGATAAACGCCTGCCCCTCCCTGGGCTGATGCCTTTGGCAGCGCAGATGCTTTGTGCTAGGACTGTGGTCAGGGGTTGTCACCTTTGCTTTGGAGGGTTTGAGGCCTCTCAGCTCACCAACATCTTTGCACTCACATCGCAAGCTACATGTTTCTTTTAACTCTCCGGTCAGAGGTAATATATTATAATGGACAAGAACATGTTCTTAAAAAATATCTTTTTAATGTAATGGTGAACTGTTCTTTGTCCTTGGCCAGCCCTGGATTTTTGCTATGTCCTATAAGTTTTAAATACTTAGATAAAAAAGTACTTATGGCCATATCTAATCTTTTTCCTTCTACATGTCTCCTGAATAATTTTGTTCTGATCTGCTCTACAGTGCTACATTTACATGAAACCAGCCATAAAATTCAAGGTGGCACACCCACCCCCATCGTGCTTATCTGGATACAATGGATACTTGCTTTCCTGATGGTTTCAGCAAAGCTGAAGGCTCAAGTCTTTAGTGACTGTATTTATATGAAGGAAAGGCGATGTTGTATGGCACTGGTTTCTCAAAACTTGCAAGTGCTGTCCCTTCAGGGCAAAGTTATTTCTCTTGCTGCATATGTAATGGAGCTGCACTGAAGGTACATCCTCATCCCTATGTTAAGTCTTAAAAGGTTTATACATTCGGATAAACAATGTTTGATACCCTTTGTGGCAGATCCACAGGTTATTTCATAAGAAATACAAGTGGGCTCCTATTCCTTCTCTAGCAAAGTCTGATCCACCGCATCAAGGAGCTGGCTAGAGGCACGGAAAGCAGGTGATTTATGGATGATAGAAAGGATGACATCAACTGTCTGGCCTTATCTCCATGTGGCTGCTGCCCGCAAAGAAAGGCTTTTTAGGCAGAATGGCTCTTCTGCCCATTTCAGTGCCCTTGCCTGCATGCAAGGAGGGCTGGATCATGACCAAGTCTGAGCTCTGGGCCACCTTATCCTCACTGTGCGTGGCTGTTCCCTCCGTGCTGGCAGGGCCAGGCACAGGTGAGCCCAGGGTGCCCACTCCTCCGGCTGTATGCTGACAGAGTACAGTGTTTGGGAAGGGCATCAGGTGCTGAGGGTCAGCTGAGAGACCTGTCACAGAGCACTTGCCAGCTTCAGATAAACCTTCCTACAGCTGGGCTTTGCCTCCCAGCTTTGCTGATGTGGTCAGTGAGGATAAGGGTGTTTGTGGGCATGGTGGGTAGCACTGGTGTGGCAAGACCATCTTTCCGGGACTTTGTCTTTGACTTTGTCCAGCTGAGGGGACAAGGTGAGCAAGGGGTGGAGGAGCAGGGAGGTGTAAGGCCTTTCTGCTGCTCTTGGACTACACAGAAATGCTCCCATGAGCTTTGCATGCATAATTGCCACAGCAAGGCAAGCAAGGTGCTCCTCCCCAGGGGTGGTATCACTTAGTGGCATGCATTGCATGGGGAACAAGGCACTGTCTTGCACTGTCATATTACACTTAGCAGTTCCTTGTTCTGCCAAATCTCACCAACACTTGCAATAAGCAGGTAGGAGGCTTTTGCAAATGACTGTAGAGGTTGAGGAGCACGAGTCAAACAAAAAATCACTATGGAATCCCAGTGCTCAACCCCAGTCCTACTGGTAGGTAGGAGAGGGGGATTAAGATCCAGTTTTAATCTACACAATTCTGTGTGCCAGGCTTATGATATTGGGCACCTGCTGTCTGTGGTCATGGGAAACTCCCCTTGTGACTTGTTGGTATTGTCAGAAAAAATAAAAATTGTCAGAAAATGTCAAAATTGTCAGTATGATCAGAAACACCTTGACCACTCTCCTGACACAGAGGGTTTTTCAGGTGTAAGAGGGAGTGTCACACTTTGTGAAGCCTTGAACCAGGGAGAGCTGGCAGTCACTATGGGTTGGAATTTTCAGGTTCCAGCAAAAAAATTGGCACTTAGCTCCCATGAACTCTCCTTCCTAAATTAATGACTAGTTTGTGTACACTTCTCTGAGTGTCTCAGCCTTTGGGAAATTATGATAACATTACCTCACCCTTCTATTGTCTATTCTAACACTTCTTTTCCAGTGTTTTTCCTACTGTGATGCCTGCTTTAAAGTATTTGTGGTAGCAAAAAAATAAATCTCTCATGAGGAACATGTTTCGAAGCTTGGATTTCACATATATCAAATTTAGACAGTGAAACCCATGGAATGCAGGGTTCCCCAGGAAAAAATATGGCCTGAGCTATGGAAAATGACTTTTCTTCCAGCTCTCATAAGGTCCACAACAAACTCTGGAAATCTGCAAGCTGCTCAGTGGATGACCAGCTAACTGGAGAAAGTCCCAAGAAGGCTTGCAGTAGAAATTCCAGGCATTTCTGAAAGAACTGAATAAAAAGCATCTGTCTGAGCTAGTGCATAATCTCTTTTGATCTGGGTTCAGATATGAGGTTTTATAGAGGTTTATGTCAATCAGGGTATGAAACTATCATAAAATATGACAGTAGATAATACTAAATTTATTACATCAAAGTCAATAGCATATAATGACTTAACTCCATGGGACTGCATCAAGAGCTACCCAATACATATTAGGGAGACAGACTTCAGGGTGGATCCCTTCTTTGCTATGTTTTTATGTCTGCTTTTATATTTTTGAGGCAAAAGTGATGAACTTTGTCCTCTTGCAGAACATTTGTAATACCAATAGGACTACACGAGAAACCTTCAGTCAGATATCATCGTATTACTGCATAATATCAAAAATATAAACACCACTCTAAAGGTGACCCCTTGGTCACCTTGTCCCTTCAGCTGGGCAAAGTAAAGGAAAAGGACATGCAGGATTTGTCTTACAATGTTTTTGATCTCTCTGAATGTGAGCTGCACCAGAGATGAAACCAAAGTGCCAGCCTTTCAGCAGGTGTGAGCCAACACTGCTCTATCAGCTTTGCAGTCACTGGTATCTTAATGGAGTGACATCAGGTGGTGAGCTGTACCATGTCTCTAACAGCAGCTGCTCAGTTGTTTCTTCTAGAGGTGTCCTGTTTCACATTATTAGAATTACTTGGCGAACCTCAGTCTTCATAAACATATCCTCCCTTGGTCTCCCTCTCTGTAACTGTGATGGTGTCACCTGTACCGACCACCTCTACAGGGATGGTCTTGCTCCCATTCCCATGTCCATGCCTGGCATCACTCCTTTCTCATCACAGGAAATGGCCTGAGCATATTGGAGCTGAAGCTGTTGTGAGAGAGGAAGACCAGGACAAAATACCTCCCACCGCACCAGTGCTACAGCCACCTCTGTAGAGGAAGGTTTTCCTAGGCTGGCTCCAAGCCTCAGATTTCCTGAGAAATGGGGTATAATAAGTGGAGAACCACCAGTTCCAAACAGCATCACCTATCATCATGTGGCAGCTTGATCATGGTTGAGTGTGACGGAAAACAGCAGCTGATGGTCATCTAAAGGCTTAGTGGTTTCAACCCATGTACAAATTTTGTCTATAGATCAGAAGCAACTCTGTTACCTGCTGCCCTTCGTATAGGCAGATCCAGAGCAGAATGGGCAGAGATGTTAATTTCTGGGTTTGGTGTGTTCATCTGTAGGGTGGGTTATGCATAGAAAAGGCTGATGTATGTTGCAAAGCGCCTTGAAACAGTTTCCACTGCTGCAGCTTTTTCCATAACATTAGGCCAGTGAAAGACTTGAGGAGTTAATGTTATTGTTTTCAGGGTAAACAGATTATGATGTTTCCTACAGGAAGTACAATTTTTTTAGTTTTATTTATTTGGTACTTGTAAAGATTTAATTTGTTTTTCTGTTGTTCACAAGATTTCTTGTTAAGAAGAAAAAGGTTGTTATACACACATTTTCTTATTTGACTCAATGACAAGGGAAGACACAAGGAATTTACAAGCAACCATGATGCATCATAATTTCAACAAGCTGCAGGTCCTCCTAATAGACAATAAAGACCTTTGAGCAGGCCAGCAAATGAACTAGATACTGGATGCAAAGCATCATGGTTCAGGAGTTTAGGAAAAGAAGCAACTTGCACTATAGAAAGCTAGTTTTCTGCTCGGCTCTGAAGTCACTTACCATTTAGGAAAGGGCATGTTTTTATCCATTTCTGAGGATTACGTGACTTTCAGGTTTTCAAACAATGCAACAGGTGAGCTAGGAAACAAGTTTTCTGGAAAATCTTCTTTGTGCGTGACCCCTTCGGCAGCTGAATTCCTGTCTTTCTGCTGCAGGAGCCTCCTTCCTGGGTGACTGTGGCAGCAATGCTTTCTGATGGAGTATGTGTGCAAAAAAATTACGCTTGTCCAGATGGGATAGCAGCACGGTTATGGTGGTAGATCCAGGGCTGTGAGTGTGATGTAGACTTGCAGCAGAGACTGCCTTTCGTTGACCTGACTGCTGAATATTTGGTCATTTGAGCAGAGGGTAAGGGATGGGGGATGCTCACTAAGATCGATAGGTACATTGATTGATTGATTGACTTCTCTGTCTCTGTCTGTACACACAAGATATTCACAGGTAGGGTCTGTAGATTTATTTTGAAACAGATGCCCCAGGGTATTGAATCTATTCCGGCTGCATAAAATCCTGTTCTGACTGGTGTAGGGAATGTGACAGGATGGGATGTTATGCTCAGGCTTCTTCAGAGGAGCTTTGCCAGCACAGCCACCCTTGGGAGAAATGTGAGGAAGGGTCACCCCATGTAGCAATACTTTTGGGCAGATAGTGCTGACTGTGCTAGCAGAGTACCTGCCTGGCAGCATGGTGCTCCATCCCAGGAGCAGGGTCCAGCTGTCCCAGCAGCACAGCTCCTTTGCTGCAGAGTAGCCAACCGGGATCGCTCATCCCCAATGGCAAAGTCTTTGAGAGCAAGAATTGGCTTCACCAGCTCTCATCTGCCTTTGTAGGCCAACATCTGATGTAGCAGTTAAGGGTGGGATTCTTCTCCACCTGGTGCTGGCCTTTCAAAATGTATGTACTTCACCCGAGTGATTTACATCTCAGGTTATTCTGTTCTTCTCTTTCTGGTCTCTCTCAAGTAAGCTCCAACCACCCAAGCGTATAAGGCGGTTTCCATACGGTGCTCTGTTCACCCCCATTAAGCTGACACAGGCTGTCCACCACCATCACACCACAGTGCCCATAAGTATACCCAAACAATGGAGTGACACAGAGCTGACGGTGAGTTAGCTGGTGCTGCAGTGTTCTTACAGGGGGTCACCCCCAGCCCCATGCCCCAGGGTGGCCCCAGGGCAGCCCTAGTCCATGGTACTGATGGAAGACCCCCAAGGGGATGTTCACCCTGGTGAGGGCTCTCCAAGAGCTCCTCTGTAGGGTTTGACACAGTCTTTGTGACTGACAGCTGATCTTCTTGATTACTTGCTGGGACAAAGCTGCATTAGGTGGCTTATGGCCAGGCCTGCATTCCACCCATTTTCTGGGGAAATCCAAAATGGTGCCAAGGCTGCTGCATTGGTGTGGCAGCTTCAGAAGGCTTTGGAGCATCAGCAGAGGGTGTGGTGTGTTTTGTGCATTACTCATGGTATAGCAGTTTCATTGGTAGTGCTGTATTTGTACAGGCAGCACTGGGCATCCTTACAGTGGTATGCACCAACAGGAGAGATCTAGCTGGAAAAGACATTTCTTTATGCTGCTGGAATAATCTGGGACCCTATGGCCAAAGAAGCCTGCTGAGGAGAAGTAGAGAGTAAAGGATACCTGTAATGATTGCCATACACTGTGATTAGAAGATGTGCCACAAAAGGCAGACACTTCTTGTTAGGTGGTCAGGCTTTGCTGCCCTTGCCTCTGCAGGGTCTCCTCTTCCCAGTTTCTGTGTTTCCCATCAAGCCCTACATTACCAGGTGAGAAGACCCAGGAAAACTAGAAAAACCACATCTTTGAAATGAAGGAGCCTACTAAATTGAGAGGGCATCTCAAATGGGAATGCTGACGGCAGTATCCAGGGAATGCCCACTCTGCTGGACACTCACCAGCAAATCCCTGCTGGATGTTGAGAAAATCTGTAAGGTCATGGAGTGAGCTATGGCTAGTGTATATGGAGACCCACTTAAGAGACCAACCATATCTGGGAGTTACTTCCATTATCAACGTGTACAGTTCCCGCTATTATTGCTAGCGCTATAGAAAATCCAGAACTTTTCCTATGCATAGCACTTATTCTATATTTGTCTTCCTCTGCAATGCTGTGGGGAATAGATTATTCCTGTTTTGATTTTGGCTTGCTCTGAACAAACAGAGCATTTTTGCTTTGGAAGGAATACTTTATCTTCTGTTTTCTTTAATTGTTAACATTAGAATTAAGTCTGCAAGCAGGCTGTTTTTCGTTAACCCTGTACTTCCTTGTCTTTTATGTGTGCTGGTGACTCATGCGGAGCAGAGCCATGATGAAGGTGAGTTGCAGGGTTATTTGTAAAACATGTATTGGGGGATTCCTAAACACATCCAACCTCTTCCTTCCATTTGCAAGTGATCAGATGAAATGTAGAGCACTTCCTTACAAAATAAAATAAAATAAATCCCAGATGAGTTGTAAATTTCAGTTCTCTCAAAAAAAAAAGCCTTTGAAGAGGTATGGTATTCAGGGATGCCTATGCTGTTTGTGTCAGGCACACACAGAGCTTGAACTTTTGCTGCATGTTGTCTACCTTTACTTTTTTGCTCTTGATTTTCAGGTATTTCTAACTATTGCTGGATCTTCATTACACCAGCTCTGGGATGCCCCTTTGCATCCTCCCCGACCAGCCCAGCATGTGGAGCTTGCTTCTCCCACCCTCTCTGTTCCTTCCAAGCATTCCTTTCAAGCAGTTTTCTGTTCTCTCCTCCAGCCAAAAACAGTCACAAGTTTTGGGCTTGGTTTGAAAAACTGCAGCACAGCTGCTTTGGGTGGGGTTGGAAGCCAATGACCTTTACAGTGAAATGAGAACTGCATTTCAGAGGTAAATTTTCCTTCTGCTTCTTTATTGTTCAACCTAGGCAGCCCTGCATTTAAGTTCAAACAGCATAGGATCCCCTCCCCTCCCTTCCCTTTCTCCTCTCCCACCTGGGGTGGTCTAGGGGCCATGCTGTGCTCCACCAATGCTTCACAATGTCACATCACAGGACTGGAAGTGACCCCATGAACTCTTGAGTTGTATCTCTGACTACTGAAAGCAACCAGTATGGTAAGTGGATCAGGCTCTGTTTTAAACCTACGTAGCTGTCCCAAGTCTTGTTTCATAGATGGCTGCAGGACTGAAGGGCCATTTCTACTGACGGGTTTTTGTGCTGCCATTTCCTTATCATTTAAAAAAATTATTTCCCACCCCTGGTGTGTTCCAACTGATATATTTTTAGAGAGCAATTGTATGCATTCAGCCTTGGTTTTCTCTTCTTTTCATATAGAATAACTTCTCTGGTCCTTTGATGACCCCACAACCTTACTTAGCCTTGCTCCAATTTAATTTACTTTTTTCAGAGTAGAGGTCACCAAAATTGTGCACAGCAGTACAAATTAGGTGTGAAAAGAGTTTTGTGTAATGTCATTAGTTCATTACTTCTTGTATTGGAAATATCTGATTCATGTCATTATAGCATCTGCTTTTCTTAAGGATGCACCATAATCTGTGGCCGGACATCACCCTAAATAATACACTTAAGTCTTCTCAGTTGTTTCACACAAACAAACTCCTCATCTATAGCAGAGATCCTTCTTATAAGGCATTAAGTATATGACCTTGTACTTTTAATTCCATTTCTACTGCTCTAGACTTCAAGGTCACCCAGTTTTTCTCAAATGATATCACAGTCCTTCTCTCTTGGCAGTTCCTTTCTGTGTTGTGTTAGCAGCAAATTACATTTAACACATGACAAACTGCAGCAAGTCATTCAGGTCATTCCTGAAAGTGTTACCGTAAGATCCAACATGTTCCATTGGATAAACTCCACTAATAACCTCCTTTCAACACAGCTGTGCCCCTTTTTGTGCAGTCTGTTCTCCTTTGCTTTTAGTCCGCTGTCGCTTGCAGCAATCTCCACAAGCAACGCCGTAGGAAATGTTCTACTCGAGGCCAAAAGGAATAAACCTCTTACATTTTCTTCTTCCAGATATCAGTTATCTTGTACCCCCAAAATCATGTTAACCCTTCTAAATGCACTTCAGGTTTTATTGCCTTTTCCACTTGTCACAATGCCTTTAGTTGCTTTGACTTCACCGTTTCCCAGTTCCAGGTGCTAGTTTCTCTAGGATTACAGGGGAAGGAACATTTGTGCCATCTACATTTCATGCATTATCTTCTTTCCAATTTTCTTACACCCTGGTTTTGAGCAACTACCATTTCTAACTACTGTTATGGGCCATCACAACTTTGCTCCCATGTTCAAGATCACCATCTTTATTTAAAACTCAGGTTTTGGGCCTTGTCTAGATTATCCTTCATTTCAACCTTCTCCGTTCTGCCCACCAGTCCTACTCTTTCTGTGTATGATAGAAAAAACTTGCTTTTTCTTTCCAACTCCTTGCCTTTTTGATTCCTATACCTGACCTTCCTGAAGTCTTAATCATAGGCTTCCTTATTGACTAGTTCATCTTCCCCATTCCCTAAAGACTCTGTGATTGCTACTAATACCCCTTTTTTTGGTGGCAATACTACTTTTTGTGCTAGGTTTTTATTCAGTTAGATAGCTAGGCAGTCCTTCTGCATAATAGTTTTAAATTATTTGAAACACAGGCGGTAGATGGGTTTTGTACCTTTGACAAAAGATCTTCAAACCTATGCCTAGAGTACTTTTCATTTGACTTCATTTTGTAAAAGCAAATCTTCACCCTTTTTTTTGGGTTTGAGGCTTTAACTCCTGTTCACACCAATAAACATCAGTTAAGGGTGGTTTAATTGAACTGATCAGCTGACCACTTATAAATAAAGTAAGGAGATAAATCTGATTTTATAGAAAGTAATGTGGCTTGCCATACAGCATGCAGGTTCCAGCATGTAGTCCTTTGCTAGAGAGAGACTTAACAGGGCAAGTATTTTGGCAAACTGCTATTGTTGCTTATTAAAATGATCTAATCCTGAAGTCAGACCTTCTTTGCAAAGCATTGCATGTGTCTGTTCAGTTTTTGCACAACTTGTTTCTCAGTGTGGTATTTTTTCTCCTCCTAGGGAAAGCATATTAAAAATAAAGTCATCCAGGTCTTCACGACCTTACCAGTTATGGTGGCCACCCTCAGTGGCCAGTGTGAGTGGAGACAGAGCCCTCTTTGGCACATCCCTGAGATGGCATGGGAGCTGGCAGCTTTAGCATCCCAGGGAGGTTCTCCCAGAGCTGGCTGGGTGCGTGGGGGCCCAAGTGGGTCCCTTTAGGGGTGCAAGGTGATGGTTCGCATGGGCAGAGGGATCATGTGGCTCCACAAGGAACATGCTCCTTGGCAGCAGGGGGGACACCTGGATCAGACCTCTATCAGCATGTAGTTTTACTGGCGCTAGCACTTTGGAGGGGCTGGGCGCCCCACTGTGAACACAGGACACTTTGGGATGGAGACAGAACTCCTCCTCCTCTCTGGGTTGCTGCAGCAGCTTTACCGGTGGTTTTCCCTGTTGGCTGGCCTTAGCAGTACCCAGGTGTACCCCTGCAGGGATGGGGTGCTCCTTCCTGCCGCCCCAGCAGCAGGATGAGGTGCAGCATCCCTGTGTTCCCGCATCTGGCAGGGCTCTGCTTTTGCCGATTCAGCCCCCTGTGCTGGGGAGCAGAGGAGGGAACTGGGGGTGCATGGCTTCCACCAGCCTGCCTGATACAGTGGATAGCAGAGATTCCTGTGATCCGCCTTGGGATACAGCAGCTTGAGCTGTTGCTTTTGTCTTTATCTCACATTACTGAGTTTTAGCCCCTAATTTATTTTGTGCATGGCAAGGAGAAAGAAGAATACATGTCTGATGTATCCACGTTATGTATCACCACAAGAGTGGGTTTTCTGTAAGGAGGGAGCCCCACAATGGACTTATTTTCTGCATATTTGCTCAGGTAATGTATGCACTTTTTCTTTTTATAAGTCCTGTAGCATATGGTACTTTTTAATTTACTTCAGGTCATGCAGGGGACAATGTACTTTGAAATACAGGCTGAGGAATAAAAAAATAAAGAGACCGACTCAGAATAATGAAACTGCAAAATCCAAAGGACACAGAAGTGTTTTTACTGAAAGCAGTAGGACACTCCTTCAGCTTCTGCTGCTGTGGCTTGTAGGTGCAAAAAGGTGGGGAGGTGCACCTGAGGGACAGCGCGGAATCAAGCCATGGCTTGGTGTAACTCAGTGTACATAGGAACCAGCCTGTGAGACAAAATGTGAGCACAAACTTTCCCCCTCCAGGCAGAAAAAGTCCATAGGAGAGACTGGGTGAAACTTCAGCCCGGCTGAAGTGGATGGGAATTCTGCCACCAATCATGGGATACAGGAGTCTCCCCTACAGACCCAGAAGGAATTTTGTAACTGTATGGTAACGTGCCAGGGAAAATGATAATATGGTGGGGTAAGTTCAGCACTTGGATAAATATGTGTTTGATATTACATCTATTTACATGTTTTCCGTTGAAGCTATACTGCGTCATTCCTCCTTCAAGGACAGTGAAGCCTGGAAAAGCCTTTGCGAGGGAAAGTAGCAGAAAGAGCCCCTTTTCTGCTCATTTAGCTGTGTCATACACAGAGAAGGCCCTAAGCCCACATGGGGGCTTGTGGTTTTTCTTCAAAGGCTCTGCATGAGTACAGACAGTCACAGTTGATGAGGGTTGCCCCCAGTGTGCACTTTTGTTTTCTAACAGAGCCTCCTCGGAAAAGATGATGTTACAGTATTGGCCAGTCAGTCAGTCTGTTGCTCTTGCTTGGCCGGTCTTGTTGTAACATGATGATACTGGGGTGGTTTTTTTGCTAGTTTTCCATGAGCTTTCAGAGAGATCAGGCTCCAAAGCACTGAATTCCTGCCGAACCTTTGGATCCCATTGGTATCTCCTCTCTGCTGGGTCAGTCCATCCCACTTCCCAGGCAGTTCTCAGCATCCTCTGCAGAGCTGCATCCCTGGTTTATTGACAGGCTTTTCTCCTGCAGACTGCACTGAATAGCTGACTTTCTCACAAACATAAGTCAGTTCACAATAACCCTGTCAGATAAGGAAGAGTTATTACCTCTACTTACACCAGAAACAATGGGAGCTTTTCTAGTGACCACAAACATACAGTTGCCAAAGACTAACTGATTTTGCTAGCATGGATTGTGTTCTTACCCAGAAGAGAATAATTGTTTCTGAATGGCGAGGAGATGTCTCCACTGACACAGGGTGTGGCACAGGGATGGTGGGGATAAATGCAGTCACTAATTTTAGTGATTCACTAGAAGGGATATTCTTCCCTCCAACCTTTGGTCAGCAAGTGCAGGGTTAGTTTAATAAAATACAAGGATTATTATTATTTTTTAAAATTAAAAGAAGGAAGGGATGTGTTTGGTTTGTAAACACAAATGCAAACACATTTGGTAACTAAGCAGTTTGGCCAGTGTTCTGCTTGTAAAGACTGAGGTTTGCTGTTAGGCTTTGGAATAATAGCATATAGCAGTACACTGAGTATTTGTCACAAAGTGATTTCATCTTCTATGTTAATGAAGTCTACCCAATGCCGAAACTGATGCTTTTAAAAGCCAGATGTGACAAATGGAAAAGTTACTGCTTTGGAGAAAGAATAACATACTGTTTAGCTTCACTATTTAGAACTATATGAGTATGAATTTAAATCATGTTGGATTTAATATCTCAAGACTTGAATGCAGCTCTCCACAAATATCAGCTCCTAAGAATCTAAAAAATGCTTTTGCATTTAAAGAAAATAAACATTTTCTGTGCTTTTATGACTAACAGCTTTTAATATTGAAATTCAAAGATAAAAATCACTTTGAAATAGCTTATGGCAATTGATACTGTATGTTTACATATTACATTCTTTCATTCTTTTTCAGTTTAGACACTGAAAATAGATGAGGTGGTTACTGAGTTTGTTTTTAGAAATGTCAGTTTCACATTCCTCTTAACACATTGCTAAAGCTTTGGCCAACTGTGTCTAAAACAGATCTGCCACCATGAGATGTAGAACCGAAGGGACACCATCACAGCTTAAGGTATGAAATTGCCTCACAGGTACAGACTGAGACCTGAAAAAGACACCCAGCTAGACACAACCAGAGGAAGAAAACCAGAAATGAGAGAACCAGCCCCTCTCCTCCAAAAGAATGCAGTCCTGCTCCAACAGATGGACCTCAAATAAGCCCAAGAGCATGCCCACAATGAATTAACCAAGGCACAGTGTGGATGTGGTAATGACATGGATAGGAGAGTCTGTGTGCTTGCAGTCAGTCCCCTCACCTGTTACTGAAAGCACATAAGGCAGGAGTGTCTGTAAAGATGAATCCCAGTGGCTACCATCTCAGAGACTGGACTACCAGTGTCTAGGATGATACGTGGTGTGAGGAAGGGGAAGGGCTTTGCACTAGGGGGGAGCTAAGATGTTGAAGTGCAGCAGCTCTGTAGTCCAGCTTCAAGACAACATCACACACGATGGATTTGAACAAGAGGCATGCTTGAAGTGTCATGTTGAAGAAATGCTTAAGAATTGCTGATACCCTTTTGCAGCCTAGTGTAGCCTTGTAGGCTACACTGACAAGGTAACAACATGAGAAACAGCAGAAATGAGAAACACTGCTGCCAGGGTCAGGAGGGTCCTGACACTCCTTTCCCCAGTGCCAGTGAGGAAATACTAGAAGTTCTTTAAACCTTGACTGGGGAACCCTTGAGCAGTACCACCTAACAGCATCACGCCTCCACAACTGCATCCATCAACCACAACGTGACAAACCACACTTTTATATAATGGAAGTTAACTTCCCTCAATGCAAGGTGATAAAAAGGCTGTGATACACAAGATTGAAGATCTGCTAATTAAGAAATATGCACAAGAAAACAGCAAGATAGCAGTTTGTATTGTTTTTTCTTGACACAACAACCTTACATTGACATTGTACTTTTCTTTAACTGCATATGTGTGGGGATGGAAAGATGTTTTTGCATCTGATGCCATGAAAAGATTTTCCCTTCTCCATTTTATACCTTCAAATGCCCTTATGCTTTTGCTGCTCTAAAACAAAATGAATCCCATTCCTTGCTAAAGTTTAAATCTCTTGTTTAAAGAGATTTAATTAACTAGTTACTTTACTTGCCTTTAGTCAAGTCTAATTTGCATGTTATTGTCACTTTCCTGGTTTGGTTTTTTTTGTTGGTTTGTTTTTTTTTTTTGGAAATATTCAAGTAGTGCTTTAAACCAAGACCTACAAAATGCCTTAATGGATCAGAAATAGTCTTTATATTGCAAATATCTTGATCTCTTGATAACGTGTCTTTTCATTAATGGCATATCCTGAAGATTATGACTTTGCTGTTTCAGCATAGCCTTTAACGCTAAGGACATTTTTACTGGTTCAGCATGTAAGGAGTGGGCACCCAGGGGCAGAGATTCATGTGGTGCAAATTCCCATTGCTCTCTGAAAGCCATTTCTGAGGAAGCAAATTCTGATACCTGTGTAAGGATATTGGTTTACAGCAGCTGTGAACCTTCCCTATATACTCTAAGTCAAGGCTGAATACTATTACTTAATATTGTGGTTACAGAATCTGCAACAAGAATGTTTCCAATGTTCATGTCAGGCCCAAACTTATGTCATATTTTATAAATTTCAATTCGTTTTTGCTGAATGCCACAACTGACTGCTTGGCATTAGCTGTAGGCAGTGAGGAACTGACATCTGACCCCAGTTATGCTCCTGCAGCGCCACACCGGTGACTCCGACCCCAGTTACGCTCCTGCAGCACCACACCGGTGACTCGGAGGCCATGGTTCCACCGCGTGTCTCCTCTCTTGGCTCTTGGCTGGCTGTTTGCCAACGAAGTATGAGTGCAATTTGGAGCATTTTCTGGTTTGTGGTGGCACTTTAGAACATGTCCAGGCAGTGCAGGAACCTTAGTGCTCTGCTAGAATGCAAGAAGCGTTGCTTTACACCACTTGGGAATTTTTGGAAAACCTTACCCTACATATTTCAGATTAGTAAAATCTCCTTCAAAAAACCCATGTCTTTATTTACTCAGAACACAGAAAGCTGAAGCTTCAAAAGAAGAGCTCCAGCATTTTCTGATCTAGCCAGCCTAGTGTGTGCCAGTAGCCATGTGCTTCAGCAGAGTATTTGTCCTCACAGAAACAAAAGCACCATTGTTGTGAACTCCCTCAGAAAACTTAGCACAGCTTCTGCAACTTCTCATATCCGTGCCTGCAACCTCCTTCCATGTGTGGTACTGCATGGAGATAACTCAGTTGGAATTTGTTCCATAGCATGTGTACTCAGAAGATTATAAAGAGGATAAAGTGGGTTTTACTCATTTCCTCTGATTTAACATTTAATGTATCAGCATTGCTTTCATTTAGTATTCCTTAAATTAGTAAATCATGGGCTTTAATTGTAAGATTTACATCTTTGTAATGAAAAGAATTATATGAAGTAAAGTTCAAATAGCCTTTTATTTTGTGAAAGACCAACTTTAAAACTAGTTGGATAATCATTGGAAGAGAGCACAGATTTCTGCATGTAGTGTAGATCTGGCCTCCCTTTCAGAGGGAGCATGGAGGCAGAAAGCTGTGTTGCTGGTGTGCTCTCAACTCCCTCATTAGCCCATCTGCACTCCCCAGGCGAGTGCAGTGAGAGGGACGTGGGCACCCGAGCACGTTACTGCCAAATGAACTGAGCGTGGACTTGGAACAGATCAGCTTTCCCATAACTGATTTAATGACCTTTCTTGCAGAACAGATTTTATCTCTGGTCCTGTTGGGATAACTCCCTCAAAAGATTCTTTGGGTGCCTTTGATCCTCCCTGTGACAAATGACTGCCCCAGTCCCACAGAAAGGGCAGCACATACTGCCTCATGACTGAGCTATTTGCTGTGTACTGATCACACAGCTTTCTCTCTCAAGGTGGGACTGACTACTATTACTTCTTCATTCACTCCATTTTTTGCTTCCTCAGTTTCCTGTTGCTTTACACTTTCTATCCTCTATTTTTGTTTTCCTCTTCCAATTTCCCATCACCATCTGCCTTTTCTTCTTTTTTTTCTTTTCT
Source organism: Falco peregrinus (assembly GCF_023634155.1). NCBI lineage: Eukaryota > Metazoa > Chordata > Aves > Falconiformes > Falconidae > Falco > Falco peregrinus. The sequence continues at coordinate 49,410,468 of NC_073727.1, read as the reverse complement.
GCCTGTTTCCAACTATTTTAAGGGTTTTTCCTTCCACCTTTCTGCTCTATTGCCTTCTCCTCAATTTCTGTATTTGCTCCCTATTCCTTTTCTCTGCCTAGCTCTTTCTGCTCATCAGTGACATTAAAACAGTGGATAGCAGCTAGCAGAAACAAAAACTGTACATGCAGCTGGTGATAGCACCCAGACAATGGAGCAGAGATGCCTTAAGACTGTTTTGGTTTTGAACACATGGTACAGATAGGGAGGGAGAGGCGGGGGTTTCACTAGCCCTGCTCAGTTCACACACGCCTGCATACATGGGACAGTGTTAGACTGCCATGGGCATTGGTACAGCCGGGGAAGGTAGTGGCAGGAGGACAAGCTTTGCACGCATGGTGAAAGGAAATCCAGAGAGGAGACACAGCTTTGCAATGAGCGGCGACAAGCCAAGCAGAAATCTTTGAGGGGCAGAGAGAGCTCTGTGGTGTGCATGTCAGGCCTAGGGTGACGAGGCTTTTATATATGGGAAGGAAGCAAATGCTGAGCATGGCCCTGTCCGTGGTTGTGTTTCCCAGGAGAAGTCTCCCTGGCTTGCTCCTCACCATGGGTCTACCATGGGCCTCTCAGGTGGGACAGGCAGTGAGCACCCACTGAATGCATGCAGAAGTGCTGGGCATGGCAAAGGACTGCAGCTGAAGGGCAACCCAGCTGGAGGGGGGCGAATTAATGGACGGTGTTAATGGAGTCCTTTGCTCTGTAAGGATTTTCTGAATTAACATCAGCATCAACAGCAGTCATGACAGGCACTGCTGACTGTGGTTGTTTCTGGGTGACCTCAAGCCATCAGCACTTAAGGTTTGCTGATGACATGGTTTGCACATTGCTGGTGGTACTTGTACCCATCTAGCAACGCCTGCTCTGACTTTCCCCTTCCTTTCATAGATGAGTGATGTGGGACAGCCTCTAATATCCCAGGGTGAAAAGAAGGGGCAGACTGAGGTGTATTTGGTGTTCGACATGATGTTACTTGGTGTGGGAAGGCGGCAAGGGATGCCGGGACTTGGCTCGTGGCCGCTGTTGAGCAGGATGGAGCAGCACAGGGAGGCTGCTGGAGGGAGGCCACTGAAGGCGCTGGAGTCCAGGGAGAGTTTCAGTGTGTGTGAGTAAGGGAGAATGTGTGAATATCCGGAGGTCTGCAATGCAATGGCATGTTTAGGCTAATCTCACGTTGCTAAGGAGCCCTACACATGTTTGGTGTTGGCTCCTGTTACCCTTCCTCAGGTGGCCTCCCCCTCCTCCCAGTGAAGCCCATCTGTTTGGCCACAACCCCCGTGACTTTTGGCTCTGAAGGATGTGGCCCATCACAAAACCCTAGAGTAAGCCTTTCACAGCCCTGAGGAGGCTCCGCATCCAGCACCCCAGCGCCGCTGAATGCCTCCAGCTGTTTCTTGACAGGCAATTTATGAGTGAGTCAAATTGCTTCACCGGCTCTGCCCCGTGGGGATGCTGCCCGCAGAGCAGCTGGCCCAGCATGCTTCGGGCAGGGAGATGTCGCTGGCTGCTGCAAAGTCATTGCTGTCCTTCAAAGAGCTTTTAGAGACAGCTGAGACAGTGGCAGCGTGTAGGGCTGGGGGTATGTGTGCCTCAGGGTCTGCTTTATGCTGTCTTTCTGGGAGATGTCTCCAGCCAGTTAAAAGGGGGATAACCCCCACCACACACTGCCAAACTGCGTTTGTATAAGCAATGGGAAGCGTTAGATGCTTGGCCTTTCTAGCTGAGGCTACCTTTAGGTTTCTGAGGACGGTGCCCTGAAATATCGATACCCAAGCATCACCTGGGGTGCTGATGCAGAGGCACCCTGCAGAGCTGCCTGTTCAGCCACAGGCAGTGACAAGCTCCAGAGATGTCCATCCCTTCTGCCTCAGTGAAAGGACCTGGTCCCATGCCTGACCTGAACCCAGCTGTCAGCAGGAAGAAAGAGTCAGTTTGGAGTCCCTGAGAATTTTTGGCTATGTGGATGGAGAATGATCATCTTGGTGCCATTGCCTGCTCACCTCCATTGCTCATCTGCACACCATCCACCTGGACTGATTTGTGTACACTCCTTGCCCCATGGGGGCCCTCAGGTCACTGTGAGATGTGTGAGACCTGCTTGGAGGATGGTATGGGGCTGGCTGCAGTCCTTCCAGTGGCTTGGGGGGGACAGAAGGCTGCTGGGGGATCCTTCAACCTGGGAAAACCCCATGGAGACAGAGGGTGCCCCGTCCCCATCTGGCTCCAGGCTGGGGGATGACAGCTCAGAGCAACAGGGCATGTGACTTTGCCAGCAGAAGGCAGGCTGCAGGCAGTGCACATGCCATGCCGCAGAGCCACAGGCAGTTGGGGAGCACTCCTGGCCAGGCACCAGCAGAGCAGCTGGCCGGCCACTAGGCAGGCAGCTTGTGTTTTGTTCCCAGAATGAGCAGCAGCACCTTCTGGAGGAACGGCACTGTGGTGGAGAAAGGATATTCTGAGCTTGCAGATGTGTCATGAGGTTTCTGAAACGAGAGAGGCTCTGGCTGCCAGTTTAGCCTTGTTGCATGCATGCTTCTCATCCTCTCTGCCAGGCTCTGGAGAGCTTCCTCTGATGCTGCACTGCAGCCCTTGGGCCACCTCTTTCTCTGGAGGTGCGGAGGGAAAGGTAGTACATGACAGTCCTCCGCTTGCTGTGCTCATGGAGAGGGCGGTCACTGTGGAAGGTGCCCCAGCTGCGGAGAAGCTCTTCAGCATCACAGCAGGCAGGCACTGATAGACACCTGCGAGACTTGAGGTGGGCTTCATTCCTGTCTTTAGGGCTCTGTTCCTGACTGGCACAGACTTGCCAAAGGTACTTACCTGAGATGGCCTTTCCTGGTGGCTTGTCCAACTCAAAAGTCACACCAGCCAGACATGGATGTCAGCCCTTCATTGAGTCTTCTGGGCTATGTGTGCAGTCAAGCTGATAAGTCAAGCATTGGGTGGTTATGAAAAGCTAGGTTTAAGCTTTCCTGTGCCACACCAACCAGCCTTGAGCCTTTGATAGCATCATCTTTCTCTTAGGATCTCTTCACTGACTCCAGCCTCCTGTTTCTCGTAGTCCAAGCTTCTACCTCTGTACTGCTTTGCTGCCAGCTCCAGACCTTTTCTCTCTTCCACATCTCAGTCTTCCCCTTATCTTGTCTCCCAATCTAAGTTTCTTTTTCTACCTATTAGTTTATCTTAGTTAGCTTTCACCTGACCCCCCGACATGCCCCACAGCTGCACTGACTTATGGCATACACCTCTCCCTTTTCCTCCCCTTTCTCCCAAATCTGTCTCCTGATTTGGGTTGTCAGTCCCACATCCCCAGTTACTCCTCAGCACTTTTTCTCAATCTGTTCCTTTCACTGTTTCTCTACTTTTGCATTTAAAACATGGAATTTGTTCCTACTTTTTGCATGCCAATCCCTCTCCATCCTAAGGGACCCCTATAACTACATCCTGCTACTGTGATCTGGAGCCTCCCTGCAGCCATTAGCATCCAGCAACAGCAGCTGCAGGTCCTGCACCTCCTCCTCAGCCCTGACACAGAGACACACAGGGAGGAAAGGTCCCAGTGCTCACAGACAGCTGTCTCTGAGGGGGGCTCCTCAGCCTCTCACAGCGCTGCTTCCCTCCATTACACAAGGGTTAACCTAGTTAGTTGCTTAAAGTTCAGATGAGATCAACCATCTTCACAGCATGCAAATCTTTGTCAAAGGGTTTAAAGAGAGGTAAACTTCTGATTAAGATGCAAGAGGGTCTTATAATGGAGATTGTCAAGGAAATGTGGCGTGTGCACAGCACAGCTACTGGGTTAGTCTGCAATAACTCCGTGTAAAGACTTACAGGGAGCTATGGATGAGGCTTTCAGAAAAATGAAGGCATTCCTCGTTTAATTTAATGGTTTAATTTATTCCCTTCTGGGGATATGAACTCATAGGATGTCACAGCAATGGGTCTGTGATTTTCATGAGGTAGAGATGCTTTCCAGGCTCTTACCTCTCGCTGGCACGGCAAGATTTTGTGGACATGCCATGGGATGTGTAATGCTGCAGTTTTTTTAGCTGAAGTCACGGACAGCAAATAGAAAGCATTGGGTTATCATCATACCGTGCCATAGCCTGTCCTCCAGGGTGAGGGAGTTTGGTTGGTCAGAAGCTGCACAGATGGCTTTGAAATATTGCAGTGAGAGTTTCATTTGGAATAAATCTGAGCACCATTTCTGGCTTTCTGGATAACTGGAAATCCTGGCTCCAAGCTTTATCCAAGCTTTATATGTCAGCCAAGAAGATGTAAAAAAGAGCATTGGACAGGTTGGCTCTTTAGGCAACACTTAAAAACCATGGTTATAAGCTTACCCTGCCCAAGGAAGTAAAAAGACTTCTTCACATGATTGTATGCCATCCTTTTTTGCTAAAGTAGGAAGACACAGGCTCAGAGATATACTTTCATCTCAGTTTTCTGAAGTTCCTACAATCTAATTTCCTGAGAAGTTGTTATGACTTCCAAGTAAGCAACTTTGGTCCAACACGTTTAGTTCTGGCTGAAAATAAAGACTGAGCAAATGCAGTCTGACTTTGGCCAGACTGCTGCAAGATTAATTGGGTGAGACATGCCAGCGCAGGAAATTAATTTTTGTTTGGACAGCTATTCTGCTATTCCACTATTGGTAGGGATGATTTTCCTTTGCTCAACAGAATGGTCATCTCCACTTTTTAGGATTGTTACAGAGGTGCATCAGAGCTAAAGAGAAATAATGTTCTTCATACCAGGCTAGAGCTTGGTGACAGGGGACGGGATGCAATGGACTCAGACCAGATGTTACATAAAAATGGGCAAGCTTTGGCTTCTAGCAAAACTTATTTTTTCCTAAGGAGATGTTCAGAGAAAGCAGATGCTGTGTCTCCCTGGTGTATTCTGCACTGTGATGCCAGTCTTCAGAACTGGGTCAGGCTTAGGGTAAGCCTGAACAAAACCAGGGTCTAGAAAGGAATGAGAATTTACAAAATCTTGTTGAGATCTTCCGTTTTTCCTATGCCCTGAGCCAAACCTTACTGCAGCAGGTGTGACTGCAGGTTAGCTGATCCCCCAGAGTTTTGGGGATCAAGTTCAGAACCAGAGCCTGAAGGGAAAACTGGGGTTTGAATCTGAATCTGTGGTTTCCCTCACATCCTACAGGGAAAAAACATCTTTTGTTTGGTTTTGCCTCAGCATCTGTGCAGCTGGCATTCTGGAAGACCATATATAAAGCAAACCAAGCTAGCCAAATTAATCATCATGCTACTTTTTGTTGTTGTTGATTTAACAGCAGAAGGCGGCACTGATCATGTTTTACGCACTTGTCTTCTGAAAGTTTCCCAGAATGCAGGTAAGAGCGTTTTATGCTGTATGCACAGTATTGTTTGGCAACAGCCTCAGGGGATCACTTTCCAGGCGAGTATGTCTTTGGTCTGCTTCGGAGGTCTCTCATGTGGGTCCTCTGGATTTTCCTTCTCTGTTCTTCTGAGGTACTTAAAGCTTTCTTATTGGGAGCTTGGAGGAGGAAACAAGCAACAGGAAACCCTCGGGACATGATGGTTCAAAGGAAAAGAGTCCCCTGCTTTTTACCTCCTGCTTCTTGAGCCTCTGATGTACTTGCCTGTACCTTCTGCCTTGCACACCCTCTCTGCCTCTTGCCCTCGGCCCCCACATACCTTCCAGCTGCTCTTCTCCTGCCCACCAGCCAGAGCTCTCACCCGCTTCTTCTCCAGCAACTTCCCATCACCGGCTGAAGAGTCTGAGGGTTCCCTTCAAAGTTGCTACGCTTTTTTTGAGTCTAGTTTAATAATTTTTTATTATGCCATGCCCTTTGTCAGAAAAGCCTCCTTATACATGGCATAGGTATGTTTCTTGTACCACATGACACCTATTCCTCATCTCTGAGCATCACATAGCCACCTGCGAGGCCTCCTCCTGCCTCCTGCTGATCACACTGCTCTCTCCCACAGTTCTGTCCAAAAGCAAGCTCCCTCTCTGGGCGTGAAGGACTGAGTGGGACACTTGAGCATCATCTAATCCTTCTGCATGCTGGAATGGCTCAGGCTTTGTTGGACTACCAGTAGCAGTCCTCCTACGTGTCATTACACAACCAGTGCAATGTCCCTTGTTAAACCATTTGTTGGCATGAATTTGACTTTGAGCTCATCTACAATACCAGCACTGTTAGAAGAAAAAGTGATTTAATTATTACTGTAAGTTCTTACCACAGAATATTACGCATTGTTTTGAAATGCCTGGCTGTGGATCTTACTTTAACATTCTTTTAAGTCTGTAGTAAAACAGTGCTAGATGTTCCTCATCCTCCCTTTCCATTGTCACTCAGACAAGTCAAAACCAGCCCGTTTCTACAAGGTTTAAATAATTTTCCCATTAACCTTTTATGTAAAGGTTAGAATACACTTACAGTAAGACTAAGTTGATTTATTTTTTATGAGTTCCTAGGCATAGCATGTGGTTTTTTGTACTTCACTGTGTGCCAAAAATGATGACAGTCACATGTCTGGGCAGGTCCTGTCTCATCCCTGCTCTTGCTGCAGTCTTGGACTCTGAGACTTTTTATCAAACATGTTTTTAAAGTCTGGAAGGAAGGGGACGCATTCCCACATAGGGGTGCAGCTGGACACACGCTCCTCAGCTCCTGTTCCCAGCCTGCTCCCAGGATGAGTGCTGGTTCTGCTCTGGAAGCTGGCCAGCCACATGAGTGTGGCACCATGCCATATCCTACCCCCAGAGGGGCCAAAGCACAGCAATATCTGGGATCCCAGCCTGCTCCTGGCCATGCAGCCATTGCGCTAGAAGCAAATTGCTTAGACTGGCAGAGTAAAACAGGAGAGGAGCGGGTTCCCTGTCTGCCTCTTCCCCACTGTGCAAACACACGCAGGTTCACACAGCTCTTGTGCATCCTGCCGTGTTTCTCAGTTTTACACATGAAGCATTGGGTTGCTTAGATTCACCTGCACAGTAAGCTGTGGGGAACCCAGGGACCAGATGATGTTGTTTATGCTGTGCTTTTCCTCAGCTACCAGCCCTGGAAGAGCAGAAACAGACTGCAGGGCGTCACTGCCTTCTTGGGGTGGCCAGCATCACGTCTGCTCGGTGCAGCCTGCACAGGCAGGCTAAGCCTAATGTGCTGCACACAAGTGGTACTGGAGAGGAGAAATCCCATGTCTCCACATCATGTACACTGAATTTTCTTTGGGTGATGAAACAATCTTACACCTTTCTAGCACCTCTTGTCTCTAAATAAAGATCTCCACTGTATGTATGGCACTCGTGCTGCAGACCCTAAACACCTATGGACATTTTCTTTTTTTACCCTACTGCTATGTCTGTGAAGCAAAAGGATGTTCCTTCCCCTGTTTCACAGGGTCACAAGAAGGCAGTGACCTGCAGTGATCTTCCCAAGGCCATGGAGGGCAGTGGTGATGGAGCAGCAAGGAGTCCTCTTCCTGGCAGTCCCAGGCTGGTGGACTTGAGAAGAACCATAGAATCACAGAACCATTTAGGCTGGAAAACACCTTTAAGATCATCAAGTCCAACCATTAACCCAGGACTGCCAAGTCCACCACTAAACCGTGCCACTAAGCACCTCACCTACACATTTTTGGAACACTCCCAGGGATGGTGATTCCACCACCTCCCTGGGCAGCCTGTTCCAATGCTTCACCACCCTTGCAGGGAAGAAAGTTTTCCTAACAACGACTCTAAACCTCCCCTGGTGTAACTTGAGGCCATTTCCTCTTGTTGTGTCATTTGTTACTTGGGAGAAGACACTGACCCCCACTTGCCTACAGCCTCCTCTCAGGTAGCTGTAGAGAGCAATAAGGTCCCCCTGAGCCTCCTTTTCTCCAGGCTAAACACCCCCAGTTCCCTCAGATGCTCCTCATGAGACTTGTGTTCCAGACCCTTCATCATCTCCATTGCCCTTCTCCAGAGACTTTCCAGCACCTCTATGTCCCTGTTGAAGTGAGGGGCCCAAGAAGAGAAAAGATGAGAAAAAAGCAAAGCTGATTTAACAGCGTGCAAGGAGTTGGCAGAGGACAAGAAAACACCTCACTGGTGAGACGGCAGGTATGCCTGACAAAGTGCAGGCAGGCAGCACAGCTTTGCAAATGTGTGACACAGAGACCTGGGAGAAAGGGCTTGTGTGTCTCCTGCCTATTCATGTCTCACACTTTCTCGTCTTTAAATCCCTTTCCTTTCACTCCTGTGCATTTGAGCATGCAGCCCTGCATTTCAAACCCATGCACTGAAACAGGCTGACACAGAGCTGTGATGCTTGAAGTCTCTCGGACAGGCACTGGTGTGAAGCCCTGAGCCAGCAGCCGGGCTGGATGCAGAGGGCCAGGGCTGGTGACAAAGACCACAATGCATGCTCCCCCTGCCACTGATGTCCATGTTCCCCATAAGGTGGAGAAGGATCTCTTGTGGCTATAAGGTGTTGGCAGGACTACCTTCAGCTCTCAGCAGAACGCTGTGCCAACATATTGAGAGTAGCTTCTTTCAGCAAGGCACTGACTTCCCTCTCATACCACAATCATCCGCTCCTAGAACTGAGTCACGCCACCCAGCACCTAAAATAGTTATTTGTTTTAGCAGAACCCCACAGGATGCTCTTTCAGAGGGGCCAAGAGGTTCCCGTTCCCTTTGACGCAAGGTGTACCGAGGTATCTGGGGGGACACGCGGTGCACTGCCGGGATGCTGGTCCCGCTCCTGCAGAGCTTCCCGGCTCTGCGGCACAGGAAGACGGGCAGCCTGCAGCACCCACACAGATGGGGTGGAGTTACTCATCTCCTTGAAATGACAATTTTCTCTTTGTTTTCTATGTTTTCCAGATGTCAACTGCTGGCTTCAGGGGGAAGGGAAAAATTAATGTGAAGAAACTATTCTAGTAATTTGCCTGGAAAGCCAGGTGCTTCTCCAAGCAGCTTGAGCCACTTTTAAATTAAAACTTCAGTAGACAGAGAGCTGGGGCTTTGCTATGGGCATCTGTAAAACAACAAGCAGCTACCGAGGTGTCTTGGGAGGGACTGGTTTGCCCTTGGGCAGAAGCCAGAACCAGTTGCCCCCCTCTCTGCCCATCACTTACCTATGAGACCAAACTCACTGTGGCAGGGAGCGCTGCCCCTGAGCCCATCCCTGCCCTCCCTGCCTGTGGCTGCTGTCAGGTATGGGAGGCCACCAGGCTCTCTCCTTTCTGTCCCTTCTTTTGTCTTGTGCTCAGAGGGGCCTGGTTTCATACTGAGCAGGTGTAATATGGTGCAAACTGGTTATCGTGTTTGGGGTGACAGGATGCTGTCCTTTGCATATGAGCTGCCTCTGGAATAAGCCCTCTGGAGAAGGCAGTGGCTGCTGGTTCATTCCTTCAGGGGGTTAAACTCTGAGGTGGCAATTGTGATGTTTGAGTTCATTTAATGCAACATCTTAGAGCCTGTCTTTGTAATTTCTTTCTTGCATTTGATCTCTATCTCTTCCCCCAAGCCAAACCACTTTTGCCATTACCTAAGATCTTTTTGATAAAACAGAATGGGGAAAATGCAACATATTTTAGTGTACTCTTAGCATAATAAGTTTTTAATGAGGAAAGAATAGATAAAAGGCTTCTTGAGTAGAAAGGGAAAAATGGATCATTAGCATTAAATAAAAATGTACCTTTAAAAAACCTGATTCCTTTAAAGAACATGGAAAAAGTATGTCTTATAATGTAAAGTCAAACTTTCCTCTACTAACACACATTAAAACAGAGCTAAATGATTGCACCACATCTCGGTAAGTCTGTTTTCAGGAAGGTGAGTCTCATGCTGCTTGATGAGACGTTGTTAAGCAGTCTCCTATGTTCATTAGTTATGTAAATAGAGAGGTAAAGTAGCCTCCTTCTTGCCAGTGCCTAAAGAAACAGAGCTTGGACCGCATCAACTATAAATTAATTCCACTGTTTCCTGGAAGTCTGTCATACTGATGGCAATTATTTTTTTCCCCTTTTGAGTGGAGAAATATGTTATTTGGAGAGAAGAATATCCTTAGAGTTCTTGGCTCTCTTCTTGGCGTGCATGGAGTGCAGAGAATCAAGGTGGGTTTAGGTATTTTTGAGTAGATGTGAAAAATATTGAAAGGGATATTTTCCTCCTGAGATTAAGGTACACACCAACACTCACTTCCATCCTGCCCCCAGGCACTACAGCATTAGACAGTCTTGCAGCGGTGCATGAGTTTTAGAGAGAAGTAATTGTAATTATGAACTAGAAAACATGTGTTTTTATGTTTCTCTGGTTACCTCTTCGAGAAGTATTGGATGAAGCCAACAAAAGTTTTTCAAAGGGAAAAAACCTCAGTCTCTTTTTCTCAGTGGAAATCAGTCCTTTTCTTGAAATCTCAGTGCTCAATTCTTCCAAAGAAACAGCCATATGAAAAATGTAGCCTTGGTTTCTCTTTTGAATTTCAGCAGACAAGGTCTCCTTTCTATTTTTGCACTTTCTCTCCATCCTCCCCCCAACTTTGTTTTCTCTTGCCAAAGAGAGAAGGAAAAGGTGGAAAAACAGCAGAATGAAAACCATTCTAAAACCGACAAGTTATAAATACAGAAACTTTTATTTTTGTTAAGCCAGAGTACATGTTAAATAGTGATCCATAGGACTTCAATAAACAAACAATAACAACCTTCCTCCATGGACAGCCAGCCAGTCCTATCCTTTTCTGAGACCACACAAAGAAAAGAAATTTAAAATGTCACTATTTTGGATGATACATTGTACCCATTTTTTATTTGATCTCATAGCTGTCAAATCTTCACCCCTCGATAGCTGGCACTCCTGCCAAGGTGTTTGGCATAGGCAGTACATCTTACAATGAATCAAAGACACATAGTTATGGTTTATTATATGATCTGTCATGGCAAGGCTGGTAGATCATTTCTCACTGGAAGGTGGATAAAATCCTGCTCCCTCTCAGCACAAAGGTGTCAATAATGAGGGCAGTGCACAGCTGTTGTGCGAGGACCCACATGGCTGCCTCTTCATCACTGATGCTTGCACACCGCCTACCATGGGCAGCTATTCCCTACTCACCATAACCCCATAGTATAGGAAAGAGTGTGCATCTACTCATGAGAAGGGCTTGCAACAAGTGCATTCTTCCTTCATCCCTCACTATAGCCCTTTCCCCATTTTAGCTCTTTCTTTATGTTGAACAGCAACATTCCCATCACATCTCTGTATCTCTCTGCCTGTTCTTCCAGTCCTTGGGACCATCATACCTGTGGCAGAAACCAGCAGCAGGACAGGGATGGCGTACAGGAACCTGATCCTTTATCCAGAGGAAAATCCTGCCAAAGTAAGGCTTGATAACATGGAGGAGCCAAGTGCAGTTTGGAGTCCACTTCAACCTGCATTTCTCCATGCAGGTTTGCCACCATTGCTAATTCTTACCTCACAGTTAGATCTAATCAAGAAAATGGCACAATTACTCTAAGTTTGGGTTTAAAAGCTATGCATAGTCAGTCCAGGTCCACAGACCGATCAGCCGTTACTAATCCTACTAAACTCATTGCACGTATGACTATTTTCATAGACCTAGACATTGGTCTACTTTGTACAAATATTCTGAAAAAAGGCATAGTCCTTGTCAGTTAACCTTTCATTTCAGTTCAGTAAATATCTTCTTTCAGCACGCTGTAGATTTGCAAACATTGATTCCTGTCCTCTTGCCAGCAATGAGTAATGGGGCAGGCAGCTCTGCTCCTGCCCTTCCTCCCTGACCAAGCAGACTTTAAGCAAAACACCAAAGCACTGGGTACAGGTCCTTTAGGGATTTCTTTATCAACGAGTGATGACTTTTTCCTGAGGAGCCAAAACTGTGGTCCATGCTATTTCATAGTTTTCAGGAAGCTCACTATCCAAGTGGAACAAATATAGTATAACCCATTACTTTTTCCTGGAGATTTTTGAAACTTTTGTTAAAAAAAACCCACAAAAAACCAACACCCCAAAAAAGGGTCAGGTTTAATAAATTCAGTATTGTTGCTTTTGTACTTTCTCTGGAATTTATTTACTTTGCAGTCAATTTGTATTCACTCTCTGCTCCTTTACACAAGATGATTAGGGATATTTTGTAATTCAACATCATATAATGCTCCATTTCCTCTTTGCAGAGATAATGAACTGCAGATGACTGTGCAGAAGGATGTCCTGTAGGACTGCTCCCTACAGGAGAAAAGTGTTGCTGGGAGCTGGTACCACCATGCAGGCTCTGCACTGCACAGCAAGGATGCAGACTTGCCATGATGCAAACTGGCACAGGTAGGGTCACTTCTATTCCCATGTCATTAACTGAGGAGGAAAGAAATAGCGTTTTTAATTGCCTTCCTGGATTTTTTGAGTTAATAGGAACTTAAAATCAAGGGCTAAAGGGTGTGGGGTTTAATTATGGCTGTAGCTATATATGCATAGACTCTCACAGGCAAATACTACTGCTTATAAACAACTGCAGTCCACCAGGACTTCCTCCCTGTATTTTAACAGTCTTTCCTTCTTCCATTTTTGCTTCTGTAAGCATGTGTCATCCATATCTTTCTAACTTTTGTTGACTTCTTGGCACTTCCTCTTCAGCTCGAGTGGACCTGGAAAAAAATTCTGGGTCATGAAGGTCAGTCCTTTTATCTACAACCATTGTTAAACTATGTCCAAGCTTTTACCTAGGTCCCTCCGGGAAGCAGAGAGATTTCTTATCCTTGCTGCACCTATTTGGAGACTGCTTCAGCACAGGGGTCCTCTAGTAGTGAGGAGCAGGCTTGTGATTTCCAGGGTAAGGGTACTTATGTCTAGTTTATACACATTTGAGCTTTGTACTTGGCTCAATCTGCTGCTTTCCCCCTCTGGTTTTTACTCTACTGCTGCATTTACAAAGGACAGTCATGTCTATTCTCAGCCTTGGCTTTCCTTTGGTTGAAAAGCCAGAGCTGTCTAGCCTGGTGTCTTAAGACAGCCTGCCCAGTAATCCCATGGTCAGCACCTGCTTCGTGTTCACTGAATCTGCTTCTTCAACATGAACCTGGCCAAGGAAAGCTGTATAGAGCAACCCTGTGAGGTCTCCAAAGGGCTGCCCATGCCCCATGGACAGTACTATCTACTACTTGTCTTTTTTGGAAATTCCTCTCCTGCACTCTCCTGTGCCTGCCTTTTCCCCTCTCATGCCCAGTTTGGCTTTGGAAGCTGAGTGGGAAGAGCCAGGTCAGAGCTCTGAGTCACCATGCAACCTGTACGCACAGGTCTTCTTCCATGCTCGTTTTCAGCTGGCAGAACTCCTGATGATTGCAAAAGCTTGGGTAACTTGTCCCTATGTGCATAAGCCTGGACTTTGTAGAATATAAAACTTTGCTTTGTTTAATTGGCCTGACCCTCTAGGTCATTGGGTTTGGCCCATACGGCATCATGAGCCTTTATGCTGATAATGCTCCCAGCTTTTTTACATCAATAAATACTACCGGATGCTCCTTTTTCTCCGCCAGTGACCATCTTGAATTTATACTTAGCCTCATACTTATTCCTGAGAGAACTGTTCCAATTCATTACATTTCTTTGCAGAAAATTCCATTGTCATCTCCCCAGAAATGTCCTCATCTCTTAACCATTTCTGTGCAGATTCCCATTTTCGCAGTTTTAGTTAATAATTCCCATGTGATATCATAGAGATGTCCAGAGAGATTTGGCTGACTCATATTCCTCTGTCTAAAAGACATCCATCTTATCAAAAAACTGATAAAGTGTTGTTCAGCCACATTCCTGCTGCATCTTGTCCCAGTTTCCAGTTACCCTCCTGGCTGTAATAGCCCTCTCCTTTCACATGTCCCAAAGTCTTTCACAGATCACTTTCCCACTCTCCCTCATCATACCATGAACTTGCCTGCTCTTTCAGACACCTGTTTGGATTTAACAAAAATCTTTGCAGTGCCACTTCCCTGACCCATCACAGTGCTGCTTGATTCTCCCAAACTCGAATCTCTGGGCTGTGGCTTTCCATGCTGTCCCATTCCTTTCAACGAGGCTGTGAAAGGCCTCCTTGCACACTGGAGTGGTGGTGGAAGAAGCCATGCCGAAGGACTGGGCTCATAAGAACAGCCACTGGAAGCCTCATTTTTGTAGCTCTCAGTGTCCCATCAAGGGGGCTGTAGCTGAAATGCATAAAGCAGCCTGCGGTACCCAGGGGCTCAGCCAAGGGCTCTGCAGAGCTGGTGTCCTGGGTTCAGCTGGGACAGAGTTAATTATCTCCTTGGTGGCTGGTGCAGCGCTGTGTTTTAGATTTGGTGTGAGAACACTGTTGGTGGCACACTGATGGGTTTGGCTCTGGCTGGGTCATGTTTATACTCAGTCAAGGACTTTCCAGGTTCTGGGGCCCTGCCAGCGAGAGGGCTGGAGGGGCACGGGGAATTGGGAGGGGACACAGCCAGGACAGCTGACCCCAGCTGGCCAAAGGGATACTCCATACCATGGGACGTCATGCTGAGTATATAAACTGGGGGAAGAGGAAGGAAGGGGGCGGGGGGACATTCAGCATTATGGCATTTGTCTTCCCAAGTAACGGTTACGGGTGATGGAGCCCGGCTTTCCTGGGGATGGCTGAACCCCTGCCTGCCCATGGGAAGTGGTGAATGAATTCCTTGTTTTGCTTTGCTTGTGTGTGGCTTTTACTTTACCTGTTAAACTGTCTTTATCTCACGAGCTTTCTCACTTTTACTTTCGTATTCCTCTCCCCCATCCCACTGTGGGGAGAGTGGGTGAGCAGCTGCTGTGGGGCTTAGCTGCCAGCTGGGGTTAAACCACAACAGTCTATGAGAGATTTTCCACCGGTTGTTCCAGACTTTGGACGAGATGTCTTACAGCCTTATTGCAAGACTAAAGAAGATAGAGGATCTTTATTGCAGGACATGTATCTAAATATCTGAAGTGCAAACATAAAACATCTTCCAGTTGTATTAAGAGAGGTTATCTGAGCTATCAGACTCAGTATTTGCTTCTCTGTTTTGGGGAACTGTTTTTGTACTGTTTTACAGGTTTTCTGGTTCGCGAAAATCTTGCAATTCACTTGTAAGTCTTCAAGTTATAACCTTGCAAAGTATAACAACATCAGTGCCAAAATTAATTTCCAGCCCTGTAAAAGCAAACTAATGTGTGATGCAGACAATGCACTGAGGTAAACACTTCGGTGTAAGGATGTCACTTATATGATTCATGCTTTGAGTAGTAACATAAAGGAGGCTGTACACAGTGTTAGCAAGGCAGATGTCATTACACTGTTTTCTTGCGTATTAAAAGTTTAAAAGAAAGTAAAACTTCAAGCATTGTCTTAACCTGTGTTTTAGTGGAGTTATACTTGCTTCTGACTTTGTTACCCTACCTGGTCCGTTCTGGTTTCTGCAGTCATGCTCTTCAGTTAAGGATTGAGTTCAAGAGAGAATTGGGAGAGTCTTGGAGAGTGGTGGGACAGGATTCAGACTCTCTGAGAATCGAAGGAGGGAAGTGCTGATGTCTGAGGTGGCCTGGAGTGAGCTGACTCTACCTTCACTGAAGAGGTGGGTTTCACATTGGAAACACTCTCTTCATGAAAATACCAGAAAGAACCCATCCTCCTGATTAATGGGGATGAATGGGTGTTGAGTAGAAATAAAAGGAATCGGTGACAGACAAGCTACACAGGCTGGTAGCTGGACTGAACTATTTGAAAGTGTGGAAGGGAAAAACATTGATTTTTTTTCACTTGTAGTTAAAAACACAGTGTTTCCTGATGCATATGGACTTTGTGAAAATTATTTTTCTGTGATCATCATAAAAAAAGCATTGGAATGGAATAACTATATGTAACAGAAAGCATCTTTCAGTTGCAACAAAGTGTAGTGGGAAAACCCAGTTTGAAAATAGTAATTTGACAGGTAAATGGGTCAAACAAATCTTTTTGTTTTGGAAATCTTTGCCTTACTGTTTCTAGAAGTCTCATAAATTAAAGTACTCTCTGTCTTTCTTGACTGTCATTTTAATTGCAAGGAGGAGATAAAAGCTGACAGGAATGCAGAAATGTTAATAAACAACATCTATGGTGAACACACCCTTTCAAATATGCAGTCAGAGGAATATGCCCTTTATAAGTCATGAAATAGAAAGCTAGATTATGCAGAATAAATAAAGTGTTTTGTTCTGGGGTGACTAAGTCAAACTTGCAAATGACCCAAAACTTTGCTGTCTGCTGGAAATTCAATGTCTGAGCTGGCTGGTCACAGCATTACCATCTTTTTAAAGATGCTCAACACAATGAAGGGACGCTTGATTCCAATTAGTCTGTTATTAGTGATGACTGATCTCCATCCTCCCCGGATGAAAGGTGGAAGAAGCTCAGAGGAATCCCACTGCTGGACCACCACATGTGTAGGAGGGGTTTGTGCAAGTCTCTTCCGCGAGGAAATCAGCTCAGCTTCCAGAGGACAGTCACCTGCTCCCACACATGGTCATGAGAACAAATCGTTTCTAACTCTCCCCAGACTCCTGGTGTTCACACCTATGCTCCTGTGAATATGGCTTCATGATTCTATGATGTTGCAAAGTACAAGAAATCTGAGTTGCAAAAGGTGGTGTTAACCCTGTGCAGATTAACTATATTATCACAGATACGATGAAAGAACCAACAGAAACAAGTTTCATTACTGCATATATTTAGGATCACTGCCCTGCGGTGGTACAGGCAGATTGCTTGGTGCGACCATGGGTGTAATGGTACTTGTGAGAATGGGCTGGTAAATGACTGTTACTCTCTTGCTTAGTATTCCCCTGGAAACAAACAAACTCCCCAAACAAACTAACAGTAAATAAAATACAAGCGGATGGATGTGTCTTCAGGAAAAGAAAAAAAAAAAAAAAGAAGAGAGGAAACAGTGATGCCTCATCGCTTTTTAACAGAAACCAAGGCCAAACTCCCACTAGCTCCATGGGACTTAGATGCCTTTAATCTAAGTCACAATAATAGATGAGGTAGTGTATTACATCCAAAATGTGGTGAAACATCAAGATGTGGTCTTTAGACTGATGGGGTCAATTTTTTCCATGTCTAGAGGGAAGGCAGCTGTGACTGAAGGAGACAGGCACAGTAAATGGCAGTGCACAGCAGGGGCTTCAGCTCTTCCCCTGCTGTGTGTGAATCAGTGTGAGGACCTTATCCAAAGCCTGCCAGACTTCTGAGAGCCTTTGACTTTGCTGTGTCTTAAATCAGACCTTACATGCATCATTTATCTTATTTGCCAGAGGTACTGCGTCTGTGCTTTTTCCAGCAGAAACAATTAACCTGACTAATATGCTGGCTTTTTCTTTTACTAGTGTGCCATGTTTGGGTCAGTCTGTTTTCAAGGGATCTTCCCGTACTTCCTCCTGAACACATCAGTGGTACTGGTGGGTAGTTGCAAATTGCTGTTATAGTAAAGGGCAGAGCTGATGGACAATGTCACGATACAAAGATTTTCTTTGGAATTTTCAAAAGGCCATGGCTTTGGTCAGTAGTGACTGGGGGAGAGGTACCATGTCAGTCATGCTGAACCATTCCACCACGGTTTTGCTTTCAGAGAAACTCCCGAATACTTTTGGCTCCTCCACGATTTATGGAGCTGAACTTTCCAGCTTGCAAGTGGCAGGTGAAGCAGGTTATCTCAGCTACTAGAAACAAATCTGCCCTGCAATTTATGTGAGGTGTTTGCTTAGTGATCACATGGACTTTCAAATCAAATCCACACTCTGCAGGGGAACAAGGACACCAGTGTTTGATCTTCAGAGTGAATTTCATGAGTTGAGTTTGATGAGATGCTTGCCAAGGTTGACTCTGAGCAAAGAAAGATCTCTGCAAAGAATCCAAACCCATTTGGTTTGTTAAAAACCAGTTCATTAAAACAGAAAAAAGAAAAAAGTCCCGTTCTGTTTTTAGCTGTCAGTGTGTAGGAGCTCTCTTAGACGTGTCTTCCAACTTGCATTACTTGGAAGAGAGGATTCAGACCAGCTGCCTACTTTTATTCACAGCTCATCTCAGCAAGCAAGGGCTCATCTGATATAACATAAAGTGGATGACAGAAGCTGGGACTTATGTATAGCAGAGCAAATGGTCCTGTGACAGGAGGTAAAAGAGAAGGAATAATTCTGTATGCTTCAGTTCTGTGAAATCTTGTCCAGCTTCACAGCAGTGAAAGACTGGAAGAAGAGGTGAGACCCTCAGCTGAAGATACAAGCTGTATTTGACATTTCTTGGTGCCAAGGTATTGTTGTCATGTTAGCCATAGAAAGGATGCAGAGCAGTGTATAGTCCAGGTGAAACCTGTAATCTCTGAGTTCACAGAGATATATAAGTAATGGTGTTAAACTGGAGAACCTCTTCCAGTCTTCTGATCCCTTGCATCTGTCAAATCCAGCAGTCCTGTGGCTTGAGCCACCTACATGCTCATTGTATGGAGTTCAAATATCCTTTCTTGGGGACTTTGAAGAGAACAGTTCAAAAAGAGCTTAGTCTCAAGCTATTTTTCCTTGCCATAATTGCTTCTATGGGAATTTCTCTGCTTGAGATCTGCTCTGTCCCTGTCCTTTCCCTGTCCTGGGTTTATGAAACCTCAGTTTTTCAGAGACCACCAGCACTTGTTAAAATGCTGAAGCAGCAAAGGGAATCCCTCTTTCAATGCCTAGGTACCCCTTTTACTAACTGTTACTGTAAACTAGAAGCTACCCATTCCTCCCAGTTGAAGTCTGGTGCTTTACGGTGGGTTAATAGAAGAATCAATTGTGAGGGGGGAAGAATCACTGCAAGGCTTTTTTTTTTTCTTTTTTTTTTTTTTTTTTCCCCTGGGGAAAGAAAGGAAAGAGAAACAGATGATTAATCTTCTGTTTCTTGATGGTTCAAGTATCCTTTTATGTATGTGTCATATGTCTAAATATTCAGGGTCACCAGTGACCTTGGTCTAGCTGAAGTGTCTAGATGCATTCAATCCTCTTGTCTTTCTGGGCTTTCCTAGGTCTATGCTTTATTTTTGCTTTTTGGGGACAAGTGATATGAATACAGTAACAAAGACAAAGGATTTTTTTTTTTCTGTATATGGTTCCTATAGTCCTTACAAAGACCTGCCTGTGTCTTTTGTGGGTGTTTTTGCTGGGTAGCATATAAAACATATTTTATGTGGAAACAAAATGTACCCAAACATCTTTCAGTCCACTCCCTGCATTATCAAGATTTATAGAAATCTTATTTTGAAGCAAACTGATTAAGATGGAAGCAGTTACAGCACAATATTTATTGAACCATTATAGAGCCAAATATTACTTCATAAACCAGGAATAAGCAAATATTCACTGGTTAAGGGATAGAAACTTTTACAGAATTTAATTGAGCAGGAGTCATCTCAGGCAGTCCCCACTCAACAGCACTCAGCATCTGTACTCTGTATATCAAATGCCTACCACACTATGTATGATTAGGAGACGAAAACTTCGTAAGTCAAAACTGGGGGCTATATTTTAAAATCTTTGGTGCCTATTTTCTTAGGTTGCTGTCACTGTCTGCACATCCACACCCTTGAAAGGTCTACAGATACATGCTCTGACCCCTGCTTGTGCAAGACAGGGGCAAGATTTAGGATCCTGTTCTTACAGATGCTGATAAGATTGGGTGAGGGAACTGCTCATGAATAAAAATATGCATGCACATAACATCTGTTAGGAATATTGCCAAGAACTCTACAGATTTCTACCAAAAGCAAAGTCATAGGCATATTAGCTCTCTGAAGTCTAAGCACACCAGTACTCAGTCTGTGACTTGTTTCTTGCTGCTTTTATTATACCATTCTTGCTGCTGCAATTACAGCATTCATTTCCACGGATGACTTCCAATCTGGGTCTTGATTTAGCAACACATTTAAGCAGTACTACAGGACAGAAGGTGAAGGTGATGATGCATCTGTAAGGACTAACAATTTTTTAATTAATAACCTAATGATAGGGTGTTGTAAAAAAAGTAGAAAGAACGCCACAGCCAGTCTTGTACTGACATTTAATAACAGATGTGTTGTGTAATCCACAGGAGGTAATTTTTCAGATTTGCTCAGTGTGGGTGAGGTCTTGACTGGAGCACTGTGTCTGCTTTGGGGCCATGGACTTCATGAAGCATAGAAACTAACTGGAGAAGAGCCAGAGGAAAGCAACAAGGATGATGAGATGTTTGGAACACATGACCTGTCAGGAAAGGTTCAAGGAACTGGTGTGTTGGGGTTTTTTTGATCTAGAAAGGAAGGATCCTAATATGGGAGATAATGAAAGACTGACAGTACTTAAAACATTACTATGAAAGACTATGATGAATTGTGCCCATAAGGATACGGGAATGACTGGTTTAATTTATGACAAAAGTGATTCAGGTTAGTCATTAGGAAATACCATTTACTGTTAGGAAAATCCAGTACTGGAGGAGAACACCGAGAAAGACCTGTTACTTTTGTGACTGGAGATTAAGGACAGACCAGACTTACATCTGACAGGAAAGGCCAAGATATAGTTATCTTGCCTGTGTGCATGGGGTGGGGAAGGTGTTCTCCTGAGATCCTTTCCAGCCCTGTATTTCTGTGATTTATGGTCTCTATATGACTTATATCTCTGTCAAACCAGGGCCCTAGAGTACCACCAGGTCCTAGACATCAAAGGCTTCTTTTGGAAAGATTCATAGGCTGGCCAAGCGTCAAACATTTTTCTGTCCTCTGAGGAGAAGACCTCTCTCTGGCTGTCACTCCAGTCTCTGAGCTACAGCTGACGGTTCTTTGCCTTGCTCATTAGTCACTCAGCTGAACTGGACCTGTGGCAGCATGGCAAGAGAGCAGGCAGTTTCTGGAAAAGTTTTGCCAAGGAAGTTTTAATGAACCCAGGATTTCCCTTCCCACCGTCTTCCCACCCTGTCTTGCACTGTTCTTGCCAGGGGCCTGGCGCTGGAACACCCTTCAGGAATGCTGTGCAAGAGGCAGGAAAATGCTCGGTAGTCAGATGTGTAACCAAAAGGTAAAAGGTGAGGTTTCAGACAATATGGATGTGGAACAAGTGTTGTCCCAGCAAAAAAAAACTGAGCACAACAAACTTGTCTTTCTTTCACACCTGGTGAAGTTGGCCTAGAGGGGCCCCATGTTTACTTTTAGAGAGGGAGGAGTGATGACTGGTGGCACATAATCAGGAGTGCTGTGTTAGCATCCATGCTTCCTCCTACCAGTGCCAGCAAAGTCAAGAGATGAGAGAAGGGGAAGGGCCCTTGACTCCAGATGTGACTCAGACGTATTCTCTACTGGGTTTTTTGTGAATGCTGTTACTGGTGTTCTGCCTTGGACTTTTAAGGGGACTGTCTTTTCTGATGTATGTACTTCTGTGTGGTGTGTCTCTCTGGATGCAGCACCGACTGCTGACCTTGGCCTTATGTACACTGTTGTCCCACCCTGGTTGGCCAGTGAAGGTCCCAGCAGTGGCGTGCTCAGCTGGTGACAGCTGTGAAGGTCTGCGTGATCACAGGGAAGTGCTGGTATGGAAGTTAAGATTAAAAAGGAAGAAGGCAAATGTTAAATACCTGTAATAGATGTGCTGCCATGATGGTGATACAGATACCATCAACCTGTAAAATACACAACAGGCTTCTCCTAGTTGTTGATTTTTTTCTTTCTCCAAATTTCTTTTCTCTTGATGTTGCCTTTGACCTATTCTGGGATCTGAAATCCCGTCTGGCCACTGAAGGCCAACCCAAACTCTTCACCATAAATATTTCCAACCCATGGTTTGTCAGGTAGCAGTATCCCCACTGTCGTTCAAGAACTGCAGTTTGCTCTCACCCTCTCTCTCTTTGTCCTCTCCTTTCACCACATACCACCAACAGGCTTGTGTCAGTAAAGTTTGGTAACTCTAGGAAGCCTTCTTTCCAACAAAATGTCAACCATGTCAAAACAAGTTTCTCCACAAGTCCTCTCCTTCTTAGGTCTGTAGGAAGTGCTCACACTTGGCTCATGGACGCCCTGGTGCATAGGACGCCTGCATGACTGTCAGCACATTGACCGGTGCCAAGCGCAGCAATGACATGTTGGACGAGGTAGATTTCATACTGTCAAACTGTGCTAGTGCTGGACCAACTAAAAATTATTTTTGGGAAACTGAGAAATGTAGAAGTGTCAGAGTAGGCACTCTACACCCAGTGCAACATGGAAGAGACTCTGGGCACTGTTATCCATCTGCATCTTGTAAGAAATTTGGACTGCTCCTGCCTAAACTTCCAGGGACTGCCTGTAAGAATAAGGGAAGAGAAATCTTTAACCTTGTGTGTTCTACATTTGAATCAGATCCTTGGTTGCATATTAGATTATGTCATACTGGGTCCAAACAGCATCCCAAGCACCTTGTAAGAGGTGCACCACAGCAGCATGGTTGTTTTTGTTTTTTTTTTTAACTTGTCTCCAGCTCCAGGTCTATTGAAAGTTTGGATGTACCTAGAGGCTTTCCAGCGACCAGCCAGCAACTCTCAGTCACTCACCAAGCAGATTCTCTTTCTCTCCTACAGCTCCAATGGGGCTGAGTACAATAGCAGTCTCCCAGCTGGAGCTGACTCTCTAAGAAAGACCTGACACCTGGAAGTGTTGAACAGCAGCCTCTTCAGGAATGGAGAAAGTCAACAAACCAAATACATCCTGACCTCAACCTTGCAGCCATAAGGCTCCAAGAAATCCCAGCCACTTCTCCAGCCGGACATCACAGGGCAGCAGATACCGACACAGTGGGGTCAGCAGCTCCCAGGCTGTCCGATGCTGAGTCCATGGGAGATGGAGGTGGGTAACAGAGCAGGAACCCTGGTACAGCTCTGCAAGAGGGCAGAGGGGCCTGCCTCCACGCAGGAAAGATTAATGGGAATCTTCTCTTGTTCAGAAGAAAAGGATGGGCTTCATTTCAGATCTCTATCAGAAGGTCTGCTCCAAAAGGTGCAGAGCAGCTGATGGAGAAGTGCAGGCTATGTGACCATGCGGAGCGGGGCAGCTGCAGTATGGGTGACATGCAGAGCACCTTGCCTCAGCACCACGTGTGCCCGTGCTCCTGGCAGCCCAGCGAGCCAGTGTGTGGTCGGGCCCCCCAGATCAGGGCCCAGCAACACCCCCCATCACAGTCTGTGAGCCTTGTGTTTTAGGTGTCTCCAGTGCCCTACTTTGGGCAGCTGCAGGACTGTACTTCCTAATGCTTAGGAGAAGTCCACCTCCTCAGTTCCCCACGGATCCTTCTCCCCAGGCTCACCCCTGTATGCAGTGTGCAGGCAGCTCACTTGCAGCAAGGTGCTTCCACAGAGTCCCAGCAAGTCACTGGGATAGCCTTTGGGGTGCTGATGGGTTCATTTCTTCTCTTGCCACCATGCTGGATGGTGTCCTTACTTCTTCGCAGCCTGCTCAGTGGTCTCCAGAGAGCTGAAGCTCCTGCAGTTGCAGGACCCTAAGTTCCCAAAAGTCTAACTTCTTTCCCAGTTCCCCTAGAGAGGGGATCCTGGAGCTTCTAGACTGCCAGTTCCCAGTTCCCAGTTAAGTCTTGGTGATAGTGAACTGGGAGACTGCAAGCCATAGGACCTGGACTTAAACCTGCCTAAGTTACTTGGATAGTCCAGGTTTCCCCTGCTCCACTGAAAGTCACCAGGTAGAATGATCAGGGTCTGGAAGTCCTAAAAATACAGACTTTTGGCTCCTGTGCCAGCTGGCATGCCACACCAACAGCATGGGTGCCCATTTTGGGACAGTTGACTAGGTAGGGGACCCTGGAGCTGAGGACATAAGAGCCTCCAGGCTGTGCCCAAGGCCTGGGGCAGCTGAAAATTCCAGCCTCACTAAGGCAGAGGTACTGGTTCCCCTGGAGCTCAGCCATCAGCAGCAATGTCAGGCAGCGGGGCAGGGGCAGCATCTCCCCATTGCTGCCCAGCACAGACCTCGGTGCAGTCTGGCAGCCCCCTGGGGTAGGACACCCCACCAGTGGCAGGCAGCTTGTGACTGTGAGGTGCTGAGAGCAGTTAATTCCTCGGGTCCGGCAGAAATGCTGTGAGAGCATGTCTGGGGTCCTGCAGCCCCCCAGATGTTTGCCCCCTGCCACATCAGCCAGGGCACACACCTTGCCAGGTGCCCAGGTTGGTGTGCAGCCTGCACAAAGAACTGCTTCTGTCATGAACCAGACCTTTTGACCTCCTTTTCTTGTGTATAAAGTGATCCTGTAGAGAGGACCTGTATATAGGCTATTCCATATATAAAATCATAAAATTTTACAATCCCTCCTTAACCTTTTCTTTTTGAAGCCATAGAATTATTTTTCTGTAGGTAAGACAGGACATTCAAAATCACTAGGGAGGTGGGAGATTCAAAAAAGTGTGGGCAAAAAAAAGGGTCTTTCAAATTAGATTCAGGAAAGGGCTATGCATTTTCCATGAGACAGGTTGTAAAGGGACTGGGACATAAAACAAAAGCCAAGCCAAATAATGAGAGCAACGTAACCAGTGAAACAATGGGAAAATTATTTAGCAATATACACAGCCCTGGAACAGCCGCACTGTAAGTTAGGCATGTACACCAAATGTATTTTGGGCTGCTAGTGCCAGATAACTCGGCTAACCCTCTGAAAACTAACTCAGACACAGCATGCTTACATTTCCCTCTCAACAACAGCTTGTGAGGCAATCACTGCGAGGGGATATGCAACACTTATTTATTTCAAACAACCACTCATGCAAAACAGCTTGGACTCTGTGATCCTAACCAGATGCTCTCCAGTAATCCCACATGCAAGGTGCACTGTGCAGCTTCCACGTGCATCCCTGGAGCGGCATGTCCTGCTCTCCTACAGCTCTATACCACACACCATCGACCGCCAACAACCCTGTCCAGTAACTTCATCTGTCTCCTGAGCATCACCCCTCACAAGTCAGCCAGTACAGGATGATTTCTGTTGTAGCACAAGAAAATCTGTTCATGCTCTCTCAGAAACGATACCCTTGCTTGCTGGTAAAATAAAGCTATGACCAAATCGCACTTCTACAGCAGATGCATTAGCCTTCCCTTTGACCCAAGTGTTCCTCATTGTGCCAGGTTCCCCCCTCGAACTGAAATCTGCTTGCTGCAGTGGCTGTGGGGAGAAGAGGTACCACAAAACCAGTTAAGTCTACCTGATTCACAGATGTTCCTTGCTCTTGCCTGGACCTTCAGGGATGTTTTAGCTCAGGGCGTGCCTGTGCTGATGTAAACTGGACTTAGGGATGCCTTTGAAGGCTGAAATCATAAGGGATGAAGAAATCTGGGGGAAACAGCCATGCTGAAGGGCTTGGCTTCTCTGCCATTATGTGAAGGTGACTGACATAACTTGTGTGAAAGCTTTAAGAGCAGCCCACATTTCCGTTTGGATTATTTCCTTGGCAGCGCTAGAAGATTATTTTATGTCTTTGAAGGATCTACAAGCAGAAGAATGCTGACAACAAGTGCTCTGATTTTTCTGTCTTTTTCTCCATGTCTGGGAAGAAGAGAGTTTTAGTATTTTCTTTCCAGTTTCCCACAGTAGACCCTTGGAAAGGCTATGTCATCCTGGGTCTGGAGAGCAGTGCAGCATGTGGAGCCATCCCCAGCACAGAACATGCCAGAGGGGCATTCTGCTTCCTTGCAGCTAGCGGGGAACAACAGGAGCACCATGTTTCCTCTGTGCAATAAAATTATTCCTCCTTTTCATCAGGTACTTCTCTGCACTTGATACCCAGAGTCTGCTGGCTCCCACAAGCATGTCCTTCACGTGATTTGCTGTTTCTGTTTCAGAAAGTAAAGTATTCAGGATGGTTTTTGAATGAGTGAAATTTTTTCTTGGAGGAATGTTCCTACCACAGCCACCAAAATCTGCTCTCCTAAGTACTTTGATGAGAAAGCAAGTAATTTAGGTGAAGAGAAGGCATTTTTACATATCTAATCACTGTTGTGTCTCAGCTGAGAGACAGGGCATCAAACGTCACTGATAGGGTTTTGATTTACATTTATGATTTTTCTGTATCATGTTCATGCTTTGGAATAGCAGGGTCATGAGCTGAAATATGATGTGTGAGTACGTGTGCATGTGTGAAAGAGAGAAAAAGAGAGGGGAAGGCATCAGAAACTTCAAGTAAAAGAAGCATTTTTAAATCTTCAACTTCACCCAGCCTGAACGTTAGGACAGATCATTAGAAAACAATTTTTCTATTCTGTAGCAATTTTCTTTTTTGTTTTGTTTTGTTTTGACAGCTAATAGCTCTGCTTGCCAGCACACAATGAAATCAGCTGGTGTTTGTGCTGTTAAAAATGAAAGGGTTTCCTATTATTCCATTGATTTCATTATATTAGATTAAGAAATCATGTGGTTGGCTACCAGTGACATGAGCTCAGAGTACACTGAGCAATGATTCATGCTGTTGCATGCTGAATCTGCTAGGGAAGCTGGTCACCAAAGAGACAAACATGGACCCTTTATTTGAATTTTCTGGGCTGGGATCAAGGTCTTGTCCCAGAGAAGTCCCGAGTCTTACTGCAGCTTTGGGGTGCCATTGTAGCCTGTGCAAGTCTGAATAACTGAATAGTCCTGACTGTTAGACTGAAATAAGTTCTGCTGAAGCAGGAGAAGTGGGAATCCTGGACCAGGGTCCTGCCAGAGCAGCACACACCTTGGCAAGCATTTACATTTGCTCAGCATTTCGACGCCTGCTCTGCACCCCTGGGAACTGTCTAGTTGGCTTTATTTTAAAAGAAACAGGAAAAAGTTATGCACTGCAAGAGTCATGAAGAGGTGTGAGGAGCCAGCTTGTCCCTAAAGGTTGATTTTGGACACTGAGTTCAAGAAGTCACATTTGGACTTGCCCAGACCTATTAGACTTTGCCTGTATTTCAGGATTGGCCTCTGCCATAAACACTGTGGCATTTTAATTATTTCAGAAGCAGACTGTTAGGGACAAGTTTAGGTGCTCACTGCTTTGCCACCACTTGTCACGTACTGGGTCACAACCAGCAAGCTCTACAGAAGGTCCACAAATCCCACCCTCCTGTCTCTCCAAAACTTTTCCCCCAAACTGAATCAGGGCTCCATAGTTTTGATTTGTGCCTCATTTTTCATTATTCTTTTTATTCATTATTTTGAAATGATTTGCAATGAAATAATTATTCATTATTCTTACACTTATTTTACACTTACACAGAATTACACTTGTTTTCTCCAGGATGCTCCACTGAGCCTGTCTACCAGACGTATACAATGTGGAAAAAAGATGCAAGATGAAAATTTGCATATAATGTATTCCATGGGCTAAGCAGGAGATAAAAGACATTAGGAAGCCCAAACTTTGCATTTGTTCTCATGCTGACATTTGGCTTTGCCCTATATTAGGATCAGTTAGTTTGTGGGGATCACGAAGGCAAATTACCTGTGTTGGCATTTTAGTTTGTGTTTGGTACCAGAGGGCAGTGCTGACATCCAGGACCTCCATAGGCTGGGGAATAGGCTGGGAGGTCCCTCATTAAGTTCAACAAAGGGAAAGCGCAAAGTCCTGCCCTAGGGAGGAACAAGCTCAGGCACCTGCAAAGGCTGGGGGCTGACCATTTGCACCTCTGCTTTGGTCCACCATTGCATTGGTGGGCAATGAGTTGATCATGAAATGTGCCCTTGCAGCAAAGAAGACTAAAGGCTTGCTGGGATGCCTTAGGAGGCTGGTCCACTGCGGGCACAGGTTGTCCAGACAGCCTGTGGAGCCTCTGTCTTCAGAGATCTTAAAGACTGCACGTGGCCGTGAGCAACTTGCTCCATCTGACTGTGCTCTGAGCTGGGGATTGATTAGGTGATCTCCAGAGGAGCCTTCCAGGCTCTGCCATTGTCTAAGTCTGTGGTTA
This sequence comes from Falco peregrinus, assembly GCF_023634155.1. Taxonomy (NCBI): domain Eukaryota; kingdom Metazoa; phylum Chordata; class Aves; order Falconiformes; family Falconidae; genus Falco; species Falco peregrinus. Next base: position 49,382,482 of record NC_073727.1, on the reverse strand, counting down.
TTGCAAACCCATAGCAATGATGTTGGTGCAGCTACAATTGTGCCTCTGCAGGTGAGTTCATGATGACATTCATAAAACACGCAGCATGGAAAAAAAGTATTCGTGCATATCAGGTCAGGATTTAATTTAGGAGTTTCCGGGAAGTAACAGCACAGGGCAAAAAGCATGGCAACAAGGGTATTGCTGCTTCAAGTCACACCTGAGTTGAATTTCTGCCTGCCTAGATACCACTGATTATCTCACATGGCACTTGTAGAGGAGTGATGGGCATCACATTTTGGTGGGACTGAAAGTAATTAAATTCTGTGGAAAGGCTAACTCAGGCCTGGCTTATCTGAGGTGGAGCAGGGTCCTGGAAATGACACTTCTGGAGGAGGACTGCAGGACTACAGAGGATAGCGGTCCCAGCAGATTTTGCAGAGTTTCCACTGTGGCAAGAAAGGCTAATATTAATCTAAACTAAATCTCCTACTTTTATACCCCTCCAGGTCCCATTTATTGTCCCTGTGGATGACACTAAATCAATCAGGGCTATAAAGATAAATCAAATGTTTTCTGTCTGCCCTTCCTTTGCTCAAACGTGTTTGGATGACAAATGAAGAGAAGGTGAGGTTATCTGAAGATACCAGACAAACAGGCTCATCTTGAAAGATGGCATAGAAAATTGTTAGAGGTTCTGACAAAACTCAGATACCTGGAGGAAAGGACACACAAGGCAGTCAAGTACAGGAGCAAATCCCTTACTGTGAGTGTCTTCAGGCTTGGTAAATTTAGCATAGCTTAACAACAAGGAAAGCAGTCTGAAAAATAGCTTGCTTATAGCCTGTGAATTCCTGCTCGGGGATAAAATCCAGGGCTGTGAAGGGTTATTTAATCCTGTTGAATAACAGGAACTGAAGGCTGGACACCGAAGGCAAACAAATTCAAACAGAAAACAAGGCCTGAGGGGAAAGGCAGCCACATGAGAAGTTCTTGCTGTTCCCTCCTTGAAGCCATGGGTCTCCTCTGGACAGGTGAGGGGGGTATGGGTGGAGGAGAAAGACACCTGGCCAACAGCTCGGTGCCAGTGCTGGGGCTAGAAGTGTTTTGGCCAGGTTTGTCCTTCCCCCGTGGCATTACCTCCTCACTGCCTCCCCCCACAGAGACTAACCTCCCCTTCCACTGAAGAAGGACATTGAGCATCCACCTGGATGCCACACAGCGATGCCAGCCGGCAGCACCCCTGCTCAGGCAGTACCCTGCTGTGGCTCAGCTTGTGCCACCTCTGAGCAGAGCCAAGGACCTGCCACTTGACCTCCAGGTCTGACCCAGACTCTGTCCCATGGGTCCAGCGTGGATGTGCCTCATGCCTGACCCCATGGTGCTGCTGTGCCGTGAAAAGTGCCGCGGGGCGCAGCCCTCCTGGCCTCACTCCCTGGCTCTTGCTCGGAAATGAACCCGAAGCCATTGCAGCCTTGCCCTCTACAACCTCTGTTGTTAATAAATTTGCATTTATACTAAGTGCAAATAGTTAATTTACTGGCTGGGCTAGGTGAGCTGGGTATTTTGGTAGGTCCTGCAGGAACCTTAGGCAGTATGGGTGCTTTGGCTGTACAACCCTTACATAATTAGGAATGTTTCTGTACTGTGTTTTTACACATGGATCTACTCTCATATGCATCTGGCAATTAGTTTACTCCCAAGAATGTGAAGTAATTTTTGGCCTCTAAACTGGAGGCGTGAATGTCTGGGTTTTAACTCTTTGCTGCCACTGGGGATGCTACATGTACCTCTGAAAGGAAAGAAACAGTTCCCCATTTGCTCTAGCAATAGCTGAAGGGAGAAGGTTCTGGGACCTATAGTAGTGACTGACTTACTTGTTACTATTGGAAAGGCTTTTTCATGGTAACGGATTTCAGAACTTAACAGATCACTTTAATTCAAGCCTTTTGCTATTTTAAAGTAGGCAGGACAGGATTCTGGATAAACCATAGACAGGTTTGGCTGTTCTCTTACTGGTAATGTAGCAGTCATATCCATTTTATATTATGTTTTTCATACATTTTCTCAGTAAAAGAAATTTTGATTTCCACAATCTTTATTTCTGTTAACTTTGGCTGAAGGACCAATATCTTAGTGTCATCTAAAAATGCTTTATTACAATTTTATGTGTTGAAATCAAAAGAAGTTTTATTAGAAGAAGATAAACGCTTGACATGAAGTTGGATCAGCATTTATTAGTGTAAATCCCATGATCTGACTCTCACAGTGCAGGTAGTTTTTCTGTTGCAGAGAAGGATAAGGTTTACATGTACAGGTAATGTGCACAGGAATTCTTTGGCAGCAGGAAGGACATTGCAAATCCTTGCACATTTGAGATCCCATATGTCCATGTATTCAGACAGACAGCTGGATAATTTTCCTATGTGTGAGGAGATTAGAGCAAAAGAGATGAAATGCTGGTGAGCAGATGGTTTGGATATCGGTTTTATGTTCAGCTAGCAGTCTTTAACACAATGCTGCAAAGAGAACCTGAACATGAGACGGTTTCACTGGAGCTGATTTGTAGTGTAAAAAAAAGGGGATTATAATTTTTATCATTCACATTAGGCACAAGATAAAACCAGTAATTTGATTCTGAAGTATGGTCTTTTTGAGTAACAAATGTTCCTGTTTCTGGTGGTCACTGATGTATAACATGTGCTGTAACTGACTGAGTATGGCATTTTCTCTATTCATCTGTTTCCCAAAATAGGATAACTTGTTGCAACTATGTTGTCACCAAATATGTGCCTGTAATGTAAAAAAGAAATCATGCAAAAATGAAAATAATGCATCTTTTTGGCACAAGACCAGAGATCCAAGGTCCTATCTGTCTGTGACTCTTGCCTTTATCCTTGTGAGTGACCTTGATTTTGGGAGAGATGCTGCAGAGGAGGATCTAGCACATGGATGAGAACATAGATCATCAAATTCTTAGTCCTACCCACAGAAACATGGGGGGAGAGACAGAAAGAAGGGGAGACAAACACACTTATTTTCTGCAAATGACCCCCCTAACTCTGTTTCTTCTGTTTCATCATTCTCAACAGTACCCGAAAGGCATAAAGTCATGCCATCCTGACAGGGTGGTATTTGGTACCCTCTTCAAACTTAGATGCATGGTGAGGTGCCAGGCTGTGGAAAGTCATGCCCCCTTAGCACTTTGTATGGCCTGCATCTTTTGCTTTCTTCTTCTCCTTACATGCTCTAATATGACTTACGGTCACATCACAGCTTGGAAAAGCATGCTGCAGCCCATCAAGGTTGCATCCCTGAGGTATTCAGCTGTGCTTGCGTGGCAGCTGGAGGTGTCTGCTACATCTGATAAGGTTACATGGGACTTTACCCTCAACGAGGACAAGATGATAAAGGGTAAACCCCAGTAACTTCACCTCTGCTAACTGCAAGGTTTGGTTTGACACCATCACCATTACAGGACTCCTATTGCAAAGCTCTAATGGCAATGCCAAATCTTTACCATTACAGTCTAACAGTTTTGTGGGTTAATCTTCTGAATCTGCATTCTGTCTGGGGATCATCACTATCTCATATCATCGCAGTCTTCAAACTGGGGCTTTTTCTGAAGCTGAAAGGAGTGCTGGGATTGCTTGTTCTGAGTCCTTCAAGCAGCAGCAGAAAGAGCAGAAGAGCACCTTTCAGCTTTCCTTTACTGATGTTCAGATCTGAACTGTTTGAAGGTAATATGTCAATTATTTTTTTCTTGCCTCTTCTTGTTTCTGCACTCAGACTGAAAAGTGGAGAACAAGCCTCTGACCTTGCTGCAGAAGACTGGGAAGGGAGCAATGCACCTGAGCAAGCCCCTGAGTATGTCAGGAGATACAAGTACTACTGCAGTGCCGGAAAGCACTGGAAAGCAGAGTTCTGTGAATGAAGGTTTTGTGATCTAAATAATCTCTGAGACTGGCAGGACCTTCACAAGGATCAGAGGTCAGACCAAGCAAGGCTAGGTGGTGGAGCTGGTGGGAAGGCTTGTGAGCGCAGCCTTGGGTTCCCAGGGGAGAAATTGCTTCCCTGCTGGCAGGAGCCCTTATACTGTGCAAAGCCACTGGGACACCTGCAGTGTGGATGCAAGAGGTAGGAAAAGAGCAGAGACTTGCTTACTGGTTTTAGCTGTTTGCATCTGGTTGCCAAAACATCTGAGTGTCCATTGCAATTACATACAGGTTGCTAAAACAGAGACCTGGCTAATTCCATGGCTGATATAAGAACTGCTGCACTGATGGTTTGTTGGGACATCTGGATTCTCCCAGAGAAATTAGGAGGATCCAGCATGAATAAACAAGCTGTTAATGCTGTTACACCTGCATCCTCACCGAGAGCAGGCTCCCAGCCCTGTCACTGCCCATGGTCCCTTGTGCTCGACAGAGAGGGCTGCTGTGCAGCATGCACCCTTACCTGCTGCTCGTGGGCTGCTTGCCTGGATGGGTGTATAAGAGGCGCACGATGCGGTGACACTGCCATGGCTGCATGCACTGGGCTGGTAACTGGAGCTTGCATCTGTGCACCAGAAGAGCTCCACAATCCTCTATTCCCACTGTATCACCCAGGCGCTAAGCCTTTGACTCCAGAAAACACCACCAACAGTTGAAGGATCTTCTAGGAATGCCTCCAGGCATGCGGGGCAGATCCAAGTTTCCAAGACCTGCTGCAGCTGACGGCAGAGGTAAGAAATGGGTCCTGCACCCAGTACCTTTGCACCTCTTCCTCCATGTGGGGAGCAGGAGGAAGGGCAGTGGCTGGGGGAGCATCCCTGCTCACCAGCTTCAGCATGGAGATACGGCTTTTTGCCTCATTTGTGCAGTCCCACCACATGTCACCTTGTCCTTGCTTGACCTCACTGGCCAGTGTCTGGGGGGCCTTCCCAGCCCTTTTGTGTGGTGCATACTGTCGACAGCCCGCCTAGGGGAATATCCATCCTTTCAGTGGGGCCATGGGAGTGGTGTAGCTCGGCGTTCGGGGCGATGCATGAACATTTTTGCTGTGGCTGAGAAGACTCCAAAAGTGGGGCAGTGAGATGTCCTGTGGGATAGGTGGGTCCTCAAACATTCCTGGTTTTCCTGAGCAGGCTGGGGTGGTGGATTGCTCCCCTGCTGGTCATCAGGGACTTTCCAGGCTGGAAAGTGACGCAGCTGGAGGTTTTGCATTGCTAGCATCTGTGTAAATTTTACGAATTCATGTCATGACTCCTACAAGTTATTGGAATCCAGTGTGGGAATGTGAGCTAAAGCTGGAGCAATCACCTGGGGCTCCATACTAGCAGTGTTATGAAAAATAAGTACATGGTTCAAAAGCTGATCTCTAATAAATTGTTTCCTATTTTTCAGGCATGTGAAACCATTAGTAAGTGGACTCAGTATGTCCACCAGGCTGAAAAATAAGCCAGGACTGTGTCTTAATTGTACTAAATCATTAAGTACCGGTCACTCCCCCTTGGTTGTAGTGGTTGTTTTTCTGTCAAGAGTCTGTCAAGCTTTTACCTTGGCAGTCATCCAAATGTCACAGTTGTGGATGTGCAACTTGGAGGAAGAGATCACAGCCATAAAAATGTAAGTTGAAAACTGTTACATCTTATAGTCATTTGTGTTTCACATACTGTAAGCTCTTCTGCTCTGCTGGTTTTGTAAATCACTGGACAGGGAAATGCACCATGATGCATGGAAAGTGCACCGTGATTTGTGGTCTCTGTCCTTATCCTCTTGGGGGTGACGCTGGGCTCCTCTGGCAGTGCAGAAGGGCCATGGCAGTGCCAGACATGGGACAGGCCAGGGGCAGGTGGCAGCGTTCTGCGCATGCTGCGGTGCCACACTAAGCACACCTGCTGCCCAGCTCCCCGCGAAGCAGTTGGGTCTGTGCACAGGTTGCAGAGCTCCAGCTCATGGTCCAAGGGTGGCTGAAGCCTCGTTCTGTCCTTTGCAGGGAGAAGGGCTGCCCAGCCCCGCAGTACCCTGGGCATGGAGCTGGGCAACGGCAGGAAGGGGCTGAGCCTGCAGACGAGCGGCTCCTCACAGTCATGGCTTTAATTTGAGTCAAGGGTGCCTTTCTGCTCCTTGGTCACAGCCACATGTCAAGTGGTCACCCTGGCCTGGAGGCAGTGAACAAGAAGAGTGAGTACAAATGCAGCCTCAAGAGGCCTTTGGAAGAGGACCTGGGTGTTCACCCTACAGTCCACAGTGGTTTCTTGGGATTCCTGAGAGCTTAGCACTGTGGTTTTGCCCACCTTGGGGGTCCCACATTTTTCCCAAGCGTGCACAAATAGCAAGGTGAATAATTACAAAAAGGAAAACAGGACTGTGCATAATATGGTTTCAGAAAAGCGTGTTCCTAATCCACATGCATGAGAAGGCCCATGAATATAAGGTAGTGCTGCATGCTCTGTTTTGCTGACAGATATATACTTTTTCAATTCTTTTTTTTTCACTTTGGAGTACTTCTAAAACAGGAAATTTCTGTTCATTGAACAGTTATGCTAGATTTGAAAACCAATCACACCTATGTGTCTAGAGGGACCATGTTACCTTAGACCAGCTGTGATCCACACAGAAACATTTAGGAACCCTTCCAGAAAAGCTGTGACTTTGGTCCTGTAAATATTTAGGTTTATGAACAGTTTTGTGGAATTTTATGGGACTGGACTTGGTAATAAGGCACACCGGGTAACAAGTGCTTGCAGAACTGGGAACACTCTTCCCACTTGATAGAAAATGACATTTCTAAAGAGGATCAAAAACTTCATCTATTTTTGCAAAAAAATAAGGGGAAAAAGTTATTTAAAGATGCTGAAAACAGTTTTGTATAAGGCAGCCACATCAGAGAGATTATAGATTGGTTTTGGGTAATTTTTACAAGAAAGATTGTTCTGGTATTCTTACTGAAACCATTATCAAAATAATGAAAAACCTTTTGCTGCAGCAAGACAGAAATCACCCTTGTTTAGTAGCTTGCTGAGGTTACAACCCTTTCAGCACTGTTCTTTGAGCTCTTGGACTATATTCAGCATCAGTCGGGGGTTTCATCCCGACCTACAATTCAAAGTGAAAGCTCAGCACTGGGATGTGTCCAGGCAGGTGCAAAGCTGGGGGACCAAAGCCTGGCTCCTGGAAATGTGCCGTCATGATTAGCTGTTCAAGGAACCGTTCTGCAGCTGTCAAGATATATTCCTGCACTAGCTAAACACTGCCTATCAGTGCTATTTGTTGGGTTGAATTTCACTTCTGTTGCAATAATAGTCCTGTTAGTAGATGCCTGAAGTTGTTAATTTGGCCTCTTTTATTTTTTCTTCATGCTTTGCCCCCTGGTTTGCACTTAGGTTTTTCTAACATCTCTGTTTTTTAGCTACTTCCCTCTGGCATACATTTGTTACTTAGGAAACAACAGGCCCGTTGTTATGAGAATTTGCTTGTCACCCACGAGTGATGTATGAGGTATGTTTATACAGCATTTTGGATTTTACGCAGCAGTTTGGGAAGTGTGTAAGCATTCAGATGATTGGGTTTATGACCGCATATGTGGTGTGATGCACGTGTTTTAGGTGCAAGTCATGTGTAGCAGATAAAGTTTAATTTCTGTTATTCTTAACTATTATTCTTAACTAGTTGTAAATGCCATTAGCCAGAGCCTCAGCTGGAGATAGGTGCTGGCACCCTGCTCTGGCTCTGCAGGTGCTGCGAGCAATAACTGCATGAGAGAAGAGGCTAAGCTAAAAGTCACACCAGAGGATGGCAGCGGGCGCACAGGCTGCAGCTGGCTGTCCCCAAAACTTGTTTCCAGCTTCAGGCTGCAGCCCAGCCCTGAGCACAGCATGGCCATGGTCTGCAGCAGGCAGGGAGACAGCAGTGATGGGACTGAAGACCAAGCAGGCCACCCCTGCCTGTGCTCAAGCCTGGGCTGGCTCCTCCTCGGCAGGCGTATTGCTCAAAGGGGCTCTGGTATGCAGGCATGCCATCCCACCGTCAACACTTGCCCTTTCAATAGACAGCAAGGACAACAGGGTGGGAATGTGGGCATGGGTGAGGTATTATATGGTTAAAAGGGAGTTTGTTCTCGCCAGAACAGCAGCAGTGTTAAAAACGGCATCTAGCCCCTGAGCCCCAAGCTGTCCCTTACAGTGACCTTCTTCCTGCCATCTTCTGAGATTAATCCCATGTCAGCCTGAACACATGTGTTGCTCCTCCGAGTAACACAGACACCCCAGTTTGTTTCCTCTCTTGTTTCTATTTCTCTACCAGAAAGACCTGGACCGGCAAGCACACAAATGCAGGATGCACAGTGAACCCTTTGCAGCTCCTGGGTGACATAGCCAGTGGCACTGGTCACCTAGCAAGGCTTGGTGAGTCAGACCTTGAATTTGCTGACATGGCACTCTTCCCTGCTACTATGCTGTAAACCAATTAGTGGATGCTCGTTATTTCAGGTGTATCAGTCTCATATGGGGTGTTGCAGGGATGGAAAGGGCAGGACTGTGCTCCTGCAGCTGCCGACATGCCAGCAGGATGGGAGCATGGCTCTGCACGGTCTCATCGATGGGCATCATCCCTCCAGCATACTAGGCAGCTGGTTCAAATATACTTAGTTTTTGCTACGTAATCAGCAAAATTACAGAGATGTAATCACTTGTTAATTGAAAAATGTTTTATTGCTGCTTATTTCTGTTTCTGTTTTCCTTAATGTGCAGCACACCATGGAAATGCGGTGTGTCAGGAGGTGGCAAGTCTGAGATAGGTGCTTTTGCACCCGCTGGCCACTTACGCCTAGCTTGTTCCTTACGGAGTGCAGTGTAGGCATATGCAGTTCAAAATAACCAGGCCAGTTAGGAATAAAGGCACTAGCTGGTTTTATTTTGATCCGGTTTTTTTTAGTCTTTTACAATATACACAGTTCCAGAACCCTTCTTGATTGAAAAAAGCAGTGATCTTTAAATCTATCTTACCTAGTTTTTAATCTGCTTCTCTGCCTTTATCCAAGAGAGAACAGTTTATTATTTTAAAACAAAAGATAATAACTTCTGTGGGACCTGCTACCTGTTGGAAAGCCGGAAGGCCTGGTGGAGATTCCTGATCTATAGCATTATTTTTGCTATTAGCTTTTTACAACAGGGCACTGCATAGTCAAGCCAGCCTCTTTAGATCATATGGCCCAAACTACCAGGACTTGTTGATTTGATTTGTTGATGCCAAGAGCTTCCCTAGTTTATCTGCTTGAATATTTTTGCATAATTTTTTGCAAGACCACTCTAACCATTTGTTCAAATCACCTTTCAAAGGAGCAGCAAAAAGTTTGGCATTCAGATACCAGATCTCTGTAACAGATTAGGTGGTCATCTCACATTATTCCTGATGGAAAGAGTAGCAACAATGAAGGCAAAGTTAATGATTGCAGGGAAGAAACTCTTGTTTTCCATTTGATGACCTCTCATGGTCTTTAACTTCATTTGTTCAGCAGACTTTGAACAGATGCTGTACTTTTTCATACTTCTGAGAAAAACATTTGTTCTGATGGCAGCCAGTGCCTGAGAAATGTGCTGACGTTCTTCTGAAAAGGGATTACAAAAGGAGGGTCTTCTTAAGAAGTCAACATTTGAGAAAGAGTCCTCCAAATCAGTTTCTATTCATAAATATTTCCTGACTAGACAGAAACTTTGGTTTCACTCCTGAAACATTCTAAAAGCATGTGCTTGATATAAAGATTTTTGCTTTGTCCTGCTAAGTCCCGATTAACCATATTTCTTGAATCAAGGCCTAAAATGTCAAAGGCCCGACCAATTTACAAGCAATGGTTGAGTTGCTATGAATTACTTTGGAATTTTATAGCAGCTTCAGAGAGGGGCAGCTTGCTGGGAGGTTTGTCTGTAGCTTGAAGTGAGCAGTTAAGTATGGAGAGCATAAAATCTGTTCATTTTTAACTGACAACCTACTTTTCCTATATCTGGCTGCAAGAAAAAACCTGTCAGGAAAGACACAACACTGGTGCCATTTGGAACAAGGTTCATTACCCTCTTCCTGACTGTGACTCAGACATTAGGTCTGTAGAAAAACAACTGCTGCTTTTTTTCCCACTTCTTTTCCTTTGGTGATGAAAACCAAGCCATTGAAAATGGACATACTGTAGAAACAGAAACATTTCCTCTATGGGTGAAGAGAAACAAATGAGTTAAAAAACTGAGGACTCCCTGACTCCATATTTTCCATAGTACACTACTGCAGGAATTAAAATGAATGCTAGCAGATGGGGAGTGGAAAAGTTTGCCGCTGCTAACACTGAGGTGATACTGCTCTGTGTAACTGTAAAAGCAAGGACTGTTTCCATTTTGCTCTGTGCATTTGTTTTCTCTGCACTTTCCAGACTCATCCCCCAGGCATCTGCACATGCTTGGTCACTGATAAATGAAAAAAGCTAGGAAAAACACTTTGCTCTTCTGTCTCCATTTGGTATGTGTCCATTGCAGCAGATAGGTACGCTTCTGTAGGACTAAGATCAACTCTTAGTATTTGAACAATAAATAAAAACGTCCTGCTAGGTTGGTGTTCACAAGTCTCTGTTCAACAAAATACTTGTATATCTGCTTAAATCTACCAGCAAGGAACTGAAGCATGTTTAATGATATCCACATGCTCAGTTCTATTAGCTTTAATGGTCTTTAAACCTACATTGAAAATCAGATGCACACTGAAGGATGTCCTGAAGAGCATTGGCTTTGCTAGGTACTCAGGAGCCTGGGAGCTGGGGGTGACCCACTTGCCAGGTAGTCAGTCTTCTCCTGGCAGCAGCAATGATTCAGAGTCATGACTGTTAACTCGGACAGGCTGGTGGTCAAACCCACGTAGCGAAAGGATGTGCAAAGTGGAGTGGGTGAGCACTTTGCTTCTGAGACCTGTATTTAGTGGCTGGATGGCCAGGGGGAGACCTGACTTGTGATTGAAGAGGAAATGCATTGCTGGGATGCTTTTGGCATCTTTCCCAAGAACACTGCTTGAGAGGCCCTGCTGTTAACTACAAACCTCTCCAGCCCAGTGCCAGACTGAGAAGTATTTCAGGGTATCAGAATATATTACCTCAAGCAGGAGTAATTTTATGTTTGGAGGCAGTCAGGAAACATCCATCCACAGGTAGGGTAAGAGCCCCTGGGGACTCCAGCCAGCCACCACCAGCCATGCTAGGACACTGCTCTTCCTTGGGGCAGGTCAGCAGCCCTCCTGGAGCACTGATGGACATCCCTATGGAGGCAATGGAGTTTTGCCATTTTTCAGTAGCTGAAGATATGGCCTGAGGGGAATTGAATGAATGCACATGACATGCGAGGCAGGAAGGGGGAGGGCTTTCGGTACAAAAGGAACATTAACTTCACCAAGTTTTCAATTAAAAAAAAAGAAGGGTGGAAAACAGACATGAGGGGAAATTGCCCACTGATTACAAATACAAACAAAGAGTCCAAAGAAAACAGACTTTATGAGAGGGTTATGAGGAGGTTACCATAAAGTTTCTCTTCACCTTTTGACCCATCCTGTGAGTCACTCCAAGATAAGACTGAGCAGAAAATTGTCATATGGGAAACTAAGCAAAGGCAACTCTTCTCCTAAATAAACAAGTGCTCTATCCAGGGGGAATTACAGAAATGTAAAGTTGATCTCTCTGTCCCTCATATCCTTTAGCTTTGTCTTTCTGGGCATTGCTTTAGGCACTTGAAGTGCTGGGAAAAAACCTAGGCTTGAGCTCAAGACCTGGTAGGTAGAAAGAATTCAAGAAGTATAGAAGCACAGCACCTCCTCTCCTCTGCCCTTTGACATATACAGGAAAAGTTAATTGTCTATACAACCATCCCCTCTCTACTTGGGCTCCACCAAACAGCAAGAAGCTTCTATGGAAAGAATCCCATGGACTTCAGGGGTGTTTCTAATGGGCCAACTGAAATCATTGACAATCTTCTCTTGATGTCTGCTGTGGGATCCATCCCATGTTCTGCTGCTGCTGCTGGGTGATTGCACTGTCTGTCACTAGGCAAGCCTCTGAGATAATTATAGCCTATGCTCATATTTGGATTTAAAGAAGTCAAGAAGGCACAGCAGAGCAGAGATGCAACTGGCTGTTTTCCAGGTGGGTTTTGCAGACAGCTACTCTGCTAGTGAAACTGAGCTGATTTCCACTTACTGGGGGGTATGTCTGCATAATACCATTGTGACCCACCACGAAGCTGTAGCTGTGATTGCTGTTGAATAACCCTAATGAGGTCATAGCCCACTGAGTATAAAGGCATGTTAAAATGTCTTGAGCTGGTGCTGACATGCATTTGGCTAGGGTTTTATCTGATCCATTGGAGCTTGACACATAAGACTGGGTTGCCCTCTTGGTATTGAAGAACGCCCTGATGAAGGATCACATTCCTGTCTGTCTGGAAAAAAAAAAAAAAGTTTTGTCTGTTAACTAAAGGCCCTGCCCTCGAATGACTGTCACTGAGCTTGTCCCAGCAGGGGCAAGGAGGGAACATGCACAATCAAGTGCTGCAAAGCCAAGCCATGAGGAAATGGTGAAGTTTGCTACACAGAAGTATTTTTGGAACACTACTTATTTATAAAGGATCAGTGATAATGAACCTGGACAAAAGAACCAGCTAGTAAATGCAAGCAGATGGTGTTTCCAGATGCTCCCAGTAATTTCTCTAACACAGTGCCTGATAGCTGAAGAATGGGTGACAAACAAGGATAAGAAATGATCTGGTTTTATTTTTAGTGATGCTTTTTTTTCATACAAGGAGCTTAGTTTTATCTGCTCTGACACCATCATTTGACAAACTTTGGTTCAATGAGTTTTGTTTGGATTGGAAGAGGGACTTCTACATTTTCTCACATTGAATTGGCATTCATCACCTTGGAAAGACAGGCTATATGAGTAAAAGCCTACCAATGCAAATCTCAGCGACTTCCCTCTCCCACCACCTTTCCTCCTCTTCAGCTCAACCCCTTGCAGGCAGTGCCCTGCCTTCCCTCCAGAAACCCGACAGCCATCGTGCTGTGCAGTTGATGTGATGCTGGCTGCCACCATGCCACACAATCTGCTTGTGCATTTAATTCATCTCTTCTCTTCTGTGTTCTCTATTTGGACAGTATCCTCTCTGGGATCAATGACTGGAACAAGGAGACCTTCTTGCTTGGCAGTAATTTGATAAATAAAAAATAATAGCAATAATGGTAATAAAAGCAGTGATAATAGCTATGACAGCAGCAACAGATTAACCAGGTTATTCATTTCACTCTTCAGTGAATGCAGTTGCTTGGAAAAATGGATCAGATAAGTCTTCTATGAACAACCAGTTCACTTAAAATACATGCAGGGTACTCACCTACCCACTGTGTCATGGTAGCTGTTCATGCAGGTGCTCTTAGAGCATGGCAGACAAAGTAAGGCATCTTTATATAGTTCCAGGAGGAAATTGTCTAGGATAAATGTTGTCACCTTACAATTCCTGCAGATATACATAGGGCAAGTGCCACTGCTCAGCCCATGCAGAGGGGCCTGTTGATCTGCAACAATGTCACTATGTGTGAGGCTCAAGTTTACTCACCTTGCACTGAGAGCTAGTCACAGGCTCGGACCAGAATGAGGTGTCGCTAGCTGCCCAGGACACTTCTGTGCACCACGATGCCAGAACCCCCTCAGAAGTCCAGGGTGTAGCATTTTCAGTAACACTTAACTGACAGGTGAGCCTGTGTTTTCTTTTCAAAATACTTTCACCAACCTAAAACCAAATGGCAGACAAGCTTTCAAAAGTTTGATGATAAATGCCCCCAAAGGTTCTTTTTTTGTTGTTTGGGCAGGAGAGAAACAAGCTAGAGGATCCTTCCCAGACCTATAGGGCCAATTTCAGTTTCAGTGTGAGGCTCTCTCCACCAGCAGATAGTTAATTTATTGCACTGAATTGCTGAAACATCACGTGTAAGGATGGCTTTTTGATTGATATGTGAAAGTTAGGAAGAACCCAACCAAAACACCACAAACCCAAAGGAAACAGACCCTGTTTTGCTGTCAACAGCCTGACAGACACTAGGTGAGGCCCCATTTTCCCTACGGGCTATCGAAGAGTAACTCAATCAAGGCAGTGAGATAAATGGAGATGACACAGTCATGCCGGGACTGGAAACATGCCTCTAGCAGTGGCAGCAGAGTGTGTGTTGTTTGCTAAGGAAGAGATGTAGATTTCTGCTTCAAAAGGCTGTTGTGAGCAAGTGTCAACATGCTGGGCCTTTGGCGTCCCAGCCATCAACTGTGGTGGGAAACCAGGACCTTCCCTAGAGACAACGGCTCAGGTACTGCAGTGAAAATAACTCTGTGTTGAGAAAACCTAAGGGTTTTAAATTACTTATTGCAGTAATAAAGCTGAAAACACAAGTCAGTCTGAAAATTTACTAAAAAAACCACAAGATAGCCAAAGACATTTTCCCAAGGGATTATTGTCCTTACCAGGACCCCAAGAAGTGGGATCGTGTGTGCTTTGAGTTATCAGGTTATTCTGGGGTTAAGGCTTTTCTCCAGAAAAAAATATATCCAGGACTTAAGACAAGGTTGGCCAATGCTGACACGAAGCTGTTTGGTTTTCAATAAAACAGCATTTTTGACCAAAAAAGTGTTTTTTTGAAAAGCATTTTCTTGGGTCAGGTGCTTTTGCACTATGTCCAAATGTGCATGGTACCAAGTGCTCTTCTAGTGTTCAAATACTCTGCATTTTTCAGTCACAGATTTGAAAAAAATGTTTTGAACTTGGGAAATATAAAGCAGTTCCTGCAGCCAGATGAACCTACAGCGGATAGTTGGTTTGGACATTCTAATGGCTGGTTTTATTTTGTATCCAGATACTGGTTTGATGGTGAAAAAGTTTTGTGAAGATATAGTATTTGCAAAATTATTTTTGATGAGATGGTTCCTGAGGTACTGAGAGGAAGGCGAACAATATGGAGACAGGAGCTGTGACTTTATTCTGCTTTGTGAAAGCATTTTGGCTTTTTCCCAGTCTGGAACAAAACCAGCTTTAGGCTCCCTCATAAGTCTGTCCCATAGCAGTGTCATTTCCTGCCAAGTCAGATAACAGTGCTGACCAGGTGCCCTGGTTTCTTCAGAACTTCGGTGGATTCTTGAGAAAAGTGTGGAATGGACTATGAAAAGGAATAGCACAGCCCATGCAAATCCCCTAGAAGCCCTTATCTTTCATGTTATGTTCAATTCATTTTATCCCAGCTGTGACACTCCTGCTGCCAGGGTGCTACAGGCATTTTCACTGATGATATACAAGTGCCTCAGTTTTCCTGCTGCTTTCAGCCCTTGAAGCCTGTCTCAAGGGCACATAGGCAGAGGAACCCCTCATCTTCCTGGAGAACATCATGTGGTCAGTGGGATGCAGAGCATGTCTGCAGCATTTCTTCAGAGTCTCTTGCAGCTATTGGAAGGACTCCCCATGGACTGGAAAAAGGGCCTTACAATTCCTCCAGGCAAGTGTTGAAAGGCATCTTCAGACTCAGGAGACCAACGTACCTCCAAGTGAGGATCAGAACTTTTTCTTCATACAGGGTGAAGGGCATCTACTGAAAAGGAAAAACCAGTACAGATGTAGTTTTCAGGTACTTATTCTTACGTATTCTTAATTATTCTTACATTATTCTTAATGTTGAAGGAGCTTGACCACAGGATGTATCTAATAGACTAGGAAGGTTCAGGATCAAGACTTGGACTCATGTGACCAAAAGTGAGTGTCTACACTTTGTCTCCATGCATGTTATCCTCGACCCATTAGTGAAAAGTGGAGAGAAATGGTGCAATTCACCTCTTCCTAAAACAGGTGTCTTGAACAGGGCAGATGAGCAAGACAGTAGCAACCTGACTATAAAGGCAGCTGACATACAGAGGTTAGCTCCAGCACAGATTCTGTGGCAGGTCCCTCAGTGGTGGGAACAGGGCAAGGCCGAAAGGCTGGCTGCCCACTGCATGCAGCCGGTGGTGCCTGGGCACTGGTGTGGGGTGAGGCCATCACTGGCCCCCGCTCAGGGCTGCTGCCGTGAGCCCCCATGCTTCCCCCTGCTCTCTCTGCCAGGGGTGCCAACCCACAGCAGCTCTGCAGAGCGATAATGATGTAAAGCAGCTGTGACCTGAGAAGTAAGCTCTCCCATGCCCCTGTCGCCGCTCCTTGCTCCCGTGCCCTCCCAGCCTCCCTGCCTGCAAAACCAAGAGCCCAGCCACTCGGGCTCTGGAGCCTCCACTACAACACATGCGATAATCTTCAGCTGGATCAGATGGACCCATGCCAAGGTGACCCCAGGACTGGCATGATGCATGCACAGCAATAAGCTTTTATCCTCTCTTTGCCAGGAACCAATTTACAGCAGCGAAGTGCTGTACTTGCCTGGCAAGTCAATCTCATTGTAAGAGCTCAGGAGGCATTGCTTTCAGCGCCAGCAGAAGATGCTTGACAGCACTGCTCCTGCACACAGGTACAGTTACAGGTAACTTCTCTGAGAGTTTTTCTGATCAGCCCATTTTGAAAGCCAGAAAGACAAGTGGTAAAGGAATAAGTTCCCATGTGCACTCTCCATCTACCCAAGGACAAAAGCCAGGCAAAGGAGCTGTGTGTCAGTCCTCAGTGTGCTCCCGTGCTACTGCAGAGATCTCATATGCAGGGCAGGAATCTGTCAAGGAGAAGACTGCTTCCTCCCCTGCGGTCACAGGGAATGGGGACACCCACAACTCACCAAGGTGTCTATGTTCATGCATGGGGTGAAGCTGTAGCCTCCAGAATTGCTGCAGTTTGGGGAATCTCAAATCTCTGGCACAGAAGTAAGCATGAGCATCTCAAGTCTTGTTGCCTACTTGTAAGATCATTTTTTCAGTCTGTTTTAAGACTGGTGAATTTCAGGGAAATCGCAGCAGCTACCTTACATGAAAAAGCATATGATCTATAGACAGACCTGAATTTTAGAATTTATGCCTTCTCTATTGGAGATGAAGATGTCTCCCTAGTCCTCCTTCAAAGATCCAGAGAAAGCAGAACACAT
Source organism: Falco peregrinus (assembly GCF_023634155.1). NCBI lineage: Eukaryota > Metazoa > Chordata > Aves > Falconiformes > Falconidae > Falco > Falco peregrinus. The sequence goes on along the minus strand of NC_073727.1, from coordinate 49,365,413 downwards.
TTTTTGTGAACTTGGTTATGGTAAAGACCTGTCCACCACAAAAAGAAAGGACCCACGTGTTGTCTGTGCTTTGCAGCACACACACTGCAATTCTGGGTAGCAGAAGCTTTCCTCTGGAACGAAATTAGGCAATGGTATCATTCTTTTCATGCACCACATGTGCTGTCTTTCATTTTGAGGATTTCATTGTGCCTTGCAAATGTCAACTGCTTAAGGCACACAGCTCAAGTAGGTATAATTTATCGTTTTTCATGATATTTATTACCAAGATCATTTGAGTGGAACCCAGGTGTTCTGGGGCAGAAACCCTTCCTCCTCAGCAGGCAGCACTCCCTGGCCCTCAGGGAGAGAAAATCCTCTTCAAAGTGATTCCCAGGAATTCATTTCCTTAGCCTGTGATTAGGTTTTCTAGCCTTTCTCGGATCTGAGTCCCGGTCTTTTACATTTATGCATCTGGGCATACATCTGAGTTCTGGGTGCGTGGATGCCCAAACTGACAGTCCTGACAAATTTCTTCCCAAATCTCCATGAGACCCTCTTTGTTACGAGGGGGCACTGCCTGTCCACAGAGAGAGCCTAGACTTAGCTGGGAACAGAAATTCACAGCAGCCATAGGAACCTTCCTGGCCAGCATCCTGCCCTTTGGGGTACAGGGTCCCAGCCTTCCTGGATTTTCCTTGTAGGTGTGCCATGTGCTGGCTAATGGTCCATGACTGGGCATTATTTTTTTTTTTTTAGTTTTTACTTGCTTGCCAACTCCATGTCAGCTGGGACGTTTTTCAGTCCTTCATTTAGACCATGGTGAATGTGAAGTGATGAAAGATAAATTTAACGCTTGAGAGTGAATATTGCGCCTGTATTTGACTTTGCAAAATTTTTAGGCTACTTTGATCTTAAGCTCATATTTTTGCCCACTCATCGGTGAGAGTTGATAGAAAAACCCAAGCCTTTTAAAGTGACTGAATTGCATTGTTTTTACTCTGGTAGATTTTATAAGTATTTTATAGAAGTAGGGCAACCAACTGCTTTAAACCCAAAGTTTCCTACAAAACTACTTGTCCTTTAAAGTGACTACTGAGCAATCCTGATATGAAACCTGTGCAACCTGTGTTCCCAGAAGTGCTAGTGCAGTTTATAAATTTGTTATTATTGACAGCAACGTGCACCCTATAACACTTGCCAAGATGAATACGAAGCATCAGAAACTAGGCTATGTGTATGGCCACCTTTTACTTATCTGGTGAAGTTTCCATGTAGTATCTGGAAAAATACAGTTTTCTGTTATTTGGCCTCTGTTATGTTGAATAGAGTTGGGATAACATGAATGTTTTGAGCAGTGTCTAAGCAAGGGGCCAGGGATTTGGGAACAAATAAAAGAAAATTATGTTGAATGGACATATATACATATGTTTTCCTGAGTTTCAGGGTTTTAACCGATTTCCAGGTCTTCTGCCTTTAATAAATGGCTTCATTTTGTTTCAGTTCCCCCTATGAGATCATCCACATTTGAACCAAAGTACTGAAATGTCTTTTGACCAAGATGACTATTTTGAGATAGATTTACAGAGCACATTGACAGAGGCATGTTCTTCACTTGTGTTTTGGCACTGTAGATTGTTCATGGAGAAGAAAGAAGAAGAAAAAATTCCACATCAGTACTGGCAAAAGGTTTCTGTGGAGTAGTAGAGTAGAGAACCAGAGCTAGAGCATCTCCCAAGGGGTAGCTTCAGGCAGAGCTTTGGGACGTGCCTGGCTTCACCTTTTTGTGTCCCTGCTTCCCAAATGAAGGTGTCTGTAAGTAGGCTATTTTGGCTGTGTAGCAGTAAAGAAAGGTTCTGCCTGATGACAGCCCTGGGGAGAAAAAATGGAGAGATTAGGCAACTTGTCCAAGACAGGCTTACATTGTAAAATAAAAGAGAGAGAGCAGATGGAATGTGAGACTTGAGCTTGTACAGCCAGTGTGGCTGAAGAGGTAAAAACAACGATGGGGCTACCAGTATCTACATCAGTATAAATTATATTTCTTACTTTCTGTAAATAAATTACACAGGAGTAAATGCATCCATATGAGGGGTTGTACTGCTTTAGCTGTACAATTATAGTTTAAAATATGCTGGTCTTGCCCGTAGGAAAGTGTTCAGCCTCAGCAGACAGAGAAGCAACACGAGTAGCCTTGTGGACCTCCCTCCTCTGCTTGGGTGCCCTGATCCTGTCTGCTCTCTTCTAGACCTGGTTACCCTCCCCATGCGGCCAAGCCCTGGCCCTGCTGGTGCCTTATCCTTCTGCTATTCATGACAGGCTGCTCTGGCTTGTAGATAGCCATGTGAAAATAATCAACTGCTACAAGCAGCCTTCGGCACAGAAAAGAGCTGCTGTTCAATACACAAATTAAAGCAAACCAGCTTTCCTTGTGAGAAATGCTCAAGGCTCAACCCTTATCAGGCTAAGCTTAAGATAAGTGTTGCAAAGGACAGAAATATTCAGAGGTGATGGGAAATAGTGCTGTGACACCTTTTTCTCTCTGGCACAGAGCCGGCCAGAGACTATGGTGGCTCCCAGTACTTGCCAGGGGAGCTGCTCACACATCTGCCGTGTCCCACATCTGTAGGTGTACTTGGAGGTGCAGCTGCTGGAGCACACCTAATTATGCCAGCCATGATTTGCCAGTGATGAGCAATCTACAGCCATCCCTTAGCACAGGTTTTCTGGTTTCATCCAGGGTAGAGCCCTTGGTCTACTCTTAAAGCAGGATCTCCAAAGATTTTACCTGGCCTGCTTCTCTCTTGCCAGAGGGCAGTCTGATTGCTGAAGAGACAGCCACTGGTCAAGTTAAAATGCCAACGGGAACTGGTACACCATATGAGAGGGAGGACCCCCACAATGTGTGTTTAGAAAGGACAGGAGTAAGTCTTACAAACTGTTTTTGAAAGGTATTTCACTGATAGGTGCTGAAGTCCTGACTCATTCCCACAGTGCTTTAAATCGATAATGACTTCCTATGGGCAGAAGGCGTCATATGCAGGTTATCTTTGCTTCACTGAGTTCCAAAGCCTTGTATTAGCTTGTATATGGGCTGAAAAGAAAGATTTTTGCACAGTTATTTATCTCCAGACCATTCAGGACTTTGGGAAAAAGTATTACGTTAAAATATCTGTCTTTTTGTATGTTACTTTCCGTTGACACAGGAAACTGAAGTTTAGGGCACTGTGTACAGGCAGGTGCTTGCCCACATTTGCCATTCAGAAAGCAACAGATTCCAGTCAGTTTTGGTCCATCACTGAGACACACCTCACTCCTCAGTGACACTAGGAACAGTACATGCCGTGTGGCAGTACACGAAGGAGAAAGGAGAGGCACAGAGCTGCTAGGGGCTACAGCTCTGGAGTCATGAACTGGTCAGCGGGCAGGAACTCACAAGCAAGGCTTCAGCGTCCTGAGGAGACACAGGCAGGGAAAAGGTTCAATAGGGAACCTGACTCTGTCCCCTCTGGAAGGAGATGATCTTGGGCAGAGGTGACCTTGGGAAGGGAGTGATTTAAGCAACCTGGGGAGCAGAGCTCCCCAGCTGTCACACCACAGAGCGTGGGGAGGGAGGCAGTACAAGAGTAGTAGAGGGGCAAGAGACTTGTGGAGGCAGCTGTCTTCCCCCAAAAGGGCTGGAGCTGGCACGTCAGCAGATATATTCAAGCTCCCCATCTCCCTAAGGGTGTGAACTGATCCCATGCTGTTGAGGTCTTAGCACTGGTTAGCAAGTGAAAAATGGTCCAGAAATGTACAGCTTTATTAACTCTTGTGAAAACATTTACACAGGCCAGTTTTCATTCTTCCTTCTTGGAAACCTTTTGGACCAGACCTCTTCAATTTAGACAATGTCTCCATTCCTGAAGCATCCTGTGACAGGGAGTATCAGCTCTCTTGGTCTCATGAGACCAGGGGTTAGCCATGTTTTGCTGCTTAAAGAATGCCAAGTCCTATAGCTCGTTTTTTCCTTTCAGCTCTGTACAGAAAGAGCAGATACAGATGGGTTCAAACATATCAGTCCCAGCTGTTGTGCATGATAGGAAGGAGAAGGAAGGGACCAGCAATCAGTGTCTGCCAGGGAGGAGTTCCTACATAAGAAAACCTTGGTGCTAGAGCCGCTGGGAATTGTGGCTTTAACCACTATAACAAGGAAACAGGGCCATTTTCTTTTTTGTGCAAAAGCAGGAAGGAGTGTGAAGAACATATTTTGGCACGTATCCCAAAGCTGGAGTTTAAATTGTGATCCTCACAGTATTGCCCACACGTACAATTCTGTCGATGTGATAAAGCACAGGATTACTGCCACAACCATAGGGGCTGGATGAAAGCACCCATCCCTGGGGTTGTGTGCTGGATATTGCAATATTGTATTCATGGACTAAGTATATGTTAGTGACTACATCCAAACCTGGGGTATCTCATGAGCTCCCACGATATGGTAACATTTTAAGAAGACCAGAAATTAGTTCTACTGGTTTGTTCAAGGCAAGAACTTTTTAACCCTTCCTTGGGAACCATTTGAGAAAAGGGAGCTTGGGTCTCAGGAGTCTGATATAATAGAGCCCAACACATTAAAATAAAGGAGGACAGGTACAGATGTAATTGAATAAATAGGGCTTTCGGTGAATGAAGAGTTTTCAATGCTATTGCATGTCAAGGAAACATTGTCCATCATCGGATAATGTGTTTTAATCAGAAAGGGTCAAGCAGGCAATGCAACACTACATAAATTGTGGACAGACCTGCTGAAACCCTTACAGATTCAGCTTGTGCATGGAATATGGTTTCAAAGCTTTGTACTTTCATCTGTTTAAGTGTCTACTTGTTCTTTTGAATCTCTGTAAAAATGTAGCCACACATTACTCACTGTCAGAAGAAATTTGACTCATCTGCCTCAAAAAGGTTACTCTAGGAATTCTTGAAATGATTAAAAAAAAAATGGTTCTAACTCTTGACCAAGCTCTTCAGTACTTAACTAGGAAAAGACATCACGAAGAACTTCACAGCATTATGGACAGTGAAACTTTTGAACATGGAGTGAACTCCTTGAACATCCCATGGAGCCCATACAGTTTCCATCACTGCAGGTCTGTAGGAAGAGATTAGACAAGCACCAGTCAGCAATTACTTTGTTCTCCCTACCCGAGGGTAGGGAATGTAATGGACACTCATTCTATTCTCTTTCTATGAGAGGAACACGTTTGGCCAGAAACAAATGGGACAGAGATTTCATGTGTTGTTCTCATCAATGATCTCATTGCTGAAAAGGTCCTGAATAAGCAAAAGGATTATTTAAATGACTGTAAAACATTAAAGTAGCTGAGCTAAGTCAGTAAGTATTCATCAAGAGCTGCTAGAATGTACTTTGTGTGATGGGATCCTCAGGGATATTTTGCTCACATGCTTGATTAAGCATCCTAGATGCTAAATAGGCTTTTGAGTAGGTTGAGTTGAAGATCATGAAGTATGGTGAGGTTAGAAGAGTATTGGGGCCATATTTTATGAAATGAGCCTGAAGTTTACGTAAGTGGCCAGCTAATCTGAAGGAGCAATTCATCAAGTTTTTCCTTTGCCTCTCGCCTATGTCCTTATGTGAAGGAAAAAAGCTGATGTGATCCAGATGGGTTGAGCATGCTAGTCAGATTACCCCTGTGGATGCTCTTCATCTGCTCACACTGCTCAGTCAAAAAAAATCAATGGGCACGCCCTATTGCTAAGCCCCACATACAGCTAAGAGGCAGGCCAGCTATATTTGAATCTTTTCTCTGAACCAAAAATACACATGGTAGGTGACATTTGTAGGTAAATATAATGTTTGAATAATTGGCAGTGATATCTAGAAAAGTTTTGTGTGTTTTTATTATTTTAAAATATCTGAAATATTAAAAAATGGCACATAAAAAAGTATTTATGGGTAGCTTATTTTCCCTTTTCTCTCTTCATCCCTCCAGTCAAAATTGTGCACAAGTCTGAGAAGTCAGCTGTCTAAAGAAATCTTTTGATGCAGATTTCATATGGCCCCACACCTCAGATTTTATCTTGCTCTTATCTGAAGCTAAGCATTTTTTCTTATATCACCTCCTAGAAATGCTGATCAACGAGAAAGACATTTCCTTTTTTATTAGTATTCACACACAGAAGAAAAATTATGCCTTTATCTTGGGGGCAAGAAACCAGCTTTTGCCTTTTCATACTGAAGCCAACCCTACCTTAGCTACTGAACTTTATTTTAAAGTGTCAGTAGGATAATGTCTTGATCTGTACTGAACAAACTTGTTTCTTTCACAAGGGCTGGCTTGGACTGTTAGACCTTCAAATGATGTAAAACTACATACTTCTACGGCTTAGATCATAGCTATAGCATTTTATACCAGCAAAGGAGGTGGTGCAGTTTATAAAAAAAAATAAATTAAACAGTTTATGCTTGCATTTGAACATCTGTCTCACAATGGATGAAACCTTGAGAACCTGAAATTCTCTGACATTATCTGAACGAGCATGTTTCTCCCCGCTTGACACCAAATTACACTGCTGAGTCTGAGCAGAGAGGTGCCTTTGCTTCCCTAAGGAGGGCTGCACGCCTGGCTCTGCTGGGGAAAACAACAGTTTGACCCATACCATCTCCTTTCAGGGGAGGGCACCCTGGAAATGATGGGCATTGACCTAAGACTGCATACATCTGTTTTGTCATTTTTGGTTTGTCATCCATTGAGGACGCTGTTAAGATCAGTTGCTCCAGACTTGTTAGGACCTTCAGTAGACATGCTGAATTGCTCTGTGTTTCTGTGGGATAGCAGAAGTCTAACCAAAAGCAACAGCAGCTGTTTTTGATGATAATAGCTTTTTCCTTCTGTGTAGTTGTGCAAAACACCTGTCTATAGGACAGGATTAAGAGGTTAATTCCTCCTTCAGCACTGCATGATTTAAAGACAAAAAGCTGAAGGAGGCTTTCTGTTCCAGTGAGCCTGCATCTGTTGCTTTTCGTTAAAAGGCAAGATGTGTCAGCAGAAGGCCGAGTTAACTCATGGGCACTGTGTTGATAAGGATTTACATTCTTATCATGGTTAGAGTTTTATGATAAGGATTTGCTAGGAGGCTGTGATATCTGGGGGAGGGATCACAACAGGTTGTAGGAAAATGAATGCAAGGAGTGCTGCAGGTTGAACATTGGAAGGGGTGGGTCACTGAATACCCTGTCTGAGGGCTCTGGAGACACAAGGACACTGCAAAGCAGGGGTAGCTAACTCCAGGGAAGTGGCCTGGACAGTACAGCTGAGCACCATCAGTTTGCAGAGTGGTGAACCCTTCCAAGAGTTCAAGAGCTGTGCAGTCCTGAGCAGCATCCAGGGCCTCTTATGGGTAAGGAGGGCCATCAGGTCTTAAACACGTGCTTAATTTTAAGCGTGTGAACAATCCCACTGACTCTGTGGTTAGCGTACATAGAGGTGCTAACTACATGGAAACCCACATAGTTGGTCTCTCACTCCAGCCCAGCTTGCAGTGTGCTGCCTGCTGAGCAAACAGATAGGAGGGGAACAGTGCATGCCCACCACTGCTACTCACTGGTTAGTGGCATACCTGATTATGGCTTGGCTGGCATCCATATGGTGCACCAGTTGTGCCTCCCTGTCTGTACACACAGCACTTTACAGGAGCGTTGCTGCAACAACAGACGGATGCAGTGACTTCGTTTAAAGCAAGCCTGCTGGCAAGATGAAGAAGTAATCTCCTCTCTCCCTCCCATTTGTCTTTCAGCTGGAGGGAACCATGCCAGTCAGTATGTTGTAGATTATTCAGATCCTGGCAGGAAGATTCAAAATCAAAAGGCCAGTGAATGGGGGTGGAAGGGAAAGGCTTTGAATCAAGCATACTCTTTATTCTTTTTATTGGGTGCCAAGAGCTTTCGTGAGCCGAGTGGAAGCTGTTAGCACTTGAAAACCTCTCCTCTGAGTCCCCCAGACCTCTCTCTATGCCTGGGCATAGGAAGGGTGGAAGTCCTATCACTTCACTTACATACATAAAGTTAGTCATCTGAGCCCAGGTCTGTCACCTCAAGTCTCCTGGGGAGAAACAGCCTCCTTCAGGTGCAATTCTTCTTGCATTAAGACACCTGGATACCTATTTCTCTTCACTGGGTATAGAAGGAGGCTTGGGCGTTTAGTGTCTCAGACCACTGTACTTTTAAGTGTCCAAAGTTAATAAGAGAATTCTCTTAGTAAATTATGATAAAAAAATATCAGTAGGCATGCTGGATCAGACCCAAAGTCTACCTATACAGAGGGACTATTATGTGCCCCCATCCAGTTGCAGGTGGCTGGGAAGGACACAGAAGCAGGGTGAGAGTGCAGAATACTTTCATCTCAAAGTAATTCCTTTCTCAGGGACTTCACCCCACCAAGACCTTCAATCTGATCTTTCTTTGAGAAGTCAAAAATCAGTAACAGCCAGCTTAAGATAGATCTTGATCCAAATGATAGAACTGCTTGACCCAAATGCTGCTTTCAAATACGTGTATGCAATATTAAATCAGAGTATTTTTGAGAGTAGCTTTCCACACACCCTGAATGCAACTTGCTGGAAACAGATAGGTTCATGGATTTCTGATGACTGCCTAATTTCATGGAAACACAGTGTGGTGAGACTTTCTTGCCTAGGCATGATATAAGCAAGGAGATCTAGGATTGTCTAAACGTTTTATTTTATGTGTCGTCATATATCCCTTCTGTCCCCCATGTGCCAATCTAGCAAGGTATGGGTGTCCTGTAGGTTCTGCACCATATCTATCAGCCCTGTGCAGTTTTCTCACACTCCTTGAGGTGTCTCAGGTGGCATTAGATGCTTGTGCATAGACAACTGAAACCTGGTGGTGGTAGCTGCTTAGCTGACATGCTAGCAAGGTGCTGCTGACTCACTCAACTCCGTGGGCTATGATGGGACCTTGCAAACCTGGTGTACACGGACAGACCTTCACTGAAACTAGATCTTATTCTGGGTGCCCACTGCTAACTCCTCTGTTTGCCGAACACAGTGCTCTAATGACACTGTTAAACCACATATCTCTTTTTGATTAATTTGATTTTTAAGATTGATTAGGAAATTAAGATAAAATTTGCACACTTAAAATGAGAACAAACTGAAAAAAAGCATGTTAGAAAAGGCTCAATCAATGATGTTAAATTTACCAGGCTGTTTAGAAAGATCACTTCCAGCCATCATATACACAGATGCATCTATACTCAATAAAACTAATTTAAAGGAGACCTGAGTTTTATCCTGCGTGATCACTGCCCTTCCTTTCCAGTTCAGTAAACAGCACATATTCCACACTTATATACCATGAACACTTACCAGCTGTGCACTGCCATCTTCACGCTGTGTGACTCCACACTGCTGCTTGAACCTTCACATTTCTGGTGTAAGGGGGTTTTAACTCCTTCCACCTAAGCCCTGTGTTAACACTTTAGTGCGTAGGAGCAGTATCTCTCCTGCTCTCCGTTGCTCTGTGTGGGTGAGTCCAAGAGCTGGAGTCCCCAGAGAAAGGAGGCAGCCAGCATCTCACCGCTGCTTGATCTCAAGCTGCTTTTCCTGGTGCTGCTTGGGAACAAGGACCCACACGTTAGCTCAGCAGCAGATCAGCAAAAACTGGTTCAACCAACTTGTAAACTCCCACCAAGAGCCATGGTGAGGCTCTAATGAGGTAAACAAGAAATTTAGGGGGAGAGGTGTGGGGATGTAGGGGTGTGTGAGCAGGGAATCTCTATTCCCAGAGATGGTTACAGGAACTTGGAAAGGGATCCTACCAGGGGCAATTCCTTGGTTATCCCTCACCTCCTCCACCATGCTTTGGATCAGGAAAGGAAGTTCAGGTTTTTATTAAAACTTAGAAGCTGCACTCTCCTTTCTTGTATCTGTCTGAAGGACAACTTAGCTGCAAGTTCTGCTAATGTGACCCATCAGCATCCAAAGGGTTCAGTTAAAAGGATGAATGTTATCTTCTTGTTATCTCCAAGAGTCATTTTAAGGATTTGGCTCCTCCAGTTTCAGTAAAAAGCAAGATGTAGGTTTTATTTTTACCTCATTTATCAAATATTCTTGGAGTTTATCTCTTCATCTGCAACTTTTTTTCTTATCTTTTGTCTCCTTTTACCCCTCATCAAGGTTCTTAAATCTGTTTTATATGTCTGGATCTAGGATCCACATTTCTTCTTGGATGATGTTTCTTCAAGCTAAGTGAAGAAATGGTGTTATATGCAAGAGGACCATTTAAAGGTCATTTATTCAGTACAGCAGAGTCTGTCTGCTGGTGCAGAAGGGGATGTGTCAGGATGTGTCAGATGTGCATGCAGAACTGCTGGAGCAACGCAAGCTGACTCTTCCTTTATCTGTTATAACTTTTGAAAGCTGAAGATGTTTATGTGCATCATAAAGATATGTGCATTATAAACATTCAGACATCTGCTGGGAAAAGCACAACTACATTGAAAATGATTACAATATGTTCAGGATTCCTGGTTTTCATATCATCCAAGAAAACTAGAGTACTCAAAACAAGGACCTCTGTACAAAGGTCTTCTCCAATGTCCAAACCGAGTGTTTGGAAAACAGAAGTTGGTCCACCATGAACAGATCATTCCAACATACTAATTCATTAGCCTTTGTTGCGCAAAAACCAACAATCCTTTAATTTCACACAGGCTTGTTCATCTGGAGCTCTCCTCATCTTGTTTAAGTCTTTTTGCCAAGAGTTATAGGGAAAAGACAGAAACTGCAACAGAGTCCAAAAAATTTATCACAAAATGAAAACAATCTTCTTTCCCACATTACACACACACACACACACACCCCCCCAGAAAATCCAGCTATCCATGTTTGTAAAATTGTAAAATTTCAAAATTAAGTAAACCATCTTAGTTTTCTATTTTTGGTCCTGCACAAATAAGAAGTTCAGGGTGAGGCGTACAGGGACTGTAGGGCAAGAGGTATCTACATGTAAATGGGGGAGTGGGGAAAGAAATTTAGGCCATACGTTTGGAAACAGTTTTTCACTCTTCCAGTGAGACATGTGTCAAAGAGACCTTTCCAAGACCAAGAGCAGCAGGGTGTTCCCATCTGTGAAGGATCTTCTCTCAGTGGGATGCTAGTGAAGAGCAGAGTTCTCCCTGTGTGGGCTGGACTGCCTTCCCACACCCCACCTCACCCAGCGGGGCGTACAGCCATGGCCCCCGGGCTCTCTGATGGGGCAGGGTATGGCAGACCTAAGGGCAGTGTAGCATTTAGCACAGGCTCTACAAGCCTGCTTGGATCCTGTGCACCATCCTGAGGGACCTCTTAGTCTCTGCCCCCCAGTTCATTCACTGTTCTTCAGTTAGCTTGACTAAAACTATCTGTCTAGGAAACATGTACACTTAGACAACTGTATTTCCTGACTGTGCTAGAGCTTCACTTCTGGCACCTACAGGCAACTCTCAGTGTCAATGGTGAGGCTATCCGAATGACAGGTCTGCTCAGAGGCAGCTGCGAAGCCCATGGAGGGCAGCAGCATGCTGGTGTCTTCAGAAAAACGCACTTTCATGTGAGAAACCTTGGTGTTTCCCCAGATTGGTAGGTGTGCAATAGAAATCTATAGCTACGGTGTCAACAGAGCCCTGCAGTGCATCTGAACACCGGGGAGAGGCCACATGAAAGTATGGAGAAGGGGAGATAAAGGCAGTTCCCAGTGACCAAAGTCAGTAGTCCCAAGCGAAGCATGGAGCTTGGCACTTTTGAAGTCTTCAAAGCATTACGAACCCACCTCACCTAACAGCTGAATGAGTAGGTCAGACTGCTTTTACACAGTAAGAAATGGGCACAGTTTAGCTCTTTCTAAAACAGAGGTGATTTGTTCTGTGCAAATGCACTGTGGACATCTAAGGCTAGGGGAGACAAACCCTGCTTTAGGAGTCCAGCTTTTCACATCTGTTCTCTCAAACTGTAGCTGGGATTTGCACAGATTGATCTGTGTTGCACTGGATTCAGTCTGTCCGTTTTCAACCAGCACAGATTCCCAGTGGGGGAAATGTTACAAAACCCCAGTCCAACATACCTTGCTTTTTCTTATTCTCAACAACTTCAGATTTGATATGCTATTATTTAATACTCTAAGCATGGAGGAACAGGAAACTGGGTGTACAACTACATGACATCACAAAAGCAACAGCAGAAACCTCTTGAAACCTTACTGTTGTCTACAACTACATGCATGTTTCTCTGAAATGAAGAGGTTTGTTTATAAACAAGGCATCTCTGTTTGTGTGCAATCTCTAAAAAACAGAGTATAAAGCCATTTAGCAGAGATTTAATTGACTCTGTATAGCTAGGATCTCTCTGTCTTTCTCAGTTAGAAGCATCTGTGAGTTCCTGTCTGAGCTGCTTACAAATGAATCCCAAAGAATCAAGTCCCTTTCACAATGCATCTGCCTTAACTGCTTGTACATGTACCATATAAACATAAATAGTTAGCTACTGGAGTAATCATGAAATGCACTTGGAGATTAATTAACTTTTTAAAAACACATATTGTAAAAATAAACAGTAAATATTTGTGGAAGAAATTTACATTCTTATTTTTTTCTATATAAATAAATTGAGTTGAAAGAGATTATTACATTAGCCGCTGGCAAGCAGTTTACTTAATCCATCATGTTTCCATAACCACAGAGCTTGAAGAGCCAGGATGGATGCGGGGCACTGACAGCCTTTCCTCTCTCACCTGGGATCTCAAGTACAAATGTACACCTGCAGATACAACCCTTGTGTAAAGAACATCTTATTAACAGTTCTCACCTGGCCCCCCGAGCAAAATCAGGGTCTGTGCTGGGGTATAATATGCATGTTCTGCACCACATTCCTTTTCTGTGTAGACTTGCATGGGATACTAGAGCAAAGGCTAGATCCTGCTGAAGCCAGTGAAAAAACACCTACCAACTTCAGCTTGGGTCAGAGCTGTAAGTTCTGCTTGACCTGGTGGTTCATAACTTGCCTTTTCCCATTCAGTAGGCATCTGTGCTGACTACAGTGGCCACATATCAACTTTCCACCTCTCTGCTGCCATCTCTACATGTGGTGGTTTGACCATCTGAATCTCAGTTCCCAAACCAAGAATGATTTAGATTAAGTGCATCAGGAAAGCCATGTAGTTCAATACCTGGCCTACCATGCTGCAACATCATCCACCTTCAGTTCCATGCTGCCTGTAGGGAAAACAATATGCTAGGCTGGTATAGCAAGAACATGTTAAATGGCTATAGTACACATATAGGTGCTGAGGACAACATCAAGGTTTTAGTGTGTTTGCATTTGCCACAAAAGTAAGGACAGATTGAAAAGGGCTTGAAACCTCAGCTTGTCTGTGCTGTGAGAGAGCGGAGGGCTGAGCCCAGCTCCACAGCTCTAAAGCCACCTGCTGTCTGGGTGACAGCCTGGATCCTGCCACTTACGGCTCTGAGCTGTCTCACCGCTGGTGGTCCTTACATCTGCCAGAGGTCTCTTTACAGCACCTGACACCTGGTAATTCCAGTCTTTAATCTTATTTTTGTAGATTAATGGCACATGTAGACCAGAATTTGAAATATCCAAACCCTTCTCTAAGGCAGGCACCTCCAGGGCACTGTTTATTTAGATCTAAATAAACCAGTGCACTTAGAGGTGCACTGTTAATTTTAGATCTATTGCTTCTGCAGCAACAGTACACTTGTTCTTGCCAGATTCACCTGAGATCACAGTGCACGCCTGTCAAAGCATGAGGGCATGCAAATAGCCGTGCAGACACAAGCAACAGATGCACCCATCCCACCAGCCTGGCTAAAAGCAGAGATTTTTGGAAATTCAGCATAGAAAGCTGCTGGCTAAATTCTCCATTGCAAATCACAAAACAAATTACAAAAGTCTGTACAGAAATAGACTTAACTTGAGATGCCTTCCCTAACCTTTTCCTAGGGACATTCAGTGCCCCACACTTAGGATCTTCTTGTCCACGAAGCCAATTCAGCAGCACTCCAAAATGTTGCCCTTCATCATTCATCTCTCTTCTCTTACCTAGTTAGACCTGGAGTTTTTCTGATTGCTATTTCATTGAAATGAAGCCTCGAAGTGGCATTTCTGAACACATCTCCTGCTTTTCCTTCATATTGCCTAGTTTAGTAGTAGACAATCAGTCTTAAATATTTCAGCCTGCATTAGCCCCTTGTACCTCTGAGAATGCAAACAGACACCCTCCAGCTTGCCTGCACTGATTTGCTTTAACTGTGAAAATAACTCTTTGAAATTTAATTTTCTTTTCTTCCTTAGCATCCTGCCTAGGAAGTTGTTTTAAATAATTTTTTCTTGATTTTTCCCTGTCCAATTTTTTTATTGTCTTTATAAAATCTTACAAAACCCATGTATCCAAACATGTTTGTGGCAACACTGTTTTTATAGGCATTGCCCATAACATGTTAACTCAGCAGATGACCAAATTGGCATTTGGAGGACTTGGTCGAAAACCTCTTTTCCCCATTTTGTCTGTGTTATGGCTTCACAGGTCCATTGAAGATATTAACTCAGGAAGTGTTTGCTCCACTACTTCTGGTTTGGAAAATCTGAAACAACCATTCCAGTAAGACTTCAAGCCAAAACAGTAGAAATACTGTCTTTGAGGTTGACAACTTTCTTCAACTTTGGTCTTAAAACTTACATCTTATTGCATAGTTCAAGTTAGAAAAATCTATTTCAAGATCAGATCTATGGTGCTGGTGGATTCATATACCACCACTCTTCCTCTAGAAAAGGAAGCAATGCCTAACTTAGGCTCACTTGAAAATTATGAACAGGGTTTTTCATAAGCGTTGCTCACGTTTTTATTCTCTGGGGAGTTTCCAACATACTCAGGCAAACCGAGTACAGCAGCGTTCCTGAAAAACTGGCAGGAAGGAAACAACTATTTTTCCAAATTAAAAAGGTAATATGTATGTATTAGAACAGAAAAAATGTTTCGCAGTTTAGTGCGCTCCAAGTCAACTCCATACTTCAGCTCTTTTAGCTGATAAGGTACATATAATTAGGCTTTTGTCTTCCTTCACTATCTGTGACTATCTTGTAGATTATTCATGGCTATCTTATTTTCTACTGTGATTTTTATCATCCCATTGGTGAACAAAAATGACCTCTCCAAAGTGCTGTTTAGTCCTCAGATCCATTAGCAAAAACTTCCTACGGAATGCTTGTACACAGGGCCTTTGGGTCGGAGGTACCTGCATAGAAATACTTTTGCCTGACAAAGGGTTGGGGTTTTCTGCATTGTTATACCTCTGTATTTGCACAAAAAAATGATGCTTGGTGACTGTTATTTATTTTCTTACCTTTTGAGGTTCTCACCGACAAAGATAAATGCAATGGTTTTATTTAGATTGTGTGTCAATAAACTAAATAGAAACCACATACACACCCACACATGCACTCTAAAATTCTCTACTGCTTTGGCTTAAAACAGAGCAGTGAGCACTGTGAAGGAGCCTCCAAGCTGTGTTACGAGATCTGACCCATTGCACATGCTTTGTGGGCTGTAAGGACCCTGTGCTGCATGTAGGGTGTTGTGCATCTTCCACCTACCACCGCAGTCACGGGTTTAAAAACTCCTAGAATGACTCAGAAATATCACAAACCTCTACGCATCGTAAGACAAGCTTTCCTTCTCACCGGGCGAGCAACAGTGGCTGGCTGTCCATCTCCGTCAGCACGCAGCTGTAGGGAGCACCAACTCCCGAATGCAGAAGATGACAGGAGGCTCTTGCTGTCCCCTCTAGCTAGTCACCTGCTCCTGTGGCCATGGCGCGACGGCAGCCGGGGCGTGCGAGCCCAGCCCAGCAGCACGAAAGGGCAGGGCGGACCCGCCGCGCCGCCTCTCCGCCATGCCCAGCACCCGCCGCGCGCTGCCGGCAGATGGCGCTCACCGGATGTTTGACTCGTCCGCAACCCCGCAGCGCCGCCGAGACGGCGCCTCCCCGGTCCCCGCGTGCCTCACGGGCCGCTGCCTGTCACTCCTGCACAACAGGGGCCGTGGTTTCAGCCGGGCCCACGTTCCGAAGGAAACCGGAAAGGTGAGGAGATGATGGGCAGGAATGTCCCTCGGTGGCAGGGGAGGCATGGCATGGGTCACCTGCCCATGCATGGGGAGCTGCTGGCCGTGCCACCCCACCTCCCTGCCCTCCACCCACCGCACGGCTGAGTAGTCCTGGGGAAAGGTCCGCGGGGTGAGACGCGGCCAATGTGGCAGGGAACGGTGAAGGAAACCCCTCCCTTTCCCAAGCTGGGGCTGTGCTGACACTGCTGGCTGCTGGGGTCCCTACCCCCCGCATCCTGCTAAACGCCGTCCCCAGCTACGCTCCTTCTCACCTTTTGCAGAAGGAAGTAGGGTAAAATCTTCCTTCTCACATATCCCACATGGGATCAACTGACCTCCCAAAACATGTACTTTAACTCCAATCTTCAGCTTAGAAAAGAGTTGAAGAATGAGGTGGCCAGCCAGGTAACACAGCAAGGCCTTGAAGAAGGAGAACGTGTAAAATGCCAACGCTAGAAACGGTCAGTGCAGCGATCGGGCTTGACCCAGCTGCATACACAGATCGCAAGAAATTTATCCTGCATCAAAGCACGTCTGTTAGAAAGATACCCGATCTCTCCTTCAAGACCCCAGGCAGTAGTGAATCTACACTATAGTATTCTCCCTGCTTGGAAAAGTAGGAATTTTTTTCAAGTATGAATTCTTCTGCTTCCATCTTGCAGCCATCGGACCTTGTTACGCTCCATCAGAAAGGCTGAATATGCTGATGTCCCACCACAAGGATCGCTTTGCAGCCCTCAGTTGACTTCTGTACTATTTCTGCTTCTTTCTCTCAGGGATGCTTTGGATGCATACAGAGCCCAGGGACTTGCACCACCATGGTGTCTGTCCCATTTCTGCAGTGCCACCACACAGACATGGCAGGCTGCCCTGGCAGGGGCACCTGGGTGCCCTTGTACCAGCTGACCCTCCAACGCTGGCATATGGGAGGGGACCACCCAGCTCACTGTTGGTTGTCTGAGGCAGGAAACTCCTCGTTCAGTTTCCACGAGAAATGTCTCGGGAGGACCGACATGGATAAGAACATCTGACCCCCATGAAAAGAAAATTTTAAAACACAAACCAAAACATTTCCTGGATCTTCTAAGGGAAATCAGAGAAACTGCACACACGTGAATGGCTTGTGCTTATTCCTTATTTTAATATCTCCATGTAACATGTCCTGGTTTTGGCTGGGTTGGAGTTATTTTTCTTGTTAGTAGCTGGTACAGAGCTGTGCTTTGGATGTAGTATGAGAATAACGTTGATAACACACTGATGTTTTAGTTGTTGCTCAGTAGTGCTTACTCTAAATCAAGGACTTTTCAAGTTCCCCATCCTCAGCCAGCAAGCAAGTGCACAAGAAAGTGGGAGGGAGCAGAGCCAGGACAACTGACCTGAACTAGCCAAAAGGATATTCCATACCATAAAACGTCATGCTGAATATATAAACTAGAGAAAGTTGGCTGGGGCAGGCCGATCGCTGCTCAAGGGCTGTCTGAGTGGTGAACAATTGTATTGTGCATCACTTTTTTTTTTCTTTTGGGTTTTACTCACTGTCTCCCCCTCTCTTCATTAAAATTGCTGTTGTTGTTATTATATTTTATTTTATTTCAATTATTAAACTGTTCTTACTTCAACCTGTGAACTTTACTTTTTTCCCCAGTTATCCTCTTTATCCCGTTGTGGCGGGGAAGGAGTGAGCTTGCAGTTGTGTGGTACTTAGTTGCCGGCTGGGGTTAAACCACACCACCACAATAACATGCACGTGGTCTGGCCCCTTGAACTCCTGCGAGTCTGTCACTTGATTTCACTGATCATGTTAGCACTGTTCTGGGCTGCATGGCCACCAGGGAAAGGAGAGAGGCAGAACGGTGCCTATTCTCTCCTATTTGCAGTGATGTGTATCAGACAACCATTCCTTATTGCCTTCCCCCCTCCGCCCCTGACTCTTCTTTCACAAATTAGCAGTTTCCCTTTGACCTCCCTCAGGACTCCCGGCATGCTACTTTTACAAAACAAAGTACTGAAGACCTAAATTACTTCAACTTCTTTCCTCCAGCAATTGCTTTACCAGAAGGTACTTTTTGCTATATGCAGCAGTCAGTTGGAAAAGAAGCTGATCATACAGCTGTCTGTGACAGCAAGCCCTTTATCATGTGTGATAATTCTTGCCAATGTTCTTAGGAGCTGCAGGAACCTTGGATATAGAAAGGTGTTGATTAATTGTAGCTAAACCTGAAGCAACAGGGAACTTGTATCCATGCCTATAGTTTTAAGCACGAAGTGTGACATGAGTAAGGTACTGCTGGTAAACTTAATTGGTGTCTTGTGCTAAGTTTGCTTTTAAAAGCCCTGTAGCTCCTCAGTGCCACCTCAAATCTCTGTTGGCCCCAGCCACCAACTTGACCGTGCTGCCACTGACCCCTGTCACGAACAAAAGCACTCTGTCCACTATGACAGGTTTCTCAAGGGTGAGACAGTGAATGTAGTTAAGACACAAAAGCTGATTTGAGCAATGTTACACTCGCACATAAGTGCTGTTTTGATAAGGTGCTGGAGATTTATTTAAAGCCTAATGCTATTAAAATCCTAAGTGACCACATACATCATAGCCTGACAACTACGTATCATTTATCAGTAGACTTTCAAGGACCTGTACTATTCCCTGTCTTCCTGACATATATCAAAACTAATGCTTGCCTTGCAGACCAAAGCATGTGTTCAAAGCAGACTATTGAACTTGCATAGTGGTGAAAATGCTCTTTGTCCCCATCCCCTCAATACTCCGAAAGGGTCACAGAGAATTTGCTCTTATCTGAGCTCAGGACTGTAAAGCTTTTCTCCCAGAAGATAACTTTGGAAAGTTAGAGGTCACCAAAGATAATGTCTCAAGAGTGGAAAAGCTTAGACAACCTTAGACAGCCCATATCATCAAAGCAAGCGTTCAGAGATCAGCCAGCACTGCAAGGGACGGGCATGCCCTGCTCCCTGCTGTCCCCTGCATTGTCAAGCCTCCACCACCTTGCACACCGCAGCCCCCTCCCTGCTGACAGGCCGAGGTCTCCTGCAGACATCCCGGGGCTGGCTGGGTGGCGGGGCTGGGGCACCCCCAGCCCTTGCTGGGTGGCAAGCAAGGAGGTGGGCAGGGCGTACTCGCTGGGCCAAAGCAATGGGCTGCACCACTGCCCACCAGCCTTCCAGTCCTACCAGTGCTGCCCCTAATCCCACCTTCCCAGGCTTGTGGGCTCTTTGCCTTGCCAAGTCTGCTGTCTTCGGTTTCACAAGCTTCTCAATCCTAAACCTGCAGCTATCTTGCACCTTATCTACCACACTTCAGCTTGGATAATTGGTTTTGCCCCTGTTTTGGTCATTGTTTTATTGCCCCCAGAAGAACATAAAACAAAGCTGAAAAGGCATTTCCATAAAACCATTGGGGTGCGTGTGTGTGTGCCAAAATCCTCTCAACCCCGGGTGTCTGATCTGTCTGTCAGCGCCCCAGGAAAGCAGAGACCCTTGTGCCCGACCAGTCTGTCAGCGTCCCGTTACAGGGACCCTTCACTGAACAGTCCCGCTGGGTCGGAGGGCAACTCGACTGCCTTGTTCAGGGAAACACCCCAGCTGCATCAGGGGGACCCTCAGCGGGTCCTCCCGCTTTACCTGAATGTGTTACCCACCGCTGGCAGCTGCTAGCGCCCACAAAGGGCTAACGGTAACAGGTTACGGAATAACACTCTTTATTAATATAAAATCATGACAAATTAAGGTTAGTGATCACCGGTGACAGGGACTGTCTGCAAAAACAAGCTTGAAATCGTATACAACCAAACTACATACAACTAAATTATAATCATTAATAACAGCTAGTGTGAGTTAGTTATTCAGCATGCACAAAACAAAATTCTTACCCAGTAAGCATCCTTATGGGGGAGCAGACAGGTTCAGCCCGTCAGCTTGTTCCCAGAAGTTACGATGGAGTCTTCCCTAACTTCTCCCCTCATCTGTCCACTTATACTCCATTGCATATTCATTTTTCATACACAGGATTGGTTACAAGTTTTTCGCTTCTGATGCAACTCAGTACGCATCCTCAGATAGCACTGCTGAAGTTCTCTGCTAACTGCGCATGCTGCTCAAGTGGGGTTTTGCCCTCTTCTGGGGGGCTATTTGAGCTGGAGGTTATGATCTCTCAATACCACAATTATTTTCATCTTATTTTCAATTAATTTTCTGTTGATGTCAGTGGATTGCAACACCTTATCATCTTGTCTTCTCTCACAACCAGAACTTGCTTCACTTGAAGGCTTCTTTCTGTGTAACTTAGGTAATGGTGTCCTTTCCACCATCTGTCCTTTGTTTCTCATCCTCCCCAAGGCTGACTACCTTGATTAGAAGTCCCTTCATAACAACTTTAGAGAGTGAGTCAGCTTGACCTAACTTTGTGAACACTGAATCAGCTGGGATTTTAGACAACAATTTCCCCACTTTGGACTTATTTCAGACCAGGACTAACCCATTTCCAGCACATTTAGGTGGTGCTTGGGTGACTCTAGTCATATATTGTTGTTACCGACTGGTATCACGTGCCCAGTGAGGTGTGGTAGTGCCTTGGAGGCAGGTAACTTTGGGGTGGAGGGGTGCGTTGCTATTACAGTGAGATCATTTCATCTGAGGAAAGTAATTCTGCCACAATGGCTGGCTCAGCAGTGGACATCTCATGGATTCTGCATGTGACAGCTGCTATGCAGTTTCAGCTGTGGGTGCCATCAGGTTCCCACCCCTGCAGGGAGCACAGCAGAGCCTGGCCGTGGGGTCTCCACTCCGCTCCACCCTCCATCACTCCCACCAGCATGTGCTGAGCTGGCAGGGTGTGTTGCTTAGGGAGCTGTGGCGATGCAGATTCTGTGCATGCCAACCATCCCGAAGGTGATAGCTGTATTTTACCCTAAAAAGCTTTCTGTAATACTACGCTTCTGTTAGGATCCAATTTTCTCTAATTCCCCCCCCTCAAGGTGATTTTCCCACACCACGTATCCACGCACTTTGCTCAGGGCAGGATGAGCTCCATCTACTTTCTGGCCTCTAATCAGGGTGGAGATTTCACAGCCCTCCTAGAGAATCTGTTTCAGTAGCTGCTGGCCTTGCTTTGAGAAAATATTTCTTAATATATAACTAACCTCAAACTTCTTGTCCTTCAGTTTCCTCCAGTACTCCCTATCTTACTTAGAGGGGGCACAGAAAAGAGCCAATTCTCTTCCTCTGTGCAGTTTTACATATCTGAATACTGCTAGGGCATCTCCTTTCAGTCTTCTGGCAAGGCTCTCACTTTCAACCTTGCCTAATTTTGCATGCCTTGCAACTATTCTACCTACACATCCCGGTAAAATATATGGGTTTTTTCTGCAGCAATCTGATGCTGTTGATTCAGGCAACCTGATATCGCGTGTAATCCCCAGGTCTTCTTCTACGTGCCTACTATCTTATCAGCTTATCCTGTCCTGTACTGAACCAGACAATTTTTTCTACCCAAACATGGCATTTTACGTTTTCCTTCCCAAATTATCCCCCTGTTCCATCAGTTCAGACCTCTGCTCCAACTTGTCAAGATCATTTTGAACTCTCATCCTATCTTCCAGCATTTTGAGAACTTGGCAGCAGATCTGAATTTAATAAGCACGCTCTTTCTTTCATCTTTCCAGTCATTGAGGAAAACCAAATACTGCTGTCCCGAGGAGAGCTTTGTTCAGTACCTGACTTCCAATGCAATACTGCACCACTGACAGCTGCTCTTTGTATATGGCTTTGCAACCAGTTTTGGACCCACTTATTTCCTGTTTCCCAAGCTGTCTTATAAGGATATCTTGCAAAACACTGGGGCAAAGCCTTATAAAGTCAGGATGTATCACATCTCTGCTTCACCTTGCTCTCAAGACCTCTTACTCTGTTCTTGAAGGGATGAGGAGAGATTTGAAATGACTTGATATTGAGTTATCTGTGTCAATTGCTTTTCATCTACTTTTCACCTTCTAGGAGCCTGAAAATAAATAATTTGATAATTTCTTTCATATTCCCCTGGTTAACTAAAATAGTATTTGTTAGTTTATAATTCTCTGTCTCTCTTATCTCTTCCTTTAAAGGAAGGGCACCATGTTTGCTCTTCCTCGGTCTCCAGGAATATAGTCTGTCTCCCTCAGGCTCTGTTAGTTTGGTGTGTCTCTGTCTTGCTTCCTGGGTTGCTCCAGACTGAGTCTGTGGCCTTGTGCACAATATGACCACCATGTCTGGGATTTGTCTTCTTGTCATTTGGAAGCCTATCTATGGGGCTAGATTTATTTTCTTTCATCCTGAAGGCTGGAATCCCACTCCTACATATGATCCTGCTTTGATAATTCAAAATATGCATGGGTATGATAGCTAAAGTATAATGATAATTTCTGAATTCTTGATCTATCTCTGTTTCTTGCTTTAAGGTTTAAAAAGAAATGTGTTTTAGAATAGTCTGATTGCATCTCTGAATTCTGTTTCAAGTCACAACACTCCAGTGCTTCTATCTGCTCTTTCAAGGTGTTCCAAGCGTTTCTGCAAGCATCAATGCTTCATTCACTTCCCTGTCTTGATCATCCCATATAGGAGATAGAAAAGCGCTTTCCTTGCATTTTCTTTACCGGGCCCCGCAAAGTAAGTTCAATAAATAGACCCAAGCCTTGCTTTCAGTGTGGTCATGCTTCAGTATTTTTTTATCTGGGCAAACACCTTTCTTGGTGGTCCGTGTATCTCATGCTGTCTGTTCCCATCTGTCGCTTTGTCCATTAATCATACCCACACCCCTGCGGTGGGGCTCACCAGGCTGGTGGTTACCAGCATGTTCCATACACTGTGGCAGATAGTGCAAGGGAATTTCAATCTTGCAACAGTTAAACTGACTTTTCAGTGAGAAGAAAAATTTCCAGAGATGTTATGATCAAGCTATCACTCTGAGCAAGTATACACAAGATGACTTCCTTGTCTCCCAATAAACTAATGCCATCTTGTCCCACCCTTGAACATTTTATCCAAGCTGTTATGTTCAAGAACGGCCCAGAAATGCTTGAGTGCCTTCCAGTCTGCGGTGGCCTCATGTTGATGTCCCTTGATTTGAACCAGCTCCTCTGGTATTTGATTCCATTTTGCACTATCCATCCATGGAGATGGTTGAGAGAGTTTGTGCACAGGAACCTAAGACAGTCCTAAATCATATTATTTGCTATGGAAATACTCGGTGGCTTCAGAGTTATACAGACAGCTACAAAGGAAGACAGTGGGTCTGATGCCTAAATAAATAGCCCTCTTAAATATTTCACTCACTCAGTTCCTTGGGATGGCTCGGGTTCAGCAGTGAGCAGTTTTACAGTCACTTCATAAGGGAGGAGGGAGGGAAACGGTAATTAGACCATCTCCTTTTGGCAGCACAGCCCCTGTCACTCAAACTAATGAGGAAGTTTGGTGCCAGATGGGAAAGCGTACTGGGAGCACAGGGTTTGCCACACTCCCCTGGCACACACAGCCTGCATATACCTTCAAAGGACAGGCTGTACCTGAGCTGAGTTCAGCCCCGCTTCTCCTCCCCTGCTGAGCCCAAGGAAGAAGCAGGTGTTTGGGCTGTGAAGGGGATGAAAGTCTCTAACATCCACACATGCACACTTCCAGCTGTCTGGGAAAGAGCTCTGTACAGCTACAGTTGTGGCCTGGCTCTCCAATCTCACAATTATTGTATAAAATTTAGAAGATATCGAGCTTCAGATATTTGCTTTTCTGTCAGAGAGCTACCAACAAGCTGACAAATGTTGATCAGGCTTCCAAGAACCAATGTTTCACTTGTGCTCTTCTAAACCCCTGAGCTAGAAAAGCCCTGCTCCCTTCTTTGGAACCCTGCTTCCAAGTCAGCCTGACCTCTGGCCAGCTCTGGGTTACAGCAGTATTTTGGTGGCTACACAAACCAGTAGATATGGAAATGTTTGACTGGGACACCAGTGGAGCCAGACCTCTGCATGGACAGCCACTGGGGCTCTCTAGGGGCACAGGGCATCACTGCTTGGACAGTATTTGCCTGAAGGGTGTTTGTGTCCGGGCTGTATGGACCTGTGCCTGGAACTGCAACCAGCATCCATCACAGTCATGCCTGACAGCACTCCCACAGGAATTTCCTCTTGGACTTTCCTTCGTTTACTAATTCTGCCTGGAAAGCTTTTGTCTTCACCCAGAATCGCTCACTATGCTCAGGATCACTCTTTCTACTGAAATAAGTCGACACTGTTTACCAGCAGAAGCTCAGTGTGTTTTTTGCTTTCTCTTTGTGTTACCAGCTGAACCAGCACTGCTGCAAATCCAGCAAGGGAAATGAGCACCCATTCCACTCCTCTTTCTCCTACTGCTGTGGCTTGTCCGAGCCTGCTGTGCAAGCCAAGCCCCAGTGCCCAGAAACTGTAAGTCAAGTTAGTTTAGGAAATCATGGGATTTCAAAAATGATGTATGTGGTGGGTTTTTGTGGTTTTGGGTAGGGTTTTTTTGCCTCTAGGTTTTTGAGCCTTCAAGACTGTGTTTTACTAGCCTGCGTTGTTCTGGATCCTTTTTTAATGAAAATCAAGGCTGGCATTTCCTCACTGTCATGGAACAGTGTCTTGAAGAAATGTCATTGGATACTGCACTAAAGTAGTGACTGCTCTTTCTCTTTACTCCATTCATTTTCCACTGTGGAGTTGAGGGACGCATTTGTGGAAGACTACTCACATTTTTCTAGTCACCTGAGACCTCTGATATTTGACATCATTAGCATGGTGGAAACCTGAATAAAGTCGGCAAAAAGGAAAATCTTTGTTCTGAGAGCTGCACCCAGAAAACCAACCTAATTTACTGTGTCTGGCTTTCCTACTAAAACAAAAGAAAAAGACGTTTCCAGCATTTCAGTAACAAGTTTATCCAAAAAGCACCAACTAGTTTTTGCTCTATGATAGATTACCTTGTCTCTGACTATTCCAGCACACCCTATCATTCCAACAGTTTGTGCAGCCCAGTCAGCACCCCTGGTTCCCAAATGATTCTTGTTTTAATCCTTATGGAGTGGGAACACTGGCTTTATTTCTTGGCTGCAGTCACAGGCTCTGTGGTTTTAGAGACATTTGAGTACCAATGTTGGTTTTCTCTTTAGCTGTTGATGCTTTCCAAAGACCGTATATACAGTTAAACTGCCATTAAATGTAATATTTTTCAAATCTGTCTTGCTCATTACACTGTAAGATACAATCTGAAACCATATTCTTAATGAGAAGTCTGTGTGTCTTCTGGTATTGGGTAATGGGCCATGCTGAAGATATTTCCATGTTGCCAAAAACAACAATAAAACTAAGAGACAGTGTGTCGCATTTCCCTTATAGACAGATCCAGCTGTTCTCAAATGCCTGGAAAATCACAAGAGTGAGCAGCCACAATAGTTAGTTCGTCAACACTACTTATTTGGCTGCCAGCACCAGCCTATATGAATCTTTGGTACTTCTGTTTTACAGGCAGGGATCTGAGGAGCAGTAGCCTAAACTGTTTTGGGAGTGCACCATTTATCTCCAAGCCAGCCTGGGTTTCTTTTGCATGAAAACAAGAGCAGGGAGGAACGGGTACCCATTCGTTTTGCCCCAGTCTGGCATTTGCCTATGGACAGCCCCACTTGAGAAGAGCTTTTGGACTTCTCTGTGGTGGGTTGAGATTCTTGGGGACTCCTGAGATCCAGGGAACCATACAGTGTGTGCTGACGTGATCCTTGGTTCACATCCCTGGGGAAGGACCAGCAGAGTTTACATTGCATGCTGTTTTCAAGGCATATCCCAGACTGCAACAGCAGTGTTTAGTGTTTGTACCTCTAACCTGATTTTGAGGTTTAACCCATACTCCAAATGCCTGCTCTCTTTGGGGCAGACCTTTCAAGGGCCTTCTCATTCCACAGATTGCCAGGAATTTTGGCAGCATACATGAACTGCAGTGTCCTTCTGCCCTCCTACCCCAAGGCTCTTGTTGTCAGCAATGTATTTGTACTTACAGAGGTTTTGCAGCCAGTGGATTAGTTCTGTTACATAGCTGCAGTGGGACATCAGGTTTCTCCTTCCCAACATGAAGCAGCAACAGATACTGAAGAAATGTGCCAGGGAAAGTAGGGTCTCCCCGGCTGGATGACGGCTATGGTTAGCAGAGTGAGTGGTACAGCCTGCCAAAGAGTCCCACCCAGGCTCCTGTTAGAGCAAAGCGTCCATGGAAAGGCACAAGGTGAGGATGCTCTTTCTTAAACTGGGCATCCACTTTGCAGCAAGCTATGAGTTGCCTTTGTTGGCAGACCTCTATGATATAATCAGCATTATTCAGACATGCTACAATTCCCTGCTCTTATTAATTTCCTTCTTTCTTAAGTTTTAAGAGACACTTCACCAAGGAGCTGTCAACCATCACAGAAGGTCAAGCAGCAGGCTTACCACACCCTTGAGAAAAGACAAAGTTGGACACAGTCATGCATAGTTACCAATATATCAAGAAGAGGCATATGCGTTGGAGCTTTTTAAAAGAAAAGTGCTACAACCCAGATTAGCTAGTTCTTCATTTAGTTTCAATTACAGTTGGAAACCAATTCAGACTAAACATTTTAATTGATGAATATATTGATGAATGGAATTTCATGCCAGAAATTGCCTGTAAACAGACCATGACTTCCCCAGAAATACTTGCTATTAGCTGAATTTTTTCCACAAGTAAACATCTGTCTGTGACTGACTCACGAGTTGTTCACCAGAGCTATTTTTTCACATATCTGAGATCAAATATTTGAGCTATACAATTTGTTATCCGAAGTCATATGTTATTGCATATCTTTTCAGCCACCTCTGAATGCTTACAGAGCAGCTTGAGCAAAATGCTTGTTGAAAATACTGTATTTACATGACTATTCACCACTGCCTTGCAGCAAATATTATAAAAAATAAAAGGTCTCCCCTCTCCTCCCACAGGTCAGTAACTTTGATATTTCCAAACATAATAAAATCAGAACACATTTAGGATTGCCGAAAATCTTTCAAGAATTCTTCACTCAATCTGGTTTCAGCCTAGTTGCCGTACCTTTAGCCTATGTTCATAAAGAACTGAGGTTTCTGTAATCACGGTGTATAGGTGTATATCTTTGCACATATGTCCTTAATAAGTTTTAAATATTCTAACCAGTTGTTCTCATATTTGACAGGAGAGATGCTGATGTTATGTTCCTACCATGTTTCAGGTAAAGAGATGTCTGTACAGAAGCTGCTGAGCCTATTAGTGCTGCCAAGTGAAGGGAAGACTTCAGCACAGCCTTTCTCTTACTAGACATCAGAGCCCAGAAACTCCAAGGTTCAGCCTCAGAAAATTAAAGCAGATTAGGTGTCATGGTTTAAGCCTAGCTGGCAACAAAGCGCTATGCAGCTACTCGCCCACTCCCCCCACGGTGTGATGGGGGAGAGGATCAAAAGAGTAAAAGTGAGAAAACTCGTGGGTTGAGATAAAGACAGTTTAACAGGTAAAGCAAAAGCCGCGCACGCAAGCAAAGCAAACCCAGGAATTCATTCACGGCTTCCCATGGGCAGGCAGGCGTTCAGCCATCCCCGGGAAAGCCGGGCTCCATCACCCGTAACCGTTACTTGGGAAGACAAACACCATAATGCTGAATGTCCCCCCGCCCCCTTCCTTCCTCTTCCCCAGTTTATATACCCTGCATGGCGTCATATGGCATGGAGTATCCCTTTGGCCAGCTGGGGTCAGCTGTCCTGGCCATGTCCCCTCCCAATTCCCTGTGCCCCTCCAGCCCTCTCGCTGGCAGGGCCCCAGAACCTGGAAAGTCCTTGACTGAGTATAAACATGACCCAGCAACAGCCAAACCCATCAGTGTGCCACCAACAGTGTCCTCACACCAAATCCAAAACACAGCGCTGCACCAGCCACTAAGAGGATAAGTATCCCAACTGAAACCAGGACATTAGGTTTCATTGGCACTATTACCCACCAATGCATGAATCATCTAGATTTGCAGCATACAAACTAGGTGGGAACTTAGTGGACTTAATTTAGAAGGGGAAAAAATGTTCAGTTTCAGATTTTTTTGTTTGAGTATGCTGCAGTCTTTACATAATTTTTTCATGTAGCCTCTCATTTACAGACTTTCAGCAATGTATCTTGCAACAATCTTGTAATTTGTCTTTCTGGTCCTTTCAAGTGCCGTAAGCAGAAGTTGAAGGAATACAGGTATGAACCTATGTGGTCTTGAAGTATGGGTGGACCAACCTATGTTTCAGAAATTATGCTACAGGTTTGGAGTAAAATGTTGAGTAATTATCAACTTTTTGAGGGTCTTTTCCATGCAGATGTCATCTGTTTTTGTCATTAGGAGGTGCAAGTCAGTCTTTATTGTCAGACTAACTACACTTGTTTTCAATCTTAATGATTGAAATACACAATTTTATAGTCTGAAGGTAAGAAAGTCTATTATTTTCCTACATGGGAACCCTGAAACTGAACGCTGGAGAAAGTATGAAGGGCTTTTCAAAAGCCTTGTCTGGCTCCAATTCATTTTGCGTCAAGATGCAATGCAATACAGGAAGGAACTATGTTAGATCCAGTTCAAGTAATTTTGAAAACCTCACCCAGATTTTTATAGCATTACTTTATATCACTCCAGTTTACCCACAAACATGAAACAACTTTTTGGTAATTACACAAGTCTCAGGACCTAATGACCTACGAAACAAACATTTGAGCATTCTTCATTGTTAAAAGATTGCCTTTAAGGACTTCTTAAGTTTCATGTTGAAATCTGATTTCCCAGTTTCCCAGTCGTCTTTAAATATTACCATGCTTTTTATACATGCTTAGGGTGCTAATAAGGCATAAGATATTCAGACAGGATTTTTGAGTGGTTTTCCTGAACTTCCTGGAACTGCCAGTACCACAGGCTTGGATTTCTCTGTCCTTGCAGTCTATGTCCCGAAAACAAGAGTTTAATTTGGTTTACAGGGGACAGAACTGTGCCCATTCCAACCCATTAAAGCTAATAGGACAGTTAATGATATCAGAGAAGAACTCTGCCCAGAATTTGCTTATTCAGCAAACTGTTTCAGAAAGAAGGTAGCTCATATGTTTAAGACATTGTTACCCAAATTATATGGAGGCAGCACCTTCTAGGAATATTCTACTACAGTTGTGCAAGAAAATGTATATGCTGATGTTAGCATTTGAGGGGAAAGGTATTGCAACACTTCCAGGGCAATGGTTTTAAAAATCTGAGTACAAATTGGACCTCCAGCTTCCTCATGACTAAGTAATTAGGAGTGACCGTTAGTAAAGCTACTGTTTGAAACATAGCAGT
Organism: Falco peregrinus; assembly: GCF_023634155.1. Taxonomy (NCBI): domain Eukaryota; kingdom Metazoa; phylum Chordata; class Aves; order Falconiformes; family Falconidae; genus Falco; species Falco peregrinus. The sequence continues at coordinate 49,335,876 of NC_073727.1, read as the reverse complement.
TTTATTTGGGAAATTTTCCTCATTTTAGTATTCACCTCTGAAAGACACTGCGTCAATTGCATTTACATTTGAGGATGTATAAATCTGGAACAAATCTTGGAGAACTCTGCAGAGACATGTCTCCAGAAGCCCACAGTAGCAGGACTTGACACTTCCCCTAGAGGCATACTTTTTTGTTTTGTTTTGTTTTCATTTTTTCTAGGTCCCCTTCCCATTCCTTCCATACCCGTGAGGGTAGTTGTCTCTGAGTCATTTTGAGAAGTCTGGTTTTCAGTTGTTAAAAGTTTCTGTTCTTTATCCTCTGAGGGCTTTGCCAAGATGCTGGCAGCCTGAAAGCCAGCCATGTAACTCCACAATTCTGTTCAGGTTCAGTGTCAAGAGTATTTTCCACCTATAAGGCTATGGAAGTCCAAACCACTCAGGGTATGGAGCCCGCTGAACTTAAGAGCACAAAAGCAGGGAAATTGTGAGGACATGTGAGGACCAAGACAGTTTTCGTTGCATGGCATAAAAAGGTGTTACAGATGGCTCACATCTTTTGTTGACTTGAGTGTGAGAGCAGTCCCCTCTAGCCTGGGGTGTCCCCAAGGGGCATCTACAAACCCATTATTCACTGTTTCTGCTCTCCTTGGTCTGAGAAGGGCGCAGGCAGCAACACATGCTCTCACAGCCCCATTCACATGTATTCAGTAGCTCCTGCTGCAGGAAACATCCCCCCACTGCCCTGCCAGCTGCTCCAGGAACCCCAATGCGATGGGAAGTGAAAGTCACCTGAGGGACAGCATGCCTGCCTAGCTTGAGTGGGCAGAGGGCAGCGGCCCGGCCCCAGCCCTGCTGCTCCTCACCTTCCCTCTCACTGCGGGGGCCATAAGCGTGCCCAGCCATCCCCACAGATCGGAATGTACAGTGCACTGAGTTTTGCGGTGAGCTGGGTAAATACACTGTACTCGGGTGACTCAGAGCACATGTCATCTGTGGCACCAAAAATTGTGTTTACTGAGAGACACTGTCCAAACCAGCATCCTTCTGGAGAGAACTCCCTGGTTTGGAAAGACACTTGCAGTAAGCCTGGGATGCCACACAAGAATGTGTTAAGGTCCTCTCTGATCTCCATTTAAGCTGTGGCTTTCTGTTGAAGTGATGAAACAGTCAGGCTCTGGGGTTTATTAATTTTCTGGTGCTGGATACCACCACATGCATCATTCCATCCCCTCCTGCTTTTTGGCAGGTGTTTCACTAGCATCTGTTGTCTTAGCCCCAGAGGACCCAGACCCCTTCATCAAAAGAGAGCAGCGGGAAGCAGACAGTCATATGCTCTTTTAATGACTCAGACATCAGCATGATGTCCATGGGACCATGGCTGTTAACAAAACAATTAATAAGGATTGAAAGAGAATGAGGGGATAAAAAAACATCAGCATGATCTTGTCAAGAACTGACTGCCTCGGAGCAATCTAGTTTCTTTCTCTGAAGGGATAATTCACCTGGAGAATAATGGGGAAGCAAGCAAGATTATCTTGACTTGAGTCTCTTACACTCTCCACTCTGGTTTTCTTTTGTGAAGCAAAGTGAAATAGTCTCTGTGGAACCACTGTGCACAACTGGTTGCATAACCATGTGCGAGGAGCAGTTCTCTGTGTGTCATGCTCTCCAGCCCAGCAGATTTATCCAACAAGGAAATCCAAAGATCTGCTCCATATCTTTTTTTATTTACAATTTGGACCTGGGCATAGGCAGAACTCCTGTAAAATTTATTGAAAAGACAGACAAGAGCAGGCACCAAATCTAAAATTATTTTAATAAAACAGAGACAGTACCAAAATTGCATTATTGCCTCATTTTTATTTTTAATTTTGTATAGCTATTTGACCTTTGTCTGTAACATTCCTGTCTGGCTGACTGTTTTCCTCTTTATATCTGTGAGTTTGACGTCTGCCTTGTAGCACTTGTCATTTCTCTTTCACCAGTTCCCCTACATAGCTTAAAGTGGAGGACAAGAATTAAACCACTTTGCAGCAAAGGAGGTTTCAGATCAATATGAGGGAAGATTGTGATGGAGAGATGGTGGGCCCTTGTCTACTGGAAGCTCTGAAGAGCAGATGTGATGAACATCTGTCAGGTCTGATCTCCCAGCACTGAACTAGTCCCATGTTGCTATGGTTAACTTTAAGACAGCAGCTGTGGATCCCACAGCTGCACCAAGGACATCTGTTTTTTGAAGACCCAGAGCTATTGACTATTTTATAAAATCTACACCTGGATTTGATTTTAAAAGACAATATTTCCAATCTCTCCCTGCACAGAGGCAAACAAGTCATGCTGCGTCTCTGCTTTGGTCAAAGAAAAACCTTCTTGTATTCACTTAGAAACTCTTCAAAGGCATGTCCATGTGTGTATCTTTGCTCCTGGCACCTCTGGTTGCCATGTCAAGAGCAATGAAGTGGACATTTTGCGTGCCCCATTGATCTTCTCACACAGGAGAGCTGTAGAGCCAGAGCAAATCAGCTCAGCCAGCATTTTCACTAGCTGAACTAGTTATGCCAAAGCTTGTGAAGGGCTTCACAAAAGTGGAGGAAAATTGAAGGTGGCTGCCCCAAGGAGGGACAGGTCTGAGTCCATAAGGCCTATCATGCCTGTCCCAGTAGAGAAAAAGGGAGGAAGAATGGCAAATGACAATCCCCACAGCTGTCACCTTCCCATCCCTCCTGTCCCATCCCTCCAGAGGTGGCAGACCCAGCACAGAAAAAATTCACAGTGGAGCCATGCCCACTTGGTTGTAATCAGGTGTCTGTTGCTCTCCGTAACTATCTCTGGAGCAAGACCAGAGTCTTATTTGTCCTACTTTGCTTCATTGGTGAATTATGATTTATTTCAATTACACATTGTTAAAATCCTCCTGGCACATTTGTATGAGCAGAGCTCAACTGCAGGTTACAGTGTTGAGTGCTGGCTCTTGGGAGAGCCCTGCTGGGATGCCCCAGCCCACACCAGCTGTAGGAGCTGGGAACTAACTCACCCAAAAGAAGTGCTGCAAATAGCATGATTCCCTGCATGTGATGCGGTGCCTGGCTGAGTAGCTTTCCTACCCTGTCTCACGCTCTGGAGGAATGGTGTTTCTGCACCGGAGTGTCAAGCCTGTGCCTTACTGATAGGGTGAGGTGGCCTCAAATGGGAAATCCTGGAAGCAGCAGATTATCAGTGACCTGTGTCCTGGGGGGCGGCAAGAGCTCTGCCATGCAGGAAAAACTCCTTTTTGTCACTGTGGAAACAAAGAATTCTTTTATTTCCTGACATGGGTCCTACTCTGCCTGTCGAAGCGTCTGTCAGGGCTGTTTCAGAAGGCATGAATACAGATCACTGTCATTTTACCACTCATAATGGCAAACCATTCCCATGCTGCTAGGAGTGACAGGGTATAAAATCCCATAAAACTGAGTCATTGCAACAACACTGATAAGGCTGTGAAAACCATGTTCAAGTGTCTAGTTAAGTCTATAGTGCAAGAAAACAGCCTTTAGAAGTATGAATCCCTGTATTCCTACAATTAACAAAGGCTTCATTTATGGCTTGGACTTTTATGGATCTGGCACTCCTGTAGTATTAATCCTTCCCGGTTTTTCTACATGAGCAAAATTCTCAAGAGGCTTTTTAGAAATGAGAGCAAACTGACTGAAGGAAAGCACATCAGGCCAATCTCACTTCTTAAAAATAAGTTTTCCCTAGAACTTGAAAATCTCAAATACTCCTATACAATCCATTTTGGTATCTGAAGATGTTTGTTCATTCACTCAGATCTAAGCTTTTCAACTTAATAGCAAGTTTGGCAGCACCCTAAAATGATCTAATTTTATGGCATGTCATTCCTGGTCTGCCAGCACGAAATTTAAAGAGGCTGGCGTCTCCGTGGCTGTGCCTGTGGGTGACTGAATGTCTCAAGGGTCTTGTCAGCAGGTGACAAAAAAATCATTGTATTTGGATGTCAGCTCATCGCTGAGGCTGGAGTTACGGGAGGACCATTCCATAGCTGTCACTGCCTGGAGGAGCGCCAAAGATGATGAAGGAATGGTTTGCAGGAGATTGTGTGGGATTTGGCAATCTTTTATTCACTGTAAGATAAGCTACCAGGAGACACGCTAACTGCTGTTTATGCAGCTTCTTGGCAAACTTGGCAGCTCACCCTGCACCAGTCCTGCGAGCCGACAGCCCCTGACAGAGGCAGGATAAGGTCAGTCTCAGTCAGTCATGGTGCTGCATGCATCCCCTCCCTTTGAGACCACGGTGGTGGCCCTGCTCCTGCCTAGCCAAGAGCCACCACCAACAGAGACGGTGGTGGCTGTGCACTGCTTGTCATCCACTGCTTCAGGTTTTGGAGCCCCACATGCTTGTCTCTCTCAGTCTCTGAGGTTTTTGCAAGCTGAGGCCAAAAGAGACACTTGGAGGGAAAGCTGTACCCTGCAAGCCCTAGATAGGGGAACAAATTGCACAGCTTTCTTCTGAAACAACTGTCTTTTGCCTTTTCCTTTCACTCTGTGGTCCTTCACATATGGTTTGCAGGAGCTTATTACCACAAGGAAGGCATTTCTCATATCCAGCTAAGCCACCTTCAGCACATCCTTACACTCCACCCCAGCCGCATGTTTCCCCTCCATTATTCCTCTGGTATCAGCAACTGGAAAGGTTTATAGAGGGCTGTGGCTGGACCTGACACACAAGCCGTCTTATTTTAGTGGGCTGCTATAATTCTGTGGTTCAATACTGGCAGCCAGACATGGAGACAAAAATTGAGTATTATTATTTCCAAATCAATTCCCAGGGGTGCATTCAGTTAGTGAGGTTGGGTTTTGATCTTTCACAGGCTTTATTAAAGTCCCTATCACTTTTTCAGAAAAAACAATTTTGAAAACAGATGGGAGTAGATGAAAAATTTATGCCTGCAATGCCACACAGACCAAAATGAGCAGTCTTGAATGATCTCTGCTGAGTACCAGTGTGCGATTAAAAGGATGTTTATGAAGCCTTCATACTGTGAAGTAAATATACATTTATTGCCTACAGCCTACTGGGAACTGACTCATGAGGGAAAAAACATACGCTCTATTAACTCAGCTGGTATGGAGTTTTGCATGTAAACTATAGAGTGTCTTAAAAAAAGGAGTTTATGGAGGCTGATATTAATCACTATGTGATGATACAAAGCAGGAAATACAGGAAAAAAATATTCCTTAGAAACAGCTTTATAAATACATAGGAAAACTCAGAAAAAATAGGAAATAGATTTGGGAAAGACCTGAAAATCTATTTCAGGGGCCTAAAATCTGAGAAGTGCTGGAGGAATAAAACAGCTGCTGTCAGTTCAGTAGTGCAGGACAGTATTCAGAAGAGGTTCCATTACTTACAAACATTAAATACTCCTTAATAGGCACATGTGATCCTGTATTATTTTTTAACCCAGGTGTGACTGCCTAAACTCCTTTTGGATTTGGCCTCAAGGCCCTTCTGATATCTGGAAGAGTTGTTTTCCAGCTCATAGAGATGGAATGTTTTCTTGGAAGCACTATGCATCCCACCTAGGTGGTGCTGTGTGCCGTGCCTGTTACACACTCACGACTGAGCAATGCTCTCCTGAGTGTATGTCATGACAAGCTGCTGTCACTGAAAGTGAGCTGCGACCCACCTCCATTTCCTCACTTTGAGATGAACCTAAACCAAGCAGTCTAGACAGGGAATAAATTTAGGCTAGGTTCCTTTAACCCATTTTATCTCTTTTCCTATCATACACTCTAATTAATACCTTGTTTATGTAATAAACTGTGGCAGAAAGAATTAATGTCATTTGGACCAGCTCTGCTGATAAAACTTGCTCTAAGGTACTTGAAATGTGAAAGTGAAAATGGTCACAGTCTGCTGCATTTCAGGTAACTACAAAAGAGCTTTCAGATGTCAGAGCAGGACCAAAATGTGGCTTTATTCCATGTGGAAATCAGGTAAATCATGTAAAACCAGGTGAGTACTGTGCAGTCAGGTCTCAACGAGCAAGTTCAGAAGTTCAGTGCTGCATCGCACAGTTCTTTCTTGTGCTGGTACTTGATTGTCCACCTACTCTTACACAAAATACTTTGACCTTTGGCCACAAAAGGAGCATACATCTCTGCAGCAGCTTCACATACAGAGAGTGGATGATGCTGATGCTTTTGTCATTAAGGCCGCTTGCTGTAGACTCTCTGCCAGTGAGCCTTGCCATTTAGTGTTAGTACACAGGCAAGATGTGTCTGAGTCTTCCGCACTGCAATAATCATGATTCAATATTTTCTTTTCAAACCACAGTCTCTGAAGTTACTCCTATTCCCCCCTCTTTCTGAAATACTTGTAAATGGCCATCTCCCCACACCACACTGGAGAAGTGAGTACCGGTTATCAACAACACAGGTGGTGACTCTGCTTTACTGCAGGTGATAGGGGTCTGTACCACAATGCCGCAGGCTGGGAGCTCCCAGGCAGGGCATGACTCTCTGTGCCTTCCATGGTAAGGCACTGCCCAAGGCAGGCCCCCTGGGAGTCTTGCTCAGATGAATTAATCTGTGGCTGAATACTGCACTGAAACTATCTACCAGAGGCTGGAGCAAAGGCTGTGCATTTTGCTTGTATAGTCTTTGAGTCTGTGAAGAGTGCATATGTTTAATTGTCTGGAGAACATATGAATCAATTTCCTTGTACCCAGCTGCTTGCTTTGTTTCTTTGCAAGTATTCTTTTGGAGTCATTAGTGCCCATATGATGGAAGGCTCAGCTAACAATATGACTAAACTGAACTTCATCTGGAATGAGATTAAAAGCAGTTATTTTATTATGCCAGTTGCAGTCTATTTCTGCTGGGTGAGAAGCATGATTCTTCTGTCACGACCAGCATTAGATCACACAGTCCTATAACTCTTGACATTTTCAGCTGTGTACAATTCTAAATGTCAATTCCAACTATAAATAAATAAATAAGCCCAAGACCATGTCTTCCTATGGAAAAAGACACTTCTTAACATTTGGATTTTAAAGATCTTCAGTTTATTTAATGTGTGAGCATGTGAAAATCATTCCCTGATCTATGACTTTCCCTGGGTACTATTACAAATAGTTCTTAAGTGAATTTTAACAGTAACATTTTTAGAGAAGTTAAGAGAACAGGCTCTAGCACGTTCTTCTGTGGCCATTCACACCAAACGGACACATGTTCGTCTGTATATAAAAAGTCACCTCTTCCTGAAGGGCAATCAATGACAGGGAAGAAGGAAGGAGGAATATTTGAACCTGTTTGTGCCAGGCTGGCACTTGCAAAAGGAGTCTTCTTAAGCTTATAATGATTTCCTACTGCTTCTTAATATCACCCTTTATCTTTTAAAAGAAAACAAACAACAATAACAAACATAAGCTTACAATTGACAACATTAGTGAAATCTGCTCCTCTGGAGACACCACAGGCATTCGCTTCCTCCCTCAGCTCTGCAAGTGCTCAGAGACTTTCTGCCTTCTTATGTGGTCGCATGTTGCTGATACAGGGCTGCCCAGGTGCACAGCGCACTACAGCCACAGATGCTTTGTGTTGTACCCCAAATTAAATTCCCAAGACCTTTCTCAACATGTGTGTCTCTGGTCCCATAGATTTACCCCAAGGAGAAAAATCTGCAGCTGGGTAAAGCAGCCCTGGGAGAATACCCTTGCTGTCCTCAATGGATCCATCTCTAGCCTTGACACTTCTCTTCAAAACTTTTTTCAGCATATTCATTGTTAGGCCTTTGTGTGTCAAAAAACATCCAGCAGGCAGGAGATTTGAAGAGAGGCATTAAAAGATGCACCTAAGGGTTTAGAGGGTACCAGGTCAATATTAAAATTTGAATTACTAAATTACTTCCTATGCCATCCCCATTTCTTTTCAGAGCAGTATGTGTTACAGTTTAAGAAGGGACACCAGCCACAGCAGAGCAAGAAAAGAAAGTTGCTTGTTGTTAGCTGAAATTAGCAATTAAAACTGGGAGAAGATGGAAGGGATTTCTAGAAGAAACATGAATTGCCTCTGGTGAGACCCAATCCCCCAGCTGCAGGCGGGTTCTCACTGAGGTAGGCAATGTACCCTTGCCCATGGCTGAAGTTAATTGCTGTGATGATTACTACTGCAGGCTTTAGAAACTTTAGCACAGTGTCTTCTCTTTGAGGAAAGCACGTGTAGCAAGTAGAGATCCAAAGTTATTTAAAGGAACACTATAAAGAGGAGGAAAACATTTACATCTGTACATACAGCCATTCAGCTGCTTCTGTTTACGTTAGCCAAGACTTTGGGGAAACACCTAAAAATGGAGGTTTATAACTGCATTAAGTCCAAGAGTGTATCAGTGAACAGCATAAAGTTATTAACACTTCATACCAGTGTTTTCCCTCCTTTGCGTGCTTCTTCCATGCGATCCAGAAGCTTTGGGACAATCACTATAATTCAGTTTTTCAAAGAGATGACAGGTTATATGGCAATGATATTATACTTTTTATTAAATCTCTGAAACTGCCACATTACTTGCTGTTGACTCATTTAGTAACTCTTGTCTTGAACTAAACTCAAACAGATGGAATTAGCACAAATATGGTGTTGTTAAGTTTCAGCACTTGGCAAACAAAGGTGCTTTGTTGCTAGGAAAGCAATTTCTAACAGCACATTTTTAAAACAGAAATTAATGTTTTACCCTTTACATGTTCTGATCCAATGTCATGTGTCTCTAGTAATACACTTCTCAGAGCAAAAAATTCCACTTCTGGAGTCCAAACTTTCCTGTCTGTTCAGGAGCTATGAGAATACAGCATGCAGGAAAAAGTGAGGCTCATCCAGAAACCAGCCATTCCCCAATGTTAAGAGCTGGATATTGATTGTCTCCATGCTGAAACACCTCTGCAAAAACAAGCATCCTTTGTTAGTGAGGAATCCAAGCCCTGTGTCTCTGATCCATGGGTGTGTTGCTGGGATAACTATTAGCCCATTATCAAATGTGGCCAACAAATTGTACTTGTGAGAAGAACTGGAAGAAGTCATAATACTCCATTCTGGACCATTTGGAAAATGACCATGAAAAATGCACAGGTCAAATCTGATTATGCTCTACAGAGCTCAGTACAGCAAAGCTGCTGACAAGACATGACAGAGGCAGGAAAGTGCTCACGATGCACCAGCTCTGTTGAGAAGGAATCAGGTTAAACAGACATACCCATGCATGAGATTTATCTCGGAAACTGGGGATCTGACTCCAAAACTGCCACCAGAGGCACTGCTTCGTGATAAATTACTGTCACTAAGAGGCAAAGCTAGTCACTCAAATGCTTTCTGAAACAAGTCCTGCTGACAGGTAGCAACATACCTGTCAGCAAATTAAAAACAGAAGGAAAGATCATCTCCCATAACACTCATGCAATGATGCCCAAGTTGTGGTGCAAGCCTGCAGAGCTGAGGTGTTCACTCACTGACCATGGCAGGCTGATGTGCAGAGCACCTCACTGAATGAGGTTTCAGCATCAGCTACAGCTCAGCACAGGGACCCCCCACTGCCTAGCTCACCGGAGCTGGCTTTGCTCCCCTGCACAGCCCTGCCCCAGGGGCACCTCAGCAGCCAGCAAACTGAAACTGGGGGCAACCTTCTGCTGCCCCTCAAAGTAAATCCCCCATCTCTGTTTTCTGGTGGTAAGGTACCTGTTGAGATGGAGAACTGCAAAAAAAATTAAAAAAGCTTACAGGGACTGGCAAAACCAGTGCATAGGGGGTTGCTCCAACCCTGTCTGTCACGGAGCAGCTCCAGCCCACAGTGCCACCACTGTGCATGCAAAGAGCACACTCACGGTTTTAGCATGTGGATAGAGGTTTTTGCCTTATCCACCAAAGTGGAACAGGACAGGTGTGGAAAGGGCTTATTTCAAGAAGAAACATGGTCTGTTCCTGGTCTGTGGGATGGCTGGTACTTGAAAACTGAGGCACTTCTGTGCATGGCCAAGAGTGCCAGCCTGGGGACCCCCGCAAACCTCAGGAGCACCAACAGGACATCCCAGAAACAACCACCCTGTCACTTGTTCAAGTTCTGCATGGGACAGCAGTGAAATCCTGGCTGCTTCATACCATCAGGCTTGTGTGTGACACTGCCTGTAAAATGCCTTGCCAAGTGAGACAGATAGTAAGCCCCTTTCCACATCCCCTCTTTCTCCCTGACTCCTGGTTCATCTCTGTTCTTTGAAGTCCCAGGGGCTTGAGCAGCTGCACCTGGCAGCTCAGCCATCACTTTTCATCTCAAAGTGCCCATGGATCCACTTGCTCCAAAAGTGCAGAAGCTGTAATGCAAAAAGCCTGCCGGGGGCTTAGACTCCACAGGGGTATTTCCATTACACTGTCATGATACAAAAGTCCCAGAAGAAAAAAACCAGAATTAAGCACGCTGCATGAGCCCAGTAGACATGCTGGAGTCTCTGCAGGCCTGTGGCGAGCAGCAGCCTTTTAATGCATTTGCGTTGTTATTGCTGAGTTCAGAGTGCCTGAGCAAACCAACCAACAACAGGTCTCAGCACTGAGATTGCCAGGGCTTAATTTAACAAAGAAATCTGCAGAATGCCTTAAAACATCATGCCCAGCAAAACTTAACACTAGTCCCATAGGCAAGGAGCAGAAACCAGCACCAACCAAATTAAAACAAGCAATAAAACCAGTAGCCCACAGACACACCATGAAAGCTGCAGGTGCTTGCAGCCTCTGACTGCAGAGCAGACCCTGCCTGCTCAGCTCTGCCTACAGCCCCATGCCTCGGCACTGCCCCGGTTGTTTTCTGATGCAAGGCAGCCACAAATTTGACACAGACCTGCTTCATTTTGCCACCCCAGAGCAGAATAAAGCACAGCTTTACAGTGGGCCCTGCGTGTGAAATTACCTTTTCTGCTCTGATAACCTGCTCCAAACAGTTCAAAACTTGTCTTTCCTGTCAGGAGTTCTCATTTACCAAATTCATCTCAAGGCAAGCAATCCCCATGAGGGGATGTGCTCGACACAGAAACACATTGATAGCAACAGGAAGTCATACATGCCCTGATATTTTGCAGCTTCTCTCTGAGACTGTATCCAAGATGTCACAAGTTTTGTAAAAGAAAGTTGGCTCCATTTTACTGAGACCTCTTTCTTTGCTCTCATGAAGTTGCACAGTTTGAAGCCCTGAAGCAGCAGAATACTTAATAACTTCCCTAACACAAAATACCTGTGTAGTGCTGTACTGAGCCTTGGTAGGTGGCTTCATTCAGCTGAAACCATTTTCTGCACTTGGAAAGGTTTCTGGCCTTCCTTGGCTGTTGCTTGCTTAACAGTATGAGTCTTCCCTGCTGTGGAGCTGTGCCCGTGTGATTCAGTCAGATTTAAAAAATGAAGGCAATTTGAAAATGTACTCAGACCGATATCTCTCATTCGACTGACCCGGCCCTGCAGGCCATGGTACAACCAGCACCCTGCCACTGCTGCATGTCCTGGCCTGGGGCTGTGCTGCGAGAAGAATGGACCAGGACTGGGTGGAGATGCTGTCTGGCACCACCTGGGAAAGGGACTAGGGGAAAGGATTATGGCAAGATAGGGGAAGAAAGCACCATGTGGACCTCCACGGTAGGACAAGGAGGTACCTGGAGCCAGTGAGGAGAGAAGAAATTGAAGAAAATCATAACTGAGACACTGGGAGGTGTCTGAGAAAGGGAGGTCAGTTTGGCAGGCAATATAAAGACCCTTTCTTTTCCTATCCAATTACTGGCTGCTTCTACAGTCCAAAATTAACTACTGTAGTCCAAGACAATTACAGGCTTCATTAAAGCCATGTGAAAATGAGCTGTCAGACTGAAGAGCTGTCAAGCCTTTTCATCTAAAGAAAAGAGTGAGAGGCTCAGGCCTGGTGCAAACCACGCTGCAAGCAGCCTCAGCAAACAGGTAGGGTTTTGCTCTAGTGATGGGCTGGGAATGTGTATTGGAAAGGCAAAGCCAGGAGTATTTGTGCCTAACATGGGTGGTAGCTCAAGCTTGACAAGCTGCTGGGCTGGTAGATTTGGGAACAGCAACTTCCCTAGGGTTGCATGGCAAGGTCATGTGAGACAGCCTCCGTTTGTATAACTGGTTCTCACTTTAATGGAAACTGTCCTCCAAATTACTACCTCCAGTCACACCAGCTGGACAGCGCGGCTGGTTGGGCAATTCAAGGCAATGCCTTTCAGAGGCATTTCAGCCTACAAGAATAGCTTTATGTACCTTGGGTGGGGAGGGGAAGGCAGGACCGATCACATATGTCATGCCAAGAATAACTGAGATGTGCAAATAGGTAGCTCTGCGTGTTGGCATGAACACGCTCCGGTTCAGCCAGTCCCACATCAGCCAGAAGCTGGTCCCATGGCCTGCACCTGCCAGATAAGATGCTCAACAGTGTGTACTCAACATCATATCTCTGATTGCCTAGGGTGCAGAGGTCTCCTTGCAACCAGACTGCAAGTCACCCGTTCCATCTTCTCCCTTTTCCCAGTGTTTGGCCTGTGTATACTTCCTCTTCTCCAGGACATGGAATGGGATTTGAAGACTATTTAATGCTTAAAAAATCTGTGCAACCATGTTCTGTTTAACAGAGAAGGTTTACATGGAAAATGTGTTGTTTTTTCCATTATGTTAACTTCTCACAGCTCTGCCTGCCAGTTGTAGCTCCTTGATTTCAAGCTACTGATGAGCCTCAGCATCTGTTCTTCTGGGCATCCAGGCCATCTGCAGATTCTTTAAAAGCAAAACCCATGAAATGTTCTTTTTGTAAAATGACTGGATGTCTTCCAGGGTTGGAGTCAATTAGTGAAATGGGCCCTCAATGTATTGGTGACATGATGTTGCAAGAAAAGTAGGTTGAAGGCTTGTCCATTCACTCTAAGGCTACCACAGCCTTCTCCTGTGCTAACGCTGTAGAGAAGTCAGCCCTTCTAGTAAATGGCAAGTCGGAAAAATAGTTTTGAATACTGCTGACAGCCTAGCTGCTCTTTAAATCTGTGTTAGAAAAAGTCTTCTGACGTGGAAAACAAATCAAACTTTTAACAAGACAAAACTGCAAGCAAAATCTCTGGATAAAACCCTGATGGTTTTCCAGCTTGTAACACTAGAACCTTATGTTTTATGGCCGGAAAGAAAAGTATTCAACAGCTGTCTGGGAACTAAGCCAAAATTTTGTGACAATGATTGTCACTGCTTCATTATCCAGCCAAGTTTTGCCTGTGGAGCGTTTCAGTGGTATTGTTTTCAGTCTTTAGTGACTCTTACACAGGGAAAAGCACACCTTATCCATTGCTGTTAATATCCAGGTAGGCAGGAGAGCCCACCATAAGAGATAATCTATTGATAAGCTTCTCTAAATGAAGGCTCAGCATTTCTTTTGGACAGTGGAGCTGAAGGTTTTCCCAAGCAATGCTCAGAGCTCTGCACTTCCATTGCTGCTGAGGTATTGTTGGGCGTCCCATTTTTTCATACTAATGATAACTCTGGGAAAGGCACAATATCATGCCTAAACGTGACTGTGAAGCAGTTTCCAGCGACTACAAAGCAGTTTTCATTTCATCATTTGCTGTGGCAGTGTTGTCTGTTCATCCTGGGTCACAGTCACTTCAGGGACACAAGGAACTGGGAACAAGAATGTCGGGAATGGGGACATAACACTAAGGTTTACCAGGGCCCTCTTCCCATCCCTGTGCAGATCCCTCTTGTGAAAGCCATGGGAGGACAGATGGCAGGGCAATATGTATCTGTGTAACCACCTTACTGTCACTGCTGGCACAGCAGCAGTGTGCACACGGCATAAAGTAGTTAAGCCCTTCCTTGATGAACTGAATGTGCATCAAAATGGGAAGTGAAGAGGAATGAATCAAAACACTTCTCAGTGTATCTATCCCTTGGCTTGGATATGAGTCCATTAATCAAGCTCTTTTTTCTTCTTTTTTTCCCTTTTCATCAAGTTAGTCTTCAACAGACATTTTGTTCCTCTCCATTTTCCCCCTTTTAATCACAGTAGTGACAACAGCACTAAGATGTGTTTACAGACTGGAACCGGGCTGGTATCTCAGATTCCTCTCTGCTGCAGACAATTGCATGACTTCACCCACTGGCCACACAGCAGAAGGCGGAGGGGTGCCAGCAATGTCAGGCAGTGTGCAGGCAGCAGCAGCTCCCACTTCACTTCTGGCACCTGGAGAGCTCGAATGCAAGGGACACAGATGCGGCATGCCTCTGGCAAGAAGAAAACCATGGGGAGCAGGCTGGGGATGGCCTGTGCCTGTGTGTATCTCCACCCTGCAGTTCATCTGGCTGGGGGCAGGTTCAGGTGCACATGGCAAATCTGCACCGTATCTTGCTTGTGGGTAGCCACAGCCTGGCATGTGTGCACACAGTGTGTGTGTCATACCCTGCCCCGGGGCATTTTAGTGTGGAGTAAAGTCTTGCTCCTGATCGCTGCAGGACAGCCCTGCCAACTATTTCTGACCTCTGAAGTGAAGCAAAGGAAACAATCCCCCTTCTGAACAGACTGATGTGGCAGGCAGCTCAGCGAGCACTGGTAACGCAGATTTGCTTCCTCCAGGTTTCAAACTTAGAAATGGCAGAAGAGCAACTCCAGCTGTTTTACAGTTTCCTTGCAACTCTGGAGCAAGGTGAAATGCCCATATCTATTTTAACTTCACAAATTCTCTGCTGTTGCATGGACTGAGGACACTGACAGTACCTTTGCCTTTGCCTTCTGCTTTCCTGAGGCATATGGTCATTTTTCTGGCTTCTGGCTTCACCTGCCGAAGGTCTGGAGTGTGCTGTAAGGTCTTGGGCAGTATGCTATGGCTGCTGGTCTGCAGCACATGTGGCCTGCCAGCCCTTCCAGTGCAAGCATCTCCCTGGCCATCGGCCAGCCCCAAGGACAGGGCCCAGCAGCTCAGGTGATCTTTTCAGCCCAATGTTGCCTAATTGTCCAAGCTAATAGCAGATGTGGGATTCACTAATAATTCGGGCTGCCCCAGAGACTTAAGCAAGGCAAATCAAGTTGCTTGTTGCCATCCCCATTTGGGAAAAAGAAGACAATTTTATAAAGGGCATTGTTTTTCTCCCACAGCTTTCTTTAGAAATGTCCTCTAAAGCAATTTCTCATTTCAAGTAGTTTAGAAACAACCTAGATTTCATCTTTTGTTTTCAGACTCTTCTGCCTGCCTGGGAGAATATGATGAAAATTGGTTTGCATTGAGTCAAACTCAAACACCTGAAGCAGGGATTTTTGCTGCCTCTAGTAGATTTCCCCTTTTGCTTTCCTACCTATTTCTAAGAAAATCTCAATGAAACATGATCTTGAGACAATTTTTTGCTTGGCTTTTCCCTGCTGATTTTGTGATCATTCATAGTTGTGGCAGATCTGTGTACTGGTAGTGTATTTCACCTCCTTCATTTAGTGTGACGTGCCACCTTGGAAGCATGTCACTCACTGATAGCCGGTCCCCTCACATACCTGACTTTTTGAAACTCTGTCTCTTCCTAAAGCTGAGTCATGACTCTTGCAGTGCCCACTGCTTGGACAGTGCTAGGCCAAATGCATGTTTCAATGGATATCACACAAATGTAGAAGTTAAACCATACTAAATTATCAAATGGGGTGCTGTCTACTCCTTCCAGTACTAGATTTAATGCTGAATGTGGTGTGTGAAAACATGAAACAACTACAAAGAGCAGAAACCAACAGCTTCCTGCAGATGTGTACTAATAAAAAGGCCAAATCTGAGATGCAGCTTTGCACATCTCTCTCTCAACTTCTCTTACAATCTTTTAAAGAATGAGAAACACCAGTGGTTTCACTTGATAAACTTCTGCTTGTCCTAGGGATTTAAAGTGGTCACAGAGTGTGTTGTAGAGGGACAGAACAGAACACAATTAAATGAGATATTTTGAAAGAGGTTTTTTTCTACCCTGATTTTTCCCCACAGGAAAGCCAGTGCAAATGGGGAAGTAATGAAAAACTGAAATTTTGCACAAATAGATGAAGAAATAAATCTAAGGGAGAGAGATGCCTGGAGTCAAAGAGCTACAGGGCTATGTGGCTTTTCATAGAACTTCCACCCACTGAAGTGCAGAATCATCAGCTCCACCCACAAGGGCAGCTAAAAGTGTTTACAAACCGTTTCAGTACTAGGGAACACAGAGCTCTCATGCAGAAGAGGTCAGATCCCAGCATGAAAATCCTTGATAGCACATTGTGATCAAAGTAAGTATCTATATAAAAATGTGCATAATTCCAAATTGTTGTACATGTCAACAAATGATAGACACCCTGCTGATAATGTCTTTCCGGTGCCCCTGTAACAAAATGTAATTTGTCATTTGAAAGAGCACTGCCATTTCCAATCCAATTTCCTCCAAGTTTTCCTTTCATATTCAAAGTGTAAAGTGAGAAGGATTCAAATCTGGGAAAGCAGAGTTTCTTTTGTTTTGTGTACTTAACTTTCTCATCTTTGCTTTAGAGACCCAAATCCTAACTGCTTTGCAAATGGAGATTCTTACATCTTTAAAACAAGTCAGATCCATAACTTAGTGAACTACATGATGCTGTTTTGACTGTGAATGGCACAAAAATGAGAGATGATGACCAATATTCAAATGTGCTTAAGTGACTTAGTGATGTCAGCTTCTCAGGAAAAAAGCTTTAAGTTACTGCTGACAAATGTTTCTTGATGGCAGAAAACATTTTTGATGGTTATGACCATGGCGTACGTTTGAGTAAGACCTTTCCTTGCTCTGCATTTAAAAGTAAAGGACAGATGTAAGTAATATACTGCACAGACCCAGCAGCTTGTGCCTAATATTCTAGGAGTAGCGGTCTGATTTGTCAATGGCTTTGAGTACTAACCAGGTTAGAAAGAGATTAAGCCTCAGATGTCTGGAGAAAAGAACTGAAATGTTGCAGTCTGCTCTGTAGGCCCAATCAGCACACTAAGGTGCTCCATTTAGACTAAATGGGGCAAAGACTGTAGTTTCCAGCTCAGTCTCTACCATTGGTTTAAACCTGGTTTGTGTCAGTTTGAGTCCAGTAAAATCCCTGGCATCCATATAATGAAATATCCATAAAAACACTGTGTGGATTTACCTAAACTTGATTGATATCACTGGCCTGTTTTACAACAGTTTTTTTGTAGTCAATTGACAACTCTTCACATCAGACATCTATAGAGTATGGACTTGGACTTATTGAAAGGTACCATATTTTGTAAGGGATGACTCTTCCCCCAAGATTGACCAAATAATAACAAAATTCCAGCTTGTCATTACTGTCCTATTCTCTGTATTACTTCCTTGGCACTGGCATGTACTTTACAGTTATGTCAGCAGGTGACAGCAGCTTTGGCAGCAGGTTTGACAGCAGGTGAACATTCAGAAGGATCCAGCCTAGTCAATGAAAGGCCCCTAAATAATACAGAGCTCTGGAGGGGGATGAACAGTTCAGGGTAGTTGGAGTTCAGTGCAGATGAGCTGGTCCGAAGAGCACTCCTAGCAGTAAGGAACTTGCCTGGTCTGTCGTTGCATCCTGTAATTACAACACTTTTCAGGAACTTCAATGTAAGGTCCCCAGGGATGTTTACACAGAAAGGACTGACGTCTGCATACTGGCCTCTGCTGTTGAGGAAAAGGCTGATGGGACTGAAGCAGAGTAGGTTTGCCCCACAGCCTATGGGGAAGAGGAAGACATCTCAGTTAGCTTCACCTCAGCCAAGCCAGGCATCTGCAAAGCAATCAATGTGGAACATCGTGCTGCAATGGCTGCACTATTTCTGGTACTCAGGTCACCTTGTTCAAGGCAAGTTTATGTATCTCTGCACCATATTGTGGCCCACGTAGATGTTCCCCCTGGAAATCTAATTTCCTGACTTAGGAGAACAAAAATGGAAGCCAGACTAAAACTTTCTTGCAATTTACTCCCTGGCTATATTTAGTTCTGCATTAGCTTTGCAAAAACTCAGTTGAAACTTCAGTTACACCCCACCATCCCCCTCAAGGAAAAGAAGCCAATCCAGAACCTTAAATTATTCTTCAAAATTTCTGTCCCCTTCAAGGGTTTGGCAGGGCTAGGCTTGCTTGTGAAATGTAACAGTATCCCAGTGGGGGACAGCTTACTCATTACTACCTTTTCCTCTGGGATTGTGAAATGTTTAAAAGGATCAGGAAAGTCCAATCAAGATCAAGAAATTTTTGTTTTTCCAGTGTTAATTTCCTGTTCTTTCATGTGAAAAGCTACCTGGACAAAGCACAGTGCATGACTTGCCTGGTGTGCCTTTCCACATTATTGTAGAATATAATCAGACCACAAGATATTCAGGGAAGTTTAATACCAACCAAAAAGTAAGGTTTACTGTGGAGAGCATCCAGTAGAAATTTCCTTTTTCTCACCACAATTTTATATGGGATTAAAATCATATTCATCAGCACTTTTGCAAATGTTTTTCACTGACATTGCAGCTGATGTTTTCTTGTGCTATTTTAAACAGCTTGATTGATTACCAAGCACAATTAAGTTCCCCGTAATTCCATCTGTGTTATAAGAAGGAAGGTGTTTTACCAAGGTTTGGAAGTCTCTGTTTACAGCAGCCATCTGTTCAACAAAACCCTCCCAACTTTTGGAGCCACAGTGGTTCATTTTCTCCGTCCCTGGCAGGCTGCCTGGTCAGATTTGTGAAAAATCAAGGTTTGGAGAGTGAGGCTCTGTCTAAGGGTGTAGTATGGTTTGTGCCCTCCGCAGCCCTCCTACACCAGGCAGTTGACACGCAAAGAGGCTTCCTTGCCTGGGTCATCCTGGGCAGTGCTATTCTCTGCAGATCATCCCTTCAGCATGGGCACGAGCATGTTGCTTATGGTGAAAAGAATGCCAGAATTGATCCTGCAATGTGCAAAGCTCAACATGTATCTGCTTTGCGAGGTCTGGAGCACAGTAGCTAACTTTAAATTCTAACTGGTGATTGGGTACTATAAAATGGAGTGAACAGCAAATACATTCCCACTGTATAACACTGGCCCTCTCACCCTTTGTCTTTGGCTTTCACCCATCTGTCTAGCACCCCTGAGCTCTCCTGGGCATTTGCACTTGCACACTGGTCTCATACACCCTATGGAGGATCTAGCCAGTCCAGTCTGCCAGTTTTTTACACCATCTCCCAAATCCACACATGGTTGGTCACTGTAGAGCTTCTCCATACTTAACAGAAAAGAAAACAACTCTTAGATAAAAGGGTTTACCTTATGCAAGTTACAACCCATGCTGAGTTCAGAATGCTCTGCCTTCGCCCAGGTAAAAAGTGGTGCCAAAGGGTGAATGATACTACTGGGGTCCAGAATTTCCTTTACTTACTCTGATCCTTTATTGCACAGATAATTCCCATGCCAGTGACATAGCTTTAAAGATATGTTCTGTGAGGACAGATGGTGGTATTAAGTGAGGCATCAAAGTAGTCTTCATTGTCTTCTGGGAACTTTGTCAGGAAACTCCTGTCTCTTTTCTGGGTCAGATGCCCAAGGTTTGATGGAATGAACACCCTCACCTCTCCCTTGCCCAAGAAACCCTGAGTTCCACTCCTGAAATATTCCTGTGTAATTCCTCTGCCAGATGCTGTTGGCTGCAGTTAAGGCTTGGCTAAAATCTGTCTTTAAATTAAGCTGTGACTTTAAGTCCTGACCCAGTATTCACAGCCTCACTATATACAATCTCAACTTGTTCTTTCTACACATTAAGGTCCTGTAAAAGCTAAATCCTGACATGAAAGGACTTTGCAATGTAGAAAAGAAAGCATGGATGGACCTAGTAAAATGAAGCACCAGTCTTAATGAATAATGGCTTAAACAGCCTTCCAGAGTAACTTTGAGTTTGTTCTCCATATACTGGACTGGATGTGCATAAATCCACATCAGTTGCCAGCACACCACCTCCTACTGCCACATCCACTGCAATTCCTGTTCCTAGTTTTGTGCCAACAGGTAACATAATTGCTGTATTGTCTCTTCCTGACCTTGGGAAACATTTGTTCATCCTTGAGATTTTGGTAAAATAGCAAGGAGAAGAAAATGTAATGGTAACTGGGATATGACCACCAAATCCATAAGTGGTTTATTGTTTTCTGGTGTTACATATCAAAATATGACCTCAGGTTGTTGACCACTATTTGCAAACCATAAGAACAGGAAAATGCTCAGGGATGTTACAAGAGCTATCCAAAAGCAGTGAAGAAGGTTATCGTGATTAGGTGTGGTCATAAACAGCCCAGGACTAAACAGAACCTCTCTCTGCTAACTACAACCACCTTCTAAAGGAGAAGCAGGTTTGGCTTTTGACTTCTTTTCGGCTGCTTCTAGAGATACTTTTCCCCTTTGCCACCCCACAGCCTTCAGTTGCTTTGGTCAGTTTTCCAAACATTTCTCAAATGAAAATAAGATGTATTTTTGATCTATAAACATGAATCTTGAGAGGCGTGGAGCAAGCAGCTTGATAATATATCATAAACATGGATGTGTATGAGTTCAGGCAGCACGAAGTGGCCAAAGACAGATGTAAATCAGGCCTGGCTTCTGGTTTGGCCTAGGGAACCAAGCTGGATCTAGTATTTGGCATCCAAAGTGCTGTGTGTCTTCAAACCAGCACACTGGACAGCAGGCTGCAAGCTGAGGTCACACCAGTCTGGCTATGACTTCATTTGAAACCATCAAGTGTTATGGCTCTGTGCCCTATGCTGACATCCTGCTATCCAGCAAAACTGGCAAAAACCATAAAATTGAATGGGAAAGGGTTAAAAGGAGATGAATGATCTTTTGTGTCCTTCTCATTCCCATTGATGGTCTGGCTTGATCTAAAACTGGTCTAAACAAGGCAGCTTGCAGATGGTTGTCATTTCCCTGCATTTGCCCTTCAGGCTATTCTGCAAGCTGGTGTCAGAGGGCACATGGGCACACCATAGCTTCATGCTCTCTGCCCCCACCATGCCCCACACAGTTGTTAACCTCTGCAGAGCTTGTAAGTTTGTAGCTGCAGCTTTGGATCTGAAGTGATGCAGGAGTAAGCCCTGTGTGGCTTTAGGACAGCTACTGTTCCTCTGTTCTTCTGTGCCTCTGAAAGTCAGGGGCAAACCCTGACCCTCCTCAGCTGCTCTTGCTTTGCATTCCCCTTTCTGCCCTGTGAAGATGGGGGACAAGGTGGAGAGCAGTGCAGAATGATGGCTGCAAAGGGGGGCTGGAGATCACCATCTGATTCCCAGCGCAGAAGGGGGCAGAATTTGTGTTCCCCTTTGGAGGCAGACCCAGAGCAGAGGAGTTATCCCTGCATGGGGGTAGCCAGCAAGGCCTGTGAGCAATGGAGGCCTCTGGCTGGCACCGGTTCATTTCTGCCCTGCTCACCAGCACCTCAGCCCCGGTGCACCCCGCAGGGGTGCATTAGTGCTGCTGTTCCTTTGTGCTCAGTATCTGACCAAAACCCTGAGCCCTGCGCTTCAAGCACAGTCAGGGTTTGTTTTTTTGATTCCCTTCTTTTCTTTTTAATCCAAATACCACAGGGTTAGCAAAGTATCGATTTACTGAGCGCGCAGGGGACGCTGCTGTAAAAACAACCGGATGGTGCTGAGTCTCTGCAGGGCCATTGTCAGAACATTTGGTGCAACACTGTGAAACACCTCAGCCAGATGGGCCTGCACGGCTGCTTGGCGGCCATCTGGGCTGCACCCCGAGCCCTGTCTGTCACCGTGCCCCACTCGCCAGAGAGATGTGGGCCCTGGGCAGTGCAGCCCTGCCGGCCCCCCTCCCCGGCCAGGGCTCCCACCAGAGCCACCCTGCAGGGCCTCGGCTGGGCAGCAGGGCACGGGTGTCGCAGCCCCAGCCCACGAGGCCGGCGCTCCTTTCTCACCCAGACTGATGTGGTGTGAGAACACTGTTGGTGGCACACTGATGGGTTTGGCTCTGGCTGGGTCATGTTTATACTCAGTCAAGGACTTTCCAGGTTCTGGGGCCCTGCCAGCGAGAGGGCTGGAGGGGCACGGGGAATTGGGAGGGGACACGGCCAGGACAGCTGACCCCAGCTGGCCAAAGGGATATTCCATACCATGGGACATCATGCTGAGTATATAAACTGGGCGGGGGGTTGGCCAGAGTGGGCTGATAGCTGCTCAGGGGCTGGCTGGGTATCAGTCAGCGGGTGGTGAGCAGTTGTATTGTGTGTCACTTGGGTTTTCTCCCTTCCCTTGGGATTTTATTCGTCTCCCCTTCTCCCTCCTTTTCATTACAACTGTTGTTGTTTTTATTATTATTATTGGTTTGAGGTTTTTCCCCTTCTATTTTATTTCATTGTAATTATTAAATTGCTCTTATCTCAACCCTTGAGTTTTACATTCCTTTCTGATTCTCCCCCACACCCCTTTTGGGGGTAGGGGGGAGTGAGCGAGCAGCTGCGTGATACTTTGTTTCTGGGGGTTAACCCACAACAGCAGCTCACTGCCCCTGCCATCACTGTTAAGGCACAACTGCCATGTGTTATGCCACGTGCTCTGTGCAGCCTACCTGTCTCCTGCACATGCAGGAATGGATCCAAAACCTCCTCTGGAGTTGACATGGATGCCAGGGATTTTTTCAACCTTCTTTGAGTCTTCCTTGTGTATCTCTTACTTTTTTTTACTGACTGTATGTTGTGTCCCCCTCTAGCCACACTGCATTCCCCTGCCTCGCCATTAACAGGCAACTCTGCTGCCTCTCCCTTGATATTTCTGCTTGATGTTATACATCTCCGGTAGTCTACCAGTCTCTACAGTTCTGTGGCAAAGAAACAGCAGGAGCAACAGGGGCAATGTTTCCTGGGGGAAAAAAGAGGCCTTTTGTCCTGTGATTGTCCAAAATAACTCACTAAGAAAGACACTTAACTCACAAACGCTCATATGGCTGCACCAGCTTCAGCATAGTCAGGACACTTTACCACAGGTGAAGAAGAACAGTCCTGATAACCAATTGATCTGAGGCCCAAGGTGGATCTGGCTTTCAGACTCCCCATGCATACAGCACATAGTGCGCAGGGGGTCGAGTATCCCAGGAATGGATCGCAGACTGCCAGTAAGTCAAGCAAGGCATCCTCAAGGGCAGTATTTTCAGTGTTCAGTTTCCAGATCTAGACAGCCTTCTACCACTGAGCACTGTAGTAGCTCCTAAGTAGCAGATATTTTCTGTGTGTAGACCGAAGTTGAATGTTAAACCAAAAAAAGCAAGAACAATTGGTTGAACTTAAGTATGCATACATGAAAGACTTCCTGAATAAGGTGAAAAACAAGAAGAGGCAGAAGTGGCTGGATAAATGAGGAGTATAAAGGTTTAGAGGAACACACAGACAAAATAGGAGCTCAGGGCCAAATCACGAGGTCAGAGAAGAAACTCAGATATTTCTGAAAACAAAGATAAGCATAATAAAGAATGTCTGAGCATAAGTTAAGTGAGACAAAGAATATTTTAAAGAGCTATAAAACATACAGAATATCCCTTGATGCATCTTACGTATTTAACAACCATAAGTGATCGGAAAGGGAGTAAGCTTGGCTATTATTTTAATGCAAAAATGCACTGGCCTTTCACCTGTAGAATTTTTTTCTAAGCATCTGAAGTAGTCTGTTTGGGACAGTTGCTTCTCAGTGGCCATGTCAAGAGAATGTGAAAGTGTGTGGTATGATTTCGACTGCCACCAGCAGCAACAGCCAAATGCCTGGCTTCACTTCTGTTATCCAGAGGGATGTGTGCCAGGTTTACTCTCCATCTCTGTGCGTCAGCCTGTATGGTTAAGGCACACCAGTTACACTGGGTATCTGAAGAAGCAAAGTGGCTGCTCTCCTCCCCTTCTTCCAGCTTGTGTAAGATGATACTCACAGTTGGGTCAGACTTCAGGACAGCTTCAGTGTGAGGCATATTTATGAGAGCAGGTTGGAATGCATGCTGTGCTTCTGGCTTTCCACTACATTCTCCTGGATGTTGAAATATTTATGGGGAAAACAGTCTTATGAGTTGAAAGAAAGATAATGAGCTACAAAACTGCTAATTGCCATAAGGATTCATCCTCCTTTGGCACACTTGAGTTTCTCCCATTAATTTGCAGAGATAGGCTTAGTCTTTCTGGCATGGAAATGACTGCAGTCCAAGATTTCACTTGTTTGATGAAATGGGAATAAACACCTCTAAGGCAGTAGCTCTGGATGAGGTTCACTGTCATCATTGTCCCTCCCAGTTCAGAAGGGTGGGGTACTGAGATAAAGACTGGGTGGGCTCTCCTTAAACCTTTATGCATGGTTTCCAAATCACAAAACTTTACAAATTTGACATGCTATCCCCTCAATATTTTTTTAATTTATTTTTGGGTTTTTTCTGGTGGCAATAAAATAGTCCTCTGATTGACAACAGAAGCTAGGCTCAAGGTTCTAGCCATAAATTCCCTGTGGCAGCCAAAACCACCGAGTAAGGGAGCCCAGTTTAGAAGGATTTAGGGGAGAGAAGTTCTGGGAACTCAGATTTGGGATGCCTGGAAGGTGCTGGGAATGTGGTGCAACTGAGAGCTTTCAAGCTGTCATGAGCTGTGTTTCAAAGGAGGTGAGCTGGAGAATCATTGCTTTTCTGATAGGCAGGTGGGTAAAACCGGCAAAGTTGGTTTAAATATCAGTCTGAGATGCAATCCTAAAGCTAAGGAATCTTATCCTAGGATCAGTTCAGAAAGTCTTTCATACCATTAAAATCCATCAGGTGGCTACTTTTCCCCAAGAACCGAGAACCTTTGCACAGCAGCTCCACATGGTCCTGCAGGCTGCCAGACCATCCCTCACTGATTTTCTCTCAAATTACACAGTGGCAGGCAGCATGAGCAAAGATCAGAGAAGCCCCCATCGCTACATGGAGCGAATATGTGGGCCATGGCTGAAAGGAACAGGAGGCAACACTTGTCTTTTAAGAAGGATTGATGTGGTCAGAAGCAAACTGGAACGAAACGGGACTGTTAAGGACCATAAGTACCTCCAGCTGTCCCTGCTGACACCCAGCCACTAGAAGGAGGACAAGTACATATGTGTTACTTCTTTCTACATGCATCTTTGATGTAGTTGCGATTTGTTGAGGTGTGCTTTTCTAGCTGTCATCCAGCTAGCTTCCAGCTGTAACTGCACAGTGCCCCTAAATGGGCTTTAGGTCAAGACCTCACTCACACATACCTTCTGCATGAAGTAGGAGACTGCTCGGGTAGTGGGTGCGGGTCCTTTCAGGCTGGCCTCTGTGGGAGTAGCCAACACCAGCCTGACCACAGGAGCCATGCCATGGGCAAACTCCTGCCACTCCCTGCTTGCAGCCATTCCCATGCCTTGCAGAGCAGCTGTCATTGTGCAAAGCTCTCACACTGCACAGAGTTCTCACACCTATGTATGTCCCAGTGCGAAAAGTTTGGGTATAGTTGAAATATTTGGATGCCTCAGCATTCCAAGGACTCTCTAACATTGAAATGGCATTTCCCTTTGAAAGGTTTGGTAAGTTATTTGAGAAGAAAAAACATTTGGAAACATTTTTAAAAGGTCAAAATCAAAATAAACATTCAGAAAATAGAGAATCTGCTCACCCAGTCTGAAATGTTCATTTCCTTTGGATTTGCTACACATTTTTTTTTTTTCCAGGGCTTCAACGTTTCTTCTTTTCTGTTCAGAAAAGAATGTCAGATCCTGACAGTCCTTGTGGGGCTGGAGGAGCCTCTCCCACTCAGCCCTTCTGTGCATGCATCATTCATATGAGAAATGGGCCGTTGGACCGTAAACCAATTGAGCAATTTGCTTCCAAAAGGAAACCACCACCAGAGTAGAAAAAGATGTCGAGAACAAAAGTTATTGTTTAATGTGATAAAGAAAATCAGTGTTGAAAACAGCTTCCACTGTATCCCATTTCCTACGGCTTTGTCATTTGAAAACAATGAATCTACTCTCTCTCCTTTGTAGGCTCGACCTAAAGCTTATCTTTTTCCCAGCTATGTGTCACTTGAATTCTACCAGTTTTACATTCCCTGCAGTTTCTCTGATTTTGCTTGTCAGGTCCACAGGGCAGGGATACATTTGTTAGCCACTTTCCAAAGCACAGCAGGCTACTGCTCCCTGATGCAGGCACTATACCAATACAGATAATAAACAAAGAGGAACGTGCCAAGCCATACAAGAATTAGAACTTTGAAGATTTATCTCCTTCTGTTTTCCTCATTGCAATTTTAATGTAGTTATTTAGAAGTCAATATATTTCACCCTTGCTGCTCACTAAATATTCTCAGACCAGCAGAGATGTGGAGCTGCTGAACACGCTTAAAGCAAGAAGAAATTGCCAAACAGATGTAGAACATCATCGCTAACTTCTTGTTTTTCATCATTCCTCTCCAGTCAAGAAAAAATCAAATAATTGAAGTTTGAAACTGGTAACAAACCTTACAGCATCTGGATTCTGAAATGAAAGAGAAACCCTGTGTCTGCAGTCATCTGGCAATTTGTCCTTCAGCCTTAATGTGTTTGTTGTCCTTGGCATTATTTTTAAAACATCTCTATCTCAAAAGTTGTCTCTGACAAGCGGGGATTTCTAAGGTATTGGTGGTGACCTCTCTCTGACCCTGTGAAGGCAACAGCCTGAGACAGCTGGGACGTCCCTGGATTTCACTCACGGGGCCATCGGTGAGTACAGGTTCACTTAACCTGCCTTAATTCTCACCATGTGTCTAATATCCTAAATGCAATGAAGCCGTGACAAATGCTTTGCTCCCGCTATAGCACAGGTTTCCAGATTCCCAGCAATGCTCCCTGCACACTAGTGATGCCGCCAGACAGAACTTCAGCTTTCAGATGCCTTATCCTCTTACTTCTGCAATTATTGTAAGAATTTCTAAATCCGTGGCATGTGGCAGGGTTTCAGAGCTGCACCGAATGCCCAGTGTCCCTCCCCAGCAGAAGGTATCCTGTGTCCACCACCCTGACAATGCAAAGGGCCCCACAAGCTATCAGCTTTGCTTGGAATGCACGAACTCTTCTAAAATAATAAACTTGAGTGTCCTTCTGCGTGGCCAGCCTCTGGCAGCCCACACCATTCACTTCAGATTGCCAAGGTCTGATCCCCAAGCATGGAGGCTATGACCTTACCTGATGCTGAAGTGACAGCTAACATTAAAAACGAACTGAAGAGAAGCCAGCTATGGGCTGTGCAGTGATCTGGCAGCAGCTGCTAAGAGGAGCCATGCCCAGGTTAGCTTCCAGTTCCCGAGGCTGCATCCAGGGCCTTTCCCCAGCTGTGGAAAGGGGCTGAGGGCAAGGTGCCCCAGAAGAGCTACCTTGTCCATGTAGTCTGCATCGCTCCAGGCCTGGATCAGGACCTGATATAGAAAGAGTTTGACCCTAGGTCTCCTCAAAAGGCACTCATCCCACCTAACTTGAGTCATCTGCTACACTGCTGCCTAAAAGTAACTTGGCACAACATAACCTGCCTGCATAGGGCAATAGAAACCAGCAGGAAACCTTAGGATAAGAGCCGTCTAACCAAGTTAGGCATCTACAGAGGGATTTATCTACAGATATGGGCACCTAAACGTTTGTGTCCCCATGTAAGTGCCTCTGGTAACATTTAAAGCCTTGAGCAAAAAGCTACCCCATGGAGCCAGCAAAGCCTACAGAGCCATGCAGTTCACCTTCATTCCCTTGCTTAAACATAGGTGACTAAGGGTAGGCACCCCATGGGGCTGGCAGGTACAACACAAGACCTGTGGGTGACTCACAGCCTTCCAGGGTCATGTCAAGGGACTGCACAAGGTACGCTATTGCATCTCCAGGAGAGAGGTCTGTGTTTAGGCAACTGAGTCCCACCTCTAGAAAGCATGTAGGCACCAACACTCAGGTGTTTGCCTAGAGCTATATCACTCCAATGTTTCAGGATGAGCTGAGTCTTTCCCTAAAAGTGCCTGTTTCTCTTCTCTGACTGTACAGGAAATCTGCCCAGCTCTGCTGGAGACCCCCCACCTAAAGGAATGCAATGATGACCAGCACCACTCCAGGTGAGCATTGAGGGGCTCTTCATGTTTGTATGAAAAAAAGTCCTTCAGAAGTATTGGCTTCTTTTCAAGGAAAAGTTTTAAACTTTTGCGATGGGGAGAAAGGAGGGAAATGGTTTTATTTGTTCTAAAATGAGTATCAGGTTGACGGATTTCTTCAAACTGGCTAGCATGCATTTCTTGCCCATTTCAGGTTTTAACTCTATTGAAACTTTGTGGCTACACATTGATTCCTCAGAGTGATGCTAAAGGCAAGCAGCACTACAGGATGAAATCTTGTCCAGCCAAAAATGATGGAAAGTCTCCTACAAACTTCAGAAAGGGCAAGATTTTACCCCTAATTTTTGTGGTCAAAGTATTTCCATGGGCTTTTGTTCTTCTCCAGCATACGATCCCCAGCTGGGGCAGATCAGACCACCACAAGGAAAAATTCAGACAAGTGGCTCTGAGATCTCAAAGTGGGGCATAAATACTCTCAAATGCAATGCACTTGCCCAGGGATGCTACATGGGATTTGCAAGCAGCTGAGGAATGAAGAGCCAGAGAAGGCTGTCAGGAGTGGAAGTGGTTCTGGAGAAGGTCAGAGGAAGACAAGGTGAAGATTTTTCTCTGAACTGCATGAAAGTACAGCTTGAAACTGGGTGAAAGTTCAGGACTGTGCTGCCTTTATCCAAACCAGACATCATAGCTTTGCTCTCTGTGTGCAGGATTATTTTTTAGTTATTATTTCCTAGCTTTCCTCTTGCTGTATGTAATCACTCCGAGGAATGTTCAGCTATTTTCAGAACTCTTGTGCTTCATAATCAAGGTGGATTTTGGAGAAGGCCATGGCTTTGTCTGCACCGACAGGCAGTGCAGCATAGTTGAAATAGGTCTATGGAGTGGGTCCTCCTGGACCTGGGACCTGCCTCACACTACCCACCCTGGGGGCTTCTTCAGCCCAGCTCCAGCCTGGACCAGGTGTCCATGAGGAGGTGGCACACACTACAAGCACTCCCAGGGGCCACTCTCACTCTGGTTTCACCTGGCAGGAGCCCAGTCTGAGCTCCTTGAGGCCAGTCTGCAGCACAAATTCTTTCAGGTTGTGCATGGAGAAGGCAGATACTCCAGAAATGCGCTCCTGCTCCAACCAAGTGCTGGTATCAGCATAGCCCCAGGTAGCTGGAATACAGGGACAGCAGAATAACTCCCCTCTTTGCCTCGATCAGAGCAGAGTGAACCATGGTGCTCCTAGCTACAGCAATCCCGTTTGGGAAGTGCCATTGTGGCACCAGATGGGAAAAGAGCCTGCAAGGCCAGACATGGCCACTATCAAGATATTAAATACAGGCAGCTCCAACTTTTTTTCTCTCAAGCCACAGCAAACCATGCTGATCCAACCCATCCAGAGCTCCTGGGGGTACAGAAATGGGTGTGTAGGAAGTGGTTAAGAAGGAGTTAAACACTAAGCTGGCATTAAGAAAGGGAGAGAGAAAAGGATCCTTTCCAGCCACCTCTCCCTAACCAGTGCTAACAAGCAGGGCTAAAAGGCACTAGCTCAGCTTGTGCTCAGGTGCCGACAGCTACCTGTTGGGATGTGAGTAACACCTGCCAGGCTGCTTGCAGTTCATCCAGCCTGTGAAAATATAAATTGCTTAATGTCTGGACTGTGCTTGAAGGGGGTCACTAGTTCAGGATCATTTTAGTTGTCCTTTATATGACTATTCCTTCCTGTAGGAGCAGGCAGCAAAGCGGGGAGGCACTGAAACCCCCTCCTCTCTGTGACTGATGACCCGCCTCTAGCCCTACAAAGGGGACATGCAGTTAGAACAGTGCAACACTGAGTGGCTCTGCAAAAGCACAGTACTGCCCAGATGCAGCACTATCAGCTCTTTGAGGGCAAATTTGCCACTCTTTGAGGGCAATTCTTGCACTGCTTGGTGTTCTGCTTCCCCTGTAACTTCTGAAATCAAGGTAGCAGAAAAATACCAGAGGTATTCTATTCCTTGAGCCCAGCTTCCGTGATCTGAGAGGAAACCTTGAGCAAAATGCTCCAACTCAAAAATGGAAATGAATAGAACTCTTAATTTGCAGTTTAAGAAAATACTTAATTGATACAACTATCTTTCAGGTGAGAAGTACAGTGGTACACTTGATGATCTGGTGTGAGCTGCAATAACTGAACAGCACGCTCTAAGGCTGAGGGCTAGCTAAACTCTTTCTAACCTTTTTTCTAAATTAAGTCAGTATCTCCCACGTGCTTGTTGCCTCCTCATCCAGGAATGGTTTCTTATCCCTGACAAGGGTTCAAAATATTAATCTTGAATGACCCAAAACCTTTTCCTGGATCCATGAAGACATAAGTCTTGGGTTTAAGTGAGAAATTTCTTGAACGCAAACCAAATATTTCATGATCTGATCCTGCAAATGCCCATAAGTCAATAAATCTATGGAAGTTGCTCATGCACGTAAGTGTTTGCAGAACTAGTCCCCAGAAAGGATCTATTTAGCAATGATCAGCAAAATCCCTAATGGTTAGGGGTCCAGTGCAGAGATCTGGATGCTTGTTACACTTATGTAAACCTTCTGGATCAGTAACACTTGGCTACAAATACAAGGAGTAAGACAGTGGAAAGAATTGTAGTACTTCTACCATTAGTCAGACCCCCAAAGAGCAGAGAGTATCATGAGGAAGAAAAAACACTGGAAATGATATTAACCAAACTTTGCTGAAATGGCAATAAAAGTCTGTTGCAGATGGAAAGAATAAGATACATTACCAGAAGCGGCTAACCTTTCCAGGTCCGTTCCAGTCAACCCTTCAGTGGATTTGTAGCTTGAATTTTCATGTTTCCTGAAATGCAACATGTCACCGCTCCAGGCCCCTGATCGCAGTAATGTTGCTGTCAGTATCCTGCTGGCTGGTGGCATCTGTCCTCCCAGGCCTGCAGGATGCTGTGGGCAGCTGACCTCGAGCCAGTGCAGATATTTCGCAGGCAGTACCATGATCGTAAGTGCAAAGTATGTGAAGGAGGAATCACAGAGATAAACAGGCAGCTCAGCTTAATGAACCATGAAAGTTTCACATGTTGCAATAGTGGATACAGCTTCAGTATGACCAGGACTTTGTACAGGCAGGCATCTGGGGACATGTCCCACTTGTAAGGGAGCACAGGGGCCCCACAAAGCAGCAGTTTTGAGGAAATCTAGAAGGGTTGTACACATCCTGTAAGTCCCAGCAAACTCATGGCTGGTGTTGTGCGCGTTAGTCATATGGGTGTAGGAAAATGGATGAGCAGTTAAAGATTCAGGCTGAGAGCACCGTGGGCTTTGGTCTGGTGCTAGGTGGGAGGAGGTGCCTGGCCAGCAGGGTCTCGGTGCAGGACTGGGAGTTGGATTTAGCTGTATAGATCAGATAAACAGAGGTTTCCTCTACTTTTATCCCTTGATGGTTTAGTAGTTAACAGTTTAAAATTTCATTGAGTTTTGTGGTTCAGTGTATTTTAGTTATTATTTAAATTGTTTTCTGCATCTCTCTGTTGCTCTCCTCAGCTCACGATGGGAGACAAAGCTCAGGTACTGAGGCTGAAAGCTATTTAGTCTGGTCCAGGTTCTCCTCTCATGTCCACCAGGATAAGATTAGTGGCTAATCTAAGTGTGAGCAAAGTCAAGACTGTTCTCTCTGCCCTTTCTGTCCAAAAGCAGCAAAGAAGGCCAGCAGCTCCCTGGGCTGCATGAGCAAGAGCACAGCCCACAGATCAAGGGAAGAGACTGCTCCTTCTACTCAGCACTTGATAGACCACATCCAGAATACTGTGTCAATTTTTGGGTGCTCCAATACTAGGAAGACATCAATAAACTGGAGAAATTTCAGTGGAGGGCCACTAGTATGGTCAGGGCTGAAGCACTTGCCTTGTGAGGAGAGGCTGAGAGAGCTGGGCCTCCTCAGCCTGGAGGAGAGACCATTTTGGTGAGACCTGACAGCAGCCCCTGGTACATACAGGGAGAGCACCCTCCATCAAGGATGGAGCCAGGCTCCTCACAGTGGTGCACAGTGGGAGGATGAGAGACAATGGGCATAAGTTGAAATGAAGAAGGTTCAGATTGAATATAGAGAGAACCTTTTTCACCCTGAGGACAGTCTGGGAAGTAAACAGGCTGCCCAGAGATGCAGTGCAGTCCAAAGCAGGTTGAGGACAGAGTGCATTCCATCAATGGACTGAGAGACCTACAGGCTGACAGACAGGCATGTTGCTAAAGACTTGGACACCAGTAAAGTCCTTCATTCCACATATGTGCAGTGCCTTTACACTGAGGCAACTCGTCTCGGGTACAGCATCAAAATCTTTGAAAAGCCAGCTGTTTCCACTGTTCCTCTAATGCAGGGTAAATAAGCAAACACTGTTCAACTCCGTGTCTACACAGATTTATTTCATGTCTGTGCAACTTCACTTAAGCTTCAGTAGAAGGGGAAAGGAAGGTACCATAAGCCATTTGTATATGATCACGTGCCTACAGCTGACATATGGCACATACATACTTCACATACATCGGTGGTTTTGTTGCTCCTTTTGCAGGTATTTCTCATCTGGTGCTTGCATGATAAATGACTTCTTTCCCAATGGAAACAAAGTCTTCTGACACAGACCTGAGTGCAAAGTAACACAAGCTTTGGGCCAGAAAATAGTTATACAGTAAATAAAATGTTGCCTTCTGTTAATAAAAGGGTTGTTCCCCCCACCTTAATTTAGTATAATTACATATCAGAAAATACTTTATAGATTAAGCTTTTAAAATTAGCCTGGTCCATAGGATGCTGGGAAGCAGGGATAATATTGTTCAGTAGGACAACAACAGCAGAGTCTTTTGGTCTGTTTTGTGGAGAGCATGGGCGACCAGGTTGGCCAGGGGACAGCTACAACCTCTGATATCATTCTTACGGTCCCCAGCCACCTGACTTCCCTCCATGCTCATGTTATTACGTTACTGGAAGCCAAGGTGCTTGGGTCTATTCAGCTCTCAGCAAGGAAAACGTTCCTCACCCCTGCTCTGAAGGAAACATCGTATTTCAAAAGTTTTCAGATAGCTCAGCATTTCCTTGTCAGAAGATGCTGAACTTAGATCACATCTTTGGTAACCAGTGCATTCATAGTGAGACTTAATAGAGACAGGGGTGCTGGGGCTCTACTGGTGGTCGCTGTGCTCCGTGAAGCTCTAAACAACTTATTATACTACCTTGAAGTGCCAGACAGGGTATTTAATGTGGTCTGCATTTCAATGGCATTCTAGTTTCTGCATTGTATTTATAAAGTGGAAAATGAGCTACAGATGTAGAAACTGCTTACTTCAGAGAACTTAACCTGTGGCTTGCAGGAGTCAAGGGAGACCTGGAGTTAGAATAGAATGTCTCAGTCACAAAGGAAAGCGATTTGGCTTGAAAAGCACAAGGTTAGAGCTTCCCCATGCCAGTCTGTGCTGTATTGGCAGTACAGAGCACACACAAACTCATCCTGGACAGCCATGTCTGGATGCAACATGTAGGTACCTGCCTCATAAATATTCTGGCTCTGCTAGGACTTTGGGCTGCCTACTCTTGGCCCTTTCTTAGACTTTATATATTTCAGAAGAGTCTTTAAAACATGGGTGGGTGAGGGAGAAGTGCTCTGGCAGTGGCGTTGGCAGGAGCTGTGTATTTTGGAATGCCTTCTCAGCCCAGGCCAAATAGTGAAACCGCTGAAACCCCAAACCAAGCTGATGACTTTTCATTTCTTGAGGAATTTCTGTCCCTGTCCCCAGCACCCTGGAAATGGCAGGACTGAGGAATGTAGGTGGGTTTTTTTTCAGTTAAGATTTCCAGGGACTTTTGCAGTGTTCTTTAGAAAAAGATTGTTCTGACACTCCAGTGCTTTGAAAGCTTTATTGGTGGACAGTGCGGGGAAAAGAGCAAATATTGGCATACGAATAATGTGTGAATTATAAAAATGGTAAATATAAATTGGGTTAAATATTTTTTCTTATCTTCAGCTGACTGTACTTTTGTCCTCTATCCAGCTCAGCAGAACTTCTAGCCAGCTCAGATGTTTCCTCAGAGACCCATAAAAGCTCTACAGCCCAGAGCAAGCCCCATAAAATAAGTAAAACCTCCCAGTGTGAAGTTCTGCCTCCCTCCCACTCAGCAATTAACTCTTGTTCCTCCCACTTACATCTAAGTTGGCTTCCCACACGCTGAATGCCAAGTTTTCTGCTACTCCTCTTTCACACCAACCTCAAGAGAAGGGGAAAGGATTTTCAACCATTCTGTCCTGGGGTTCTGCTGGGTTCTTCTCGTCTCCAGGTCTCTCACTGGACAGCTGCAGTCTGTTACGGGCCTGTCTCAGTTTTATTAGCTATTGAAGGACACACTAATCTCCTTGCTTTCAACCATTTCTCATATGGGAACATGACTTACCTATACCTGTATGCCTTCATCTCTCTTACTACCATCTGTGATACCAACTTAGAAAGAAACACTCTGGCTTGTAAAAGCAAAGTTGCAATGAAGGTCTTGGAATGTGGCAGCTCTTTTACCTTGTCACAGGAGCATGGAGAGGTTACATTACAAAAAAGCCCCATGGTTTCAGATAACTCCCACATCTCCCTGTGACACAACCCCAGCACTGTCCTAGCTTACATCCCTCCTTCTCTATCGATGGCAGACCTGCAAAAGGTCTCTTTGAACACACACATTAGTCTTCTTAATTTTTTTTTTTGCCCTTTTTATTTTCTGGAGGATGAGAAGTCACTTCTACACCCCATTTCCTTCTCCTGCAACTCTAGATTATAATTACTTACAGTCTGAGCCTGTTTTGTCAGAAACTCTGAAAGTACAGTGCAGTTTGTTTTAAAGACCATTTGCAAGAACAAAATATCAAATGTTGGTAATGGTGCCAACATTTATTATATGGAGTTCCCCCTGTAGCTAGTTCATATGAAGTATTTATCGTATAACACTGCAAAAAGGATATGACTGATTGACTGACTGTTTTCAGAATCAGCAAAGTCTCGTCTATAGCTGGCTTCCAGGCCCTCTACAGCTGGCTAGCTTCTGCTAGTTTCAGAGGGACAAACTGGATAAGCAAATACACGTGTCTGAATGTGGACTATTTAAGCTCTATATAAAAAGCTGGAAGCTCTGGAAGACAAGTCTCAGCAAGCAAGATAGGTTCAGATATGGATGCACCATTCCTTGAGATGCTTTCTGGAGTTCAAGAACAGGTTAAGCTGTCCATGTTGACACAGCCACAACTGGAGCATCTGCACAGCTAGGGAGCCAAATGTAAACCTGGCACTGCTCTGTTGCCACCTCTGTCGTTATTCCAGATATTAAGATCCCCATTTCCTACCTAAGTAGAAGAATTGCAGTTAATTTGGGGTTTGACTGTCTCTGTCAAACCATGGTCTGAATGTTCGGTCATGTATTATTTCCCATCAGATCTACTCAGATGTTGAAGGAGAACTACTTCCCAGTTCAACATCATAAAACACTAAGAAACACAACAGTAGCCAAATAAACAATTCTCATAAAATAGGGAAATGCAGTGATAACATGCATATAAAGAGAGCTCCGTTTTCTGTGTGACTAGAACAGACTCCTAGAATCAGTTGGAAATGGGGGAATTGCCAAACAAACTCTTAAATGGCACTGTTTACTCTTCCTAAAATATTAAGTTTTCTATAGTCACTTCCAACCTTAAAAGTAATGAGCCTTACATGGAGGACAAGAGAGACATCTCTGCTGATACACTGTGTGGGTATATTGTCATGGCTGCTTTGCCCTCCTGGCAGCACACAGAGGCAGAAACTGCAATGTGACCCCAAACACAAGCATTTAGTTTATTGCTTCTGTAAACAGTTCTCCAATTTTATATACCGATTTATTATTCAAGATCACTAAATACTCTTCTCCTGAGGCTGACAACTGCAGTGAAACCGTAACTTGTCTCCAACCCAGTACTGAGGCAACCAACTACTCCTAATTAATGCTATTTTTTAATAGGAAACCTCAGGTTTCAGAAGGCAGATTTTACATTTTCAGGAAGTTAAAAGGTTTCTATTACAATCTAGGGAAGGACGTGGGGATTAACCCATTGGTCTGGAGCCTCCAGCTCCAGTCTGTTTCCTTGCAGCTGTTAGCAGCTGGCTAACCCACACCCTGAGTAGCCAAATGATGGAGAAACCTGCAATTCTTGCTGTTAGTTGAGGCCCTGAAAAAGGTTTACACACCCATGTGTGTGAAATATGTGGATCCTGTACCAAAGTGGCTTTTTACAAATTTTTTTAGGCTCAGTGATGACAACAGAAACAAAAGGTGGTGGAAAAGACACAGGACTGACAACAAGGCTCCATACCAAGGAGATTTCCCTATAACAGGGCTTACTACACACTGCACAGATCTCCCAGGGACAGTGAAATTTGGAGAAACCCATGGCCAGATTTTGACCCACACTGAGAGATCCCCAAGTTATCTATTTGAGTCCAGCCCTGTGAAGCATCAGGAGTCAGTGCAGATTCCAGAAGGTCCCTTTTATACTTCTGTAACTGCATAAAACAACATTAAGACAAGGATAGTATTTATCAGGGAATTTTCTTATACAGCAAAACTCCAGAGATGGCTTCATCGACAGCCGAACTAACCCCAAGCTGTCTGGGGTCACTGACAGTAGCAAGGGACATCCAGCCTCTTGAGATGGCCACAGTAGGTGGACCAGTGACAAATTTCCAAATTTTTTCAGAATTTTCCAAGTTCTTGCAGCCTGCATGCAGGTTTCACATGCACTATGTCGCTCTCCCACTGTTGACATTTAGTGTGTCTTTCTCTTGTCTAAGGAGGCCATTCTTTCCTCCTGCTGCTGGGATTCTAAAGCAGGCCCAATAACCTTGCAAAGTCTGCAGAAGTGTGTTATGGTGGGTCTTCAGCATGACAGCAAGCCCATGCCCTCACTCTGTCCTGGGACACAAACTCGGTCATGGGCAAAATGTAGAAGCATCATAAGTCTCCTAATACCTACTTATTCCCCTTGTTAGAAACATTAGCATATCACTAAGACTCACTAGGAATTTGCTATATAGCAACGTGTTGTACATCCACTATATGCTTCAATGCCATGTATTTTTCTCCTCAAATGCAACTCAAACCATCCTTACAAAGCTTTTGTTCTCTGTATCTTATAAGATGGCTCTTTGAAGCATTCCTGTTTTCAGTCCAGGTTAATTGAATATGATGTGATATATTGATTGATGTATACAATATTATAATACACTCCAGATATACACAAGAATTCACTAACTGTGCAACACGTTTTTTCTTGTTTCTGAACCTTTGGACTTCTAAAGAAAAACATTCCAAGCAGATTTCTCAACACATATGATTTCAGAATAATTTTCAAATGAAAGTTTCAAAAGGAAGAAACCAAAGCAGATTTTTCTGGAACAAAAGATATTAAAGCACATTTCTAGCACTACAGCTGAAAATCCAGAAAAAATAGTATTACCTTAAAACATAAAATGAGAGCTGCAGCAGCAGTGAAGGTAACTGGGAAGAGGCTGGTCATTTATAAGAAGCTCCAACCTAACTTAGACCATTTTTGTGCAAAAAGCAAGTGGCAAAGCTGGGAATCACCAGTTTTCCCACCACAGGAAGATTCCCCATCACCTTGAAAGTTATGCTGTTTGTTGAAAAGATCAGTTTTGAGCCTTTGTAGACTGAGGACTAGTAGAGTACCTGGGAGGAAAGGCGATAGGCTGCAGCATGGCCATGGACACTGTGAAGGAGCCCAGGCTGGCTGATGCAGTACAGTGGACAAGCTTATCAGTGCAATTTTGAAAGGTAAACATTCAGAGTAGGATAGAACCAAAAGATGAACAGTAGAGGTAAAAAAACCCCATAGTGCTACTTGGAATTAATGGGTGAGTCCTCACTCTGGTTAGTTACTTCTCAGTTTTGTTTAGGTTACTTTGCCTAAAGCCAGTGTTGACAATACTCTTCATTTTGTAAGTCTTGGTTTTCCTCACATTCAGGGAGAGGAAACGGTAACATAGTCACAGCTTGGAACCGTTGTCTTTTGTTTGTTCACTGCCGATTAGCAGCATAAGCTAAACATGACCTCAGCTGACTTCTATTTACATTGCTGTTTTGGTAGAGAAGACAAAAATACATAGTGTATTTGCTCTTTGCAGCTTCTCATCTGTCTGTTCATGCCTTTAGGCAGCTCTGCCTGTATGGGTCACCATGTCACACAGGTTTGGGCTCTCACCCTGTCCTTCCCTGGGGGCCAGGACTCCCAGCATCTGCCCAAGGAGGTCTGGCGGGATGAGGGGTTCAGCTCCGCAGTTGGCCTCTGCCTTTCTCAAGGCTGTCCCAACCAAAAAAGCAGGGCAGCCAGGACGCTCTGAGGAGCCATTTGGAGCAGCACCTTCTCTCCTCTCCACAGCTGATCTATGAATACTGACCTTCGAAGACTGGCCAAAATGATCCTCATCAGTGTGATGGCACATGTAACCTAGAAGGAGGAGGTGACTCACTAGTGCCTGAGTCCAGCCCATGAGCTCGCCACAAGCAAGAAACACAACGCCAGCACTCCTGCTCAGTAGGGACACCCATGGGCAGCATGAGAAGGGCTCAGACAGGAGAAGTTTTGCAGCCTGGGCCAGGCAGAACAGGGGCCAGCATGAAGACAGAGATGCCAGGTGAGCCAGAGGAGTGGGGAAGCTTCAGCCCCAGGTTCTCTCCTGTATTTTATTGCCTCCATTTCATTTCCTCATGATGCTACTGACCAGAGAGAAGGGGGAAAAGCTGCTACTGGTGTTTTAGGAGGACTTACAGAGCTGTGGCATTAACATATCCTCTGTTTATGGCAGGAGAGAAATGTGTGGACAAGGCAGGTTAAACATCTGCTAGAAGACATGGAGTGGGACAAGACAGATGATGTTTATGGGTGCCAGGGAGGAATACCAACCTCTGAGTGCTCCATTGTAAGCATTTTTGGACATACCCTAGACTATACTTTCAGGATACAATCAGTGCTTCAGTCAGCTCCAAGAAAGAATCTCCAGTTACAGAGGGGAGAAGGTCAATGAAGGGAACAAATGGAGGTTAGCAATGGAGAATCAGTAAAAGCTTATGGGGATTTTATTAGCAGTTTAAATAAACACAGCCCATATTTTTAATGGATGAAAAGGATCTGTAGCTCACAGAACAAAGACCTTCAGAAAGATGAAGTGTGGAAAGCAATTAGGTAGGAAGAAACACAATTGCAATTACATTCAAAAGGAGTCTGAAAGCCTCCTGGAAATAGTCTGTAAAATGTAAATGTAAAAATACTCCTACTGTGAGATAAAACTGGTTCTTGCTGCCCACAGTACTCTCAGGAAAATCACAGTGCCTTAATTTTAGGAAAAGTATCTCCTGAGAAAGCGCAGCAGAAGCACATTGTGTATTTGCACTCTGTCTGTATCTACTTATAACCTTCCAAAGCTTTAGACATAACAGATGGCAAGTTTTGCCTTGTGAAGGACGGACTCCTTCCTAGAGATTCTCTCTGAGACCTGGGAATGGAGTTTGCTGCTCCTGAACAAAAACTGTGCTCTCATTAAAACAATTTTCTTGCTATGTGTGTGCAACGCTGAATGTACATGTCATCTGCACTCCTGTCACTCATCCCCTGCTGTAGGGGCCTGCTGCAAGGCCTGGCCAAACAGCATCTCCTGCCATCTAGAGGCTTTTTGCATAAACATGAGGGTATCGCCAACGTTCATGTGTGACTTGATCCTCAGATGCAGCTGTGAGCTGCACAAGTCACATTTGGAAAGCATGTGCAGGAACTACTCACAAGAAGAAACCAAGGTCAGAAATTCTTCATGGGAGTCGAGGAGACTACACTCCTTCTCTCGCTTGCCCTCACAGCCTCCCTCACTTCCTCACAAAGGGTCATGCTTTTATCTGAGCGCCAGCTTGAAACTTCCATTTAGGGAAAAGAAAAAAAGAAGAAAAGAGGCATTTTTTTAAAATGAAGGTGTTTATTTCCAAAAAGTTGATCCTTCACCTGTATTCAGCACCAGTGAGGCCACAGCTAGCGTACTCTGTGTTCAGTTCTGGGCTCTCCAGTACAAGAGAGATATGTACATAATGGAAAAAGTCCAGTAAGGGTCACAAAGATGATGGGCTGAAACATCTCTAATATAAGGAAAGGCTGATAGAGCTGGGACTTTTCAGCCTGAAGAAGAGAAGACTGAAAAGGGATCTTATCTCTGATGCAGGGAGTAAAGAAGATGGAACTAGGCTCTTGGTGTCCAGTGACAGGACAGAAGTCAATGGGCACAAACTGAAATACAGGAAATCTCATCTAAACAAAAGAGAAACAAATTATTGTGGTATGGTGGTTAAACACTGGCCCAGGTTGCCAGAAAGACTGTGGAGTTTCCATCCTGGTAGGTATTTAAAACACGAGAGGACATGGTCCTGAGTAACCTGCTGTAGCTGACCCTGTTTTCAGCAGAGAGGATTGGACTAGGTGATCCTCAGAGGTCCCTTCCCATCTCAGCCATTCTGTGCATCTATGATCATTTTTGTCAAATAAATAAATAAATCCACTGTGAAAATTTCCTGGAGTTTGCATTTTGCTTCTGTGAAATTTTGGTTCTGGTTTTGTCTGGCTGCATGATGCAGTGATTGATGTTACTCACAGACTTGTATGCTTCTTCAGGTTGGAACAACCTTTGGAAGTCAGGTCCAACACACTGCTCAAAGCAAGGCCCACATCAAAGCTAGATCAGGGTACTCGTGTCCCTACCCAGGCCAGTTATGAGCGCTTTCAGGGATGAAGTTTTCCACACCTCTCTGGGCTGCTGTCCCTGTGCTTGATCACCCCCATGATAAAAACGTTTTCTTGATATTTCATTGGAATTTCCTGTGTGGCACTTTGTGTCCATTGCCCTTCATCTTTTCACTGTGGGTGTCTCAGAAAAGTGTGGTTCTGTCTTCTTTACAATCCCATTAGGTTGTTGAAGGTATCAGTCAGATCCACCACTGCAAGCCAAGCCTTCCCTCCCCGAGGCTGAAGAAACTGAGCGCTCGAGTCCTTGTACATCCTGTGCACCAGTCTCCTAACCACTGTGGTCACCCTCTCCTTGATCCACTCCAGCTTGCCTTGTACTTGCCAATAGCACTCCACGTGCAGGCTCACCTGCGATGAAGTGCGAAGTACGTCACTGAGCCCACTGACTGTGCCCTTCCTGATGCAGCTCAGTCTGTGGCTGACCTTCATTGCTGCAGGTATGCGCTTCCTCGGCACCTGCCATGTGGAGGTTCCCCCAGCTCTTCTGCTGGTCAGGTTGCGTTTGGAGCTGGGTGACACAACTGGCACTGAGGAGTTACGGCAGCTGTTAGCACCCCAGGACCCGGCCCCCAGGCTGCTGCCTTTGACACAACTTCCCAATGCTGACAC
Organism: Falco peregrinus; assembly: GCF_023634155.1. Classification (NCBI taxonomy): domain Eukaryota; kingdom Metazoa; phylum Chordata; class Aves; order Falconiformes; family Falconidae; genus Falco; species Falco peregrinus. Next base: position 49,294,300 of record NC_073727.1, on the reverse strand, counting down.
CATGATTATCACACTCAGCTATGATTCTGGCCTTACGCTGCTCTGGGTGCTCATTCCCACCAGGGCCACACTTTTCACTGACTTTGTGGCGCAGCTGGCAGGGTGATGTGGCACAAGTCCTGCGGGAGTGCTTCCTGCTTTATGTGACATAGAAGCATGATGAGAATAGGAGCAGCAGTACAAGGCATGGCTTTGTTTTCAAAACCAGCTAAGGGCCCTCAGGCAGACTGGCTGCTCTCCAGGGGTGGGAGTTTTTAGACATCGTGGATGTCAGCTTCGCCTTAGGAAGGAGAACCGGGCTGCTGCAGCATTTACCTCATTCCCTTCTGCATTTACCTCATTCTCTTCTGCTGGAGGGAGGCAGCTCTTCACACGAATAACATCTGCCTGGTGAGAAAAAAGGACATCGGTTTTGGGGACAGAAACCATATAGCTTCTTGTAGGGAGGAACCACAAGAAGCATTTCACATTGTTCAGTGGGTTGGGTTACCTCCCGCAAAGGCCTTCAATTATCTTTCCAAGCAACACCCAGTGCTTCCTTCATCACCAAAGAGCTCTTCTGTTCGCATCCTGGGTCCACATGCTGGGCTTTGGCTGCCCCCGCGAGCCCTTGGCATTTCTCACATGCTGGCAATTGTTCCTGCTGCCTTTGAGGCAGAAATCCCAGTTCTCACAAAAATATGGTACAGTGATCAGAGATTAGCATCTGGAACTGACCAGGGCCAGACAATGCTTCAAGCGACTTCTTCGTCTGTCTTTTCCTCCCCACCCCTTCCCCTGTTGTGTTTTTCTCCCTTTCTTTTTCAGCTCTGTACAATTCCCCACCAGGCAGGACCCTGGCATCCCTCCGCCCTGGAGAGGCTTGGACCAGAAGCAATGCAGGCACAAGCTGTGCGGATTGTCCCTCTGTGGGGATCCGCCCTCTCCTCCATACCATTCCCTCAAGGATCACTCCAACAAGAAAGGAGGGTTGGTGCAACACCCCTCAGTGTCTGAACGGACACAGCATTCTCCAAGCTGGCACCAGGGGCTTGCCAGATGACGATGTGGCTTTGCCAGCTAGGGGGGCATGGGAGGAGAGCTGACAGGGGGAAAGACCCGTCCCTCTCCCTTTAGCACCATGCAGAGCCACATGATGTCCCCTGGTACACAGCACAGTCACAAAGCTGTACAGCTATTTCAGTGAAGATGGGGTTTACCTCCAAGCAGGCACGCTGCTTCTCCTGTGGTGGCACAGCAGGACCACTGTGTCGTAGGGACAGCAGGGAAAGGGGGAAGGAAAGGAGAGGGTAGCCCATTGGTCAGGGCACTGCCAGGGCCTTGGAGAGAGGATCTCGATGGGAATAGCTTTCCTGACCCACAAGGCCTTAGTTCCCTCTTTAATCCCACCACTCTTAGATAAACAAAGAGCAAAAATAGTATCATCTCTTCAATGAACCACCTATTACCATGATAATGTGTTATCCTGCGCATGGGGCAAAGGACGCAAACGTGTCAATCAGATCACCTCAGACAGCACAGAGGACTTGCCCAGCCCAAGCGAAGGGAACAGACTGCACACCATTGTATTTCATGTGTTCCCCTGTTGTATCCTACTGCTGACTCTGCCCTGGCTCAGTTTAGCCTCAGCGAAGATTTACACTGGAGGAGAACAATGTGCAGTGCCCTCCACCTCTGCCCCCAGCACCCCCTAGCTGAGGCTGCAGAAAAAACGATGTCCTCCGCTCTTCACCCATGGTGACATCCTTGAATGGCACTGTCCCACCCCAAGGGTATTTCCAGCAGGGAACGAAGGAACCACGTCTCTGCAGATGAACAAATCAAAACCCACCTGTGGTGTCTGAACGTGAAAATGCATAATGCATTGGCCGTGGAGAAGGAACACCCATCTTTAAGCAGTAGGCTAAACCATGACTGGTGAAACCAGGCCCTGCTTTACAGCGTCAGTGGCACAAGTTCCACTCACATGTGTTAAATACTGAGCTCTGGACCAAGGCGTGTCTTTGATTCAATAAAAGAAAAAACCCCATTTTATTATTGGATGCCTCCCCTAGAATCATAAAAAGTCACTGAATAATTTAGGTTGGAATGGATCTCTGGAATGCTCACATTCAATCTGTTGTTCACAAGGATTTCCAAGTCCTCTCATGCAAAGGTGCTCTCTGGACAGTCACCCCAGCCTGCACTGCTGCAAGGGGCTATTCCATCCCATGTGTGGGACTTCTCACCCCTTTGCTGAACTGCATGAGGTTCCTGACAGCTCATTTCTCCTGCCTATAAAAGTTCCTCTGATGAGCAGCTCTGCCCTCCAACACATCAACGACTCCCCAGCCCCCATTTAGTATCAGCCGCAAGTTTGCTGATGGTGCACTCTATCCATGCACTCAATCCCATCGTCCAAGCTGTTAGATAGTATTGGCCCCAGTACTGGCCCCTGGGCTGGCTTGTAACCAGCTGTCATTTGGACTTTGCACTGTTTTTGATCACAACCATTTGAGCCTCACGACACAGCTGATTTTGCATCCACCTTCAAGTCCAGCCATCCAAGCCATATCCCACCAGTTTCGCTACTGGTTTCACTAGTGGGAGAACACACCAAGAGACTTAACGCAAGGCAAAGTCAATGATATCCACTTTTCTCCCCTGGTGTACAGAGCCATCCATCTCAACAAAGAATGTGATCAGGCTGGTCAGGCATGATTTGCCCTTGTTAATTCCACACTACCTGCTAACCACCTTCAAAAGGGAACAACACACTCACATACTTCCAAACCCTTAGAAAAAGTCGATACCTGCTCCTTTCCCAAGGAAGACTTTTTGAAAGCTAGCAATTAATCACTTTGTCAATTTACTTGACACAGATGACCAGAAAGGATGAAATAGAAATGGCACCATGTATCATAGGTTTATTAGGGAAAAAAGTTATACTTCGAGACCATATATTTGGCACTGTACTGAAGCAAAAGTATGTGAGAACAATTAAAATGTTAAAAACCAAATTACCATGAAAAATAAAATGCTCTTTTAATCACTTTAGTTCCTTTTTTGTCCCCAGACAATTAACAATAACTACAGGAAGCAACTGAAAAGGTATTAGACCTGTACTACACGTGAGCTGGAATGAGAGTGAGAGGATGGAGCAGAGACTGGATCTGTCCCCCAGGTATACTGCTACTCTTCCAGGCCGTCAGAATGGGGGAGTCTTACTAACAGGCGCAAAGGCTGTTGAGATGTTGCCATGAAACAGTAAGACCATGAAAATTACTAAGTAAACATTAACGCTAGATTGCCCAGAAGGACTACTAAAATCCTATGTTATCGTAAGCTTCCAAAAAAGGTTGCTAAAAATTATCATCATACCTTTCACCCATGTCAGCTTTTGCTTTCTGGTCTGGATAGAAGACATTTCGGTAGTATTTTAGAGGAAGTGTATCCCAATTTGTCTTCAGGACGGATCAAAGTCAAATGAGTTTCCTACTAGCTGACTCTTGCATTGGTGGCTTGGGTTTCTTTTTGGAGGGAAAATAAGTTAAAAGCAGTTTCTAATTTGCAAGTTACTTATCCCATGCCTCCACACAGTGAAGTGAAAGATACTGACAAGGAATAAATAACATACCAAATAAGATGTAATGGATTGAAGAAAAGCTCCACTAAAACTTTTAACTAGTAAAGGATAGAAAGTTTAACTGATGCTGATAAACTGCTGAATATGTGTTTTTGCTGGACTTCACAGTGCCACTCTAACATGGATAGAGGGGAAAATTCCCATTGAACGTCCAGTCCAAAGGCTGTCAAGGAAGTGGGACACAGGTCTTTGATCAACAATTCAAATGTTATACCAACAGTACTCACAAGAAGAATACAGCTCTTTCCTTGGTTAATATATTGTGCATAGCAATATCTCAAAGAATTAACAGCACCTTTTACATAAAAATTCCAAACATATTTATCTAGTGAACAAGAAAATCTCAGCATCCCTAAGCAGTACTTCTGCAGATGTACAGTACTGTATTTATATAGATATAGATATATATATCTCAAAGTGAATTTACACTGTGACCTGGTGATTAGTCCAGCAGTGGGTGAACCCACAGGGGAAGTCTTCAGGAGAGTATATTGCCTTTGGTGGGCGGCCAGTTACACGGCACAATTGCATAGGGGAGCCCCGGCAGGCAGCAAAGGGCAGTTTAGTATCCCATTAAGCAAGCACAGCATGCTTAGGTCATTCCTGCAAGATATAAGAAACTTCCAAATTTTCATGGCTAGTAACAGTTCTAGTTTTCACAGGTTGTACACACTGCAACTGCCTCTCTGTGCCTTAAGGACCCAGAGGAGGAAGGTAGGACACCAAACTTATACCCTGTCCCTGCTTCCAAGCAGAAATCAAGCAGCACCACAGATCTAGGCTGGTAAAGGAACCATGTTTGGCTTCATGAGGGTTTCTTGAGCAGCTGGTTTCCACTGGTTTGCCTCATTTTTTATTTTTTATTTTCTTTTCCAAATCAGTTGCTCACAGTCCTCTGGTAGGAATCATTTGAAAAGCATGGTCTGCCTAAGACAGGAAAGCAGACTGCTACCATTTCCCTGGGATGGGCACGCCGCACTCATACCAGCCCACGTAGTAGTAGGGTGTTGTGTATCCAATGCGCCCAAATGATACAGGCTCCTGACGGTACTGGCGGTAATATCCTGTTGGGAGAAAAACACCCGTTTGCATTTCAAAACAAAGACCTAGTAATTTAACAAAAGTAACAGATGCAGCAAGAGTCAATCCCACAGCCCAAATGAAAACTTAGAAGCTGTCTGGTAGGGAGTTCTTTCAAAAGGGTATTTGCTAGCCCTGGTATTTGGCCTAGATCTTTCCTGAATGATTTACTACTGGTTCTTTAAATTTCTTATAGTTTTCCTTGGGTTTACTGTTCAAAATCTCTTGAACTATTCTGTAATGTTGTGGTCTGCCAGAGCGCTTCTGCATTTCCCTCCAAAAGGTGGGTATATTTCAGCTGTGTTTATGAAGTTTGTACGTCAGTTTAAATATACAGATGACTCCGGAGCAAAAATTGTATTATAGGGCTCAAGAGACTATCAACAAAAAACAGCTTTGCACAAAACAAAAAGGTATCATTTCATGCAGTAAATATGGAGTTAAGCCTTTCTCCCCCTTTTTCTTCATCTGCAGAAAGAATGTGACTGCTTAAAGCATTAGGAGAGGTGCAGCATTCTTCTCTGCATAGCTCGTGCATTGGAATATCTGAAACGCTCACGTCTTATGCCAAGAATACAATTTCTGTGTGCTCTCTATCTCTGTCTCCTAGACCTAGTAATACACATCTGGATTAATCATCCCTCTTTTGAACTGAGAAATGCAGTGCTTCCCAGTGATGTATAAATATTAGTGACTATTTCAGTTTCTTCCTGGTAACGCCACCATGAAATGAATATCAACAAATAATTTGACCTAGAAACCTTTAAAGCTAACTGAATTATTTAAATCAATAGACTTATTGAAAAGATTGGCTGACTTTCATGATTGGGTTCATTTTGCGAAGCAAGCCGTCCCCCTCTTGGCTTATGTGAGCTGAGGAGTTTACTCAAAGGAACTCCTTCAAGGTGAAAATTTTTACTCAGAGTGAGATATTGACCAGGCCAGAATAAAAGTCCTGCAGTCTGACCTTACATCACTAGACATACTCCTATGTGTTTTTCATTGAATGAACTGGTCAGAAACTGTCCGCAAAAGCCATATGTGCAAAGATGTAGCTGGACCTTTGCGGCATGTGGAAGAGTTTTTGCACCTTGATTCAATGAGGCAGGTCTTATAATTAAGAGAAAGGTTTCATAAACCTATACAATTTTTTTCTTTCTGTTTTTTGCATTTTGTTCCTGTAAATTATTTGTATTATATGCCACTCTCTTTCATTCTGTCTTCTTCTCTCTATCAACACCCACAAGCCCTTCTGGGACTTTCATAACCTGTTCAGCTAGGCCTGAGTACCACATCACCTCATTGCCTACTGCATCAGCCGGACACCTCAGAGAGCTGCCAGCCGCTGGGACAAAGAGCCCCAGTCTGCGCTCCGCTCCCTACCCCTTAATCCTACAGCTGGGTTGACAGGCACCTGGCCAGCATCCCGCTCCCCCACTGCCGTACCCTGCCGTACCTCGGATAGTGGGCAGGGCTTCAATGTACGACTGAGGTCCTGTTCTTCCATCCAGGTGTGAATCCACAAACTGACAGTGGTCCTCGCCCCTTCCCCAGCTATCCCCAATGCTGTAGAAGGTGTCTGAAGAGTGATACAGACAGATTATGTGACTCAGTATTACTTTTGTTTGGGACGCACTTTACCACCAAGAAAATAGATGTGGGAGAAAGCAGAAGAAATCTTACATTGACAAACACAGTGTTTATTACCAATTAACAAACTGTGGCTGGAAAGAGGGAGAATGCTACCTTGGCAGTATGGAAGGACAAATTATGGAAAACAGAAATGGGTTACAGCTCCGTAAACAAAAATCCCCATTTTGCAAGTCCATGGGCACTGCACCGCAGGTGACAGGCGGAAGGACTTCCAACTACACCAGTCATTTCAATATGTCATGAGAAAGTAAGAAATGCTCTGATTGTCAATACCATTGGTTTGATTGCAGTCTCAAATGAAAACTAAAAACTGTGGAGCTCTCCTTCTCTAACAGAGAAGGTCAGTCCTTGTTTGTTTCTTATTGCATATTCAAACACTATCTTTAAACTATACCAATGCACTGCAATAAGAATTAACAAATCAGCATAATCTGAAAAGCCATTGAGATAATCCCAGTACCACAGATCAACAATATGGAAAATTTTGTTCACTATCTCTCAGCAAATACATCTATATATGAGCTGCTGTTAACTCTTAGGAGTAGTGCTCACCCAGCTGCTGTAATACCAGCCTTCCCTTCACTGTTCCCCACTTCAGCCCACCCTAGGGATCCCTAGGGTGTATTGCTCTGTCTGACCATGCATAGCTGGGGCTCACCAACCCTTGGAGCAAGCGTAGGACTTCCCACAGAGACGTGTGGGGAGCAGCACTCTGTTATCACAGTACAAAGCACACACAGGCTTTTCAAGGGAAACTTCCTCCTGTTCTCTGTCTAAAGAGTTCTGCTTGAAAGCTAATGTCCAGGGTGTGAGCATAACACAAAAGCAGGGCAGTTCAGCTATCACATCAGACTTTCTCGAGAGGACTCCCAGATAGCTGTCACACAATTCTTCCACAGATGAGGTGAAGAAAGCAAGAAGATGGAGATCACAAATAATCATATATCAGGAAATGAATCTTGATGCCTACCTTTCAAGTCATCACTGAGGTAAATCTTGTACCTTAAGGAGTTGCAGAGAACCACTCCTACAAACTTGCGGTACCAAGTCCGTTTCACATACTGCTTGCCACTGCAGTCTGAATAGGTGGGGTCGTATTTAAAAGTGAATGGGATCCAGATAGGCTCACCACCTTGAAGGAAAAAAATAAATCAACATTAAGGACAGACTTCAGCATTTCAGTCTAGAGTTTTGCTAAGGTTAACATCTGAAAATATGTTTTAAAAGATGTGCTGCAGCAGATTAATGCCTGACTTTTTGACATCTGGAAATACTAATTCAAGCACAAATACAAAATAAAAATTAAAAAACAAGGGACTTGATTAAATCCCTTCTAGGCAGTAGACAATAACTGTAAAATTATGATTTCATGTACTGAACCCCAGTTTTAAGTAAACAATCTCACTGGTTTTAGTAAGACATCTTCTCTAACTAGTGACTCAGTTTCTTTTCTCAACAGAGCCTGATCTTAAGTCTGACAGTGACACCACCTAAATACCATCACTTGCATTTTAACACTAAGCACAATACTTAACTCTTTTGCTAAAGAATAGATGTTAAGAATTCTGTGGTGACTAACAGCCTGTAACGTGAAGTGAAGTCTATCCTTGCTATTTGGTTAAAAAGATCAAATAAGAAATGTACTTTTCTGTTCTCTTTTCCCACATCGCATCAAACCAGACAGAGTTTCCAATTGAGACCTTTCCTGGGGAACTCCATCCAGAGCACTACCGCAGAGGAAACTATTTAATTGTATTGCAAAAGACTAAATGTTCCTACTAGCTAACCTAAATGTTTGCTTTATACTAACCAGGACAATATAATTCCTCTTGAAATTGCTGTTGTAGTAATGCACACAGAATCACGCAAAAAGCTTCCAGTGTGGTAACTGGTGTTTTCCTCTCTAGCTACAGCACAAAGCCCTGTTTTTACTGCGCTCTTTTGAGGTGGTTTACAAACAAGATTGAAAGTTTTTTCTGTTAGTCTTTTTTCCTTCCTCTCACTAGGGACATGGACCAAATCCTACAAACACTTGCACATGAGAAGCAGTCACTTAGCAGCACTCCTCAAAACTCCACCAGTATGGACACAAATGTAACCAGGCTGACTTTACTCAATTTAGTCACATGGTGAAAGGATTGCAGGATTTTGGCCATTGTTTTCTCTTTAGAATAAAACAATAAACTACCTATGTCTTGAATGCAGTTTTACTGCTGTGCATAGTCTGCTTTTGTCCATCACTTTTGCCCACCTCCAAAAGTCCTGAAGGAAAAACTTAGCATGTCCTGTAAGAGGACATGCTGGATGTTCAGAAGCTTTTCATTTCCACAAGTTCCCAGAGCTCTGCCACCTCTCCTTGGTCTATCCTATCGCTGCTACTGCAGCCACACAAAAATAGTTTCTTTTTGTCCATTCAAAGCAGAAACTACAAGCACAAAAGCTATCACCTTCCAACACCTCCTTTCCATGAACAGACCCACAAAATAACTGACAGCAGAAAACCTGAAGGTGACCGGGGACATGGGAAGGCCACCACCCTGAGAGGCCTCCCACAGTGACTGCCAGAGACACAGTGTGCTCTGCAGTACCTGCATCACCAGAGACATCTGAGGGGACATGGAAAAAAAGACTAACAAGCATAATAAACACAGAAGGGAGGGACATACTGGACGCTGTTTTCATGAGCCATGTAGTCAAAAAGCCCCAGAACCAATGATTTGAACTGCTTAGGAAAGCTGACAGAGAGTAATAACCATGAGGTCTTTTTTCCTGCATCTCTTTCAAGAGCACGTACTGCCTGGGGTTGCCCTACCAATGTACATGTCAGCAAGGTTGGTCCCAGCACCAGGAAATCAGCTCTTCTGGTTAGGGGCTGAACTGGTTTATTGCAAATTTGGAAATGCAAAGCAAGCTCAACAGCTTCATGGCATATCATTCAGGTCAATAACAAGTCGTTGATTTTTTTTAGTATTTATAAAGGCGATCATCAATACAGATGAGCTAGAGACAGGAAAGCCTGATCCCACTGTTCAAGCAATGCTCAGGCAACTGAAGGACACAGAGAAGCAATATATAGTGCTTACTACTCAGCAATTAAAGCTGTTGTACCAAGCAAAAGATGGGCCAAAATCAAGTGCTTCTTCTAACATATCTCTACAAGATATATTTTGAAAGACCAGAATCAGGAGTCCTAAGACAGAAAATGTTTTTTGCATTATCACAATTAATTATACTACCTGTTCCTGCTTAGAACTGTTAACTCAAACTGCATGTTACAATGCTTCTAACATCTATATTGTAACTGTTTTGCCCAGGTTTTATGCAATTCACAAAAGGAACAGCAGAATAAGACTTACCAGGTGGTCTGACAATGAGGAGTGGATTGTCTAGAAGAATGAAATAAATAAAAAACTTAGTATTTTGTTCCAAACCTTGTTTTAGCATATGAAACATACAGTGTCACTCGAGAATGCCAGTTGCAGAGTAACTGCCTTTAGTTACATTATGAACACGGGATTTACACGTCTCATCAATTTGCTGAGCTTATGAGTGTTTATTATCTCACTGTTTTTCTCAGTTGATGAAGCTTGCCACAGGATTGTATTCTGATACTGTAAAACTCTGCTGAGATTAGTACCATAGTTCAAAGCGAGCTTTTAAACAGATTTCCTTTTCTCAGAAGGTTTTCAGAGTAGGAGGATAGTTTGACCGTACACTTCCAAATATATAGTGTAAGTTATACCTGCAGGCCTACCTTCCAAAAGGAAACATAGCCTAGCTCTTGTATGCAAATCTCGGTCTCAGACATCCACCATGTTTAGCACAGTTATTTAATGCTATTCATAAATATGTGAGATTTTTGTCATAGTGGCAGAACTTTTGCAGGAGTACCCTGGGCAGCACAAGGAGCACTGCCCACTACCTCAGGAGCTTCTTCTTGTATGAAATACTCTCTTTTTTAATTCAGAAGGATGAAATATGTGTGGAGTAAGGATAACAGAACAACATGATCTAATGCATTAGTTTGTCTGTGTTCATTACACTGCAGTTCCTCTCATCTCTTAGCTAGTCCTTATTGTACACAAAATAACGTGACAACAAAGCATGGTGCTTGCCTACCAATGGGAAAGAAAACTTCCAGGGAGTTTTATAGTTTGATGAAAAAGAACAACCGTTTTCTGTTCTCTTCAGTGAGTTACCAGGGGTAAGATTGAACATTTTCAATAAGCTGCTTGATCCTACAATAGCATTCTTTATTGACATAAGCTCAAACCTTTCAGTTGCACTAGAACGCTCTGAACTGGTAATTTTTATCTTTTCTAACCTATTCCATCACTGTAACTATACAATCTGGCTTCAGATTTAGTAACCGCTTTTGTACTTCTGGTAGCTGGAAGGTCACCTCTGATCACATGACAAACAAAAGATCTGTGCTGAAAATAAAACTCTAAATTTGGTGGATGTAACCTGTAATACAGAGTTCACAAGGCAGCTGATTTTGGATGGGAAAAGTAGGTATTCAGGGCCATATACTGGGAGCCAGCTGATCAGCAAAACTCCCTGCGAGATACAGCGTAGAATCACAGAATAGTTTAGGTTGGAAAAAAACTTGAAGATCACCGAGTCCAACCGTTAACCCAGGCCTGCCAGGTCCACCACTAAACTACGTCCCTAAGTGCCACTTCTACACATTTTTTTAAATAGCTTCAGGAATGTAAAGTCGACCACTTCCCTGGGCAGCCTGTTCCAATGATTGACAACTCTTCGGGTGAAGAAGTTTTTCCTAGTATCCAATCTGAATCTCCCCTGGCACAACTTGAGGCCATTTCCTCTTGTAGTGTCATTTGTTACTTGGGAGAAGACACTGACCCCCACTTGCCTACAGCCTCCTCTCAGGTAGTTGCAGAAAGCAAGAAGGTGCCCCCTGAGCCTCCTTTTCTCCAGGCTAAACACCCCCAGCTCCCTCAGGCGCTCCCCATCAGACTTGTGCTCCAGACCCTTCCCCAGCTCCGTTGCCCGTCTCTGGACACGCTCCAGCACCTCAGTGCCTGCCTTGCAGTGAGGGGCCCCAACCTGAACACAGGGTTCCAGGTGCGGCCTCACCGGTGCCGGGTACAGGGGGGCGATCACTGCCCTCGTCCTGCTGGCCACGCTGGTTTGGATACAGGCCAGGATGCTGTTGGCATTCTTGGCCACCTGGGCACACTGCCATATTTGTCCAATGTTAAATATTATGCTTGGATTTATACTTGAGCTTCTTACTTCTTTAGAAAAAATCTGAGTATGTTATGCAGGACCATTTACTTATCTTGCATTTTTGTCTCCCTTCTGTGAAGACTTATTTCCATGGTTCTTAACAGAGCTGCTGAAGCAAGCACTACAGGGTGAAGTCAAATGAGCAAAGGCAGAGACTGCATAAACCCCATGTCATCAAAAGGGCAAAGTTTGCAAGAGACAACGAATCTTCGCTCAAGTAAAGACTGAAAAATTCGTTCTTTATTATTCAGTGGAGTCATTGGCCTCTGGCTCAATGCAAGAAGAAGAAGAAGAAGAAGAAGAAGTAGAAGATGACGACATGGGTAAATATAGCTCATTTAACATACTATTTTTAGAAGAGGGTGTTGCTCTTGAATGCACTATTAGCCCTATGAAAGAGCAGCATGCCTTGTCAAAAACGGAACGGAGAACTTTGCCCGTCTGATGGAACAATTGTTTCCTATATTTGTTCCAGAGACAACCGCTTCCAACTGTTCAGCTGTTCACAATTACAAAGCTAATTTACTAACTGTTTGGTCAATCTACCAAAGACATTAAACTTCCCATTGCTTCTGTATTGTTGAACATTAATAGTCTTTTGTACTTCAAATTCAACTTCCTGTTCCCCTGAAGCTCACTTTAATGTCACTTATATTTTCACAGTGGCATTAGGATTGCATATTATTTTCCTACCATTACAGAAAACAAATAATTAACCATAAAAAAAGAAATCTCAAAGCAGCAAGTTCAGGATAATCACCACTATTACTGTGCCGGTTTCAGTCATTGCCCTGCCACATCTATTATTAGGAATTCAGTTTTGAGATGAAAATAAAAAGCAAAGCATACCAGATTCTGTGATAAACGAGACTGAAGAGCTAACAGGTCCATAACCAAAGGGATTCTTTGCTTGAACTTTAAAATAATATCTGAAAAGAAAAAGAGGGGGAAAATAAGATTAAAACATTGATTCCAATGCAATGACTAATTTATAAATAATACTAAGACCAGGTGAGAACCAAACCAGCAGAATTTCGCTGAGTTCAGGTGTCCTTTGCATTAAATGGAGTTGGATACTGAGCCAGGTATGAGCTGGCTGTTACAGATAAATTTCTTCTTTTTGCAATTGCTCCCATGCATATTTTTGGATCATTCATTTGTATCATCCCTGTCCACAAACCACACACAACTACATCTACTTTATATAAAACAACCAATAGCAATAGACTAAAATAAAAAGTTGCAAGGAAATTAAATTCTGATCTCACAAACTGTTTTAAACCACGTTAACTCCTATGAAAGCAGTGGTGTAAACTGCAAACTAAAAGCGGATCAGATTTATATGAGATCAGAAGCTAAGCTTTTGACCTTTCTAGCAGCATTTGACCTCTAGCAGCATTAATATCACAGTACTTGAGTAGTATGAGAAAGCTTCGCATGTAGCCTTATTGATTCCCCCAAAGTATTTCAATCACAAGCTTAACTCGAAGCACATGACTCATGACTTGCCACTAGAACTCCATTATTTGCTCGACAGAAGCAAAATTATCCTCACCCCTAGAGAAGAATATGTGTAAGCACATATTTTGTTCATTTCAAATACAATGATTTCTAGTTGATGCCTACCCTGACATATTTTTTCCCCAGATTAATGTTTTCTTCTTTCCCTTTCATCTTTGTATCCAGTCCAGCAGAAACCAATTAGAATGGAAGATTACTGTAAAAATTTCCAGCACAGCATTTTTAAAGTGCCTGAGTTTAGGTTTGTTTTGGATTTTTTTGCCTGCTTGCTAAATTCCATTCTTGTAAAGAAATTAATAAAAAAAAAAAATTACTGCGCCTCTGTAATATCAACATAGAATTTAGATCCTGATTGAGCCTCTCATCCCAAAAGCAGATATCTCCAAAACATCCAAATCATCCAACATCTCCATAGACAATTCACATAACAAAGCAAGCGCTTACTTGCAGCGATGGTTGGCACTGGGCACAGAATTACCTCCCACGGCCATGCCCCATCCGAGTGGCAGGCCTGATGCTCCTCAGCTGGTGAAAGTGAGCCTGCCCCATTAAAAACATCAGGCTTCTCTTGGTGGCAAAAGTCTCCCTATCCTGCACAGAAACTTGCCGGTGTTGCTCTGCTTGCATGGCTCATGCTGGGCTGAGAGAGTGTGGTTCATAGCAAAGGTGGTCTGATGTCCCTGGCAGCTATTGTCACCTGGTGCAGTTTTTGCACCAAGTGTGGACACCATCCACATTAAAAACTTCACTCCCCTGTCTTCTCTCTGTCCACAAGAGCTGACAGTGGCCCTTGCAACGTAAGTTGTTGCAAGTGCGTAACGTGGTTTAATGTCACATAAGATGCTCGTGCTTTACAGCCTACCAGGCAGAAGGAAAATTCAATGCAATCCTGTTGCAAGAACTTTGTTGTGGTTTAGTCTGCCACTCAATTTCTATTGTGTCCACTGTCCTGTACCATGAGATGTATCTGTTCCCCAAGGACTTAGCCACAGAGCAGATCCTGGAGGTTGCTCCTGAAAGGACCCTCTTTGGCCTAAGCACACCTAAGCACATACAAAGCTATTCACTACAACAAACCAGAGGGGGGCTGGTCGAACCAGCCCTTTGGCAAAGGTGACTACCTTTTTTCATTAAAAGGAATGCCTTTTTTCCATGCAAAGTGATCTGCTTTGCCTTGAAATCCAACCAATCACTATGAAAAGGCATGCGAATAACATCCATTTCTTCAGCAGGAGGGTGTCAGTCATGTGAACACGAGGTTTTGCTGTGAAGCAAGACTGTTATCTCCAGGGTACATGCCAGGACATCTTCTTGTTCACTCCAAAACAATTACAGACGGGTCCTCTTGGTGAGATCAATGTGGAAACTACAGGAATCGAAATATTCTGGGCTTCATCCATGGCATGAGATTTACCTCCTATCTGTGCCAGACCTGGAGCACTTGCATGCATGGTCAGACCCTCTGTGGGACACATTCCCACCCCTGCAGGGGGAACATGTCCCCTGTCCCTGCTGTGTCCCACAGCTGACACCAGAAACCAGCTTCACTCCTGCTTTCTGCAGCCAATTCTGCCTGTAATTAATGACTACACAACGTTCACAAATGACTCACAGCTTTTTTTAAAAGATACACACTGTGGCAAAAAGAAACCACATTAAGTAGCGCAATTTAGCAAGGCTATGCTTTTTGCTCATGCCTAGCACAATCCTCTTGCTCTTGACCACAGCTTCTGAGTGTTTAGCGTGAGTGGAGAAAGAGGACAGGGGAGGCAAAAAGCCTCCCATATGCTCCTCTACTTCTGGCCACCTGAGCAGAGCACGGCAGCCTGAGAACTGCTTTAATCCCCTGAGTTGCCAATGCTCTCATGGGACACCTGCATCCATCCACACCTCTGTCACCCACTTGCACCTTCACCTGCATCAAGGCAGGGGCCAGTGGCACAAGCCTGACCACAGGGCAGCGATTCCTCATGCTGGCTCCTGAAACAGCCACAACACAGTACGAAGCTGTACTAACTTAGCCCAGCACTTGGTCTAACTACTTCAGAAGAGCAGGAGAAAAATCTTTACAGCCCACATCTTTTCCATAATGCTTTAAAGCACAGTGAAAATATCCCTATAGATGCCTGTCTTCACACTGCTTCCAAAGAGGTATAATTAAGACACAGTTGCACCTTCTGAAAAACCCTTTCAATGCACTTAATCTGTGTGCATTAATGCTAGCTTCAGAACATTCCCGTGAGATACGTAAGTGCGATGATCCACATCTGAAATAGAACAGAGCAGCCCAAGAACATCGCGCACCTATTTAAGCGGGGAAAAACATGCAGGTTTTTCTAATGCAAAAAGCAGGAACTGATAACCTATGCAATCAGGTCAACCACGTGTGCAGGTGACCTGATACATACATAGAAGCCCGCCTGGGACACATCTTTGTTCAAGTTGCCTGTCTGAAAAAAACAGGGATGAAGTTATGAGTACATTTTTCTTTGCTAAACTGGAAAATTAATTCCTAAGCTTTTATATACACAAGAAGCTTCTAGCTGTGCCAGAAAGAGAGCCAGGTCTCATGACTTGCTGACCTGTGATTTAAACATAGATGATGCTATGATTGCTGTATTAAGAATGTCAATAAAACAATGCAGTCAGGATATATTTTTTCTCAGACATGACAAACAAAAAAGAAATTGCCAAAGCCTTTCTAGGTCCAAACATCTGACGTTTTCATTAGTCAGAATCCTTCAGCTGATGAATTTGCCAGAAAATCTCAAATCAGTATAACTAAACTGTTCTTCATCACATAAATACATGAACAAAAATGGAAAAAAAAGTAATTTATAAATTCATCATGCTTTGAGTACCCTTTTTTCTGCATTGCAGAATTGCAATGAATTGTTACTGACAGGCACAGAAGGCAACAGATGCAATACTGTTCACTGTTCGTTTTCAATACACACAAGAAAAAAGCTTTTCCACCTAAGAATAAACCTCCTTTGAGATTTTATATACCACTGCTCCTGACATGACAAGAAAGGACATAGTAGACTCTAATGGGGCAATGACTATGTAATATTTTTATTCACTTAGACTTTATGACTAATTGTATCACCATACCTGTCACTTAGAGCAAAATGATTTTATGACTTAATTCAAGTTGTCTCCTTTCTGTTTGAATTAAATAGCTCGTACTCACAGCCACAAATTGAGATAATCACTCAGCATACTAATTAGGGAAGCAGCTGGTTTTTTAAAAAAAAATTAGCTGTAAAATCCTTTTTCCAGCCTCTCCAAAGGCATGCCTGCACGGACCCCCGGCCCCACACCCTGTCCAGTGGCAGGCTGAGATGGTGGCATGCCAGCCAGCTGTGGGACGCACAGCCACAGCGGCACCATCTGCATGCGCTGCAGGTGGCAGGGCAGGAGCCATAGCACCGCAACCACAAGCCAGCCACGGGAATGGTGCAATGCCTGCTGCTGCACCTCCATCAGCACTGGCTGAGAGCCAGGATGGGTGTGCAGAGGGTACAGGCTGCTGCCTGCAGGAGGGGAACTGGCCTGCCTGACCTGGTGTCTGGGAGGGAGACACACACGCTGTCCAGGAAGGGGAGGAGATGAGCTGATCCAGCAGGATCAGTGGATGAGGGGAATAAAAGGCTGGAAGGGGTTGGGAAGGACAGGCAGGTTTCCTCCCATGAGCACATGGAGAGGGCAGCAGGGGCTGAAACTCTCCTCCTACAACTGCACCATCCCTTCAGAAGAAAAACACGTAATTTAGCTGCCTGCAGATTCACAGGCTAGTGCAAAGTGTCTCCCTCCATCAAAAATGGCTTAGCACTACATCCATCATGAATACTTACAACAAATATAGTAAGACACTAGCGCAGAGCTGGAAAAGGAGCTTCCTCCACAGCTGGTGTGAGGTAGGTATGGACCACACAGGTCTACCACTTGCACAGAACAAAGGTTTCATTGACATCTTACCTCTTTTGTGCTGCTCTGGTGATACACAGCAGCCAGCTGCGGCTGATGCTGCTTGTTGGACAATACGGCAGCTTTGCTTTAATGGAGATACACAAAGGAAATAGAAATTTTCAGTGTATCAGGCCCCCAGAGCTAGAAGATCCAGTCATGAGCCCTGAGCAATTATTTGGGAGCCACCTATGAAATGCTTTTGTCATGGTTTAACCCTGCACAGCAAGTAAGCCCCACACAGCTGCTCGCTCACTCCCCCGCGTCAGGATAGAGGAGAGGATCGGAAAAGGAAAAATGAGAAAATTCATGGAGTTGAGATAAAGACAGTTTAACAGGTAAAGCAAAAGCCACACACACAAACAAAGCAAATCAAGGAATTAATCCACCACTTCCCATGGGCAGGCAGGGGTTCAGCCATCCCCGGGAGAGCCGGGCTCCGTCACCCGTAACCGGGAAAACAAACAGAATCACTCCAAATATCCCCCCACTTCCTTCCTCTTCCCCCAGGTTATATACTCAGCATGATGTCCCATGGTATGGAATATCCCTTTGGCCAGCTGGGGTCAGCTGTCCTGGCCGTGTCCCCTCCCAATTCCCCATGCCCCTCCAGCCCTCTCGCTGGCAGGGCCTGAGAAACTGAAAAGTTGTTAACTTAGTATAAACACGACCCAGCAACAACCAAACCCATCAGTGTGCCACCAACAGTGTTCTCACACCAAATCCAAAACGCAGCACTGCACCAGCCACTAAGAAGAAAATTAACTCTGTCCCAGCTGAACCCAGAACGGCTCTGTATAACAATGGAATTGGTAGCAGGCACCGTGGGATCAAAATATCCCTGGAGGGAACAAAACTCAAATGGACAGGGAAGAAGATTTGACGACACATGGAGACATGGTGCTAAAGGACAGGTTTTTTTAAAATCATGAGACTATCCAGGCACTCCCATCAGGCACTGACACAGCTTTCCTGTAAAAAGGCAGGAAAAAGCCTACCCATGCTCAAGAAGGAGACTGAAATATTTAGGCTTATAATGTTTGTGACTGCAGGAGACTGGATTTAGTGGTTGAGCAGATGCTGTCCAGCTCTTTCCATCAGTTTTCTATGATGGCTGAGAATTAAGGTTAGGGAAGGGACATTGTCAGGTCTGCTGTTTTTAAGATTTAGTAAGGTTCAAGTTAATTTTAGCATTTACATTCACATGTCACAAGGAAGCAGCTCCTGTGCCCATTGAAGCTGACCAGAGTTTTCCAAATGGAAAAACTTCCACTTCTCAAATGAGGTTAGACCTGGCCTTGGAAGAAAACTTATGACACGGGTTAAACATAGACTTCCATTTTGTTTGTAAAACCTAAACACCAAGCAGATGTTTTCCAGGATATGTTGACAGCTTCAAATCTTCTCTGGGGCTACTTCTGCCAAGATGCCAACCCATTTCTGATACGCTGTGCATGCCGCAAGATTACACCACCAATAGCCCCTCATGGGACACCCAGAAATCAATATCATCTGCATACAGTAAATCCAACTTAGAGATTTCTCATAAAATGCACTAACAACTCAAACACACAATTTTTAGACTAACTTCAGATTTCACGCCATATTTTCTTAGTTAGGCATGGGTCTTTTCCCAGTGGTTAGGGAGTTACTTTTAAGACAAAAAATATGCAACCAACTCAGTCTGTGGATTTGGAGAATGTAAATGAGACTGGCCAATAGAAACATTTCCTCTGTTGTAAAGAACCCTCCCTCTCTAATACAGACCCCACATGAAGCTTTTATTGCCTCCACAGAACATACAACAAAGGCCAACGGATTATACCATTCTTCAGTAAATTGCTGGGGAAATAATATGCTTGAAACAGACAGCACTTGCTTGAACTTCCCTGCTTGAAAACAGAACCTTAATATTCAGCATTCGACTTACTAGGTTCGTGGAGATGCATGAACCTATAACCTTACTGTTCCTACAGAAGTCCATTCAAATACAGATAAACTGTGACCTTCTGAAGCCTGGAGTTAATGTACGTCTCAGCAGAGGTATCACAGGTTGGCAGCTCAGTTCCCACCAACTCCCCTGCACCGAGCGTGGCCAGCACAGTGGCAGCAGGGCTCCTGGGGGCTTTCACTGCAATGACCTGGAGCCCTGGAGATGCTGGGCACAAGAAGTGGAGAGCTATCACTATCACCGGCCTTCAACACTGTTCTTGGGGCAGCAGGAGAGGGAGACATGACTGAAAACAGTGAAGAGGTGAGGAGCTTGAAGGTGGAAGTGGCAGAGAAACAAGAGACGGAGGACCTCAGCCAGGGGAAGCTGAGGCATACAGGCAATGCCTTCCCAGCCTGCATGTGGGACAGGGTGAGAGTGGAGGAGCAAAAAGTGGTGTGGGGGAAAAGGGCTGGGGATATACAGGAGTCTGGGATGTGGGGACAGGAACTGGGAGTAGTAGCAGGTGGAGAGAGATTTAAGGAAAGAGTGTCTTCAGGTCACAAGGACATGGACATACAAAGGCAGGAGGGTCTGCACCCGCTTCCCTGACTATCTAGGAACAGAGTTTAGGAAAACTCAGACCTCTTCCATCTTGTTATAACAGGTGAAACTCACAGATATGGTGTCTCATACCTCCCTTCATACATTTGTAACAACGATGTTTTATAACAAGGGCACTAACAGATGCAAAGCATACAACTGCAGTTCTCTACTGTGCAAGTAATATTGCTTTAACATGTCATGAACCACTCTAATGGACTTGCACTGAATTTTAGACTATTAATCTTCAGAACAGGTTGCCTTTTTTATCTCTTGGATATGTAAGAAAAAGCCTCATGAAGTGTGTGACTGACAGCATTGTAGACACAATAGGAGAGGATAAGATGGCACAAAGTTTCTCCTGTAACATCTTATTTCTGGGGTTTTAACTCTTTGGGTGTCCTGTATGTGCTTGCCCTGCCTCTCCATATCCTTTCTGCTTGCTGATTTCCTGTATCTTTGGCACTGCAGGTGTCCTCTGGTGGACACGTCCATGGTGCACCTGCCTAAGGAACTGGTGCTAAAGTTGATCCAGTGCTGGCTCTCCCAAAGAGATGCCATGTCCTCAGAACTCTTTGGCCAGAGGGAAATCTGTGGAGAGGAGACAGGGCAGCAGCATCCCCTTTTCCCTTCTTGGTGCCTGGATATCTCAGGATATCAGCAGGAGCAGCTGCAGGGGCAAAGTGCGGGTGAGTCTATGCTATAGTCAAGGCTGTGTGGAGAAGCACTGCAATGAAGTCAGAAAAAATAATGTCTGGTTATATTTAAGACCCAAATGCTACCTATACTCACTTTTCACGATTTATTTATCTTGTTTTGTTATTTAATCTGTTAAGATTTTAGATAAAGGTCATACGCAATTGTCTGTTTTCTAGGTTGAGGCTCTCAATCAACTGCTTTTAATCCACAGAACCTTCATTTTTTCTTTAAATCATCTTGGAAAGAAAAGGTACTTTAGGTGGCACCATTTCTCTCTTCTGTGTTGCCCTGGCACAATCCCTATGTGCCTGTCCTAGGAGGGGATGCTCTGATCTGTAGCTTGTCATCAAGTGAGGTATGCTAGTCCCAGCCCAAAACCCTGGTGCACCTCCCGTGTTACCAAATATGTGAGCAACACTTGTCACCAGTGTCTAAGAGACTGTAGTCATGCAAGTGAAGAGCAATCACCCAACCCAAGGCAGCACCAAAAGTATTTTGGACTCAGAATTCGGGAGGAAACTATGAGATGCACTGAGCATCTGTCAAAAGAAGTAATTTAAATGTACTCCCTTTGTGGCCATTTACTTCCCACCCAATTGCCATTAATTATTCTAATATCACGCAAAGCATGCATTCTTGTTCTGCCATTTCAGTGAGATTTTTTGCAAGCTAAAGATCTAAAGCTCCTGCCAAACTGACTTCTGAGCAACTGCCACAGCCTCATCATATACCACCAAGCCTTCTCTTCCAGCACAAGTCATGTGAACACACAGCAAAAACAGACCAGAGAGTGGCACATCTCCCCACCAGCCTTAGGTGTCAAATCTTGGCCACACCATTACGTGGGAATGGCCACATCACATCATACCAAACATACACTTTAGTATATTCTTCCCCTCTAAATTTGATTCAGTTACGCTAAGACTAGAAAAATGCATTTTAAAAATAAGATTTTCTCTGTTACTGATATGTGGTTTAATATACAAAAAGACTGTATGCATGTACACACAGTCATCTGCTCCAGGGTTAATAGGGTAAAGATATAATGTAAGCAAGCTTTGTGGTTTATAAAACAATTTGCTGCCAAACAGAATTAGTAAAATCTAGATCAGATGTAAACATTTATACTAAGGCCAAGAAAAACAACTGACAATTCTCAAAATTTGCTTTAGTTCCCTAACAGAACTGAAGGAGAGCAGATCAAATCTTTACCGTGTGTTGGGTTTCAGGTTCTCAATTGGCAAATGAGTAGACCCTGCAGTCCTGGTTGACCACTTATTCTTCAAAAAGTCATCATAGGAGGCACTGTAAACCAGATAGCCTGCAAACAGGAATAAAAAAATCATTGTGACAATCCTAAATAAATTTTAAATAAATTATATCCCTAGGTATTGTAGTAGATTTTATTAGTTTAAAGGAGTGGAAGCAGCTTTGAATATGAAAGATTTGATGCCTAACTCTCCCAGAAAATCCCATTAGATAATAATGATGAAGCATTACATCAGAGAATGGTACTGAGGTGCAAATTCCGACTTAAAACACAGTGAAGGCAAGAAGATGATAGAGGCAACCCATTCATTGTTTTAAGTGGTACACTGGGCAGAAATTAAAATAGTTAGAAATACCAGGATAATTTTTGGGAAAAAAAAGTAAAGTTATGAACTGTGTTCAGTAAGGTACTGGATCAACAGCTGTGAAGAATCAAATGCTATGGGACAGACATGACATAGCCTGTTCAAGCGCTACCTTCTCCCTTCCCAACCATTATCGCTGCTTTGGCTCCACCATCTCCCCACCCTGCTGCCAAGGCTATCAGCTGCAGAGCTGGGCGAGGCTCCTCAAAAACTGGACGTTAGCACCAAGCAGTGGCCTTTTCCAATGCTTACTTCAGATCTTTCAGGTCCACTGACAAACAGGGGTTGATTAATTTCTAAAATATTTTGGTTATTTACTCCAGTGGTTTTGCAGCAACTTTTGAGATTCATTCTCAAAGTCACTTGGGCTTCTCTCTGGCTCTCAAAAGGTCTAAAGACATTAGAGGAGATCTAATTTAATACATTTGTTCAACATCCTACCCATCCCTGAACCTCGCTTGTCAGACTGATATTTGAGCAAAATTTCAGTTAAAAAAGGTAAGCGTAGCCTGGGCCACAGACTCCACTGGAGATAATGAGCTCATACATTCTTTTCCTACAAAAAAAGTGGACTGCCAAGCCAGAAGCCCCTCTATAGGCAGATAGCTCCTGTAGCCACGCTCACAGCCAGGCGGGACCTAGACCAGGTCCAGCCATGCAGCCGCCTTTGCTCGGAGCAGACTGAAGGTGATGTGACAGATGCTCCAAAGGCAGGCTTTGGAGGTGCCTGTGGTAGAGCTTGGGGTACTACCTGGCAGCAGAAGAGCTGAGTTGAGCAAAGCGCTATCACAGCTACTACCCAGGCAAGAAGCGGTGCCTTCAGAACCACTGGCACAAAATCAGTGCCAAAATTTTGAGATATCTGGACCAACATGGGCTGGTCAGTCTGGCACTGAGGGATGACAGAGGGACCTTTCTCACTCCCTCAGAAAATTGTAGAAATTGTAGAGGAGTGAGAACTACAGGCACTGTTGGCTCAGTTTAAGGTAAAAAAGGTCATTTAAGAAAACTTCCCCCTTCCCCACTGCCCCATCAGGTGGGCAACCCTCGGGAGAGTACCTGTTACCATGTCTCCTCGAGCAGGTTTGGCCCAGTCCACAATGACAAAGGAGTGACAGCCTTCGACTGCCACAACAGTGATGTTGTGAGGGGCTTTCAGGGGACGCAGATCTTTCTCTCTGAGGTCATTAGGGATGATTTCATCAAGGCTGTCCACTTGGAAGTGCTCCAGGGCCTCTGTCAAGGAGCAGGGGGCTGCTGGATCTTTATTGAGATAGGTCACATAAGGAGCTGGAAAAGACAGGGATGGGTGATGTTTAGTTAGCAGTTTGGAGGTACTGCAGAGTAGCACGCAGGCTGGCAATTTCCTGAAAAGAAGAGTCAAGTTTTGTGATGCATTTTAAAATTCCTCACCTTCCAGCTCAGAGACAGTTCATTGCTGGCAACAAATCATGTAACACTCAATTTGATTGATAAGCAGGGGGAATGGGATACCCCACACTCCCACCTGTACTCAATTATGCAAAGACAGAAGGATCGTCTTTGCTATGAGAGGCAGAAGAGCGTGGTCTGACTGCAGGACCCCCTGCATGCTACCTCCAGCTGCTCTGGAAGGTGGGCTGAAAATGTCACCCAAACTCTGCCTTTCCACATGTGGGAACAGATCCCTGCCAGGGCCTTAGATTGCCTAAGACTTTACAGGTCTAAGTGGTTTGTTCTTACACAAATATCCTGAAACTGGAGTGAAACAACAGAGGGAACAAGAAGAGTAATTCCAAGGTGAAGTCCAAACAGGTTAAACAAAGGGATTATTGCTGTGGTCCCCTGGGTACTAAGGTACCAGGAGTCATGAGTCCCCTACCTTATAGGCATGTGCTCCCAACCTGTAACTTCTATTTTTAAAAGCTTTTACTGACTGGAATTGCACTTCAGTTCAGGAAAAGATTAAACCATCTTTTTATTGCCTTAAAAGTTACTGTAACATTCAAAGGACTATAAAACTTGCTTTGGAAATGTTTATTCAGTTGCAATAATACAATTCATTGAATGGTAATATTATTTCCCTAGTGCCTTGAAATGTTCATAAACCAACATTTCTTGGTTTATCTTATTGGATTTCATGCCCTAAAGGGATTCTTTCCAGATCTTGCAATGAAGTTAATTTTAGCCTTTCCAGCTAAATGAATCAAGGAGCACTGTCAGTGAGAGAGGCGAATAGAAACATCATGAAATTGTTTGGACAGGGAAACTGAAGATGCACTGGAAAGTCTTGGCATATATAAAACCAATTTTTTTACTCAGCAGCAGAACTCCACACTAAGCCACGTGAAGCTTGTGGATATTGGAAGGGAAGGCAAGACATGAGTCAAAGCTGACTCTCCATCCCCTGAACTCCCATCTGAAATGCCAGGTGAGCCAGCAGCTGACCTGACCTCGGTCCAAATGCCAGAGGTTTGTAAAGGGCTGCAGGGGAGGCACTAGTCTGGGGTGAAGGCTGGAATGTGTTGCCCTGCCACCTCCAAATCCCTCTGGTCTGGCCCCCAGTTGCTTCTCTGACAAAGAAGCAGAGCAGCAATAAAGTCAGAGCTGCAACACCCACCTACACGCTTGAATGGCTCACATACACAGGGGCCAGCCTCATGGCTCATGTCAATGTATTGGGAATTCCTTCA
The DNA here is from genome assembly GCF_023634155.1 of Falco peregrinus. NCBI lineage: Eukaryota > Metazoa > Chordata > Aves > Falconiformes > Falconidae > Falco > Falco peregrinus. The sequence goes on along the minus strand of NC_073727.1, from coordinate 49,269,658 downwards.
CCAAGCTCCTTCTACAGAGCAAAGATACAGATAGCAAAGTCAAATTTATCTTTATTGGGTTTACCTTTTGGAAAGTTCATACCCAAAATACTATGCATTCCTTGACCTTGAAGCACACCCTTGACATATATACTTGCACAAGGTGGGTAAAACCACTGGGGTTGCAAAGGTCAGTGGAAAAGAATCGAGTCTCCCAGAGGAAGACTCACACCTGCATGGAGACGCACTGATTGAACTACTGGTACAAACTTAAAATGATGCAGTTGAGCCGAACTGAGCACCAGAGCAGATACTCTTACTCTCTTAATGACTTCAACTAAACCAAACACAATGCAGAATACCCAGCAGAACACTTACACTGACAGAGTACACAGAGGTTTGCACTGCTTCAGTAAAATCAGTGTTGGTCCACACACAGAAATGCAAGCACTGGAACCAGAAACAAAGTCCTGCTGTTTGGGTTTCCCAGGTGGCAGCCTTTACAAGGACCACACACTACTCTGTTGGACATATTTGCATAACGGTCTCAGCTTAAGGGCTGACCTTGCTAGAAAAAGAATTCTTTGCAGCACAAGTAGTAAGCTACATAAAACAAAGGACATCCTCACCAGTGAATCGCTTCTTCCCAGCAATATCATATTCTGACACAGGGCCGGTGCCAACAACGCTAGTCTCCGGATAGTCAACTTCCAATTCTGTTGTAGTAGAAGCGGTTGTGGTGGTGACAGTGGTGGTAGTTGGGGGCAAAGTGCTCTCAAAAAATTCGTAGTCTTCAGAGGAAACAGAAGATTAAAATGTTAGCTTGTTTCATGCTATTTTTGCTTAACTATAAGAAGGGAAATATTTCTGTCACCAGCCATAGTCCCAAAGGAGTGCCATGCACCCTGCCCTAGCTGCCACACACTCCTAAGTCAGGGCTGGTCACACCTCAGTCTTGCAAGGGTTTCTACCAAACTGATGGACAGTGAGCACAAAGTCTTTGCCTTAGAATACTAAAGTTGTTGCATAGACCTCACTCACACAGTTAAAAAGGATGGCAATGAACAAATGTATTCATACAGCAATATCCCGAACGGGCTTTATTTGTCACCTCCCCTCACAACCCCCAAGAGAAGACAGCACAGTAACTGACTATTCAGCCATAGCCCTCAGATGCCAAAGGAAGGAGATAAGAGAGTGAAAAAACCACCTTTTTAAGAAATCTCTGTGTTATTATTCAAAAATGTTGGAGCTGGTTCACACTACTGTCAAACTTTCCTGCAACTTAAGAGGCATGGAGTCTTGTACGTGCCACTCATGGTTCCATTAGCGCCATGAGGGAAGGAAAACTAGCCCACATAAACCTCCTGATATTCAGTCCTCCTTGACATTCAGTCCTACTAAATCCAGTGCTGTTTGAAAAACTACTGCACTGCCAGACTGACACAAAATTAAGGGAAAGAAGCACTTGACATCCCTGCTGTGTCCTCCTGCAGGTTGTGGGACTCGGCTCATGGCTTTGAGTGTTTTTTTGCTTGAAGTGCTGAAGCATTTGTCTTCTGCAGGTCATCTGCACCTAAGGGGAGGCCTGGGAAAAGATCTGTGCACTAAGGATATTCCGTTTTTATGGAGATGTAGAGAACATGGGATGTAGGACCTGTGCAGTTTTCAGTTCATCCTCTCCTCTCCACATTCTAAATGGTGGCCTTAGTAAGAAGTGATCAGAATAAAAAGCACAGAAGTCTATGATATCTTTCTCTCAGCTGCTGCACTCTCTTTTTAAATGCTTTTCTGTTGTTTGTTTGACTGAAGATCCCAGCACTGTATCCACAAAAAAAATTGCTTTTTATTATTCTAGAGCCATAGATTCTACTAAAAAGCTTTGAGTTTAACAGAGTTCCGTACTTATCCGCTTAATATGCGGGGGCAGGAGTAGGAATCTGAGGATTAAAAGGAGCAGAACATCAGAAGTCACTGATGGCAGAAAGTGAATGCTAGTTCCAGTAACTGAGAATTTGCATTCCCTATGAAAACTTATAATTAAATGCTGGGACTTGAGGCTTCCTCTTCAGCCAAGTTTTGTGTGTCCTGGATTATAATATCAAAATGGCATGAATATAACTCTGCAAAACCCCTTTTTAAATTCCACATGAATTCAGCAGATCATTTATTTTATATGTAGGTGATCTCATTCAGTATGAGCACGTTTTATAGTCTAAATGCAGACTACACATCAAAAAAAAAAAAAAGACAAACAAATACATTCACACTGCTGTAGAGTGCTAAAAATTACAGTATTTCAAGTTTCCAGGGCACAGTTATTATTTGGATTTTCTATTTTAGAAGAGGTCATTGACTTTGACTGGGCTGGAGTTAGAAACTGTGCTGGAGAAAGTAAATCTAGTAAATCTAGGCTTGAAGCAGTGACTGTATGACCAAGCTCTGAATGTAATTTATTTCTGCAGTAGGTTCATGTTAGATTGCAGGACCGATAGAAAGGGACTTTCATGCCCAGAAACAGTTGCCTTTGCTCTTCAAATGTGATGCAGGACTCTGGAAAGCTTTTTCAGCTCACCACTGCTTGCTTAAGCTCTCATTCTCCAACCCTACCCCTTGAACCAAATTCCAAGGAAAGAAGACAGGGAAAAAACCAACCCCAAACATGCCACTTGCAATAGACTTTTAAAGTTAAACAGTACCATCATCATATATCACATATGCCTCTGGAGTAGCTGTCACATCTGAATCCAGTCCTGAGAACGTATCTATTGAAGGAGAAAGAAAAAACTGCTATAAGAATTCAATGGTCTCATGTCCACCCTCCCAGTAAAATACTTCTGGAATAAAGCTTAAAATTAAAATCTTTAGCCCGTTGACTTGTAAAGAAATAACTGCCTAGTTTTCAGATAACACAGTGACAGTCCTCTCAACATATTCAGAATAACAGGTGAGTAGCTAACTGCAGTAGTGAGTTTTTCTGGAGGAAAATGGGTTCAGGGCTTGTAGAGGAATGAAGCTGGGTTAATTACCATTGATAATATACAGCTGTGGGCTGGCTTCAGGGGCGGCGGGTTGGCCGATGTGGATAAGGTGCAGCTGTGGCTGGTTAAGTTAAGTGGTTGAGAGGCAATGAAGAGAGAGCAGCTGAGGAAGAAGCAAGAGAAGAGGGAGCGTGCCCTGGCTGGGGTGAGGAGACGTAGCAGAGTGGAAGGTATGAAGAGTGTGCTGGTGTGAGATGTTAAATGACCTTGTTGCAGCTGGCTAGTTTGGAGAGTGCTGTGATAAGGGCTGCTACTCAAAATCAAGAGTAATGCACCTTTCAGGAGCTCCGTCCCAGGTCCCAGCAGCTCTGGAGCAAAAGCAGGCTGCTAGCAACCATGATACACTCAGGTCAGGATTTGACAACTTTATAGTCTCAGGAGCAGCAAATATGAGAAATCTATATGCAAAAAACCAACCAAGCAATTCCAATAAACTAAACACTTCTATTCAAATATTTTTGCAGGGGAATAAAAATCAAACAACCCACAGAGCCATGACATTTACAGACTACATCTATGCTAGCAAGTAATGCAGCCCAAAAGAAATGGATTTAGAGAATGAAGTAACTGGTGCTGGATTTTTTCGGGCTTTTATTTAGCTCTAGTCTGATCCTGAGGACTGAATGCCCATTACAGGTTGGTGCACATACATGTCATCCTGAAGAACTGCTTCTGCTTTAGTTTTATCCAACAGGAATTCAGTTTGTCCACACCGAGATTGCTCTGCGATGCAAACAAAGTATAGCAAGAAGAGATGATTGTGTGGTGCACATCGAAAACACTCTCCTGATTCACCCCAAAAACCAACGCAAATGCATCCACAGACTTCCCAGGTGCCTATCCCTACATATTATCTCAGTATCTCTACAGGTCACACACACAGCACCAGATACATCCACTATCAAGTACCTCATCTTGTGAATCCTGGACTTCCCTGCATGCTCCGAGAAATGCATTTCTCCACATGCTATTCAGAGAAGCCAAAGAGTACACAAAGCTCAGATTAGCCATGAAAAGCAATGCAAACAAAGCAAAAGCATTGTGCTGGAACCCACTGCAGGTACAATCAGAAGTCTTCAATTAAATGCTGGGGGAGAGGCCAGTGTGTGAACAAAAGACAAGAGAAAGACAGCTTTGACCTCAGGATACTAGACGGAAGCTGGGAAGTTCCTGTAACACCTGATATGAATGCAATAACGTTATTTTTACTAAGTCAGTAACAATGCAAAATTTCAATTGCCAATGTCAAACGGTTCACAAATATAATCCGAATGACATTTTCATTTTGGAGGATTTTTTTTGTTTAGAAACAACAATTATTGTACAAGATTGATGTTTTTCTACTACAATAAGTTTCTTTTAAATACACAGTAGTGATTTTAATGGCAAAATAAGCTTTGAAAACACAGGAAATAGGTTAATTCTTCAGACTGTCATATAGCAAAACGTGACATTTTCCCATGGTAGACTTCTGCAGCCACTCTTCAGATGATCCCTTGGAAGCTACTTGACTTATCTGAGGGTAGTCAGTGACAAAGCAGATCCTTTGCTGAATTCTGCAGATCTCACCATAGTTGGCCAGCACCAACTAACATCTATAATGTATGCATTTACCTTGGACTACATACAAGTAAACAAAAGGCTCAGATGCGCAGAAATCTCAAGTCTTTCATGGGCAGATATCAGCTCATTCACACCTAATAGCTAGTCAGCCTTTGGCCTACTACGATCTAGCAAAACCAAATTTTATTTTCTGTTTTTGTACTTGTTTCTCCTCTACTTCACTGTCTGTGATTTTTTAGCATCAGCTGTGGCTTGGCGACGATGGGGTACTTCCCAAAAGTTCTCTCACTTTATAATTTTCTGTACGCACACCAGCTGCAGTTCTCCAGCTTGCTCCATCACCCTTTGCTGCAGCTCTTCAGTGAACCCTGCCTGTATCAAATGAGGTTGCCTTGCTATGACTGCTTGCCATAGTCTTTTGACATCTGTAAGGACAGCAGACTGTACAACCATCACTCAATTTTATCACACATAACATGTAGTTAAGACTTCACCTTCTTTTTCCTTGTGAGTTCATGACAAAAGTTTAGCTGATTTCACTGACAAATCATGCTTATGTGGCCAAACTCCTTCTTGAAAGTTAAAGACTGCTGAATCTAGTGAAATGTTGACAATAAATTCTGCTGGGTCGAGCAAAAATCCTGCCAGAGAGTAAGCGAATTTGCCAAAGCCTAAGTAAAACATTTGGCGGTGAGTTTTGGCGCTTGCAGCCCCCAGCTGTTTGTGAGTAAAGCACTTAGCAACAAATATCAAGCTTTGGCAGAAAAACTATTTCATTAAATGATCTGGAGTGTTTTCCAGATTCAGATTAAAGGGAAAGACAACATAAAAATATGATTTGGAAACGGTCAAGGGAAAACTGCATTAAATGCTTTGATAGTTCAAGTAGTAGTTGTTTATTCCTCTTGAAATAGACGCTGCACTTGTCAAACAAAACCAGCCATCATTAAATAAATACCACCAAGATGCTCCCTTTTCAAGCAAGTTCCTCTGTGGAACAGGCAGGTTGTTTTGCTGTGTTTGTCAAATGTTGAGGCCAGTCACCAGGTTGAAAAAACAAACAAACAAACAAAAAAACGCAATCAAGAAAATCCTAATAATTACTCTTCAGAGAAACTTTCATAATTGCCAGGTAGAGACTAATACTGCTCAAGCTATATAGCAGGTGAGAAGTAGAAATCCAGCCTCATCTTTGCCTTTTCAGTCTTCCACTGTGATGCATTTGCAGACAGTGTCAAAATGTCATACAGTTCAGGAGTGACTTAAGGGCCATTCTCATTGAACACGCAGCCTGTGTAAAAAACTAGTTTTCATTCAAGCCTCAAAGTTCAAGGACTCAGCAAGACCATCTGGTTGAAGGCAAAAAACCCAAGCAGAGAGTTTTTAAATGTCCATAAAATCACATGAAAATTCCCCAGCCCACAGCTCTGCTAAAAATAATACTGCAAAGCTTTTTGCTGTCCAGCTTCTGGAGCCTATGCTCAGATTAACCCCAGCCATATTTCATGAACTCTTACTCTTCTTTTAATATGTATTCTCAGAAGAAAACCTTCAGGCATCAAATCGCACAGGTCAAAGAGGAAACACTACAGGATATAAGCAACATTTAACTGTAACATAAGTTACATTAAGAAGTAACTAAAAGGAACTGGAGTGATTGGAAAGGACTCTTAACTCTACCAAAAATCATGGTCCCTTTTAGGCAACTTTGAAAATACCAGGGTAGCCATATGTAACAATATTTGTAACACTTTTGTAAATACAATTAAGAAACAATGAAAGCACCAAAGGGAAAATAAAAAATCTTCAAAAAAATATTTACCGATGACAGTCATTGTTATATACATATGTTTATGTGTGCATATATCCATGAATATTGTAGATATGCAAGCACGCTTCTATAAATACACACTGTCAAAGATGGGTCTAATTGCTCAGTAAATATTAACACCTGTACAAAAATTCCACCTGGACAAGGCACTGACATCTCTGGTTCGTTACTTACCCAGGGTAGCTGGTAAGGGAATTTTCAGTCTTCTGCTTCTGAGATCCTTTCCAAAGACGCCATCCTTAGACTCCCTGTCAGTTGCTGAAGCCACATCTTTCCATATCTCTGCACTCTTCAAAGTGATAGCTCAGCTTCCTAGGCCATGGTTACATGGCCTACTTGGAAATCTACACTTTGGCTTCAGAGATACAGGTGCATGGGGGGAAAGTAAGGGCGTTTCATTACCCATTAAAACTGGCTACTGCAGTTAGCAGATGTCTCACTGCCAACTTGTTGTTTTAAGTCATGGCCATGCTGCTACTTCCCATTTGTAGACTCACTTGGGAATTACCTACAAATGGAAAGGATAAGGACTACCATGGTGTTCCCTGATCTGGGCTTGCAAAATAAGCAGCTAACTGGTTTCCAATGCAACATTCAAGAGATGAAAGGGTAAAATGTGGTAGGAACAGGCTCAACGCCAAAAGACTCTAGTGCATTTATATTTGTTTACTTTGGATTTCATTTTGGCACCACATCCTAAATTTGTATAACTGCAACAGGGAAATAATGACAGGCACCAACACTGTTTTACATTTTCAGACGAGAAAGAAATTAGTGTACAGCCCTCTGCCCTATCTATGCAGAGCCAGGGTTCTCTTTCCCCAGCTTCATCCGTGCTGTGCTACATTCCTGCTAGACAATCTCTGTCTCCGAGGGCTGGCAAGAGAACAAGAATCTCAGTTTGCAAAAGCTGGTTCCACCATGGCTCAAAAGACAGTTTTTTCAGAATTTATTGTGAGAAATGAACACAAAATAGACAAAATATATAGCGCTTTAAGGTCCTTCCCTGGCCTGAACTGCAGTGAAGACTTCCTTATATGTGAGTGCTTTGACCACAAAACCACTGCCTATACTTGTGTTCACATGCGTGAATATATGTGACAAGACTGGATACAATAGAAGGTAAGAATTTTTCTGAAATCAACATATTTCCACAAAAAAAAATTCAGCTTTGGGGAAAGTTGACATTTTCCAATGGAAAAAACATGTAACACCCAAACACTTCTCCAGCTGCTCTAATCTCAGCTCCTACCTTATCACATGGACCAAAATCTTCAGAGGCAGATTCTTTGCTGCTTTATGTTTGCATAACCACGCTGTACAAACAGCACAACCAAAGAAGCTCAAACAGCACAAAAGGAAGTTACCTTCTGCATTGCACTCTGGCAGGCCATCGAATCCCAACAGCAGGTTGCCCTCATCATCATACTGTCCATAGGTGCCTGGAGGACAGGTAGGGGGGGGTTTCTCGGTGGGTGGTTCAGTGGTGGTTGGTTCAGGAGTGGTGGTGGTAGTTGTAGCAACAGTTGTTGTAGTGGTTGTAGTAGTTGTGGTAGTTGTTGGTGGTATTGTTGTAGTAGTAGTTGAGGGAGTGGTTGTTTTCTTAATCATTTCAAGACCAATCAGAGGTTTCCCTCCAAGGCTTATTATTGGTTTATCTTGTGCACTTGCTACAGGTTTACTAAATCTGCCATGTCCAAACAAAGGTAATCCATCAGGACTCACCATTGGGGCACCCTTTTCATCTAGAAGAGAAAACCAAAAAATCTCACCATTAATCCATTTCAGGCTTTTAGCATCGTATTTATCAACAGTAGATAGATAGAAAGTGTGACTACAGCCTCCTGTAACTAAGCTGAAGGAGAAGAAGGTTGTTATCTAGGAAAGAGCCATGACTAAGGAAGATGGGAAATGCTTCAGAAGAACCTCAGATAAACCACAGCAGTGTTCACTTATCAACTGTTTGATAAACATTTCTTAGGAGGACTTCAGGGAGGTTTCGCTTCAGGGTCACAACATGCAGACAGTACCTGCACTCTGAGTCAGTCTCATAAATGTTGATGAAAGGTATGATGAATCCATATTCTACTCCCTAAAGTCAAACATGTGCAAGGGAAAACTGGGATAAGCTGGTGAGATGCTGTCACTGCAGATAAACTTTTGTGCCAGATTCTGGATACTTCAGATATTCATGGCAACCAGTTTAATTCAAGAGATCTATACAGATGGACTGATACGCAAACAGCAGTGTTTTCACAGATCACACACAGGGGTTTTTACTATTTGTGGTTGGTTTCAGAAAAAAAATAATCACATGTATATGGCTGGTACAGTGCTAGTGGTGAGGAATAATTATTTCTATGTATACAAATACATAAACCAGCATCAATCCTTATTCCGGCTCAGTCCTGCAGTCTGCTCTAATGCTGATACAAGTGAGATGGACACGGGGTGATTCTTGCTGCCTCATACTCCAGAGCCCTACAGGATGCCCCAAAGTCTCCCAAGGTCCTGCAGTGTGCTGACTGGCTGATGGAGACCTGGGGTACAAGCAGCTCCAGGTGACTTGCATGGAACCTGGGGATGCCTGAAGCATTCAACAGCTCTAAGACTTGTACCATATGCACAAAAACTGACACTTTTTTTCTATAAGAAGGAAGTTGTCACTTACCAACAATTGTACGTCCATCCCCTCCTAATTTCACTCGGAGAGGGTTGCCTTGGGAATCTTGGAGGTATTTTCCTTCAACATTTAACACTAGCCCTCGGTCAAGATCTACAATCTAAAAACAACAGATGGACTCAAGTTCAGCTAACACAAGAGGAGGTGAAATGAAATTTCACAGCAACAGAAATCCTAGGGGAATTCAGAAGCCAAGTGTGATAGAAAGAGCTACAACACCCACAGATTTTTAAAAGTGAGTTACTAACTGTCTAGCAATCACTGAAAAATCACTGCTGCAAAAAGTAAATCCCCAAGAGCTGGGCTCCAGAGTTGCACAACTGTATTGATAATGCCTCCCGTAGCTTTCATATGCAAAGGAGCAGATCCCTTGATTTTCCTGGGCTGTGCAACTCCTAAGGTAGATTCCTGTAATATTGCTTTGAGTGTGACCCTGAGTCCCTTTGAAGATAGGATTTTTTAAAAGTATGTCTACTAACCAAAGGAAAAGGAAAAATTAAACCAGTTAATTTAGATTGAAACAGCAGTGAAAACTAAGTAGCTAGGACTTTAATCGGGGTAGGAGAAAAGACTCGGTCTCATAAAACAAATCTGACAGCTTGGATTGAATTCAAGAGGTAACCGCAGTTAAAATCCAGTTCTCATTGCTATGTCAACCCAAAATGCAATTCAGAATTGCATGCTGTTTTAACCTGAGGTAACAGACAGGAACACTGAACACCGAATGCAAAAGTTGTTAAGTGCCGGGAGGAAACTGGGAAGAGGATGTGAGCATCAGTTCCAGGCTGGCAAGACAGACTTACATTTGGTACTGGGGAAAAGACTGCAGCAGGAGGCCCCAGATGTTGACACAGATCCTCTTGCTTTACAAGGTGTTCATCCTGCTTGCAGCAATGCCCTCCTCTCATGAGGCAGAGAGAGCTGTGCTACAGCCTCACAAGGACCTTTCTAGCCCACTTTCTGGAAGTCTATTGAAAGGGCTTTGGGCATACTTTTCAGAATGGCTGCCTTCAATGTGACATACCTGATGCACCTTTTCATGTTCCCCTAATGCAAATGGTAAGACTGAAGTGGCCATAAAATAAATGTCTTTTATGTGTCACGCCATGTGTGAGCAGCTGTAGTGATTCCTGAGAGGCTGTTCACAGTCTCCTCCAGCTCAGCATTTGGGCAAACATGCAGGAAACACCAGTTCCTTCCCTGCATTGATTGGTTATAAACTCACTGGAAAGGATTTTAAACTACAAGGTCTGGGCATGTAGGCACCTAGTGGGGCTTTCCTATCAATGGCATCTGAGCTCTTCTGAAAATACCAGTAGAAACATGTCTGTACAAATGGCGAAATGCTTAAAGATACCTGTGTATGTGCTTTTAAAGCACTGTGACACCTATGCAGTAACTTTTTATTTTGATACTCTTGCTCATGAGCTTCTCCCTGGAGTGTAAGTCTGGGAGAAGCCCTGCTGAAGACAGCTTTCACAGCAGCTATCCTGAGCAGTCCTCACTCACACTGCACAGCAGAGAAGCCCTGAGTCACTGGGGAGTGTAAGTCCCACTGACTTCGAGGAAAAAATGTTATACTAAGTTTATGGAAGTATTGCTATATTTGAAAATTCAAGCCATCAGGGTTTAAACCAGACATTTAAAACATTCTGATAAGGAAATGCAGAATCTGTCATTAGATTTCAATGGAACAGTGGAAAATAGTTCACTAAGTATGACCTCACTTTTACAGCTTCATTGACTGAGGCTACTGTTCTCTTTCCTTAATGAAAATGTAAGTACAATAAAGGCCACAGCATCTTGAATTTGGAGAGAAGGTCACCCTACCCACTTTGTTCCTTGTGGGCCATTGATTACTCTCTGTCCACTTGGTTTTCCATTATTACCAGGCATTATTTTTCCATTTCCGTTTCCATTTTTCGTTGTAAGATTAGGTCTGCCATTGTAACCTGAACAGAGAAGAAAACACACTATCCTGAAGAAAGCTGTGCAACCTACAAACCACATTTTAAAATGCAAAGAAATGCATTTTCTGACCAATCTGGACATAAATGAGAGCAGAAAAAGCCCTCACCACACTCAGCACACCAGGCATTTTATTTCTGCTTGGAGAAACTGTGGTGACACTGTTAGATCCCCACAGCTGACATAAGCATCTGGAATGGTTTCTTCTGAAGACGTTGAACACTCATGGTTTGTTTCTACCATGTTTGCTTGGTCTCTTTATTCCCTCTTAGTTTTTTTTAAGAAAGCAGGGCAACATTTCTAGATGGTACTACAGCCATTAAGATGTTTGTGACTTTTGTAAACATTCAAAGAGTGGGGTGAGGGAGAAGACCATTATTAAACAAAACCACTTGTTCATTTCTATCCTTAAATAAAGCTGAAGTGACAAACTGAAAGGAGAGGGGATGGGAATTGCCTTCTTTTTATTTTTTTAACCTGTAAAAGGAAGGATTCTCCTTCTCTAGTTGAAAAAAACACTGCTACACAGAGGCAAACTCATCTCAGAAGTAGAGAAGCAGTAGCGCTGAGCTGCAGGCCCCCCAGCTCAGAAAGGGCAGCAATTTTCACATCCTATCTGAGAGACTTGCCTCCAGAAAAACAGATATTAACTTAAAAATAATAATTACATAAATCTATTAACAGAACATTCTTTGGCTATTAACTTCCCAACGGCATGGCTAGCAGTAAGCTGGTATATAAACTCCACAGAGAAACCTAGAGAAACCTGTTATTCTGTCATGCCATGCATCTCATCCTCCATGGTATTATTTAAGGTCCACTCCCATCTTAAAGCTCTGCAAGCTGGTGGACCTCTACACATAGCAAATACAATAGCCCAGCTGCATGGTCCTCACTGTATAACAATGAGACCACACTGAACAAAACATTGTTATCTACATATAGCACAGAAGTTATTTACTAAACCACTCAGGTTACTCAATACTGTTTTGGATGTCCATGCACTGGAGGGAGAAGAAATAATTCTACCTGGCAAAGTCACTGGTACTGTGTGGGATTTTCCATGAGGAATCAATAGGTGACACGCCCTGATGTGTAGCGGACGCTCTCTTCCACTACTTAGGGTCAGCAGACATTCTGCCAGAAAGCAAGCCTCTAATATTTGTGGTAAATCACAGCCACAAAGGAATTAGAGGGCCTGACTGTGATGTGAGCAGTTCCTCAATAGGAACACGCAACCCTGAGCTGTCACTTAGAAAAACGAGGAAAGTGGCTTAAAAACTAATTAAAGAAAACAACGCCAGGACATCATGAGAAAACACCTTACTGCCTAGGCATGGGCAAGGTAGCACTATATAACCTACAAAAGCATTTCAGTAATTGATACGATGAAAAGCAATATACGTGAGAGGTTGTCATATTCTGAGTACAAATGTGCTTTCATTGAGCTTTCAGTGAAGACACCACTCAGTAAGGAATGTCACCCTTTTTCCAAGTTAGTACCTAACTCTGTCATCTCCTGTGCGCATCATGGGATCCTGTCCGGATCAGGCCACAGGACCAAAGGTCTGGGGCACCACATTGCACTGATTAGGCAACATCCTCAAGAACTGGGCTTCCTGAGAACAACCAAAACAAAAAGTAATGCATTACACTAAAAAACTGAACCTGCATTCTGATGGAGGACTTTTCATCTAACTGCTGATCTTAGAAAAAACACATTTCAGTGAGATCACTACAACAAAGACAAGATACCTTGTCTATAAGGAGGTCTAACAACTTGCCGCTGGGAAGGGCTCCGTAGCCTAGAGTTCAATAGTCGCTGGCGAGGGGACAAAGTGGAGGAAGAAACTGTTGGAGAAACAGTGCGTGCGGTGGTAGATGCAGAAGAATGTGGCCAGACAAAGCTGGGTTTAGATGGGGTATGCTTGTTAGAGGACTGAGTAATCCGTGATACTATGGCAGAGCTTCCTGGCGATTCAGCAGAAGACATTTTTAGTGTTGGAGTTTCTTCCTTCTCTTCCTCTTCAGAGCTTACTTTGTGAGGTAGAATAGTGTCCATAGATTTCCTTTTATTGCCAGTAGTGTCATCATATGTGTTTTTGTTACCTCTAGAAAGAGAAGGGGACCATTTTGCTGCCAAAGATGTGGTTTTCTCTTCCACTTCTTTCTGATCATATTCACTGTAATCATCATCCTCTTCATTAGAAACTGACTGATGAGATTTAGATGAAGAGGAGGAAGAAACTTTTCGGGGAAGTTCGGCTTTGGACATTTTTGAGGGCAACAGGCCATGCTTTTTCTCTGTTTGGGACACTGTTCTTGTAGCAACCCTTGAGCGAGTAGGTAATGAAGGACGAGCTTGTCTTGAAGAAGTGGATGACAACCTTGGATTATACTGCTTGTCTTTTGCTGTATCACTGGCAGAACTGGAGGCTGGTTGAGTAAGTTTTGGTTTGTAGGAAGGTACCTGAGAACCTGGTTGCTGTTGCTTTGATAGAGATGAACTTGAGCTTCCCTGAGAGAAAGATGCAGGTAATCCCCTAGAAGAGAACACTTCTTTAGGAAACACAGAACGGCTGCTTGCTCTGTCATTGCCTTCTGTTACATCCTCATCATCGTCTTCCTGCAATTCTTCGTTACTCTGGGATGAGATAGGAGACGGGAGGCGCCGGCCCCTTGAATGCAGTAAGGAAGGACTTGTTTGTGCCCTCTGTGGAGGATCTGAGTGGGAGGTCTTCTCCAGTGGAAGATGAGAGGGGAATGTCTTTTTAGGCAAAGATGCACTCGGTTTTGATCGAGCAAGCATTTCTTTTACCTCTTGACTGTCCTGCTCTTCAGGCTTATGTTTGGAAAGAGAAGACTGCAAAAGAGAATGCTTTTCTGGAGCCGCCACTCGACTTCGTTGTTCTTCTGAGTCAGAGTGGGGTGACTTTTCGCTATGTGTCCCTCTGAGCTGAGAATCAGAATCGGCATGAGGATTTCTTCTCTTGGAATAAATTGCTGAAGAAGACTGCCTGGAAGAGGGTAGAGAATGAAATAAGGGGTTTGCACCTTGTGAGTCCTCCCTAGAATTTTTATCAACATGCTTTCCATCAGATCTGGCACTGGTGGAGGAATGAGAGTGAGGTGAAGTGTGACCAGAAACAGCAGACCTCGATGAGACGGCCACTGCAGCTAACTTCAAATCCTTCCATGTGCGAGAACTGGAGCCTGGGGGAAGCCTTGTTTGCTGTGACCTAGAACTGGGCTGTCCTGCTCTGTCCTCTGCTTCTTCACTATTAAACTCATTATGACTGTCACGAGCATGGGATTCTGCTGATTTGGAAGATGATTGATGTGAATGACCCAGAGATCCAGACCTACTGGGATGGCTTGGGACAACCTCATGAGAGACAGCAGACTGACGATTTGATGGCAAAGCTAGGTGACTAGGCTCTGAAGTTTTAGAAGACACTTTCACCAGCATGGGGTCTGGCTTTCCTTCCACATTATCCACAAGATCATTATTTTTGGATGGCAGAGGACGGGAAGAGGTTTTAGAAGGCACATTAGCGTTGCTGTGTCTCAGTTGCTTTGTTTCATTATCTGTGTATTTAGGAACAGACGAAGTAGAAGAGTGTTGTGCTGCCGATGGTAACAGTGCTGGTGGCTCACGTTTCTCTGTGCTCATCTGCCGTGACACCTCTGATGTGTGGGTTCGAACAGAGGTCCTTCCTGAGGCAAGGACAGGGTGGACTGGCCGACTAGGGGACAAGGGTCTAACATTCCTCCTCTGATCCTGGGCTTTTGGTGGCGTCGTTGGAGCTTCTTGGGAGGAATCGTGATCATGTGTCACTTCAGTGGATTGGAGATCAGGTTCCAGCTCTCCTGTCTTTCTAGAAGGTAACTGAGATTTACTTAGGACCCCTCGAGTCAATATTTTATTCTTATATTCAGAAAGAAGATTCTTTTTATCACTAACATTAGGTGAACGAACAGACGACTGCTTAGAGGAAAGCGAAGGCTGGACTTTTGAAGAAACAGACAAAGTTTGAGAAGGAGATGAGCCAGCGTTCCCATTTTTTTTAGCGTCTGAATTATCTTGAACATTTGTTTGTTGCTGAGCAACTGAATCCTCATGAGCGGCTGAGGGGAAAAAAACATTGTTTATTCACAACCACAGAAGCACAAAAAACTGACCAAGAGAAGAAAACAGCCAGGTAGCAAGAACAAATCAACTTATGAGAATATGACATAATAATTATTTCTGTATTAACCAGCCTGTGGAGTCCAGCTGAGTAAGTTTTGGTTAGTAGGTAGGTACCTATATGGAATTATTGTAGCTTGGGTAGAAGTTAGAGCAATTAAAATCAAGTATCTAAAAGCAGGAACTGCATCATCCTATCAGTGGAACCAGATCTGCAGCAGAACTTAAGTCATGTTGATGGAATGGCGCTGCATTATCCCATCTGAGGCTGTGGCCCACATTTTTAGTTAACTCAGCAAATCTCTTGTCCTCACAACAGCATCTTTTTGGCAAGAAGCAAATGCAAGTAGTATCTGAGTAAGTCGTTCTAAGTGACTTTCAAGAGCAGGATTTGTCAGGAATAGTGCAATCAAAGACCCAAAGCACTGTATTCTTTGGCCTTTGGATAAAAAAAAGCACATACTGTTTTCATGTAGGAAACAGTACAGTATGTATTTATTTAAGATGTTAAAATGTCTGTAAAATGTTCTCTTGCATGCTGCAGAGTGACAACCACTTATCTACAAGCATCTCTTTGGACAACACAGTGATGAAAAGAGCCAACAGAAACAGTATTAGGGAAGTAAAATCCTACAGGTTAGATGGAGTGCAGAGGAAGTTAAGCCAGTAAGAATTAACACCAATGGGACAAAGGCAAGAATGGGCAGACTATGCAATCAGTGCATGTCTTGGTGCTCACCTGCTGGGATCGCAACGCTGAAGGCTTTGGACTGAGGACCTGGTCCCCTCCTGTTTGCTGCACGAATTTTGAAAATATAGCGCTCCCCGGCCTGCAGACCATCTATTATGGCTGATGTTGTAGCTCCAGAGTAGGTGATGGACTTTGCTCCAAATGGCTTGAGAGCCGGGGCGTATGAAAGAATGTATTCTGAAATGATTTGGCAGACGGTTGGAAGGAGGAAACTGAAAACAGTCCTGTTTCCAGCGGACAGACTGTATGGGTAGGATGAATTAGAACGTGCATTACTAAAATTAATACACTAGCAATGCACACTGAGTCAACAGCTGGAGTATAAAGACACGAGAGAGAGAGAGAGACATATAGAGATATATATATATGAAGGTAAGTGGAACATTTGCTCATCTTAACAGACAAAGCCAAATCACATCAATAACCTAATGACTGAGACAAATTATGTTATCTATACCTTTGTAAAAATACATAAGCAACAATGCCCATCAGAGTGAAGTGTCACCAACAGGAGCTGGACAACAGTTGTGCGCACTTCCAGAGAAGGTGTGAAGGACGTAAGAAAATTACAGCACCAACTACTGTGTGGTTTGGTGTGCTGCACTAGGAGGCCTTTTTTGTTTCTGGACACCAACTAATAAAGGGGAAAAAAATGAGTCCTCTGAAAAAAATTAACCGCCCTAAATCAGAAATAACAGAGGAACCCTACAAAGAGAAAATGCACTGGAGGCAGAAGACATAAATGAACATTGCCAGGAAAACATGTCCTGTCCCACTGCTTGTGGAAACATAGACTGAAAGACTGTGCAAATGTTAGGTAGTGCGGATTGCTACGATCAGAATACCTGTGTTGTTTCAGCTGATGAATCATGAGAAGATTTTACACTTCACAAGAGAAAGAGAGATTTTGAACTTACTGATTAGCTACCAAGATATTTGCAATCGATAACACATGATCCAGAGAATATTCTTCCAAAGCATAACTTGCTCACAATGGTGGACAACACACAGTTGTGTTGCTGACTGTAGCTATGTCCACAGCAAGTAAGAATGTTAAAAAATTTTCTTTCCCACAGAAACTATTTGGAAGAAGAACAAAATGGTGTATTCACATAATCATCGTTCAAGACATCAGTATTAAAATCAGGTGACATTATTCAATACTATTATTTACTTACTTATCCTATGTTTCCAACAGAGCCTTGGCATAGCTGTAACTGCACTGTACTTTAAGACCCTAGTCACGCAAAGGCCACTGTGCCAGTCTGCTGTGGTGAAACTCTACCAGCTCCAAAGGCCATATACTCATTCCTCACCAGTGCTGGAGCCTGAGGAGCATCCCCATGAAAACACCAAAGCACTTACTTTAGTCTTGGAAACAATATTACTGCAGTCAAACATGTTTCCAGCTGAGTCTTTGCTTAGAGGGGTTTTAGCTGCAATCTACAGGCCAGTAGGTAAAATTCATGCCTGGATGATTGAGGTTCTTACACAGAAAAGATACTTCTACCAGGAAATATCAGCACTGCATATTGCCAAATGGTAGAAATAGCACATCTGTCCAACAAAATCAAAATCTGACACATTGTGCTTAACTATAGCCAGGGCCAACCACCACTGCAGTGAGCAAAGCAAGGTCTTGCTGCCACTTCAGAAACTCACCCTGCTCTCACCTTTCGGTTTAGGATTACTGTGGCACCTGTGCTCTGCATTAGCCCTCTGTATTGAGAGAAATTTCACCCCTATAGGAGAAGTTGTATGCATGAAGTGGAGCTTCCCACTACGCTCCCAAGGATTGCAGATAAGATCTCAGCCATGGGCAGGCTTCCTTTTCTTTTCAATCCTCTGTAAGAGGCATGGGTATCAGACACAAACAGGGTTTTGAAAATAAATTCCAATTGGGTTAAGAAATAAGCCATGCATAGGTCATCAAAATCAATAAAAAAATATTTCATCAATATTTTATATGCAAATGCATTTAATGCCCAGTGGAAAAAGATTTATTAGAAGGCGTGGTAAGCTTTGGATTGTTTTCTTTTTGTTTTAAGATGCACAGGAGTTGCTTTAATCGCAGTGGCACTGGTGTAACTTCTGGTAGCTCCCAAACGGCTACTGGAGGACATTTTCTCCCATTACTTTAATATGTGGCATAAATATACAAACGGACAGGGTTGAAAAATAGAAGGATCAAAAGACCAAAATTCCTGATTACCATGTGCTATCAAAACAACTGTGAAGTGCTAATTCAGTGATTTCATTTAGCCAGTATAAATACATTTTTTGTCATGTATTTAGTTTAAAAATAAGACCTCTTCTGTACTACTTCATACTCAAGAAAAACAATGATATATTAGACACATGTAAGTGTTCAACCCTTGAATATCAGGTATCTTTAAAATGCTTGCCTTGGATGAATCATCTAAAGATCAGCAGACAAAAAAGGACAAAGGGCTACAGACTGCTCAAAATTACGAGCAGATTTGAAATTTCTGATAATGTCCCTGCATGACCCTGCTTGAAGAAATAATAATTCTTGGACACAATTGTAGTTCCATTGAAGCAACTGGCAAGACTCCTAGTGACTTCAAAGAGGATGGAATTCCACCAGTGCCCTGAAGAACACATAATGTAGGTCTTGTATGCAAACATGGTATACTTCCCTCCTGGCCAAAGGTTTTTTAAATCCTGAGATGCTATAGTGCTGATAAGGCACCTCCAGAAACCTGTGTAACTTGAGTACACAATCCTGTCAACCACTGGAAAATGGAAGCAGCCCAAAGAATCAGCCTGTTCATTTTGAGATAGAAATAGGAGAAAAAAAAAAATCCCAGGAAGATATTTTTCAAAATCTTACGCAAGTAAATAGCCACTGACAAATTAGCTTTATAACCATGTACAGTAACGCTATAGTAGACAAGGCTTCTATGTGGTATCTGTTGCAATCAGAACTTGTGCATGCTTCTTAAGCTGAGGCTTTCCTTCCACAATAAACTAGAAATAAAACACATGATAAACCCACTCACTTTCTTGGCAACTACCTAACTTTTCCTTCTTCACCTAATTGTTACAAATCCTTTGGGAAACTTCCTTCTTGAGCTCTGTTTTGACCTGCTTATTAATGGAAGAAGAGGTAAGCGTGCACTCCGGGAAGCTCTGTGACATCCCAGGCACACGGTGACAATGGCTTCCCAGCGGTGGTGCGGAGATACTGGGCTGGAAACAAGAAAATTTTGCTCAGGTATAAGCCATTAACAAGTGAAAAAATCCTGGCAGTCAGTGGTTCCAGCCTACTGTGGAGCAGCAGTCTGGCTTTGAGAAGACCAGCCCCTTGAGGGGATTAAAAATTGACAGTGATGACTTACCTTTGACTTTTCCTTCACTCTCTGGGAGAGCATCCCAGGATGCTGCTACAGAGGTTGGTTTCCCCTTTAGCGGCCAAACATCCAAATTTTCAGGTGCACTGGCAGGAGCTGTGAGGAGAAGAGGCAGGTAAGAAAAGCTGACCTACATAGCATACACCTTTTGTTCCTTCTTCTCAGAGCAGAAATTCTTCTACAGCCATTTCAAAGATAAATGGGAAGAGCACACATGGCTCAGGTCCGTGCATGCCTGTATTACATGTCTCTATCAGTCTCCTGTGGTGAATTTTTATTCCTCACTTTTAGGAACAGGCTGTCTGCACGAGACTGCTTACTATGGCTTAGCTGGAATGATGTGGTAATTTGGGTTTTATGGACCACTTCCCTGTACCAAAGGGGCCCCACACCTTCTCCATGGTGGATGCAGGATTTAAATTTGCTGCCCACAGAGAGGGACAGCAGCCATGCTGCTGCTCCCAAAGGAAGGGGCACACACAGCTGCAGGGATCCCAGGTGCTGACCAGTCCCCCAGAAATACCCAAACCACCTCCTCCCAGCCTCATTGCACCACAAGAGCAGCCCTGGTGTGCTCTCCAGAGCACTGCTGCAGGGACGCAGGCAGCAGCATGAGGCTTTTCCCAGGTTCCCAACCTTCTGCTGCCTCAGGCAACCACTTATTCTGGCTTTCCCTCAAGTCAGCTCTATTTCACAGCTCAAGCCCTAAGACTTGTGTTACCCTAAGGACCCTTTGAATACATACCTGCCTCTGGGGTCCGTTGGTAAACAGACACGCTCCATTTGCCTTCCTTTTCTCCCTCCAGGATTTGGACGGCAAACTCGTACATGGTGTCTGGCACCAGATTCTCCACCAGCGCCCTCCGGTTGGACACCTGCTTGTAATCCCACCTTGCTGATTCCCCCTTTTCCCGATAGCGAACACTGTATTGCCTGAGATCAGAAACACAGGAAAATAAAAATTCACTTGTCAAAACCTAGTATTAGCAGAATCAGAAAGGGACAGGGCTGCTTTCCCCTCAGCTAGCCTGCTGGAGCTTACTGGGAAACCTACCAAACTGTAAACAACAAAGTAGCACCCCATCAAGACCCAGTGTCTTTTAAGCAAGTATTTGTGCCTTCTGCTAATGTCTGATTGCTTTCACCCCAGGGGACAGACTGCCCTTTCCAGCCTCTTACTCAAAACACCGACTGTCCCAAGGGGAAGCTGCAGGGCTTTCCAACCCGAGCCAGGCGCCCCATGCCACCACCTCCCTGCCCCATGGCTGTGAGCATGGCCGGACAGCTGGGAGCCCCTTGCTCCCAGAGCAGCACCAGCAGCTCAGTTCCCATGTGTCTGCCCAGATAACTGCTTCCACAAGGAAACTGAGAAAACTGGAACAGCTAAAATTACCACTTCTCCTGCTGTGCCCCTCGGGGTCTTTCAGCACTGGGTTACAGAGCTTTTTGGTGTTCCCAGGCTGAGCAGCATAATCCATGCTTTCAGACCTTTGGCTGTTGCCAGCCCATTTCTCTGTTTATTTTGGTCTCCAACTGCTGCAGCATGCTGCAAACTCTCCCACTCACAGAAGCCCCTGACCTGCTCAGCCTCAGCTGCAAGGTGTTTCTGGTGGGTCAGTAGATGCAGGGGGCACTGACAGGCATCTTTCCCATTGCAGCAATGCTTCCTTCCGCTGCCATATGGTCGTCTCAAAGTTGTAGTCTGTTCTGACAACCCAACTCAATGTCTCACCTCTGTGGGCTGTGCCCTGTCCCCCGCCCCTTCTTTCTTCATGCACACATGGGGATTTGCTGACTGTAGTGATATACCAGCATTTGAATAGCAAAATATCCCAGTTGGTGCTGACAACATTTCAGAAGGGATGTAAAAAGCTGTAGTCCAGCACTTACACAGACCTCTAAATACTAGAGACCAGGGCACTGGGAGGCAAGGAGAGTACATCACCCCACATCGGGTTTCAAACAGCTGCTCTGAAGCATCCCCTACCAGCCACTGTCATAGGTATGGATATGCAAATTTCTATGCCCTAAGCTAAATAATTCTCATAAGCAACTGTAATTAAATAAATGCAAAAGCAGGAAGTAGTGTGTTGGCAGCAGTTCACCTTCAGTATGCATTCTGAAAAGAAAACATGGCACAGGGGTAACTACCTATTTGCTGCAACCTTCTGTTTTTCATGCAGTGGGTCTGTCCAAGCAACAAGCACAGACTGAGAGGACATAACTCGAACGGTTATGTCTTGTGCCACCTCCACCTCTTCCTCCTCTGAAATGGCGAAACAAAATAGCGTATCATTAACAACATAGAGTTCTCATAAAAAACAGTAACTGTCCAACTGACAGTAAAATAGGCATGCAGCAGAGATGAATAACAAATACAGTAGTAGTGGAAAACCAAGTACATTGGTTACTGATGGTACTCCATGGAAGCATCATTTCTTCTGTTGGTTGTCTGCTTACCAGACCAGAGCACTACTATAGTCTACAGTCCTTCAATATTCTATCAGTCCCCAAACTGTCACTTACAGCAAATGTCTTAACGTATTGACATTCACAGTCTCTGGCAAACTCATTGCTAGAGCTGCCTGCAGAGCAGAAGTTTTAACTTATGAAAAAATTTGAGATTCTAAAATTTGTTTCATTTTGTAGGACAATAAAACCAGGGACTGTCAAAAATTCCTCACAAGAATTCCTGCATATTTTACATTTTTGAGTGCTTCAAAGAGGTTGTTTCAGTTCCGCTTTTCATTTTTTATGGTATATAAGGCAAAAATAATTTAAAATTTGAATGAAAAAACCAAAATCATTGAAGTGGGCTGTTTTGACATACCAGAATTTCTTTTGCAAGTAGTTTAAAAATTTACAAATTAAGTGAAACTAACTTGCTCTTTGAGGTTTTTCATTTTGATGATGGTCCTTTTTCTCTGTCCATCAGTTTTTCCAGTCTAGTCTATCTACCACGCCATGAAAGATTTATTACTCTTCCTGTTAGTGACCATTCCCAAGTCTCCCAAAGGCACAGAATGCACGAAGTGCAACCTTCCAGCCCAAGATTTACAGAAGAGTCACACTGGAAAAATATTGATGTGTCAGGAAAGACAAGGGGCCAGTAAAGTCTGGAGTATGATTTCATCCTCTAGGGACCTTACTGATGTATGACTGAAGTCCAGGGAAAGATTGCCCTTCTCTTCAGCAGGTGGCATGTTACACTGAAACCCAGCACTGCCCACACAGAAGGCAGGCAGCAGGAAAGCACATATCACTTCTTCCAATCAAGTTCTTAATGTAGAGGGTTCTCATAAAATTTCAGGTTTTCCAAGGCAAACAGTTACTACGCAAAAGTGGCTGAGAGGACCCATCTACTGCTCACAAGTGGCTTAGTGGACCTATTCACAAAGTTTTGCAATGGGAGCACCTGAAGAGAGAAAGTGAACATGAGAAATGGATGGTATCACCTCCACAGAGAAGGTGTGAGGTGGGATTTCAGTATATCATAGTTCTCAGTTCTGACAAGGGTGTTCTCCATCACCATCAAAATATCCAAACCACTCTGCCACCCCCACGATATTCTGATCGCTGTGCAAGGGGATGACAAAGTGGTGCTGGCATGGAGATGACTCAGAATGCTTTTTAATCTTGGCAGCAGTATGTTCCAAAAGAAAGTGAAAACTTCTGCTGACCAGGTTTAGGCTTCTGGAAATCAACCCTTCAGAAAAGGGGGTGAAGATCTGACAAGAACGCATACCATTGTGGAGGTCCTAGCTTTGATTTAATCAAGTCTTCTCATGTGGTTATTGCAGTGGATAACATTTCCCAATAGCTAGAGAGGAGGACATTAAAAAAACCCAACAAACCAACAACAAAAAAAACCCAAAACCAAAGAACAAAACCAAACAAAACAAAACCCCCAAACCCAGAAACCCAACCAATCATGGTGCAGAGCTGTATCATTTTATTAACTTTGCTTGAATTAGAGAAGCAATTGGAGACACCTATCAAGCTCTAACAGAGAGAAAAACCTAACCGTTCCAGCAACAAAAGACTGCAGTCTAAAGTCACAAAGCTATCTCACTGCATTCAAATGTCTCCATGAACTGACAGCAGATGTGAAAGAAACATACCTGTGATTTTTCTTTTAGTTAAGGATGACCTGTAGACAGGTTGGCTCCGTCCTTGGGAACTCCTTGATGGCAGCGAAACCACATGAACTGACTCAGAGGCTGTACATGCGGGGGGAAAAACACACTGTAACCTTTTTCACTGAAAAAAAGTTTTGCTCTTTTCTGGTTTATTCTCTTCTGAGATACAAAAGGAGAAGCTTATTTGAAAGTTAATTTACCTAGAGTCAAAGCACTTACGTCAGAGGGTTCTATATGCATGCAGTAAGAACAGTAAATTTGGTATTTTAGAAACAGGAAAGCAAATTATTAACATGAAAAGACCATTACAGGAGTCCTATATTCTAGGATTGAGTTTTTCTCCTGATAAATTTATTATTTAAACATTTGTTCTCCTTCTTAAAAAAAACATATTATAAAAGTAATGAAAACAAGAAGCAGATGCTCCAAATCATGTTTCACAGTATTTCTCATCAAGATTAACTTAATTACTGAACTTCCACAGTCTGTGACAAGATTTCCATTGCTTTTTGTACTGCCTGGACAGGCTCTCAACCTGCAGAGCAGTGGTACAAGCTGGGCATCAGACAAGAGTGTTCCCTCTGTGAGCGGTGCACAGAAAGGTGAAAAGGTGAATACCACAGAAGGGATGAGAAGTAAGAGATTCCTTTTAGGAAAAGGGGGAGTAACTGATAAAGGTGACTGAGGAGTTCCCTCTCTTTGGAGAAACAGAGATAAAGATATGCATTTCATACAAAACCTGCAAAGCAGAAGGGGAAACTACATTGCAAAGCTAGGAATTGTGGCAGCTATGTGGAATTTTGCAATCATCACCCATTTTGTAACCCAAGACCAGACTACCTGTGGTACAGGCTTTCAGCCTACAGGAGAGATTTTGAGAGAAAGAAGCCTAACCTCGAGCAAACACACCCAAACAGTACAGGAGCAAAGTAAGACTCAGGAGTGCAGACCTAGTGCCCGCTCAGGCGAGAGGAGCTCAGGCAGCAGGACAGGGACAGGTCAGCCACAACACAGGCAGTGACACAAACAGAGCAAAGGGAAATGCTCAGCCTCTGGGGATATAAAACTGTTGCAAACCCCACTGACACCATTAGATGGGAATTCCTTCAAATCAAGGGCAGGTGATCTAGGGCACGAGTGCAAACCATCACAGCACAGCAGGACAGCGAGCACAGAAGAGGCCAACCTGATGATCTCAAGAGCCCTTAGTGACCACGACCTCACGAAGGAACTGGAGAGAACATGGATGCATGAGTGTTAACACTCTAGTATGGGGCACATGAAACAGTTTTAATGGTAAGTATGGATAGATTTAATTAAAGCATTATTATTTTTCTCCACTGGCTTGAAATAACATATGGACACAAAGAATAAGAAGGGGACAAGAAACAACAGACTTTAAAGAGGTCCCACCACATGCAAGGAGAATCAGCTATGGCTCTTCTCCCCAGCCCCTCCCTCTGCTGTTAATATGAGTACTTGCACATGGTGTCTTTAACACAGCATCAAGTTCTGCTACACTTTCTACCCTGGTCATCCTATTTTTCTGTTAAGAACATGTTACAGAATGCAATTATAGTGAGCATTTTCATTTATAGAAAGAAGTAATTTTGATGGCTACAACATGTGATCTGTGATCACCTAGCGGCCACAGGGGATTACAGAAGTGTGCTAGACCAGCGAGTTGCTATCAGGGAAATCTGACTCACCTAGTTTTCTCGCTTCCTGGTTTTGTCGCTCCTGCAGCAGCGGAGCATAGCTCATCCTTCGGCTGCTCTCTCCATACCCACGCAGGTAACCTTGGGATCTGCTGCGTGGACCCCTGAAGCCTGCTCCATAAGGTGGCTTCCACCGAAAAGGTAACTTGCCATCTGGAGACTGGGCACGCATTCTCAGAGGTCTGTTTGGCATGTCCTTCTCTTCAAAAAATAAGCAAACACACACAAACCCCATCACAGTTATTATGAAGCACATGACATGTATAGCAGCCCAATATGTCTGTTGCAAGCACATCTATTAAATAACATGAGGATAAAGGGCATAATTTTATAGGCATCTATAGGCATAATTATAAAAATAATTTTGCTATAAAACCCAACCACAGTAACAAGTTTTCTAAGTGGGATATATAACACTCAATAGTGTCTTTTCCCAGGCTCTTCAGACAGACTGGTGCAAGACACCAACAGTGAAAACATATCGTAATACAAGGACTCCTGCCAGAAACTGGGGATGTCTCGTAGCTTTCCTGTTTAATCTTTTCCTTTAAAAAATAAAAATAAAAATCCCCTTTCTCTAATTCAGGCATACCAGTACATTAGTTTGTTGGCAAGTGCTAAAGGTCAGTGTAAAATGAAGCACAGAATAGTTTCACTACATTTAAACTTTCTTTTAGAACCAATCCACATTAAAAGCAGGTTCTTCCCTAAACCCATCATTAACGCTTCTGCTCTTGTATTTAACAGGTCTGTTCTGCACATGCTTCAACTCTTGACTTCCCAAGCTCCCATTATACAATCCCTTGAGCATCCAGCACTCTAACAGGTACCTTACACAAGTCATTCATTTTTACATTTGCTGGCAAGTTGGCAGTGTTCTTTTAAGAAGTGATACTGACGCAACAGATTACTCAAGCAACCAGTCTGGTTGCTCTGAATGGCATTTACAGTTTGTGTGGCATTCTCCATTGCATATGACCTGCCCTCTGCTACTGCACAGTCTGCAAGCAGAGCAGACAGAAGGAAGCAAGGTGCTGGTGGCACCAGACAAGACTGAGATCTCCCACACTTGTAGCAAATTTCGCCTCTCATCTTTTACATTTTGCACTCAAAGCAGGTCTCAGTCTCCTCTAGCAATGTCATGCCACCAAGCACAAGGTTGTGTGAACCTGCCAGCACAGAGGTTACACACTATATTCAAACCCTCTCACTCTCTGGCTAAGCCAGTCATTGCAATCACAGCAATGTCAAGGGAACAAGAGACTGGGACAGCAACAGCTGCCAGACACCTGGAAGGACAGTGAGAGGTTCTTTTCAGCACCAGTTCAGGAGCTCATATTTATTCAGGAAAGCACTTAAACTTGATACTTTAAGTATGTATTGATGTCTGCATGTCCTCATATACACCAAAAGCAGGTCCTTTCCCATTATTTCTGCTCAGTGACACCTTCTTTAACCAAACTGCTCACTGATCCTGATCTGCTGACAAGGTTGCATCTTCTGATGCAGTCCCAACAAGCATTCTTCTGTTAAATTACACTTTGGAAGGGATCACAGTGACTCTCAAAAGCTGTTTGCAGAGCTTCTCTTGAAATCCATATGAGAAACGCAATGTTTCAGTGCTGATGAGCTGTACAACATATGCAGAGAACCACACACTCCCAGGGAAATCTGCTTTTCTACTGAAACACTGGCCAGCAGCTCAGCACAGTAAATCTTGCCTTTTTATTTTGCCTACAGAGAGACAGACCATCAGTTTAATTACATGGACTTCACCAGCTTCTCTCTTCTGGCTGCTCTTCACCACCCCAGCAAAATGAAGCAGCTCTATACCAGATTAATCAGCCAATTAAGCTGGTTTTACAGACACCTTGTGCTGCCAGATCAGTGTATACTAGCTGGATCACAGCAGTAGATCTGGTTCTAAGTGTTTAACAAACAATAAATGCTTTTTGCTATACAATGAATATGGTTGCTTTCATAAGGCTCCATGACCGCTTTCCAAGGAACATTCAGTCATGCACTCTATTAAAAAAAAAACACCTGCTCCCCCTGGTTTCTTTTTCTTGCTCAACACAGATTTCAAAAGCCTATTAGTTGTTGATCTTGTAGACCAGGGGTCCTCAAACTTTTTAAACAGGGGGCCGGTGCGCGGATGAAGTGGCAGGAGGTCATCTGCGGCTGCTTGGTTTCCCCCCCCAACACCCGGCGGGGGTGTGTGTGTGTGTCTGTGAATACCGGGGGCCGGATTGAGGACCCTGGGGGGACTGTATCCAGCCTGCGGGCCGTAGTTTGAGGACCCCTGATGTAGACACACAGCCTTCATTCACAGCACCACCATGGAGAAATGAAAGAGGGCAAAATTCAAGCTGGATGGGACACCTGGAGGTTTCTTCTCAACTTCTTCCTCAAAGACAAACTATCTGCAACAGTGCATGAAGCCAGCCTTGGTTTTCCCTAACTCAGTCTTCAAAACCTCCCACGATGGACATCACACAGCCTCCCTGTGGACCTACTTCAGTGCTGCACCAGCTGCCCAGGGCAAAAGCTTTTATCACAGAATCATAGAATAGTTTAGATTGGAAAAGAACTTTAGTATCATCTAGTCCAACCATTAAGCTAGCACTGCCAAGTCCACTACTAAACCATGTCTCTAAATGCCACATCTACACAACTGATACTTCCAGGGACAGTGACTCAACCACTTCCCTGGGCAGCATGTTCCCATGCTTGGCAACCCTTCCGGTGAAGAAGTTTTTCCTAGTATCCAATCTGAATCTCCCCTGGCACAACTTGAGGCCATTTCCTCTTTTGCTTGTTACTTGGGAGAAGAGACCGACACCCACTGCACTACAACGTCCTTTCAGGTAGTTGCAGAAAGCAAGAAGGTGCCCCCTGAGCCTCCTTTTCTCCAGGCTAAACACCCCCAGCTCCCTCAGCCGCTCCCCATCAGACTTGTGCTCCAGACCCTTCCCCAGCTCCGTTGCCCGTCTCTGGACACGCTCCAGCACCTCAGTGTCTGCCTTGCAGTGAGGGGCCCCAACCTGAACACAGGGTTCCAGGTGTGGCCTCACCGGTGCCGGGTACAGGGGGGCGATCACTGCCCTCGTCCTGCTGGTCACACTGCTTCTGATACACTTTCCTAATGTCCAGTCCAAACCTCCCAGACAGCAACTCGTGGCTGCTGCCCAGCATTACGGCATTACACACGGTGTGCCACCACCAAGAAGTGGCTTCCTTGCAGCCCCCAAGCAAGTAGCCACTGGCTGCTGTGCGATGCTGCCCTCTCCTCCCGTTTGTCAGACTGGGCCAGCCCCGCTGCTGCAGCCTCTCCTTGTAGCCCATGGGCCATAGGTAGCCACCACCTCCCCGGATCTCAGCATCTCTACACAGCAGCCCAGCCCTGGCCGGACGGGAGGAACGCCTCCCCCAGAGCAGCCAGCTCTCCCAGATCTGCGGCTGGCTGGCCACGGTGCAAGCACACCCTTTGGGATTCCTCCCGATGGCCCATATGCCCACGGGCCCGGGGTGGCCAGGAGGGACAGTGAAGCCCATCAGCTCTGCTCCCCCAATCAAAGCCACAGCTTCCAACTGGAATTAAAATAGACAGTTGTAAGGGACAAAGGATACAAAAGGAACCAGCCCAGCCAGAGAGCCATATGGAAAGTATTCAAGCTAAAACAAATGTGGCTTTAGGCAAGGAGAAGTTGATCGACCCTGATGCTGAATGCAGGGGATTAGCTGAGATTTTAAACCCAGGGCTTTCTAAGGCTTCGATTACTTTCCTCACAGTAGCACTTCATATGAAGTTTGTGCCAGGCTTGACAGAAAGAGATTTCTCATTGAAAACAAAGAGCAGCGGGAGGAGCTGGCCCATCCTGCTGTAGCCCACAGCCCGGGAGCCACCAGCCTGGGCTGGGCTGAGGCTGAAGGCCCTGACCCCCACCACAGAGAGGAAGGAGAAGCTGGGCTCACGCCACCTCGTATGAGCACCCACAGGGCTGCTGTCCTGCCGGGCTCAGCCGCGTCATAAGGCCAGCACTCCCCAATCAGGGCATTTGCCACTCCTCAAGTGTCCCACGGGACAGCAAGTCACTGGCTCCTGCCATCACAGCCCCTGCACCTGGGCACGCTCCTGCCCTGGTCTCCTGCTCACATCTTGGCTCCAGGAAATAGACAGGACTCCCACAGGGAGGATAACCCTGGGGCTGTGGAGGCTGAGCAATGAGAAAAGCTCACTGTGTCCTAAGGACCAGAGTCTGGTCCTGCTGACGAGGCTCATTCATCTTCAAAAAAACCAAAAACACTGTACCAAACAAGCTACACTCATCAGGGAAGGGGTGGGAGGAGGAACACATAAATCCCATGCATCATTTAAGTTATTCAATTCCCAAAGTAGACCCTTTTTGTGGGGACACTGAACTGTCCAGGAACAACAGTCTTGAATAGCTCACAGCTAACAAGAAAAGAATTGGATGATGCTGTCAGCACAGGTCAAGCACTAGGAGGACACATCCCATCACCTCCCTACATCACTAGGATCCCCTTCACTGCATATCTAGGTGCTGGATGTGAACCTGGAGATTGCAAGATCTGAAACTGCTCACGAGACTACAAAGTGGATTTTTTTGCCATGCTGGGCTAAAGAAAGCAAAACCTTTTGAAAAATCAAGGTATCATTTCAACCCTAGACCAAGCGAGACAAGAAAAGGTCCAAGAAAAGGGGTGTGGAAAGGAGAAGTTGAAACAGGGAAGATCAAAGTCAGTGAAAGAGCTACTATAATATTAAAGGTGACAACATGGGAATAGGAACACACAAGGAAATCTCATACAGACAGGGAAGAAACTTAGTACTGAAACTGAGAAAAGGCTAACAGTCAAATAGCATAGGTGGAAATGAGGGACGGATTAGAGACAGCTGGATGCTGTGGCTTCATCCACCTTCAACAGGACCTTGCACATATCCTTCAGCTCTCTCCAAACAGATTAATGCAACAATAAAAATTGCCCCATTTAAGATCAAATATCCACTAGAAATGCAAGTACACCAATCTCAGCAACAGTGGTGCAGAGATCTGTAAATAAAACCTCATCCCCACAGAGGGGGAGTGATGCAAGAATTGGCAGATTTACTAACAGGAGGACCAAGCACAAACAGAAACCTCAGTATCTTGTTCATGACCTGGCATAACACATCCCCATGTCACAGGATGCATACATTGCACTGCTGTTCACTCCCAGCATCCATACCACAGCTCCATCCAGGCCAGCTGAGTCCAACTCAGATAAATGGGCATCCAGGTATGTCCCAGGACACCAATGGGTTTTAGGGTCCCTGAGCAGTAGGGAACATTTCCACCACTTCCCTGGAGTGCAGTCTGATCCTGCCAGGCATCTCTCCCTACCTTGTGCGATGGTCTAAACATAGGCAGTTTGCCTGAATCCTCTGCAGAAGATGGCCCTAACAGGTCCCAAGATAAGATTTTGGGTAAGCATGAAAGCTGCACAGCTGATAGTTACTATAGTGCCTGTGGCTTCTCCTATCAGAGACAGTAGATATGACCTTTATGAAAGCATACAGCACGGCAGCTGTCTGTTCCCTGTTTAACACCTACTCTGGCACACCAGGAACTCAGCTGGATTTCAGCAAACTGGATGAAGTCCCAAATCAGAAGCAATGAAAAAGCTAAGCCTTCAGATGCATCCACTCCCAATCCCTTTTTTCCCAATAAATTTTGGGAACAGCTACCAAGTGGTTGATTGAAATGAAGGTTGATTCTTCCCATCTCCCCACTATTTACTGCTGTAAATATTACTTCTCTTTTTTTTTCACTTTTGGTTCTAAAACTGATTTAACGGTTCTCTGGACCTTTGCTCTGGCCAAACAAAATCAAGTGGTAAACATCTTCAGACCTCATCTGAAGAGCTACCTGCAATTAAAATAAAACAAAATTCTTTTCTATGTTCTGGAAAATGAGAAAGAGTCACTCCCTTGTGCTTTCTTCAGCTTAGAAATCCAACATTACCTACAGCTACAAGAATTTGTATATATTATCTTGGCCCCCCAAATGCAGGGCTGATTAAAGCCTCGGTATTGACTTTTTGCAGCTGAAACGTACACTAATGTTGCCAAAGTTTCAGGACCGTGGGAGAACATTTTACAAATGATGTAAGGAGAGAGCATGAGGTCTAAGCTGAGGGTAAAACATCCTCTAAACAACCACACAAGGAGGCAACTTGCACTTGCCAAATCACAGATTCTTCAGAGTGCCTCATCAATTATCTAGCAAAGGAAAACACAAAATAGCTCCAGAAGAAAAGGGAAGTACTGACCCCTAGTATATAGCATAACTGCGGGTAAAAATATCCCAAGCAACATAAACCTATTAATACATAAGTGCATAAAGTATTTGAAATATGAGGTCACAAAAAATTAAGCATGTCAATTTACCACCACAAGTCTAGATACAAAATCTCTGCTTTTGCCCTCTCTGGTCAGCAAAAACTTTTCTACATTTTCCTTCTGTGTGCCGTTACTTCAGTACTGGAAAACTGGACCTATAAAACACATTCCGCTGCAGAGAGAACACATACTTGGCAGTCTGTATACAACATTAATATAGTCGATAAAAATCTACGAACCTCTCTTTTCACTTCAGGCAGAAGTCTGGGAGGCTAAGCACAGTGACCCAGCCATGGGCAAAGTCACAGCTTGAAGAGAGAAGCTGTAGCTGCTTAAAGAGAATGAACTCATCAGAAAGTGATGAACTGCCTTCAACAGAAAAGGCCAAAAATGTCAGCTGGCAAATGAAATCCAGCCATGGGCAACCTGACCAAAAATCATCATAGTCTACACTGCAACAGCAAACTGGTGGGATTTTTTGCTCCCCTCCCACCCACCCCCCTTTTTTTTTTCAGGGTGTGTGTGTGTTCTGGGGTTTTTTATTATTTTCATTTTTAAAAATAAGTTCTAAGCATCAAATGCGACTGATTGACTCTACCCTGGATTTGAGGCTACTGTTGCTTTACCAGACAAAACAGAATGGAAGATAAATAAAATGTGCCAAACTGCTCAGTTCATTCACCCTCCTGAAAGAGGAGATCCTTGTCTTAAGAAGACCTTAACTGCTCTCGAAGCACAACCAATTGTCCTCTGAGATCATAACCTTGCACCACTGTCAATCTGCAATACAGTTTCAGAGCTGAGCAACTGGGTTTACGAACACACTGCAGCATCCCTCCCAAAACCCAACACTAGGGCTAGAAAAGTACCTCAGACAGCTGTGGTTCCTAGATATTCCTTTGGGATGTAACACTCTTGTATACCATGCACTCTCATAAGTGTCCAAGCCCTACCACCACCATCAAGATATCAGCTGTACTTGTAGCAAAAAATGATAGTGAACAAGTGAACAGAAAAAAAAAGAGGCACTACATTTTGATTCTTCAGCTGGCAACTCTAAAATTAATTCCATTTGTGAGGTAAGACCCTTTGTAAAACATCCACACTCCTAAAACCTACTGTGTCAGCCTCTGCTAAAGGCAACTGCTTAAGTGGTGACACTCAAATCTATAGCATGTGGCAAACAGATCCTAGGGCACCTCTATAATTGCCATTGTTCAACTTGTGAAATTGAGACAGGCCAGGGGTGCAGCAAGACTAAGGGACACCAGCCCCACAGGAGGCACCACGGAAGCCAGGGAGGAAAAGCTCCACACTCAGGAGGCAGTGTTCAGGCACGGTCTGTATCATGGCCAGCCTTTCATCAGGAAAAAGTGTATTGCATTCAAAAATACTTTGCAACGTGATCATGCATCCCTTCTTTATGCCTGCAAAGGGTCTTGTTTTCCACATGGTCTTCTACCATCTTCCAGCAGGTAAATCACTTTGTGCATTGGCTTTAAGGATTGGGACAATTCCGATACATCATTTTATTTGTTCACCTAATTTGAAATAGATTACAAATCAGGGTGTATTTGAAAACGGAGAAAGTAGAGCTTTACTAGCAGAGCGAGGCATCTAAAGCTCTGTAGTCCTTTGTCAACTCCAGGCTTTCAGTTGTTATTCATGAACAGGAAAAGAAAAATGGCATTTTACCATAACTGAGAGGCACAAGAGAAAGAGAATACCCCACCTTTCTCATCCAGCAGTGCACACAGGGTGGCTGCTTTGCTCCTTGCCTTCACATACTCTCACCGTTACACATCTCCATACAGCTATATGAAAGTCACATCAGCAGATAAGTAAAGAAGAAAGAGGACAGACAGAATACTACAGGAAGATACTTGTTTTCCACCCCAAAATTGATGCACCGTGTCACTTTGGCAGAGAATTACTGGGTATTAATTTTTTTTCAAGCTGACAGTTTGATCCAAGCTCCGTTGAGAAAATAGGAGCAATTCCACCAGTTTCAATGAGGGCTGGATTGGGGCCATCCTGAGAAGAGTTCACTCTGCAAAGATATTTCCTGCGGTCAGTGAGCCAGCTTAAACAGTGCTGATGTGGCCCTCTGAACCAAGAAGTGCTGACTGCTCCAACTCCAGAAGACTCTGGGCTCAATGATTTACTTCAGACCAGCCATGGCACAAGCATAGCACTGGGGCTACTGTGGATCTTTGTAGCATTGCAGCAGGTAATGTGTAAAAGCATAAGTATACTATCAGAGAAAGCAGGACTGAAATGGGAGAACAAATCCAACCTCAGGCTTACTGGGTTGGTAGGTCCCCTCGCATTTTAAAATGCACCATCAACCTTGCCCCTACGTGAGCTAACCAACTTGTTTAATGCCACTAATTTATACACCCAGCATCAGATCTTCTCCTGAAAATAAGCCAATCAGTTAAAGCAGTGGAGGCAAACACATAAATCCTTTGTTTCTCACAGAAAAAAAAAGGTAATCGCTCAGCACATTTCCCCACACTTCTGCTTGGCACAGAAACTGGGGACTGGAACACTTCAGTTTCTGCAAAGCACAATGGAAAGCGCGCCATAATTCACCGGTTTCTGGCCAGGAGTTTTGGGCAGGGGACCAGTATCCAAGGGTAATGTCTGATTTAAGCAAAGCGATTCATTATACATCTGTAGAGGAGTTACCTGGCATCCGGAGGACATTCTTTAAATTGACAGCATCAACAGAAGTTTCCAGCTCCCTTTGAAAAGCCCTCTGAATGCTACGCACAGTAGGACTAGGGCATTTTCCAAACTCAACAACATGTTTCTACACCATTAATGCATGTATTATGAATTAAAAACAACCGAGTTATTGAAGGCTTCGCGTTCTCCCACTGACGACCATGCACAGGTTTTCTTCTGCATCAGCACCCTTTGAAGGGAGCCCACCAAGCCTGGGCTACTCTCCTTTCTCATACCTGCTGCCTTTGGACACTTCCCAATACGAGCTTCTCCAGTGACGAAAGCACATAGATGTAAAAACTCCCAGCAACCCCAAAGGGGCTATGAGAGCACACCACAGCTGTGGCCCTGGTCTGCAAGCATCCATCCAGGGTGTTGTCCAACACCTGCCTCTTCACTGAGTTGGAAGAAAGGCGGCACTGGAGTGACATCAGCTTTGCAGCCCAGGCTCCTTGCAGGGATAGAGCAGGCAAAACCAGTTGGCAAATGTGCAGGGTTGCCCTGACCATGGCTGACCTCACCATCTCTATAGAGGCAGGAGGACAAAGGGGCCACAACCAGCTCGTTTCAAAATACTTTCCATCACAGATCCCCTTCTCACACCCTGACCCTGGTCATTACCTCCATTCACCCCATGCATGGCAAAGCAATCATGTTCAAAGTCAAAACTAGTCTGTGACCTCCTTGGTAAGCTTCACATCTCCATTGTCAAACACGTGCCCTGAAACAAGATGTTTTCTTACCTCAGTAAGCTTGGAGAACAAGGCAGAAGGCCTGTGAGCAGCACGGCTCTGTGGGATGCCACATCTGTACAGACAACAGTTTCATCCCTGCCTTTCCCAACACATCCAAAATGATAAATGGACATACTTTTACTATGATAGTATCTACCAGCAAAAATAATTCTAAATACTATTCCAGACCATGAAAAAGAGCCTGGTAGTTGGTCCATAAATCACGATAACAATTTAACATTTACCCGCAACTGATTTTTTACTTAACCAACCAACCACACCAACTGGCTTCCATGAGCTCAGCTGCAGAAACAGTGATGGGCTGTTCCCTCTAATGCAGACAGAGGACTTGACGTTCCCAGCCTCTCTGGGACAGACTTCAGCACCGCTGTGGGGACAAGACTCCAATTTTAACTTGGAGTTGCCTAAACTTCTATTGTTGAAGGCTTTTTAACACTAACATTTGTGAAAAATAAGATATGATAATAAAGACATACTAGTAATATGCATATACTTGCAAGCTTAACATTTTCCTATAGTTACATATACATGGATATATAACACAGATATATGACTCACAGATGAAATTTAGAACAGACAACACACATTGGAAAAATCAAGAAAAGGCACCATAAAGAATCAAACATCAAATGGAGAACACCACACAAAGATTTCAAGACAAGGATCTGGTGGCTGTAGCTGCTCACAGATTAACCAAAATAACAATGCGATGTTGTTGAAAAAAATCAATATAATCCTGTCTGGATCAGTTGGAGATTATTCTACTCTACTGTGCAGTGAAAACTCATTGCTGTTAGAACTGTGTCCTATAGGCAGATTTATCAGGTTTGTGGCGTAAGGTTTTGGTAGTTGGTGGGGCTACAGGGGGGGCTTCTGTAAGAACCTGCCAGAAGCTTCCCCTGTGTCCGACGGAGCCCACGCCAGCCAAGCTCCAAGATGGACCAGCCAATGTCCAAGACTGAGTCCGTGTATGTGTGTCTGTGTGTCTGTGCATGTGTGTGTGTGTAAAACCCACAACATCTTCAGGAGAAAGGAGTGAGCAAATGTGAGACCCTGCAGACATGCAGGTCAGTGGAGAAGGAGGAGCGGGAGGGGCTCCAGGCCCGGAGCAGGGGTTCCCCCCCAGCCCGCGGTGAAGCCCAGGCTGAGGCAGGCTGTCCCCTCAGCCCCGGGAGCCCACGGTGGAGCAGATCCCCCCCGCAGCCCCTGGGGACCCCACGCCGGAGCAGGGGGATGCCCGCAGGAGGCTGTGACCCCGTGGGCAGCCCGCGCTGGAGCCGGCTCCTGGCAGGGCCTGTGGCCCCGCGGAGGGGTGAGCCCAGGCCGGGGCAGGGCTGCTGGCCGGGCTGTGACCCCGCGGGGACCCGCGCTGGGGCAGGTCATGGGGGACCGTCTCCGTGGGAGGGACCCCGGGCTGGAGCAGGGCAGGGTGTGAGGAGCCTCCCCCTGAGGGGGCAGGAGCGGCAGGGACAGCGTGTGAGGGACTGGCCCCAGCCCCATGCCAGTGTCCCTGCACTGCTGGGGGAGCAGGGAGAGAAACCGCCAGGGAAGCTCAGACCGGGAAGAAGGGAGGGGTAGGTGGAAGGTGGTTTTAAGGTTTGGGTTTATTTATCCTACTCTGATTTGATTGGCAATAAATTAAAGTAATTTCCCTGAGTAGAGTCTGTTTTGCCTGTGACAGTAATTGCTGAGTGATCTCTCCCTGCTCTGCCTCAGCCCCTGAGCCTTTCTCTGTATCTTCCCTCCCCTGCCCAGCTGAGGAGGGCAGTGACAGAGCAGCTTTGGTGGGCACCTGGCGTCCAGCCGGGGTCAACCCACCACACCAGTCCCTATGTTTTAAGACATATACAGGCCCACTGACTACAGTCAAGAGGAGAATTATAAAGACAGTAAGAGATCTAGAAAACATTATCTCAGAGCAAGAAAAAAGGAGAAGTATCACCAACACCTGGGGACTGAGGCACTACTGGAAGTGTAATGCTAAATGGATACTTGAGTTCCCAGGAGGAGCACTGGCAAAATCTTTGCAAACACCTCCTACTGAATCCACATTATTTTTTGAGGAGTTACCAGCGGTCCTCTGCTCTATATAACACACCCAATTCCTCAGATCTCCCAGGCAATTCAGTGTATTCAGGAAATTACAAAAATATCTTTCCCTTTCAACTGCTCATGTTTTGATTTCATTTTAATATACCAACAATAAGTTCCACAGATACCCTATGTGTTGTATAAAACCCTAAGTCTTCTCATGGGTTCCAAAAATACAATTTTCCAATAAAAAGAGTTGGTCCTCTCCTTTGTGTTGTAGAGGGGTAGTTAAACACAAATTATTTAGTTATGCCCTTTACCATATCTGCTATTGGTGACTCTAAGCCTCTTCATTGATTTCCTCGGTAATTTTTGGAGAGATTTGCCCTTTTTCCTATGGAAATTCTCTGCTTAAAGACTATAGCCTTCCAGGCTTACTGAAGATGGTCTGTATCTCAAGCTGAACATGATTATCTCATAATTAACAACTAGTGCCTCTCTGAGCTATAAGAACCAAGCCGGATTCAAACGGACAAGCACAGAAGAGTCACATTGCTTTTCCATACTATGCCCTACAGGGACCTGGAACTGACTTATACACAGTGACAGAGAAGTCACTTCTTTCCATTGATTTATTGGGTTTTAATTGTCTGTCTGTTCTCCCTGAAGACTACACCCTTGGTAACTTGCTTCCAATCATGATGTTGCTCATCTAACTCTGCTCGTGTATTTATACAGCCAAAAACTTTAAACTGCAAGAAGAAATCAGTGACCATGTTGCTCATCGGGTAGGTACGGGCACTACAAAGAACACCAGCATCAAAACAATGAAGTGTGCAGCAACACGAGAGGCAGAGACAACAGGTATTCAGTTTGCACATTCCTTGGCAGGATGTCCTCCTCTTGTCTGTCACCATGAGGACAGAGCTGACCTCTAAACCTGCTGCTGTGTAGATCTGACTGGTTGGCTTGAACTGTCACTGCAGGAGATGGAAAAGCTTAATTTGTATCAGTGTGGCTATCTGGAGCATATCTCTTGGGAAGGGCTTGTCAGCCAAGATTCCCAGACAAACCCAACAATGTACCAAGCACAGAAACACAGGGATGGATTAAAGCCCACCTTCAGATACCTGCGGAATGACAACTACAAAAGGCATTGATAAGCTTTCACAAACAGCCAGCATGACAAAGGGATAAAAACATGACAGTCAGCAGGAGAGAACTGAGACTCGGTAAGCTGTGCTTTGCTGCATGCATAAACCAAGCAACAAAAAATTCATGGAAACAGTTCCTCCACCTGGCCCCAGAGTAGTAACATCAAAACCCATCCTGTTCTGAGCAATACTGTTACAATTTTTAAAAAAGGAAAGCTTTCCCTTTCCACACCCCTCTTGAGATGCTGCAGAGAGGTATGCCTTAAGAAAAGCCCCTTTGCTTTACTTTACGTAATTCTGTCACTACAGTGTGTACTTTTCACTTGTGGTCATCACTTGGAGACTGACATCTGTCTCACAAGCACTTAAAAATATCCCTCACTGCATGCATTTGAGTTCTTTGACTCAAGACTTTATCCAAAGCTCTTTGGTGCACTCCCAGCTGAAACCTTGGTACCACCCTCTGCCTCCAGCTTATTCGAAATCTATTCTCGCTCTGGAGGGAGGGGCATCGAGTCATTGCTCCTTCAGGTCCACCAAGACAACAAAAAAGCCACTCTGACAGTCCAGAAGAATTGAGCAGGAGGGTTGTGAGCTCTCCTGGCTGCACAGCTCTGGCCCCTGGGGCTCCTTGCTACCACCCACACAAAGTGCACAGCCTGGGCTCCAAAACACATGGTTTACATCAGGCCACTGTTTCAGTTTCTGGAGACCTACAGCCCACTGTTCAACTGAGCAGCTACTTCTGAGAGAATAAAACATGAACCCATTCCAGCACCAGACTCCTGAAAACCTCCAAGCGTAAGGCGAGGTGGAGATGGACGGATATTGCATAGACTCTAAAATCAGGTATGGTATGTAGAGCTGTAACCCTTCTACAGTAAAATCTTCAATTGCTAAGAGAAAATGGAGCGACATTCAGTGAAGAATGTACTTTGTATGTCATAAAAACTTTAATTATTCTCCACTCCCTAATAAGAAAAAATAGAAAGAGCTGAACATTTGGCAGACCCATTTCGGAAGTGTTTTTAAAACCACTACTTCAAAAGCAGTATTGGAAAGTGGCTTTTAAACCTGCCACTCAAACTACCCCTTTTTCTAGATACATCTCCTCCACCTGGCTGTCTAATACTAACTCACATTGGTACTACTCTGCTTTTCTTGCTAGAACTGCTCTTTCTGATTTTCCTTTGGGATTCTCTTCAATGCATCTTTCAAGGTCCTGATATTACTAGCTCGCTGACATTTGAAGTATTTAAAGTTCATCTGGCAAAAATGATTTTTTGCTGGTGTATTGTGCCCTTTGACACGGCTCAACTGTATTAGCCAGACGTACTGACAAAATGACTGACAATGTAAGGATTTGTCTTTCCATGCAGGAGAGAGCCACAACTCTGACTACAGCTGTTCCTCGAGAGTCCAGTGAACAGTCACAGTATGAGAGCACAGCTGGATTAGGTGGCACCACCAGCAGAATGAGGCTTACAGCCTTTAAGCTTTTGATAACAAGTAAATGTCAAATCTGTAATATTTGAGTGAGTTTCAAATGTATATGCAGGTATCCTTTTAATGCTTGTCTACTGACTTTAACCTTTTCTGGGCTTAAAAATGGATGTTTATAGCAGAGCCAACCTATTTCTTTTACACAGTCCACACGACAAAGAGGAATAGCATGAGCTGTCAACAGGCCTGATAAAGCCATTTATCAGTCCCTGGTCTTCCAGAAGGAGGGAGTATTAGTGCTTCTCCCCCGTGACACACCTAATGTCTCCCAGTGCTGATACCACACTGCCAGGCAGGATTCCTGGCTGTCTTAGCTGGCGGCTACCATGACGCTCAGACCTTCCCAGTGGGCAAGAAATTCACATTCCTTGGCGTCAGTGGATATTCAATTGCAGGAATAGCACAAATCAACTTACAACATCTTAAACCCTGTTTCTGAGATAAATCAGAGCCTAAGGGTGCTTAAAGTGGTGCAGTCTGAATTTAATCTGACTGCAATCACAAACATGACAAAAGCATGGGATAAAGTTAAATGAACTTGTTTTCCTCTAGACAATCTTTGTATAGGCTGTTCTTTAGCCCAAGTCAGAAGTTCAGTGACAGGAAGGAAACCTGCCTGAGAAAATCAGAATGTGAACCCAGCACCGAGCAACTCATGCCATGGCAAGACATTGTCTGGAACAAAACACACCCCTTCAAAGCTTATGCCTTTCCATGCTCTGTTAATGACTGTAGCCTCTACATTATTTTCACCTCCAATTTGTTCTTGTTTTCATATTCACATTCCTTATTTACTCAAAAGTGAGGTAATTTCTGTGTTTCTGACAGTCTAAAATGAAGCATACCATACCTCAAAACCATGTCAGAAAAGCAAAGAGCAAACATAACATTGCCACAAAGCTAACAGACCTATAGTTTTGGTTAGCCTCCTCTTTAAAATCAGGGTCACCTGACTCATAGTACTTTTTAATGCATATTTTGCTGTCAAATCAAGTATTGAAAATAAATTGTCCATTGAAGAGAAGAGATGGACACCACAGAGGAGAACTCCACCATACAGTGCTGAATACCTGGAAGCCACGTCACTCCTGGGACATCCCTGACTTCCACCTGCATGTGTGCATCATCTTTATGTGCTTCTCACGGCCGCCTCTACAAAGCCTGGGGTCTTTAACTGCATTGGCCCTGGATGCACAGTTTAACGGTTGTTAGAGCAGCCCACTGGTATAACAAGAGGCATCACTTCCTTGAGTGGAGAGAAAGTGACTTTAAGCGCACTTCACATTGCGCTCTCTGAGTGCAAGAGAAGGCAGGAGAAGAAATGATCCCATGAGAGATTCCCAGGGCAGCAGGATCCCCCTGAGAAACTCCATGGCTCCTCAGGGCAGACCCAAGGGCACACACACACAAGCGTATCTGCCTGCGTGGGCAGGATCTGCCACTGGTGCCCAGAGCAAACACATGGGTTTCAAAGGGCCCTTCCTCTGCAAGGCCCTGCAAAGCAGGGCTCCCCTTTGCTCCCCACTGCTCCAGTCTGCTGCTTGTGCCCCAAACAGTTCAAAGGCTGACAGGGGTGTGGGGCTACTGGAGGTGCCCCTTGGACCCCAGGCAGGATTTTGGCTGCACAACCTGTGATGAGCAGCAACACTCTCATTCTCCTCTAACAACCTGGCAATTTTGTCCATGACAAGAGCAGAAGGTGGCACAAAGGTAACACAAAGCTTGCACCAGGATGGGTATTATCCTTCTCGTAAAATATACTGACTTCCACACCAAGTGCTGCCACTTCTGAGCCATAATGTCTATATGTTTTTCTATGAGAAAGAATTGACCCCTGGTACAAATGCACACGGTAAAGTCCATCATGGCAGTAGGAAGAAATGACATCATCTGCTAGCACTGCTCCATTTATCTGAAATTTCTGATGGTTTCATGAAAACATGGAACAAGACAAAAAATTTGCTCAGACTGACTTAATCTCAGTGGTTTTCTCATATTCTGTGAAGCTGCCACGGAGGGAAAGCTTTAGAGATTTGCACACAAAGGAACATATGCAGATCTTGCTTTAAGTTGAAGATGAAACCGGCACTTCACCTGCAGCTGATGGCCAGACAGGTATGGCTAGATAGGAAGGGTGACCCATCTGTGCAGGATCACAAGTCCATGGATGCCCTTCTCTCCAGCACTGACACCAGCATAGAGTTTGCACGATGCCACTCTGTCCAGTCTGGACTTGGGACCTGAGTCTGGGAGTCACTACATTGCAGCCTACCCACACATACTCTCACCCCTGTACAGATGGCTTGCAGGTAAGCCAGCCTATTCTCCTCTAGGTGGGCCTCAAAGGATGCCTGCAGGCAAGGTAGTAAAAAAAGAGAGAGTATTGTTTCTAGGCTGTCACGCATCCCCTCCACCACAGCCCCCCTCCAAGCATCCCAGCAGCCAGAGCTAGCTTTGAAGTGGGTTGGCAGGGGACATGAGTCACAGCCAGAGCATGCACTCCTGTGAGCCAACCTCTGTCCTGCTTCCTGCAGGTACAGCCATAGATCTGCAAGAATGAAAACACACCTACTAAAACTGCACTGCTCATTAGGAGGCTAACTAAACCGTGGCAGCACCTTTATGCTGTGCACCTGGATTACTTCTCATGAACCTAAGTCTTCACTCCATTGCTTTGCTTTCATGTTAGTGCAATCTCGTTAAAATCAGTGGCACGTTACAGAGGCAGTCAAGTGAAGAATGAGGCCCTGCTCCTTCAAAGGCTGAAGAAAATGTAATTATCCTGATGAGAGATAGGGACTAGGCTTATGGAAAGTCACAGCAGGGAGCACAGCTCTCTTTCTGCACCAGCTTTCACTACAGCCTCATGGTTACCCGCATCCATAAAGCACAAAGCTTTATATGCTTAGTTCATATTATTCACTTTATATGTGAAATGCATTTCTAATTAAATACTCCTATTCAAACACCTAATTTGCTTCCAAAACTTGTTCAGCTCTTGGCTGCTGGGATGTTTTATGGCAGATCCTCCAAGCAGGAGACAAATGCTAACCTTCTCCATTGATTTGGGGTCTTGGGTTGGCGGGGGGAACTGACAACTCCCAGCCACCTTCCCATTTACATCCCCACTCTACAGAGCCTCTGAAAAACCCATTCACCTTGAGCACTTTAACACCCACCAAGTGGATTACATCAGTCATTTGTGGAAACAGCAACAAGTGTTAACCAAGCCACAAGAAGCCAAAAACTCATGGCTTCAACTCTTCTTCAGATACCCCAGATTTTGAAAATCCCAGAAAACTGTAATTTTCACTCACAGAAAAAAAAAAAAGAAAGAAAAAAAAAAAGAAAAAAAGAGTCAGTGAGACACTTCTGAAGCAAAGATTAGCTTTGGATTCAAGGTGTTGGCAATCTGGGTGGTGTGGCTCTGCTTTTGGTTCATTCCTTTATGCGTATCACAGACTTCACCAAATCATCCTACTTAAAGGCTCTGAGTTACTTGCATTTGGGGGGGCTGGTCTTCACCTCTCTCCAAAACCACCTCAATATATCTAAACCTGCTCCCTTACCCTGTAAAGTAGCACAGATTTTTTAATGTACTGAGGATTCAGATGTTTATGTAAAGTCTTTCCATTCCATCTCTAGTTGAAGTGCACATTCAACTTTCCACTAGAAACTGCCAAAGATGCCTCAGACTCACAGAGAGTAGGAATTCAAGTTTCATCATGCATTGAAGCAAAAAAAAAATATTGAAACTCTCCATTTTTATTTCATATTGCGAACCTTTCATAAATCAGTAAAGTTTGAGTGTTTCTAAATGTACAAGTTTGCTAAGAACAAACCACTGGCTCAGCATTGGCGTCCGCTCTTTCATTAGCAGCTCTAGAGATTAAGTTTCTTCACAGGGATTGGTAAAAGTACATCCTAAATTAACACAGTCTTTGTTTCCTCCTCTTAATGAAAAATGCAAATAAAAAACTCTAAAACATTATTTATCCAGCTGTAATACAAAATTGTTTGCAATTCATATCTTAAATAACACTAACGCTGACTCTCCTAAATAAATTTGTTCCACAGTTTTTACTGCGGAAGTCTTTCGGAAAGTACATATGTAGCTTTGTACCCTGTAAAGGGAAGCTGGTGGCACACACTCCAAGTCTCCCAAAGTGCAAAACTCGTAGGTACGAGATAAAACGCATGCCAAGGAAATGGCCAGAACAGTATTATCGCTACTCTTAGCAGCTCTGCACTAGGCTGGGTTCAGGTAAGAAACAGATAGGCACAGATTTTCATTACTGACAAATGGCCGCCTTATTTTCAAAAAGCAAACCTCTGCAGTCATATTCAAAGCAACGTCTTCATGCAAAGCCCTGGGCTGTATTACACATTACTCTACAACTAATCCTATCGTAGCTGAGCAGACATGACAGGGGCAAATGGCAGCAGCCCCCTGCAATCCCCACATCTTACACGTCATGGTCTGTCAGCTACTAGCTGGGATGGCCAGCAAAGATTTTAGCCAATTACTACCCTTGAAAAGCTGCTGAATGTACCGAAAAGATGCAGTCACAGCTCGGCAGGTTTGTAGAAGGGAATTCATGTTATCTTCCTCAGTTTATCCCAGGGATATCTAGAACTGAAAATACAAGGATCTACAAAGCAACTGATGAACTGGCCTCCAATGTGGAGGTGCAAAACTTGCAGCTTCTCCCCATGCAGCACATAGCATCCCTGCCCAGTGGGATATACAGCAAGGGGGACAT
The DNA here is from genome assembly GCF_023634155.1 of Falco peregrinus. Lineage (NCBI taxonomy): Eukaryota > Metazoa > Chordata > Aves > Falconiformes > Falconidae > Falco > Falco peregrinus. The sequence continues at coordinate 49,225,083 of NC_073727.1, read as the reverse complement.
CTGGGGAAGAAAATCAACCCTTCAAGTCAACAAAGCCTCTGCAAAAATCAGTACAGCAAGTCTCAGGAAGGACCATGGTAGACTTCTAGAGTCTTCAACACGCCACAGCTAGCAGCCTGCCAGACCCATACATTACCAATGTGCATGGGCTCCTATTTTGTGCTATTCACATATCATTGTTTGAACACCCAAAGTGGAAGATGTGGAAGAAGGTCGCACTGACTCTCTGACTGCTGCTAGGTGACCCTCTGAGGCTGAGCTGGCACTGGTGCAGGTCAGAGGATTGAAGCTTTCAAATACCGCAACACCCATCCAGCATTGCCCACTTTGCTTTTAAGCTCTGAACATCTTGTCACCAAGTTAGCTAGTACCTATAATGAGCTCCTGCTGAAAACCAACGTGACAGTACTATCTTCTACAGTCACAGGGCTTCAACTAGACCTGCATGGCATGCAAGAAGATGTTACTCAGCAGAGTTACAGGCAGCCTGGGTCTGGATGTTCTGCATGGCCAATGCTGGGGCACCAGCCCTGCAGTGACAGCAGAGCCTAAGCCCTAGCTTGGATCCCTCAAACCAAGGCTGGCTGCTACTAGCAAAGCAAAGAAATTTGCACTGCTTTACAAGTAGTTTAAGAAACTTGCTACTGCCTTCTGGGTTGGCCACCTGCTACCGTTTAGTAGCACAAACACTTTGCTAGAGCAGCAAAGCTTCCTGACACACAATGATTTTCTTCCATACAAAGGGGCCCCAAATTACTGAAAAGCTCCTACAGACATTTCAAAGTTTAATTTGCCTTCTTTTTTGTTTTAAAGGGACAGCTGTAACCATAACAAAAGTGGTTTTTTAAAAAAAAGTATACTTATACAGCATGAACAGCTTAAAATACATATTTGCAAGAGATCCCTCTTGCTGAAAAAGCCAAATGGCTCCTTTCTCATTGCCAAAAATCTTGCAAAATCTATGGCTAACTTCATGAAGGCTCTTATCTTTAGATTTGCAGGGTCCATTTCTGCCACCCTTACTGCATTTATTAGCAGCTTGTTCTGCAAGGCTCTGGTTTTAAGAAAAAACTTGTTTCTCCCCAAGGAAAGCAACAGGTAGAATGGCGGGAACTTGCCAAAAATAATCCCCCCTCTCTTCACGCACACCACCTTCATTCAGAAACATTCACATTAACTCATCAGCTATTCTAATGCTTACCCCCACCAGAGCCTGAGGTCCATCACTTAGGAGTTCTCACCTCAGCTCTCTCTACTGGGCTGACATCCTTCCCCTGTCCCTGCTGGTGCTAGAAAAAAACCACCTTTTTTTCTCTTGTATTGCCTTCTCCCTCCCCTCCACCATCACATACATGGGTGGTTACTTCCCTCCATTCTCAATGGAGAGCGTAGAAACCATCCTCTCCCAGACATGTTCCCACTGCACCACTGTGCAGGCACAGTTGTGCCCACATCAGCCTTCCTAAACAGCTATGACTGCCCTGTGCTAGCACAACGTGGGACAGCTGGCTTGTCACCACCACAAGGGAAAACTTAAGCCAATACAAAGCCATTTCTCTTTTAACTTTACTAAAGTAGTGGTCTGAAATTTCTTTCCACCCCTCCAAGATGTCACACTCATTCCCATTTCACATCATCAGCTGCAGGTTTCCCAGCCAACATGCACAGCATGGTACCAAACACGGCCAGAACCCCCCAATGTCTCGTACCACTCATCATCCCTCCCCGAGGGTAATTTAAACAGCTGTTTCTGCAGAGGAAAGCAAGTGTGTTTGCAGAGGTGTCTGGCCCACAGTGATCAGCACTTCCAAGAGCATAGCAGGTGTCCTGCATGGGGACTGAACAGCTGGGAGGGCAGCTGAGGAGTATGTATGGCCTGAGACATCTCATGGCAATAAACAGACCTTGCACTCAGCAACTGACACCCAGCAGCTCTGACCCTGAATGGGAAGGGCTTTCGTGAAGATGCACGTGGTACCCGCTGAGTGGTCAGTCCCCTGACACCGATTTAAGTATGCACTCATGTTCCCGGAGGACCAGCTTGACTTACATTAGCCATTAAGAGTGAAGAACGGGAATTCAGTGCGCTGGCATAGCAATCATGACACTGTAAACAAAAAAGTACATTACTATGCACATCTAACAAGAAAATCAGGCTTGCTAATATTGCTGTTTTAAGGTTTAGACTTTCTAGGCTTTCAATACTGTCACTGTGCTGTCACAGAACAGCTTATTTTTCTGTTTAATTTAATTTCCTGTTGGCCTTGTTTGTTTGGGAAGAGAGCAATTTCTTCTGTATCTGCAAGCACCAGACACTTCAAGGGATGGATGCCATTCAGGACCTTCTTGGTGGGTCATCATGGTAGGAAAAGATATTCAGGTCTTTACAGCCATGCACTCCAAGTGCAGCTCTTCCCCTCTCCCTGGCGTACATACAGCTTCGGACCTGAGACTTGGGAGTAGGACTCCCCCATCACCAAAGCTGCCCTAAGATCCTACAACATACAAGTATCTAGACTAATAGTAGTCATTTCACTAGCAAAAGAAAAGTTAAGCAACACAGAAGTGAATGAAAAGCTGGAATTAAAATAACTTTTTAAATAGTCCCAAGTAGACTCCAAAGTTTACTGAGTGGAATAAATGGAAAGCTGAAATACTTCACATTTTCAGGCTCTCGAAGCCTGTGCTCACGGTCTCTTTCACCAGAGAAGGGTGACCTGATCGCCAAACTGAATTTATTCTCAAGCACTCTCTGTGGTGCAGCTGGATTAACATCCCCAGATTAGAGAGGCAGACACCAAGCCACATCCGTTTGAAGGTTTGATCCAGCAAAATAATATGCATGTACTTCCTTCAGCTGTCTCCAGTGATTTCAGGGAGTACCACTACATGCAGCACAGAAGCATGCGTGTAAGCATGTTGCAAATCACAGCCCAATACACAATAGACCAGAGGAAGCCTACAGCAGGAGCAACATCAGAATCCATGTTCTGAGTCACAGAGGGCAACTTGAGCCCACACACCCCTCTCCACCTCAGGGGGCAGTCAGCTCACTGCTTTGCAGGGATGCTATGTGCAATGACAGTGCAAAACCACAAGACTCTTAGGAAGCGTTGATAAAACCCTGCAGAGATACTACTGAGCATCTCACAAAAGAATTCAGTCATTACTTCTTGTCTGGAACGTTTCAAGTAGAAGAGAGAACAGCAGCTTAGGTTGGGCAGTTCTCCAGCACCACAGCGTGGAAAAAACATTCACCTCATTTTTAAAACAGAGCCAACGGAGCCCAGGGAAGGTGAGATGTCACTTTGAAAGTTTGTCTCAGACCTATGAAGGAAACGATGTCTTGTGATCCCAACCCCACCTCCCCCATAATAAGACCTCAGACACTTAGCAAATGCATATATTAAAAATACATGCAACCTGAAATCAGACTGAAATCTCAGTCCAGATGAGCCAGATGGAACCTTTCCATCACTGCCATTAGCTCTTAAATTGTTTATAATACATTTACTTTGGGAGACCAGAAACATCAAACGAATGGCACAGCTAGGAGAGAAGCCTATGTGAAGCTCAGCTGACACAGAAAGGCTGTAAACACATAACCCCGAGCACGCATTGCTGCAAAGGGCACCAAGCCTTCTGCCAAGTTCCCGGAACACTGTCAGCTTCACACCGCTACAGCCTCTCCACGCGGGAGCTGTGGGGCCATCTGCAAAGCATGCAGCACTAAAGGCCACACAATTATGTCGCCAAACTCGGTATGGCTTCTAAAGGTGAAGAAAGGGAAAGACATTTAGACTATGTGAAAGTGCAGCTCAGTTGCTCATGCAGGACTGGATTCTGATGCCATTAGGTATTTCAGCAGGACTGCCACGTGAAGCAAGACACTGCCCAGCAGGAATAACAGCATCTAAATCCAGCCCTGCATCTATCTGGCCACAGGCTGCCCACTGCGGTGCCCTCAGAGCTGGCCCAAGGACCTCAGCAGCACAGGCAAAACTAAATGCTGACTTCCTGAGGCCGAAAACATTCCTGAGGCTGAAAACATGAGGTCTGCTACTTCTCAGGCTGCTGGAGGTGTGGCAGGGTGGGCATGGGGTGCTGCTCCCACACTCCCCTACCTCGGCAGAGGGAGCATCTGGGAGCTCTTCGAGGACTGGCCAGGCAGGTGGCAGGGCTCGGGCTGGGCACTGAGCATCCAGCCACAGCAGCATGATTTGCCAGTCACGTCTGCTGCTTTTTGTTGCTGGAATTTTAAGGTAAACTCGGTTTTTGTTCCCTGTTACCAACTAAACCCTTTCCCACTCCATACACCCTGCCAAGGAAGACACTCTGAAAGAGGGATAAAGAAGTACATTACAGAATACCGAACAAAATTATGTTAACTATTCAATTTCTCTTATTTTTGTCTTCTTTTTAGAGGCAAGGAAAAACTAACGCTCCATCTCCAGCAGTTCTGCACTTCTTCCAAAAAAAAGTTCCAGCCAAAATACTTCAGCCAACTATACAGTAAACATGATGACAAATAACCATTTGAAGAGTTGCCTCTTACTTTACAGATGTATATATTAAGAATGACCAACTCCTCCAGTGGAAAAAATAATCAGTTTAACGACAGAACACAACAGTTAGCAAGACTTGCTGGAACGGAGACCATTGCAAGATGCCCAAGAGGACTTGATGACTGAGTAACAGTGAAATAGCTGCACTGGAACAATGAAATATGAACACACGCCACAGTCCTCAAAGGGTAATTTGCTCAGTTTAATGAAGAGCTGATTTGATGATCACGTTACTCACTGAAGAGGGGTGATTTAAAATGCACACTTCTCCAGACCATTTTCTAATACATACACAGATAAATTTGGATGTACCCTTTAGGTTTTCTTCCAGGGTGAGGAGAAGCTTGGACTGCCTTCCTTACAACAAGATTTCACTATTTTATCTGATGTAACTAACAATTACCCTTTGCTTCGGAAAAGTTCTCTGTTTAGAGCACACAATTTCTACACAACTTGTGTCCTTCTTCCACCTTTCTTTGCTTCTTGCTTTAAATACAGATCAACTCTGCCAAACACAAAGCACCTACACTGACATAGAGCCACACGTGCAGACCAACTCCAGAGGCACTGAAGCACGGTGAGTTCTTACGGCAGCACGGTGGTGTGACACAGCCAGGGTACGCAGCCCGACCTGGCACACAGGAAGAGCTCGCACATCCCATGGCACAGGTATGATTTGTGAAGAGCTAATGGTGGGCCAGAAGTTACAACTTCGGTGACAGTGAGGTACTGTGACTGTCGCTCAGGAAATACAACCTATACGGATTTTAGCCACCCTGAAAATGCTGTGAACAGTACAAAGCATGCTAAAGCTTGAACCTAACATACCTTTGCAGAAACTCTGAGGGGCAAAGGAGGAGAGAAGACTTTACATTACATCCCAGAGAGCAGTCCCAGGGACCAGTGGAGGAGGAATTAGCGTCTGCAGAGCTACATGTGTCAAAATCCTCTGGTCATGTGACTTAGGAGGGCAGGACACAGGACAAGAGGTCTGGAGAGAGGTGGGTACCAGGATCCCCTCGAGGACAAAGGAGGCAGAGGGAGCTCAGCAGCCTGCACAGGTCTTGCTGGGGACCAGAGGCACCTGAGCTGTCAGCACAACCTCCCATCTCCCCAGGCAGGACAAGACCATGCAATGAAGGAGCCACCGTGTAAACACTGTTTGATGTTGCTCATGTTAACTCTGCTACCAGTATAGTAGTTAAGCACTCAGCTGTGTGGTCAACTGCAGAAAAAGCTCTTTTTCATTACAAGCTTGTCTGAAGTTTCAAGAGGAACCAGGGAAACCTGACACTTTCCAGGTGTTTGTACATCCCCAAAGGAAATGAATCCAGCTACAGAGGTGCTGTGGGCAAAAAAAGAATAAATGTGAGAGCTGGGATCAGAGCATCAGGAGTCCCTCCAGCCAGGTACAAAGTCAGTGCAAAATCCCCTCCTCACTGGTCTAAATGCCTCTTTGGTAAGAGGCAGGCAGTGGAGATGCAGACTAAATCATACTGTCCCTCTAAATCCCTAGACATCCAGGGTGTGGAGGAAAGCTTAGAAATGTGTGTCCTGAGACTCAGAGAACAGACAGCAAAGCAAAAGATCTCAGCAGTTCTTGTTTTTAAAATCTTGTGCTTTTTAAGCCACTGTCTTGATCTTGGCAATGCTTATTTTGGCACTGCACTTTGTGAACATTCAACACAGACTGTGGGGTTTGCAGCCAACAGCGCAGCAGAGTAAGTGACAGTATAGCACACACATATAAGAAAATGTAAACATGATTTCAAAGGCTTTATACTGGGTCACACATAGTGAAGGATCTTTCAGACGACCTCACATTTCTTCAAGATACCCATCACTCCTCCATTGCCCTGGAAATGTAAGCCGTATCACTCCTCAGAGGCTATGGTGTCAGTGCAAACATAGCAAAAATACAAGTTCTCAGCCCACATAGAAGCAAAATACTTGGGCTCCTCATCAGCCAGAGGGAAAGGATCTCCCCAGCTTCAAGATTTGCTGCTCCCCTCTGCATTCCACTGCCGTACACCCCGGCAGGCCACCCCTCTCTCCCATGCTGGGCAGGAGCACCGGTTGCAGAGGTGTAGCAATCTTTCACCTTGGGGAATAACGAAAACACTCAGTTCCAAATAAATAAAATTTCAACTGCATTTGAAGGAACAAAAGCAATCCTGTAGTGCAACACACCAGTGAAACCACTGCTGCTTTGGGGGACTGTAAACCAGAAAAGACAACTGACAGTTTTGGGGGGGGAGAAAAGCAGAACAGGGAGCACCGGTCTCTGCCTGAGAGACCAGGGCAGCATTTGCAGGGCTGGGAGTGCCCTCTCAAGGCTGCACAACCCTCAGTACGCCTGCAGCCTGGGGGAGAAAACAGCAGCATGCTGCTTGCTGAGAGGAAGGCACATTAATGTCTACGCCATTCCCTCTGGAGAAGTAAGCACTTCACCTGCTCAATGCATTAGGGGTCTGCGGGAGGCACAGCTAAACACCCACGTGCCCTCCTCCCCCTCGGTAGAAACCACACACACACCAAGCGGTAAATGTTCCCAAGATACATGCATACACCTAGCTATGAACAGTTTGCTTGGGCAGATGAGCGGGGAGTTAAGGAATGCTAATTTAAGAAGACAGGTAACTCAAACAAGACAAGTGAATCCTGACATTTCAAAACTAGGGAAACAAAAAAAAAAAAAAAAGTGCTGGCTTGGCTGCAGGTTTTTGAATATTTGGGATCACGCTCAGACTACTAAACACAGGCTCACTCTAGAGGTCTTTGGTAAGGAAAAGGTTCCAATCATGCTTATGCCTGAGCTGCAGCAGTGTAAATTTAAAAGACCCAGTGCCTGATGCCAGCACACCCCAATGCCACCTTAGCCACAGTCCCGAGCACTTCCCCAGTGATGGAGAGAGCTGGGTAACACAGCTGCCAGCTGAAGAAACCATGGGTCCTAGAAGTGCACCAGAAACTGAGCCTGGTGAAAATACTGCTTTGCTTCATTGATCCGAAGACAACAGACCACTTGCAGACAGCTACACACAACTTGGAGCAGACATGAAGACCAGCCTCCATTATCTCGAGACTCAGAAGCCACATTTACCATTTCAGTGGACTGCGTGAGAAATATCAATGTCACCTGAGCACTGAATGTGTCTGAGGGAGCTGTATTTTGGGGACATATGAATGTTCACTCAACACACTGGATTATAGAGACAAGATCCCATTCCCTCTGCAGGCAGAGAGAAAGCATTCCATGTGGTTTTTTCGCTGCATGATCTGCTCAGCCCCCTTCTATTTTCTTTCTGTATAGATCAGCTTATGAAAGCATCTTCTTAACTACGTGTCCAGCCAACCTCAGTCCATGTGCTGTCTGAGGAGTTGGAATTATAGACTTGGACGACACAAGGGCATTCATACCTCTGACACACCCAGAGGCTGGTACAGAGCTATACAGTTAAGACCATTACAGCATTGTCCTAAATAACTGAGAAGATACATTCCTTAGAGCTAAACAAAGTGGAAAATTCCCTTGGAGTCCCTTCTGCTTTCTCTGCGTATGGCACACAGTCTAGACGAGGAGGGAAAATGAGAGTTAGTGCTGCTGTCAGAAAGGCTCTCACTGAGCACAGCCTCTTCTTAACGTTCCTCCCAAATTTCTCCCACTGGCCACAGGTGGTGCTTGAATATTGTTTGTATAAAAGCAACCAAGGAGGGTTTCTACAGGACTGCTTTCCAAAGTCAGTATCCATCCTTCCACACGTGGGATCTGGCAGCAAACAACAAAAATCTCTCTTGGCAACACACAAATGGGATCTGCCCCCTAAGCTGGCTCCAGCACAACATCCTTCTCTTTTTTTGGCCTGAGAGATTGCCCACAGCAATCCCGGGCACAGGCCCCACACCGACTTTCCATTTTGATAAACAGAAGCACAGTCAATGACAGGACCAGCCCAATGCCAGACCCTCACTGAGGAAAAATCTTTTCTTTCTTTCCATAGACAAAAAATGAAGGGCTCTTTCACTCCCTTTGTCGGAGCCCCTCTGCTGAGCCAAGGCAGCCTCTCCATCTCCCAGACACGGCACTTGGGCAAAGGCTCCGAAGTGCAGCGTTTGGGACAGGTCACCTAGACAAAGCATGTGTTGGAAAGGTGATGAAAGGAAGACGAGAAGAGTCCATTTCAAACATGGCTAGAAGGTGAGAAAGCAGGGCCAAGGGCAGCAAAGGCACTCAGCAAAAGTTTTTACCTCCTGAGAAAAAACTCCAGCACCCACCAGCACTTGTGCACTTGTTCAGGGCATTGCCTGGGCTTAGTGGCTTATAAACTACTCTCTGGACTAGAGAAGGAATGTGGTGCCCATTTGGCATGGCCGGCACACCGCCAGCGACAATGAACACATGTGCAGCTCACACTCAGTCCTGCACAGCCGCTCTGGGGTTAACAGCACAGTGTTCCCACTCCAGCAGGTTCTGGTGTGCTCCAGAGGTCCGTAGCTGGGAAGCACGCAGAGCTCTGTGCAGTGCTATGCCAAGACATTTGGATTTGTTCAGAAATTGGCTTGGTTTTACAGTACATTGGTGTGGGACTGCAAACGAAGAAAGACTGCACGGCTGTTACATCCAAAATTTTCAGTGAAGTTTCAGACTCCCCTAGAATGACTTTAGACATTACACTGCCAGAGAAGCAAAAGCCTGCCTGAGCTCAACAGCTAACACTTTTCCTCAGAGGCTGTGACATTTCCCATGGATGTTGCCCGTGCTATCAGCACACAAACTCCCCTGCTTCCCTTCTCTCGCTTGCCAGCAGGCAGCCCCAGCTCGCCCTCCGCTTCCCACCGCCACAGAGCAGCGCTACTAGAAATCCACTTCCAGGAGAGTGATCCCAGGCTTAACCTGGATGGGCACAGAGCATCACGGAAAGGGAGACAGCAGTGGATACGGGGGCACCTGCCCGCAGAGCTGCTCAGCACTCAGCCTCACAAACGCACCCTGCTGCTGCCCTGCGGCGGCGCACCCCGCAAGCCTCGCACCTCCCGCAGCCCGCCAGGAGGGCTGTGCGGGTCTGCAAACCGGGCTCAGAGAGCTCCGCCTTTTTCCAGGTGAAGCAGATCTTTGTTAAGCTGCACGCTAAAGCTCACCAGGAGCCGGGGGTGACATTAGGTCCCGGGCTCTCCTGCCCAGCCCAGAGCTGCCGGGGGGCGAGATGCTATCGTCCTTGGCCGGCTCCTCTGCAGCGACAGCACCGGGCTGGAGGTGGGACAGCCACCACATCCAGAGCCAGGGAGCAGGTGTCCCGGGGGCTCTGCCCTGGCCACTCTAACACCGGCGGTTAAAATCTGGTGCTGAAATGCCTCCATACGTCCCTTTAGACCCTGCCTCTAGCCCGGTGCCTCTTTGCCTCTGGTGGGCACAGGCTGAGCCAGGCTCGGGGCTCAGCGCTGCCCGCGGTCCGAACGGTGCCGCGGGGGCTGCAGAAAGGCCGGGGCAGCCCTGCCACCGCCCCCCACACCCCCACCTCCCGCGGTTTAAACCAGAGGCTGAGAGCCGGGGGAATCCGGAGAGCACCCCCAGCCTCGCCCAGGCTGATCCAGAGTCCAACCCACGGGGCTCCGGCGGCGGGAATGAAGAAAGAAGGGATCTCGCCTGACTTCCCGGAGAGATGCCCTCTGTCCAGCGCCGTCCACCGCGCGAGCGGGGCTCCTCCGCCGAGCCCAGGCGGGACGAAGGGACCCGCACCCGGTGCCAGCGGGACTAGGGCACCCGGGGCGGACGGCAAGCGGGAAGCAGCTCCCCGCTCCCCGCAGCTGCCGTCGGGCCAGCAGCGCCATCGCAGCGGGCTGCAGCCCCGCGCCCCCGAGCTCCCCAAGCGCAGCCCAGCCGCAGCGAGCCGACCCGCCCAGGGTCCCGGTCTGCCGGAGCCGCGGGGGTCCCCCTGGCCCTCGGTGCCGGGGCTTGCCCTGATTCGCAGAACCCCCCCTCCCCGCTCGGGTCTCCCTCCCCTGCCTGCGGGTCGCCCGCCCCGGCCCCGTCGGAGGGACCGGCGCAAGCCCGGGGCGGGCGGCAGGTGCCTCCGCCGCGGCGCCGGGGCACGGGAGGCGGCGCGGCTCGGCCCGGCTCCGGCGGGGTGTCCCCCGCGCCCCCGCCGCGCCACGGCGCCCCGAGCAGCCGGCGGCCCGTCGCCGGGCGCCCCGCAGGAGCCCCCCGCCCGCGGCACCCGCGGAGGCGAGCGGGGCCGGCAGCCACACGCGCGCCCCGCCAAGTGCTCGCCCACGGGCGCGCAGAGCGGCGGCACCTCGGGGCGGGCGCCCGGGCCGCTGCCTACCTGGCGCGGCGGCGGGCAGCAGGGCGGCGAGCAGCAGCAGGGCGGCCCAGGGCCGGGGGGCGGCGGGCCCCGCCATGGGGCCGGGGGCGCGGGGCGCGGGCGGCGGGAGCGGCGGGGCGCGGAGCTGCCGCCCGCCCGGCGTCCGTCTCCGCGGGGCTGCCCCGCTGCTTCCTGCGCGCCCCGCCGTCTCCTCCTCCCGGGCTGCCGGGAGACTGCAGCGGGGCGGCCCCGCGGAGGCGGGCGCCGGCCCTCCGCCCCCCGCTGCGCCCCGCCGGCTCCGGCCCGCCCGGCCCCCGCTGCCCGCCCCGGCCGCCGGCCCCGGCGGCGCCCCCTGCCCCACCCCGCCGCGCTCACCTGGCTCCTTCGGCACCCCCCGGGGAGACGGCGAGCTCTGCGCCTGGCCCTGGGCACCCCGGGGGGCGGCAGCCGGCCCACGCGTGTCACTCGCGCACCGTCCGCCCCCTCCTCTCGTGCCCGGTGCCACCGAGCCCTCCCAGCCGAGGTGGGTGTTCGGCCACGGGGGTTCACGCGTACGAGCGACCGTGCAGAACTTGCTGCAGAGGGTTGTCTTTCCTTCACACCGTCTTCGCTCTTTCTGACCTTCCACCCCACACCGGGCCAGGGTTTTTGCTTCGGCCGCCTTGCGCACGAGAGGTGCACTGTTAGACCTACAAGGCACTTCTCAGTCGGACTTGTCTGGTTCTTCCCCCAACCCACACCCCCCCATCTGCTTTTTGAAGGATACCCACCTTTTCATAACAATTAATAATGGGTCCTCTGCTGTGGAAACTAAGCCAAAAAAAGAACAAACCAAAATGGGCATTACAATTCTTGCCTGCCATGGAGGGAGAAGTAAGATAAAAAGAGTTTCTGCAGGCACAGGGAGAAATGAACACCACATTTCTGGCAAAAATCCTCAAACAGACTGAACAAGCAAAAGCACAATTCAAAGAAAGGCAAATAACACGGGCAGGCTCTGCACAGGAATCTGGCAGGTGCCGGCTCCGCACCTGCTTCTGCCCAGGCACCCGTCCTGGCACGTTGCTGCACAGCCCCGTGGCTGAGCGCGTGGGGGACCGGCACGCAGCCAGCTCCGAAATCTCAGCCGACACCTCTGCTGCTGGACGTACCTTCTGCCGGGACTCTGTCCCCACTGCTCCGGCCCTCCTGGCCGAGCCGCTCAGACCACCCTGCCCACGGGAGCACGCCGGTGGTGCCTCTGCTGCTAAGAGCACGCATGTGGTCTCCCTTGGGCCCCGGGTGTTACATGCGTGCATTTTTGTCAGCTTGTGGTGTCCAAAATGAGGTGAAGACAGCGTTAACTGGTGAGCTGAATGGTGCTTTCCTAGCAAAACACTGTGGGCTGCATATCCTGGTGATGTTACAGCAAGGATGGTGTTAGAGGGCTCTGTGGGATACAGGGGGCCAAAGCTGGTGCCTGCTCCTCCGCACTGGGTATGGTGCAGCCCCCTACGAAACTACACCCGGGTTTTGTTTCAGAGCAAGGTGCTTGCCGCTCCCCAGATGGAAGCCTAGGAGCAGGTGGAGGGGCAACCATGCGCAAGGTGGGGACTGTAGCCCAGAAATGAAGCGGGGAGCCAAATGATGCAATGGCATGGGCGCGCCGTGACAAGCAAAGGGAGCTGGTCCCAGCCCCCTAGCTGTGGTGGTCTCCAGAAGACTGTCTTTCACCACTCCTGGAATACTTCTTCCTAGAACCTGACTGCTACAGCCTGGAAGAGGCTTTTAAAAACAAAGCAGCGTACCAAAGAGAAGGAGCCTCTAGACGACAGGGTTTCAGACAGCTCAAGGTAAGGCACACCTGTAGCACTGCATGTTCAACATATTGTTGCCTGTTGCAGCCTCTTGGCTCTACGTCAGGAATCTGTAGAATCCATCTTGAATTCAGACTTGAATCCATCAAGTCTGGCAACATGGGTAACTTTCTCTCCACTTTTCACTGTTCCCCCCGTTGCTCTTAATGCTGCCCAAGTTGCTTGAGCATCACTGCTTCATTATCCCCTTTCAGCTTCAATTCTCCTCTTCCTTGAGGAGTCTCCTCGAGGATGTGGCCTGCAGCGCAATAGCAGCAGTCATGCAGTGAGGTACTGAACTTAGCTAGCCTTTTACATTAAATGCCACCTGTGCCCCGACAACTTTGAAAGGCCTTTTCTGGATAATGAATCAAGGAATGGCTTGAATACTGCCTAGTAAATTACATACACAATTCTCATGTGGGGTACCAGCTGTTCCTGGGGGAAGGTAAATTCCACTAGCAAGGCATGACATGTAGAGAAAAAAAACCAAACCAAACAACAACAACCAAACTGAGAGATCTGAATATTAGAGTCAAAAGTTTTTGGAAATAAATCTGGGTAAAGATCCATTGCAGTGAGGGATCTCAGCATCACAGAAATCCAAATCGTGCCTAACATCTGTAGCAAGAGCCTTTCTGTGTGAGGAATATATTGTAGGACACGGTGGCCATTTGGGAATTGCAGTGGATGTAGATGCGGAACAATGTGGCTGTGCCAGTACTCCCTGACAGGGATGTCTGAGCTTGCCCTCAGGAGCAAATGGTACCTGGCAAGTCAGGAGGCACAGCCGCAGTGTGGCCCACCAGCACCCATATGCCCCTGCCACCTCCCCCCCAGCTGGTCATGGGTGGCTGAGACAACGCAGGGGACCCTCCATGGGAGCTAACGTCCCTCAGCAGGCTCAAGTCTTTTTGCTGCTCTGTAAATAATAGCTCTGAAAAGGGAAAACCACTGCACTTTCCAGCTGGAGGCAGAACAGTGTAGATGTACTGGAAAGGGCAAATCTTTGCAGAGTTCACAAATCTGGAAGGGTTTGTATTTCCCTCGGTTGTTTCTTCACTGCTTACCCAGTGCAAGTGCATCCAGGGGAGGCAGCAGGTTGAACATGCAGGAGTGCAGCCATCTGCCTGGGTGAAACTACCCACCCTGCTCACCCATGTGTGCTGTGCAGCCTTGGAGGTTTTTCATTTAAAAGGCAAAATTCCATAAAAACCGTGAATAACTCAGGAATCAACCAAGATGCTGTGTTTCAATGAGTATGGACTCATTCCTATAGTAATGCGGAATTGTTTTGGGTTTTTTTTTTCAGGAAAGGCATTTTCTGTAATTAGCCCAGCTGACATTAGTGTAACATCTAAGATTAAATTATAGCCCAAACGAAGACAAGGGGTAGTTGGGATTACCTTTGTCTATTTAAGCAAATTGCTTCTCCTTCAAGCGACATGAGGCCAGACGAATAATCACTGTATGCTGGAGAATCCCCAGCAGAGAAGCAGCAGCACAACAGCACCTTGCTTTCTGGATTTTTAAAAAACTCACTGGAGCAGGTCTTCAGCTGGAAAAATCTGGCAGAGCTTCTTGCCTCATCTCCTTTCATCTTCTTTTCAGCTCTGCAAATTACACCAGCTAATGAAACAGCTTTTTGCATTTGGCAAACAAACATTCACTCTTGACTTGTAGGAATATTTGTCATTAATGCAAAGGAGAGGTACTTGCAAGCTCTGGGACAGAAATGGTAATCCCACCAGTCTGTAGAGCAGGTTTACAAATAGAAGAGACAGACAGAACCGTGCAAAAGAAGGATTTTAGTAAGCCAAATTGCCCAGATATTTATAGGCAACCTCAAGGGTTCTGTACAGAGAGTTTTTCTTCTCTGCAATTGGAAGCACTGGCTGCAGCTCGCTCGGATATAAGCAAGCAGGATTCAGCCCCAGCATCAGTACAGGTACGGATGTGGCAGCATGGGCTATGATACAAGCGTGGTTCAGCACCCAGCAGCTAAAGCCACATCTGCTGTGATGAGTGTCTAAGAAAGCTAGCTCCCACACAAGCTGCAATGGCAGCTTTGGATCCAAGTGAAAATACAGCAGCCTTTCACTAAATTCCAGCGACCTTTGCTTTGTTTATGCACAAGAAAGTAGGAAAGCTGCAGTAAACACCGCTAAAGGAGTTTCTGACCACATTCTAACGGCGATTATCACTCAGTACAACTTTGCTTAAATTGAGACACTTGTCCTGTAAACATTAAACCTGCATAAAGTGCAAGGATTATTTATATGCAAAAGCCTAAGCATCTATTTCATTTCAAGATGAACAGAAACAGTTTTAAGCGTGTTAATCATGTAATGCTTTTGAGGTGAAGTGTACAATTCTGTTGAAGGCCACTGTCAGAGAGACAAGAGGCTGGAAGAGCCAGGAAACACCTTCCAACCCTGTAAAACTCCTATGAGCACCTGGTAACCCCTCCTCTTCCTTGCAGGTTGTCCTGTTTCAGCATGAGCATATGCATAAGTTGGTAGAAGTACAGATACCTACATCACATAAATAAATGCATATTTTTTAAAAAGAAGACAGTGTAGAAAATATACTTGTTATGGGCAAATCACTAGTAGCTGATAATTTATTTGCTGCATTTTGCCTCTTTTTCTGGTGATTACTTGGCTGCAAACAGTTTCTTTAATGTATTTGTTAATTACTTCCATTTATATGCTTTGATAACCCTCCCACTGAAACCAAAAGAAAAACTTCCACTGTTTTAATAATAAAATGATTCAGCCCCATATTCTTGAAGCTATTTGAGGTATTTACCCAATTCAGCTTCTAGATAAAAGTTTTAAAATGTCTGAAGAAATTGAGAATTTATGTTAAATGAAATTGGCAGACAATGCCGTTTGAATTCTTGTGTGCCCATCTGGTAGACTCATTTAAACAAAAGCTGAAGAAGCGGAGATTATGTCAATAAAGAATGCCGGCACATGAACAAGGAGCAACTAAGGTTTTTCAGGCAGCTGTAGAGCTGACATGCCTCGCTTCTTGAGTCATTTCCATCTGAAGCCCTATCTTTTCCATGCCATTCTCCTACAGAAATGCCAATGTTTTGGCTTCAGTTGGACTCAATGATCTTAAGAATCTTTTCCAAACTAAATGATTCCATGATTCTATGACTTGTAAGGGCAACATGACCGACACTACTTCTGTTGGGCTCTGTTTTAGCAGCTCCCCCTTCCCACAAAGCCAAGGCAAGGCAAGGCAGTTTAGTATCCAACCCTGTGGCACCGAATGCCATGACACAAGCTGTAACTTTCTCCCGCAAGCAGACACCATTCTGCCTGCACATGTTGTGTAAATACACCTTGGTCCAGAGAGTAAACCCCTTGAAAACGGCTGTTGAGACAGCTGTTCAGGCCTCCCAGCCAGGAGGGCTTTGGTGAAGGCTGAGCCAACTACACTAGCAGAGCAGTGCGGGCAGAGCACTTGGGAAGCACCGTGGCTTCATTCAGGCCAATGGTTTTACAGTCCAAGCGTGCTGGGAGCTGGGGGTTTGTGGGGTTACAGCCTCGGAAAGGTAAGGCATCCCAGCCTGCCACCTCCAGAACTTAGTTATGTTAGTCTGCTTAGTCTAAGATTCTTTCATTTGGGCATTTTTCTTGCTTTTTTACCAGCCTGCTTCAGGAAGACTGTCTCGGTTATTGCTATGACAGTAGCATCCGCCTCCAAATCCTGATTCTCCATGTTCTCTTTCCAGTACTCTGCCTATATAGACACTAATTATCTGACATAATCAGAGTGGGTGTGTGGTGGGTTGACCCTGGCTGGACGCCAGGTGCCCACCAAAGCTGCTCTGTCACTGCCCTCCTCAGCTGGGCAGGGGAGGGAAGATACAGAGAAAGGCTCAGGGGCTGAGGCAGAGCAGGGAGAGATCACTCAGCAATTACTGTCACAGGCAAAACAGACTCTACTCAGGGAAATTACTTTAATTTATTGCCAATCAAATCAGAGTAGGATAAATAAACCCAAACCTTAAAATCACCTTCCACCTACCCCTCCCTTCTTCCCGGTCTGAGCTTCCCTGGCGGTTTCTCTCCCTGCTCCCCCAGCAGTGCAGGGACACTGGCATGGGGCTGGGGTCAGTCCCTCACATGCTGTCCCTGCCGCTCCTGCCCTGGCCTGGGGGCTGCAAGGCTGCTGCTCTCACACAGGCCCACTCTCTTCCACACGAGTTGCTGTTGCACAGTAACTTTTCCCTCTTCTTAAATCCATTATCCCAGAGGTGCCACCACCATGGCTGATGGGCTCGGCCTGGGCCAGCGGTGGGTCCGCCTTGGAGCCGGCTGGCATGGGCTCCATCGGACATGGGGCAGCTTCTAGCAACTTCTCACAGAAGCCCCCCCTGTAGCCCCCCACTACCAAAACCGTGCCATGCAAACCCGATACAAGGTGGCAGTAAGAGATTACTGCTCCTCTTCATTAAACAGCTTCAGCTTCTAGAGTGAATGAGTATTTTCCTTTGAGTGTCCATGGATATGGAGATAGTGCTGTGTTACTCTGTGATGTGATTTTGTCAGAACAGTGTTTGTCAAAACACAATGGCATGATCCCCAACCCCCATATCCTGGTGAGACTGATATAATTTTATGTAATTCAGTCCCATAGAGTCACAGCCTTTGCTGCTTCACCAGACACCTGTCAACACTGCATCTAGTCGGCAATAAGATAGCAGAATACAAGTGCTGCTTATGAAAGTCTTGGCAACATTTACATTTAAAGACTCAAGAACAAGTTCCCTGTGCTTGGGCATGGTGTCACAAAACCTGAGACCAGCTCTGGGACTGACAGCTCAATGAAAAGCAAGGTGGGTAAATGAAGCAAGCCTTGAAGCCTGTCAAACCTGGGTGCTGTTGACTGCCTGAAGCACACAGTCCCCAGAGATATGGGACCTCTGCTGTTGTGTTGTCTGGACATCAGTGTTCACACCCTGGGAACTGTCAGGAGACAGGCTAACTGGCATGAACTTTGATGGTGGGCACCATCGGAGAAGCGACATTGGCTGACTAGGTTCAAAACTGTTTCAACTGCTAAGGCTTACAGTCAGCACAGGGAAGTATTGAGTTCTGAAAGCTTCGTCGTGGCAAGCTGCAGTCTAACAAAAGGTGTGTCAGCTTGGCCACTTTTGCCATGGGTTCTTCCAAATTAAACATAATTGTGGTTGCTGCTAGAACAGAAGAAAATGCCTCATGCCTTTGCACTGAGCCCCCCACAATCGAAGATCACTGAATGGGAAAGGCACATAGAGTTTCAGAGCTGCAGTTCCTGCATGGCTTTTGTGTGTCCACATTGCAGCTGGTGGTAATGTCGAGACACAGCACTGGAAAAAGCCTCAAGCAGAGGTAGAGGTTAGGGCTCTACACAAAACCCTGACCTATGCCACTTTGCCAAATGTCCTAGTTTCAGCTGGGATAGAGTTAGTTTTCTTAGTAGCTGGGTCAATGCTGTGTTTTGGATTTATTATGAGAATAACACTGATAACACACTGATGTTTTAGTTGTTGCTCAGTAGTGCTTACTCTGAATCAAGGACTTTTTAAGTTCCCCATCCTCAGCCAGTGAACAAATGCACAAGAAGCTGGGAGGGAGCAGAGCCATGACAGCTGACCCGAACTAGCTGAAGGGATATTCCATACCATAAAACATCATCCTCAGTATACAAACTGGGGGGGTTGGCCAGGGAGGGCAGATTGCTGCTCGGGGTCTGGCTGGGCATCAGTCAGCAGGTGGTGAGCAGCTGTATTGTGCACCACTTGATTTTTTTCCCTTGGGTTTTATTCCTGTCTCTCCCCTTCCATTACAATTATTATTGCTATTTTTGTTGTTATTATTACTTTATTTTCATTTTTAAACTGCTTATCTCAACCCCTGGGTTTTAACTCTTTCTGATTCTCCCCATCCCACTGTAGGTAGGAGTGAGCAAGCAGCTGTGTGGTACTTAACTGTTGGCTGGGGTTAAACCATGACACCAAAATAAATGGATTTTCATCACAGCTCCAAGGGCTAGAGGACATCTGAGTTTCATGGATGGGCCCTGCAGCACAGCCTGGCTACGTGATAGAGAGTTTGGGACTTCTAGACCCCCATTTTCACCCTCCTCCCCTTACCTGCCACAGCAGGTGCCATAGCACTTTGCCAGAAATTAGGAGCATTGAGGACATAGGGGTTGCCCTTACGTGCTGCTCCTCTTTGCCTGGTGACACCATGTCCAGCAGCTCAGAGCAGCAACTGCAGGGCAACACTTATGTTGCTGGCCCAGGGACGGTGACCAGGATGGGGACAGGCACAGGGACAGGGAGCTCTGGTCCTGCGAGGAAAGGGCTCTCATCAGGCTTGGCACTTGCAGGGATTGTGAGAGGATCAGATAGGCTTTGTGAAGATGAAAGCCTCAGAGGATTCATCTCTCAACTCTAATAATGTCTACTGGACCCATATAAACTCCGCTGGTTTAGAGATTTGTCCACGCTTGTTTTCCCTGGTGTTCCTCCTGCTCCCCACCAGAGAGCAAGTGACAGCCTGTTCCCAATAGGCACCTCCAAGAAGCTCACATTCCTGGAAGCTCAGGAGTGAGAAGACAACTCTATTTTTACAACAGTAGAGCATACTCCTTCTCTGATGCCCTTCCGTTAAAAGAGCAGGCTATTGTTATGCCTCCATTCAGCAAGAAATTCTAAGATTGATCAATGGCTTGGGGTTACTGTTCCTTTAATGACTGCCACTGCTTTGCTCTCACAGTGGTTTTTTTAGGGATATTGTTTACTCCAGCTTCAGCCCTACTCAGAACACTTGGAATTCAAATAAACTGCATTGCATCGCATTTTCTGGCAGGCACCCAGTGCAATTCATTTCAAACTAGTGTTTGATTTTGTCAGCTACAAGGCAGAGAGGCATCTCACTAGTCAATACTAATTCTTCCAGTTGCTACACAGCATGACCCCATGATTTTGCTGCCAGTCACATCATTGAGGTCATGTTATCCCACAGTAACAGTACCCCGAAAACATGGTAAAATGCAGATGGTGATCTGCAGAGTTAGGAGGCTTTGAACCTGTGGTATTTAATACCTGGAATTCACTGTGGGTGTATCTACTGACATTTGGAAGAAAGATAAAAGATTTTCAACCTTTAGGGTGATTCACAAAGACAAAATATTTGGAGTTGTTTGTGGTTGCAGATCTTAAGCAGATAATTGAAAAAGTGTTGACCAGACATGACTTTTCATTAATCAGATAGATGAGAAGAACAAATTAACTTTTTTGAGGTCAAGATCAAGAGATTTTTCTAAAAATATGATACCCTTTCCCCCCACAAAAATTGATGTTATATATATTTTCAAGTCAAAGTTTTCCGAGGAGATTTACAAAATGCTACATGATGAGCATAAAAGCAAACTATCACTCAGCCCTATTAAACACTGTCACCCATGCACAGCACAGGCTATTTAACGCTATAAATCCCCCCTTTAAAGGGGGATCCTGACCAACGCCTCCTCCTTCCCACTTATTTTGCGTAGAGGAATTAGCTGGAGCCCCCCTGGCTCCTCGCACTCTTCAAGAGAGTATCCTGCAGCAATGAGATGTTTGCACTTCCCTTCCTCTTCAGAAAGAGCCCTCCCACCAAGCAGCCCGATTGCCTCAGCCTTCATGTCCGCACAGTGACTGCAAACAATACTGCTGTTGCACAAGCCAACTCCCAAAACATTGAAGGGTTGTGCCTGATTTCTTCATGAATGGTCTTACTGTCACCAGGGATGTGAGGAAGGCCAGATCCCCACCCCAAGCCCTGGCTGCCACCCTGCAAAGCTGGGTATTTCTGCTACAGTGCTCAGCAGCAGACGCTGCTGCTATTTGGCTCTTATGACTTGTCACCTGAAGAAAGTTTCCCTAAATGTGCAGTTGCCATCTCCATTGGACCCGTAGGTGCAGATGGATGGGCCCACAGTGGCACAGCATTGCCCGACTGGTCTCATGCGGCGCAGCTCGGAGGGCAGCATGCCCTCCAGGCACAGCTGGGGCTCCTGGATATAGCTGGAAGATGCTACCAACACATTCCAGCTCTGCCCATGACAAGGAGGACAAGGAGGACACTTGGCTGAACATGAGACCAAGGCAGTGTGAGTGGCACGGCTCTGCTGCTGTTGCTTCAGGAGAAGGATTTTTTCCAGGGCATGATGACTGCATACTTGAAGCATCAATTTGGAAACATAGCATAGGGCTGCCCTGGCACAGCTCTTCTGCAGTATTTGTGTCATTCAGGGTGTTTTACCCTTCAGCTTTGTATTGATGAAGTTCTTCCTCTGCTTCGGGGACAAGGTGCTTTTATTTGAGACACTTGGCCTGGGACTGTGGATTATAGACTTGTCAGGATCCAGGTGCCACAAACAGAGCTGGAGCTCAGCCTAGCAGAGGAAGAGCTAGTGATAGTTTGAGCACACTGGCTGCAGGAGGCACCTCTGGGTCTCAGGCACCCGCTTTTCCCTCCCTTTCTGTTAAGAAATGCAAGCAGCTTGGAGTCCAAATAGCATTGTCAAAAGGTCTTCTCCAACTGCACCCACCTCCTTGTCCTCTCCAGCACTGTAGCGTTGTCATCCCTCCATTTTCCTTTGCCTAGTCATATTTCCTCCCTTTTTACCATTCATTCCTCATCCTCAGATAGCATCTCAACATTTCTTCACCCTTATGGCACTCTTACACCTTCCTTTTCTCTCCCACACCTTTATTAGCAACTAGGTCCAGTCCTCTACTCCAGGGAGAGGAAGTGGAGCAAAGCTGCCGGGCTTGTCTTATTATTACTAACTCCAGCACCTCCCTGCTCTTACTCACCCTCTTCCCATCATCATCACTTCATCCAGCTCTTCTTTCTGCCCCATCCTGACACTGCTGTCCTATGATAACTCTTGGATGACCTCCCTTGGACTTTAATTTTCCCTTACATCATTGCCTCCCTACCACACCCTCACTAACTCTCACCTCCACACTGGTACCCATTTGACTACCTGGCATCTTTCCTCTTCTCCCTTGATTTGCCCTGCAGCTGTGATCTATGCTTCATACCCACTGAAATGCATCTCGCCTTTGCCATGGACCATTCCCTCGCTGGTCTGCTTGACTGTGATGTTGATATCTGCTTTAGCATTGCTTTCTGTGTCTGACAGGTCAATACCAGCTTCCTCTAAGTTGCCTGGGTCCTTTTCCTGGATACCATATTTCATTTGCTCCCTCATCTGGATATGACTGTTTCTATGTCTCAATTTTCTTCATCTTCCGCAGCTTCTCTAAAATGTTTCATTTTTTCTTGCATCATTTCACAGCCCTCCACCTATCCACCTTCATCTGCTCTTGCACCTGCTCCTTTTAAAGCATTATTCTAAATAATTTTCTGAACTCTATTTTTGTCCTCTTGCTTCCAGCACCCACTGGCTCCACCTTATCAAAGGCTTCTCAACTTTCAGACCTTTCCTAGGTGTTCATTCTCAGCCTCTATCATCCCCCAGCCTTTGATACCACATTGCTTTCTCCCACATAGACTTTCTGCATGCTATAAATTGGTGTAAAAGGATGGACTCTTCTCAAGCTTCATTTCCTTAACAAGGTACTCAGCTCTCTTGTGTCTGACCCTGTCTAAGCAGAATGACTCCTCTTCCTTCCATCCTTCCTCCTTCTAGACTCATCTTAGAAAAGGGAGTTGTGCCATGGCTTGTCCACGTTGGGACACTAAGAAAAAATCGCTGGTATTCATGAAAATTGTGAACTGAAACTGGCTTAATAACATCAACTGAGTCATGTTCACTTTGAATGAGAACACCCTTGCACAAAGATGGAGATGAGATTTAATGATTTCACTTTGCATTTATACTTTCAGGTAATACAGATTACCTCCGCAGGCACCCACCTTTGAAAAAACCTCACCACATGGTGGTCATTTCTCAGCAGTGCCTGGTGCCTGGCTGTTGTATGTCTTACCTTTTTCTGCCTGTAAGCATTTCTTGGCAGAGTTCATCTCTTTTCTCCTCCTGTACAACACCCAGAAGAACAAGACCTTATCCACCAGTGCCCTGGGTGCAGGGACAGAGCGCACCCTCCGCAAGGCTGCTGGTGGGACAGACCTGGCAGGAGCGGCTGATACAGCAGAGGCTGCGCGGCCCTTCAGCGAGACCTGGGCAGGCTGGAGAGCTGGGCAGAGAGGAGCCTAATGCAGTTCAACAAGGGCGAGTGCGGCGTCCTGCAGCTGGGGAGGAACAGCCCCCTGCACCAGTACAGGCTGGGGCTGACCTGCTGGAAGGCAGCTCTGTGCAGAAGGACCTGGGAGCCCTGGTGGACAGCAAGTTGCCCACGAGCCAGCACTGTGCCCTGGTGGCCAAGGCCAGTGGGATCCTGGGGGGCGTGAGGAGGAGCATGGCCAGCAGGCCGAGGGAGGTGATCCTCCCCCTCTGCTCTGCCCCGGTGAGGCCCCATCTGGAGTGCTGTGTCCCCTGCTGGGCTGCCCAGTTCAAGAGAGACAGGGAGCTACTGGAGAGGGTCCAGCAGAGGGTCCAGAGGCGGTGAGGGGGCTGGAGCATCTCCCTGGTGAGGAAAGGCTGAGAGAGCTGGGCCTGTTCAGCCTGGAGAAGAGAAGGCTGAGAGGGATCTTATCAATGCGTACAGGTCTCTGAAGGGTGGGTGTCAAGAGGATGGGCCAGGCTCTTTCTCATGGTGCCCAGTGACAGGATAAAGGGAAACGGGCACGAGCTGTAACACATGAAGCTCCATCGGAATCTAAGGAAGACCTTGAGGGTGAGAGAGCATGGGAACAGGTTGCCCAGAGAGGCTGTGGACTCTTATTCTCTGGGGATATCCAAAACCTGCCTGGATGTGATCCTGTGTGACCTGCTGCAGGAGAACCTGCCTTAGCAGGAGGTTGGAATAGATGATCTCCAGAGGTCCCTTCCAACCCTGACCATTCTGTGATTCTGTGACCTCAACCTCTGTTGGGCTCTGGTGGCACCAGAATTAACATGGTCTATAGCTGCTGTACCTCAGAGTCAGGGCTCTACTGGGTGGCAGTGCCCCATCCAAACTGTAGTGCAAGGGGAACTGGCATCAATTTTCTGGCAGGAGAATAGGCTGCCTGAGGGGAAACCACTGCTGCAAGTAGGATGCAGAACTCGCATTTCCTCATACTCAGGATACTTGGCACAGAGGTTATGAAAATAAAGGACAATCAACCCTTTTCCAGGGAAGTGGGTTCAAAAGATAATTTTGATGCAAATTCTTTTCAGAAACCAATTTTCCTCATGAAAATGCTGGCATTTAAATGCATTTTAGGAGCTAAGAAAAACCCTTGATTTGTTCTCTGCTGCCAGACAGAAACACTGTGTTTCAGATTTGTCTCAAGAACTTCCTGGGCAAATGGGTTTGATGTGTTAACCTCACTCTTAGTTGTGGTTAACTTCTGCTAAGTGCCAATATTGCTACGAATCTGTTGATTGCTTTTCAGGATGCAAGAGAGGAATGTTTTGAATAAGCAGTGGGTCTTACCTTCACCGTTAATAAACCATGCACTAATTGAAATATAGATCAGACTATACTGTTTTGAAATAAAATATGCAGAAAATGACTTCTCATTTCTTTTTCATGGGAGGACACTGAACCACTCATTCTGATTCAATAGGTGAAATTTTTGGCTACCCCTCTTGCATTTTGCTATCTTTGAGCAAATGGGTTTGTACCATTCATTGGAATGGTGTAAAACTGGAAGAACTCGATCTTCACTAATGTTGCCAGCACCTAGATGGCTAACCAAAGGAATATGTTGCATTCAACACTGATGTGATTCCCAGTGGGTCCATTTTGGTTAAACATTTTTCAAAGTGTCTCTAAACTGAGGTGGTGGGAATTTAGCCTTCAGACAAACAGGGGCTAGGAAAACTGCCCACTAGAACTGGTCAAAGTCTCTAAAAGGGCACTCAAACATCAAGGCATCAGCTCTAGTTCAATGAAGCCCTCAGCTGGAAATCAATGATGGTCAGAGGAGTACTGCAGGGAACAATCACTATACATCTGCTCTGATCTTATCCTCTTCCCTAGGATTGCCAAAGACAGGGCACTGATCTAGGTGAAACTTCGGTGTGACCCACAAAAGCCATTTCTGTGGCTGTGATGTGAGTTGCCGCTATAGAGAGCAACTGCTCTGGTTACCCAGTTTCAGTAGAGAGTTCACACATGGGGAAGGTGTCAATGCCTCATCCCACCCACATTCTCTAGGAAAAGGATCTAAGTGAACTTGCACCAAAGATATCTGAACCCAAGCTGCATCCTTCTGGCTTGTAAAAGAGGACGATGAACAAGGGCTGTTCTGAGTCAAACACTCCTTGCATTGTGCAGAGAAGGCAGTTACCCTTCCTCCCAAGCTACAGCTGAAGAAAGCTGAGGGAGATGCTAATCAAGTACTGTTCAGTATGAAGTCTTAGACCTGAGCACATCCATAAAGCAGCTAACCGAAGCTAGCCAGCTTCCAGCTACCTACCTAAACATGACCTAGCATGACCCAGAGTGGACTTGAGCAACATGGTGTCTCTAAGCGGAAAGCCATGAGAAAGTTCCTTTTCATGCAGCCCATTGCTGTGCAGCATCCCAGTAACGTGGGTCACTGCAGACACCCTCATCCACCCCTGTTGCCCTGCCATGGCTTCACAGAGAATTGATTCAGGTTCAACACCTGAGACATTTCTCCTTGAAGCACTGTGGGGTTTGGGTCCATGCTATCCAAAAGGCTTCCTGCTACTGCAGCATAATGATTGCAGTTGATGAGTTAACACCTCAGCACAGAGGCACTCTTCACTGCAAGGCAGCAGTGGTTTGGGTGCCTGAGAGAGCCTTCTTGAGAGCTCATGTGAGCCCAAGATTGACAAGAGCACCCAGAGACCAGCATTGCCACCCACCACGCAGGAATCAAGCTGACCAGCTTCTGGCCCACAGTACGCAGGGGCTGCGTTCAGTGTCTGCTGGGACAGGGAGAGAAACGTGAGGTGAATGCTCGTCTCTCTCCTATTCATTAGTTTTCCAGCAATCTCGAGCAAAGTCAGTAGCATCTTCAGGGACACAATGATTCTCGCTCTTGGCACAAGGATTCTGGACTTTGATGTGTCTAAGGTGATGATATTTTGGCTTAATTAGATGGTGCTGGGACCAGACAGGCTGGAACCATTAAGACTCCCTAGTTTTAAGTTTTATGGCCTGGGGAGCTGCCGTGCTGATGGCAGCAGAAGGATTTCCTCTGCAAACCAAGGAGGAGAGAAGGCATATTTCAAGCCCTGGAAGCCAAAGGGCTTTGTAAAAATTCTTTCAATCCTAGTTTACTTACAAGACATTAAGCTCCACCTTCTGGTGAATGGCTACCTTGCAAGAAGAGACAACGGTCTAGGTCAAGTAAAAACAGTGGAAAGTTTTCAAGACAATAGTATTCAAGTAGAAAAATGCCTTAACTACACTTGAAATCTTTCAGGAGAATACACTGACCTTCATCAAAATGTCAACAGAATAGTTCTAAAAGGTGTCATAGTGTTGTTTTTCAAATGGGTTTATTAAGTTGGATCCCATTTTCTTCCCTTGGTGTAAACTGTCATACTATAAAATAAACTTTATGTTTCAACTATCCCTAACCAAAACAGTTTGGGATACCTTGTTGCACAAGACTTTTCAGTATTTTTTTCTTCCATTTCACTGAAGTGAAACAAAATTATTTCAACAAAAATACATGTTGAAATGCTAAAGTTTCTCTGAGGACAGGGGACGCTCCACAGAGAACATCCCAGAGACTTGGACGTCTTGTGTTGCTCATGGCCATTCACTTCTTCTGTTTTCTGCATGCTGAGGCAGGTGCAGAGATGGGCAGATACTGCTGATGTGGGGGTCCCCAGCTTGTCAGCAAAGTCTGCATCACTGACCTCCTTTAGATGTTCTTCAGCAAAGACATAGGTAATTGAAGTGTGGAGACCAAACCAGGGCACTCGGTATGGATGGCACAGATATGGGCAGCAGGATGAAGTGCTTAAACAGGCGGCTGAACACCTCAACCTGGACCACCAGCCTGGGCCTCTCCCCTCTTGTGCTTCTCCCCACACCTCCTCCTGCCACCTGGCCCAGCCCAGGCTGCTGTGAGCACCTGGACCAGTCTACATCCATCCTGTGGCCAGAGAGCCCTCTCTGCCTCTTCCTCCACCATAGCTTTCCCTTCCCAGGCTGTGCCAGCAGCCAGGAGGTACCAGGAGAAGGTCAAGGGTGGCTGAGGAGAACCCTCCCACACCCTGCTCTTGCAGGAAGGTAACAGCACGGGGGAGAGGGCACGATGCTGCTCAGCACAGCTTCCCCTCGCCACTTCTCCTCGCCACTTCTCCACGCTGCTGGCTTGGAGGTTTGTACAGCGCTGCACAGCTCGGGTAGGGAGCTGCAAGCACCGTCGAACTAACTTTACTCTGCAGGTCTTAGAAAGGGGTTGTGTACGTGTATGGGGGAGAAAGATGGGAACAGGAGGGAAAGAATGGGAACCGTGAGGGGGGCAGCCCTCTTTTGAGGCAGCTGCTGGTGCAGCTGCTGGTGCAGAGATCGCTGGCTACAGGCCTGCTGCTCGTGTGAGGGGATGTGCTGGCTCCCTGCAGCAAGGAAGTGGTGGCAGTGGTGGTGACTGGACAGGGACGGAGGGAGCAAAAGGAGGTTTCCTTCCCATGAAGATCCCAGAGATTTGTCATGGTTAATAAGATTAAAAAAGGAGAAGAGCAGGAAAAGCAGGAGGAGGAGAAGAAGAAGGAGCAGAAAGAAGAGAGGGAGGAGAGGGAAAAGAAAAGAAGGAAGAGGATGAGGATGAGGAGTAGAAAGAAGGGGAAGGAGAGGGGTAGGAGGGAGGATGAAGAGGAAGGGAAAGAGAAGGAGGAGAGAGAAAGAGGAAGAAAAGCAGGAGAAAACTTTTTTTGCTGTCCTTGTGTGCAACATAGTAAGTAACAATCTGGTTTTTACAGGAGAAGGATGTCCTAAAATGCTCAGGTATTACACTGGCAGAGCCCACAAAAGACCTGTTACAACACACTACATTTTGCCAGGGCCATGGCACTGACACCTTCTACACTCAGCCACATTGTCAGCTTTCCACTAAGAGCACAGTGCCTGAGTTCAGCCACAGTATGTGCATGGGCAGCATGGCAGTGGAGGGCCAGAGGAGAGGTCTCTCGGCTGCCCTTTGGCCCGTGGAAAGGCCCAAAATGGGAGAAGTATAGGAGGGAGAGAGGAACTGGGGTGATAGTTTTGTGCCACCCATCCAGGGCACAGCAGAAGCCAGCTGCAGGGATGAGCAGCTCAGGAGATGCCTGGGTTCTGGCCTGAGCCGCGTTGCTGGCAGGGTGGGTGTCAGAGGCCAGTGGCTGTGGGAGCCCCCCCTGTGTATGCATCCAGTCCCCTGTGCAGGAGCTGTCACCAAGCTCCAGCAGTGGGGACCAGGGCTTCCAGCTGCCACGGTCTTGCAACTCACTTGATGATGCCACTGCAGCTGGTGGCAGCCCAGCTCATCGCATCTCAGTGCATTAAATCCTGCCCCACCAGTAAATGAGCTCCTGGGCAACTGGGTGGTACAAAGCAGGGACTGTTTGAATAAGGAAAGACATGCAGATAACGCTGTTGAACCAATAGCTCAAAGCCTATCTAGCCAACTACGCATTTAACTTTATCTAGCTACTTTAGGCAGTTTTCTCTCTCTTCTCAGTAGTAGCAATGAGCACACACAAATCAAAAGCAGCCCCATAACTATCAAAGGTCTAACCACAGGCTTGGGCCCAGGATGACTCCAGAAAGATGTGGAAGAGCATGAGGAAACAAGGAGACAGCCCAAGAGGTGGCCATCTCACTTAGGATCTAACCTTACTGCCAAGTCTTTTAGAAGTACCATAACTAAAAAACATTTTAAGGAGGGATTTGAAGCTTAAAACAAGCAGATGTAGGTGTTACAGGATCCTCCTCCAGATATACACAGCAACAAAGGAGAAATCACAATGGGAGTAGCCTTCCCAGTAGGTACAACAATCTCATTATGTTAAATCAACTAGTTCGAAAAGCAGGCTAAAAACAGAAGGACAAGAGCTGCTGTTGCTTCCGAGTGCTCAAGCTCTTGCATTGTCTGTGGTGCAGACTCCAGTCCTTTTTGAGGGTTGGGGTTTTTTTGGCATGTACTTGTTTCTGGCACATGTGACAAGCGGTTGCAGTGCTCTTACAAGAAGATGAGGGGTTTGTTTGTAGGTTCTGCACATCTACAACACACCTCCAGAATGTGAAACACTAAACAAAGCAGCATCCTTGGGAAGAGTGTGTTTTCATAAGCTGCAACTTCACAGTGTCTAGAAGACCAGAGTTTCAAGATTAATCACTCTTCTTTTGGTTTTGAAAGTGAACAATAGATATCTGGGGTATGCCAAGATGACACATGGAAGGAGTAGCACTTAAAAATACATTATCCAACTGCTGGCCCAGCCTGTGTATAATACAAACACACAGAGACACACACAGTGTCAGCTCATCATGAGACTATTTTTTTTTACCACTGCTGCTTCTAAAAGCCTGGAGGTTCTCTGTTCCCATGCCATGAGGGAGAAAATAATAAAACCTAGACAGTTTTAAAGAGCAATTTGAATGTGTTTTTTGGAAGGTGGGAGAATGACTGAATCCAGCTGCACCATGGGACACTGAGGCTGGACTGTGCAGCCTGTCCATTACACTGTACAGACTGGTGTTTTCACTGCCTAGTGCCCAAGGCTAAAAAGGGCCTTGTCCTCACCTCTCCTCTCCTTCTCTTAGTGCTCCCTCTCCCTGTCCCAGAAAATCCACCCTGACATAAAAAAATTCCCTCCAGCTAATCAGGTTCAGTCATGTCCCCATTGATACCTTCTGACTGATTTCCAGAAACAGGACATCTTTCCCCTGCTGCACCCCACCTACCCGCAGCGTGTGGGAAGGAGGTGACTGTAAAACTGCCCTTGTTAAGAAGGTCAAAGATGTGGGCAAATGAGTCAGCGCGCTGTGGGGAGCTGAAGGATGCTCCTGTGGCCCAGGAAATTACATGGCCCCATGGGACTGGCTTATATGCAAGCAAATGCTGCATGATGCTATAGATATCAAACCTGGCATGGAGAATGAACTGTGCTCCCAGGGGCCTGACTGCAGGATTTGGGATGATCTCCAGAGGCACCACAAGCACAAAAAGCAATTAGAGCTGTATACCTTTCATTCAGCTAAGTCTCTCAAAAGAAGCCAGCCCTTTGCACCCCAGCACGGCACCCACAGCTGGCAAAGCACCTGGCCTTCCTCCCCTTGCAGCTGTGCTCCCCACCAGTGTGGCAGCCGCCAGCTACCCAGTGCAGTGAGAGAGGCAGGTTCTGATGGGATGCGGTGCACCAGCAGGTGACTATGGGCTACAGCACGTCACACCAGTGGCCAGCCTTGCAACAGGGGCATGTGGGTTTAACGCTGCCTGGAACAGGACAGACTCTGGCACCACAGAAAAGCTGCTCGGAGTTACTGCTCCCCATCTAGGCTGTATGTATAAATTCTATGTATAGTATTTTGCTGTTTACTCTAGCCACAGTGACGGGGGGGGGGTGGGGGTGGGTGGGTAGAATTCAGTTCTGAAAGGTCTCCAGTCTGGATTTGTATCTACAAATGTACATAGATAGATAGATAGATAGATAGATAGATAGATAGATAGATAGATAGATAGATAGATAGATAGATAGATGGATAGATGGATAGATAGATGGATAGATGGATAGATAGATAGATAGATAGATATAATTAGTTTGGAGCTGTAGTCTTCCACAAACTATTCCACTGGGCAGCTGTCACAAACCAGTTGCTCACTGACAGCTCAATGTAAAGCAATTATCCATAGGCTAATGGGCTTTGCTGAAGAAAGATTTTTTATTTTTCTCCTCAAACATCATTAGAAGAAGGAAACTGAAGTATCATCATCAGGAAGCAGTGTTGTGTGGATGTCAAGCAGTAGCAAAACAGTGCTCTTGCTGTGGGTGGTGTATCACAGCATAACTGGCTGCTTACAGGCGAAAGGAGCGACAGAAGACTGAGGAAGGAGAGGGATGCAGTGGTCTGCAAAGAGGCTACACCAAGGCCAACAGTCATGCTCAATGCTGACCTCTCACTCTGAGTCCTGCTGACATCAGGGACGCAGTGAATGAAATGACACATGAAAGAGGTGAGAGAGACGCCTGGAATTCATTAGTTCTCCAGTTTGGGGGGAAATAGTGGCACTTTGGCTCTGCTCCCTGGGATTTCAGCTGCAATGTTCTCTCCTGTACTGCAGCAGCAACAGTCCCTCTTGTTTAATCCCCCCATGCACTAACACAGATGGGACATGACTCTCCGATGAAACCCTGGCAGGGTAACAAAAAAACCCGCTGCAAATAGAGCTGCAGGATTACATGAGGATATTCTTCAAATCAAGCAAAGAACTGGAGAAAACCCAGTTAATCCCTCAATTCACGCCATGCACCCTGTGCTAGCTCAGCTGGAGGGACGTCAGAGAGGCTTGACCAGCAGGGAAAAGGAACAAGCCACCAAAGGCTGTAGCTGTCCTCTGAGGTGTGAATCCCTTCCCTACGATTACAAAGATTTACAGAGTTGACCACTGGCTTTCAGGTGCCTCAGGTGGGTGCCTGCAACTTGGTGGGGTAAGCTGAGTGTTGGGAGAGCGTGTGGGTGCAGCTCAGAAACACCCAACGGCACCCCAGGCCCATCCTGCAGAGGCCAAGGCAGCCACAGACCCACCCCGCCTGGTGAAAAACTAAACCAGCACATTCTCGTGGTGACTGGCAGGTACTGCTTTCCTAATAAAAACTTTTTATGACCCACCAACCACCCCCAAAAACAACCAGATGAAGCTGTGGCATACATGAAGGGAAATATTATTTTGTGGGTGTGTAATCCTGGGTCCCTTGAACCATCTTCTCAAGCAAGGATTGCTCTGCTGTCTTGGCTGCCATCCCCTACGTCTTTGGGACCCAGTCACAGAGCCCTGGTAAATTCTCTGCAGCCCTTTGCTCCCCGCTCTGCTGGGGCACTCTTACCCTTCAGCAGGAGACACTCACCCTGAATTACTGCACTTGGTTCCCTAAACGGCTCACACTGAAGACATGTGAGTTACGGCAAGGGAAATCAGGATTTGCACCTGCAGCACACTGTAGCTAAGTACTCTGTGGTAGCTGCCTGAGAGGGTTTTTTCTGCCCTGGTTTGTTTCCACACACACACACCCCTGCAGTTCTCCAGTGATGCAAGGAAAGTGCCTCCAAGGAAAGAGGCAGAAGACTTGTATCTGACACTAAAGACATGCAATGGGCACTAGCTACAGAGCAGCTGATGTGTCCTTACAGTTAATTTACCACAAGTAACTTCTTCTTGAGTCCTTATCTTCAGTTTAAGCTATCTTTATTGCCGGAAAAGAGCATCCCCACAGAGTGATAGCCAGGAACAGGCTTTGCTGTTTACTTTGCATTCACATCCTCCCTTATTTTCTTTGTGTAGACAAGATCTGAAATTCTCTGCTCAGCTTTGCCAAGAAAAATGCACTGTTCCTGGTTCATGACATTAGCTTTTCTGGTAGTGTCCTTGGAGAAGTGGGGGTGCGAGGCCGGGGGAGATAAGCTTTCAGCAAAAGGCTGATAGCTAACTGCCATGAGAGCAGCCTGAGAGACGAAATCTCTTCCTCTAAGAATTAAGCACCGTAACCTCTCAACCCTACTGCATCTCACCTCCCCATTTCCTAGTAAACATACATCATGTCCAAAAGATAATGCCTTAACACCGTCCTCATACACAGCTGACTCCAGCCCAGTTTCTCTCTGCCAGCGTTGGCAGCCTCACTGATGAGGTGCATGTGCTGGGGAGTGATGCTTCGATTCGTTTTCAGAGTTTCAAAGTTTGACTTTTCATTGTCTCATCTGCACCACAATTCTTATCTGAGAAGGAAACAGCAGCTCGGAGTGATACCCCTTGGCAGGATGAGGCCCATGTCCTGGAGCTCTCAGCCACAAGATTTTGGTGTGAAGTTCATGCAGCTGGAAAGAGACTTCCCTGGCTCTTATTTCATCAGCTTTCCTAGACCACCTTTTCCACTGGGTTTCACATATACAATCACATACACATATACATATACATATACATTTCTTTTGAATAGATGGCAGGCCCTACTGGGGCTTCTCCCTTGCCTGCAAAGCACCTAGCAGGCATCACCAGGGGCGAGAAGTCAGCCAAAGGCCTGACCCAGAGGGACAATGAGTACTTGAATTCTCTCTGTGATTCAATGGGAAGCTCCAGCTAAGATGGCAAAAGCTGGATAAGATCCAGGTCTGGATGACTAACAGACCGAATATCCAAGTGCCCTGCCCGGGTTGGTAAGTCCTAGCCTGCAAGTGAGCAAAGCCTCGTAGGGCCAGCCTGTGGCCCTGCACCACCTCAAGTCTTGACTTTCCACCAAGACAAGTCACCCAGTGCTGCTGCTGAGATCCCACAGGCCTAGCTGCTTTCTGTGGCTTGCTTGATGAGCGTATGGATCATGTCTTTTCCTTAAAGCCTCATCATAAACAAGCAGTCAAAATACTGGAAATAAAATCACAAAGCAGAGCGTTGGGGGAGCTAGCTGTCTGCCAAAGTGCTAGCTCACTCCAGCTTCCCAGGGTCATCCCAGGACAGCTGCAGTTAGCTCTGCAGCGCAACAAGTTCAATTGCTCACAGATTTGTCTGCAAATAGCTGCTTCAGAACGCGTGTCTTAGAAGGAAAACATTTTAACAAGCAGTGAAAAGCAGTGTATAACTCTTTAAACAACACTTGTATGAAGGCCTGTTGCAGCTCCTTAGCAAAGTCCCAAAGTTCTGGTGTGGGCACAAGCCACTTTCCCAGCCTGTGGATGGGTCTGTCACATGCCCAGGACAGCCCATGGAGGCCTTGCTCAACCGAGTCTGATCCAGTGATTCTTTGCACAGAG
Organism: Falco peregrinus; assembly: GCF_023634155.1. NCBI lineage: Eukaryota > Metazoa > Chordata > Aves > Falconiformes > Falconidae > Falco > Falco peregrinus. Next base: position 49,191,323 of record NC_073727.1, on the reverse strand, counting down.
TTCAGCCCCATGCATTGAAAGGTGCCCCAAAGGCACTGTTGAGCAGTGGTAGGTGAAGCAGCGAGCTTAGCTGTTCTCATTATTGTCATCTCTTAAACCAACATGAACAGTGGTCTAATAATGCCAAAGGCACTTTTAATATATGAAGTACTGAATCTGCATGCATGTCACTTGACATCCAAGTGGGAAGTGATTTATACTAGTAGTACCCTGTCAGCAGTAAACAGAAAACACAAGCATTTACTATTCTCCATTCATTAGCATCATACATTTGTTTTTTCAATACTATTTATACCAAGCAGGACATAAAATATGAATGCTGCAAAGTTCAGTAAATCCTGCACCAGGCTCAGCTCAGCCCAGGGCTAACATCAGCCTTATCTGCAATCACAAGAGTGTGTCAGGAAATCATGCTGTCATGCTAAGATAGCAGAAAAGAGCTTCGTTTGGCTTTCCCCAGATGTAGTTTACTTTACAAACATACCAGAAGAACAAAAGAAATACTGAAGAAACATGTTTCCCTCTAGTTCTCATGGGGTTTGCTACTCCATAAAGTGAACAAGAGTTTTTAGACACTAATGTGAAGACTATTTGTGCAAAAGTAAGAGGCAAGGAGGAGCAGGTGCTACGTATACTTACATCTTCAATCTTTTAAAACTTGTTTGATGAGTTTCATACTACAGTTGTTCTTCAAAATGGATATCAGAGAAGTAACAGCTAAAGGCCTGAATGTTTTACATGCAGTGTTACCTTGGCAGTGACACAGCTGAAGGACAGTTGAAGGACACCTGTGTCCTTCAACACAAACCATGAAAGAATGTTCTTTTTACAGTTAAAATGTAATACTGTCACATGCCCTGTGCTGGAAAACATGAGAGAGGCAGTGAAAGCACCTCCATAACCTTAGCAACTGCTTTGATCCTTACTAGAGCAAAACAAAGTGCTCTTCATTTTGCTCAGCTTGAAAGGTACCAACTACAACACTCTAATAGATCAGATTTTTCTCCACTCACATTAGAATCATGGCATCATAGAATAATTTGGGCTGGAATGGGCCTTTAAAGGTCATCCAGTTCCAATCCCCCTGCAATGAGCAGGGACATCTTCAACTACATCAGGTTGCTTGAAGCCCCATTCAACCTGACCTTGAATGTTTCCAGGGATGGACATCTATCACCTTTATGTGCAACCTGTCCCAGTGTTTCACCACCCACATCATAAATGTCTTCCTTACATCTAATCTGAATCTACCCCCTTTTATTTTAAAACCATTACCCTTTGTCCTATTGCTACAGGCCCTACTGAAAAGTCTGCCCCCATCTTTCTTATAAGCCCCCTTCAGTTTCTCTTCCCCCACAAATGTGGACCGGTACCATATGAAAGGGGTTGCTTTAATTTCTTCCATGCATTTTCATTCCAGTTAGTAAGACAGTAACTGTTGAAGTCACCGTTTTCCTCATGTTTCTTGTTCCTCCAGGAAATTTTATCAGAATAACATTACAATGAATATTTAAACACTTGGGTCCATGCTGTCACAGGAAAAGGTAATATGAAGAAATATGCTTCAAATTTTATGCTAACTAATTTTATCTATGTCCTGAACATGACATAGGAATTTCACTCCTTGTTCTTGGGAAAACTACAAGAAACTGTTCCATCCCCTCTAAATATCCTTTGGCTTCTCCACTAATTCTGTAGCTCAGGCTATAAGCAAAATAATTATTATTTTTAGTAGGTGACACGTATTAAAAATTTGAGGATCAAGCATAGCTGCTGATAAATGATGGGAAAATTGCTAGGCTGGTAAATATCGGGATTGATTTCCCTTTTAAAAAACTAGAAAGGAGAATTTTTTTTTTATGTTATATGAAAAGAATAATACTTACATTCTACTTAAACATGAGGAAATGCAAGATCTGGCTGCCTATGCCATCCAATGTCTGCTCTGTTGTTGCACTGTGATCAGTGGTCAGTTACAGTGGTTTTATTCTTCAGGCTTTATGCAAGTGTGTTTAGCGATGCATGTACCCAATTACATAGCAGCCTGCAGGTTATTACCCTATAGTTTCTGCAGATTGTAATAATTTATGGCTCATAATATAAAACATGTTCAGTTTTCTTCCTTAGCAAAGCAACTTAGAGCCATTCTTGCATCTAGTTGGTTATTCTCAGTCTGTCCACAGCAGTTCACTATTTAGTTACTCCAGTTCTGCATCTGATCAAGCTATAAACCTGATGAGAGAAGTGAGATATTAAATGGAACCTCGGGATGTTGTAGGATGTTTACAAATCCTAACTTTGCAAATTGAATCTTAAAACCATTTCAGCAATGTGATTTACATTGCAGCCCCACAAACACTGATACCAGCATCACCCAAGAGACATCAGACTGAAGAGCTTCCAAGCCAGCTGTACCGCAGAGAAAACATGGGGCAAGTGTGCCTCGCTTGAACCCAAGCGAATGCTGTTGTAATTTACCTGTTTAAAAATTCTAATTTCACAGGAATCACCTCAAAATGGATTTTTTTTTTTCAACTTACATGAAGTTTGAACTGTCATTCATCCGTGATCGGAGTATCGGTTCTTTGGACTAAATTTCCTTTTCACAACAACCAACAAGTCTGAGTAAACATATCTGAGGTGGACTATTCCAGTTGTTTGAGGTGGGTTTCAAAATAAATTCCAGTTATGAACTATTTTTGGGAGAGACTGTTCTGGTGTGTGTTAACGGAGGGCTGGGTGGGGTGGGGTGGGTTGGGGTGTTTGGGAAGTCCAGCGTATTTTGTGTGCTACTGCAATAAAAGGTAATTATCAAGCTGGACTGAAAATAAGAAAGCAAAAGGTTACAGTTCTGAACCCAAGACAAACATTGTTCTAGTTGTGTCTTTAGAGCAGTCGGAACCATACAGGTATGCCAGCACCCTGACACATTTCTGCACCATAGCACAGAATGATGGTTCAGTTTCAAAGGGCAGCAAAGAACATACTGTACTGTACTACATTTGTCAGGGTTTTTTTTTCCAATTCAAATCTGACTGCATAAAAAAAAAGAAGAATATAGAGGAGAATGGCAAATAAAGGAAACATCGATGACATTTTCAAACAAGGATGTCTAACTTACTGAAATGTGCCACAGTTTAATCAGTTTTAAATGCATTTAAGTTGTTTTGGGCAATAAAGCCAGCCTCAGGGCAGTGGAAAACCACACAGACCATATATTTATGAATATATTATAATAATAGTACTAAAAATATTGCATGGTTCAATTTGAATGACCAACTAAAAAGTTGTAAATGTGCATTTAAGCCCCCTTTGTGTACTATGAAACCAGATAGGCCATTTGGCTTTTTTTTTTTTCATTTTGCTTAAGAAAATCTGTGGAATTAGTGGTGCAACAGCACAGAATCAAAACTCTGATGAGGATTCAGAAACCAGTGATGCTTAAAATAGCCCAGCTTTAAACGGGAATTATCTGATGCACTAAAGTAAAATCCTGGTGCTAAACAGGCTACGAATGTTACCATCCATGAATGTTTAATACATGCAAATAATCCTACAAAACAACTGAGTTTTATGCTGAATGTAACTGAAGTGAAAGTGGCCCAAGTTTTACAGTTAGCAGAAAATTAACTCACTAGTGCAATTGTTTCACTGTGCAAATGTTAACTCATGTACTGCTATCATTCTGATTAATCAGAACATTAAAAAAATGAAGGTATTCAGAACTACAAAGCTATGGTATTGTGCTAGGGCTCCCATACTGCCCTATTCACCCATGCTGATTAAAAGGTATATGTTTGGAACCTTAGAACTATTCCATTGAAAAAAACGAAGTATTTCTGCCCATTGGAAAGTTTTACCAATTTTTTAAAGTATCCTTTATTTTTTCAAAGGAACTTTGCAAGATAGCATGCAATTCCATTAGCCATCTGTGCCTTCAGTTGAATATCAGCATCATTTGCTGCCCTCTGGTGTAGCATAAAAAAAAAGAAAAAATCACTTAAAATGAATGAAAGGTAAATGGAATATAGAAATCGAATAAACTGCCAAGATTTCTTAATTTATAAAATAATTCATAAATCTCACACTTACGCTACCTGGTGTAAGAGACAGCCAGATTACCAAGAGAATGGTAACAACCATAATTTAAAATGAAGGTGATAGTGCACTTCCATGGTATTACTTTCTGGATTAAGTATAACCCATTTATAAGTAAGCCAAACCATCTCAGCATGAAGCTTTGCATGCTTTTTCTGTCAGAGTCAAGCTTGGTTCTTCTTCTCTTGAATCATACATAAATAAGGCACCAAAAGCAAACTTTTCTCCTTTCACCTGCCATCCCCATACTAATCACTGTATCATACATTTTAAGATATCATTGTTTCAGTATTCTATCCTTAGCTAAACAGTAATTAAACACTATATATAATTAGAAATTTTTAATTAAAATGGCATACATATTCTGCTGTACAGAGAATTTACAAAGATATGTTACCTAGCAGAACAAAAGCAGGTGAAATTCCTTCTTACAAAATAAGGTGTACATTGTGTTGGAAATCGTTTATATCTCTCTCACTTCACACTATGTGAAATTAAGTTACAGAAACTCAGGAAAATAAGCCAGAGGTGACAGTGGGAAGCCCAGTTAAAGCCATACTGCTTGGATGGAAAAAGATCATGCAAACATCAAGCCAATTTATAAACAAAATGTACTGTTCACCTTTCACTCAGGATAGAGGTAAAACAGATGTGTCCCAGTAGGACGGGTAACTAACTCTATTCTTCGGATGCTTTACCCTTTCCGGTACCAAAATGTAAAAGAGCTCACTACTTTCATTGGTTTTAAAAATGCTTTGGGAGTCTGGAAAAGACCATAGTCCAGAAACACGCTCATCAGTGTCTCCCAGTTCTCTGCAAGTTTATCTTGAATTCTTAGGAATTCTAACTTCCCTTCATTTTTTTTCCCTATTTCTTTGGGAAGTGCAATGTTTCACAATCGTTACTTTGTACAGACACTCTAAAAACCTTTTCCGACCACACTAAAACAGAAGTACATGCTTAACTGGGATTCGAGCGAGTACACTCAGCTGAACCAGGAAGTTCACTCACCATGTAGCTCTGACTTGACCCCGAAGGGTGTTTGGCCTTTCTAACAAAGAGTTGGCCTGCAAGGGGGCATTAATATTTACTTATGTGCCCTATTTGTTGCTCACATTTTACAATGTATTAATATCCATGGATAGAGTTAACTGTTAGCAGTTTACACTCAACGAAATCTTCCTTGAAATGTTTTTAAAGTTCTAATTTATGCAGGAGTAGATTAAGTCGCAGTTTCTGTGTTCTCTTCAGAGGTAAGAGATTCAAGACTTCACAAAAACTCTCTCAAAATGTACTCTCACAAAATGGACTCTCTCATGCCACCCTATTACATGTCCCGTATTCGTATAGGGAAAAGGCAGGTTTCTAAGATTCAGTCATAGAACAGACTTTTATTAAGAGTAACAGTAACATTGCTTGATTTAGATACAAATTTTGCTCAATTTTTGCAAAACTGCATTAAATTCCTACAAGTGCCTGAACTCAAGGTAAGGAAAAATCTTTCAGCCATGGACCTCAGTATGTGAGGAACAGATGCTCTTCAAATTACCTGCCCCAGCTTGCATGAAAACTGGAAACAAGTTTTCTACAAATCCCTCTTATTTATTGGGAATCACAGTAGTTCCCCACAAAAGTTGCAGGTAAAATTTATTTAGGACCACTTCACCCATGCCCTCATCTTAGTATGTGCAATAAAGTTGGGAAAATGCAGTCTTTGAATTCTTCAGAAGTTTGATATACTGACCTGAACGTGGCCTCAGGAGCTTGTACTTTTCGTAACAGTATTACGGATAGCTTAAGTTTTGTAAGACTCAATAAAGAATGTTTTGAGATCACATTGAAGGAAAAAGATATTGCTTAGCTTGCACACAGTCTTAATAGGATGAGAAAACACTGAACTTTTCATTCCAATGTAAAAAACAAAACCAAACCCCCACAAACAGACCACCACCCACAAGTTACAATGAATGCTCCATATCAGAAGTGAGAGCACTTAAGACATACTGCTTGGAGAAATCAACTTTTACTCTTCCCATTCATTGGAAGTCAGATTTTAATTTTACTCTAATAAGTGAACAGAAAGCCTGTTTTAAGTGACAAATCAAAATCAGAATCAGTTCAGTTTGCAGTCTGATCTGTCACCTCAAGCCATTTTAATTCATAGTAACAGTACAACTTATGTTCCTATTTCATATCAACAGTCTAGCCCTACATTAACACGCTTTTTAGTGTAATGTAGAAAAAACCCTGTGAACACTAGATTACTAGAGAGCATTAGTGCAAAAAAAAAAAAAAAGCTAAGTTGGATCAGAGAGAATCAAGGTTCGGTATACTCAAAGTACAGGAAGGAAGATGAAACATGAAAATGGTATTTAAAGAAAAGCCACATTGGAGTTTTAAAGCACTACAGCAAGTGACTTACACTGTACCACAAACTGCCCCACAAAATAAATGCCAACAACAAATCAAATCCTTCTGAGTGTCAGCAAGCCTGCTCTCTTTCCTCCAAAGTTTTGGAAAGCAAGCACCAATCAGCCCGGCTGGGAAAACGCTATCTGTGGAGTATATGAGTCTTGCACCTCGGCTGGTTTTATCGACTGAGTAATCAGCACTCCTTTCAGAACAAAGAGCTCTTATTGGCAGATTACCGCACAAAAACATTAGAAATGCCCAGTAAGTTTTATTATTTTCCATTTTAAAAATCCGAGCCGCTACACAGTGGAGAGAGACGACGCTGTCCAGAAGCGGGCATTTTACAAGGCTTCTCCCCGTCACAGAGTCCTTCGAACGCGGTGGGACCCCGAGGGCAGCGGCCCGCAGACGCCCACGCTGGCTGTGCCCAAAGGCAGCTCCTCGGACCCGCCGTGGGCGCAGCGCTGCCCCGCGGGGCCGGGCTCGGGCGGCATGCGGGCAGGCGGCCCAGCGCAGCACAGCCGGGCCGGGCCGGGCCGCCACCGCGCCGCGCACGCAGGGGGCCTCTGCGCCACCGCCGCCCGCTGCGGCCACCCCGCCCCCACAGCACGCCGCCCGGGGCCGGGGCCTGCCGGGCCGGGCTAGGACTCGTCGGGCTTGTCGGCGGGCGGCCCGCAGGGCTGCAGCATCTTCTCCATGAGGTTGAAGCGGACGCGCGCCTTGCTCTCGTTCTCGGCGATGGCGAAGTAGTTGAGCAGGTCGAAGTGGCCCATGTAGGAGCAGTACGAGTCCCGGTGCTGGTTCACCAGCCACTCCCACTTGGTGGTGTCGGCGTGGCCCGTCCCGATGTACTTGGACTGCAGGTGCTCCAGCTGGCTGTGGATGGTGTACCGGTCCGTCATGGCGGCGGCGGCGCGGGCGCTGCAGCCAGGCGCGGCGCGAAATGGAGAGCGGAAGTGACGCCGGGCGCCTCTTCCGCCCAGGGCGCGGCAGCCAAACCCCGCCGGGCCGGCAGCGGTTACTCACGGCTCCCCCGGCCGCTTCGAACGGAAATTAGTGAAACCCGCGGACGGCGGGTGCCTCCCCGACGCGGTGCACGACGGGAGCGCGCGCAGGGTCTGCCGGGAGCGGCCGTCTGCCACCGCCCGCGGCCGGACGGACTGCGGCGGCAGCGGGCCCGGCCCGGGGCAGCGAGGGGGGCAGAGGGCCCGGGCTGGGCCCTGGTGTCATTAACTACAGATACGATCTGTAATAAAATACTTTGCTGTTGGCGTAGTTACTTCAGTTGAGTAATCCCCACAGTAAGCCCAACGACAGCTGCAGCTTCGGGCCGGCATGTGTAACACGCCGTTAACTGTGAAGCCAGTCGCTGAGGGTTGGCCGCGGGCTCGGCGCCTCGGTGGGTGCAGGCCTGAGCCTCGGGTCTGGCGCTCCGCTGAGCCGCCACGCAAAGCCTGGGGAGTCAAGTTGATTTGTAAAGCAAAGGTACGGCTTTGATATTGTAACTGCTGCTTAATTCACCTGAGAATCAAAGGGGCATGTGCTATCAAATTTGGCTACAGAATACGTAGATAATCGGTCATAGGGAAGAACATCAGAAAGTCTTCATTTGCTAGGAGACTTAAGAAAATTGGAGAGCAAAACCCTGAGGCTCACACTTCAGGGCACAGCTTATCCCAGCTCCTGACACTGTCTCTGTACAAACTGCATCTCAGTTCTGCTTCCTAAACAAGTGCTGCAGGAAGTCTGGTGCTGAAAAAAGGAAAAAGCTACCAAAAAACCAGCCAGGAGGTGCCAAAAGCAAGCCAGCACTCCTGTTTGCTAGCCCTTTGCTTGGCTGGCGGGCAACACAGCGCTTCCTACGGTGGCTTTCATACAAGAAGTCCACTTACAGAAAGGCCGCAAAAGGGCATGGTATTTGTGGGCCCTCCTGAAATAAGTAGTTTGGGAAGGTTGCTTCTATTACATGCAGCAGGGGAAAAGTGCTGTAGGTCCGATCTCTGATGCTTTGCAAGGTGCAGAGCTCTTGGTTACTTTTCCCCAGTCAGGTGAAAGGTGAGCAGGGTCAAGGGATTTAAGCCAAAATTATTGCTGTTGAAAAATATTCTTTGGCAATGCAGGTAGTGTTTTCTATGAACATTAAACTCACAAGCAGGTATAAAGAACACAGAAATGATAAATTGCATTGCCTATCTTCTTTGGTCAAAGCGGAGCTCGAAATAAATTTTATCATCAACCAAATAAGCAGTCTATCTTCTCCAGCTCTATTCAAGAGCTTACATAATGTTGTTTGAAATGCATGAAATGATTCATGCTTTCATATGATAGTAGTGGTTTTAATTACTTGTTTTAAAATAGGAAAGACACGTTGCCAGAATTTTTCCCATAAGACACTGAGCTATTTGCTATTTCTTCCTGTCCTTGTAAACACCCTGTAGTCAAAAGAAATCCACAGAAGTGTTTTGTGAAAACCTGGATGATTATAAACCACTTGTTTAAAAGCGAATGTCTTACAAAACCAAGGTCACAGAAAGCAACATCAAAACAACGTCCTGAACTGTCCTTACCCTTTAGTGCAAAAATCTAAATTAGGACTATATTTTTATTATTATTATTTTTATGAGGATCTGTTGAGTCATCGCTATCAAGGCTTACTTAGCAGGGAGCCGTTCACACAGCTGGATACAGCAGTTGTATTCTGTGGTTCCTTCTGCAGAGACCAAGAGAAAAAAACAAACAAATGCAACTCCTCAGGAGTTTCTGTGTATGATGGTATATAGAAAGTCAAAGAAAGACATACTCTGAACATGGGAAAGCTTTCATTTCTTTTGTAAATGGTATCTTTGTAAAGAGCAAGATGGTATGAAGGATGCTAACGCTTTGTAGATGTTCAATGCCAACAGTGGCACGTAGGACTGATCTCAGTGCTGTTTGGAAGTTATCGTCTTGGAAACTCTAGGCCAGGAGATGTATTGATTAAAATAATCAGTCTTTGGAATAGAAAAGATGCCTAGAAGCTTATCCACCTCTTGCAGCTGTTGCAGGAGTTTCTAGGAGTAATAGCTGCATTAAATCAAACAGGCATTCAAGTTCTAGTTCAAAAAAACACCCTGAAAGGGAAGTGTAAATGTGACATTTTCAGGAAGCTTGATAGTGGGCCAGATTAAAACATTGCATTCAGGCATCCAGAGCTCTAAGAAAATATGTACCAAAATTTCATTCTATATTGGCTTTGATCAAAAACTCCTATAAAAATACTAGACAAGCTTACCAATACTAGGAAGAAAAAATAGGTAGTAAAATTACCACCCAACAGGTGAGTAACAAATACTTACAAATGATTACCTAACTTAAAGTTTCACTTGAAAAATACAAAGTTTCAGCTGCTAGCTTTGAAGAATTATGTTCAATTACATTCACTTTATCTTTGTTTCTTCTTCCACACAAAAATAATATCTGTTGTTGGGCCTTGTTATTCTTGTTAGGTCCATGCAAAATAGATGCCTGCACTGGGGCACTTTTATTTGAAGTTTAGGAATACTAAGGGACTGGGGTAAAGGGAGAGAATGTATGTAAATATGCATGTGTGCACAGAGGTAGAGATATCAATAGAGAAGTATTATTCAGTGGTAATATGCTTGTGCAATTAGGATTCCTGAACAATTTAGCATTTTAGGATATTTTAAGGGTTTTGTACTGAATACTATTAAATATAATTATCAGATAATTTATATGTCTTGGTCTCTGAAGTCATGTTGACAAATAATTAGTCTGAAACAACCGATGCTTACTTAGGGAAATCACACAAATGTGTTAGTTTAAGTGCTGAAATAATCTATTAGGAGAGTAAAACCGTATCACTTCCAGCCAGGTTTCAAACGGTCACCAGGTGCGTGTCATGAGCCGCGGTGGCCACTGGATGTCAGGGTTGGACTTGCAGCGACTCCTCTTCCATAAAACGGGAGACTGGGAGACTGCTGGACCGAGAGAGGAACAGTGGCTGCCCACTGTAAGATACAACCTAGTTTTTACATTTCTACTGACTCTTAAGGTAGAAGAGTGAGGATATGAATATTGCACAAACAAGGGGATGCAACAATTTTAATACAAAAATCCAACATACACCCAGAAAGATGATAAAATGAGAGGTGTGTCTCTTTTCTTTTCTTTTCTTTTCTCTTTTCTTTTTTTTTCAGAAATTCCTCTATTCTTCACTATATTGGTTTATCCAGTAATTACAATTTCAGAGAAAAAAAATGTTCGAGATTGCATTAGCCTGGAGAGAATGGGACAAGAAATTAAATAATGATAAGAAATTAATTTCTATGTCTGGAAGATTTCCTTATTTGTTAAAAGTGCACATTTTTTTAAAAATATGTTGCTTCTGCTGTAACAGGATTCTTCACTGATTGTTTGCAGAGGTCACAGAATCACAGAATGGTCAGGGTTGGAAGGGACCTCTGGAGATCATCTATTCCAACCTCCTGCTAAGGCAGGTTCTCCTGCAGCAGGTCACACAGGATCACATCCAGGCAGGTTTTGGATATCCCCAGAGAATAAGAGTCCACAGCCTCTCTGGGCAACCTGTTCCCATGCTCTCTCACCCTCAAGGTCTTCCTTAGATTCCGATGGAGCTTCATGTGTTACAGCTCGTGCCCGTTTCCCTTTATCCTGTCACTGGGCACCATGAGAAAGAGCCTGGCCCCATCCTCTTGACACCCACCCTTCAGAGACCTGTACGCATTGATAAGATCCCTCTCAGCCTTCTCTTCTCCAGGCTGAACAGGCCCAGCTCTCTCAGCCTTTCCTCACCAGGGAGATGCTCCAGCCCCCTCACCACCTCTGGACCCTCTGCTGGACCCTCTCCAGTAGCTCCCTGTCTCTCTTGAACTGGGCAGCCCAGCAGGGGACACAGCACTCCAGATGGGGCCTCACCGGGGCAGAGCAGAGGGGGAGGATCACCTCCCTCGGCCTGCTGGCCATGCTCCTCCTCACGCCCCCCAGGATCCCACTGGCCTTGGCCACCAGGGCACAGTGCTGGCTCGTGGGCAACTTGCTGTCCACCAGGGCTCCCAGGTCCTTCTGCACAGAGCTGCCTTCCAGCAGGTCAGCCCCAGCCTGTACTGGTGCAGGGGGCTGTTCCTCCCCAGCTGCAGGACCCCGCACTCGCCCTTGTTGAACTGCATTAGGCTCCTCTCTGCCCAGCTCTCCAGCCTGCCCAGGTCTCGCTGAAGGGCCGCGCAGCCTCTGCAGTATCAGCCGCTCCTGCCAGGTCTGTCCCACCAGCAGCCTTGCGGAGGGTGCGCTCTGTCCCTGCACCCAGGGCACTGGTGGATAAGCTGGACAGGACTGGACCCAGCACTGACCCCTGGGGCACACCGCTGGCCACAGGCCTCCAGCCTGACTGCGCCGCTGGTCACAGCCCCCTGAGCTCTGCCGTTCGGCCAGTTCTCAACCCACCTCGCTGTCCACTCATCCAACCCACACTGCCTGGGCTTCCCTCTGAGGATGTTATGGCAGACAGTGCCAAAAACCTTGCGAGGTCAAGGTAGACAAGACCCACCGCTCTGTCCTCATCTACCCAGCCAGTCACTCCATCATGGAAGGCTATTAGGTTGGTCCCTAATAAATTTCCCCTTGGTGAATACACATCGACTAACCCTGATAACCTTCTTTTCTTCCACATGATTAGAGATGACCTCCATGATGAGCTGTTTCATCACCTTTCCAAGGATGGAGGTGAGACTGACTGCCTTGTATTTTCCTGGCTCCTCCTTCTTGCCCTTTTTTGAAGATGGAGTGACATTGGCTTCCCTCCAGTCCTCAGGCACCTCTCCCGTCCTCCATGACCTTTCAAAGATGATGGACAGTGGCTTAGCAATAACATAATGATAAATATTACACTCTAAAACAGATAACCGCTTTCTGCTTGTACTCCTTGCATATTTGCTTTCCAAAATCAACAGTTCTCTTTCAAGCTCTCAAATCATATGCCAAAATGCATGGATGGGATGGTTATCACTATACACTCCTAACATTGCCCAGTCCTGGCTATAAATACCTTGCTTCTAGTGGCTTATACCTTGCCAAGTCTCAACATTCTGAGTTTACTTTTTTATTTTGAGGATCTGGTGAATTAAACAATTTTCAGCTTGTGACAAACAAGGCATTCCCAAGAATGAAACCAGCAAGCAAGATGACACTTATGCTGAGTTATCAAGAGCTGCGCTTTGAACACATCAATTTCTCTGTGGTGCTTGGTGGTGTGAAAATTGTGTTCTATCTGCCTTAAAGGTAATAAACAACGATACTTTGATAAAGCTGAAAAGTGAGATATGTTGTAGAGCCTTATTAGTGAAAGCTTTAATTTTTACAGTAAATGCAAGAGGCTTATGTACATTTCTCATTTGAGATGAGGAAGTTCCCAACCCAAGTTGAGAAACAAGTGGTTAACGGGCAGTTACTGGTTTGGCTTTTCCTAGAGATGCACAGAAAGAACCGTTACGTTCTTCCTTCTGTAAGGATGTTAATTTCCTAAATATCCATTGCTGACCCCTCTCTACTTTGCTGTCTGCCCCACAAGCAATCCACAGCCAGAAATTTTGTAACATTAATTAGTATAACACATACCAAATAAAAGAGTTGATGACTCCCTGATACCAGTGGCTCTATGCTTCTGCTGTTATTTTTTGCTTTTATGAACTGACTTGCTGTGCATCAACATGTGAGTTTTCCCATCTGTGCAGAGCACAGATGACAGATTTTTGTTGAGATAAAGATGTTGACACCAATGTGAATGGCAGGAGAAATGATGAATACTTGTGCATGTGTGTGTAGGGGGGAAGGTGGAGGGGGGAAAAGCTGGTTACAGATGGGCTTCCGGTACAGAACATTTTTAAGTACTGTTTTGAAGAAATCAGTATTTTTAAAACATGATACGTCGCAGATAAAAAAAGAAACAGCTGCATTAAGCAGCTTCAAGAGTCAGCCTTAAAAAAAGGAAAGTCACCTCCTCTGTCCTTACTATTCCCTGCACATAGAAAGAAGACAGTGATATGATATACAGAGCTACCCAACGGTCAAATCAATTTCTTCTAATTTAAGCTTGTGTACATTTCTGAGAACTTTTCTAGCGCCTATTTAAAATTGTATCTTTCATCATTGCTACTTTGTACACCTTATTGAACACAATTAATACCTGTACTAGCTGCAACAGTTTATCTGAGGTGAATGAAGGAAAGACACCCAAAGAAAAATGTGCGCAGAATATAGCTGCAGTTTGGATAGTCTTTTGTTACATTTACTATTATTACTCCATTTTATTTAGAAATGGATGACATGAACAAACCTTTCCCATTACAAAAATGTAATGCACACAAGCAATTTCAATTCACCTGGCAGACTATTATTATCTCTATTTTCAGCCTGAAGAAGTAACTAATCACATTAGTGGAGGGGCTTTTATTTTCAAAGTGATGGCTTTGGAATAGAGAACTACCCTCTAAACAGCAAGTGAGAGCTGTCTCTCCCAGCCCTCCAGTGTGCAGTGAGGTGGGTTGAGAACTGGCTGAACGGCAGAGCTCAGAGGGCTGTGAGGAGGAGCATGGCCAGCAGGCCGAGGGAGGTGATCCTCCCCCTCTGCTCTGCCCCGGTGAGGCCCCATCTGGAGTGCTGTGTCCCCTGCTGGGCTGCCCAGTTCAAGAGAGACAGGGAGCTACTGGAGAGGGTCCAGCAGAGGGTCCAGAGGCGGTGAGGGGGCTGGAGCATCTCCCTGGTGAGGAAAGGCTGAGAGAGCTGGGCCTGTTCAGCCTGGAGAAGAGAAGGCTGAGAGGGATCTTATCAATGCGTACAGGTCTCTGAAGGGTGGGTGTCAAGAGGATGGGCCAGGCTCTTTCTCATGGTGCCCAGTGACAGGATAAAGGGAAACGGGCACGAGCTGTAACACATGAAGCTCCATCGGAATCTAAGGAAGACCCTGAGGGTGAGAGAGCATGGGAACAGGTTGCCCAGAGAGGCTGTGGAGTCTTATTCTCTGGGGATATCCCAACCCGCCTGGATGTGATCCTGTGTGACCTGCTGCAGGAGAACCTGCCTTAGCAGGAGGTTGGAATAGATGATCTCCAGAGGTCCCTTCCAACCCTGACCATTCTGTGATTCTGTGATTTCTTCCCACCTCCTCAGCAGCATGCAAACCGAGAAACCTTGTACCATACAAAATCCCCAAAACTGATGGAGAAAGTGTTGTTAAACCCAGGCATTCAGAAATCACCTGAACCTGGAAATTTTTAATTAAGCTTTTAAAATGGTGATTTTATTTTTTTTTCTGTCATTTTTAATTAACATATGTTGTTTGCTTTCTTCTTTTTTTTTATTTTTGCATTTTGAGATTCTGTATTTCACTTAGTTTGTATTTGATTTTCTTCATAAATGTTTCAAAGTATTTTTTTGTATGATGTTTGAAGGTATTTACTTTTAGAAAGTTAAAGCTGAAATGTTCACATACTCAAATGGCTGCAGGGACAGAGGCTTTAAGAAAAGCACCAGTCATTGTGAAAACTGTCAGTGCTGGGGCTGTGATCTGGAGCCACAACAGGATGTGCGTAGATCATGTAGAAGATGGCTGATATAGCAGTCGGAATAGCTGTTGTGGAGAACAGAACATTCAGTATTCATATACAGCTGGGTACCGAAACCCATTTTTGACGTTTTGGAAAAGTCTTCAGTGTGAAATTAAAACCTTTGCAAACTGTGTCTCTCTGTTCCCTTTTCCCTGTCTTTTTCAGCCTCGTGTAATGTAACAATGAGCTCCTTAGCTAAGTTGTTCTCTGGTGTTTGTACTGCAGTTCACAGTGGGCCCTCATTCATGGCCTTATGGTGGGATTATAATAGCAACCAACGTGGCTGTCAGTGACATTCACCTCTGGACATGGGCCTGAAGATACCTGATTTTGAACAGGATTAATGGGATATATTTCTTACAGGCAGAGAGAGGGAAGTGCAGTCTACCCCATGAGTTCTTCACTTTCAGCTCCAAATGCAGCCTAGAGGCTCTGTCAGCAGGTGTTAAGGGTTAGGTATTTCAAGCACTAAGACCATTGGCAACAGTCATTCCTACCTGGCACCTCGAGACAATCAAGCCTGAAGGGTGAGGAAAGATTATTGTGGGTTCCAGATGTGCCAGCAAAAAAAGTCAACATTCCAGGAGCAGGCTGGGGCAGAGATTCCCATGCCAATATGTGCATGAGTCTCTTACTGCCTGTAATTAGCATGACACCTCCACCCCTGTCACACTCCAACATGTAGGAAATTATTTGCAACCGTTGAAAGAAACGTCAAAGACAATTAAATAAATCCATTCTCAACTACAGCTGCCATTGCAGCAAGTTGCTGGATGATTTTTATAAGCAAGGGATAAAGACACAACAGTAGCAACAGAAAACACTATAAGAAAAAAAAATCTATTCTCTTTTAGTTAAAGGACCATGAACACTGATCAGTGTAATCCCATGACAGCTTTTCTCTCTCCCATTTAATTAGTTCCTTGTGTGAAGATGAGCTGAAGATTATTCTCCTTTAAAACATATTTACTCTATCTCACGTAGGTAACTGCATACAGAAAAAAGGCTCCACAATCTTTTCCATCCTGTGGCTGCCTGCTGAATTTACCACTGTGAAAAGGGCTGCTCTGACTGACTCATCTGCAGAAACAATTTGTCTTGTCAGTGAAGGATAGACTTGTATAGATGCTGAGTCACAAACTTGCTTGCATAACTGGAAGGGTAAAACAAGCTTGTCAAGTGACTCAGTTTGCAATTTGATACTCATCTCATTCCCAAATGCACATGCACCTGTATTTTGAGGTAGCCAGGGATAGTTAATTACAGTTTGAATCATTTCAGTGGTACCCCTGGAATGTCTCCTTCTGAAATGCCCTGCTGTTCTGTTCTCTCTCCCATAACCCCTGGGATATGGCCAAGTGTGTCTTCACACAGGGGGAAAAAAAAAATCTGTGTTTTCCTTCACTAATAAAAACAGTCACTATTGCTATCCTAACAGATCCTCACATGGAGCTTAAGTCAAAGAGCCAGCATCAGTGCTTTTCACCTTTTTCAAGGGACTATTACAACCCTGTTTAAAGGACTCAGCAATAAACCATTTTCAATGGTAAGTTAAGGTTAGGAAAGAAGGTGGATCTTTTTGTCCATCTATGTGTGGAATTCCAAAACTGGCATAAGAAATCATAAGCCAAAATCTTACTGCAGTTTGTGGGAGAAAAAATTGGCCTTTTAGCTTAGAAGATCTGATGCTCAAGAGGAATTAGAAAAAACTTTGCATTGAGAGAGTTTGTCCAATGCTCCATCAGCCAAAGAAACAGAAGTATATAACTGTGCTTTAAGAAAAAGGTAGCCATAAATCTAGAGAAAAAAATAGGGTTGAGGGCAGTCATCTGCTTTATAGATGTCATTGTTTCCTTTATAAAACTTATTAGGAAGTGCAATAGTCTGTCTTCTGAGAACTGCCTAGTATCCTACAAGCACTAACTCTTGATGGCCATACTAAGCAAGGAAAATCGTAGCCTAATTGCATAGGCAGGGACATTGACACAAGTAGCAGTGAAATCCCCTGCCAGAAGCCGCACACGGAACTGGTGGCAGAGCAGGCTCGCTGCTGGCGCTGCACTGTGCCCATCGCCCAGCTGTGCCTCCAGCTGTCCCCAAAGATTTCTCACTGACTCAGCTCAGCCCAGCCCATCATCTCTAAGTGAGACTTGGTTATGACAGTAATGGCTTGCTTTGGGTAAATCAGCCCTCTGGAAAATTTTATTGTCAGTTAAGTTTCTGTTTCCTCCTACATCCTTGAGCAGTGTCTGAGCTAAGCCCACTCACGCTGACACATTTCTCGCCCTTCTCACACTGTACACCGTGGAGCTCCTTCAAGAGCTGCATTTTGATTTGTATGCAGAGATAGTCATATGCTTAACTTCAACAAGTTCTACCACTTTACAGCAAATCTGGAAATTTTCACTTTCTTACCCAAAACAAAATTAAACTCTGTTTGCCCAGAATAAGCCAGGAGGTGGTGGGGTGGGAAGGAGTCATGCATCTGATTACACTTTTAAAGTACTTATACCAATATGCTCCATTCAAACAACAACTTCCACATTGGCTCTGATGGTATCTTTTCAGCTGCTTGAATGCTTGAATGCAACCACCATCTCAGAAATCCCACAGCTGTTGGTTATTAGGGGGCTGCCTCCAAGACAAACGTCACCTTCAACCTCTTTGTTACAGCTTTCTTCTGACTGTTACTGATGGCTTGTGAAAGACACAGACTGAGCTTAGACAGACCTTTGGTAGAAGGTTTTTTCTGAGAAAGGTGCTCTAATGAAGGTACACAAGTGCAAAGCATGTCTTACAGATGTGTGGTAGTGCTGGGTTTGGATTGCTATGCCTGTATCTGAGTGTGAAGCCCTGCTTGCCCAAGGTTTGGGGCGTCAGAGTGGGGATTTTTGGGTCAGCTCCTGAGAAAGTTGGGACAATCACAAGTCTAGTTGTGATCTGCAGTTGTGTAAGTATCTGAATTCTGGGGGCTAGTTTGGGCTTGTGTCTAGGATCTGGGAAGCATTTCATCAAAAATATGTGTTGTAACTGGCAAAGCCAGCTGCCAGAGCATTTGTATAATTAATTTCATTTTGCTTTCTGGTTCTTATCTTACGGGCATTGGCTGGAGGGCACACATGGTGTATTCACTCACCAAGACACCTAATTGTTATGTTTTGATTCTCTTCTATACCAGGATCAAAACAGCCCACTGCCTGTCCTCCATCTCACGCTTCCTGTATATTTTAATATTGGGCCTGTCTTACTTGATGCCATGGTAAAAGTTCCATTGACTTCACTGAAGGCAGAATTTGGCAATTAATTTTAACTGGCATAGATTTCTCATTAAGTAGCACACAATATTTTCTATGCCAACTGTATAGCATTCACAGCTAAGAAATTTTTTAAGGGAGAGAGGTAGAAAGATGGCTGTATAGAGGCATAAGCCTTAAGAGAAACAAAATATCTGTAAGAAAAAGGCAGAGACATGAAAATACATGTAACCTTTTCATGAAAGGAGAGTACTAGCACTCAGGGGATTTGGATGCGACTTCTAGTTAGATCAAGGCTTCCTGTACACCTGTAGGCATTTTGACGCTTTCTGTGATTTCTTTCCCATCTATAATACACGGGTAGCAATACACGTAGCAGTATTTTTTAACTAATTGCTTGCAAATTGGTTTAGAGAGCCTGAAGTGGAACACAGTTTATAAATGTAATGCAATATTATTATTATTGTTGTCACATATATTGAGAACCTAGCTTAGTCCACCAACTTAATTTAATTGTCAACAAAGCCACATGTATGGCAGGGTTTCTATCATTACTTGGAAATCATCTTGCGAGTGAAATGTTGTACTTCAACAACCGGCACGTCTTTCTCCTTTCATCTTCAAGGAATAAGACTCTGAAAATTTCCATGTAGTACAGGTTTGAAGGCTGATGGGTTTATTACTGGGTGTGTAACAGAAGTTGGAGACAGTTTGTTTGCATCTAATCAATCTGTCTTATGACTTGTAATATACTGCAAACACTTGTTAAACTGTTAAGCTGCCTGCTCAAATTCTGTGACCAAGTCACAAACAGCCTGGATATACCTCAGCACCTACTAATCCAGTGTCAGTTTGGCAGTATAGGCTGGCAGGCCACCAGCTCGTGCCAGACGAGTGTGTTTTATGCCTTGCACTGACAGACAGGGTGTAGGTAGATGGCTCTGCCCAGACACCTGAACGAAGACAGAGTTGTTTTCAAAGAAAGCTACAAACAGTTGAACTGCAGATATGTGTCATGATAAACAATGAATCTCTGAAAAATAAACTCAGTGGACTGGTAACCAAGATTAAAATGAAATGTAGGTGGGTTACAGTGAGAGTGTTGACTAATGAGGAGCTGCCTTCGCTAACGAGCCGTCTGTGCAGTAACAGGCAGTAGATGGTGAGCCTGGCTGCTCTCGTACTGCGGGGTGTGGGACTGAAGGGCTTCCTCTTGAGAGGCATCTTTTGCCTCTAGACACATGGAGGTCTGGCCTCTACAGCTGTTGACTTTGAACCATGTTAGAATCACAGATCAGGAGTGACCTCAGGGAGATACTTTTTCCAATCTCCTGCTCAAAGCAGAATCAACATTTATTTATGACCAGGTATCTCTGGGCTTTGTCTAGTTGGGTCTTGAAAATCTCCAGGAACAGAGATTCCACAAATTGTCCAGGAAACCTCCTGTTCCAATGCTTCATTTCCCTCATAGTGGGGAATCTTTTCCCCCATAGTGGGGAACTCTCCTCACAAGTCACACGTTCCAACACTCTGACCACCTTGGTGACTCTCTGCTGGGCTTGCTCAAGTTCATCTACATCCTGCTTATACTCAGAATCCCCAAACTGTTGACTTCCTTACAAAAAGAAAGGAAAGGGACTAAGAACTCTACCATTCTGGGTCATGTAGCTCTGCAGAAATAGGGAGGTCTGCTCTTTCCCAAGAGTAAGCAAAGCATAAGGCAGCAGAAAGAACATTACTGAGGTTCCCAAACATCACATCCATACCTTCTCACTGACCAGAGTAGCCCCACAAATTGGTTGTGATTTTGATTTGCAAGAGTAGTTATGACCTTCTTCTCTGTGACCGATAAGGGGCTAAATCCTACATGGAAAATCCAGTCAGAGGGAGACAGAGCCATAAAGCCATTGAGGTGATGGAATAACCTTAAGAAAGCTGTATATTCCAAGGTGCCTGGAGACGGAAATGTGGGGAATCTGGCATCTCAGCGCATCTTTTGGCCCCCCATGTTTGCTATAGGATTTAAAGGAGGGGACTGCACAGCATCAGTTGAGCAGGTGACCTGACCCCCTTGAGGAAAGAAAGGGGAGGAAAAGGTCTCTGTGAAGTATTATCTTGCATGTAATGAATTTAACTGTCACTAAAGCTGCAGATGTGGCAAGATTTCAAACGTCACTTGGAAAATTTTCTTGCCATGTCATATAAAAGAAATATTTTTTATCAGAAACTGACATGTCTACCTCCTGTCGTCTTCAGGTAGTGACTATGTGCAATCCGATATGCAGGTATTTAGTGTGTTATTTGGAATGGAAATGAAGTATAGGCTTGCTTCTCTAGATGTGTTCTGAGTAGTGATTATTAGTGAACTTTAAACAAATTTGCTGTTGGATATTTCAGGAGACTAATTTTGTTTATCTGTTGTTGAATTATTTTGTTAAGTTATACTTGATTTTAAATCCACACCAAATAGGCATTTACAGCAATTGTATATGCTGTAGACTTAATATTAAATGTGAACAGTATTTAAAATAATCATTTATGTAGGATCTTCTCTTGCATAATTATATGTTAGTTGGGTTTTGGTTTATCTATCATGTTGTAAAAATTTATTCTGTAAGACGGACACTGTGTTTAACATGCTCCCTACATGTGTAACACTGCTGCTGTCAGCTGCCAGGTCTGAAGTAAAACCGGTGGTTCAAGGCCATGTAGCATAAGGGTGTGTAACATTGTTTTCTGCGCTTGTTCCCCATCTTTGTAGTGTTTCTCTCAGGGGACTGTCTGCTGACCTTGGCCAAGAAGCAAGGCTTATTTTGTCAGGCATGGTACAAATGTATATTAGATGTTTCGCTCCAGCAATAATTTTCTTTCAGTAAAAATATGTGTGAATTCACTTCTCAGGATTAAAAGTACAGGTACATAATTTACCTTACAATATTTTTTACTATGATATTAATAATAGTTTTTCTGTAATCTTTCAAAATCTCACTGTGTCATTGTAACTGTCATGTCATTGTAACTGTTTATTAGCTTAATAAGAAATACAGACTTTCACACATTGACTTAAATTTTGGAGAACTGACTGACCCTATCTGAAGCTGTATTCTTACACTTTAGTGTATTTTAATATTTTATAATTTTATAAATATTTAAATACACCTTAACACATTTCAAAAAGAGTTAGAAAATGAGGCTAAAATAAGGTATAGGAAGTCAACCGATCCATTCCCCACCTGAATTTAACGTCAGCCATACCTGAATTATTCCTAGCAGATATTTACCCAGCTCACAGTAGAGGCACAGCCAGGACAGGTTGCATCACTGAAGCTGAAAGTACAAGGAAGAAATAATAACTGACTGTGTATGCACAGCGCAGCCCTCCTTATTTGCCATAGTAACCCACAACCTACACAGACATACTGTTTGTAAAGTATATATATGTATAACACATTTTTCAGGTGAAATAATTCTCTAGGTTGATAAATGGGTATAGAGGCCGCTGTGCTCTGGTTTTAGTTCATCTGTTGGGACTTCCCTATCAGTTTGCTCATTCAGCTATGAACGGAGCAAATGAAAAAGCCAGCATCTGATGCTTTCAAAGATCCAGAAGTTAAGGGATCTGTGTAACAGTGCCAATGCCCAGCTGCATCCTGAGGGATGCACAGTCATTTACTTGGAAGTTAATAGTTGCTTCACATGAAAATGTGACTGTACATCTCAGCTGCTGCAGAGTCTTTCTCACCCATCGCTGCCTCTGAGCACAGAGCCAGCCAGGCAGTGTCTCAGGGAGGGACTCACCCAGGACTCCAGCAGATTTGGTCAGGTTTGAGCTTTCTGTATCCAACCACCAAGGCAGCTACATCCATCAAAAGCCAGTAGCTTTATAAAAGCTTTATAAAAACAGTGCAGCTATTAAGTTGCCCTTCTGCCTTACTCACTTTATTGCATAGATGATTCATGTACAGAGATAATCCCTGGCTGAAGTAAATGAGAGGAGACCTGTGGGCTCCTGTGGCGTTACTGCATAGCTATTCAGTGCCCCCAGTACTTCCTACCTTTGCATTTCTTAACTATGAGGCTTGAAGCACAGCCAGGAACAGCTGCCTCCCAGAATCCTGCAATACTTGCCAGTTGACAGACAGGTTTCAAAGATAAAATATAATCCTTCACTTTTCTCAGAAAAAATTTGCAAGTTGCTTGACAAATACCCCTCTACTTTGACATGTACCATTAATGTTTAGCTTTTTCTAGCTAAAACACTTCCCTGTAAAATGCAAACATTAACACTGACTGTTTCATTCCACGGAAATCTGTCATGCTGTTACCATGTCACGTACAACTTGCCTAGCTGCCATCTGCCTTGCCATTCACAGAGGACCCTGGGCAGCAATCGGTCATGACTGGGCTGTGAAATGTATTGCTCCCTGGCTGTGTATTTGCAGCTGAATGATCCCAAAAGATTCTTCTCTCACCTCCAGCTAACCAAAAAGCTTTTCTTTTTCTTCTTAGATCTATAACACATCACTGCCATGCTACCCTTGGGTAGGTCTGCTACAAGGCATTTAGATCTAGCCACAAAGCCACCTGGAAGGTTTCCACTGATGCAGCATGCCTCCAGAGGAGGGGACCTGCACGGTACAGAAACACACCGTGCAGTTTGTGCAGGCTCCCCACGCCTTTCTGGATGAATATTGTTATATTGCTTGTTGAAACGCACTGGCAGCATGAATATGGTGATCCATCAACATGGCTGTGTAAAATTTACGTTGATGTGATCCTAGGAGATAATTGTTCTAGTTCATCGAAACTTGATGGGTTTTAGAAAACACCACCTTTTCTCTGAAAGACTAATAAATTGAAAAGGATGCTCCAAAAAGCTATGGAAATGTTCTCATTTTCCAATGGCCCTCTTTTGAAGGTCTACTTATTCTATACCAGACCCTTTCTAAGGTTTCTAAGGCTTTTAACCCCTGGATGTTCTCACCCCCCGGGTACATCTCCCTTCACATCTGATATACAGCCTGGTCATTTTCTGCTCAGAGTAGTGATGGGGCATGTAGTTTTTGACAATATGAACTTGCTCCTAGAACCTGCTGTTACCGGGACTATAATGAAATCCAAGTACCTGCTATGTGCCTTCCTCATCTGGCTTTTTGATCCCTCTTGACTGTCATAAAGTTGTCCTTTTTGCTCTGCCAGGTTACAAAGCACTCCCTACAGTGCAGAAGCTAGTTGCTCTTAATCTATGTGCATGCAAATGTACAGGAGAGATACCTTACTCCTGTCTGATAACAGGAGTTAGAATACACATCTTTACTGAAGTATAGCAATAGGGTTAGGCAATACTTTTCTTTAGGCCCACTGACGTGACAGGATCCTTGTCACATTATATATCTGGGCCATACTCTTGCAGTCACAAGCTGTGACATCAGCAGAGAAATCCAGTTCCTTACCTGGTATGAACCAAACCTTCAGCTCCCAGAAATCAGCATTGTTCCATCAGCTCCAGTTAACCATACTTGTTTACACCCTTCATGTGAAAATATTTTGAATTTGTTCATTCATCGGTTACTAGCTTAGCAAAACATGCTGGCACCTGCCGTCATCTCCCGAGACAACAGAAGTCCCAGGGCTATTTCCCGTACATCCAATCTGGCATTTAATACAACCGTAACTAGATTTGCAGCTCTTTAAGAACTCGGATATGAGTAATGAACCTTTCAAGCCATGCATGGGTGCCAAGTTGTGGTTCACACGGAATTCAGAGGCATTATACCCAGGGCTGGCTGCACATGCCTTTCAGACATAATTGGAGAAGAATGTTAAATCCTTTCCTAAGTAAGCAAGAGACAGGGCCCTAGCACAGGGCTCTGTGCTCCACAGCAATTACATCTGTACAGCTTTCAGCACCCCATCCTCTTCTAACAGCCTTCTTCCTTCCTAATGAAGGAGAGAAAAGGAAAGCAAAAAGAAAAACATCTGCAGGGCTCAATATGTAGAGCACTGTGTTATCCCTTGTAAATCCAAGTAAGTCCACTGGCTTCAGCAAAGAATGAAGGTGGATTTAGTTAGCTGTGGAGACACGGCTTCCGAGTCCTTTCCATCAGTCTGTTCCTCATGCAACCAAGGAGGATCTCTTTACATCAGCAACGTTTAGTGATGAAGCTGTTCTGTAAAGTCAGTAGCTTTTGTCAAAGGCTGCAGGGATGTGTGAAAACTCAAGAGCAGGAGCATTTGATGGGCCTTACTCAAGGTGGAAGTACTGCAGCTGAAGAACTGGTAGTGAATATAGTGACAGAATTTCCAAGTGTCAGTCTCCACTCACCTTGGCAATTGATAAATCATGTAATTTCAGGAGCGCTTACTGATCCATGAGGTTAAAAAGAAAAAAGTTGTTTATGCAGGACAATGAAACAGTAATTTAATTGAATCACTGTAAGATAGATTACATCAGCCCTGATTCCAGCTTAAAAGAGTTTCGTTTGTACTGCACATCCAGAAAAGCATACCTGAATTTTGTATGTGTCTGAGAACTGGCTCCGTGATATAGAACTGAACTGGTAGCAATTTTTAGCTCTATTTTTAGCTAAAAGTTTCAAAGTGCCAGTTATTGTAGATTGACAATGCTATAACTCCATACTTGAAATTAGTGCAGGTGTTATGGGTGCAAACAGTTCTGTATAAATGGGTAAACTCCAGACAAACATAGAGGTATTTCTACGTAGTAGATTAGGGTGTAGAATTGAAAGTAGATAATTGGCCTGGTGAAACTGCTCTTTCCTGAAACTGAGATCCCCAGAAGTCCCAGATGGCTGGAGATGTTGTCAATTGGTAGCAAAGAGAAATCTGCATGCAGGTAATTTCTGATTTCTTGGGGTTTGGAAGAAAGTTGATCAGGCTCTTCTCTGATTACCCTGGTAAGCAACCTGGGTAGAAGCATCAGGCACCAAAGCAGAGAGACAGTGGGTCTCCCTGGTGCAGACAGCCCCTCTGCTCTGTGGCTTGTCCTTGAAATATGACACATCCTCAGGGTATTTTGACAAACACAAGACTCCAAATTGTTTATGTATTACTTTTCACTACACATTTATGAGCACTGAAAGTAATGATGTCTTTCCTCTTGCTAGAGATGAGGAAACTGGAAGTAAAATCTGGCTCATCCAAAGTCATCACTCAAGATCTAGCTCAGCTTTATAAGTCTTTAAGGAAAAAACCCAATGCTTCAGAGAAAAAAAAGAAGAGAGAGGCTTCCTGTCTCCAGGTGTATTGACCATTATGTTGCCCAAACTCCTTTAAAAAAATTACTGGCATCTCTGATTCTGCCTTTTTCTATGTAAATCAAGTATTTCCTTTCACTGGTAAATGACAATTTTTCATTAAATGTCTCTCATATAATAAGAGATAGTACAAAGTGAAAATATTGTTTTGGTGCTTTTGTAACTTTGTGCGTAACACTGCTCAGAGCTCAGGGAGGATAAAATGACAAGACTGAACATTTAAAATCTTTTTTTATGGGCAAATCACTTCTCTCTGTCCAATCATTTTCATTACCAATCTACACTGTTCATGCTGTTTCAGAAGTGACTGAAATGAGCATAATAGTCTAAAACAAGTGTCTTTCATACGTATGATGACATGGCAGTCCTTTCATATGACTGACTTGGGTTTGTTTCTCAAAACACCATGCAAATGGGCACCCTTTGTAGGATCTAGCAACATAATATGCTCAAGCACTTCAGGGTCCTTGTTTGTCAATGGTGATTTTTTTTTTTTTTTTTAGCTACCAATTCATGTAGCTTAATTAGCTGGCTGTCTCTGAAAGTTTTCAACCTTATTTAACCTTGTCTAATCTAGGTGACAAAATCTATAGAAATAATGAAGCCCTCTTACACTTTGTTTCCTTTCTTAGAAATTTAGTAATTTAACAATATTGCTACCTTAGCTGCTACTCATCTACTGAAATTGTACCTGAAGTCTCTCCCAAAGTAGAGGAGACTTGCCGCTCATCTATTTGGTCTTCCATACCCTCCTCACAAATTATAAGGAAGATACCAGATGTTTCTAGATGGGCATTTTGCTCTTGGTCGGGTCATCAGACACATCAATCAATGCACCCATAGCTTTGCCTCTGCTGCAACAACAGCAGGTTAATTTGTAATTGTTGTTCCATGCTATACAAAGCAGCTTGTATCTTTGATTACCCATGATGTTACCTTAACAGGCAGCTTTATTTTCAGCTCCACTTGCATTAACAACATTAAAGGCCCATTTGCTTTTTGTGGTCCAGTGGCAAAGAGAAAGGCACCTGCCCGTGTGTTGGGAATGCCACAGCGGGTCTCACAGAGCAGCAGCTTGGAAAAGAAGCAAAATCCCACTCATAATTCAGTGCCCTCAGGACCGATGGGACCCACCTGCCAAAATTCAGCTCCAGCATCAAGGTCTAAGAGAAAAATCCCAGCAAAGACTCCACATGGAAGAACCCTGCAGTACAGTTGTGAATTTTTCAAGGAGAAAGAGCTGTCAGATATATTTTTAACTGACTGTTAAACCTCAAGTATTTACGTATTGCTTAAGGGTTTTTTTTTCTGACACAACAACAGCATAGAAAATAAGGAGGGAATAGGCTTCCTACATCTCTGCAACTGTCTCCATCATGACAGAGTTTTCTTTCGGCACACCCAGGATGGGACTGATGCAATGTAAAAAAAAAAAAATTGGAGCCTTATTATAGCTGACAGCGGCTCAGGAAAGCACAGTTGCTCTTTCATCTCCCACTTGGCACTAAGAAAAAAGTAACTTCAGATTCAAATTATTGCCAGCTTTTGTGGTGAAAGGGAGAAAAAAATACACCCAAAGAAATGTCCAAGATGTTAAAGAAAAGAAAAAAACTTCCTATCTCAGAAAGACATGAACAACCTCTCTAACTACTTGTGTGACTTATTAATGTGTATTATTATTGTGTATTAACAATGTGTGATCAACGTTTTGTTGTTTGTTTTTTTTGGAGGGTGTTTTGTTGTTTGCTTAGGGGGGTTGTTTGTTTGGTTTTGGTGGGGTTTTATTTTCAGTTAGAATGATGGGGAAGGTGGTGGGTTTTTTCCCCAGGAATGGTCAAAGTTATCAGAGTCGAAGTCACCAGCCAAACCCGGGCTAACTTTGACCCTTCCCCCGAAGCACGGCGCAGAGCGCTCCTTCTCTTGCCCACGCGAAGCAGCAGCCATTTGTCCGAATGACGTTCCCTGCAGCTCCTCTGACGCCCCACTTCGTCACGCACGTCTCAAGCCGGCAGGACGGGTCGGGCGTCGCTGCATCACGCAGCGGGGGATGGGGCGGGACGGGACGGGACGGGACGAGGAGGTGCTCGGGGCGGCGCCCGGCCCCGGCTCGCTCCGCAGGCGCCCGCCCGCCCCCTCGGTTTTAGCTCCCCGTCCGTCCGGGGCCTCCCCGCCTGCCCCCCGCCCCGCCCCCTCACCCCCTCGCGGCCGGGCGGCGGGCATCGGAAAGCCCCCGCTTCCCGCGACGAGGCGAGGGCAGGAAAGGGCAGGGGGGTCCATGGGGACGGCGGCAAAGATACGGGCAACCGCAGCCCACCCACGTTTCCCAGCACCGTCGGGGCGGGCTTTCCCCCCGCTGGGAAGTGCGAGCCGAGCGCCGCCGCGAGGGGACGGGGAAGGCTGAGGAGGAGGAGGAGGAGGAAGGGGACACGGCGCACGCCGCCCCTCCATCCGCCCCTCGACGGCCGCGATGCCAGCCCGCCAGGGGCGGGGCGCCGTTATGCAAATCACCCCCTGCGCAGCCAATAGGCGGGTGACCGGGCGGCGGGGGCGGGACCGGGACCTCCGCGGGGACTAGCGCTTGCCTCGACGGCGGGGGCGCCGCGGCGGCAGCGGCACCGCGGGGAGCAGCGCCGGGGAGCAGCCGGGCCGGGGCCGGCCGGGCCGTTCTGCCCTGCCCGGGGTGAGTACTTGCCGGGATGGGGGAGGACGAGCCGGCGCTTTCCTCGGGGGCCGGGCCGGGCTGGGCTGGGCCAGGCTGGGCCGGGCTGGGCTGGGCTGGGCTCCTTCACCCTGGGCACGACGGCGGCGGCAGAGAGCCGGTGTCAGCTCCCGGGACGGGAGTCCTGCCGTATCCCCGAGCAGCGCTTAGCATGAGCTGGAGTCCCCGAGCGCCGGGCGGAGGGCAGCGCCATCCCTGCCGCCCCGTCCCCTGCCTTCGGGGTGAGTCCCGGTGCGTGCCCGCAGCGCGGCAAGGCGGCAGGAGCCGCGGGGCTTTCTGCAGAGGCAGAAGAGATGGCAGGGGATGGCCACCTGGGGTGGCCACCGGGCTTTCGGGTCCGGAGGTGCCTTGGCTGCCTTCGGGTAGCTCTGGTCCGTCAAAAGGGGCAGCTGGGTTTTGCACAGGACGAGGGAAAACCAGAGGTGCTTTCAAATATGGAGTCTCCTCGCCCAGTCCCAACAGGTGTCTGCGTTTCTAGCTGCCTTGTTTCTCTGGCTTAATGAGTATTAAAATTTCATTCATAGTGCTTATATGTGGTTATGAATACACTCTTGTGTGGTTACAAATAGCTCCAGAGCAGATTTTGTAGAAAATTTGGTTTATATGCTTATAATAGCTTTTAGTCCTTTCTTGGGCATCATCGTGGCCAGATCTGCGAGTGGGTGCAAAAGTTGGCATTCTTTGATTGCTTCCTATTAACTGATACTCATTTTCTTTCCTGCCAAGAAGAGCTGGTACTCGTGTAGGTCTGAGATAACTGCATGTAACTCTATGATAGCAGGAAAGGAAATGACTAGAAGAGTAACACTGGCCTAAACCGGACATTCACACTTCTTGTTCCTGTTCTTTAGATGGTATTTTAGGAACCGTTTTCTAAGCTGTCATGGATCAAAATGGCAACATATGACTTTGTAAGATGAGTATGAAGTTTAAAGGGTATTGCTTTCTTACCAGTGCTGTTACTTGCTATGTAAATAGTTTTATATGGAAGTGTTGAGACTACAGGATGAGCCAAACATTTTTTTATTCAGAACAGACCAAAGGATTAACAGACAAACAGACTAAAAGTCATCCTTAAGAAAGAATGGTTGAGATGCCCAGGACTTCTGATGACTTTTTTCTTTTTTTTCACTGACTGCTTTGTATGACCACTGCTCTGAAACTGAAATGGCACATGAAGTCACATGGCAAATGTATCTGGTGTTTTGGCTGAAACTAAAACTGCAAGTTAAACCCTGTTGTCATGAGAAATCTTCATGAAGAACTACATAAGATCTGTTGAGGCATTAAAATGGGGCCTGCAGATAAACATGATGCTATGGAATACAACTGCATATTATATCACAGCCTTGGAAATTTTTGACGCTGTGGGATTCTGACAGCTTCCATTATATTATAACAGTAACCAAGATCTGCTCCAAAAGGAGAAATGGTAGTTGCCACTGGTGCAGAAATAACAGAGAGGGAAAAGAATCTGCTGGGTGAAGAGTCTCAACCAAATTGCTCCCCAGCACAGGCAGTGGGCCTGCGCTCACCTGTGCTGGGCACACGGCAAGACTGTGAGCAAGGGCACTGAACAAATCATGGAAATACAGGGCCATGGGGAGAGCGTCAGACGTTACCTAATCCATTTGGTGCATTGTAGCAGTGCTTCTAAACCAGACCTGAGAGTGGTTTCTGTAGCCTCTCTCTGTCCCCTGAGGAAGAGAGTCCCGCAGTACTTCCTCAGATAAATGGTCTGATTTTCAGCTGGGCACAGCCAGTTCAACATAGATCTCATGTGTGAAACAAATTGATTACTTCATGTGTCTCCAGTGTTGACACAGGGAACAAAGTGATCATTTCTCTTTTTATAAACTCCTTTTATAAATTTCAGTGCTGTCTCTCCCTCTCTGGTCTTCTTCATGATGAACACAATTTGTTTAACTGCTCTTCTTCCAGGGCTGTATTTTCTAAACCTTTTGGAGACAATGCCCAGTATGCTGCAACTATCTTGGTGTGATAAGCAGTGCAGGATGTACTGTTCCAGCTGAGGCCTTACCTATGCCAAGTAGAGTAAAACCAGTTCTTCCCATGCCATCTCTCATATAAGACACCAGTGTTTTTACAACGGCATTATATTGTGAACTTGATTTTTAGCTTGCAGTCTGCTACAACCTCACTAATACTTTCCTGCTACCAGACTAGGTGTGCCCTACTTTCTATCTGTGCAAACAATTTCTTCTAAATGTACCATACCAGGCTCATCCCAATTAAATTTCATTTTATTTTTGTTAGTACTTCTCTTTCTTGCCAAGATCATCTTAAATTCCATCATTTCTTCTCCCTTCCACCACCAAAAGCTCGCTTCCACTCCCAGTTCAGTGTCACCTGGAGCCTCTATAGGTTCACATTTGCTTCCACTCTCCAAGGTGCTAATGGAAAATACGGATGACCTCTGTGACAGACACCCACCATAATGTTGGCATATTCAAAACCAGTTCTGATGGTGAAAAGACAACTGCTGTGTCAAGTATGAAGGTGCTGGATGAGACACTTCCCATTACCTTTTATTTGGCCCATGGATTGCCTTTGACTCTTTGGTCATCCCCATAGTGCAGGGATGACAAAGCTCAGTGCAGAAATTACTGAGGCAATGTTGATTTCATCCAATAAACTCATCTCAGCACCAAATGAGGGGTTACCACTTTCATGCAGTTTTGCAGAAAAGGTATTTCTGGTTACACTTGCATTTTGGGGTGGTCCCCATGTGAGGCATCTCTGGTGAGGAACATCATTCCTCAGGAGTGGTGGCATTGCTCCTGCCTAAGGCTGGCTCCTGGGAACCTCCTTTTGGGGAGTGGAGGGGGGCTCCGCAGGAGGGAAGCAATGAAGTTCAGTCTCTACATCTGTCTTGATAGCTTTTGCTGATTGTGTCAAGCATCTTGATATCTCATCTAGCCTATCACACAAAGTGTTTGGCACTTCTCATCTAGACCATATTTCTGTAGTTTATCACAGGGAGAATGACTTGTCACATATCTTGACTTCAGAAGCTTATCACACATACAGCTTTTGCTTGATCTAGTATGACAGTTAACCTGTTAATTCCCAAGATTATTCTTGATAAATTCACATTCACAAAACCCAAGAAAATACAAGAACACTCCAGCTTTTCCTGCTGTGCCTTTCCTTTGTGCCGTCTTCGTGTTAGTGACAAATCACTTATTTTTGAAAGCAACAATAAAGCTTGCTTGAGCTTTGGGTATGCCCAGTCAGGACCAGATTCTCTGAGTACCGCTGACCAGTGTGTCCCTAATCACATCTATATCTTATCTCAGCTTCACTGATACTTTGAGCGGACCTGTGAGCACCCATGGGCTGCTAAGTAGTGCAGAGTAATTGCCATAAAGCCTGCCAGGCCTGACGTGTCCTGGGCCTGAGGCTGTGGGTATGCATGTGTGGCTGCAGGGGTTATTTCTTGACTGAAACTTTTGGTCAAGTTACAGTTGTGCAGATTTTGCAGTAGGATCCAGAAATGAGCCTCATGTGTACTGGCCCACAGGAACAATTACCAGTAAAACACCCTGTATTTAACCTTAAAGGGGTTTTAAAAAATAAAGAGTGCTTGATCTCAGATTGTAACACTATATTACAAGCCTTAAATACATGTGCGTTTTAAAAAGCAATGCTGTAGTGCTAATTTAAAAATGTCTGTAGAACATGTTGCTTCTGACTGATGATCACATGCAACCTCATATTTCTACTCAGATGCCAACATAATGTCTTAATCACTTATAAATACCACTGTGTGGTAACAATAGTAGTTATATAAATGTGGTATGTACATAGCTATTTCTCTGAGCCAATGTGTTTCAGGGAAGCAGAGGTGATTAATAAGATAATGTATACACTCACGGCACTGTAGTGACAGTGCTACCTGTGAGCGCGTCGTCTGATTTCCTTGCACAGTGACGTGTAAAGATGCTGAGCTGTAGTAATTGCCAAGAAATGCATGGATGAGTGTCTCACTGTTTATGTTAGTGCTATGGTATGGCTCTGTCTTAACTATTTGCTAAGCCTATGGAGGTACAGTTCCACTGTCTCCATCCAAGCCAATTTTACCTGAAGAGCTCAGTGTTGTCTATGGCAGGAGGAATGGGCACGCTGCAGCAGTCAGCCTACAGCGTACTGCGTGTACTGGAAAAAACTGAATGGAGAGCGATGGTGGGATTGTTTTTCTTCCCCTTGAATAAAATACAATCCTGTGCATGTTCATCTACTCTTTGTAATGGTGCTCTGTTTTTAGAAAGCTGTGCACATTAAAACTGATTGGAATCGTCTCACAGGTCTCAAGGATTCCAAGGATTTAGCAGGTTTTCAATATCTACAGTTGCTGACTATATATTCTGTTTCTAGCATCCTTAGGAAAAGGAAGTAGCTAAATCTGGGGGTGCATTAGTCTTTCCTGTCCTTAATTTCCATTTCTATACAGAAACATGATGAATTGATGACTGCTGGAGAGAGTTCCCAATTTGGGAGGGGGTTCAAACAACGCTGGTGGAGACTTAACACTTTTCAATGGGCCATGTAGTGAAGATGGAGACACTTTTTTTGCCTGCAGCCCTGGTACAGCATAAACACACACACCCAGCCAAACAAAACCAAATTTAGTTACAATTGCTCATTAGTGTGACCTGTGAGAAAAATGTTAAGAGGAGATACTGAGAATCCATTTTATCATCTATCCAGGATTCAAAATTTGTCAGTGGTGATGCACAGCTCTACAGTGAAAATTTGGACAACCCAGTTGTCATGGTTTAACCCCAGCTGGCAACTAAGCACCACACAGCCCCTTGCTCACTCCATCAGTGGGATGGGGGAGAGAATCAGAAGGGTAAAAGTGATAAAAAACATGGTTTGAGATAAAGACAGTTTCACAGGTAAAGCAAAAGCCATGAATACAAGCAAAGCAAAACAAGGAATTCATTCACCACTTCCTATCAGCAGAGCCGGGCTCCATCACATGTAACCGTTACTTGGGAAGACAAACACCATCACTCCGAACATCCCTCCCCTTCCTTCTTTTTCCTCCAGCTTCACATGCTGAGTGTGACATCCTATGGTATGGAATTTCCCTTGGGTCAGTTGGGGTCAGCTGCCCCTGCTGTGTCCCCTCCCATCTTCTCGGGCATCCCCAGCCTCCTCGCTGGTGGGATTGGGTGAGAGCACAAAAGTCCCTGGCTCTGTGTGAGCCCTGCTCAGCAGTAATGAATATACCCCTGTATTATCAACACACAGTAATTATCAATTACTTCCAGCACAAATCCAAAACACGGCACTGTATTTAGTTACTAAGAAAATTAACCTTAACCCAGCTAAAATCAGGACAATAGTAGCAGTAGCAGCAGACAAACAATAGTAGTCAACCTATGTACAACAAGCTGCCTTCTCCAATGCAAGGATGTTTAATTAGCATGTGCTACTGTGCAGTAACAAGTTAAGACTTCAGGGGTTTTTTGTCAGTCTTACCATAAATATGCAAAAAATGCAATGCATGCTATGTGTGCATGTAATACGTACCAGCAGCTTCTCCTGTTTCTGATACTAATGTCTGGAAAACCTGATAACCAGTCTATGGAAAACACCAGGTTGGTTAACCTTACTGAATACATCTGGGAAGTATGAGATGCACCCTGGATCCTTGAACTTATAATATGCTGTTGTACCAAAACTGAGAGTTACTTTATGTTGAAGAGATTGAATACTGGTAAAGCAACAGGGATAGGTCAAAGCAGAACCTCCAAAGCTATCAGTATTCGAGAAATTATTGCCTTATTACTTTGAGTTAGAGGCAACAAACTATTTGAATTTTACTTCTTTTTTCCCCCTAGGCCTTTCATAGCCTTTATGGTAGGAAAGGAAACAGGGGAGACTTGGAGATTCTGACGACTGCAGAAATAGCCGGCAAAGAATGGAGCCATCCCTACTTCTCTGAATGCGTTGGCTTGTAATAAGTAACTTGTTCTGGTGCAAATGGAGAAGCTGACACTTCAGGCAAGCTTTTGGGAAAAAAAACCCTGCTCTGAGACATTTGCAACTGCATACACTTCTCACTAGGATGACTGAAAGTATAAAGGAGGTATTCTGCTGTAAGTGGGCTTTGACTACAAAATGAAGTAGTTAGTGTCTGATAGCCTTCAGATACATTTGCAGCTTTTTGCTGGATTTCTGTAGCTTTATAACTGGTGTTCTATGTTAACATATGTATTTTCAATCCTGAATACATTTTGTTTATTTTTAAACATTGCCCAATCCAAGAAACTCCAGAAAAGACACCTCTCAGTGAGGCGACAAAAAGATTTCAAAATGTTGATCTCTGTCATAGTTGTTAATATTGAAGTTAATATACAGGTACGATCTTAAAACAGCTCCAGAAGGCAAACTGTCCTAGTCATTAGATTATGATTTTTGGTGTTTCCTCAAGCTCTTGTAGACAAGAAGCAAGAAAAAAGAGGAGTGATTTGAGAAATTCAAGCTTGCTGTTCCACCAGTGATGGACATGACTGGGGAGACAGGGGATTTGGTCTGAAAAGATGACTAACACTCTGCTATGAGTCAACTTGAAGCTCTTTTGGAAAGAGGAAAACCTATTGTAAATAATAGTCTGTTTTCCACGTTAATTAATAAGTCAAATCTATTTTTGGACAACATATAGGAAGCCAAGTTATTAAATCTGGTCTAAGACAGTTGTTTCCAAAATGGAAAGATACTAGAAAATTATGGTTGAATCTGGGACTCCAACTCTTAAATGAAAGGCTTTGGCTGCATTTAACACTTCTTTTACCTATATGTGACTTGCAATTTTATGCAATAGTACACTGTTTGCCTTGGAGTGTGTTCAACTCCACCAGTCCGCCTGGGTTTCCATCAGTACTGCACCTTCTACAAGCAGTATGGGAAGTTACTGGAATGTGCTGACGCACACTTGGCTATGAAGTTATTCTGCATAGGAGCAGGTTATTTCCTAATTGCTCACCACTTGTTTCTTGGGTCACATCTACTGTGTGTCATGCAACCAAAAGCACATGTCATTCTGAGACAGGATGAGCCACGTGGGTTCATAGTAGAGCACAAAAGGACTTTTACCTTCTGAAGGAGAGGAACTGTTGATAAAAATTATTTTTAACTGGCCTTTTTTTGAAATATCTGTTGTTCCTCAAATAGGCCACTTCAACTGAAGTAGAAGTTGCATCTTGTAAGGCCCTACCCAAGGCTGAAAAGATTACTGACTAGACTTCTGGTAATCCAGAAGCTGGTATTAACTAGCAGCTAGCTGCCTTTTATAAATGCTGTAAAAGAAAAAAATGTACACTGGGTTCCTTCCCAGCTGCTGGTGATGAAATATGGATGCTGTGCTGAAACTGCTGCTTTATTTTACCATTTGTCCCCACACTCAGTGATGTGGATATAAAAATGTTAAAGCTGATATAAATAGAAGTGTGCAAGTCATTTGTTTCTATAGGAGTAACTTTTCCTCCTTAAATTATTTCTACGTAGATAACAGGCCTCAGAACATTAGGGCAGATGGAAATATGCTGGGCAGGACTCCTATTTGTATGTATATGGGGCTAACGGAAAGGGGGCTTATGCATATGCACAGTTTTTGATTTTTGGAGTGGATTTCCTTTCCTCTCTGATATCCCATGTCATACAGAGCTGCGTGGGGCTGCAGCCTTATTGCAGCAGGACAGCTTGTGTCTTTCTCATGCATCGTGGGAAAGCTAGTCATCGTGGTGATGAATACCTAGAAGGAGCATGCTAACATGAAGAGATGTGTACTGAACGTGTCCTCAGCTGACTGTACTTGGTGGGTATCTGGCTTCAGAGCTGTAACCTCTGCAGTCAGTGCCTGGCCTCTGTTTCCTGTGTGTGCGAGCATGTGTTTGGGTGCACACACTGTGATGGACTGCAGAAGGAACTTGGTTTTTAGAAGGACAGGTTTATCTAGCCCAAAAATACAAACATTGAAGTAGATGGTCCAGTTTGAATATACACAGTATTTTAAAAGAAAATCAAACTGACAGCTGATGTATTAAAACACACACACTTAGAAATAAGGTATTTATACTCTTGGGGCTGTTACTCCAGAGTATAGAGTAGTTGGTGCCTCGTTATTTTAACGTGCTAGATGTATCTTAAATAAACATGTGCAAGTGGTTGAATATATTTAGCACTCATGTTCAATTTAGCAAACTTTTGACCTAAAGCTGGGTACTAAACCAACTTAGACTGAAACTTTG
Organism: Falco peregrinus; assembly: GCF_023634155.1. Classification (NCBI taxonomy): domain Eukaryota; kingdom Metazoa; phylum Chordata; class Aves; order Falconiformes; family Falconidae; genus Falco; species Falco peregrinus. Next base: position 49,154,663 of record NC_073727.1, on the reverse strand, counting down.
GGGGTCTAATCCAGCCCCCCTCAAAACACAGGTAGTACAGGTTGCTGAGGGCCATGTCCAGTAGAGTTTTGAATATCTTCAAGGATGCAGATCCCAAAACTTCTCTGGGCACCTTTTCTAGTGTTTCTGAAAGGGGTTTTTTTGTTGCTTTGCCCCCTATCTACTATTTGGCTGGCTTTTCCCGTGTTTCTACTTGGGTCTGTTGCCTGTTGTGCTGTCGCTGTACATCTCCATGAAGGGTCTACCCTTGCATTATGCAGTTGGTGATAGCAAGAAGATCTCCCTTGGGCTTCCCGTTTTCCAGGCTGAATGTTCCCAGCTCGCTCAGACTCTCCTCATACATCAGGTGCTCCAGCACCTCTGACCATCTTGGTGGCCTCCCCTGGACTCACCCTAGTGTGTCCATGTCTCTTGTGCTGGGGAGCCCACTCCAGGGGTGGACTCTCAGGTGTCAGATGGGAGGGGTCACTTCCCTGGACCACTTTTGCTACTCTAGCAAATGTGTCGGAGTAAAACTGCTAAATTAAAAATTAGTAAATTAATTAAAAAACCAGCAAAAATGCTATTTCAGATGCTGTTGACCTCCTTTGCCACAAGGGTGCATTGCTGACTCATGTTCAACTTGGTGTCCACCGGCACACCAAGGTCTTTTTTCTGCAGAGTTGCTTTCCAGCCAGGGACACCAACTTCTGCTGCTGCACCGGGCCCTATAATAAGGGAGATTGTCACTCATTTTAAAGAATGAGTGCTATGGCTATACCTAACTAGTAATGTACTATGTGTCAATATATTGCTGTTTCAATTACAAACAATGCTATCAACATGTAAGTAGATTCAAACTTCCATGAGTAAAACCAGCATCTGGTAAAGGATGTCAACTTTTCTAAATACTGATCTGTTAAGCTCAATTTTTCAAATGGCTGACCCCATGTGCTCTCCCATGCTTATTTGTTCATTTGTTTCAACTCATTAGTGTCAGTTCTGTCCCTGACACTATCAAAGGAATGCTTGGAAGTTATTGTCCTCTCTTGGGAAGATCTGGTTCCCCTGTGTTTGAAATGGGAATCTGAAATGGGGAAACGCCTCTGCGGTGGTGTTGCATTCAAGCCTGCTGTTTTCCTTATGTAAAACTCATAAAATTTTGCCAAAATTGAGTGTGTTCCTTGCTGTGTTCCTTGAGCAAAAGGTGCTCAAGCAAGCTGAAATCTAAACATTTTTCTTGAACCTCGCAGGTCTCTCTGGCCAAGTATTGCAAGTGCTAACCTACAGAGTGATTGAGCATGCTCTGGCTTAAAGCTGAATCGGTGTCCTCAGCAATCTGAGGTGTTTGTGGCTTAACGGGATGCTGAAATACAGGGAGAAAGTAATTCTCTTCCCCTCCTCTGTCCTTCCAGGCACTGTATGAAGATAAGGATAAGCATCTTGAAAACATGAAGATGAAGTGGGAAGCAGGCTAGGTGATGCACTTTAGAAACAGAAAAAGACAGGAGTCAGGGAGAATGAAAGAAGATGTCAAAAAGACCCTGAAATTGCAGGACTCTGAAGTCAGGCTTGAAGTGGTGGCATCCACGGGTACAGGTTCTCAATGCAGAGTTAAAAGTTCCTAATGTTGACCACCTGGAATGTAAGTTTTGGTATGTAGTATCAAATAATGTAGGCTCTTAGAGCTAAGCAGTGGGAAACCGCAGGTTGAAGATTGTCATTGCAACTGTAATTTGCTCCTTCTGTTCACATTTAGAATTGGATTCTGCTGGATTTTCTGGCTCAGGGAGATGGTGGGTGATTCTGTACGTAGCATTGGAGACAAGCTTCTCACACGTAGCCTTGATCCATGTGTTCATTCACTCATGTCCAGCTTGTTACTTCGCGAACTTGCTCAGCCAAGTGCCCAAGGCTTGCAGCAGTGACCAAAGTCAGAGAGAGCTGACTTCTGAACATACCAGTACAGAGAACTGTGCTCCAGGTGTCTCAAGTGGGCATCATAACTCATCAAGAGTGATAGTGTTGTCCTTACTTACTCTGGGCTGGAATCTGTGGGTGGGGCTGTTAAGACCTGCCCTCCTTCCCCAAAGACTGTTACAAGTTTATGGAGCTTTCCAGGGACATCACAGGAGAAATCCCTGAGCACATGAACAGGAGCAACATAGTAAATGAGATACCTGTCCATGAACTGAAGGATGAATTATTAAATTTTACATTGTACAACTTATACAGACTGTGGGCAGAGACATGGTGGAAGTGGTAGGGCAGTGTTAAATTGCATGATCTTCCTGTGTGTAGGTAACATCATGGTGCAACCTGAGGTCTCATGTGACAGCACTTTACTCTTCTTTTAATGCTTGACTTTTTAACCTTTCGGATTGCATTAAAAAAAATTAGCCATACTTTTACAGAGACACTGTAGAATTTGAATACACATGAACTTAGCCCAGAATTAGTATATTCATGCTGTGAATTACTGTGTATTTGCTACTTCATTTTTTCCTATTTTTATTTTATGTAACACCTTAAAACAGTTGAGGGTGAGAAAGACAAATTGCAAGTTACACATTTGAGGGTAGGGGGAAGTAAGGCTAGACCTATTCCTACAAAATTAAGAGTTTATTATGCAAGAGCTCTTACTCAGTGTGGTTTTCTGTCAAGCACAAAAAATAAAATATAATTATTGCTGAACCAATTGTCAGTCTGCTGTCTGCGGAAGGCTGATGAAATTTAGTTTTTCTCAAATTCAAGGAATGGTAAGCACAAAGGCAACATAGTCCTGCACACACGTGATTTAGTTTACACGAATGGCACCTTGCTGCTGTGGATTGTCATTTCAAAGTCACAGAAAACATTGGTTGCTGTTTCCAAATGTAGATGCTAAGCACAAAAAGAATAAATTGCTGAACACAGCACATCAGTTCAAGGATCAGAGTGGAAGTGGGAGGATCATCAACTCCAGCCAGTAGGAGTCAGGAATGCAGTCAGGCAAGCAATGTGGCTGGTTTTCAGAGCCAGGTCTACATTTCAGGTGAAAAGCATCTCAGAAACAGTGATTAGAAGAGATCTAAATAATCCTGAGATTGCTAGATACCTTTGTTTGTTCCCTTTCCACCATGCTGCCTAGAAAATGGACTTCTATTTCCGGACAGGAGGGATAGATGTTTTCACTGTCTCAGTGTCACTAGGCAAACTTGGTCATACAGTTTTACAGCCAAGTAAACCTGACTTTTAAGCTGCACCACACTTCCCCCCCCCTTTCATATGGGGATTTTTCATCTTGATGTTGTGGCATGAGGTGAAAGTCTTGATTTTATCATTGCTAAGGGAGGAGGTGGAAAACCTGTCATTTCCTAAAGCGCCCTCTATATGATTGAGTTGAATCTATATGGCTTATGTTTTAAATTGAAATAATTATCTTAAGTGCAGAGATTCTGGAATGAAAGCTCTTCTCTCAGGATATTAATGTACTTTCTTGATCCACATTGCTTGTAAAAGAATTGCTTAAGTGGAAATTCACTTTTTTGCCCCAGTGTAAACGAGATCCTGATCAGGACATTTCTCAAGACCAGTATATACCCCCAATGAACTATACAAGCTCAAGAGGCTGTGTCTGTGATGGAACCTTGCCCATCTCCTCCCTAACATCTTTGACCCATCTAAAAATCCCATGAAACTTGAAGTTTTAATTCACATTAGATCTAGGCCTGTTATACTGGGTATGTACACATGCATTTTTTCTTAACCTGGCAATAACTGATGAATCTTTGAAGGACTGTGTTGTTCACAGTTGATAGCATACTTGTAAATTCTGTGAAGGTACTTCAGTTCCTGGCAAAACAAAAATTAATCCTCCAGACACAGAGATCAAGATGTCCTGCTTGGTGCTGCTTCTTATATTGGTTCTCTTTCTTATTAATTTAAATGAGGTCATGGGATATGCAGCTTTTGTGATGAGACATTTTCAGCTTCCTGCTTGCTGTAACACTTGGTGCAGGGCTCTTGCTGAAGCTTTCAGATTTCACTTTCTGCAAAGACACTAGGTCTAGAGTTTCAAGGAAACAACATACTTAAAGGAGATTTACGTTTTGTTACCACGTAACTGGTCTGTACAGATTACTCATTCTGTGGCTTTTTAATGAAATTTGTAGTTACGTACATCTGAGGCAAATGCATAGAAAACAGATCTTGATCTGTAACAATGGTGTTCCTTTATTCATTTAGTAGGATGCTTCCATCATAGAAAAAAGAGGGGTCAGGTGGATGGTTTTACTTACAAAAAGTTGCTATCACTTCTTGTTTTGTTTGATGCCTGGTACACTATGGTTAATGATAACATGATAACATCAGGAGAGCACAAACTTGCTTCTTTTTTTTTTTTTTAAGTGTATCTTGATACTTTCGACACCATTTCTTGAAACTTTCCTTTCCCAGCTGTATTGGTAAATGCCATTTCTGTTTCAGAGAGGCTTCCTACTCCCAGGAAAAGCAAGCTTAGAATGACAGAGGACCCGTGACACTTGGAACGGTTGATGTAATGAAAGGGCAAGATCTATAGGAGATTTCTGTAGTGAGCAGCAGTGGAAAGCAGTCAGTTATTAACACGTCTATGCACACTGATTGTTGAAGGCTTCCTATCATTTGCCCAAAGACTGGCATTTTTGGGGGGTTGGTGATTGTGTTATTATTATTTTGGATTTGTCTTCAGGATTTGTTGTCCTCTTTCTTGCTCTTTTTTAGTTTCCAAGCTTTGTAGTTTCTAGAGGAGTGTTCTAGCAGCAGAGTTTTAGATCTGAGATCCATCATTGTATAAAATACTGTGTACATATTTAAATTAATAGTTATCTTTGATGTAGTTATCTATGTTGTAGTTATAGTTATGATGTCATTATAGTTATGATGTAGTTATTAGATAGGAACTTTCAACCCTTGTAAACCAATATTTTATTTACTTTAAACTCGTTTCCTCCTGTTCCTCTGTTTTACAGGCAGGATGAAAGACCGTCTAAATGAGCTACGTGAATTTGCCAGGTTACACAACCAACAGTTTTCTGATAGTGAGGATGGTGAAAATTCACCCCACGATGTTCTCCTTTATGAGACTGATTATGCCTTGGAAATTCTTCACAAAGACATAGAGAACATCCGGACAGAAAATGACCTCCTAAAAGAGGATGTCAAGCGGCTCAGAAAGCAAAACAGCCGCTTCCTTACTTCCATGCGCCGTCTTAGTAGCATCAAACGAGATACTAATTGTATTGCCAGAGACATCAAGGCCCGTGGAGAAAGCATCCACAGGAAACTCCAGATAATGAGAGATTTCAGTGAAGATGCAATAACAAAATACGGGGCTATGTCTGCCATCGCCAGGGTAGCGAAGAACCACTACGTTGACCTCATGCACGCATTTCAGGAAGCTATGTTTGAATACAATGCCGCAGAGATGGACCAACGGGAGAACTGCAAGATTCGCATTCAGAGGCAGCTAGAGATCATGGGCAAAGATGTTTCTGGCAACCAGATTGAGGAGATGATTGAGCAAGGCAAGTGGGATGTATTCTCTGAGAATCTCTTGTCAGATGTTAAGGGGGCTCGCTCAGCCTTGAATGAGATAGAAACACGTCATAAGGAGCTAGTGAAGTTAGAAGGTCGCATTAAGGAAGTTCATGAGCTTTTTCTGCAGGTGGCCCTGCTAGTGGAGGAACAGGCGGACACCTTTGATGTCATTGAAATAAATATGCAAAATGTCGAAGACTATGTAGGAGAAGCTAAAGAGCAAGTGAAGAAAGCTTTGGAATACAGAAGGAAACACCCCCTCAGAACAATCCTCTGTTGCTGCTTATCCTGTTGCAGAAGGTGACTATCCCACTGAAGCTGTCACAGACAGACTCGAATGTCTTCAGAATCAGGCGTTCTTTCCAGTGACTTCTCTGTAACGACAACCCCTATAAATGGGGGGGGCTGTTCTGCAGTTGGTTTTGTTCATTGCCTTTTTCCTAAATGTGTTGAAGGCTGTTCTATTTGAGTGATCCTAGAAATGCTGATAAAACTATTTTTCATCTATTTTTAATTGAAATGTATCTGTTGTTGTAACTAGAGGTGTAATAAGATCTCTGTAGTGATACTTGTTTCAGGTAGGCAAAAAAGAGGAATGAATGATGGGCTCTCATAACAGCCTAGGGAAGATGAGAAATTTCAAGAAGTAACTTTATTCTTATTTGTCAAAGTGAGGCTGCAGCCCTGCCACCTGGGGTGGCACAATACACCACAGAATCAGGAGGTTTCAATTTTAACTAGTTTGGAGCCGGCTTAATGTAAATACTTGAACAGATTTTTGCTCTGTTCATTTGACAAAATACTGAGCCTGTTAGCAGGAGCAGGACACAGAACTAGTTTCTATTTCAACTTGATTTCCACCTGTCATGAGTCTTTACAGACATATCTGCACCTTAAATGATAAAATGCACGTTTTGCTCCATTTGTGTGCAAGGAATTGCTTTTCTCCATTTTGAGTACCTGCAACTTTGTCAAGGTGACTAGAAGCACTGCAACGCTGAGGCATCTCACTGACTTTTAACTTGGGCCACTGTCTGTACTCTCAATTTCAAAACTGCCATGATTTCATGCTTCTAATACATTTTCCTGTCAATTAACACTTTAGCCAGAAGAGATGCATGCAGTGGCCTTCTGCAGAAGCACCCATAAGAAGACAACAGTTGGGGGGTCAAGAAAGCATTTTAGTCTCCTGTGCTGGCACATACACACAAGCAGTTTTAGTGGCAGGATTAATTATCTTGTCAGTAGACTTTTTATGTTTTTGTAAGCATTGATTGAACATGGATTTTTTAATATCTATGTTAAATAACATGAAGGTTTGAATATATTAATATGCCATTTTACTGGTGTACAAACCCTACAACTTTTCTCCCATTATTATGAAATCCCCACCTGGGAAAGAAAACAGACCTATTTCTTTAGTACACCTGAAGAAGAAAGAAAACAATATGTGAATGTCATTTCAGTGTTCTTTTCAAGCTGAAAAGTAATCTCTCCTTATGTGTAAGGGGAATCTGCCCACAGTAGGTTTGGAATATGAGGAGGGAACAGAAAATTTGCAGCCCTGGAAACCACCGAGTGTTGTTGGTGAAACACGAATTCATAAGGTCTGGTGAGTGATTCTGGAGGTTTTCCAGCTATAGTATTTCTAGGTGGCTTCCTGATACACTGTGACCTATTGATATTCTTTGAATTAATGCAGGACATTTTTTCAGAAGTTAGTGACTTTTTTTAATGTCTGGTCCTATTTGTACCTATTTAAATAAATATATTTAAACATTTCAAGTATTTCGTATGTGGGAGTTTTCCTCAGGAGATGCACATGGACATCTTCCTGCACCGATCACAATGAAATTTTTCCCTTCTGATCTTTTGCACACTAATTTTATACGTGAAAAAGCACCCCAACATTTCTTACTATTTATATTGATATAACAAAACAGCAAAATACACTCAACTTCCAAGCTTTCATACCCTAGTGGGAAATGCTTCTTAGCCAGACAGACAGGATTTTTACACAATAGAACCTAAATGGATAACTTTTCTCAGAAAGTGAAAGTCTCTTTTGCTGAAGCACCTGTCTGTGATAACACGGAAGAGTGAGGAACAATAATCTTCTAAACTAGAAGATATTTTGATATTCTGTGATGATACCAGTATTACGCTTGCCTGAGGACGTCTCCAACAACCCAACAACTTCAAACCTGAAGTGGGAGAAAGGAGGGTGTTGAGCTGGCACCATTACTAGAGCTTCGGTGCTACTCAAGAAGACAGATCTGTAGGTACTGCCATTCAAGTCAACAGAACTGTGCATTTGTAGAGAAATACCCTCAACCTCCGAGGGTCAGCATGTGGGCGTTAATTAGTGAAGAATTAGATATGTATTTAATTTTGTCTGCATATTCTTAGCACTCACCAATGCTTTTAGTTAAAATGCGTACATTTTTTTTGTTGGTTTCTTTTTTGCACATATGTATGTCTACAAATGGAATAAAAGATTTAATAAGAAAACCTGAAAGTGCAGAATGTTGTGCATTGAATCAGCAGCTTTTAATAGTTTCTTGTGTCGTCAAAGTTTAGCTTAAAAGCTGCTGGACTAAACTCTGGGTTGGTGAAAGGAGATTAAACAATGCCTAAGAAAAAGTCCTCCTAATATTTGTTGCCACAGTAAATAAAATGTGCTGCATATTCAAATAGTCTTATCACATTTCTTCCTATAAAAACCATGAACAATTATTTTCATACATTCCAAGATGATTCTTTACTGCAATAAAAGATCAAATTTATTCTGCCTGTTCTAAGAGATCTTGATGGTTTCATTAGCAGATATGCAAAGCTTATATTCATATCTTCAGTCTGATTTGAGCCACAGGGAAAGAGAGTGAAAGCATGGAGAAAAGTTAACTGTAGACCCTCTCTCCTGACTTAAGGCTGTTACTGCAAAGAAGAAACTGAGAATTCTTGAAATACCAGCTTAAGACCCTTTAAAATTATTTTTAAGCTGCATTGTGGCTTAGACGCACTTTAGAAATTACTTCCAGTAACTGAGGAAATAATTTTCTTCCTTGCAAACATGTGTTCATTGCTTAATACTATGGGGGTTTTTCCTATCCTTCAGTTGTGTAAGAACTCCAATTTTGCCAGCCCATGAGCTTGCTTAGTCACAGTTAAACATGTTTGAAAAAAAACCTGATCACACTGTAATTGCATCACAGGGTGGCTGGAAGAAGATGATAGAAGTAGCTTGATAATATGTTGACATACTAATAACAAGCTGCAGAACGGACATCTTCATGCTCACTAAGGAAAGATGCCTTTTCATTCTGAAAGTCACCATGACTCCTATGGAGATGTGCATACCACGTTCTATGGTTTTTTTGGGGTTTTTTTGTTTCTCTTCCCTCGTGGCATATCCTATAGCTGGGTTTGAGGGAGAAGTAGTTAAAAAGGGAGAGGGGCTGCTTTAGCTTTTAGGGTTGCTGTTACTTTGGTTTTGTTTCCTACCGAAAGCAGCAAAAGCTTCACACCCTGCGCCACCTCCCCCCCGCCCTGCCACCCCCCCCCCCCCCGCTGCCACCCCCACCCCACCCCCTGCCACCACAACCCCTCCACCCCCCCTGCCGTGAATTGCAGCCCTTTCTTAGGAGAAATGAGAACTGCCGACTAGGCATGCCTTGCTCCATCTAAAAATGTAAGAGAGTATTGCATAAATACAAAAGAGAAAAAAAAATCCCCTACTACAAAATATGTTTGGTATATAACAGTGAACTTCCGGGATATGTGTATGAGTCTCCATTTCGTCTTACAGGACTGTTCTTTTGAAACATGGGTTTAATTTTAGAGAAATGGGAGTGGGATGATTGCTACCTCAATGTGAAGGACCCAGACTATGGACACACTTGCACACTTGAGCAGGCATCTCTCTGGCATGTGTCCTGGGAGAAACTTCTCAAAGTAAAGGTACAGCTCTTCATTTAAGATGCAGGTATCTTTTTTCTGGAGGCTGAAATGAGTAGCTAAGATAAACTGCTGCTTTTCTAATCTAACCTGCATTAAGGATGTTTTAAATGCATAGTCCAAGTTGTATTTTATAATTTCTTGAAAACGATCCAGATATCTGAACCATGGGAGATATCTGGAATTGTTTTGAAAAAAAGAAGGAGTTATGTGTGCATGTGTTTATCTCTAGGAAATTATCACAGATATGATGAAGGCAGGAAACATCATTTAATGTATGTGGTGATTACAGTTAATGTTTCTGACACAATGTCATTTTCACATGTAGCCATGTTATTTGTTTCTCTATTACGTAAGAAGGCAAGAGCAGTTCTATCTCCTTCCACGTTTCTAGCATATTACATAGCATCTTTGTACTAGTTCAGCCACAGCCTGTAACGACCAGTGGAAGGCAGCTCTGCCATCACACCTTACCTTACAGTACGTACATTGTTAGGGCACAAAGTCTTAACAGGAAAAAGTAATATTTTACTATTTCTCAGAAATAATGTTAGATGTGAATGAAGAATGAGATAATCTAACATAACATTTCTCTACTCAATACTTTGCTGAAAAGCACAACCCTACTGAACAGGGAGCAATGCTAGCTACAGTATGATGCCCTTTTCAAGCAAATCATACAGCACGGTAAGTTCCAGTCAAAGAGCTGTTCTTTCATTCATGGACTCTAGCCTGTGAGTAAAATCAAGGAAAAAGGCGGCGCGAGTGTCACATCTGTTCTTCATGCATGCAAAATGTTAACAATTCACTTCTGTTATACGTGAGAATTATTTTCCTTCACAAGCATACTCAGCATACTGGGGGTCTCCCAGCACTGGCAGCTGAAGGGATTTGGTACCCCCTGCAAGGCTGGGACGCAGACCCCTCACAGAGGGCCACCCACACCCCGGGTGCCAAACAGCCAGGCAGGACGGGCACTCCCCGTTCTGCTCATGGGGGAGCAGGTGGCCTCTGCGTGCCTCCCCCGGCTTGCTGGGGCTGTCACAGCCCGGTGTCCCCAGCCCGCACCCTGCCAAACGTTCCCTTCTCATCTGTTGGGGGAGGGCTCAAAGGCAACAAAGTTCATTGGGATGCAGGATGTCCGTTTTCACCTCTGGAAAATGGTCAGCAAAGGCGTGAGAGTGGGAGCCGGTGTGGGGGCCTGTCCCCATTCCCCCCTTGACATGGGAAGGAGAAGGCCCCAGTGCGGGCAGTGACCGGGGTATTGCAACAGGTGCTTCCCTAGGCCTGGCACGCCGTGGTGAACGGCAAGAAATCTCTCCTCTGCAGTGTTTTTCTCCTAAACAAGCATAATCGATAGCTTTGGACTTCGCTTTGCATTCCACCTAGGCGCAAGGACAGATCCACTCCAGGAAGCACTTGGACAGGAATAAGTAACGAGTCTGGATGTAAGGGCGCTTTTCCCAAGGAAGGGCACTTGGCACTTGGACTTCCCCAGGCAGCACCGGGGGCGGCGCCGGGGGGGGGCGGCGCGGTGTCGCTCTTCGGTGCCCTGAGCCCCACCGGGGCTGCCTCTCCCCAGCTCTCCCACTGCCCCGATGAACCACACCGGCACCGCGGCCCCCCCGCCCGCCCCAGCACCGCCCCCGGCCGCAGCGCGGGGCGGCAGCTCTAGGGCCCCGCACCTGCCCGCCCCCGGGCCCACCGCCCCCGGCCCGCTCTCCCGCTCTCCCGTCACGGCCGGGCCCGGGTGACTCCTGCGCACCGCCCCCGCCCGCGCCTTCCGCTCCGGCCCCAGCGCCCGCCACAGGCTGGGCGGCGGGGGCGGCCGCGTCCCGGCCCGGGTAGGACAAGGGACGAGGGCCCCGCGCTGGGGGCAAGGCTCCGCGCCGGGGCCAGCCGGCCTGGCCGCCTCCCGCTGCCGCCGAGAGAAGCCACCCTGTACATTCTGCGCCCTCCCGCGCTGGAAATAAAGGCGGGAGGGCGGGCGCGGCGGGGGAGGGGGAGCCCCACGCCGGCCCGAGGGTCGCGGCCAGGAGCGCGGCCATGGATGTAGGAGCGGCTGGGAGGAGTTTGGGTACCTGCACCAGGATGGCCGAGTGGTTAAGGCGTTGGACTTAAGATCCAATGGATGTATGTCCGCGTGGGTTCGAACCCCACTCCTGGTAAGTGTAGTTTTTTTTCCGGGGCCCCCACGACATTCGCGGGGAGGGCCGCTGCCCAGGCAGAGGTGCGACCGCAGGGAGCCTGGAGCCGCCGGGCCGCGGCGGGAGGCGGGGAGCGGCGCTGGAGCTGGCGGCGGCCGGCACCCCGCCTGCGGGGCAGCGGCGCTGCCGGCGGCCGGCCAGAGCCGGCTCAAGCAGACGCGGGCCCGTACGCCCCGCCGGACCGGCTCTGCCGGGCCCATGGGCCCTGCGCGGAACGCCGGAACTTCCAACTTGAGCCTAAAGTTGGTTTCGCAACTGAATTCCGAAGAGCTTTTTTTACTTTATTTTTACGTGTCTGTCGAAGGCCGCTCGGGCCTGGGCCTCGGTGGCCACCGCGGGTGTGGCAGCGGCGGCCGCGCGTGTTGTCACCGGCGCGGTGGCGGGGCCGAGGGGTGAGCGGCGCCCCCGGGCCTGGGCGGGCCCCGCTGCGCTGCGGCGGCCTCCGGGGGAGCCGGAGGGAGGCGGCTGGGCCCGGCGGCGCTGGGTGTCGCGGCTCCCCTCAGCGGCACCGGACGTCGCCCGTCGCTTGTCGTGCCAGTAGTTCCCGCTGTTCTCCACAGAAGTGTCTGACGAGGGGCCCGCGCCTGGCCTAGTGACACCTAAACGGCACCCCGCGAACAGCCCTCTGAGGGCGCAGCCGCCCGTGTGGCGGGAGGGTCGCGCTGGGGCTGAGGCAGCCTGGGCCCAGCTCAGCCCTCCAGCTCCCCCAGCCCCGGCGGGTGGCTTTGTTGCTCAGAGTAGTGCAATTGAGGGATTTATTGCATGTATATTTTCTTCCCCCCAGTTCCAGGCGCTTTGAATACTGTGAAGGCTGTATGACAACCTGTCACTGCCTTTTACAATGCCAAAGTGAGGGAGAGTACTGCCTGCCCGGGGGTGTGTGGGTGTCAGGGGTGTCAGCAGGTGTGGGGCTGCCCAGGTGCCCTTGGCCGACCCCGGCAGGTGCAGGACGCAAGCCCTGCTCCTGGGGGGTTATTCCTGGTGCCCGCCCTGCGCCTGGTGCCCGTTCTACCCTCCAGTGTGCCAGGCGTTCCGCTAAAAGTTAAGCAGAGTAAGCAGTTCAGACTAACCTCCCTGCTTTTGTTTTCTTTAGCGGGATAGATGTAGCAGTTGTACATGTTGCGATGTTTAGTTTGCTATAGCATGGTTTTGTTGTCTGGGTTTTGGATTTGGGTTTTTTTGACAGGGTAGTAGTATCACTGTGTTCTGGTATGTTGAACGTGCGGGAAGTACAAATCAAGTGCAGACTGACATTTTTTAAACTGTTGGTGTTTGCCAGAGCATGCTAGTGGAATTCTAATACAGGTAAATATCGCGGTTCTTAACCACCCTGTTCCTGATAATTTGAGCTGAAAAATGATTCTAAACATTCAGTCCAAATATATTGTGTGATGATACAGGCTAAATAAAGGATTAACTCTCAAGAGAGAGATAACAACTTATGGGCCTTCAACGCAATATGAAATAGGTGAAATATTTCAGACAGGATATTTTTATTACATGCTGCACAAGATCATCTAGCATCACAAATGTGGACATGGTATAAACACAGCAATATGATAGTCAAGAGGGAATTATGGAGAGACGTGTGGTCTGGTGGTGAGTTTCTAGGAAATGGAAGTATGTATATTGTCTCTTCTGACTGTTCCCACAGTTAAATTGTAAATGCAAAACATACTGCACTTTTTAGAACTGTTCATTAAAAGCAGTACTGCCAGGTTCAGATGTTTTATTTAGTAAATGTTCATTCCTATTCTTCATTAAGGTACAAATTAGTAAAAATTGGTGCATGGTTGAAGGTACATTTTACCTGTAAAGTTGTAATGGAAAAATGCTGCCCTTGCAAACCCACATATTTGCATATAAATTGTGTAATTCTGCTTATGTGCTTATTTACAAGCATGTTTGTACATACAGTAAATGCTCATGTAGATTTTGTGGATGTGCTGATCTTGATGAAAATTTGGTCCCAGCTACGTCAGTTACAGGATGAATTAGTGGCAGCTATTCAGCATTGTCAGAAAGAAAAAAGAAAAGTAAAAAATAAAAATAGTAAGTTTTTATAAGAACAGTAATCACTGACAAAAATGTGTCAGAAACAAAAAAAAGTTTTTATGATAAAGCAATATAGAAAGCTGAATTTCTTGGTTAGAAATGTTTCTGTTAGAGGCACAGCTCATGCCTTAAGATATTTGTTTTGCAGAGAACTTCCATCAGTCCTTTGGTGAAACTGTGTTCCTTTCTATTATGGTATGTTAGAGCACATGCAGAGCTGGAACAGACCAGAAGGCTTCTGACACTTTCCTGCTTACAAGAAATATCCATAAAATATACTGGCTACAAGTATGTCCCAACCCCTTCCTACACTTCTCTACAAAGAAAAGGATAATCTGCTGGGGTTATTGTTTTCTATTTTAGGTGAAGCGGCAGGGTGCTGTAATGTGTTTCAGCTCTGAGGCCGACCATTATTTTGATTTAAGATTTTTGTTTTATTAAGAAGGTTGCCTTTGCAATTTGACATTCTTACATGCACTTGTTGTACTCTGGCCTTTAGTTCAGACAGTATTGCTTTCCATTGGACTCCATTCTGTGGATGAGATGTTTCTCTGAAAAAGGTCATAATATGTAGGACCCTTACTTCATTTGTTGAAGAAATTGGAAAAAGTGTAGTGACTAATGCTGTGAGCTGGAATAAAAAAAACAGCTTCGTATGCTGACGGTTGAATGCTACTCTGATGAACCGGGGATGTTTCTTTTGCTACTGCATATTTCCTGTCTGGTGAGGAGCCAGTCAGTTAAAATAGATTTTCCATAAACAATCGCTCATTTTCACATTCCTTATTTTGTGGTATCAATATTGAGAACCTGAGCCTGATTTGCAGAAATGTAGAGCTTTCACAAACACAGGTAAAATCAATGTATCATCTGTATTTTAAGCAGTCTCTGAAAAAAATTGTATTTGTTGTGGTTTAACCCCAGCTAAGTACCACACAGCTGCTTGCTCACTCCCTCCAGTGGGATGGGGGAGAGATTTGGAAGGGTAAAAGAAAACTTGTGGGTTGAGAGAAAGACAGTTTAATAGGTAAAGCAAAAGCTGCATGCGCAAGCAAAGTAAAACAGGAATTCATTCACCACTTCCCATGGGCAGGCAGGGGTTCAGCCATCCCCAGGAAAGCTGGGCTCCGTCACCCATAACCGTTACTTGGGAAGACAAACACCATCACTCCAAACATCCCTCCCCCTCCTTCTTCTTCCCCCAGCTTTATAGGCTGAGTGTGATTTCATATAGTATGGAATATCCCTTTGGCCAGTTGGGGTCAGCTGTCCCGGCTGTCCCCCCTCCCAGCTTCTTGGGCACTCTCAGCCTACTGGCTGGTGGGGCAGATGAGAAGCAGAAAAGGCCTTGGCGCTGTGTGAGCCCTGCTCAGCAGTAAGGAAGACATCTCTGCATTATCAACACAGTTCCCAACACAAATCTAAAACATAGCCCTATACTAGCTACTATGGAGAAAATTAACTCTACCCTAGCCAAAACCAGTACAGTCTTATATGTCTGTGAGCAGTCAAAGTTATTGGAGATATTTGACATTAATCCTTCCATACCTCAGTTTTCCATTGTTTAAAATAGAGGTAATAGAAATACACCGTCTGCAAAATGGGCTGCTATGAAGCAAATTCATTCTTGTTTGTGAAGAATTCAGATAGACATGTAACCTGGTCATGTTAGGCAAGCCCATGAGCAGAATATCAACGAATTCAGAAAATAATATGAAATAAATAAGTTACAGAGCCACACTTCGATCTGTGAAGACCTTGCAAAGCACTGAACAACTGGTTAGCCAGGAAGCAACGCATGATGTGTGCTGAACAGAGTGGAAGTCTTACAGGAATACAGCAAGCCATAGTTTAACTCAAAATTGTGTCTGACTTTATAAACAGAAGGGGGTCAAATCAATAAGGAGGCATCCTATTAGGTGGAATATTATTTAGGTGATATTTCAGTATAGTATAATCTCTTAAAACCTCTCTTTTTCTCAGTTACATTTTAGTGTGTGATGGAAGCATATAATTTGTTACTTAAGTTAAACCATTTTTCCCATCATTCCCAGTGACCAGTATGTTGTGTTGAGGAAGGAGGTGTAAAAGGACTGTGAAGTTCTTGGTCTGTTGTATAATGCTGTATGTAGGGTGGACAATAATCCATCTGATTGTTACTGCAGACTAATTTGAAGTCTGTAAAGTAAGATCATTCTCTTGTGTTAGCGGGAGTAGCTGCATGTAAAATACTTGCTATTTCTTGAATTGTTCTCATCTTGGGGCCTGTGTCATAGAAAAAGAGGGGTAGACTGTATTTTCTGGATTCTTGACATTCAAAGATTACCACTATATAATATAGACTTGTACCAAGGTGGATGCATGTATGTCTATACAGGTTCATTTTCAACAGCTGCTGGGCTGTTCATCTGCTGACTGCATTTGATCTTACCTGTGGCTTCTTGCAATCATTTCTGTTGGACTCGATAGCCACAACAACCAAGTGACATTAGCAACGTTAGCTAATTCTGCCTCCTCCTCCTCCAGCGCATTACAACACACACTCCCAAACAGTGTGCAACATTAAATAAATAAATAAAATGTGCAACATTTTATTGCTTAACTATTTCTTGGTTTTGATGAGGAAAAAGAGAAGATTTCCTGCTAGGTTGGTTCAATCCAAAGCGAGAAGGCCTGGGGAATCGCACTTCAGTAGTACAAAGAGCTCAGCTGCCCGGACTGCAGTGTTGATAGAATGGAACAAGGGTCTGCATATCATTGCAGTGCAAAGCCCTGCGATTTACTTAAAGTGCCAATGAAATGGAGTTAGGTTTACTCTTATGACTGAAAGATGAGCTCTGAAAGTCTTGCCATGGTCACTTAAAGCATCATCACCCCCCACGTTACCCTGAGTGTTACTCTCTTAGAGTTAGGGTGGCCTAACATAGCCATCAGAAGAGACTAGGTGCCCACCCTTCAGCTGCTCCAGTTAGTGTCTGGCCTGTCAGCTCAAAGACACCCTCGCTGGCAAAGGGCAGTAGCTTTGCACTGGAGTAAAGGGCTATGGGCACGGCTTCCCTTTTGGCAGTTCTCGTCAGGAGGAATATATGCAGGTGGTAACACTTTACATCAGCACAGCATTATTACCACTGGGTATTTCTGAAAGTGTTAAAAGGCTGGTCTGTGCATTAGATCATCTCCAGTTTGGGAACATTTTTCCTTGTGCTGGCTTTGCTATGGTGGCAGTAGCCTCTGGAAGAAGGATGGAGCAGGCAATTCATAATTTACACTACAGCAGTAAGGCTCACCAGAGAATCTCCTAAATGAGAGGCTCTGAATGCCCTGAAATGAAGGCAGTGTAATGCAGAACGTTGCAGCTAAGATCTCTGGGATCTTAGGGCGTGGGCTTAAAGAACACTAATGTGCATTTTTCTGGGTTTTTTTTCAGTTGCATTAAGTTTATCTGAATGCATTGGTTCTTTCTTCCTGCCAGGGAGAAGCTTTTGTCTGAAGACCACAGAAAATGTGCACAGTCTTAAGTGTGCAATTACAAAAATGCCTGCCTTTCCCTAATGATTTTTAGTAGAAGAATGCACGTTCCAGATTCCTTCGTTTTCCTTGACTGCTGCTTCTCCTTCATCATCTGCCCAACTGTGACCTTCTTTCTGGCTTGGAAGTGTGATGGGACCTTTCCTTAAGGCTTCATCTGCCTCATTTTTAAGTATTTGCTAAAGCAGTTCATGCAATTCTTGGCAAGAGATCACTCCCAGACCATGTGACTTGGTGGATTTGTGACACCTGTCTCTTGCTATTTCATCATGTGTTGCAGACTTTTTCATATGAGAGTGGAATCGCTGGTGGGAAGTATGGCCTGCATTAATGACTTCTGTTTTGCAGCTAATCCATGTTCAGTGATTGATGTGCATACGTATTTTAGTCTCACTTGTCCTGTCTTGTATCTCTGTTACTATTTTCTGTCACACTCCCACCTTTTGCTTTCTATGTACATACTAAGAAATAGATCCAGCTGGTCTAGCAATTAGCTGCTGCTGAAAGAGGCAGAAGCACTGTCTTTCCCCTGCCCTGGCTGTAGTGCACGTTCCTACCGCTTCCCTCTTGTGTCCCTCAGTCTTTGATTGTCAAGTAATATGTAACAAACAAATGAACCAATTAAATACATGTTACTTGGATCTAAAGTGAATCTCTGAGATTACCTCATTATGAGATTTTTTCTGTGAAGAAATGAGGTGTTGGAGACAACTGCTTATGTGTTTTGGGCTCCCTGACATTGACAATACAGATCCACTAAGTGTTTTTATTCATCACAGAAGGGCAGAGGCTGGAATGCCCTTCTGGAGATCATCTAGTCCACCTTCCAGCTCAGAGGGGGGTTAGCTTGAGCAGTTGGGTTTTGAGTATCTCCAGGGATGAAGACTCCACACCTCTCTGAACAACCCACACCAGTGTTTGGTTACCCTCACAGCAAAAAAGGTTTTTTCTAATGTCTTAAAAATAAGTGTTTTCTTGCATTTAAGGCATTTTCTTATGTTTAAGGTTATCTCAAATGTACAGGTCTGTCTGCCTGTAAATCTTAACTTTGTGTATGTTTTCTTTGTGCTTAGATTTTTGTTCCTAAACATCCCAAGGTGAAGTGACGGAACTACAAATGCCACAACATAGACGAGGACACCCACTGGATGCATGGGTTTGCTGTCATGTGCATTTTACCAAGAGCTCTACTGAAAAAAAAAAACCCTGGAAATATCTAAGCAGGTGCTTCATTTTAGATACCGACAGTGGTTCCTCAAACGTGGGGTTTTTTTTTTCCAAATAAAGACCAAGGAAGTGCAATATTTTGTTTATAAATATGTACAGTTAGTTTCCTGTTAGAAATGAGCACCTGTGTCAGGCCTTAGCTTATTGAAAGCCAGAGTCCTGTTAGAGCATTACTCATTGGAAGATCATTCTTCTGTTTTACAGTTTATGATCTGCAGGCTAGAATACTGAAATTCGATTTGAGTTTTCCTTTAAAATGATCTGAGAGCTATAGTGTTAACAAATTACATCTGTCTATTGAGTTGAGGTAAAGTAATGCAACTGATGGTGCTCACTTTCATCCAGTGCTATTGTCTGGCAGCCCAATAACTACAGGTAAAAATTCTTATTCTTGTGTTTACACAGGTGGGTGTTAGTAGTCTCCTTCCTGAACAATCTTTGCGTACTGGCTGTGGGTGATTATTCCTCATCCTAGATCCAGAGGCTGCCTCTGAATGAGTAGTTGGTAAGAGTCAACATAGTTTAGAAATGCCATTAATGTAATGCTTTCCAAGTCCTTTTGTTACCATATTCGGAACAAAAATGCTTTATTTAATTACTATGACTTCTGTGTTTTGTAATAAAATTTTGGGGTTTTTTTAATTGTTTTGCAGGATGCTTTGCTTTGCTGTGATAATAGCCGATTTCTTGGCTAAATGTAGTCTTATTTTTTACGTAGCTAGCTTAATAGCCATGGCTTCCACAATCTGTATTTTGATAGCACTGTGACAGTGCAGGTTTTATCTATGCCAGTTAACAAATCCTATAGTGTTTTGTGACTTGAGAACAGACTGAGACATGCCCAACCTGTTGCACTGCATTCATTTGAGTGACCTGCCCCAGAAGTTATTTGACACATCAGTAAAGAAGTACTGAAAGCAACTGGATCCAGTTTTTATGATGGCTCTGCCTGCCCAGCCCCTCTGTGAACAAAATATTTTTCTGCAAAAAAACCTGCCAGGTAGGATAAGAATTGTATGGCATGAATGCATGAGTCAAATTTCTTTAAGAGGAGAAAGCAGTACAGAGAGGCATCGTGGATTAAATAAGGTTTCTGCTCTGTATGAAATGGTTAGGCAGAGAGCTCAGCCATCAGCCCAAGAATAAGGACGTGTGTGACAAAGAAGGCTGGGTGACTGTATCCAACTGAAGTGTGAACAAACTTGAGAATGTTACAAAATATGAGGTAAGAATGGGTGGGATTTGGCATCTCAGAACCATGATTACAATGCTCTAAAAACGGAAGTTGTGGTTAGAGATTCTTTTCCTATGCCTGTTTCTGTTGCTTTTGTTGGTAAGTTGTCCCAAAGAGACTGCTTCTGTTTTATGTTGGGCTCTGCAGAGAATTTGTCAGGAGATCTGAAGGTGCATGATGGTACCCACAGCCCCCAAAAGGAGCCTCTATGTGTCCTTCAGAACCAGAGTTAGACGCAATGCCTCATATTCATCTGGAAGTCCTTAACAGACTTGTCTCCGTAGCCAGGAGTGGGCCTAGATTGTAATGTTAACTACCTTGGAATGTTGGGTTTTTTTTAACAAAAATTACTATACAGAGGTAATCTTAACTGTCAAACTGGGATGTATATACTTTGCATTGTACATTGTTTCCTTTTATGTACTCTTTGTCATTAACAGTCTTGGCATGACTGCTTCCCAGGTAGTAAATATATTCTGGCATAATCAAAGCAGTTCCACTTCCTTCGCAGGCAAACCTCAGAGATGGTATCTCTCAAGGGAGACTTTGGAACTGACTGAGAAGTTGCCAAGTGCTATTTATCTGTTAATGAGCATGTCAGGTACCATCTTTCTGAATTGCCATCCCTGACCACCTCTCTATTAACATTTACAGTGACCTGCTCTGGTCTGTGGCTCATTACTGTGGCAATTGTAAAAGCTGAGTTATAAAAAAATTACTGTATTTTTTATCGTATTTTTTTAGCTCATTATATATGTTTGGCTGGAAAAAAAGCATCAGAGAAAGCAATTTGAAGACTTATGTTTCATCTATGTGAAAATCCATGTAAAACAATATAACTCAGTTTATTCTGAACAAGGTAGCTGAC
The DNA here is from genome assembly GCF_023634155.1 of Falco peregrinus. Classification (NCBI taxonomy): domain Eukaryota; kingdom Metazoa; phylum Chordata; class Aves; order Falconiformes; family Falconidae; genus Falco; species Falco peregrinus. The sequence goes on along the minus strand of NC_073727.1, from coordinate 49,134,049 downwards.
TTCCCTTAATAAGGTATCCATAGGGGATGCACTTCTGAGGATATACCCAATTAGCTCTGCTGCTGCAGCTGGTGTTCGTGGACATGCATTCATGGCTCCTGATCCTGTTGCTGTCCCTGTGTAAGCAGATTGTTTACCACTGAAGTTTTGGACAGGCTTGTATAATTAAAGTTGTAGCATCTGCACACCCAAAATTACTGTGCCTCAGTGTCACCTCCTTCTATTGATCTTCAAACCAGCACAAAATCAAATTGAAAATACTAGCAGATCAGGCAAAAATTCCATTAAGGCCCATAAAGAATACAGGAGACTTTGGGGTTTCTAGGGCAACGACTGGTCTATGATATTTTTCCTGTCTCACAGGAATGTTGTAAGAGGCATCTTAATATTATGTGATGGGAAGGGACAGAAATTTATATGGATAAAATTAAATTATGCATAAGCAGTTAGCCTCTGCAGAAGAAGAGATGTAGGTTGCGGGCTCTTTGGAAAGCCCTTCTCCCATGCCACCACATAATTTAAATCACGGAGTATTCTTTGGGAATATTAGAGCTGCAAAAACTAGCCTGGTCATAACTTTATGTATGGGATAAATTGAATGCAACTGTTAACTCTTGACTGGAAAATAAAGGCCCAGTTTGCATTTACAAAGTTGAACTGGATGATTTCTTTTGGAAAAACACTTGGATCCTTTTTTTTTATGTTTTGCAAACGCGTAGTCTTTCAGGTGACTGCTGCATACTATATTTGAGCCTTTATTTGAAAAATGATTCAGGGATAAAAAATCCTAGTATGAATATTTGGGAAATACTTTGTTTATTTCCAGGGAAAAATATTATTAAATAGATTTGAAAGAGAACCGTCCAAAGATGATTTTTACCAGTAACAGCAAAACTTTCTGAAAGGAGTGCTTTACATCAAGCATAATCATACTGCCTAAACAGATGGTATTTGGTGGGATGACTGACCTTAAATCTAGTCATAACAGAAACTTTTTATTTGTCAGTTAATCAGATGGACTATAGATTTAATTTGATGACTTTTTTTTATTTATGATAAACTCCTTTAGGAGCGAAACAGTATTGCATGTTCGTTCCTTCTCATGTGTTTTATGAAGTGGCAGCATCCATTTTATACGTGGCTACTGCAAATCGAAATGAGCCCGGAAAAGGGACTGGTGTGTAGCCAGCCTCCTGGCCAGGGCTGGCTGTGACAGCACTGCCTGGCTGTGGGGGAAGGGTTATTTTGGGTGATGGCCTTGCAGGGGCAGTGAAACAGCACTGCTGCCAGAGCCTGGTGCACATCAGCCCGGACCCGTTCCCGAGGCTGTAGGGCCTGTGGTGGCCCCACCAGACTACAGGGGATGGGGGATACCTGTGCAAGCCACTGATCCTGGACTGGGTCCTTCAAAGAGGAATTGCAGCGCTTCACACCTCCTCTTCTTGTATCCCGCTGTGCACACCTAGGAATTGCAGCAGGGAATTTAGTTCCTTGGGCACAGTAAGGGGAAAAAAAGAAAAAAACACAGTGGCTGGGGGAAAATGGGCTGGCTGTGACAAGGTGGTGTCCTGCTACGCAGAAGGTAGGAGCCCCAAAATACCAGCAGCCCTTTGAAAGCCTAATGGAAGTCTCCTGCTGCAGTGGAGCCCAGCCTGCTGGGGAAGCAGCAGGTGGGTGGGCAAGTGATGCTCAGGCCCTGGCAAGGGCAGAGTCCACCACTGCCCTCCCAGGGGTAAATGGAGATGGGTGTGGGCTGGCGAAGGGTGGGAAAGGTCAGGCTCAGTGAGCAAACGAGTCCATGTCCTGCTTCTGAGCAGGGGAGCCTTTCCCCCATTGCTTTATTTGGCTTTCAAAGGACTGATGTATCCTTTCTGCTACCTTGTACTAAACCCCAGATTTAGTCTACGGGTGTGGAGACAACTTTTGAAAGGAATGGAGCGGCTTACAGTCAGCAATGCTACCTTCTCCGCAGGTACATCAATTCCTACATAAGGAGGGGGACAGAGCAGAGCAAGTTGCGGAGCTGAGCAGGGGGGGCAGGCTCCGTGATGTGACTGCATGCTTTAGGAGTTACACCTCTGGTGTGATCACCGATTCACGGCCCTGTTTCTCTGTTAGGTGGCAGAAGTGTGTTTCTGTCTGAATTTGCATCAGGAAACAAATGCCAGAGTTTAGCTACCATGTCTGGGGAGAGCTTTCAGGCAGGCTGGTGGGAGAGGTACAGGTAAAACCCCAGTGTGCTTTATGTCAGTTCCTCACTTTTTGTATGGTCCTGTTCTCACCAAAGTCAGTGGGAAGATTTGCCCATTTAAACGGCGCTTTCATTGGCATGGCTTGCATTCATTTTTGTCATATTGATCTGCCCTTTCTTTTGCGCCTGGAGACCACCCGGCTGCTAGCTGGTGGATGTCCTTGGGTGCGGGAAGCAGACAGCATGGAACTTTAAAGGAGGTTTCTGGCAGTCCGGCAGTTTCATGGTCAGTCTGGGTGGCCCCAGAAAGCTGGCGGGGGGAAGCAGGGTCTAATCATGAGCAGAAAGCGCTGTCAAGCCTCCATCCTTACTATGAACAGTTTATTTCCTTTAGTTACTTCATGGCAGAAAGGAGCAGAGTGTGGGAAGGTGATACTGGCAACATCGCCTAGGATTCAGGGTTGCATGGCCACACGTCGGGGGGTCTGAAGGCTGCCTCTTATGAAGACTATTGGCACAAAGTCTGGGAATCGTGCAGAGCTTCAGGCATGTCCCGCCTTATGCAGAGCCAGAGAGCAGCCCGAGGGCTGTAACAAACCAGTCAGACTCAACTAAAAGTGGAACTATTTATGGGAGGTTGTCTATTTTCTCTTGTGACTCGTGGATGTTGTCTCTTGTTCAGCCAGGCTCTGAGTCCTATCAGTTTGCACTTAAATATAGCTTTCCCGGGTTTTCAAATCTGCTGTTTTCCCAGAGGAGTGTCTGTTCCTGGCATGTAGCCCTCTTTCTCTTTTATCGTACCGAAAATCATCTCACTCACTCAGCGTTGGTAGCTTCTGATAGATGACCAGTAGCTTAAAAATTGCCGACCACCAGCCCCTTCCTCTGTCTGCCGAGGGTGTTGTGGTTCGTTTGATCGTACCCTTTCTGATGCCCCGTGCCTCCAGCTTCTTCGTGGCAGCCCTTGCCATGATCCTGAACATCTTGCCAAATTGAGAGCAATGGAGGAGGTCTGCCTTCCTTGCAGTCCGAGGCAGGTGGTATTGGGAGTCACAGAAGCAAGCGCCTGCAGAACGGGTGGTGCTGCAGCGTGCGACCCCTACGTGTCTCCAACTCTCATACGCCTCATTGTCACAGACAGTGCCTCAGCGCGTGTGCCACAGCTGTCAAGATCCAGTGCTGGTTTTGCATATACTCTCCAACGTACCCAAATACTGTCCTTGCAGGGGAATTTTCTCAAGAAAATCTAAAGGATTAGGCTAAATAATATCCCTAAGTGACATTTTAAATACAGATGCGGAGCACTTTATTTTCAGAATTAGTAGCTGATATAGGTACTATAAAACACAACTTTCTTGCGTGGTTTTTTAAAATAGGAATTTAATTTGCCCTCTTTGAAAATACTCGATTCTGTATGATTCGTCTCTCAAACCAAGCCTCACACTTGCATGACTTTTTGAATCATTCAGAACTGCAGCACATTTAAACGCTCGTTACTGCAGGTGTGCCACGGCTAATGACTAATTGCCGATTTAGCTGTTGTCTCTTCATTTCTGTTATTGTCACTTCAGGCCAGAGAGATCAAAGGTCTGGTATTTTAAGGGATTTAGCACTTCTAGATAAAAACATTTTGCATTCCATGCATGTCCAAACTCTAAAGATAAGTAGGGAGGAATACAGTAAAACCGTGGTATCTCTGTGGAAAGGATAGCCGGAATGTAATTTATATAATTACCTTGCGTCGTAGTTGTTTGCATTCATCAACATACCTTTATTTTTGTTTTCTACTTGTTATAACACCTTTTGCACTTTTTTTTTTTGGTGTGGGTTATGTGAACATTAGATGCCTGCTGCTGTGAAGATTTTGTTGTTGAAAACAATTGCTTCCTGAGCACTTCAGTTTTTCAGGCAGAGTCCTATCAATGACTATAGCTTTTGGGGCTTTAAAATGAAGTTATTTTAACATACGGTAACGCTACTTGATAGTTTCCTCTGGGAATCCCACCCACTGTGTTAGCTACAAACAGCTATATGAGGAATGCTGTTCTCATGGCTCAAACACTTGTAATGCTGTCCCACCCAAACTAACCTCAGAATGAGAGTGACTTCTAATCTGTGAACAAGATAAGCAATGGAACTGTATGTTACTGACCCTCGGATTTAAAGGTATTTCTTCCAACTAGGTTAGTGTTTACCTTTCTTTATTTTACTCTTAACAAAAATACAATCATATAATTATAAAAAAGACAGGTGTTCGGTCTGTTGTTGTACGAAAGAAACACATTGCTGATTTCCTCTGAACGGGTGGTATAGAATTCTGTTGGCGCAATCAAATAAAATAGAGTGTGAAAGGATACATTTTCCTAAGTGAAGGAGAAAATTGGCTTACATTAGGTAAAACATTAATGGCAATTTCACTAAAATGAAATCTTCTTAGTGCTGCAGTTCTTTCTATCTGCATGGTAATTTTAAACTAGAAACCATACTAGTAATTTCATCCTAGCATGATAGCAGGATTGGTTTTAAAAAGTATCAATTTCATCACACACGTGCATGGATCACAAAATTCCAGAAGCATCACAAGTTATCCCATCATGATAATGCAGGATTTGTTTATTTTATGAGAATCTTTGGATAATTTCTTCCATGATGCTTTCCCCTCCATTTCCACACTGCTGCTGCTGCTAGCATTTTGTACCAGATGCCATTTTGTCATGAAAGCAATTACATCCTGATTTTTTTTGGCCTACCTTTCCTAAGTGTATCAGCTGGTCCAATAAAATATATTCACGTTTCTTCACATCTTTCTCCTTTTCTATCATTAAGCCATCCCACCAACATTACTATTACGAATACATTTATATGCTCCATGGCCCAAATACTCCATTAATGGTTTTGCTTGAATATGGTGCTGCCCTTTTGTGTGCCAGGTGTGGTTAATGGAGGTGTGTGACATGGATTCAGTGCTATCTTATTCATTTGATATTCTACCTTATGGGGAGTCTGACTGCATCTGTATTCCTATGGAAAATCTGTAGAAACAGGGTCAGATGGTACTGCTGTGGGTAGCTGGCCCCAGTGCCTACACATGCATAAACAGAGAGAGAGAGAGAGACCTTGTTCTAGTTCAAAAAACCAAAAGATATCTGTCTTCTCTGTAGAATTAGAGAGAAACCAGTGCGTGATAGGTAAGAAAAATATGAGCTTGTTACCAGCTGGTAATAATTGCTGTCTCTCTCCCCTCACATACAGCAGTACCCAGATGGATGGAGGCAGTGGCCATTCCCCTGTTTGCAAGGGACCTTGGCTCTGTCCTGGGCAATCCAGGTGTTTGACAGCTCTAGGTTGGTATCTGAAGCTTTGGGTGGGATTCTGCTGCCTAAATGTAGCCCTGTCGTGCCATCTGAGATGCCTCGGGTGCCTAAAGGTGTCTCAGCAGCTCCATATGTCACCTATTCTTGGGTGGCTACGTAGGACTGGATACCAATATATACGTTACTAAATCCTTTCCCTATGTCTGAAAACAATATGCAAAGACAAGAAAATTTTGAGGTCACCACCGCTGGTTTTGTTGCCCGGATCCATTCAGCCGTCTGCTTTGGGATCTTGTTCTCGTCATGCTTCTTCTGTGGTGCAGTTTGACGCTCGAGTAGATATACTGGTAGCCAAAAGGGACAACACTTTTACTTTCTCTGCCCTTGGCATCGCTCTCCCACTGCTCCCCTTAGTGCTGAAGCAGTCTGCTTCGGAGTCAGCTGAACGGCGGTGCTAGTGAAAGGTACGCAGCAGGAACGCTGAAGTGAGCAAGGGCAGTGTGTGTGCAGCTGGCAGCCAGCCACCTTCTGCCTCCCCCTGTCACAGAGCTGCCTGCTTAGGTACACACTTGGCCCTCCAAGTTGTCTTGTCTTTAACTCTACAAATCCAAAGTGATCGAGCTGTTCAGGCACAAAGTGGATTATAAAGGCTGTGAAAGGCACATACCATCTGAAGATAAATGGTGCACAAAGGAGCTGGGGCTGTGAAGTTAATTTCCAGAAAAGATTAAATTAAACAGAAAGCAGACCCTTCTGAGGATGCATTGCAACATACGTCCTTTGACAAAACCCATCCCCTAGAGCCCCCTGGCAATCTGCAGACCTCCTCAGACTAAACCTAAGAGCCTTCCTGTAAATAAAGAAGGGACAGACTCTGGAGGCAATCTGGACCTCTGTGAAAAGCCTCTTTGTGCCAGTCTGCGAGGGCTGGAAACGTCTTAGGCAGCAGAACTATGGATGCTGACAGCAACAACTCCTCCAGCGGGCTTGGCGCTCTGACGGGAGGACAGGGGCTGGCTCTGTGACCCCATACCCTGCAGCTGAGGCAGACTGGCGAGTTACTGGGGCATCTGGCAGATGTAAAGCCTTACGTAGTGTTTGGGGCTTGCTCTCCCTAGCCGCTTTCTGCCTCTCCTGGGGCAGGAAGTTTGATGGTTTCCAGCTGAAACAGTTGATGGAAAATTCCTGTTAAGGAAGAAAAAGTAGAGGCTTTGGTAAAGACTTTATAGTGATGGGCTGGGGCCAAACCAAGCGAGGCCAGGGCATGGGCTGGGGCCATCCCACTGTGCCTGTTGTCTGTGAGGGATGCAGAGATGCTTCTGCTGCTGTCAGGCTGCGGGGTGGTGAATCGGGGCTACTCGCTGCTTCCCCTGGTGGTTCCCTTCTCACTGCACCAAGTGAAGCTCAGGGAACAGCTGAGCACTGAAAGCAGGCTGGGCACCATTACTGTTGGGAGAGGAGGCCCTGTAAGGAGAACGCAAAGAGCATCTGAATCACTTCACCATCCACAGAAATACCCTACAAATAAAGTTGAGTTGTTTAGTTATAAATTCAATGCTGGAATGGTGTACTCTGGAATGTATATAGGGGAGAGCACCCAAAAATTAGTATTACATTAATTATTAGCGACAGCTTTGGCTGAATTTGAAAGTGTATCCTAAAGGTGAAAAGCAATCCTTGGATTATCAGGGTTTCTGGATCAGCCCTAGGACCTGTAGGCTTCCTCAGGCATTGTTGAAAATGTTTTGTTTTCCTTCATTTTTCGTATTTGAATCTGGTAATGTTTCTTTCCTGTTGCTAGTGTTACTGAGCCTCTGTTTATTGGTCGCTATTCCTAAAAACAAATCCAGGCTTCAGCTTTCGTGGGAAAAAGACGTGGCATGGGGAAACAGAGGAAGGCCCTTTGGAGGATTTGTGGCATTTGATAGCGTTACAAATGAAGCCAACAGCTATTTTAAAAAGAGCTATTCAAGTGGTTTATTTCTGGCAGAAATGGAGGAGTCCAAAGAAACCCTTACTCGCTTTGTACTAAGGCTCAGGACGTTCTCCCTGTTGTATTCCTTCCTCTGCCGCACACTTTATCTTTTGCGGATGTCAGTGGAGGGTTTCGTAACACGCTGCGTGTTCCACTCTCTTGCTCTGAGATCTTGGTGCAGCTTTACACTTTGCATCTTTATAAATAAATCATCGGTTTTCACAAATGAATCATCTATTGTTTGAGGTGGGCAGAATATTTTATGGCATCTAAGTTAAGAATCGTGATCTTTAAACGTTTGTTTTGTATTTTTGACTGGCTTTAGTTACAATTTATGTCCAAGGAGGTGTAAAGAAGAAATAGGACAAAAAGCCTCCCTGAGCTGCAGTTGTATCAGAGAGACACGTATCCTCGGTATTATTATTCATGACTCTTGGTGTAACTGTAGGGTGGAGGAGTTGCATTCTATGGCAGCTGAGGTCTGGGCACTGCTGAAACATAGGACTGAAGTGGCCCAAAGCTTTTTACTTGACAAGAAATAAGAAATGGAGATGGCTGGTGGAGCACAGGGAAACAGCAAAATGTTAAGGATGTAAAGAGATGCTTACGTGCCCAGAGCTTGCCTGGTTTTCCAGCTGTAGCAGCTGGTCATCTCAAAGCTGTTCCTGTGCCCTGTAGACCTTGCCACAAATGCTCCTGGAGGCAGTCTCACTCACAGCACATGTACCTTGATACTTGTCAGCATGATGGGCTGTGGACATAACATACACCTCAGAGCTTGCTGTATTACTGTTACCTACGGTATTTTAATCGTTCTCTCTGTTGTATTAAGAACACATAATTGAGGCTTTGCTAATCCTTTTTGGCAAAGATGACCCCTTTCGGCTCAGCACTGCACTGGGAGACATCCAACATTTTGCTTTACTCTCTTTTTTTTGAGTGGGACTTTGAGGAGCAGTCATGCACCTCATTCCACACTCAAAATAGCAAAGCTCTGTCTGTGGAAAAGTAAACTCTCCCAGTTCCCGAGGAAAGAAATGCTACTGAATAGTGCTGTGTGGGCTTCAGTGCCACACGTATGACAGGGGAGGACACTCAAAATAAAAAAGAAAGGATTTAAAGATCGTTTAAGAAAAAGTTAAGGAACGTGGCAGACTAAAAAGGAGTAGAAGTATCTCTCCTGGCCAGTGCCACCAGCTTGGCTGAGGGTGGGCTGAGAGCAGGACCAGCTGCACTGGGAGGGCAGAAACACACAAAGGTACAGGACACAGGGGTGCGTGGGACTGCAGGGTCCCTGGCTCAAGTGGGATGTCTGTGTGCTTGTTGAATCCCACCCAGAGGGTCCAAGGAACTCATCTCAGGGCGTTTAATGTACACAAATGGTTTAAACACACTGGTGAAGGGAGGGCGTGGAGGGTGAGCCTGGGGGGGTCTTTGCTGGTAGCTGCGCTCTTGCATTTAGTAACTTCAGCAAAACTTTGCTGTGAACATTTGCATCCCTAACGTGTCATATACTTGCTGAAACCAGTTTTCTGCTGCACTCCCCTTTTTCACAACCCTTGTCAGGACTGTTTCTGGTCTGATGCTGACAAAGTGTTGCTGGCTGGTGATTGCTACTCCAGGGCAAGGACAGATGATTTTATATTTCATAACGGATGTTTCACAGGATTTGCTAAAATTAAGTTTCATTGCCAGCCAGCTTTCCCAGTCATATAATTTGGTCTGCTGTTGTCTTTTTATCATGCTCACGACATCGTATTTCAGACTAGATATAGATTTTGAATTTGCCAAGGCTTGGATACATTTGTATTTTAAGTATACACCAGTCTTTTAACAGTAGTTGCAGCATTTGTCAGATCATATGCACAGAGTTTTAAAACAAACCTTCTGTCCTGAGCCACTCACAAGCTGTAGGGTTGAGGGACTTTGTTGCTTTGTGTTTGCATACTGTCAGGCTCAATGGCAGCTGATCCTGACAGAGTGAGCCCTTTGGTACTTCTGTGCTATAAATAATACCCTTGTCCTGTACCTGGTAAATGTTTCTAAGATGAGTCTCTAAGTGCCTGAAATGTAAGTACTTGGGTATTATGTTACGATTATGTTTTAATGGCATAGTATAGTAGATACTCTTAAGAAGATTCTTGCTCTCACGTGGTTGGAAATTTCTCTGGAAATGCTAGTAAGGCTTTATTCTCTGAAATGCAAAGTCCACGTACGAGTTCTTTCTCAGCAAGAACAAACTCCAGCATTGCTCCCTTTTCAAACGCTTGGCCTCTGCGAGTCACTTCCAGTTAGACACATCAGTGATGTATTACGGCTTTTTGTTCTCCTCTCATTTTCTTCTGACAGTAATGCCAAAAAAGGCTTTTTCAGAGTTGGAAAATTGTTTCAATCATCTTTTCATTCAGTTTTGTGGTCTCTTTCTTCATTTCAGTGATTAAGGACTTGGCAGCGCTGGACTTCTTTTTTGGTTTGGAAGATAGCTTTGGTTTGGAACATCCCAAAATAAATGATGTCCAAAAGTTTCCTCTTTGTCTACTGCGATTTCACAGCAATTTTCGTGGCTCAGTTCAGGACTGCCTAATAGAAGAAAATGGAGCAATAATTACTGCCTGCAGAGCTTCTAGCACAGCAGTTATTTAACTAGTTGCAAAATAATTTAAGGAACCAGCAAAAGTCTCTTAGAAAATTTCTTGTTCTATGAAGAACTGCGTACTTTGAGCCAACTGGTAATGTAATTCCTGCGGCCCCAGTCTGCCAGGCGTGGGATGAGCAAGGGTTCACACTCCTGCCTGGCCGAGGCATGAAGCTCACGCCCGTCAATGCTGCCTGGCATGCTATGTGTCATGCCTGCCCGTCGCTTCTGGAAATTTTATCTGTGCGCTCCTTTCAAACACTCCCAATGGCTAAAACCAATATCGGAGTACTCATCCCTCTGGGAAATCCATGGTGCTCACTAGGTTCGGAGCTCACTCTTGGCCCAGCTGTGCAAAGCAGACAGAGTGCTGCCCTAAGGCAGCGGCCAAGATTCCCTGCTCATGCGGGGGACATCTCGCAAGAGGCACCCCAGCACACGGCCGGCAGCCGGCGGCACAGGGAGCAGGGCATCCGGGAAAGCGGCTCATCTCTGCCCTGCACCTCGCTGCAGGCAGCTCACTGGTGCCTGCTCAAAGAGGAGCTCGGGAGTGGGATGAGAGGCTTCAGTCAAGGCGATTTAAACCATTAGCTGAAATAGCTTTGACTATATCTGGTGATATAGACCTCATTCAGGCTGCATTTTCAGGAGTGTGGAATTGTGAAGCAGCAGAGATTACCTAGGCAGTGCAGAGATCTACAAATGGGCTTTGTCAGATGCCATGGCTTGCAGAGCATCTCCTTCTGTTTTACAGGTGTAGCCTCAGAAATCCAGACACTGCAAAACAAACTCGTAACTAAGCTCTCTGGTGGGTATACGACTTAACTTGCATAATTTATTCTGTTGATTAAAAAGAGCTATTCGTTTGCTCAGAATTAAAAATTCATATGCACATCTGTAATGTTCAGGTCTAACGTTTTCTTGATGACTTTACTTATTTTAGTTAAAAGCCAAAATCCTTGCCATTTCAGGGAAAGAAAAACCCAGTTAGTGGTAGTCATTAAAAGTTATTTAGGCTTTCAGCACATTGAAAAAACTTGACGTGTTTTGGAATGAGGAGCTAATGGTAGTCTTGTAAGCCCAAAGGGAGTTAGTTAAGAGTGAGGCTTCCTAGAGGGTCTGAGGGCACGCTGGCAGGGGCAGGTATGACAAAACCTGGTTCAAGCCTTCTCTGGCCATAGGCTGTCTGTCTGTCTGTGGTCTGGAAGCCAAATGTGAGGGTTTGCTCAGGGTGGTGAGAGTGCTGCTATGCAGCTTCTGGACTGCAGCTGTGTTGCAGCTCGAGGGAACAATGCCAAAGCATTTCCAGCCTGGCTGCCGTCTCAGTCATGGTGACCACCCATGTCCTCATGTGATTCAGGGCAGTAGAAGCCACAGGCTGCCAACTCTAGCCTATGGGGGAGTTTAATCAGATGGAAAGTGTTTAGTAGGTGGCAAAATGGGACATACCAACCATAGCACAGATTTTTGATGGTGCTTTTGGTGTCCCAGGGGGTGCCATTATCCCAGTAAAGATGTTAAAAACAGTGGTTTTCCAGCAGAGAGAGATTTTATTAACACTCGTGCAGTCTTGTTTGTTAGAACTTAAATTCGTCTAATTATGGAATTTCTTAAGGGGTCAGGTACAAAGCATCCATGTTAATCATTTAACAGGAAACGACAAAGAAACAGTGACTTGACCCATTCGTTTGATCTGAAGTGAGGCAAATAAATGTAAAAAATAGTGACTGTGAAAAATTGTTTTGTTTCATTTCTCTTTTGGTTTGTATTCATTCTGTATTGGGAGCCTTCACAGAGTACTAAGGAACTCCTTTTTAATTTTGCTAAGAATAAACTGTGTCTTCTTCCACTGCCTACCCTTAAAATAAGAAGGCTACAACAGCCTTTCCACTGATAACTATTTTTGCGGAGTGGTGAGTGCTTTCATTTTTAAAGTGTTTTGAAGTGTTTCCAAATTGCCTTTGTCCAACTATCATATTATTTCACTCCATAAATAATGCCCCTATGATAGAAGATGTTATTATTTTCCCTACTGAAAAGAGTGAACCACTCTACTAATATTACTAACACTAAGCAAGTTGACCAAGTTTATATGTTGTGATAACGCAGGAATCCTATTTCCTATTCTAACGCCTATACTGACAAACTTGCTGGAAAAGTACTTCTGTAACTGCAAAAGCATTAGGCATTGATGTGTCTAGCCATTAAACAAACCTATGCCAATACATGAGAATGAAACAGCGCTGAAAAAAACAGCCAGGAGTGAAAGAAATAAACAGAAAGACTACATAAATAAACAGAAAACAACTTGTGTTAGGAGTGACTGACTAACAACTCACACCTGCCTTTGCAGAGGATTGTCTCATGCCGTTGCCAAAGGTTTCTGTCTTGCACAGGCTTTTCTGTTGCTGATGGTTTTCTTTTTTCCAATTCTCTGCTGCAGTTAAGAGAGTTATGTTGGGAGGGTAAATTGATTAGTATAATTGTTCATTAATGCACTCTTATTTAATGTACTTTTAGAGGTTATGTTCTTCAGAATGATGATAAATTATGGTAGCTTCAATTAATGTCACTGAGCTAAAGGGATGTCAGCATTTCTATTAATACAGTGCAATTTTCTGAGGTTTTATAATGAAGCTATAAAAAAATGCTGAAACTTAAGATACAAGGTTCCAGTGTATTTTGTGCACACAGTATTCCCTTGAATCTGATCTAATCAATAGATATATTGAGTCTAATGAGATAAAAATAGGGTGGAATGAGTATCTCCTGAAGATACAGATCCCGACTTGTAGAAATGGAAGTATATAAAGGGGAACAAACTGCTTTCTCTTTCGGTTAAACAGGAAGGGAAGGACAGAGAATGGTGACACTGAGACAGTCAGGGGACCTGCGGGGTTGCAGGAGACAGGCACATTGCCTGGAGAGCATCTTGCACCCCATGCTCACCTGTTTATCAGATTGCCTGCTGCCCTCTGCCCTGGTGCATCCCTCCCATTTTCTGCATCTGGTGGCCCGGATGTATGGTTAACTCCGTGTAGCAAAACAGTCTTGAATTTCTTAAGATATGTTACAGTGCCTACCACAATAGGGCTTTAATTCTTGGAGGAGCTCGGAAGGAGCTTACACATAATAAAAGGCAGCTGAACTTGGAATAAAAATATGCAATCTAATATTAAAACCAGATCCCAGCCTAAGGAGCTGCGGGTAGAAAATGCTGTCCCCCCTTTAAAAATTGTGCTAGGGCTGATTTTGAATATTTTGGTATCAGTTAATTAGTTGAACAACAAAGATAACTCTAAAATACTGAGATTACAGCAAAAGAAAGGAAAAGGAACAAGCCAAGTATGTCTGCCCAGTGTACTGAAGTCTTTCAAAGGTACTGCCAAAGGAGCTGTAGATAAAAACAACCCAAGGTTTTAGAAAAATTGGTCATTTGCCTCACGAGAGGAACATACAGAGAGAGAATGTTTATTTGATATGTCTTTTTATATATTTTCCTCCTCAGATTAGAGGTAATGAAAATAGTAAGGGACTTGTACTAACTGGTTAGTGCAGTATGTCAGTACCAAAGCATCAAGGAGCTGTTACTTGAAGTCAGATGCAAGTTCTGCAGGAAAAAAAACAGTCTGCTGAGTAACAGCCTGCCTGATCTGTTAACTGAGTGACAACACCATGGGCTGCGCAGAAAGGGACAACAAAGATACTCCGCTTGCAAAGCAGTCCATTTGGTATCTCATGTCTTCCTGAATATGGAATTGTCTTCTGAAATCATGACAGAACATTGATGAATGGGCACAGGCATTATTATAGCAGTCAATCTCAGGGTAATGAGATACGTGAAATTCCTAGTTATATCGTAATCCTATCGGTTATGTGTATTCTAAAAACAGAGATGCTAAGAACAAAGAAAAGACAAGGAGACAAGGTAAGATGAGCTCAGAGCCTCACAACAGCATTGTTTTCATGCACTGAGGAAGAAGGTATTTATTTACTTTGGTCAAAGTTCAAGGGCTCCACATCTTCACAGCCCATTTCTTCACTGTTTATTTTTCTGGGCTCCCTTTGTCTTTCCTTTCTTAATGTTATCCAAGAGGTTCATAGACTCTTCCTTTCTTTCCCTAATTTATTCCACATTATACAGAAAGGTAAACTGTGCCATACAATCCGCATGATATTAACGGTCTGCAGCAACCAAGACATCTGTAGATGAATGGAGGTTTCAGAAATACAACCGGGTGGAGAATTTGTTTTTGACTTTAGAATTGTGCTAGTCATTATTTTCTAATTCTGCCAATCTCTGGAATACAAAATTAGAGAGACCTAAAGCATACACATGTACAGAATATTAAAGATTAGGGTGGGTTTTAGTTTTTTTGTTTCCTGGATGGACTTGTGCCTAAAGACCCAGATATAAAAATTATAGCCCTTGTATCGAGAAGCCTACAGTCTAAATAACTAGCTTGGAAAACTCAGGCTTTGATCAGCAGCTGAGTGAGGCTGGCTCTGGAGAGAGGCGTGTTTGAAACACACCAGGAAGAAAATTCTCCTGCTTCCCTGAGGTAGCGCGCAGGCTTGTTATTCTATTAGCCTTCTGTTGGTGCTCCACAGCTCAAATAAGATAATGATCCTACTTTTGTCTAAAACAGGAAAAAAAAAAAAGGTGGAAAAAAGACTAAAAAGGAAATGCTATCAGGTTAAGTTGAAATGTGTTTCTTTTTGCAAAATAATTCCTAGGTGCTTATAGAGCAAGATTATAAAAATCAGGACCTTGGGCTTACACATGGATATTTGAAACGGGATATACCAGCTCTCTGCTCCAGCTTATCAGTTTGACTGCAGCTTTTAGCGATCAAAGTTACTGCTACCTGACAGCGGTCTTGGGTAACCTTTGTGAAATGACTAATTCCCTCATTGCAGCCTACAAAAGAGAGGGCTTTCTGCCATTTAGCAGTCCCTTGCATTAGGCAAGGCAACGCTTTGGGATCCCCAGGCCATGCACCACTGCTAGATACCCTGCAGTGAGAAATGATTTTTGTCTCTGTTGAGTCCTGAGCAGGCCCTGGGTTACACAGATGGGTACGTCCCTCATTCTGTTCATGGCAGACCCGCTTGAAAAGTGGCTGGGGTACATCTGCATTCTGGGTTTCCAGTATGTAGGGGGCATTTCATCTGGGGCATTGAAAATCCAGCATGCAGAGGGAAGGCAGGGTGGGGTGGAGAAGCCATCTGTTCAGTCAAAAGCAGCAAGGCAGGTGCTCTTCTAACAACAAACATGGTGTTCATAGTACAGATTTATCAGTACAAGGTAAACAAACAGGCATAAACATGGACCGTAACTTTCCAACAAAAGCAGCCTACTGCTGAGCGCTGCCCGAGACACAACAGGCATCGACACCTGTGGTTTTGTAGCGATTGTCATCCGTGATCTGCAATTCTCAACAGATTCACAACTTCAGTCATCACGACACTTTATTATTATCTCTTTACAAGTAGAAACCATTAATGACTTCATGCAGTGGTTTGGATTAAGCAGATCAAGGATGAATTAACTAATTTGCACTGAATCAGCCAGGAAATCTGTTGAGTGACCAGAAATAGACAACTTCATCTTTAGGGCTTCTCCAAAATGCTATATCACATTATCTACGAGGCCCTGCACCCTGGGATGCAGGATGGTAAAGACCCAGTCCCTGTTACACATGTACTGCACAGATCAAAAAGAAAGGAAAAAAATGTTAAATGCAGTTAGGATTAAGATAATAGTAATTTACAGGTAGCTTGTTTGATTCCTTTGAGGTATCTCTGTTTTCCTTGGGGAAACCATTAAGGTATGGGTAAATATCAAAGGTAGCTTAGGTTAAACTACACATCATCGTTATTTATCGTTGGTACCTGTAGTGCCTAGTGAACTCACGAGCTGTATTCCGGTAAGGAGAAACAGTGAAGAAATGGGCTGTGAAGATGTGGAGCCCTTGAACTTTGACCAAAGTAAATAAATACCTTCTTCCTCAGTGCATGAAAACAATGCTGTTGTGAGGCTCTGAGCTCATCTTACCTTGTCTCCTTGTCTTTTCTTTGTTCTTAGCATCTCTATTTTTAGAATACACATAACCGATAGGATTACGATATAACTAGGAATTTCACGTATCTCATTACCCTGAGATTGACTGCTATAATAATGCCTGTGCCCATTCATCAATGTTCTGTCATGATTTCAGAAGACAATTCCATATTCAGGAAGACATGAGATACCAAATGGACTGCTTTGCAAGCGGAGTATCTTTGTTGTCCCTTTCTGCGCAGCCCATGGTGTTGTCACTCAGTTAACAGATCAGGCAGGCTGTTACTCAGCAGACTGTTTTTTTTCCTGCAGAACTTGCACCCTCATTTCATTGTCACCGATTGGTTTTCACGTGGAGGTACAAAATAAGCGTGTTGCCACGCCTGGGCTACTCCTGCCATAAACCGGGCACCTTTGGTTCTGCGGGCTGCTGCCTGGTGCCCGGTCCTGTCGCTAAGGCTGAAGGCCTGGGGCGCTGGGGACGCACCTGGCCCGGGGAGCAGGCGGGACAGCCCTGGGGCCGGTGGCCGCGCTGGGGGCGGCTCCGGCACGGCGTCCGCCCGGGTGCTCCCCGGAGCGCCGGGTCCCCGCCGCCTGCCCCGGCAAACACGTGCGTGTTTGCCCAGAGGCTGCGGCGATCAATTAATTAGCGTGAGCCAGTATTTCACGGGTGTGTCCGGCTGCCCATACGGTAGAGCCGAGCAGGGGCACCGGGCGCCGCTCCTGCCCTGCCCGCCGCGCAGCACAGCTCCCGGCACCTACCGGCCGCCCCTGGGGCCGGGCTCGGACGCTCGGGGCGTTCGGGAGGGCTACGTCCTGCTGCTCAGCGTGTCACCGTCCGAAACACCACTCAAGCTCCGCCCGCACCCCCTCGCCGTGCGGCTCCGGTGTTATCGGGGAGCGCCGCGGTGCCCGCCCGGTCCGGCCCGCCGCGCGCTTCGCCCCCTCGGCGCTGCGAGACCGCGCTCAGCCGGCGCGGGAGAGGGACGGAGGCGGGAGCGCGCAGGTGAGCCCGGGAAGGGCCGGCGGGACGGGGCGGGGCGGGGCGGGGCGGGGAGGCCCCCACGGCCCCCGCTGCCGGACCGGCCGCTTTCCCGGGCGGGGCCCGCAGACGCGCGGGGCTGAGCCGGCGGCAGCCCGCGGGCGCGGGGCGGGGGCGGTGCGGAGCCTCGCCCCGCCCCTCCGTGCCCCGCCCCTCCGTGCCCCGCCCCGCCCCATCCCGGCCGGGGCCCGCGGCGGGCGCAGCCCCGCCCCTCCTGCCCCTCGGCGAAGGGGCCGCGCGGCCGGGGCGGCTCTCCCGCACCCGCGGCGCTGGCCCGGCTAACAAAGGGGGCGCGGGGCCGGGGCGGAGCTCCGCAGGGCCGGGCCGGGAGGGGCGGAGGAAGAGGAGGAGGAGGAGGTGGGGCAGGGGCGGCAGCGGCTCCGGCTCGCACAGAAAGTTGTGGGTCCGCCAGCGCAGCGCCGCGGGAGTCACCGTTGCCGGGGGCCGGGGTGCGGGGAGGGGCCGGGCCGTGGGGAAACGGGGCTATCGCCGTGCCCGAGCGGTGAGTGGCGGCGGGTGGCTGCCGGTGGGTGCCCCAGCGCCTCCGGGAGCGGGGCGGCACCGCGGCTCCGGGAGCGGCGGCCGGGGAGGGGGGGGCGACTTTGTTCCCGGCTCCGAGGCGGGGGATCAGCACCTGCGGGCGGGGCGGGGGCGCCGGTGCGGGGCGGCGGGGGCACGGGCGGGACGGGGCGGCCGCGGGCGGGACGGGGCGAGGAGCGGCCCCGCCGCAGGGGTGCCCGAGGGCCGGCAGCGCCGCTGCGGCCGCATATCCCGCCGGGAGGAGGTGCCGGCCGGCCGCCGGGCCGGGATCCCCGCCGGGGGGAGGCGTGTGCGGGGCCGGTCCCGGTCCCGTGGGCCTCGCCCCCCCTGCCCGCCAGAGTGGCTTCGCGGTTTCGCCCACACGTGGGTCTCACGCTGCCGGGCCGGCCGGAGGAGGACGCCGGCCCCTCGCCCCCTCCCAGCCGGTGGCCCGGCGCCCCGAGCTGTGGCAGCCCCCGGAGCGGGATGTCCCGCTGGCTGCCGGCTGCGTGGCGGTGCCGCTGCGTGGCTGTGTCCCGCCCCTCCGGGGTGCGCGG
The DNA here is from genome assembly GCF_023634155.1 of Falco peregrinus. Classification (NCBI taxonomy): domain Eukaryota; kingdom Metazoa; phylum Chordata; class Aves; order Falconiformes; family Falconidae; genus Falco; species Falco peregrinus. The sequence continues at coordinate 49,115,752 of NC_073727.1, read as the reverse complement.
GTGGGGACGGGGCGCCCCGTCGCCCAGGGGTGGCCGATGCTTCGCTTTCGTGGCGAGGGGTTAACCCGGCCGGCAGCCCCCTCTGCGCCGCCGCCCCCCGTAAGCCGCGTGCACGCCCCTCGGCGGGGGCGCAGCGAGCGGCTGGTGGGGCGGGCACGGCCGGAGCCCCGTCCCGTCCCGCGCCGAGTCGCGCCCGGTGCAGCCCCCGGTGACGGTGCCTCTGCCCTGCTCCTGCCCTGTAGGTGCTGCAGGTGCCCTCCGTGGAAGCCCCCTCCCCGCGGGTGTAGGCTGCTGCCCAGCCAGCGGGCATGGCCGGCCTCCCTGAGCAGGAGGAAGGGCCTGGTGGGGCGCACGGCGAGTTCAGCGACATCATCAAGTCCCGATCAGGTAAGCTGGCCGAGGCGGTTTGCCCGTTTTCTCCTCTTCTCTACGTGTAGCATCCTCCGGCATTTTTAAACACCACGTTTTTCCAACTGTGTTTTTGGCCGTGTATCGGCAGTACAGCCAGCGGCTGAGGCTCTTTGTGCAGCTGTCCTACAATTAAGTAATAGTAATCATACATATCTTTTCTTTTTTTTTTTTTTTTGACAGTGTTAGTCAAGTCTGTTTGGGATCTACCTCCTGCATTGTAATTACCTCTGCTTTTGTAAATAACCATGTGCTTAAAGTGCTCTTATGCAACCTAGTGTTGGCAGCTTTTGTGTTTATTCTCAGATGCTGAAAATGGCAACTGTGGCCGCAGTCCTGTACCTCCTGAACGTGCGTCGCGGTGGTGCTCGTGCAGTAAATTAATGTGCTTCCTCCTTAATGTAAAACAGTTGTCTAAGGCTACTCGCTGAGGCATTTCCTCCAGCAAAACAGTCATGAAACAGATCTGAAGGTTATTGGAAAAACATGTTTGTTTGTTTTTCCCCCGCTGTTGCCTTCTGAGGTGGATGCTGGGGAGGGTAAGGGGGTACTCTCATTTTAGCAGGGGGAGAGCAGAGGCTTTGGAGGGGCAGAAGCAAGTTGTTTAAGCCTTGAGAGAAGTTTGCGCTACATCCAGAGGCTGGATGCTCGCTTTTTTAGCCTCAGAGGAGCTCTTTTCTCTCTTAAATGCAAAATGCTCCTGTTGTCAGAAGAGTTTCCTTCGATATCTGCAATCTAGCAGTGTGTTTTTAAAATGTGCCATACATGAAAAACTGTAGTTCTTCAGTTGGTGGTGATTTGATATGTCGGATTGTGTAGGATGCGGATTTGAATCTGGATTCCATTGGTGTTTGAACAGTCTGTTTCTTAGACCTCCTCTTTCTGAGCCAGTCTTCCTCTTAACTTCCCTTTCATAAACGGCACTTCCAGAAACGCTTGTGTTTTTCCCATCTTGAATTCAGTAGTGCTGGTTTACATTTTCTGCTGTTACTTTGAAACCTCTGGACATGATTTGATTGTGTCTCGCCAGCACCTCTAAGGGCTTTGAGTTTGGGGAAGGCTTGCAGACAGTTTGTATGCATGTATGTATGGAAGTGCTACAGTTTTATAGGAGGTCTGAGGAACTGCGGCTGTATTTGAGGTTTTCCTTGGATGAACAAATTGTACAGTAAGTATTGTTGTTTTGGTTAGGGGAGATGATTGTAAGTCTCCTGTTACAACAGTTTTAACTTTCTTCTTCTTTGTTAATGAGAAAATGATGTATATGCTAATACAAGGCTGAAAGACTTGTGCATTAAATTAAAAATAGCAAGTGAAGATTGGTCTTAAATAATTCATCTTTTCTAAATAGTACATGGGTTTGGATCTGGATGTGCGATTCCGTCAAGTTAATTACGTACTACATAGCTCTGATCTGAACCATTCCTTACAAGTAAACCTGTGGGAGGGATTCCTTAATGAAAGGGCTGAAGTTTCCTGAAGTACAGATGGCAGCAAATTAAAGGCTAGTTGTCAGGACTGGGGAAAAAATATTCTAAGCTATGCTTCCATTTTTCCTAGATAGCTGGAAAAGAGAATGATATTTTTGATACTTAGAAAGGAAAACAGAGTTGCTTTTTGCTGGGAAGACTTCTTCACAGTATAAGTGACTGGAGTAAAGTAGAAGTATTGCCTTATAACTTACTAGTATTTGCGGTAGCTAAGGGTCCGTCTGCATTTTGAGGCTACAGAAAGCAGAACCAGACAAGGTTTGAGATCTCAGTTTACTTCTGTCGCAGAAAATGAGTGGTTACTCTGTTTCTTGCTGCTTCGTAAGTTCATCACCTGCAATACAGGAAATCGCTCACACTTTGATCAGAGAGCATGCAAATATGCATTTAATATTTTCATTCTTAATAAAAGTAGAATGCAAACCCCACTTTTTCTAGGTGGAATTCTTTAAGTGTTTTAATATGTCGTAGTATTTTTGAGTGTGTATTATTCCTATGGATTTTTAAATAGAAACACTGGAAGCAGTTGATCCTATCCTTGTTAAGTAAAAGGAGAGAGAGTGCTGTAGTGTCCTGCGTAAAGATCACTTTCTCTTTCTGTGCTTTCCTGGGCAACTGTCTGTCTGTCTGTCTCTTTCAACATGTTTTTCTTCATCTGTCTGGAACAGATCACCAAGCTGTCAGGGTATCACGTTTACTTAAAACCAATAATCTTCTTAAAAGTGATGGTTAAGATACATGGCTGAATCTTATGTTTTGTTCTAACTTGGAAGAAAATTATCACTTGGAATGCCAGAATCTTTCAGAGCTCAGGCCTTAACAGAGAGTGGTGCTAGTAAAAATGTTTCTAAATATTTGGATATAAATTTAAACTTTAGTCTTTAGTTTATATCTATATCTGTATATATAAAAGACAATATATCAAACTGAATATATTGTCTTTTTTTGTAGTCATCCCTGCTTTTGTTATCTTACTTTGGAAAAGGGGGAAGCAGCTAGAAGGCTGTAAAGGTGGCACTGTTAATGCAGTGATTGGTTATTGAAGACTTGAGCTTTGATCGAAAGTTTCTCCTATGAGACTATAATAAGACACATGAAGCTTTATGTCTGCTCAGGGCTGTGTGGTGCCCATCTAAGCTTGTTCTGCTCACAAAAACAGGCCATGTATTTTTTTATTAATTACTTGTAATTGGGAAGCTACTGATGTACTATGTGAAGGATATAAGAGAACTGCAGAAAATCATACATTTTTTATAGAGCAATCAAAATAAATTAGCAGTGGGTTGGATTTCTTGCCTTCAGTGGTCAGCAAGAAAACTTTCTGTGAATGTGCTATATGCTGTAGCTGTCGTAAGGGATAACTGCTTGAGTTACAACTTGAGTAGTTGTGTCCGTCCACTCCCCACTCCCCCCCCCCCCAGTAATCTTGCTTTTGTGACTTGTGACACTAAAAAAGAAAATAAGACTTCTGTTGTCCAATTAGCATTTATTATTTTCTGCTTTTGATGTGGCTTTTCTTTTATTAGATAATTTGTTAGCACTAATCAACATGTAGCTACAAGTTATTTTTGAAGATCTTCTGCACTTAGAATAGAGTAATAGAGATGGTGACCAAAGCTGCTTTTAAAATATCTTTAATTAAAAAAATATGGTAATTGCAAGGAAAGCTGCCTTACGTTAGTAGAAGTACCAAGTGTCTTTTTGCCTCCCTTCCTCCTGCACCAATGGTAGATGCTGATGGTGCTGAGTGTCTGATGTGTAAGGGGTAGGATACTTCTGAATGTTTGTGTTGGGTTTAGATACTTATAATTAACATTTATTTAGCATTATTAGCCTGTGTGTCTATATGATTGCTTGCTATGCAAAAGCAGTCTTCCCTTTTTTCCTTCCCTATAGTATGAATTACTGGTGTGTGGCTGATTGTTATCTTTGAAAGGTATCTTGTGCAGATAGGTGTGCTTTTCTCTTTCCAACAGCTTTCAGGAAGGAATGTGGTGGGATGATTGCCTTACAGTGGTGAAAACAGCGCTGTCATCACTGGGTTTGAAGAACAGATGAGTCCTTGCTATGATTAATTATGGAAAAAAGACAAACTCACTTAAAATCAGTCATGGTAGCTTGGAATGGTAATATATAATTAACCCATAAGACGTGACAGGAAAAACATTTCTGGAAGATTACTCTATGCCTCTGGTGCATTTTAAGATATGAGTTCCTGTCTAAATTGAGGGGAACTTAATTCTCCTCATCTACCTTTCATTTTTAATTACGTTAAATATATTTACTGAAAGACTGCTTTGAGAAATTGTAACTTATTTTTGGAGTTCTTGGGCAAGGTTTGTTCTGGGAACTGCTGCTGCTGTCTGTTGGTGCCGATGAAGCAACGCTTACTTGGCCGGCAGCCCCTTTGCTCTGGGATCTCCCTGCCCCACGGTGCCACATGTTGCCTTTGGAACCAGTTCCTTCGGTCATGCTTCTAGCTGCCAGATTGCTGCGGGCCAAACACGCTGCTTCTCGTTTGTCATTTTGGCTCCACTGGTGTGAAATGGCCAAGAGTCATAATAGTTGCAGGCAGACCCTCAGCATTCCGCTGAGCGGGCGCGGAGCTGGCTTAGCCAGTTTTGCACTGTGTGAACTCTTCAGGGACGTTTGTGCAGGGTGTGCGTGGACAAGGTGTTAAAGGCAAGTGACAGATTTGGTGCTCCTAATTTCTCGCCACTAAAATGACTGTTTTTCAAAACTAAACCTTTAGGCTGCTGTAGCCTGGCTCCTTTCTGTCATTTAAATTGCTTCCTTTTCTTGGGCTGTCTGCTAGGGGCAGGCTGGATGCTGCAGTGAAGACAGTTCTAGGGTATTGCCTAGCATTTATGAAATGGCAAATATACAAGTACCAGGCTGGTTTCTTCTAGTCCCTTGATTGGTGGGTGCAGAAATAACATATGCTGCTCCGTGTGTTTGAAGCACGACTTTGCCTTGGAATAGAAACTGAGGCTCCTCAGGGAGAGAAAAAAAAACCTACCCAACCTCAAACCATAAAAGCAGCCCATTGATTTGTGTGTGCTCTGCCAGGAAATGAGGATGTAACGCTGGGCAAGAGCTGCTGTGAGAGGCAGCATGTGTAGTGTTTCTAAAGAGGTCTGAAAGTTGGGGTGTGGAGATGCAGCTGCTGGTGGTGTGGGAGCGCTCATCGCTGAGGCTCCCATGGAGAAGGGGTGCCTAGGTGAAGGGCAGACCAGGAACAATGTGAAGTTCCTGGCTCTACCTCCCCCAGCGCAATTTGAGGATCTGCCCCCCTTTCTTCTCTCAGGTCAGGGGGAAGAAGGAAGGCTCATCATGAAAATATTTGCACATGCAAAGAAATTCTCAAGAGTTGACAGCATTGGGCAGCTTAGCAAAGAATTAGCTATGCTGCCTTTAACACATCTCAGTAGCCGCTCCTAATTTTCCTTCTCGCCTTGGCTATTCCTTCTAGCAGAATCACTTGTCCATGGTGTGTGTGTTGGGGTTGACTCTTGTGAGCAGGGAAGAGTAAGGCAGTATGGTCATTAAAATCTTCCAAGTGCAAGTAAGTGGGGAGGAGGACTGGAGTAGGCAGATCAGTGTAGGTGCAGAAGGGCAGGGGAGAAGCACGTGGGCTGGAGCTGAGGTCATGTTTCGGGACAGCATAGCTGCTGGGCTGCCAGGTAGCAGCATGGGTTGGTGTGCTCAGAGCCCACACGATACGCTTTTCATGTGTTGTATGGTATCCCTCCTTCTAAGGAAAACACACAATTAGAAGAGTGCAGCTGTTCCCACCCATCCTGGGAGCTGTGATGCCCCTAGCACGAAGCTGGGGGGAAGTGCGTTTATTTGGATGCCTTAATAACAGTCTGAAGAAGGAATAACAGGGTTTAAACATCATGAGGTGGGAGGGAGGAGATGCATTTTCTGACTTCCTATTGTATTGATGAAAGAATAAGTTTTAGTGCTCCATACTTTGTCAGAAGTCTGTTTTATGTCTTCCTCCCCTCCCCCAGTGTATTTCTGGAATGAAATGGGGAAGCAAGCTGAGCTGTAATTTCAGAAAGTGACAGTATATTCTCAGAAGAAAGCAGGGAGTTTTAAAGGTAGCAACAGAAATAACAGGCTAAGGAAATAGAAGAGCCCTCTGGCATCTGTGGATTTGACAGAAGACAATGATACAAGACTGTTGCAAGCTGTAGTTTTGGGAATGAGGCAAGAAACTACTGACTTGTAAATATATACAGCTGCAAAGTTAGCAAAACATTTGCCATCAAGGAGGAGTCAGAAACTGCCATTTATTTATTCATTAGGATGTGATGTCTTTGTCTTCAAGCCTTTTCTTTGAAAGGACATCCATACCACCTGATACTGCCCTTGGAGACAGTAAAAAGAAAAAAAATTACTTGTATTATTGAACCAAAGTTGGGCTCAGCCCTGAGTGGAGCAAAAAAAAACCCCAAAACCCAAAACCAACCCCCCCTGAAATACTAATACTTGCAGTTACGTTTTGTAGTCGCTTACCTGTGGGACCAGCAGGTTGGGGCTGGTATGGAGGTGCTGGCCATGCCTCCAGGTGCATGTCCCAGTAGCTGGGAGGCTGGCATGGCCGTGGGTGGTGCTGGCAGAGGCTGGGGCTGGGCTGGGTGCTGGTCCTTACTGGGGAGGCTTCTGGGAGATGGTCAGCTGTAAGGGGCAGGGTGCGGGCAGTCACAGCTCCTTCTGCTGAGGGCAGGGTTGAGTCTGGCTGGTGCGTTATGGGCTGCGTCTTCCCTCTGACTGGCTCTGGATATGAAGCTGCAGCAATGCAGGGAAGGCTGGTTATCAGTGGGGACCCATCTGCCACCATGTCAGTGACCTTCTTGTGAAGGTTTCGTAAGCTCAGAAATGTGTTCACTCTTTAATAATTTGCATTTTTAGGTATTCATTAAGCATGTTGAGATGCTGGGGAGGGATAACTTGAACATTGCCTAGCTTCATTGGTAGTTTCTCTTGTAACAAAGCAGCTTCTGTGCCAGGGAGTTCTTTAGCAGCCTAGCCCCTTTGCAGGAGTGGGGGTCTCCTGCTGGGCGGGGAAGAAGTGGTGAAGAGCTGCTGAGCTTTTAGTTGGTGGGGGATCGGGTGACCGTGTGTTTCAGTAAAAGACCAACTTCGATCTCAAAAACGCTGGATACATGCTGGTAGGAAATGGTATGGCTACATGACAGATACGCATTCTTAAGGTTATTTTGCTTATAGGTTAGGTGCAGCAATACTTTTCAGCCATAAATTATTGGTAATGAAGGTCCTTTCTCAACCTCAACACCTTTTCCCCTCACGTTGTGGAAAACCAGGAGGCCCCACCACCCAAAAACTCTGAGAGACTTTGTAGAGGAATTAGATAAGCATATAAGGGCACTCACTGGTTTTGCATTTAGCTGTGGAGAAACATGCACTTAAGCTGTGAAAGAGCATGCTTTGATGGGTCTGTATAATTCATTCCACAAATAAAGTTATTTTGTTTCTTTGTACTCTGCTTTTATTGCCTAGCATCAAATGTGGTTTTTGCTCCCCTCCTAATTTAAATCATGGCAGAGGACCAAAGGTGGAATTTGTAACAGCCTTTTAAGAGCATATTATTGATCAAGGGAAAAGTGGTGTGATGGATAAGTTCTGAAATGTTTTGCTAGCTTTTTTTTATTGTTGTTAATTTACCATGCTATCCTGGATGAGCAAAGAAGAGTAGTCAGTGCATGAATAACAAATGGTGGAGATTTATTTCAATGTTTTATGGGAGCATGCTGGGAATAGCATGAAGCCATTTGGTTTCTATGTTATTTTAATTGTTATATTCTAAAATATGATTGTATTCAAAGAAGAGAATAAATGAAGTGGTATCTAAATGCCTTCAGACCAAGACCTTTCTGTTCCCTCTTTCTAGGCTTTTACTTCTGTTGTAACTTAAAAATGAACAGCAGTTATGGTCAGCATAAATCATTTCCAAAGAGAGTTCATTGCTCTTTTTTTCTTTTTTTTTCTTTCTAGTTTCTACATGTACATCTTGTTCTTGGATGAGGCTTCCCGTGGAAATTCACGGGAACACATTGTGTTAATGCTGTGCCTCTTTATTGAGAAAAGACTGGAAGTTGAAAGTCTGGTAGTGTCCTTCTGAATATAGTTTTGCTCTCTGTGGGATAGTGGCGCATACTCTTTCTGCTCTGGATGCTTTTCCTCTGTGTGCAGGAATTTTTCTCTTGGATCTGGCTGTAGTGCCCAGTTTAGAGCTTGCTGGTTTGATTTACTGAGCTTAAAAATAAAATAAAATAATATCTAGCTAATGTAACACACTATTTATTCACAATAGAGTTTAAGTTTAATCTCAGATTCATTAAAGATCACAATAGAGTTGTGAAGTATTTGCCCTGGTCTTTCTACTCAAAAAATATATCTGCACACTTTATGATCTGTGCAGGAGGATAGTCTGTCTGGCAGAGTGTCAGACTTATGCAGTGCCCAGGTACTTGCAGGTGAGGATGCCATTTTCTCCCTGGTGCAGAGGATGGGAACAAATGCCTCAGGCTGCTGCAGGTTCCCAGTGGTCTGTGGACCACGAGCCCTCTTGCATCTTTGGGACTCTGTGCTCCTGCCTCTGACTGTTGCCTGGGTGCATCAAGAGAGGTGTGCCCCCCCCCCCCCCCCCTCCCCCCCCCCCCCCCCCCCCCCCCCCCCAACTTGAATGTTATTGTTTGAATATTGAGATAATTCAGGACAATAGGACACTTATAGAAAATACCCAAACCCCCACTTCAACACCCTCCTCTCCTCAACCCACTGTTCTGGTTTCACTGGATGTTTGAGCATTTATTAAAGCCCTGCAACATACTTTTGGAAGATTATATTGCTGTCTTGATAGGATAAGTCAAATGTTGACTGTTTATATTTATGTGGAAGTGAGTTTAATACTGCAGTGCATGACCAGCATGTCCAAAATTGAACAGAAGAAAGAGGAAGGAAGAGTTCAAATGGGGTTGTGCCCATTGTCACAAATGTCATACCATGCATGTGTGTGTGGTGGTGGTGTTTGGTTTTTTTTAAGGCTATTGAAACCCAATTAAAATTCATTATTTGCCTTCGTAATGTTAAGAGAAAGTTCATTCTTGATTACAGGAAAAACAGTATTAAAGGAAAGGAGATTGAAAGTAATCTCTGCTGTCCATAGTTTTATTGAGGTAATTTATAGAGTCTCTGTAGATACCAGGCTCCTCACGTGATGTTCTTCACTGCTGCCTTGCCAAATCCCCACGTCCCTCTTCTTTTCCCCCTGATGAAGAGCAACACACAAAAAACATTGAGTAGAAGTGCAGTTTTAGCAAATATACTCCAGCTCTAGCAAAAAGCTTCAAATGCCCAGGTGCATCAAACCACTACAGGGAGAACTCTTTTCTTCTATTTATGGGTATTGGGGAAACTGATGGCATCGGATAATGGCATGTTTCCATGAAGATGCTTTTCTTGTTCCTTTCAGATCTGAAGGAAACTAGATCAGTTGGGACTTACAGAGCTGTTGAGATGCAGGGGCGGAGTGACTGCTGCATCAGCTGCAGGGGTGTCTGTTACTTCTCAGTCCTCCAGCAGAGCCTCTCTTTGAATGACACCTCTTCAGAGTTTGGAAAAATGCCTTTCAGTGCCAAAAGGATTAATCCACTGTCTGCATCTTTCTTACACATCCATGTGTGCATGACAGGAGGGAGTGTGAGAAACTGATATGAAGTCTCAGGACTGACTTTTTGGGGTCTTTATGTAGACCCCCCTCTAGGGAAGTGAGGCATGGACCAGAGAAGAACCAAAATTTAGTTTATTATTATTTTTTTTAATCTAAAGCAGCTGTTTAGAAAGGTTTTCATTTAGGCTGTAATGAAATTAAGTGGTTCCTAAAACTTAGGAAACTTAAAGTTAATGAATCCATGTAATTTGTATTTTGTTGTTCATGTTTGTTTAATGAGTGGAAATAATTTCTGTACTAGGTCATGAGGGCTATTTGTCTTGCCAAATCTGAGCTAAGAATGTCCTGACTACTTTGAGGTCTTCTCTTCTACTTGTAACCTGCTGGGGTGTATTTTCTGTCACTATATAGTAATAACCTCCTCTTCTCAGCAGGCAGAGTTAAATATTTCATCATTGTTTAAGGATAGTAGTTACTTTGCTTACATAGTGACTAACAGTATTGGGTGTGTTCATCTCAATGGAGAAAATGCAGAGACAGAACCCACCTTTTTTGATTTTATTTTTTTTTTTAATTAAGAGAAAAAAACCCCACCAAACAAACAAGGTCTTCCTGACTGAAAATACTCAGATTCTCTCTGGTTTAAAAGATGAGTTGATTTTGAGTGAGGCACACAACGCTGTTGCAGTGTGACAGAGCTCTGTGTGTGTCATAGGGTACCATATCTGTGAAGAAAGGAAATGGTATTCACTCAAATATTTTTGCTTACCTTAAGTGAGAGGGTGCAGTGGGAGGAAAGAACAGTACCTGGTCTCACAAAACTGGTTGCTTTTTGGGGGGTGATTACTCCTTGGTTGCTAGTTTGGGAGTTGTATTTCTTCTTGGAGAACAGGGAAGTTAATGCCGGGAGTGCAGCAGGGAAGGTGAGGTCCCATGGACTGGCCTGTCTGGGGCATCAAGTGGGACAGTCTCAGTGCTACCAAGTGCCATTCTAGTGTGTCACGCAGCATAAACAAAGCAGCCCCCGGAACAGACAGACCAAACTGGAAGAGCATGCACTCGACAGAAGCAAACTCTGCTCACCCATCTCCTCTTAGTGCTAATGCTGCTCTACTGCCAGTTGTGAGACTAGGGTATTTATACTTCTCAATTTGAGCTTCTGCGTCATTAACATAAAATATGATAGCCTGCTCTCTGCCGGAGTGTATTAACTTGCCTGGATATATACACCTGGTTGAGCTGGTGGAATTTGGAATGGAAAGAGGATGCTTTGGAGTAATTGGAGTTAAAATGTGGAAACTTGAGTCTGGTGAGATGTAGTCTGTTTTACACAGGAGAAGTGTTGTGGCACGTACAAACCAGAGTCATGTAAACCATGATGATGACGGAGGGTGGCAAACCAGGCTACTTTACAGCCAAGGTGACTTTGTAATAGTTTGTGACATCAATTTATTATTGTTTTTCTTGTCTCTGGGGATGACTTGTGACTGAACGAATAATATTTAAAAATAGATGTCCTGTGCAGTTCCAAGTATAAGGATCGTTTTTTAACTTGATATGCGGTTAAAAATAATTATCCAAAATAGACTTAAAAAGTCTCAAACCTTCCTTCTTGAAATATGTACTTCTGCTCTTCCCAGCAGTTGTGTGCTCATTTGTGTGTGTGTTTGCGTGTGTGTGTGTGCTCTGTTCTTCCTCTACCTTGCTCAGCTTCGTAGTTTTTCTTCCAGTTGGATGAAGACCGCAGTGACTGCCTCAGTGTGTGCTGCACAGTGTGTGTGTGGAAGAGCAAAAGAGCTGGAGAGGCTTTTTTCCTTCCTGCTGTCATCCCGGTATGAGGGAAGGGTGGAAGGATGGACGTGGCAGTGCTGGCTCCTGCTGCTGTGGGACGTGTCCTGGCGTGTGGCAGCGGTGCACTGACACCTGGGGACCCCGTGCTCCTGTTTGTCAGGCAGCATTTCCTCTGTGCTGTGGACAGAAGGCAGTTTGAGACAGTCTAAAAATCTAGTGAAACGGGTGGAAAAATGTTGTAATACTTTTTTCCTGCTGAACTCTGCCGTCCTGGCTTTGCCTCCCTGGCCTGGCAGGCATTTGCAGGGAGGGGAAAAGAGCATTCCTCGAGGATTTAGCTGCTGCTCTAGATCATTTTCACAGAAGGTATCTCTGCAAACAGTCCTGTCTTCACTGGAGTTATCTCTATTAATGTTTGCACAGGGAAGACTTGGTGGAAAATGAGCTGAGCTCATGAGAAACTCAAGGGCCTGGTGCTACCAGAGCAGCTGGGTAGGGGAAGAGACCTTGGCTATCTACAAAGGGCCTGGACATGATAAGGCATCTTCCTCAAAACTGGAACGGCTGCCGTTAGCCGCTGAAGGCGCTGAGCAGCAGGTGCCGGGTGGCCACAAGAGCAGCTCCTCGGCCATCCCAGTGGGAAACCTGCCATGGCTGCTTGTTCCAAAATGCAGTCATGGGGGTTGGGGGGGGCAGGGGTTTGGGGTGGTGCCCATCTTTTCTGTAATTGCCTCTTAATTAGAGCCCTCATGCAGACTTGTCGCTCTTGAAGTGCCAGTTCAGATTTTCAAAGGGGTTGAACCACTGGCCATGACCCTGAGCACCAGCCGCGGTGTGGGGCGGGATGTGGCCCGTTCCTGACACGTCACACAGAGGGAATGCCTGCCAGGAAGACTGTGAGGGGCCAGGGAACGCTGAAGGCATTTCTTGATGTCAGGCAAACCCCAACACGTTCTGGGGGAGAGAGCGTTTGTATGCATTTCCACACCAGAGCTATACTGCTTGGTGATCACATCCAAGGCTGAAGGCCAAAAAAAGGCGTTAGGAAGCGTGACCACGTGCTGAAGCAGACACTGAGGGATCACTACCAAAACTTGGTGCTGAAAGATGCTGGTCTAAGCTGAAGAACAGACTTGCAGAGAGCCTTGATATTTTTCCTGGGAGAAGGACATCGTAAAGCCATTATTAATCAAGGGCTAGAGAAAAGGCACGTTGCTCTCCTTTTCCTTTCCCAAAAATAGAACAACTAAAACAAACCCTTCTGTTGCTGGTATTAGCAACCACCCCGGCCACCACTTCTGTTGCTGGTGACAAGAACATAGCGTTATCATGACAAACAGCCGTTCTGTCCTGTCCACAGAGACAGTTCTGATAAATTCTTGAACAAAATCCCACTGCAGGAAAAAGGGATTTCATTGCTATAATTTATATGAGATGAGATAATGATCCTGACAAATCTATGTCAGAGTCCAAATAACTGGGATGGTTAAAAAGAAGGGGAGCTTAGGGCTGTACATAGAGGGGAATTATGTCACCACATAGACAGTGGTGGATGCCTTTGACAAGAAATCGAGTCCGTCCTGTTTCCTTGGTTTGCCTGGTGCTACCAGTGGGTGCTGAGCTGTGATGCAGGGTATGCACAGTACAGAGCGTGCTGGTTCTGGTGCTGAGGTGGCAAGGGTGCTCCTAGGGGCGTTATGCAGGGCTCTCCTGCTCAAGTGCCTCCAAGCTTTGATCTGTGCTTTACGTTTGCGCACGTGGTGTAGCCAAGGACATGAAGTGAGCAATGCATCATGCTGTGGTTGGCAAGATTGAGGTCTGTTTTGCGGTGACTTCTTGGGTGAGGTTGCTGTCATTTGGGGCTTCTGAATTCCCACAGGAATCACACGCAATGTGTGTTGTGTCAGATAAGTGCAGCTGAGGAAGGTACTTGCCCCACAGAGGAATGCGAGTCTGGTACTTCTGCTCCAGGGTGCTTTCATGCTGCAGTAGCTCCTGCTTCTTGCAGCTACTTTATGTTCCTCTTGAAACTGTCTCTCACTGGTTCACTTGATGCTACACTTAAATTAGGGGCTACTGGGTTAGGTCAGGGATCACTCTAGCGTGTAATCCCCACTTCTGAGGCAGAATAAATTTTCAACAGGACCTGGGGTACTGGGAGCGCAGAATACCTGGTGGATCCAGTAGTTTGTGGCTTTATGAATAGAGGACATAATTAAGTGCCAATGTATTTATGGTGTTCTGGGCAAAACAGACAAAGAAACCACAACAACGCATGTGATACTAACTGGGCAGGGTGCCTTTAGCACTGAAAACACTGGCATGAAAGCAGTGAAGGGTCCCAGAAACCCTGACCTATTGCAGGCATGTCAGATTTGCTTGTACTCCCTGTCTCTTGCCAATATGATGTTGAGAAGATCTTGGGGCTGTTGTATTCACCCTTAAAGGGTTCATTGACCTTAGTTCAGCTGATTAAATTTAGTTTCAGGATTAAATCTGCAGATGACAGTAGTCTTCTGAACTAGTCCAAATCTGTTGAACAGCCTTTGGAGAAAATAAGATTCACTGCAAATCTTGCCACTGGAGCTGGCTAGGAAAAAACAGTTCATGTTGGGTAATGTACTTGCATGGAGGTTTTGGTTCGAGAGTGATTTTGGCAGAAAAAATGAAAGCTTTGAATTTGCTGCCCATTGTTGCCTCGGAAGTCCTGATGTGTCCTTTCCTCCACAGCACTGCCCCGCTGCCGTTGGGCAGGGGCAGCTGGGATGGAGTGGCAGCCATTAGCCAGGTGGTGAAAATTGACTATGTCAATTTATCTGAACAAGAGAAATGAAGACTGCTTAGAAATGTTTTGCTGATTTATTTTTTTCTAATGCTAATTCTCACCAGGTTTTGTTTCAGCTTTTTATTTTGGCCCTGCAGTCTTTGGCTTTAACTTCTACTTGTGTCCCCATATAATAAAAATACATGAACACTTACTGATCAGCTGAACTCCGTTTTGCTGCCTGGGTAAAGAAGGAAGGGATTAAAGAACATGAGTTCTCCTGACATACTGCACTGTTGAAGGATGCTAATGTACTGTACTGGTCATTTGAAACAAAAATTTATGTGTCTTAGGGCTAGTGCAACCTGATTATGAAAGTATTCAGCATAATTTGTGTGGGTATGGGAAGGAGAGAAACTGTGAAATGAATTGTAACTTTTTATATTTGTTTCTTACAGTTTGAAAAGCCTACTGTCTTATGGATTTGGGTCCTTATGTGCACTGAACTGACGCTTTTTTTTTTTTCCTTTATACCAAAATGCACACAATTGTTTTTCTACTCCTAGTGCTTCGAGGACAGAAGGCAGAAAAAGGGGTTTTGTTCCTCGGAAGATATTATGTCTGCTTGTTACTCTCATTTGCAATAAGGCTCCTTTCATACTATTCCAGCACTAGTAAAAGACCTTAACTTGCTATCCTATTAAGAACCTCTTGTGCTGCCAGAAAAATGTAAAGAGGCTGTAGACGTTTGGGGCTCAACTCTCATCTACAGTACAATGAAGAAAAGGCAATAATACATTCTTGGCTCTCCTGAACTTAGCAGAGCCGAAAGGTTATCAGCTGACAGAGTAGATGAGTTGTAATTATGATAACTAATATTAGTGGAAGTCTTTAAAAAGCAATTGAATGAATTATGTTTCATCTTGGTGAGAATCTGCGGCTGTTGGGATGGATTTTGATCTGGATCTATTATCTGGGACGTGGTGTGGTATAAGTGGGGGAAAGATAATGTGTGTGAATTGTGTGGGACTCATCTTCTTATGTACTTTGCATCTGTATTGTAGCATACTTAATAGAGAATTACACACACACCCCGCTTTCTTTTTATTCCTCTCCTTTTTGGATAAATAAATGGAACTCTTCTACAGTTTGGAATCTGCAAGGTATCACAAAAGCCTCTTTTGAAAGTCTGGCAAATTGTAAAATCTAATTTAAGTGAGAATTGGTGTGTGATATAGCATTTGCCCCTTCTGTGTGAAGTGGTTATAATTAAGAGTTATAAAAACTATTTTGCAGACTATTATTTTTAGATATAAGTATTCAATTAATGCATAAAACAGGAAAAGAAGAGAATTTCTGATTAAATTAGTATTTTTTTAAAAAACTAAGGCATTCTTTGACTATCTTAATCAGGGAGGACACGATAAATTTTTCATTATATATAGAATTCCTTCCTTAATGGTCTTTAAGACATTTTTTCCACCCTCTTCTGCAGGACTTGAATTGGCTGGAGTACAGCTGAGGAGTGGGTGGGTCAGCTATATGATGCCTTCCAGAGTCATCCAGCTTGTTACAAACAATCATATGCTGTTTAATTAAATATTGATAGCATAAATGGGTAACCTGCTGCTCTACCATTCCAGTACAAAAAGTGTTCTGCACTTTCTGCGAAGTAAGAGCAAGCAGGTTTCATTATACCTCAGTAGTGAAGGGTAGTGTACTAATACAAGGTGAGTGGATTTTCCTTTGCTAAAAACTTAAGAGCTGATCCAATGATTATAATTTTGTCTTTTTTTCATAATAAGCCAAACTAGTTAAACAAGTCCTCTCAGCTTAAAGTAATTCCATAAAGTCCTATTTCAAATTTCCCCCTGTAGAATAAACTAAATTAAATATGAATAACCACATATTTAATTTTGAAAAAGATGGTTTATTTAAAATTCCTGTTCAAGTAAGAATTTATATGCAAGAGAGACTACTTCTAAAATGACATGCTTGAGTATATTTATCTAATGAAAAGGTCGGTGAAATAACAGTGTGAAATACAGCCTTGGCCTTGAGTTCTTTGATTTGTAATATCTAAAATGAGAAATTTGCCTCTTGACAACAGATGAAAAATGTGAACAAAATGGCATGTGATCTTACTTTTTTTTCATTCTTGTTTACTCCTACCTCCAAGACCTTCTGTGTTTAGTGTAAAACAAGCCTGTCTGTTCCCAAACTTATTTTAGCTTTTTGCTGATGTGTATGTAGTGCTTGACCTGGTCGTCATCAGCAGAAGATATGGGTGGCTATCTTCAGCTTTGTTTAGCTTCCCTGCTTAGCTGGGATGTCACGTCGTAAACTCTCATGATGGTCTTTTGGTGTTTTTGTCAGTTTTTGAGGGATTTTTGGAAGTATAGTGTGGTCGCCTTTCCATCTGTCCCCTTGCAATTATTCATATAGAAACTAATGCTGACATGAATTTTTCAGGTCTGTTTGGATTGTTGAGTGAAAAATGTGGAAAGATTAGCCAAAGGGAGCTTTGTGCTCCATCTGCAAGGAAAATTTTGGGGTTGCTGCTTTACTCTATGCAGCTAAATAACAAGGGATAAAAGTGTCCTGGAGTGACCAATATCCCTTGCTTTTTCTTGGGATTTTTTTTTTCCTTGTCTTAGTGGAAGTTTATGAATTCTCAGTAAAGTTTTTAGAACCTGGCCTCAAATTTTCATCCCAGGGTAGAGTGTTAGTGTGGTGAGCTAAGCACGGATGTGGCCGTGTAGCTAGAGAGGAGTGTGTTCCCTTATGGCAGTTACTCAAGAATATCTTTGAATATTTATACAGTAAATTAACACCATAGTGTAGAGGAGGTTTGGCAGAAAATCTTTCAGGATCTTGCAAGCTGCTCCATGTGAAGTTAGTGGTTTCTTTGCAAAAGTGCATATTTTTAAAAAAACATATAAAATGTGCTGAATAAGGATGTTGAGAGTTGAATCTGGCAACATGTGATTCTGCAAAGGCATCTTGTGTTACGGATTGTTTTTTGTTTGATTGGACGTTTATTTTAGAAAATCACTTATATGGGGGGGAAGCTTTGTACCTGCTCCAGTGGATATCTGTTTCACTGAAATTCAAGTAGTTGTATTTTGTAGAACTTATTAAAGGTTTTTCATAAATTGCAAGTTGACCTCAGCTTTGATAAATTTGTTGGTCTGTTCTGAGTTGTTATTGGCATTAATGTGCTGTAGAAGGAAAGAGTCTCACTTTCTAATTAAAGTGGAACTCTTCATGGAGTGATTTGAAGAGCTCTCACTTCCTTTCCCTAATTTTTCTGAGCTGGCTTTCCTTTTGTTTTCCCATAGCAACCTGCTGGGGTGGAGGAGGAGCCTGTATTGGGGATGAGGAATAATTCACTTTGAAGAACAAAGTTTGACAAATCTAGGAGAGTGATGGAGATCGTTAAAAGTCAGAACAACGGGACTGGCTTTTAGAAATTACTAGATTTACAGTGGCTGTAGCCTTGTCAGGTGGAATTCTTCAGCTGGGTAAGGGCAGAGTAATTCCAGCTTAACACCCACCTCACTCCTCTGTGTGTGGGTTGCACCTGACCCACTGCTCCACTTCACCCACTGCAGGGTGCATGGAAGCTAGCTCATAAGGTTGAGGGAGAAATTATCCACGCGGATCTTTTCAGGTAGGAAGGTAGGACTGAGCTTAACCATCTGTAGGCACTTAAATTTCATGACAGAATGTCATGAAATTTTACCCTTTGCCAGTCATTTCTTCATTAACCAGACATATGCAAATATAATATGGTCTGTTAAAATTTAACCCCAAGAGATGACTTCTCGGCAAGCTTTCTAGCCCACAAGGATCAGCATTTATGCATAAAAAGGGGAGTAGGTGGAAATGCTTGAAATGCCTTAGAAGCCTCTTCCAAATTAATACAAAAATACAATGGCTGAAAAAAAAAAGCAGTTTCTACACATACCATTACCAAGTGTTTAGTAAGCAGTTGTGTCTAGCAGGTGTTGGGCAATGGAACTGGCTGACAGAAGCTGTGTGCTTGTAGTGTGTTTAAAATACCTATTAATGAATTCGGATCCACTTTATTATTTAAGAATCACCTTGATTTGTTTAGCAGTTAAATCTAGTCTAGCTACTAAATCATAGTATGGCTAGAGTTTTGTTTGGGGTTTTGTGTGATGTTTTTCCATCCCACTGTGGTTTTGTCCTTCCCCTGTCACCTTGTTATTTCTTACAGTTATTTTTGTTGAGAGGTGGTAAGAGTAAAGAAGCAGCTGTAACTTTCCATGTGTTTAGCCTTTCTGAACTTGGTTCCCTGTTGGTGGAATTTCTCGGGTGACTGAATTGCTTTAAAAACCTTATTTCAGTTGGGTACGGTCTGTCAGTAGAGCAGATTGCTTTACAATAGTTCATCTCTCCTGTTATCAGTCTGAGCGCTGTGTCTTGGGTTCCTTCAGTGAGTGACCCTGTACATTTCAAAGGTTTTAACATTTTTCTTGGCTATGTTTTTCAGTCTATGCAGCCTAACACCAGAGCCATCTTATCAAAGATCTTTTATCCTGTTAAGGGAGGGTGTTCCTTAGGATGTGCATCCAGCTGAAATTTGAAGTGCTGGAGACCTCTTTATGCTATAATCTTGGGTCATTGTGTCACAGTGGTAGTAGCTATTGATTTTTAAGGAATTGTTTTTCCTGCAGATGAGGTCTGTTTGTACTGCAGAATAGCAGGGTGGGTTTTTTTCCTTTTCTTAATTGGAAAGGAAAACTGTAAAATAGGTGTTGTCTTTGCCTCCCTGATGCACTATTAATTGTCACAGACCTTGTGTTTGACAGGTGCGTGTAACATTCAGGTTATCTATAACTCAGATTTGTGCCTTGGTCAGGGGAAATACCAAGAAGATCTAGGAAGATCAGCCTTGATCTTTAGCACTATAGCCTAGTCTTTTTCCAGAAAACAAACAAATCATAAAAGAAAACCTACAAAAAAGGTTTACCCTGACTTCCCGCTCTTTTCTCTGTTTTCTTGCTGCAGATGTAGACTAATGCCTTCAAAACTGAAAGACGGCAGAGCTTTCAAAGATTAGTATGTTTCTATAACTTGGTTTTTGTTATAACTAGTAATTGGGTATGTGGGCGTCACCTGTGACTAACTTTGAGAGAAGAGCAACAAGATTTCTGCTAAGTGGCAGAAATGGCTCAAAATATTGAATACTAAGTATGTCAGTCTGGGATAAGCCAAGTGAGGGGTTGTACCCGCTGAAGTTACTGTAGGGGTTGGGGAATGGAGATGAGTGAGTTCCAGGGAAGAAAAGGCTCTTTCTGAAAACACATGCTTTGTGAGTTTCAGCCCTCAGGGAATGACATATTTTTAAAAATGCTCCTGTTCCTCCCCCTCCCCCTCCCCCTCATAAAATGAATGGTAAAGTAAATAGAAATGTAATTACGCACCTCCAGCTTGGATGTTTCTTCCTGATGTACAAAAGCACAGCCACAAAATAAGGTGGTGTTTTTAAGTGATAGAACAAGGTGCAGTGGGGTTGGGTTTTTGTCATCTTTGTGTATGCTTAAAGATAAAAGAGACAAAAGTATATATAGATGCATATGCCTGTGCGCACATATATGTATACACACACACACACAGAGCTATATATATTTTTCCTTCAGGTATTTCCATTTGGAAATGGTGAAATTCCTGAGAAATTATGCAGCCCTTTCAAGTTGAGAATAATTATACAGCGGTATGCAGATCTGAGAATGTTAGAAGCCTGTCTTTAATGAGGTGTTTCCAGTTGGTTGCTCAGGAGGATGGTAAATCCTCAGTTCGTACTAAAGCTTCTTCCATCACGTGTATTTTCCTCCAGAATGAAGAATGCAGTGTGGAGAATATGTATTCTTCACTTATTTTTAAAAAGCAATGCCATAACTGAGCTAAAGGTACATCTTTAGAGTAATCCAGAAAAAGGCTTATAAGGGGGAGAGATTCAGAGCAGAAGTGGCAGACAGAGGATGTTCTTACCGCTGAAAGCTAACTTTGTGTGGTCAGGGACTTCATGAAGTAGGTACAGAGAAGAAAGAATGCATCTTGGGCAAACAGCTGAGGGAATTCAGAAAACAGCTGGGAAATTCAGAACATCTTGGGAAAGCAGCCTTGGTGGGATGATATTTATTATTGCTTCTTTCCTGCTTCCCTTCCACTCTCGACCCACTCCCATTTTCCAGGCCAGCTCTGGTATCTCAAAAGAAAAGCAAACTCAAACTCTTCTTGCAACTATTTCTGGATGTTGAGTTCAGCTACTCTGTATGCTTGGTGTAAGGCTAATTCCCAGGATTTCTCATGGGTGTTTTCATTTTCTGACATCTCTCAGTTTCTCTTTTATGTGTGCAGTGTCTGGACATTGGCATCTGGACTCCGGAGACACAGGTAGATTCACTGCTCCCTTCTGACTCTGCTGGAGAAAAGCTGGTAAAAGTGTTTCTACTTGATTCAAGATATAATAATCTCTTTTGGTGGTCAGGGTCTGAATTTGGGAATTCCTAGCTGTATTTCCCTCTCCCTGTATGTTTATGACGCTTTCCTTGTCTGTCCACTTCCTTACTTGTGTATGCACGTGTGAAAATTGTGTTTGAATTGCCCAACTGAATGAGCAGGGGTAGTGGTGGCTTCATGAACTTGGTAGGGATGGTGGGGAATTTTGGGTTTGCTCTCAGCCCGAGGTCCCCACCCAGCTGGGCAGGCTTGTGTAGCTCCGTGCTGGTGGCTGTGCTGGGCTTGCTCCTGTGAGCTTGCCTTTGTCACTCAAAACTTAATAGCCTTTGAACATCATGTATATGGTTTCCTAGTGCTTTCTGTTTGTACTGTGTTGTAAGATCACCACCACGTGCCCAGCTTTTTAGACAAAAGAATTGCTTTATGAATTTTTTTTCCTTCCATTTCCTGCATGCGTTGCTCATAAATCCTAGACAAAGGTCCGGCAATAACTTGTTAATGCAAACATAAGATGCAATTGTTCTAGTCTGCCTAGCTTCCACTTTCTAATGGATTTTGTATATAGGCACAAGAGATACGTATGTGTGGTGATCCATCCCTCCCCCTCCTTCCTTGTTGATCTTTTGCTGCTGTTGGCACTGTTGCAGTGCCAGAAACAGACTGGCTATAGAGGGCTAACTCTCGGCAGTGCTTAGCTGGAAGGTACGTGGGTATTACAGTGATGGTGTCTAGAAGATCTTTTGATGAAGGAGATCTTGGCAGTGCATGTTTTCTAACCTAGGTTACATTAAAAGACACTTGGCTTATTCTGAAATAATTTTGGAGAACTTCTGTTCAGGGTGACAGTGCTGAAACACTTCCACTGTGTTTCTGTGAAGCTGGTGTGGATGAGATCACTATTTTGTACTCGCAATGTTTACCAAACCTTTTGAACATTGTATTTGGTATGTGTGATGTTTTTCTTCTTTTTCTAGGGTGATACAGCACTCTTTAGTGTGGAATTTAATATCTGTTAAATTTTTTACAGATAGTGAAGAAAAGCCTGTTGCAGCTGGCTGTGATTATAGGCTACTGCCAGCATGCTGGAATAGGAACTTAGGGTAGAGCAAGTTGAAGCAAATGAAATGCAAACTTCCTTATTTTTAGGGTGGTATTAGCCATGAAGCTTAATTATGAAGCTTGGTCTTTACCTTTAGAAAAAGGTAAAGCGTCTGGGCTGAAGCTGTGAAACTTCTGATTCTCGCAGAAGCTCTGTATTGTTTCTGCAAGCAGTAGGCTGGATTGGATAGCGTGTACTTTCTTCTCGATTCCCACCTCCCAAGCCCTGCATGGTGTTGAGGTTGCTGCTGCTTGAACCTTCCTGCTCCCCAGCAGCAGCAGAACCTGGCCATGCCTTGTATCCTCCCAAATCATAACAAACATCTTGGCTTTTCTGTAACAGAAGGTGGGATTTAGGGGAGGGGAAAATCCACAAAGAAACTCTGTCATCTGCTCACTGTGTCTGTGATCCGTCCTTGGGCTTTGGGGGACGGGCAGGCCATAGGATTGGTCCAGATGCTGTGGTTCGGAGGCAAGACATGAGGAATTCCCTCCTGTCATCGCAGCAGCCCCAACACAACATCCCAGCAGACTTCCTGGTTGGAGAAGTGGTTTCAGTTTGGAAGCAGGCTGTTATTGACACTGGCTTTCTGAAGCAGTGGAACAAATGGCAAACCGACTGCATCATCAGAGTGCCCTGGGTGGTTTTGGCCAGATCTGGCAGCTGAGGGCATGCGGGATTGAGTGAGTGGTCGTGATAATAATTGATAGGAGCTCCAGCTGTTCCTGTAGTAGTCACAAAGTTCTTGCTGTCTACAGCTTGACGTGCACCCTCGTACTGTTCTACCCCTTCTTCACCAGATACTGAAATACAGAGTTTGAAATGTGTCGGAGAAATTCCATGCAATTCTCAGGGGAGGCGGTGAGGGCTGGGGCAGGTCCTTGGCACTCCTCTGGGCTTGTTTGTCAGATAGAGCTGGCAAAGTGCTGTGGCTCAGCTGGGCTTCACCAGAAACCATGTGTTGGGGGTGGCTATGAGTCATGGTCTAGCTGGCTGCTGAAATGCCATCGTAGGGATGCATACAAGTTAGATATATTGTGTAAATGGTCTCCCCCCTAGTGTTTGCCTGTACCTGCTCTTGTGTGCTGGTGGGAGTTCAGTGTTTGCACGTGGTGTGGACCCCTGGGCATCCCCTGTTCTCTGCTGCTTCTCCATCCCAGTTGCCTGATCTTGCATGCAAGAGACAAAATGGGGGGCATGCAGTATTTATTTTCAGTATTGGTGGGAATTTATGCTCCCTTCACTGGGATTGTACAGGGATGCAATGAACTGGCCTGCTGCACCTCATTGAGTTTTGGCCCTGCTGATGGAGGGTCAAAAAAATGCTTAGCAGCTGTATAGCTTGGGGGTAGAACAAGGCAGGGAAGATGAAGTTAATTGTGGTGGAATGGGAGGTACAAGATTGTTAGGATGACAGCACCTGATGATCATGTGGGATTGAGAAGACTGAATGAACTGTCTTGTGATTTGCTTTCAGAGCTGATTATTTTTTTTCTTTCCTTAACAGTAGTGAGGTTTTTTGTTGTTTGTAGGAGGAGTAATTGAGTGTATGGAGGCAACTGGGGAGAAAGGTGGTAGAAAACAGCAGGGTTCGGGCAGTTTGATGTAAAGGATTTGTGGTCAACGTAGATTTCTAAAAACTGCTGGGTAACGTAGCTTCTTGACTCTTTGGTTGTTTGCCTGCGTCCATGCTAGAGCTAATTTTCAGTGACCCAAGGCTTTGCATACACTCTGTAGCAGGAGTTTTACCAAAGGTAGATGGTTGTAGTTTTTAATGTTATTTAATAACAACACAAACAATTTAATTGCGTCTGTATGAAATTCTGTTTCTGAACATTGTCACCCTTCTCCTAAACTGCCTTACTTATCTTGTGATCTAAACTGTAAAAGTTTTTATTGTAGGCATTCTCCCCCTTTTTTTCCCTGACACATTTGTGAAGATAATATGTAATGGGGGGTTGACTTCTTCCTGTGGCTGACCTGAAGTAATTCTGTGATTAGAAAGTGATTTTTTTTTTTTTTTTTTTTGAGAAACTTTGTTGTAAGGAGTGGAATGTGTCAGAGCTCAAAGTGAGTTTCTAATTGATCAAACAAAAGCACCTACAAGGAGACTGAAAAAAACAAAAAGGTTTAATTCTGTGATCATGGTACAAAGTTAAAAAAAAAAAAAAGCAAAGCAGCTATGAAGTTTTATAATACTTCATTCATACAGCTGTCTTAAACTAGTACAGTTAGAATGAGGAAACTGCATAAAAGAGAAGTGTATATAACAGTATAACTGTCTGTGGGAATACTACAGTTAGATATTAAATTATTGATAATAACACAGTCTGTCTGCTTGAATACAGGTATTATAGCAAACTGCTCAAGTCTAGGACAAGCTGAAGGCAGAGTAACAAACAGCCTGGAGGGCTGCACACTCGTGAGTGAATTACAACTGCCATCAACTTGTTTCTGTGTTTTGTTGTTCTCCTCCTCCTCCTTTTTTTGTATTGGAGTTTTACCAGTGCATAGAGACTTCTCTAAATAAAAAAAAAAAACCAAAACAAACTTGTCTAAACAAGCTTAATGCAGCTTGCCTCAGTATTAGCTTGTGAAGTTAAAGCGCCTTTTGCCTGTATGTGTCGACAGGCCTGCAGAGAAATGAGGCACACTTTTCAGTAGCACCCTGTTGCCACTTGAGAGCGAGAAGTTAAGCTCCTAAGAAAGTAACCTGATGAGACAACCTGCTCAGTGCTTGGTAGCAGCAGCAAAAGCCAGTAGGATAGAAGGAAAGACAAGACAAAGTAAGGAACAAACCGCAATTTGGAGCACTTTGCTTCATGTGCGAGGCAGGTTGTGGGGTTATAAAAGCCCACCTGCTGAATGGAGTGAGTGTTCTGAACACACAGGATGGTGTGCAGTGTTTCAGAGTCTCAATCTATCCATTTTGGTGGAAAATCCTTTCTTCCAAGTTACTTACATTACATACTCATGTATTCGTAATCGTGAGTGTACGCACAATATACATATTTTTAAAATACATGAAAGCCGTCATCGTTTAGTCAAACAGGGAAGGGACAAGACAAAGGGGAAAAAAGAAAGTTTTTAAAGGCTTCAGCTTTACAAATGTTTTTGTAAAAGTAACATGAAAATTTTTTGAGCCTGTCATAAGGTTGTTGCAGTAAATGTCAGATGGCTTCATAACTGATAGTACAAAGTGGTGGTGGTGGGGATGAATAGCAGAAAAGCTGCTGCTCAGACCATGGATGAGACTGTGCACCTGCTCACACTTCAAACTTGAAAGCGTGATGCTTCAGTAAGGTGATCAATAATGTTTGTATAGCACGTACATCTGTTCTCCACCCTCAAATTGTTCTAAAATCAGCTAGTAAATATATATCGTTGACACTAAATATTTATGTGGGAATGCTGTGTTGCATCACAGTAATTGTGAAGCAGGAATTGTGTTTTGGGGCTTCATTTTTCTGGCTTGGGAATATGTGTGATTTGCCAGTCAGTCTTGCACAGGAAGACTTCTTGGAACTTACTGTACCTGTGGCCTCTATGTCAACCTTCACATCACTTGAGCTTTAAATTCAACTAACACTCAGCTACACTGGTGACAAAAGCCTTACTGGTGGTGGCAACAGTAGCAGTTCATCATTGTACCGCAGTAGTTTGGGAGGTACAGATGGAGTTTTTGAGACGGGTACTGTGTGTGATTGCAGGCTAACTTCTGATCAGTGTATGCTAGCTTCACTTTGAATGTTTCTGGGAGTTTTTATTATGATATCTTAGTGGGTGGTGGCATTTGAAGAATAAAAGAATGTGATCCTTCTGTCCAGTGGAGCTTTGGTAATTACTCCTCCACACACTTGAGCTTAAATAACTGAGCCCAGTGTTTTCCATTTGACCTGGCAGAAGCCTGCAAAGTATATGCACAGAAAGCTTGCTAATGTTTCTTGAGAACAAGTGAAGGTGTAAACACGCTACCATTTGCCGGCTTGTGAAATGGTATCATTTACTGCCCCTCAGCTGCTTGCTGCTGCCGGGTCCTCTTTCCACCACACCTCTGCCGATGGTGCACACTGCTGGTTTGTGTGAGCCTTCCTTAGCTAGTGTGGAGCTGAGTGAGGTGCCTGCTAACCCAGCTATTACTTAACCGCTTCAGCTGGTATGGGGGCTGGGCTGGTACCCGGCCTCTCCTTGAGAACCTGAGCAGGTGGCTCGAGAGGGTACGCTTTATTTGGGAAAGGATGTGCACATATCTTTCCGCTGCTGTTGGATCTCTGCTTATGAGTGCGTGTGTATAGTTACCTTTAGAGAGGCTTGGGGCTTTTTTGTGGGTTTTTTCTTCCTCTAGGTAATGGTTCAGTTGTGCTGTGTGCTTTGTCTCCTTTCTGGTCTTCTCCTTCCCCTAGTCCCTTGATACACAGAAATGCTGTGTTAAACTGAAGAGCCCTCCCTCCGAGAGCTTTAATTCTGTTTCTGCGGCCCTAAGAAAGCAGGTTGATGCTGTTTGTTACTTTGCTCTTTGTTCTTATCTGTTTCCCATTGCTAGTTGGCAGTGCAGTGTGGTGGCTTGATGTTGCTATAGCTGCTGTGTGATGGTCCTCTGTAAACTGACCTCAGCCTCAGACGATTTTAATAACCTGTTATTTTGCAGGTTCTGGTAGATTCAGTGTTTAACAAAAGACATGGTTTTACTTCAGTCTTTTTCTTGCTGTGCTAATTGGTGAGGGAGGAGAGAAAGAAGACCATTAATTTTAACAATAGTTTTAATGATGCACTTTTAGTATCTGACAACTGCAATGCAACGATTTTTTTTTTTAATACAGTCTTTGTAAAGTGTTATACCTACCAAAACATCTAATATTGGATTATCTTTTGAAATATACTCTCTGGCCTGGTTGCAGTCTTGGCAGCTTTAAACAAACACACAATGATTTGCAATTTGTAGCTGTTGAAAGCAGATCAGTTGCTAAAGGTTGTGAATCGGTGTGTAAGCTCTTAATAGTGAGTGCAACTTAACTGTTGGGACAAATTAACAGGAGGTATAGTAAGTCTGCAGTTAGCTGGAGGCTTTAAAGAGGATTTCCCTGGAGTGTGTTTTGTGGGGCGTTGTTTTTGGGTGGGTTTTTTCTTTTTGTAAAGGTGTCTTTCATGAAAGTAAAGCCTCATACTGTGGCAGCAGAGTAGGTAATTTTAAGATGGGTTTTCTGTAGTTTGAAAACCTTTGAGGTGTGACTCTGGCTGGGCACAGCAGAGGGAATGGTGCAGCACCCACCCTCCTCAGGCTGGACAGTGTGTGGCCCCAGGGGCTGTGGTGCTACTCCAGGACACTGGGCTGGGTACGTGCACCCAGGCTCTGCTGTGGTGCTGAGCCAGGTCCTGCACACCCAGTACAGCTTTCCCCTGCTGAGCTGAGTAGGCATCTTTAGGTGTGGGTTTTTTTGGTTTGTTGGTGTGTGGTGGTTTTTTTTTTGGTTTTTTGGTGGTTCCCCCCCCCCCCCCCCCCCACTCTGATAACAGCACTGCTGTTTCAGAAAAAGGGTTGCTTGCATTAGGTTCTTGACAGGAGACAGGTGTATCCTCTGAGGAATGGAGAGTTCAGCTGTAGATGTGTTGGGTGTGTAACTGTCCTCTCTCTGTAAATGCTGTATTTAGTCTTAAAGGACTAACTCCAGTCAGCACAAAGGAGTCAAATTTCTCATATGTATTTGTTAGATGTGCTAATGGATCAGAAGCTGCTTGCAGGAAGGCTGTCTCTGAGCTGCCCACAGTCAGCTACAATAACTACAGGGAACAGAGTTCCTCCTCCCTCCCCCTTAATTTCAGGGTGCCTCTGACGGTTTCTTACTGACTTCTAACTTTCTGGTCTAGGAAAAGGCAGCCTGTTTAGCTTGGGGAGCTCTCTATAGTACTCTTCCTGTTCAAGGAAGGAATGGAGAGACTCGGGGCTTGTAATGCAGACTGTTTGCAGATCTTTCTTTTCCTGGGGAGCAAACCTCCCCATCCTCAGCATGGTGACTGTGGGAAGTCCAAAGGCCACCGTTAACAGTTCCCGCAGAAGTCAGAGCAGCTGTGCACAGTGCTGTCCCTCCCTTTGCCCTCTATAGCTTTTAATTTTGGAAAAGGATGTATAAAATGGGAAGTAGACTGGCTCTGGGTGGGAGAAACTGAATGCTAATTTTGAGGAGACTGGTAATAAACAAGTATACTTGTGACAGCCAAGTGGCAGTACACAAATAGCGCGCTGTAAATGGTACAGTTGGAGAGTTAACGTCTTAGAGGGTGCTATCTGATCACTCGCGCACTGTCCCAGGACATAAAAAACTTCCAGATGTTTGGAGCGGCCGTTGTTGGTGGCACTCTGCTAACTGCTAATGCCTCAGTCATGGCTCTGACTGTGCTGCTGTCAAAATGCACCTGTGAGAAGTTTAACTGTGTTTATCTCCCCTCCTTCTCCCCCAGTGGTAGGAAATGAGGGTTTTAGCTTTCAGGATGAAGGCTGTAGTTGCAGCACTAGCTGGCAGAGGTGTTCTCAGCGAAGGTCTGAAGGCTTTGGCAAGCAGAGGGCTGTGTGCTTGCTCCAGACCTGCTCTTGCTGCTCTCCAGGCTTCCTTGTGTGCTGTCCTTCCTGCCTGCCCAGCCTGAGGCAAACCCCAACGCCTCCGCACAGCCCTGCTTGGTCTGTGTGGGGAAAGCTGTGAGGGTTGGCTGCTCCTGTTGGCTTAGTAAGGTCTGTTGCTGTTCAGACTGCGTATATATAGTGTGTCTGTGTGTGTATATATGTATGTATAGGTAGGCTGCATTTAGAGCTTTTAGCTCCTCCTTCATCCCATGTTGTGGTACCTAAAGTTAGAAGGTGGTTAGTACTTTGCTGCTGTAGTTGGTGGACAGGGAGGAAGAGACTCCTTCCGTGTAGGAGCTGTATCCTGTGGAGCTCAGAGTATTTAATACATTGACCTACAGGCTTTGGAGTACTCTGGGTTGCTCTTTTGCTGTTGACAGGATGATTCTTATTCTTTTATTGATGTGTACCCTGGCCTGAGTTTGTTAGCAGAAGTACATTTAACTAACAGAAGCCAGAATGGATACCTACTCAAGTGTGCTCAAAATTAACATAACTGCAACTAAAAATGAAGTCCTACAGGTTTCCTGTTCCTCCCTCCTACATCTTCCAGTTTGAAAGGAATGAATCAGAAGACACTTACTAAGGAAGAATCCCTGTGCAATTTAGAAGGAAGCTTTGGGACATTTCTGTTCTTGGAGGCACAAACCGATGCTTACAGTATGAGTGACAGGAAGAGGTACAAGTAAACTTTTATTCATATGCTTAAGTAAGTCATTGCTTCCCAAGCTTTGGATTATGGCCTGGCATGTGGAGGACAGAGGAACAAGAT
This sequence comes from Falco peregrinus, assembly GCF_023634155.1. Lineage (NCBI taxonomy): Eukaryota > Metazoa > Chordata > Aves > Falconiformes > Falconidae > Falco > Falco peregrinus. The sequence continues at coordinate 49,086,618 of NC_073727.1, read as the reverse complement.
GAGTTTTGGAGGAGTGCCTTTTCCTACAGCAGTTAGTAATGCTGCAGGGTCTGCTGAGGGCAGTGTCCTGTCCTGGTGGGCTGAGCCCAGGTTCCCCAGTCTGTCCCACTGCAGCAGGTCAATGCCTGCGGCCTGGGCAAATGGTATTGAGAACTGTAAACCACAAGGGTGGCTGCTTGGAGGAGCTGGGGCATCACATCTCTCCTGTGCTTGGGCTTGCGTGCTGCCACTTGGGGGTCAGCACAGGGCTTCCACTGAAATACACGTTACACCCCAGCATACAAGTACACAAGCGTTGAGCTGTGCATCTGTCACACATTGACTGGGACTTGTTTTATAAAGGTGCCCACAAATGGGCAGCAACCTTCTTTCAGAAGGTGTGCTTAGCATCTGAAATGAGAAGCAGAATGCAGAAAGCTCCTACATCTCCTGCAGACCTGCTGTCACTCCTCTGGGCTGCTGGCAACAGGTGGCCCAGGACATTTTGTGAAAGGGGAGCGCTGGTTGTGTGTTGTGGTTGGGTTTCACAGATATGACTGTAATGTAAACAAAGCTTTCAGAAAGATAATGTGCTCCATGGGTTTTCTCAGTATTTACATTCAAAATACTCCCTTTAGTGTCTGTACAAGAAGGAAAAGGGATTTCCCCCTCTCCAAAGATAAAAAAGGAACTTTGAAAAAGAGTAACTAAACCTGTGGAGATTCTTGAAAGGTGTCACAATTTGTTATCTACGGTTGCTGCTGTTATTTCTTTTGCAGGATGGCTCAGTTATTTGCAGCAGCCACAGACATGCTGTTTTACAAGAACCATGTGTCAAGCGCAGGGCGGCTGAGGCGCTGCATGCCGGAAGGGTTTGGTGTGTGAGCACTTAGGAGTATTTGTATGTTATCTGTATGGCAGTGCTCCAACAGCTGCCATACTCAAAACTGTGTTCCTCTTCCACAGTAGCGGGGGCCATTACTGTACTGCTGATCCTTTTCCAGGAGAAAACTTTTTGCTGATATGAACCTGCTGTGTGAAAGGAGGTTTAAATAACCAATAAATAAAACGCTAAAAACTTTGTTATCCATCTGAAGCTGCTATTGCTGTGGGTTTTCCTGGAAGTAGGGGTTAACAGACACTTGAAACATTACATTTGGTTTAATTCCTGTCGTTGCCTTTTCAGCATCCTTCTCCTTAGCATTGCTCTCTAAGCTCTCTAATTTGCTTGCTCAAGTTGCGTGGTCTGCTAATTCAAAACATGTTTGTCGGGCCAGTGGAAAGAAAAAAAAAAAAAAAAAGTCCTGTCATGTTGTTGTGGTGAAATAAAACATCCTGAAGAAAATTATGTGGTGTTAATGTCCCACAGCCTGAGAAGTGCTTATCCAGAAGCTCAATATAGCAGTGTTATAAAGGGAGAGGTAGTGCAGGAACCCTCCAGGAAGGAGAAGGCACTTGGCTTGTGCATGATGGAGAAGGAAAGCAAAGGCAGAATTCTGTATCTCCTTGCTTTGATCCCATAAGAAATTCTCTAGGTTGTTGTTTGTTTTTTTTCTCATCCATAAAACATGCCTTTCTCTGCAGACTTGTCTGGAAGAGTGGAAGTTCAGGGCAGGATTAACCAAGGCCTATGTGGAACAAAGCTAGAAGGAGGGAGGCTGTGAAAAAGAAGCCGATTTCCTCTTCTCAGGGTCAAGGCATTCAAGGCTCTTGGAAGGCTCCCAGAAGGCAAAGAAGAAATGGAAACCAATCCCATTCTAGATTGCCTTGCATACAGGGGATTTTTATAATTAAAGGATGTTGCCCTCCAGTCCCATTGTTGTTTGCTTCTGTGAACTTTAATTTTACTTTAGACCTGGTGCTGACTTCATACGTGTTGGTGCTGTGATAGAGAAGTGATCTTAAGTATTTATGAGCTCACCTCCAAATGAATGGATACAGTTCTCTGTGGTTTTTCCTCCCCTTTTTTTAGTTTTTTTTCTTCCACCTCTACACTCTTTGATCTTCCCGTTCCCTGCTGCATGGACTGAGCTATGGATGGGTTCTGTCTCAGATATGAGGGGTGGCATTCAGACTTCCTCTTCTATGAGGACTGAGTTGCCACGTAAGCTCCAATTCTTCTGAAAACTGTTAAAGTCAGCTTGTCATGTGTTGAGCCTAGCCTTGTTCTTCTCCATGCTTTGTAATACGTGGACAAGCATAAAACCATGTCATTTTTACTTACTATACTTCTACTTCGCTCTACTTCAGCCTTCCCACTGTAGTTTCAGCTGGTCTGTTTGACTGGTATTTTTTATCTTACATGATGATAAGAAGACTAGGCAGCCAGCCAGCTGCTGTTGAACTATAATAGAGCCAGTGGTATGTACAAAATTTGATTACTGCTGTCAACGCCAGAGTGAATAAAAGAGAGCACGTACTGCAGTCAGAGAGCTGCTAAATAAATGGCCTATTGAATTCAGTAGTAGTAGGAATAAGGCCATCTTCTCCTAACAAATGAAGTGGTTTATGGGTAGAGAGTGTGCTAGTGTGTTGAGCTCTTGAGTTTGTTTAAAAAAAAAGCAAATACTCTTCCTATGCCTTCTTTGAAGATTACTTTCCCCAAAAGCTTCCATTTCTCTGTTGCTTATCAGCTTTTGTGGTTAACGCATGGATTTCACACCTAGTACTTCAGATTTTGGCAGAGGCCATAGCTTCACTTTTAAAAGTTTAGCTTAAGAAATAAATAAAAAATTCCTGCCATCCTAAAGCTAAGTTCTTTGCAGACAGGTTCTGATATGATACTAATAATTCTACATCCCTATTGGTTTAGTATCCTACATGATACTAATAATTCTATCCCTATTTAGGCATGAGATACGCTATATTTAAATTAAAAAACAAAACACAAACCCACACAACAACACAACTCCCCCTTTTTAAGTTAATAAATACTCTCAGTATCTATCCTTATTGAAATGCTGGATTTTCAAAGTAAAATTTGCTGTTAGATAAAAGTTGTTTCTCTAATGTACCTGAGGTAGTTGCTGATGGCAGGCAGAGCTTGAGAGCTAGGGTTCTCTGGAGAATGTCTGGGGAATAAGCAGCTTCCCTCAGACCCTCTAGCATCTTCATGTTGAAGAGCGGCAGCTCAGAGGCTGGTGTTTCCCTTAACTGCTCTCACTCCCCCCACACCCTTTTATCGAGCGGTGGGAAACCCAGGAGTGTTGTAACAAACCGTAGCCAGCTCCTGAGACTTGCACATACCCTTCAGGCTTGGCAAGTGTCCGACGGAGTCTTAATTTGTTTATATACGCCCCTTACCTTGGGGTGGCAGGGACCGAGGTGAGATGGGGAATTGGATCAGTAGGAGAGCGCTCTTAGGGAATGCAGACCGGTCTCATCAAGACTTGGAAAAAATGGGGGTTCTGGGTGCTGTTCTGGTGTACCTGCACGGCCGCCCGCTGTCATCTTACACCTGGTACAGCTGGCAGTGTCTTTTTGGTTTGTCTTTGTGAAGTGCTTGGCACAGTAAGGTTTACATTTGTGTTTGCTATGGTAAAATATGTCCTGGTTGGTTGTTTCTAAAATAGGAATTTTAGCTTTAAAACTTAATTACCTTTCCACTTCACTCTTGTTTGTGTGGTCGACAGAAATGTTTGGATAGAAATGTCTGATTTAGGCCCCTGAATGTACGGTTGTCTTTATTCAAAGAAACAAAACTCCTTTTGTGTGCGTCTTTCAGACTTCAACTTTGAGGAATTCTTAAAATCAGGGAAAAAAACCCCAACCAACCCAAAACAAAGTAAGACAAATTCTTGCCCCCCTCCCTCCCCTTGATTTCCCCCCCCACCCTGCCCCCTGCCCCAATAGTGTCTGTCTGGTATGTGGCACAGTAAATTGTCCCAACTGCATATTAATGAAGAGATCAGAGCTGTGTTTAGAATAGTCCTCTGAGAGCATAATAACAGAGACAGATAAATAACATCTTTCTGCTTTTAAAACCAATTCTCCTGTGCATAGTTCCTTTCTGGTTGTAGTGCTTGTACTTCTGTGTTACAGTTAATCTCCTCTTGTGTTATTTTTTTGTGACTACTGGAATTCTGTACAGTTCAGTATCCGAAAGCGTGTAATCTGGAATTGCACATCTCTCATAACTACAGAATTTGGAGTCCTCCCAATTTGATTATAAAGTTGGCAACAGGATGTTGAAGGTCAAGGGACTGGATTTGCCTTCTGTATCAGCGGTAAACCCAGTTTAAAGGCCTGCTTGTAAAATAACTCTGATGCTAACATAGCCTTGCGTTATTAACCTTCTGCTTTGCTGGGCTGTGGTCCGTCTTGTTTGCCATTTCCGCTGTGCAGTAATTCCATGCCTAATCAGAGTCCATAATTTTTTGACCTGAAGATTTAAAATTGTAGAGATTCCTATTCATGCTAAAATCTTGTGTTAACGTTTTTTGTGCTCTTTTGAAAGGCCATTAAAATGTTTGGATGCTCACCTTGCACAATTGTTCTGATTTCAAGTTCTACCAAATGTATGGAAAAAGTGCCAATTGTGTGCAAGTATTGTGCCAATACTTGCAAGCTTTTTGCAAAGTAAATGCTAAATATCTGTAGGATTTTTAAAATTAGTATGATATTTGACCAGAGAGGTTGATCTGAACAGAAAAGGAGAATTGCTGCCTTTCCTGGTTTTTGTATGTAGAATTCACCTTGCCGGTGCTTTGAAAGCTGTTTTCATAAGGTGTAGCAAAGCAGCATATCCATCTGTTTTTAAAGAGAAAAATCATCTCGGTTAGCTTGAAGCCTGTTACTTGTTCGTGTGCAGTCTTTCAAAAACTTTGTTTCCTGAATGGTCGGTTTTGTCAGTCACCATGTGGCTGAATGTGTCGAACCCTCTGAGGAAAACCAGTGCTTCCCTCCCCCTCGAATCCCGGCATGCAGTTCTTGCGTGGGTACTAGCGTGTACTTCCTCTGCATCTTCACTTTCCTGTTTTTCAAAGAGTGAGCTTGATCATGAGCGTTCACACAGCCAGAAAAGCTGTGTGGAAAAAGTACAAGGTTGCTGCACCTCAGGATGCCGACACGCAGACCTGTTACCCCTCGCTGGGTGAGTGCATGCTTACCTAGGTTTTTAAGACTGTGGTGGATAAAAGGATGCAGTCATGTTGGTCTGTGTTTATCTTCTACATCTGATGCAAGCTGATTTTCTGAACTCTATTTGAGTTTTCTGACTCTTAACAGGAGCAGGTTGTGGAGGCATGGCAGGAAACAGTCCGGGGAAAGGCTGTTTTCTGTGGCACTGCTCCATTGCAAGCGCTGTGCGAGCTCTGGCTGCATTGTACCTGCGGTCGCAAGATCCTCTTGGTAGTGCTTGTGTCGTAGGCTTCCTTTTCACCTATAATGTGTTTACTTTTTCATGGCGTAAGCTTATTGCTGTTCCATCTGACAATCTTTAATGCCCCCAATTTTCTTAAACTATGTATTGTTACAGTGGTTTCAGTGTTTAGTTAAGTTTGGATTCTGTACAGTTCTTCTTACTGCGTCTTCTGGGACTATTTAATATATGTATTTATAGCAGTGCCTTCACCCCTCACACTTTTTTCCATTTTGGTGGTATCTCTAGGGAGCAATATTTTCTGTAACTTGGAAAGAATATGTTTTGGGGAGGGGTGCTTTGGAGGAGAAGAAATTGGGGGTATTTTCTTTCTGCCATCCTTTCTTACCAGTTCCAATTGACATCTTATGGATCGACTCTTCTGCTGTTTTGTGACCAGGACCAAATAATACAGATTGGCACAGAAAAGGCAATTTGAGGTTTTCTAGTACCTATGAGTATCCTGTTTAGATACAGTAATTGGCAGATGGAGGCTGATTATTTTGTGGAGTCGTGGATGCAGAACCTGCTGATCAATAGAGAATTTGGTCCATTTGACTTGTTTGATGTGGGTTTTTTGGTGGATAAAGCTGGAGTCTGAATATGGATTTTTAAAAAGAGAAACAAAAATCCTCTTAAGATGTAGCAGCATAATGGCTAACTTAAGAATAAAATGATGGGCTGGGACTCTGATCTCATGTATGTTTGCTTCTAGAACAATGAGGTGGATTTGGATATATGCCAGTTTAGTTAAGAGCAGGAACTTTTCCTTTATGGCCCTGTCTGAACTGACAAAAATGTCGAGAAGACTCAGTAATGTGAGTGAAGTTGCTTTTAACTGACTCTGGAGAGCTTGCTAAATTATAGGTCGGAGAGATCTGGTGTTCTTCAAAATCTGCATGTGTTCAGCCTGCTAAGAGGTACAGCTGCAGTTGATCACTCTTGGAAAGTTAGAGGTAGGAGAAAATCAGTTTCCTTGGTTTTCAGCCTGGGCCATTGTTCAGGGAAAATGTTTGTTCTGGCTCTGTGTGAGTTTGAGGACTATATATTGATTTTTTTTTTTTCTTCTTTATCATTGTATTTTTAGAAGAGTATAAACTTGGGGCAAGTGTTATAATCAGCCATTCAATTAACTGATGAACACTTGAGTTGTGAAACCTCTAAAATGTTCATCTATGGGATAATAAAGGGGTCGATATCTCTCTGAGATTTTCTGTTTCAGTCCTTCAGGTGTTTTTAATGTGTAAGTGCCAGTGTGTGTAGGTAATATTTGGTGATGTTTGCATGTCTATGGATGATTTCTCTGATGGTGCCTGTCCTAACTGGGACGAGGCTAAGATATAAATTGTCTAGTTGAGTAGCAGCTACTTTATTGCTCAGGTGCTTGGTGTGATTGAGCAGAGTGTGCTTAGTGACTGTTCCTTAAGGCCTGTTTAACTCCCTGGGAGCTGAGAACCCCCTGTTTTTAAAAGTGTGCTTATCATGGCTGGTATATTGTAATTATAATTTTTCTTAATCAAACAGCAGAATTTTCCCAGGGAATTCCTTCCTAAGTCTTCATAAAGTGTAGGACACTCAATTTGCTTCCCAGGAGAGTGACTGTCTCAAATGCACTGTAATCTGCTCGCTTTTTTTTGTACTATGTATTTGGAGGCTGTGAGGGACTGTGGCTTTGGACACTCAGAAGGGCTGGTGTTGGAAATGCACAGAGAAGAGGAGAGCAAAAGATCTGAAAAAAAGGTAGCAGGTTAGAGGCACAAGAGGGAAAATGAAAGAAAAACTGAAGGTAGAGGAAATTAAATTTGCGGGGGGAAGACTGAGGGGACAGAATTTTTGTTGATGCAGTACTGCAAATGTTCAAGCAGGAAAAAAAATGGGTGGAAAAACTGGGAGGGCTATATGTGTGCATAATTGTTTGTTCTTCATGTCCATTGCTTTTCACACAAATCCAGAATGTAAATATCAGGGAGGCTTTTGAGAAGCGTAGGAAGCCCGTTGTGTGCAGCATGCTGGCTGGAAGGCTTAGAGGTGATTCTCAGCCTGTAAACATTGTGCTGCCAGCAGAGATGCAACTTCAGTTTTGTTGGTCAACTGCTTGTTGTGAGGACTGGTGGGGGCTGGAAGAAAGGAGGAGGTCGGAGCTCATATATGATAGAAGTATATGAATGTAAATTAATTGGTTTAGGTGAAAACAAAATGGGGAAGACTCTTCTGTCCTCTGAAGCCTAAACAACATGAGCACCTCTAGTCAGAGCAATCTTTGTTTTTAGGCTATGTTTATAGCCTAAAACTTACAAAACAGCAATTTAGCTCATCTAGTGGGATGTCGTCTTTATAAATGTCTCACCTCTCTTAATAACCTTTTAAGTTCAGGTCAGGGATGGATGCTGGCAGCGTGGTGGCACTGGTAGGCAGTGTGGTGTCTAACTGGAACCAAAGCTGGCTCTTTTTCTGGAAGAGGGAAAAACAAGGGATCTCTTACTTTCTTCACCTGTTCAAACAAATGGGCTCTCTTCATTGCTGTTCCATGGCATGGGAGATGGTTTATACTCTTGCAGGAAAACTTCTGAAACTGTTCCAGGAAAGCTACGGGGCTATTTTGTATTTACATATGCATACCTTACTGGTGTAGCAGTATTTGATGTGAATATTTTTAATTTTTTTTTTCCTACCTCGATTGCCTCATTACCCAGATGTATGTCACCCTGTCATTTGAGGGGAGGATTCTTACCCTATATTAAGGAGGTAGAAAAAGATGCCAGTACTGCAAAACCTTCCGGAAGAGGTTGCCCTGTGGCACTGTTTCTATAAAAGGTCAACTCTTAAAGCCAATAAAGCACTCTGCAATAATTGAACAATCTGTTAGCATTTTAACAATATGCCACTAAATATTATTACGTTAGCTTTTTCTTCTGTTGACAACTGTATTTAAAAGAGATCAATTTACATTTTGTGTGAGCTAATTATTGTGCAGCTTCCACCCCAGTGATTAAAAGTGTTGTTTTTTTTTTTTATAGCAGTAGGAAATAATGGCAATTACATGACTGAGGCATTTTGCAATAGTTCCTGGTAGTTTTGCAGCATTTCTTTTGAAACTCTGCATTTAGCTTCTGTTATCGTTTTGAGTCTCCCCTTCTGGCTCTGATAGCCTACCTCTGGAAATCCCAGGAACACTAGCCTACAAATGAAAAGCTTCCTTCTGGGTGGGAAGGAATTTATTTGTGTTCCCACAAGATATATGCAGCTTGAAATTATTCAATCATGAGCCCATAGGCTGTTACGATAGTAAAAATATTTATTGCATTGTTCACGTTGCTGTAAGCCCTGGGTTGGTTGGTTTGCTTAGTAGAGCTGTGCTGGGCATCAGGTTTGTTTGATTTGAAACAGCTCTGGCTTTTTAAACACGTGAAAAAGGTATGCTTCCTTTTTGGCAGCAGGTGATGAAGGATGTGTTCTGAAATACAGCATTGTTGTAGATGAAATGGGTAAGAACAGATTACATAGAATTACTATTGTATTATGTATGATAATGTGAAGAACTTTTGGGTCTTCACACAAACTGATTTTCAGGTTCTGAAGGACTTTATATTTTTTTTTAAAACTCTTCCTATGTATAATAAACTATTAAATGCACATGCATGCTGAGAAAGTAGAAAATAGTCTTCTGTTGTCCTGTAGTACAGTCCTGTTTGCAAACTGTCGGGGAGCGTTTTGTGGCTGGGAGCAGACTGTGCCCCTCCGCACTGCGCCGGACTGAGCGGTGCCCGTGACTCACTTCTACCGTGTGGAGAAACCACGTTCCCTCTGGCCGGTGAATAATCTGCTGCTGGTTCACTTTTATGTTTTCGCTAAAATGTTCTGACCCTTAACTGGAGGGTTCCATATGCTTCCTGCCCTCGTCCCTGATGAATAGGGCAGGAATTGGCAGCGGCATGGCCTGCCTATGTGACCTAATTTGTGTGGAGTCTGGGTGGAGCCCGCTCTAATCTACTAATCTCTAATGAAAAAGTGAATTGCCGTGGTTCCCGGCCTGATCCTTCTGGTGGGTAAAAAGTGTGCTTGTGCTGCAGGGGAAAAGGACATGCCTTGTGTCGTGACACTTGTTACACACTGAGACGGGTTTCTAGCTAAGTGTTTAGAAAAGCGGCAAACAAACGGTTCAAGGGTTGCCGCAGAAATTCAGAAACGTGGTGGCTGGCTTCAGTGCTGCGCGGGGGGACAGTCGGCAGCTTTCCCCTTGGGTCTGCCTGCATCAGACCTGGCACGCAGCAGTGTGTACTGGCAGCTTTCTGTGATGTTTGACAGTTAAAAAAGCAGTTAGTGTCGCTTGTGCAGATGGAAGCAGAATCGTATCTGTTTTATCTGTCTTGTGAAATTTCACTACAGTGTGGATTTTATGCTGCTGTTATGAAATATCTCCTCGTTATTGAGACAAAATATTGTTCAGGCATGCTTAACTGTTCTGGGTCCGATTAACACAAAATTAGAGCCAGAGAAATACTAACTTCCAGCATATAGGTGCAATATTCAGTTGTATGCCTGGGATGCAAAGAGGGCTGGGCTGATACTGGAACTGTGACAATGTTGACCATGTCAAAGATCACGCATTTCCCTTTGTGCTGGTAAACTGGCTAAAAGGCGTGCATCAAGGTTTTTAGCTATAAGGCTACTTTTTAAAGAAATAATGTGTGGTGACCTGGGAGCTCCTGTCCCTGCTTGACCCTCTTGTGCTAGTGACTGGTTACAGCCCAGTGCTTTTGCGGGTCCTGAGCTGTCCCCCAGCACCAAGGCTTCAGGACTGCCTGCCTCGGGTTGTAAGAGAGCATCCTGCTGGGCTTTCTGAGCTGGTGGTGTGGAGCCTTTAATATAGCTTCTTTTTCTCTCAGCTATATTTTCCCCTTGCTAGAATTGTACAGCTCAATCATTTTAAGCTTCAGATTATTTTAAAAGGTTCTTAGCTGGTTTTAATACCTTGTAATGCAAAATATTTTTAAAGCAATTCATAAAACACTGTGTGCAAACCATTGAAATTAACTTCTGCTCCCAGCTCAGCTATAGTAAAATCAATATTTACTTAGCCTGTGTGACCCGAGTCTTTTTATATATAGGAAAACGTTTATTTTCACTGCTGCTTTTAAGGTAGCAAAGAGATAGTAAAGTTGATACTTTCTGAAGGTAGAACAATAGGTCCCCTCTAAAGCTATTTTCTCTTATACATACAGTCTGCATGTTTTTTTGTCAAATTCGTCAGGCACGCCCCTTTCTAAAAAAGTTAGTTGCTATTTTCACCACTTATAATGCAGAAAGCAAATAAATATGATTATGATCTTTTTTGTTGCTGAAATAAATACAAACTTGGAACTGAGTATTTGAAAACCAATCTATATAAATAGCATTCACTTTCTTTTCTCTAATTTTTTATAATCTGTCTTGCATTATATTTTTTTGACAGATATAATTTGTTGCTAAATCATGTGGTAGCTTTCTGTTCAGTGAACAAGTTCTACGCTTCAGCTTGCTGGTGACAATTTGAGCCTGAAGGTTATACACTGGGATTCTTATCACTATGTACAAGAAAGGCAGAAAATGCTGTCACCTGATGTCTCACCATCATTCCTGTATCTGTTGCCATGAAATCTCAATCAAGCATTTCTTATCTAATCTGCAGGCGGTAACTCCAGTAGCTTAAAAAGGTTCCAAGTGTGGGTTACACAGATAAAGTTCTTGTGAGGACATGCCTCGACCTTATGTTTAGTAGTATTGAATGCATGTAGAGACTCCCACAATGATCATGCTCACATCTCTAATAAAAATGAGATAAAGTGTTGTTGATTAACTTCACTATCAGTAAGTCATCATTTGATACTGTACTTTTAAGCGAGCAGTAAATATGCTGGGCACTTAAATGGAAGCAGGTATTTTATCCTTTCTGTTTTTGACCTGTGGACAGAACTAATTATACAAAAGTTAGTTAGCAGCAAGAATTGCAAGTGCTGGTACCTAGACAGGATTAAACCAATTGCAGATTACCTCATGGTTTTTTAGTTAATTCTGATGTAGTTTCGTTCTTGCCTTTAATATAGTCAAATGGTATGTTCTTGAAAATAATCAAACAGTCTGTTATTCCCACTTCGATGTACCGCGGCAGCCTTCTATTGCAGGTGCTTTCGGTTTTGAGTAATTTATCTGTCAGTGACTACGGGAGAAAAAAAAAGCGCTTCTTTTAACCAAGTAATTTTATTGGCTTTGGAATTGAAAGAGAAACCAAGATATTGCTGACAATGCAAGATATGTTATCCTTCTGAGATACTTCATTTTGGCAATGAATTAATATCAGAAAACAGTGCTGTTTCAAGTGTTGTTTCTGAATGAAATGATTTATGACTGATAGTGTACAATACCATAATACGCTTTCCTTGTATGTAGAGCATCCATTGTTTCTCTGGTTTGGTTTTTTATGTATTTGATGGTTTGCTTGTTTGTTGTGTGTGGTTGTTTGGGGTTTTTTTTTTTTTTTGGTGTGTGGATATTTTATTTTTTTTTTTTACCAATAAAAATAGCTTCAAGAGTTTGCCCTCAGGAGTTGAGCTGGAATTATTTTATGGCCAGCTAAACTAGTTTGCTATCTTACCTGACGTTGTTCCCTGAGCTAAGGGGAAAGATTTTTCTGCATAACTTGCAGTAAGTGTGCCTTATTGCAGTTAATATCATCTTTATTGACTCTACAAAACAGGTTTGGTGTTCAGCCCCTGTGGTGGATTGACTTTGGTAGCTGCCAGGTGCCCACACAGCTACTCCTCTCACTCCCCCTGCAACTGGCCAGGGGGAGAAGATAAGGTGGAAAAAGCTCGTGGGCTGAGATAAGAACAGGGATATCACTTGCCAATTTCAATTGTGTTGAAAGCAGACTTGATGGGGTGGGGATTAATTTAATTTATGTCCTATTGAAATAGAATAGGATAGTGAGAAACAAAGACGTAAACTAAACCACCTTCTTCATACCTCTCAGCTTCTTCCCAGGTTCAACTTCACTCCTTCATTCCCAAATCCTTGCCACCCTCCTGCAATGGGAACAAAAAAGCCTGCTTATTTAAGTTATATCTTCAAATAGTATTGTTTCTTTATTTGTGTGAGAAGCTGGCTTTTCTTGGCAGACGTGCAGTCAACCCTCAGCAAAAGCATGAGTTTAAAAGTCCAAAAATGTCCGCATGCTAAAAATGGACTCTTGGTCTGAAACAAACTTAAGTATATCTGAAAATAATTCAAAATACTATTTAGCCAATATGCTAATGCTTGTGGGAGCAAGGTTTGGCTGACAGTGTTTCCTTGTACCTTCCTTTATGGCGTGTGGCTCTAAAACCAACAAACGAAACCCATGTTGAGGCAAGCAGACTTGCATTAAATATTTGCAGCATCTTGGAAACACTCCTGATCGGCTACTAAGCAAGTGCAATGTTCTGCTGCTCTGAGTGTAAACATGACTCTTGTTTTTAATGGCATCAACTGAAGTAGCCTGCAGGAGCGGTGAGGCTGGTTTACAGCCAGTATAAGCAGAAGCAGTGGATGTTTTATAGCCTCTTTTCCTGACGTCCTGGAATGGCGTTCTATATTCCTGCACAGTACCCTGTCTCCCATCCACTCTGCAGCTTGCACAAAACTGCATGCCTTGAAACTATCACTTTCCAGAGCGATAAAGGGTGACTCGGGTCACAGCGGCAAAAGGTACATGTTCTAATAGCATTGTCCTAGCAAATATCCTTGAACATTACGCACAGCAGAGTCATCACAGGTAAATAATTAGCTGTTGTTTTGACAGTGTTAAGGTGCTCTTAATCTGTAAGATAGGAGACTGTTTGGCTAGCCTAAAAAATATTCATTCTAGCCATTTGGAGGAGGGAACAAACAAAAAAAAGCCACCCAAACCCCACCAGAACCAAACATGAGTGTGTACACAAATTACCAGTTTCTGGAGGAATTCAGACAAATAAGTGTTTTTCATCAGTTCGGTAGTTTAGCGTGCAGCCCTGCGCAGCCGCTGCTCCCAGTTCAGTTAAAAATCTGCTGTAGCACTATGAATAAATCTGTAGCCATCTTATTTTTCATAGTGTAGTTTGTGGGAACAGAGCAAAGTTGATGCTGGAGTTAGAAGTTCCAGGCAGCCTACAAAGCAGCAATTGTTGTGGGAAACGCTTTACTGGTGTACAGTAGCTCTTGAAGACTTTTGAGGCAGCTGATCCTCTCTGATTGACTTTGTTTTATTATTGACTGCTTTGTGGTGGAGGAGTGCTCTCGCATGCCTAGTAAAACATGGAAGCTTTTTTCTGGTTTCTCTGTCTTTGTGCATTCATTCTCCTGTCGTGTTCTCATGGGAACATAAGTGAATTATTGAACCTTCGCCTTTGCAAGAAACAAATCACATGTATAGTTAAGGAAGAGTTAAAACAAAGCTCTGAAATGGTAACTTACCCTGTCAAATAAATGTTTGTTTTGTGGGGGAAACTCCCTGGTATAGGTAAAGTGATGTGTGGTGCGTTTTTAACTTTGCACAAGTATGATATTGCTAATAGTGTGGCGTGTTTTCTGTGTGTGACCTTCACCTTTCCTCCTTTTCTGTCATGCTTAAATACTTCTTTGATGTTCTGTGATATCTTCCATTTCTCAGGCTCTTGTTTCATTCGCTCCTTCCTGGTGTTACTATAATAGGACACTTCTGTGTTTATCTCTTAACTCTGTTTCTGTGTCTTAACTGATACCTGTTTTCTGTCTCAATCTTCCCCCCTCCCCATATTCCTTTCTGCTGTCCTGTGGTTTGGAGATTTACACGATCCAGTTGATGAACTTGTGTCATAGAGTTGGAGATGATACGATAAATACAGATACCTGTGTTTCATCCTTGCTCGCTCTTAATTTTTTGCAACTCTTCATCTCCCAAGAATTGATTGTCCTCGCATACTGCTTTCTTGTATGGCTTTTTCCACTCTGCTAAAGGCAGAGAATAAAAAAAGAGAAATAATTATTTTCTGGAAGATCTGATTTTTTTCCGTAATGTTCATGTCTAGGAGGTGCAGGTAGTACAGCTTGGCAGCTGGAGTTCTGGGTTATTTTCTCCAGCTCCCTTACTGAGCCCAAATTACATTTTGCATTTGAAGGGCGAGAAGGCTGGTAGTTGCCCTTCATTGCTGTTGGTTTTTGCAGCCATGTAAAGACTTGAGGAATAATAGTGAAGTGTTGTGCTATGAACAGAAAGAGTGGAACAATGTGACTCTGGTTGTAGACCAGACTAAACGTTCTGAGCTTTTATTTGGTTAGTTTTTGGAAAGTTGTTGTGTTTTTTTCATTGTATACTTATCTCTGCAGGACTGGAGACAAGGCTTTTGAATGCAGAAGGTTGTAATTAAACACACCAAGGTTCAAACTGGCATAATAGGTTGCTAAGTCAGCTCTCAGTCATGCTAATTCTTTTGAGAGTAAAAATCATCACATATTTCTTTTCCTAGCCTCCTTAGAAGTCCTCTTTGACACTCTGGTGATTCTTTCCTTATGCTGTTTCCTTTCACTCAGTTTTCACTTGTCATCTACAAAATTTGGGAGTTCTGTTTCTGAATAAACAGTAGTCTGCAAAAGTCTTCTTGTGAAGCCAGTCATGCCAGTTCATAGTTGGACTGAAAAGATGCTGAAGGATAAAGCTAGGAAGCAGTATTCTGGTCCATACTGCCTTTTTAACACTTTGAGAGCCCTCATTAGCTGGGCTGTGTAACTTTGAGGGGGATAATAGGAATATTTAGTAAAATAACTGTATAAAAAAGGGAAGACTGGAGCTTCTGGCCACCTGAGCCATCCTTCAAATGTGAATTTTCATTTCCAGACTTACTGGACAGTGATAATACTACTTGTGCTGTTTGAGCAAGTGGCAGGTAGGTAGGTACCGTGACGTTCAAAATGCATTTGGTCCTACCACACCAGCTCACAGACATGCATGCAGTTGCAGGAATTCTTCCCTTGCCACTTTGATGTGGTAGGCTTTGTGCATACTTGGGTTTTGTAAATGATCCTGCTGCTGCCACAGGTTGGTCGTATGTGTCAGCTGGGGACAATCTGAAATATAAACAGTATATTGCAGCTTGCTCTGTGATGCTTCAGCCAGCAGTGTGCATGAGTTTGTGTGGCCTTCCATACATCATTACTACTGTTTCCAATTTCCTTACTCCTTTGCAGCTAAAAAACATATGTCCTTTTTTGTACTGCTGCTTTGCCTGTATGTTCTGATTAACAAAATACTCTGACTGTTAAAGAGTAGCCTTAATATAGCAGTAGTGTGGAAAATCAGATGTGGTAGGCGATAACATTAACTTAAATTAGAGATCTTCAAATACGAAGATCTAACCCCTGTTATGTGAGTTAAACTTTTTATATTGTTCTGGATGAAACGTTTGTGATGTTTCTTAAAATAAGTGGTTTTGTGATTTAGTTTTTGGGAACGAACAACCAGCTGTAGAAAAACCTTAGAATAGCTGCTTAATATTAAGCAGTTCAAGGTTTTCAACTGTATTCATATTACAGTGGTTAAAGATGATA
The DNA here is from genome assembly GCF_023634155.1 of Falco peregrinus. NCBI lineage: Eukaryota > Metazoa > Chordata > Aves > Falconiformes > Falconidae > Falco > Falco peregrinus. The sequence goes on along the minus strand of NC_073727.1, from coordinate 49,070,705 downwards.
TGTTGAAGCGGAGCAACTTAAAAGACCTGTGTAGGTTGGAAATGGAATCTGACTAAATTGCAGGCATGATAACATTGTTAAGCATCACAAGTGTTTGGCAATTACAAAGCAGCCAGACGCTCGCTGACTTTTTGAACATCTTGTGTGTCATATCCTCCTCCCTGCCTGTCTTTGAAGGCAAAAGTACTAGCTGTCCCTACTTGGCCAGTTTAATCAACCAACTTTTGCCCAGTGTGTACAGCTGTGTATTGCTGCAAATTCACATTGCTATTAACTTGAGTAGCATTAAGAAAAATGCCTGCTAATGAACTAAAGAAATCACAGAGTATTCCAGACTCACTGTGCTGCCTTTCTGAGTTTAGGTGGAGGGAGAAACCTTGGTGAAAGCCTGATTTAGGGCTAATATGTATTCAGTTAAGGTTCTCTGACCTCTTGCCACAGTAAGACCCTGTGGAGAATGGCAGTGTGTGGTGAACTTGAAATTGATCAGGTGTTAACTCAGAGTGCATCTGCAAAACAGAGTGAGATGTTCCAGCTTCTAGCAGGCTTTGTCAATTGTTGTGTTCTTAATTTTGCCTTGTTCAATGCAGGTAAGACTGGCAGAAGTACTCAAGTTACTTGTGATAGTTAAGAATGCAGAATGTTGGGAGTAAACCCTTTTTTTTTTTTTTTTTTTTTTTACTTGTGTAGAAAACGATCTAAAATTGAGTTAGTACTTTCTAAATGCATTCCCAGTTTCTGCCCACACCTAGTTTGTAGCATACCACACTAAGATTCAAAGGCAAGTCATGTGAAGACTACAGAGTCTGTAGCAGATCACCTGTGATTTCTCTTTTGTAGTTGTTTCACCTTGTTCATACCACTTGTTCTTTCTGTGATGTTAATGTTGTTTTAATGTTTCAGAAATAATAATCTTCCTTTTTATTACTTCCATTAAGGTGTTACTTCTATTTGCATAACCCAAAGAGTGTGAAATGTATTGTTGTTGGTTGGTGGTTTTTTTTTTTTTTTTTTTTTTTACTACCAAGCTTTGAAGTTTGTCATCCAGTTAAGTGCATAATTTTATTGAATTTGAAATTCGGAATTCCTGTACACGTGTATGAATTTCATTTGTTATAGTAGGTTTCTCACTCAGAGAAGAGTGAATAGGTCTTAAACATAAAGCAAGTTTCTCTTAACCCCATTGGGGAACTACTTCAAAAGAGTTTTGCTTTTCTTTGATAAAGAGCCAGTCTTTTTGCATGCTTCTGGAATTGCATCCCTGCCTTTATCCACATGTCCTTTCTCTCCCACATCTGACCCTTCACCTCTGAGCAATTACACACTAATCCAGATCCTTCGCAACCTGCTCACATGTGATGGAGCAATTGGGCTTTGCTTCACTGGAGCTGGCTGGTACTCGGGAGTATTTACATGGGCAGGTCTGAAGAAACTAACGTGTGGCTGGCTCTTGGGAGAGCTGGGGAGGTGTGGATAAGGTGTTAACAGCCAACCTCAGACTGGGATGTTATAGTGAACCCTGCCTTTGAACACGGCTCTTGTTCTAGCTGTGCTTATATCATGTATTTCTTTAGGGAGAATTGGAAAATAATTGTTTAGTATTAATTATTTATAATAAGAAACATTATTTGACGCTATTTGGAAATATTTTTTCTTTTTCTGGGGTGAGAGAGGGGGTGTGAAAGCCTTGGAAGACATTTCCCCTTGCATTATGTGACCCAGCAACGGTGAACTTGTCCTGGCTTTTTCTAGGGTGGGGGTTAAGTGTTGCTTTTACTTTTAATCCAGTATGACACTTGAAAGGCATAGGTATTTTTATTGATTAAAATATCTCAGACCAAAAGCTCTGCGTTTCAAGATAAACCTTTGAACCGAGGAAATCGTTTTGTATTGCATCAAATGCTTTTGTCTGCTATAAGAGGTTCTACATTGTGTTTTGATTTTTGCAGTGCAGCCTCTCTTTCTTACTGGCAGAAAAAGCTGATCTGCCATGTAGTTATACTCTCTTCCTCAAATTCCTCAAAGGGAATTAAGCCAGCAAAAGGTGATCTTTGACACAGCTTTGACTATGCCAGAGGAGGTTTTGTTATTCATGATGTCCGTGTGCATTTTTCATATACCAAACCAATGTAGTTATGCCAGCAAAACTCAACAGCGTATACCTGTATTCAAATGCTGACTTTTTCCCATTGGTGGTAAAAACTTTTTTCAGACTAAAGCTCACAGTGTTTCTTCCTGTGTTGCAAGCTAGTTTTCATTTTAGATGTCATTCAAATATACAAAGGCTTTCTGTAGGGGGGAAATTCCTAAGCGTTTGATTTTAAAATGTTGCTGTCTAGTTAAGTCAAAGGTGCATCACAGGTCTAGTTTTAAAAGGTCTTGAACGCTATTACTGAACTAGTCTTGTAATAATCATCTGTGTTGGCTTGTTTCAACACTGAAATTGGTCTGATGGTTTGTGCTACTTGTATCTCTTCAGCATGGATGTCTGGATTCACAGTTCCTGTTGGATTTAGCTTAGGTTGCTCAGGAGAGTGGGTTACCATAAGGTGGGCTATGCTGGCTTTAGGCTAGTGTGGTACCAGTGGTGGTGTCCACAGCTGGATACCATGTCCTTGTGCTTCCTCCATAAGCACATCTTCAGTGGTGTTTCCTCTAATATACCTTATTTTCCAGTGATTTGCAGTTCAGGGACTTTATAAATTATATCCATCTTTCTGTGGACTCTTTAATTTCATAAGCTTATCTATGCTTCTTTTTTTTTTAGCCTATTTATACTAGTGCCCTCATTTGTCTTGCTTCCACTGGTGGTTATTGTCATTAATTTTGGTACTCAGGCTAGCAATATTCAGGCTGCAAACTCTATCCTCACTGAGGCATGGACACCACCTGCTCTGCTGCAGGGATATTAACCTTTGGCAGAGGGCAAAACAGAAAGGGGCTTGAAGCTCTCGAGCTGCTTCAGCTGGGCAGCTGCCCACTGGGCAAGGGCTGTGAGTCCTGAGCCTGCATGGTGCCTGACTCCTTAGCACCAGGAAGGTGTGCAACAACCCTTTCTGAAAACACCCAGGACAGGATTACACCTGTGAGTATGACTGATGTACTGGAGTTGTTGCCCGAGGCAGCAGCAATAATCTGACTTGTAATTATCTGCTTTCATTAGGTGATCTTTCTTTTTTGTATAGCCAGTTTCTAGGAAGGTAAAGGTGATGTGTCTGTTCTGAATTTTATGTGCTCTCACAAAACCATTTGATGTGTTAGCGACAGTACTCAAACCCCACATTTGCACAGGTTCCATCACAGTCGTCCTGAAAGTTGGTCAATAAATAATAAAAGCACGGGGATTGGGATGTGTACATGTAATCCTTTGCCTAAACAACTGACTGCTGAAATCCCTTGGCTCAGGTTCTGCCAAAGGCTTGAGAGGCTTTGAACTTCGGTTGCTCTCCTTTTGAGTGCTCTGTTGCTGTATCTTCTCCAGTTTTGGTCATGCTGTTTGGAGTGGTATATCCTGAGGGAGCTTTCTGTACTGAAGTGGGAAGTCTTCTGTGAGCTCACACTAATAGTGATCCGTGGCTTGCTTGATTACATAAATACGTATTTTAATGCATTCCAGATATTTATTCTGCAGTTGTCAAACAGAATTTATGTATTTCAGAGCAGTTAATCAGGGAGGGGGTTCAGCTTTAGGGCCTAATTTATGACTAAGCCAGGGAAGGAAATGTGAATTTAATTAGGATATAGGATTAGCAGTGCCTCATCCTACTGCTGTTGTGATCAAATGACAAAAGAAAATTCTTATGTTTGCCAGAAGCCATAAGGCGGCACCATTCATAATACTTTACTCCAATTTCTCTTTTTATTTTTTCCTCATTAAAGTGTCTCACTAAATACGTGAATTGGATAAGACACCTTTATGACTGTGTTTCTTCTTGCCTCTAGAGAAAGAACAGTAATTTCGTTGTGGGCAGAGCGCTCAGAGCTTTACTAAGCATCACGTTTTCCTGCACAAAGGTTCCCCCTTCCCCAGTGGTGCAATATTTCTTTTCCTTGGCCAGCAAAGGAATGTGACTAGAAAATGAAATATTCCTTTTGTCTCAAGAAATGGACTTGCCTTTTGCTTAATCTTCCTTACTAGTGCTGGATGACAGTACAAAACACTTAACATACTTTGGGTAGGTTGTGTGGAGCTAAGTGCAGGTTAACTTACAGTGATTGTTTCTGTAGTGAGCTTGCTGGTGTATTTTGGGTATAGAAATGAGATGATCTGGTGTGGTTTGTGCTAACAAATATTTTGCATTTAAATTCATATTTGCTAGTTTTTGCTTACCTCTCCTTTATGTTTATAGCACTCCTATACCACGAGAATTTTAGGGGCTTCCTTTAAACCTTCTATATTTCAGGTTTCATCTTGGTAATTACAAAGGTTAATAGACTGAGGTAAATAATTTACAGGCATCAGAGTGGCTGATCCTTGACAAAATAGTGGAATAACTAATGAAGCTCAGACTTAGCCTGTCTGGAAACAAAATAAACATCTTTTTTTTTTTTTTTTTTTTAAACCAAAACAACAAATCCACTTCTATATATCTGTTTGATGATTTCTGTAAAGACTGTGCTCAACTTGGTTGCTGAGATCAGTGTGTAACAGTTTGAGCTGAGGAATACCTGGTATTTGGGCTTGCTTCCTCCTGCTTCTGTCTTCCAAGTGCAGCCTGCAAAGGGATTCGCAAGGATAACAAGATTTTATGAGTCTTGGTTGTAAAAAATTTAACTATGTTAGTTTATGGTTGTAAGTTGGCCACAGAAGAGTGTAGAAGCTTTCCAGTGTGTAGTCTGTTATGTGAAATTGTGTTAGCGAGCAGCTTTCCAGCAAGTGACTTGATGAGCTTTAGATGCTGGCAAGTTTGTGAAACAGGAGCTGGGCTTCCTTCCTCTTTTGTTTACCATGAGCATGCTGCAGGTCCTTGGGCATGCTCCCCTCTACTCAGCACTGGTGAGGCCCTAGCTGGAGTATTTGGTCTTGGTCCTTGGTTCTGCGAAGGGACTGGAGCATCTCTTCTATGAGGAAAGGCTGAGAGAGCTGGGACTGTTCAGCCTGGAGAAAGGGATCAGAGAGATGCTATCAAAGTTTATAAATACCTGAAGGGAGGCTACAAAGAGAATAGAGCCAGGCTTTTCTAAGTGGTGCCAGTGGAAGGACAAGAGGCAGTGGGAGCAAACTGAAACACAGGAAATCCCATTTCTACTTAAAACACTGGCATGGGTTGCCTGAAGAGGTGTGGAGTCTTTGTCCTTGCAGGTGTTCAGAATGTGACTGGACACATCTATGGGCAGCCTGCTCTGACTGGAGCAGCCAGCTTCCATGGGTGCTTTCTGACCTCTGCCACGTGGTACTTCATGTGGAAACACTGTAATGCGAAATTCTACTAAACTTCTTGGGAGCAATGCAAAGAGCAGTGGATTTGCACAGGTGGTGAAGCTTGTAAGCTTAATACTTGTAAGATGGCTTGAGGCGTTCATATGAAAGTGCTAGAAGACTTACTGATACTGCAGTGATTATAACAGTTACAAAATTGTAACAGGTATATAAACTGTATGTGTTCATTGCCTTTGGTTTTTTTTTTGGGGTCCAGAAATCTTGTTCCAAGCGACAAAGGGAGCATTATGACTTTTTAAAGACACTTCTTTATTGTTCTCTTAATTTCCAAGTTAATTAACACTGTAAAGTTTAAATTTCTTTTCATTACAATTGTATTTCATCGATGGAAGGTATGTGTGCTGAGGTTTTTTTTGTCTTATAAGACTAGATTTCTAAATACCATCAGAGATTTGAGGCAATCAAGCCCAGAAAACTTAATAGCTTGACTTTGCATAACTCAACAGCTGAAGTTGCTATGTTATGAATGTCTTCTGTACTGGACTGCTAGGAAAGACTTAAATTCCATGGGGTTATAAATTCCATTTGTTTTTAAATAACTCTAGTCTGCTGCTGTCACTGAAATGGCACCCATGTGGTCTGTATTGGGAGGTACTTAGTTAACTTGCTAGCAGAAACATTTAAATAGCATTTATGTTATTTTAAAAATATGTTAACAGTGTACACATTTTTGAAACTGATTCATTGTTTTTCACGTGGGAAATAGGATACTCTGATTATGCTTGTCTTTCAAATATTCCGCCCCCCCCGCCCCCCCAACTGGTCCAATTTGGATTAAGTAGTAGGAAACTTAATCCAATTTCATGTCATAAAGCTAATTAAATAGCTACAGGTTGTGTGAAAAATCCGTGGCTGAAAGAAGAGTCCCTGAACACAGTGCCTCCACTACAGAAGAAATAAAAAAAAAAAAGAAAAAAAAAAAAAAAAAGGATGTTTTTCCTGCTGCCTGATGAATGGCTTCTCAGCACCTGCATGTGAGGTACAATCTGGTGCATACCCAGCTACCTATGGCCTGTACCTTATGTGCTGGGATGGGGTGGGGGCTTCCAGTGAGAGAGAGGGCAGAGTCGTCGGGGGGCGGGGGGCTGCCACTAGTGGAGCATATACAAATACATAGGAAGCCAAGTGTTATTAATTTACTTCTTAGGAAACTGGAGCATGTAGGAACACGTAGGAGCCAGGTATTATTTGTTTACATCTCAGGAATTGGCTTCTCTTTGTGAAAAGCTTTTTACCTAGAGAATTTTAGGGCAGGAATGATGATGGGCTGCGGTAAAAGATTTGGGACAGGTGGGAAGAGATGGATGGAGGAGCCCGAGAAAAAGATGGGCAACTCTGAAGAGGATGGATCAGGAAAGATTTTAATATTTGGGAGTGAAAAGACAGAGAATAGGGAATGAGGAAGACTTGGGATTGCAGCCTTTGGGTTTTTGGAAAAGGAAGATAGGAAAACCTTTGGCTGAACAGAGCTGGGATAAAAGAGACTCTGGAATATGAGGGGGCAGAAGCTCAGTGTTGTGAACAAGAACTTCGAGGGTGCTACTGTCTTTACTGCCTGTCACAGCGAACAAAATAACATTACGCCTTTTGTACTGTGAACATTGTTTCCTGAAGATTTTCAAACAAGGTTGTTTGATGTCTGCCTGATTTGAAACTCTGCCATAATTAGCAGAGAGAGGTACTTGCATATATATGGTTTATGGCTTGGCTTCCTTCTCTGCCCAAGCAATATTGCTTGCTTGGGCCTGCACAGGGTCTCTGACATCTGTTGTGTCTCTGCTTCCTTCTGGTATGCAGATGGGCTTTTTGTGGGGATGGCTCCAGCCTTATCCAGGAGATTACGCTAGACTAGATGATCACAATGATCCTTCTGACTTTATATCCTGTGAATCACCTCCACAAATGCAAGTGAGCCTAATAATAGCTCTAATTTGGGCAGAGAAAAAAGAACAGATGGCTAAGACCAACTTGGAGAAAGCAATTCTGTTTTCATTGTAACTGCTCAGAAATGCAAAGACCTAATCTGTGTTCATAACAAGATGTGCTGTACTAAGTTTAGTTTGTGATTCCTACCTTTTATTTGTATCTGCAGATTTACTGTCTTTAAGTGCCCTCCTATTTGTATGTTTAGAAACATCTTAATCCCCAGATTTTGTGCAGGAATTACCTGCCTTTCTCTTCTCTTTGCATGCCTGATGTGTTAGCTGGGACCTGAGGAAGATGGCGAGGACATCTTCCTCTCCCTGTGTGTGAAGTTTGTCCTTTATCTGTAGGGTCCATATAAGCCATCGTCGTAGAGGTATTTGTGGTACCTGTGTTTCAGGGTTTTTTTCCACAGTGCACTTGCTGGTAGCTGAAACCCTTTGCTCTAACCAAAGATTTTGGCAGAAACATTTCCAGCCTCAAGCCTTGGTGCGATCACTGGCAGTTTGTGAAATGTGCCCAAATGTACTTGTATCGTGCAGAAAGGCTTCCCAGGGCTGTCTTCCACTGGGAGCTGATGCTGTGTGGTTTGACCAGAAGTTAGCGAGCCACTGCAGGTTGCTGGAGCGAAATGTGGGGTTGCCAGGCCCTGGTGACCTTCGGGAGCAGCCCTATGTAGGTGTCGGGATCCTGCCTCCAGTTCTTGGTTTCACACTGTGATCCCGTGAAAACAGCAGGGCTGCTGGCTGACCGGTGTGGGCCACCAGGCTGGGTGCGTGGTGCCGCAGCGTTATTTCTGTCTCCTGAGAGCTTGCCTTTGTCTCTAGCTTCCTTTTAAACATCCAATGTGCTGGGACTGGCAGTGTGGAGTGTTAGATAGCCGTTTCCGTACCTCACAGCAAAACCTATTTTAATATTGCTTCAGCTGTGAGGATGCCTTCTTCTAAGTTATCTGTTGCTGGGGGATTTTATTTTTTTTTTTTTATAGTGACGTAAATTTAGCTTAGACTCCCAGCACACTTTGAGAACTGGGGGCTTGTCCTCATGACTTCTCCGTGGTTCTTGTTTTTATGGTGTCTACTGTTGGGAGACACCAGGGAATGGGGTGAAGGGTTGGTTTTTTTAGTTTGTTTTTTTTTTTAATGCTTGTATCTTATGGTTTAGTTTATACACAGAATTTACAATCTGGGCAACTCTGTTTTGTGTGGCAGTTGCTGTAGGCAGGTGTAATTACTTTTTTTTTTTATTTGAGCCTCTATTAATATAACTGGTTTTGCCCAACTGCTGAAGTTGGATTGAGAGGGAAGGAGAAGGAATGAAGGAAAACTTTGTGCTCACCATTGACTGTAGAAATTAAAATTGTAGTGTGAAGGTGAAAGCTTACAAGTCAATTACATGTTGCTGGAGCCATTTGCCCTACTATGGTGTTGCAAGAGAAGAGGGAATCTGCAGGATAATCTCAACTTTTGCTTTAGGTTTCTTTAAAAAAACACACCCTCCAACCTGCAAATCCCAGCCCAACCCAAAACCTCAAGGTGGCTGATAAAGTTTGTTCTGTGTTAGGGAAGTCGGGGCCCAGCAGTCGCGATGAACATCAGAGGTTCTGCAGTGAGCTTGGTGGTCACGCACATGGGTGCTTTGTGGCTTGCTTGGCTTTTTACCTCTTGCTTGTGGGATGAAAACCACGTCTGTTTCCATCCTGAAATTTTAGATGCTTTTTTTTTTGGGTCTCTTATATATATGAATTAGTCTGAGTTTGACAAAAAGATAATTACTTCCAAAATGCTTTTTCTGCCCAGAAAATCCTGCACCTAAGAACACAAAACTTTCCCGTCTTTTTGTTAAGGTGGTCAGGGTCTCAGAGGCATGCTAGCCCTGGGTGGGGTGGTATCTATGAGTTTCTTTTGCTTGCCTAAAGGCTTAGGCAAAGGGATGTTTCTAACTTCGTTACATTCCAAGTGTCTTAATTGAAAGCCACAGGCTAATTCCTTCTTTTATTTCTAAATTCCTTTGCTGAGAGCTTAAATAATGAGGTGGGGAAGGGAAATTTAAATCTTAAAACATGAGATGACCCTTGGTAACTTGTGCTGGAATGGTTGGGCAATTTCTGTGCTTTATTTGCAGATCTCATCTGTATGCTTCTCCAGGGCACTTCCATTACAGTGCTGCTCTGCCAGCTGTTTTGGGTGTGATTACTTTTGTCTTTCACAAACCAAATAACACAGTTCTGTCATGTAAGCATGTAATGCATTTTGGGGAAATAAGAAAGCTGGCTCTCAGTATGAAGCAGAGGTTGAGGAAAGGACAAACCGCAATCCTTTGAGGCTTTTGTTTTTACCTCTATTTTTAGATCATTTAGATTCCTTTTTGCTCCTGAACATGATATTCACAAGGTAACAGGCTGGAGTTCAACTGTGGTTTCATGGTGCCCCAACAAAATTAAGGGGCAGTGTTGAGGGTGGTGGAGGTACGTAAGGCTGTGAAAGCGGCTCTTGGGGGTGGCAATGCCAGGACACAGGCTGGGCATCTGGTCACAAGAGCTGCTTGCTCTGAGCATACTCCAATTGCGCAGACACACATCTTCTTCTATAACAGAAACAGGCTTCAGCAAACAAGCATCTGGGATAGGAAGCATTTCTTCTGTCCATTGTCATCACGAGAGTTTAACTTTGTATGTGTTTAGGCTTCTTTTTATTTCCTTTTAAAAGAACAAACAGTTCTGACACTGGCCATTACAAGTCCATTAAGTGACTGGAGGGCAGGCAGAGCCGTGGAGGGAGGAAACAGTCAGTAGGTATTGAAGCAGAATTTGGCCCCAAGTCAGTCCTTGGCTTTTATTGTCAGGCTGTGGCAGTGTGAAAGGAAACACAGATGTTTTAGCAACGTGGTGAATTTGTTTCTCACTGGGCTGTGACTTGCTGACATTTTTAATGCCTTGTGTGAGAAGTTGACTGGCTGGAGTACTGTGGGTTCTGCTGAATGGTGATATTGTTTTTTAGACTGAATGTGGCTAACTTGTTATCTGAATCATAATGTCGGCCTCTGGGGATTAGCTTTACAGACTCACAGGAATCTAAAGAAAATTAATTTGAGGGATAAAATAACAGTTGGCGCTGTTAACAAAGCACCAGCATTTGAGTTACAAATTTATTTCCAAGGACTTACAGTAGAAAGCTTGACACAACACTAGCTATAATGGCCAATTACAGAAATCCTGGTTTCAGAGGCTTTTAAAAGCAAACATGAAAGCAGAGTCTGAATGGGCAAGTTTATAACTGAGCAGGATGTTTTCTGAAGATGGGAGTTGGCGGGTTCAGATTCCTTGCTTAACTGCCATAGAAAGGATGCCGTGATATGGGCAAGATAGTAAGGGTGTATACATTCATATTCTTTCTTTCACCATTAAAGACAAATGGTTTGTGTTTATCAGTCATGTATGTTTTGGTTTGTCAGTTTGGTGTTGTGTCCCCCTCCCTACCCTGGGAAACACGCTTTTAATAAAACTCCAGCCCCTTTCCCCTCTTTTCAAAAGGTCATGTAGCGGGAGTGCTTACACAAACGGGACCTGAGGTCAGGGGGAGCTGAGACGTGAGGCTGCCTGATGGGTACAGCCCTGGTGGGCTGAACCTGGTGTAATGCTGAGAAGACCTGTTGCCTTCTGCTGGGCATATGCCTGTGAAGGGGCTTAGCCCCCCCCACCCCAGAGTGGAGTTGCGTATTGCTCCTTGCACACAGGATTTATAAATCCTTGACCTTTTTCATAACCACTGTTATCCTTTTAAACAGTCGATACAACTATTTTGGCCTCTCTTTGTGCTTTGTCTTCAGCATCTTTAGTAAGCGTGTTAAAAGAAAGTGAGATCTCAAACTTTGGGGTTACTCTTGACTGTCACGGAAGCTTAAGGAAGGAAAAAGGCAGACTGAGCCTTAGGAAAGCATCTAGGTGTGTAGGTGTGTACTCAGGCATGTTGGCAGAAAAGGGTCAGAGATTACTGAATAATATTTAAAGACAGAGAAGGATGTTTAAATATCAGTACATTCAATACAAATAGCATTTGCAATGAATGTAAATGGAAAACGTTATTAAGAGTTGGACAGAGTCTGGGATTGAGTTTTACACAAAGCTAGCTTTTTGGTCCAACAGTAGCAGTTAATCTAGTCAGTTCCTTCTCCTTAAAAAAAAAAAAAAAAAGCCAATGACAAAGCCCTGCCAAAAAACAACAAAAAACACTTGGAAGGAAAAAATGGAGTAAACGTATTCAGTATATTTAGAGTTTAAATCTTGACCCTGCCAGTCTTCTCTGAGATGGCTACTTGGCACAGAGTGACCTGCTCTGGTGGATCCTGTCTGTCTTCGATGGCAAAGCACTCTATTTCACTGAGGGAAGAGACCAGGGTTAATGAGATCTTTTAAGTAATTGTATTCCCCCGGAACACCACCTTGAATTTCAACAAGCTGTTTTAAGCATGGTCTGCTGTGCATGCACTGTAGGTATCTTCAGCTCTTTCAGAAAACTTTTTCTGCATTGGGCTATCTGATTTCTGGCTGAGCTCAAGGTGTGACTGAGGAGTGGGCTGTATTGGGTTCGCTTGGGTGACAAAGAGGAGAGGCATGGGAGGGTGAAACAATGGCTGCGGGCTGCCACATTGCAGCAGATGTGCGCTCTTTGGCATGCCCTAAGCAGGCTTTTCAGCTGTAGCTTAAAAGGAGCCCAGAACTGAGGTTTTACTTTAAATTGATATAAACATTTTTGTAAAGTTCATCAAGTCTTTTAACTGTTGTGACGTCTCATTTCTTACCAAAGTGACTTCTCTTGTCTGGACTGGGCTGTAGCCACTGTTCGCTTGTAAGGTGAAAGAACACCTGATCATTTGTTCTACTGCTCCAGTGGTCTGTGTGTGACAGATTTATAGCTAGATACATTAGACATGAATGGCATCGATTTCAGATACATGTTGGGCCAGAAACAAGAAATTTTGAGGTCATCTACCTGAGGTATCTTCTGATAGTATGCTGTGATTTTTTAAAAAAATAATTAACATCTGGGTTTTGTAGGTAAAACTTCATTGTAACAACAGTCTCAATTACTGCTGTCTGAGGTGTATGGTCTTGTAAGTGGTGCCTTTTAATCATAATTTGGTATCTCTTCAGACTGTATAACTTTTTTTGCTTTTCATAATTTCATGAAGTAGAACACCTGAGTTTCAATCCAGTTTTTTCTATGGCTTCATCTTAGTGTGGGGACAGATGGTCTGAACACCATGGTGGTAAATGCTTTATTGTGGTAAGGGGCTTGGAAAAATTGGTGCCAGCTGCCACCAGGAGGTTCTGCAAGAGAATATCCCAGGCAGCAGCATGGTGTGGGATTCTGCGTATCTCGAGGCTGGCATGTCAAGAAGCTCATGGAGTCTTGAAGGCCTCTTGGAGATTATGATCTGGGCTGCAGCTGTAGAACATTTTGCCTGGTGGAAGGCACTGCCTGCCTTGGCTGTGCTCTGTTGCAGGATTTGGAGGTTTAAAGCCTTTCACAGGCTGTGTGGTTTAGTGGTGGGCTTGGCAGTCCTGGGTTAACCTTTGGACTTGATGATCTTCAGTCACAGCCTAAAATGGTTCTATGATTCTTGGCTGCAGCAAGCAGTCCTGAGAATCCATGGTGGGCCAACTTCCTTTGCCTGGTCTGTTGCCAGCAGGTAATTTGCAGTCATTTAAGTTTAGGTGATAAGGCATACTCTCACCCCTAGCACTGCTCAGCGCAATTTACCCTGCAGGTATCTTCTCATATGGGCAGAGTTGTGCTGGAGGTGACTCAGCCTGGTTTAGTGGGAAGGACGGTAAAATTGTAGGTGTCTCCCAAGTGGCTTCCTTAAATTACCTGGGAAGCTATCTTCTTTTTGCACAGCTGGAGGCCACTGTGCCTCCCTCTGCTTTGACCTGCGAGTGCTTCCTTGGCCTTCCTCCTTGTCCTGCTGGGTCCTTCTGGGCGTCTCCTCCACCCTAGGTGGTGGTACTTCTTGGTTCCACACCAGTAGAGGCATCTGAAGGAAAGGGCCACTGAGCCTTTCCCACACTTCAGTTGAGCTTGACTGACTGATCAGTAACATAGTTCCTAACCCAGGTGTGAAACCAGCCTGAGGGTGGGTAAGGATGCAAATGCTTCCAGGGTTATTCCAGCAGCTTTGCTACTACAGTTGCTGTGCCCTGTACTGAAGGAAGCCATTATCTGTGTCAGAAACTTGAGTAAGGACCTCAGCAGCTTTTGGAGCAGTGCATCTGGGTAAAAAGGCGTTGGCAAAATCTGTAGATTAAAAGTCCAATGGTTCCATAGGTTGCTTTTCACCAGATGGGAAGCCTGTGAATTTAATGCATTGATATCCTGCCCAGGAGGTGCTGTGAGGCTGGTTCTAATGCAAAGCTGTGGTTGCTAGCAAAGCTGAAACATTTGTTTGACTCTGCAAGTACCAAAGTCTTGTAGAGGTTTGAACAGCTTTATTGACGGATTAGGCAAAAAATTATCCCACCAAGTCAGGGTAGTGTTTAGTATGACCTGTTTTGAGCAATCTAGGGTTAAGAAGAACGCATTTTCACTCATTGTCATTTTCTTATTTTGTCTCTCCAGATGAACACAATGATGTACAGAAAAAGACCTTTACAAAATGGATAAATGCTCGGTTTTCCAAGGTAATGTTGTGTTGCAAGTACTACTTTAATTCACTGTTTAGATCAATATTGGTTAAATATACCATGCTGTTATTCTTGTAGAATACTTCTAGTAAAATGTGTCTAAATGTGTAATGAAAACAGATAACACTGTAATGCTTGTTCCCTCTCTTTCTGCGTGCACAAAAAACATTTGATGCTAATGTCTTAAGAAAAAATGAAAGGTTCTATTTAATATATTAAAATACAGTTGTGTTTGCAAGATGGTATCTGTTTGGGTTTTGGTCCTCTTACTTTATACAGTTTATTTCTACATGCAGTTTTCTGAGTGCATTACAGCAGGTTTTGAGCCTTAGTCACTGTGTTTACTCTCAGTGCTGCTGAGTCAGCTTTGCTCACCCAAAATACTCTGCAAACCTCCAGCTGAAGCCACCTGGTGTTGCTACTTGGGTCTTAACTGAGATTTTGTGCAATTACTTGCTCATTTGGAATTTTTCTCTGTTCTCATGCTGTATGTTTCTTGTTTTAATTCTCTTTACTGACTTGAAACTTACTGAGGATCTTCGGTTTTGCTTTGGGATGAGAAAGGAAGTGGTGATTGCTTTGGGATGCTATTTAAAACCTGCTTTTTATGCTGTTCTGCTGATAGTGGAAAGTGACACTTTGGCCAGCAGTGTGGTGGCTGTGGGAAGTTTCCCTACTTTTTAGTTCCAGTGTGTGAAGGAACCTGGGCTATTATCAGAGAAAACTCATGGGGTCTTTTTTTAGCCAGTATGGTGCTCCAAGTGGGCTAACTACTAGGTTGCACCCCGTTAATGAAAAGGGCCATGCATGTGAAATCCTGCACGTGGGTATAAATACAGAAAGAAGGATGTGTTTGTGTGGGTGGGGTTGGTTTGGTTTTCCTTTGAAATAAAGTGAGGGCAGTGCTGTAGCAATGAATGGCTGCCTCTGGAGCGCTGCCCTTCTGAAGTTCTTGGTCAGCAACGTAAGAAATTTTTACCTTCCCTCCCTTCCTGTGCAACAGGACACTGGGCAACATAAGGCTTGTGGCCTTGGTTGATTCACTTTGGCTTAGATTTGTTTTGGATGAAAGCTGATATCCTGTACTCTTCATCCGATGCATTCTTGGCTAGTTTGCTCTTCAGGGGAGTGTGCACATGTAACTGATTGCTCTACGCTGCTTTTAACTGCTGCAGAGGGTGGACGGTTCTGCAGAAGAGTGAGGCAGGGCAGGATGACGCAAAGAATGAAAATATGGTGAGAAAGGAAGGCCTGTTTTATACTTACCCTAGCATAAACATGGCACGAACACTGGAACGACAGTGATGCTGTGAGAATGTGCTATGTGTGTACATGTTATAGACATTGTATTGAAACAGGTAGAACTGTTTTCATACTTGTACACCCATGGATAAATTTTTATGAAGTGGCTTTTCCTTTTAGACTGCGTATTTAGCCAGATCCCGCTTTCCGCCTGGATTTCCCTGCCACAGGGTATGGTCAGATGCTCATTGGATCTGAAGTAACTCTGTAACTTCATGGCCCATTAAACCACCCAAAACTATGAAAGCCATGTTAATGATTAAAGAGACTCACATAAAAGGACATATTCCTGACTGCTGCACGCATCTAATTCAAACTTGAGCATGGCTTCTTTGCCCTGACAAGATGCAGATTTATGAAGACTGGCATGTTCAGATTGCAAGGAAATTGCTGGTGTTCAATAGAAATCACCTCATGTAAGAAAGTCTAGTTTCAGCTGTGCCTTGAAAATATAAAGAGACTGATTTTGGTCTTATTGAAGTTTTTTCATTTACCAAGTCATTTGGGTTGTTTAAAATACCTTTTCTGTAAACTAGATTGATTCAGCTGCTTAGGATACAGAAATTTTAGAGGCTAGGTGAATGTAATCTGATTTACATCAGAGAAAACAAAATGGTAACTGAGGAATTTTGTATGGAATTGTAAAGTTCAGTCCAAGAATTTTACTTGTCCTTGCATGTTAATTATATTGTAGTTGCCCTTCATTTAAACACATAAATAAAAAATAAACAGCTGAGCCTCTGAACTAGTTTGGCATACAAACATCCTTAAATTGCAATTGCATAGTGTACTCAAAATTGCTGAACTTGATTTAAATCAATTCAGTAGGGTTTTACAAAAGACTTAGGAAGAAAGCAATGTCTTCTCATTCTTTTATAAGAGAATAGGCAGGTGAGCAAAGCACAGTATCTCAGGTATGCTGTGAGGTACCCCTATTTGCTTTGGGCACCTATTCAGTGAGATAGTTCTTGCTCTAGTTCACAGTACAGTAACTTGTGTTTGTGCTCTTCATTTGAACTGTGCTAGAGCAAAATGCATGTTTCTTGCATGCACTGAAATGAAGGCATAGACACATATAAAGTGGATTGAGTCTTAAGGTCAATAAATGTACCCAGCCAAGCCTCAGTGCTTGCTGTAGAAATTTTTCCTGTAGCAGAGCCATATGTGCTACTCACAAGCCTATGATGGTTGTGTAGTAAGGATATTTTGTTAAAATTAAAGAGGAAAAAAATGATAATCTGTTTTACCAAGCTTTAACCAATAGGGAAGTTTGCATTCAAATAAATACTGATACAGCACAATTCATCTTTATGTTAAGCCATGTGATTTTTTCCTGTTTGTATGGGGTTTCTTCATTGCTCGGTCCAGTCTGATTTCAAGAGTCAGACTTAGCTGTTTTCATGTGGTATAGCCCAACAATTAAGGCACGTATGGATAGTTAATGTATGCTCTTCAAACTCTGAAGAACTGTCTTCTATCCTTGTTTTTCTATCCCTTTATCCCTTTCTATCCTTTTTTCATTTATACTTACCAGTCTGTAAGTATTACCGGATACATTTCCAGAACTCCTTTCTGCCGTGCAATAGTACTTACTGTCTTCTGTGTTACAGCCATTCCAAGTAAAGGTGGATATCAGAAGTAGCTACTAATTTTGAGTGACCAATCTGAGATTTTGGATGGATTATCCAGAGGATTTGACATTTCTGTAATATCTTCACATAAACCAGAGCTCTTATTGAGTCTTACGGCAGAGCTCAGAGGGTTCATCTCTTCTGCAAACTCAAGTAAAGCCATCAAAAATTCTAGTTCTTTTTCAGATGGAGCTTGATCAGCATGGAGAAGGGACTTCAAAAAGATGATTCCCGTGTTGGCGAGGGTTTAATCATCTAAGGAAGCCTTTTAATCTGGCATGCAGTTAGTGATTACCTGTAAAAATGTGCTTTAAATGATTCTGATTAGTTACAGGGGAATTCTTGGCGAAAGGTAGAGTTTGATTTCAGGTCCACAGGGTAACTTACTGCTCTGTTAACCATACATTGTTTGTTACACATAAGTAAAAGGGGAGTGAACAAAGATTTTGCAATCAACCCTAGTTTTGACTTTTCCAAAATTCTAAATAGTTTCAATCTGTATCTATTTGCTTGGCATAACAGCGGGCCTGGGATTTCTAGATCCATCATATAGACTTCTGACACTTCAACTGATAATTACATAGCATAGTGGCTAGATACTTGCACTTGCAACTCTAGAAGGTTTTTAGAAAACTTGATAGGCATGTTGAGGGATTCAGGAGTCTTGTGTCCCACTTTAGACTCTGGAAGTACAGGTTTTTTTTCTGCCCTGTTTACTTTCTTTACTCCTATTTTCTGGCCCTGTTCCCTGCCCTTACTATTACACCCTCTTGTGTCAGAAAGCTTGCCTGCCCAGCAAATCCCAGCAAATCTGGAGTTTTGCTCACCCCTGCCTATTTCATTCCCATTTCTTTGTCACTTAGTTGCTTACCTAGCAAGACCCAGTTTTTCTTGTTAAAGCTCCAGACCTGCTCGGTCTGTCCTTCTTTTCCCTTCTCCCACTCTACATCTCTTCACCTTCCCAGCCCTTACAGGATTTGATGCTTGTGTGTTTGGTCCTATTTTTCCATCTCTGTCTAAGCAGTCTTAGCCTTGCCCTCTCTTTCTCCTTGGAGTCGGTTTTTGCTGGCTTTCGTGTTCTTATTTTCCAAGGTACTTTTCCAAGTTTGCTTTCAGATGGGTTGGTTTCCTCTTCTGCTATTCCTGAACTTGGCAGGTAGGACCCAGAGTCAGCACAAGAAACATGATGCCCTGACTCTAAATTTAGACCCATAGAGTCAGATCTGTCACAGCCTGTTGGAGCTTAGGGCTGTCACTCTAGATGAAGTTCACAGATCCAGCGTGGGCAAACTGAGGCTCTTCCTTCCCCCAAAGAATCGTGTCTTCATTACATTAGGGAAGTTTTTCCCACAGGGATGGCAAAACCACTTTATTGCTAGGAAGGATGTGCTCTGCAAGAAGAACATAAACCCCTGGAGATGTTCGTGTGTTTCAGTGAAAATAACACTGGATTTCCCTGCCCCCTGATCATAAGTCTGGGGAGGGATGGCTGCTGAATGGAGCCAGCTGGGGGCTTTGTTCCAAGGTGTCAGGAACTGCCTTTAAAGTCCTTGCATGCCCGAGAGCTGTGCCTCCCTTCCCCTTTTGTCATGGTCTCCCATCCCTTTCCAATCCAGATTCTCAGCTTCAATTTTCTTAGTCTTATACAGTCTTATTTCTGCATTTGCAGTGTTCTTGTTCCTGATCCTCCAGGTCCTGTGCTGGTGCCCTGGCATTTGCACTGGCCAGCAGCTGCTGCACTGGCAGCGCTCAGAGCTAGGACCTGCCAGTGTGGGCGAAGCCAGACCTTCCATGCTTTTTTGTTTATAAGCTCTCTCCTGCTTTGCAGTCTTCCAAAATGGGTTTCAGTTTAAAGAGCAAAGAAGAGGTTGAGGCGCAGTTTGGGAGCAGATTGCATCCTCCAGGGCTCAGCTCCAGGTTAGCCTGTGAGAAGGCAAGTGCTTGGTGCTGGGGCTCCTGTGCGTTCCCTCTCCAGGGCTCTGACTGGTTCCTTCCCCTGCAAGGACACCAAATAAAGTGAAGATGGGAGAAGACAGGGCAGTAGGCAAACTAGTGAGCTGTGCTTGGAGTGCTTTGCAATGTGATGGCTTTATATGTATCTTAAAATTAAGAGTCCCTCCCTCATTATACCAGGCATTGATTCATTTGCTAACTGAAAAGTCATATCTGACTTTCTGGGGTGTGTGCTGTATAGATCTTTACCACCGTTTTTTTCTCCTTAATTTTCTTCTTTCCTCTAAGGGTGGTTTACATAATAGTAAATGTCAGACCCCATACTTCTGAAGACATTTTGCTGCCTCACTGCTGACTTTTAGCAAATGTGATAAATCTTTTTAAAGACAAAAGCATACCTATTCAAGCTAATTAATTTCACATGACCTGAGATACCTGAGGCCAAAGACATTTCAGCAGGGATATTTTTTTGGGAAAGAGAATTATGGAGTTCAATTTATTAGTCATGCAAGAAGAGAGATCAAAAAGATTGATTTGGCAATTTTAACTGTCCAAGGCGACATCACCTAAGATGATCTGTAGTCCTTTTCCCAGTTCAGTTTCTGTGGTGCAAGCAAAGAAATACTTGACTGCTAGTAAAATAGTCTCCAATCTAATTGCTCCTGCTGCTTTCCACTGCTGAATTAAACTGTAAAACTTCACTCAAAGACAGCCAAAGCTTATAAAAATTTTGGCCTTAACCTGAGGAGCAACTTGGGTGGAAAAGAATTAGTGTTTGCATGAACTGGCCTTGAAAAATTCAATTTTAGTCTACTTTTTTTCTTTAACTGTATTACTTAGTCTGTTTTTCTGAGAAGAGGTCAAATAGGACATGAATTAACCAAGATGCAGGAAAATAACCTTTTCTTCTTTAATAGTTTCTGAGATATTGTAAAGATGACTAATCTCTAGCATAAAAGCAATAATATACAGCAGTTCACGATCTCTCCCAGATTTAGCTACAGCATGAGAATTGCCAGTTTCCTGCCTTCCTCTCAATTTGCTGCTGTTTTCTCCTCTAAGAACAGGGTACGGGCAGCATCTTCCTTACTGGACTTCAGAGCTTGGTATAGAAGCGTGGATTGTAATTACTTCTGGTTTTGGTTAATGCTCTGGACTTTGGGATAGTTTAATTCCTGGTCTTGGCTATCATCCCCATTGTTGGAGTGTGTGTATTTGTGCTTGACCTTCTCGGGCACTAGAGCTGAACCCGGTAGAGGTACTGAAGCAAATCCATCCCTTTACCTGTTAAGTGCTAATGAGAACAATAGTCAACTTGGTCAGCAGGATTTTTTTTTTTTTTTTTTTTTTTTTTTTTTTTTTTTTTTTTTTTTTAAGGAACCAAGTTACAACCTGAAGTTAGCTGACTTGGGGCAGGGGGAGGGGAGGGGAGAAGATAACCTTGCAGTCTTGTAGGAGAAATAACTGACAGTGACAAGAAGCGTGGTCCTAACTGCCCCTGCAGGTAGTGATACATAATGAAGCTTAATTGCAAGCTGAGGTTAGTACTGTTACATTAAACATAATAACAACATAAGCTTATGTAAATTCATTCATAGATATGCTGGGGAGAAAAATAACACCTCACAGAATTGCTGATGCCTTGTGTACGTTTTGCTGCCTTGCTGAGTCTAATACTTGACTGACAACATGACAGGAGGGAAAACATACAAAAGCAAATATGTAAATCTGTGGATTGAGATATCGTAGCTTTTCAGCTTTGCTGCACCTTAAACTCATCTCTGCCATCTAGTATAATCAAACTTTTCAGTGTATCTGTGATGAGTCTTACTTTTTTCTGTTAGTCTGAAGTTGTAAATAGCTACTGTATTGCTTGTAATTATTTTATTGTTAAGCAGTAAAGATATTTAATTCAGTCTATAAGGTGTTTTCCTCCTGTGATTTTAACTTTGGTTTTTTTCTTACTGGGTAGTAATAGTTGAATTCCTAGTTTTGGTATTAGTGTCATGTAGAGATGCCTTAACTACTTGGGCATGTTCAGCTTAGGGTAGAGCATATTCAACTGCAATACATGTCACAGTATAGCTAGTGTTTTTATGTGCACTGTCCTGTAATTCCTGCATGTCAGTGGAAGAAGAATGGAAAAGTAGTATCACATTTTATTAAAAATACTTCTGTAAACAATGACTATGGTCTTAAATTAGAAATTGGCAAGATTGTTTGTTGACATTAGTTTACTTTTTGCAATGACCTTTTTGCTTTCTGAATTGTTTCCCACATCGAGTTCCCATGTACTTGCCTCATGATGCAGCAGCACTTGACATGTTTCTTACTCTCTACTGGTCATGGCAAAGTGTAGCCCCTACTCCTTGTGTTGTTTGTAATTAAGTTTAAACTAAGTAGGTGGTTACCATGAGTTCCCTACAAATGTACTTGAACATTATGGATGGTTCATGTCCTAGGTTAAGAGCCTGTTCAGTATTTCCCCTTCTCAAGAAAAAGGGGAAGGGATCTTTGCAGCTCTACTGCTATTTTGACCTGTTTACTGAGCGTCTTATTGGATGTTAAAAACAGTCATCTCTTGGTCAAAAATAATTAACAAAAGACAACTCTGACCTTCATATAAGTGACATTGGAAGATCAGAAGAATTTGATGGAAAAATCAAGATCTACTGCTTCCTGTATCTTTTCAGGGTGTTTTGGTGTTTCTGACGTGGCAGGTGATCTAAATGGCAACTAGGGCTTTTCCCAGCACTGTTCTGAGCAGCCAGAACTTGTCTGCTGCATTCCCTTGGTGGCTGGTGAAGGTCATACGTATGCTTTTACAATATGCGTTACTTCCCCGGTGACAGCCAGTGTGCATTACTGTGAAACTGAGAGGACCTTTCATCCTGGTTTCAATGAAGTCACTAGGAGGTCTGAATCAATATCACTGAGGGGGATGGGAACTAGGGGTGCCTTATCTCTTACTCTCAAATATCTTTGGCATTCATTTATTGGAAAAGTTAGGTCTAATAATGTACCTTCAGTAATTATTGATTTAAAGAACATGTAAATTCTCTGCTACAGGTAACTGGTGACATAAGAAAACTGCATGTTTCTAGTTAAAGAACTGGATGGACATTAAAACTTCTTTAATGGTTAACTGCATATAATTTCATGTTCAAGAACAATATACAAAGAGCATAAATGGTTGTAATAAGATGATAAATAATTTGTGTTAAAAAAAAGAGGCTTTGTCTTACTGGGAATTTGTGACTCCCTTTAATTCTCTGTAACTTGGCTCATTAGTAATAAAGGGATAGTTAAGAACGTTCTACTGTGAAATATATTCAAGGAAGATTGCTGCTTTGCAGCAGTGTGTGGCTTTAGTAGAACAAACTGTAAATGTTGATGGATGATGTTTCTACTGTCAGTTACACTGGACTGACTCTTTAAAAAATCTGCTCCGGATTTTGTTTATGTCTTCCTCTATTTCCTGGGAATGCTTTCTGGCAAAGAGAAGGAATGATTTCTGCACAGTCATTTTGGCTGGCCTGGGTGACCCTTCTTTGCAAGTAATGCTAGATGCACACAAGGAAGTGTGAGTCACCCTTTTAAACCTGATCCAGGTAGAGGGGCTGAAAGTCTGCCAGCGGGCATGTGAGGGCTCCTGTGGCTGCAGGGAGATCGCTGTGCATGGGCTCTCCTCAAACCCTGCTGGTGTCTCGCTGGAACTTGCAAAACTGATGTCCGCAGTGACTGGCCTTACCACATATGGCTAGCATCTGTTCTCCAGCTCCAAGATCCTTCAGAAACCGCTGCTGCTGCTGCCCCATGAGAGATGAATCAACAGAAAAAGTGTTTTCTGCTGTGGGATAGCTAGCAAATGTTCTTTGTCTCTTTCCTCCCCTCCTCATGTTAGCATAAAGGCTGGCATCAAAATGTTTATTGGAATAAACATAGCATGGTTGATTAGATCTGGGTCCGATCCTTGTGTGTGAGCCCTGTGGTGGGTTAACAACTGTGTCACCACGCGAAGCTTATAGCAGCCTGAGCAGGCCTAGAGCAGCTTATGCACCGACTCCAGCTTGTATTTCTCTACTTCCCTTTCTCTTGGTCTGCCTTCCTTTCGCTTCCCTCTTTCTTCCTCTTTTCCTTATGCCAGCCCCC
This sequence comes from Falco peregrinus, assembly GCF_023634155.1. NCBI lineage: Eukaryota > Metazoa > Chordata > Aves > Falconiformes > Falconidae > Falco > Falco peregrinus. The sequence continues at coordinate 49,047,622 of NC_073727.1, read as the reverse complement.
GCTGAAGTGAATCAGCTCCTTTCTTGCTGTCAGTGCCAGTTTAAAGCACTGGGGAACCAACGTTGCCTCTGTTCTGTTCTTTTGTTTGTCTTATCAAGCCCTTGTCTCTGCTACAGCAGCCCTGTGTGTGCAGCTCTGCTGGCAAAGCCCTGTCAGGCAGGCTGAGGGAACGAGGTTTCTGCCAGTGTCTTCTTGCTGTCACAGCAAATGTAAGCAAAGCTGAGAAAAACTACCTTCTGTTAACTGGTAAGTGTTCAGCGTGGGGTGTGTGAATGTTTTACACCCTGAGTCGGCACAGTTCTCCTGGTACACAGCGTGTCCTTTTATACTATCTTTGTACTATAAACGGGACCCTGTTTTGTCCTTGACCCATTATCTGCCTCATATTTGTACAGTGCTTAGCACAACGTGGGCTGCTCCTGGAGTACTTACCAACGCAACCGTGACCAGCCGTTTGCCCTTGCTGAAGGGCTCAGCATGGCTTGTCACTGTCACTCTTAGAAGGCAAATACTTGGATTTCTTGATCCATTATGCTCAGCGATGGACTGCTGCTCCTTATGGGATGCTGGCGGAGCCTGAACTGCTTTATCTTTGTGTAGTCTTTAAGTATGTAGAAAGTGAGTAAAATACTGTCAGTTCTGAAAAGGAGAAATTGAGATTGGTTTAGCATACTGTATACCAGGCAGGACTCTACGGAGAGAGAGAAATACATACACTGTTTATATGCTGCATGTATACATACATTTATTTGTGTGTGTGTATACCTGTGGGTACAGGCTCTTTTCAGAAGGCCAGATTGCTTTCTGGAGGCTAGGAGTGAGCGGTGTAGGTGTGGGCAGGGATGGCGGGGGAAGCAATACGCAGAGCCCCGTGCCTTACCCTGGATTTCTGCTCCCTCCCAGAGCCCTGGCTCTTGCTGCAGCAGTCTGCCCCAGCATAGAGCTGGTCCCAGTGCTGGCCGCTCCGTCCCAGTGTGGCTTAGGGCAGTCCTGCCTCCATGGGCCCATCAGGTGCCCTGTGGTGGGTCAGAGCCAGGGCTTGGAGTGTTCCTGGCCCTGCTGGAACTTGGTTTGGGTTAGGCTCCCTGACTAAAAGCTCAGGTCGTGCCTTAGTGGTCATGTATTGTGGATCCCAGGTTGCTTCTGCGCTGCCACAGCGGCCTGTCCCTCTAGGCTCAGTGGTGGGTGCTACATGCGAAGCTATGGAGCTCTGCCTCTGCTTTTTCACAAGCAGATGGCAGTGATGGCAGCAGCCTGGCCTGGCTCTGGGCTGGCCCGTGCCTCTTGCAGGAAGTCATGCATAGCCGTTCTACCAGCATTGCCCCAGAGCTTTTCCTTGTCCACTTTTGGGAAGTGGATGTATGGGTCCATCCCTTGGGCTGCCATTTTATAAAACTATTTTCCAGCCCCTTTCTAAGCTTAGTGCACTTAACAAATCGTATAGGTGTCGTAAACTGGGATATGTAGTTGCTGTGTCTGGAAAAGGAAATTAAAAGACTTCCTGAAGCACTGCATCCCAGGAAAGCAGTGCTTTCACTGCTGAAATGGTTGGTCACGGTTGCGTTGGTAAGTACTCCAGGAGCAGCCCACGTTGTGCTAAGCACTGTACAAATATGAGGCAGATAATGGGTCAAAGACAAAACAGGGTCCCGTTTATAGTACAAAGATAGTATAAAAGGACACGCTGCGTACCAGGAGAACTGTGCCGACTCAGGGTGTAAAACATTCACATCCCCCACTGCTGAAAAAGCAGTGCTTTCAGGAAAGCTACACCATGCACTGGAGGACAGAGCAGTGATGTTCCCGATTGCAGACGTGTGGCTCAGACAGCAGATGCTGCGTGGAAATGTGTGTCCAGGTGTTGAGGAAATGCACGGGTGGGAGGAGGCAGCGTGAGGAGAGTAGGGTGCAGCCGTGCACGGCCACTGCTCCCACTGCAGCAGCAGCACTGTGGGCTGGCTTTGTGCCCTGATGGGACAGCTGGGGCTGCCTGGGTGGCCACTGCCACCAGGTGCCTGCATGTCCCTCAGGTGGGTGTGGGAAGCTGGAGGAGCAGGTTTCTAGCTTTCCTGACAGGTATGCTGCTGTGGAGGTGGTGATGGGCTTGGCGGGGGTGTGTGCTGCAGCCCTTAGCCAACTTCAGTCACCTTGTGCTTGTGGAAGTGCTTCATGTGAACTGCTTGGCTTCCCACAGAGAGCGTTGTGCTAGGGTTCTCTAAATACTGAGGCTTTGCATGTTGCTGTGTCTCTGAGGATAGTTGATACTTTAATAAACTTTAATAATATTAATAAATTAATAAATATTTAATAAAATACCTAAGGAGTAGCTTAGGTTGTAGAAATGATTTAATACTCTTCTGCTGACTCTTTAAACTGACAGCAAGATGTGGTGCTCTGATGGCCAATGAAATTGAAAAACCATTCTCCTGAGAAAGCGAATCTGAATTATTTCCACCATCATAGCAGGGCACGTTGCGTAGGGCTGGAACGTACCATGACCTGTTCAAATGAATGACTGAAAGCAGGAAGTCATTCAGCCTGTTTTCATGCTTGTGAAGGGATGGGAAACGAAGAATGAAAGCTGTATGCTCTTGACACCCTTGTTGTACTGTATTAAATGAGGCATCTTTCTGCTTTTTCAGCAGATTCAAATCTTTTCTTTTTTTTTTTTTTTTTTTTAACCCTTCTGGACTTAAGGCAGCAAATTTATTGAGGCTATATAGCTATTACATTCTCAGTTTTGGTATTGTCTGTTACATGTGTGCATTGTTTTAATTGTATAAATAGAATTAATTGTAGAATTACAAAGGCCTTACTTCTGTGTGGCCTTTGACACTGTCTCCCACAATGTCCTTGTCGCTAAATTGGAGAGATGTGGGTTTGATGAATGGACTGTTAGATGGATAAGAAATTGGCTGGATGGCTGCCTCCCAAGTTGTGATCAACTGTTCGGTGTTTAAATGAAGATCAGTAACAAACGGTGTCCCTCAGGGGTTCATGTGGCGACCTGTAGTGTTCAGTATCTTAATCTGTGACATGTGGTGGCTTTGAGTGCACCCTCAGCAAGTCTGCAGATGACACCACACACTGAGTGGTGCAGCCAGTTTGCAAGAGTGAAAGGATGCCACCGGGAAAGACCTTGCCAGGCTTCAGGAGTTGGCTCATGTGAACCTTGTGAAGTTCAACAAGGCCAAGTACAAGGTCCTGCACCTGCGTCAGGGCGATCCCCAATATCAGTACAGATGGGGGAAAGAATGGATTGAGAGCAGCCCTGCAGAGAAGGACTTTGGGATACTGGTGGATGAAGAATTTGACATGAGATGGCAATGTGCGCTTGTAGCCCAGAAAACCAGCCATATCCTGGGCTGCATAAAAAGAAGTGTGGCCAGCGAGCTGAGGGAGGTGATTCTCCCCTGTACTGCGCTCTCATGAGACCTATACTTGAATGACTTAACAGGTCTTTTTTGGCTTTCACAATGAGTGTTTGAGACATTGCATCCAGTGAAACCTGTTAGCTCCTCCTGTCTGCTATTCTGGATGCATGAACAACGGCCCCATGCCCTTGCCAACCTACTTCTAATGTTTTCCTTGTGGCGATGCAAACAAAACTTGAACCAAATTTTGCTGGCATCTGGGGTAATTGCACTGTGGATCATCCCCTCCTGTTATACACCATAGACTGTACAAGAGGTTTCCCTTGTCTACTTCTAGGTATTCCCGTTCTGCTCCAGCATGCTCTAAGGGTTTGGTTAAGTTTCTGTGCAGCAGTGAAGCATCTGAATCATCTGTGAACAGTGCATGCGCTGTAAGGAAAGCCTTGTTCCTTACTGTGCTAGAAGGGCTATAGTTGAGCTCGGGAAGTGGCAATATGTCATGGCAGAACGTTAAATATCAATGTTCGATAACAAATAGCCCGATTTTGGTATTGGTCTGACAGCTGCATAGCTTTCCACACCCTTTACCTACATATATGTCAACATGTGCATATACACATTTTTAAGCATGACTTGTAAAAGTAATTGGAGAATAAATTTTCCAGAAAAATTAATTGAAAAACTAATTTATTATCAGACACTGGGCTAATATCTGTGTATTTTTAAGAAGTGACCTTAGTTATATGATCATTCTCACCACTGTTTAGCTGGCTGATACACACATAGGTATGTTTCTGTACAGGAGATTAAAATATGCCTTTGCAGCTATTCAACTCTGATTTCTTGTGAATAGTTTTAGTAATATCAGATCTAATAATTAAACTGGACATCTAAGAAAAATCCATATACATATTGGAGAAAAACAGGTATTTGCCAGTAAATGGGGTTCAGTGGGCAGTTCAGCTCTTTTTTTTTTTTTTTTCTGATTTTAGCCAGTATTTGGCAATTACTATCAGCTGTCAGGGCAGGAGAAGCTAAGTGCAGGCAGAGGAGATCTATGCCAGCTAATTCATGTCATGGAAGATAGGCCTTGGACAGCCTTCTTTCTGAACAGCAGTGTTACAAAGCCAAGGTGATAGAAAAAGACGATATTGGAGTTTTAGTTATTTCTTAGAAAATATCTCTTTTTCTCAGATTGGCACTTCAAAGGGACACCGAAAGCAGTAGCTTAATTGATCTTCTGGCAGGCAGCAAGTGAATATTACAAAGGAAATGCATTTACTTTGTTGCTGGCTGCTCATGGTTTTGCCTCCTGCTCTGTAACACTTTCCCATGTTAACTTTCTTAGAGTCCAAGAAGTACTGAGATTAAAAGGGAGCATGAAAAAGATTAACGTGATTCTCCTGTCATCTACCACCATTCTTGTGCAGAGTCCCTCCACCTCCAAAGACAATGAATATTAGAAATGTATGATTTAAGGTAGCTCTGAGTTTCACATTTTGCTCATTTTTCCAAGCTAGAGAAAATAATTTATTTGGTTCAATATATATTATACCTTTTGACCTACTAATCTGTGTAAGAGAGCACCAGCAGATATAAAGGAAAAACTACCTTTTTCAGGGAGGTTTTGCTTAAACACTGTTTTTATTACTGCTTTTGTGTCTTTGGCAGAGTGGGAAGCCCCTGGTTAAGGACATGTTCACAGATCTGAAAGATGGAAGGAAGCTTTTGGACCTTTTGGAGGGTCTGACGGGGAAACCTCTGGTAAGAGAAATGTGTAGGAGTCATGTTCCCATTTACTAAAAAAACAACCAACCAACCAACAAATAAATGAAACACACAACCCTGTAGCATGTCATTTTAAAAATTATTTTAATTTATTTAAAAATCTATTCTGCTCGTAGTGTGTTCTTGTTGTCTACAGCTCCAGTGAAAGTCCCATGAACTCCACTAATGGGATATAGGGTCAGGCTGAAGGTAGCTGTGTAACCCTCTCCTGAGGGTTAGCACACTGTTCCAAAAAGCACATAAAACCAGTGGTGGTGTTCATGTTGTGTATGTTTTTAAGAGATCTTTTAAAGATCTGGATCTGGATGATCTGGAAGAGCAGCCTTCAGCTGGATACCTGTGGACCTTTCCTAATAAGCTCCTGAAACATCCCATAAAGAAAAAAGGGAACAGCTGGTAGGCAATGCAAAAGTCTACATCTCCACTGAAAAATCCTTTGTGATTTAGATATAAAAGGGCTGAAAACTCTTCCCCTGCTAACACTGGTGCTTCTTCAGGAAGATACATGAGGCATGGTGAAACCTGTGCCATCACTTGGGATTAAATTCTTGATTTCACTATTTATAATAAAGCTCAAATTTGTTTATTGACCTTATGGGGAACCTTCAGCCTTTTAAAATTTCACCTTGCAAGCTGGCCTTGCTTTTTAAACAGATGCGTTTCACTAGTACTTCTAATGATTTGTCGTCTGATTTGAAGTATACTGAGGACAAAAGGCGTTTTTAGGTTTCTAATTCTGTTGATTACAGTGTTCCAAGTTCAGCTCCATGCTTTTACAGTACGACCATGTTCTGCTACAGGAGTTAAATTATGGTGATTAAAAGCAAATGGAGTGGCAGGTATTGTCAAGAGTTGCAGTGGGTTCCCCTCCCCCCCCCCCCCCCCCCCGATATTAAAAGGAAGGGAAAGTCAGGAAGTATAACTTCTTCCCAGTATGCAAAGGTTTAGCAGGCTTTCAGTGCCAGAAAAACAAATTGCTGCTTGTTCCCTCTTGGGAGCCAAAAAATTTCAACTACTCTGGCAAGCGTTCAGAACCCTCAGATTTTCCCCAGGAACTCCCACTTTGCTGTTGTATTGCCAGTTTATAATTCTGCAGATGCTGGGAATAAAAGTTCTGGATTTACCAAAGATGAACTGAAATGCATTTTGAATCCAAGGCTTGTCCTGTGCCTTGAATTGAGGAATAATGTTCTCACCAGTCTTAATTTTGACATTGTGGGTGAATTTGTCTGGCTTTTATTCCTACTTTAAAAAAAAAATAATCTGGAGAAAATTAAGACAGATTTCCTGTTGCTTGCTTTATCACTTATTTCGTTTGGTCTGTCAAGTTAATTCTGATGTGAACAGATTGTAACTTTTTCTTTTCAGCCTAAAGAACGAGGTTCCACACGAGTACATGCCTTAAATAATGTCAACCGAGTACTGCAAGTCTTGCATCAAAACAACGTGAGCATGTTTACCCACAATTTTTTGACTGACAGTGAAATTTATTCCTGTGTGTAAATGAGTTCAAAATGCAGAGAATAAAGATTTTTTTGGTACCTAAAATGAGATTTCAGTGAGATGGGTAAATTGTTCTCAGTTTTCCTTATCTAATGTAGAATTTTATTAGTTTTGTGAAATCTTAAAATGCTAACTTAATAATGATATTAACTACACTGTTTTGGTGAGATGTGTTCAGCTCCCAAAAGCAAAGGTGGCTTGAAGCTCTTCTATGCGTAGCTCGTGAACCTGGCGGGACAAAAAAACTAATTTCAAGTGATGATGCATAACTTGTGCAAAAATCTGTAAGTGTATGACCGGTCTTGTGTGTCTTTTTTTCTGTGTCCTGCTCTCAATGTCCAGGAGGATCTTTCCTTTGACATGACAGCTCTGTGTCAATTCTGTATTGCGTGTTTCTAGTTTGAGGTATGGTACCTGATCAGATGAACATACAAGCAAACAAAGGCCAATCCCTCTTTAACAAAAATGAGAACAATAATAGTTTACCTGGAAGCCAGTAGTGCTGGAATAAAGCAATATTCTTCCTCTGAAGAACAATTCCTGAGAAGTATACGTTCTATAGTTAGCATTTCTATTTGTGAATGTCAGGGCACTAAAACAACTTAATAAAAACATTCTGGCAATAAAATACATCTAATGCAAAAAGGCATTGACATAGTTATGCAAACTGTGGATTGAAGAATGATTCAAAGGTGCTGTATGATACTGCAATTTCCCCTCCATGTTGGTGGACTACTGTCATATTTCTAGGAAGCAGCCAAAGTGGTGGGTGTTTTGGTTTTTTCTACTTTGAGGTACTGTAAATGCTAACTTTTTTTCTAAGGATAAGTAATGAGTCTTTCCAGCTTGAAATTAATTTATTTTATGAAGATAATGAATGAAACAACGTTGAATTATAATTAGTTCATCCTTAAGCTGGCAGGATCTGAGTTTCTAGAAGTAAACAGATGGCGATAGTTAGCTGAAGGTTAAGGTCATGTACATGATTTACACCTACTGCTTAACTTTGTTAGAAAGTGTGTATGTGTTAAGATGAAAAGGCATCCACTGAAAAGCAGTTGTGTTCTGTTGCCTGAGAATTTGTGGACTGTATAATGTTCTCAACTTGAGAAATAATTTATAAAAGTGTTTAAATATATTATTCAAGTATCAGACAAGTCTAGGGTGTAGATGTTCAAGTGATCCTGTGAACCTCATCTATCTGATGAGCGGAATGGTTCTAAGTAATGAATTTCAACTTTTTTTGATTTGTGGACCAAGCTTTAAATAATAATAATTCTGCTGGAAGTCATTGCATATAGCCAGTATCAATCTTCTGTCAGTAGTACTCTGTCTACTGTCAACTTTATTTTATTAATTGTCTTTACTTATGTCTCAGTCATCCACTCACCATCCTAGAGGAGTGCAGTTGCATCCTTTAGAGCACTGGTTTAGCTCAGAATCATTAAAATACAGAAATGGACATGTGGATTATTTTCTTTTATGTATAGTGTAGATAGCAAGAGAAATGCATTATGGTTATTGATGTGCAATTAAAATGTGAAGTGTTTATTGTTACCCATTCTTAGGACTGTTTTTCTTCTATTACAAGTGAAAAAACATCTGGCAATTTAATTGTTTTATTTTTGTGACCTTGACCTTTAGTCTTGCTTTCTGATCCTTGTGTTCTAAAGCACTTTCCAGTGTGTTGCTTAATGGTCCACACTGGTGATTCTTTTGGCCTGTATAATTTAGTTATCTTAAAATATATGCTTTGTATTTGCAGAGAGTATTGCTGTAAGATTCTGTTCGAGCTACTGTAAAAATAGGGAGAGGACAATCCACAAATTCACAAGCTTTCTTAGTGTAATTCCTGTGAAGTATAATTTTTTTCCATGTTTATCTTGCAACAGAGTTTTGATTTGATTCTCCTAACCAAGAGACCTATGGGGAACTGAAAGTTGCCAAGATGATATCAGAAAGCAGTGGGGTTACAAGTACATTTTGCAGAATTGTACCTATTCCTGATTGTGTGCTAAAAGGAAAAATATTAATGGAATACCATTATATACTTACATGTCAGCAATAACCTCTAAAACAAAGTGCAACTTTGTTCTTGTCTATTCTGTTGTTACAGGCTACGTCCACTGAGAGCCAGAGCATGGGCTCCTTTACTGTCCTGTGGGTTGTCTGTATTATTTAATTGCTAGCCAGCTCCTTGGTACAGGTTTTGTTTCTGTGACCAGTTCTGATCCCAAGCAATGCCCAGATACAATTCTTAGTGTAAGCTGGGAGGTGTTTATGGTAGGCACTGTGGATAACACTGTTTTGGAGCAGGGGTAAGAAAGGAATTAAAAACTTCCCCATCAAAGTGAAATGCATTGTGTCACTTGCCCCAGGGCTGGAGGATGCTCCTGGCTCAGGTTATTTGCAAGAATGAAGCCCTGCCATCTGCCCTGCGTGGGAGTGTGTTGCGGCACCTGCTGTATGTGTATATACACCCAGGGAGGTACCCGTCTCACCTGCCACAGGCAGCTGTTCCTAGCGCCATCTCCATAGGTGTGGTGGTGACTGATGCACTGTGCTGCTGTTGGTTCCCCCCAGAAGGGGGTTCAGTGCCGCTTGCTGTGTTGGCTGAATGGAGACTTGATGCCCCAGTTCAGTTCAGACTCTAAAGTAGCACCGAGTGAGTATTTGGTAGTGTGCTCTAAACTTTGCTTCTGAGGGCTGAATACTTGATGCAGAAGCAGGTAGTGTCTCCTACCTTATTGCTTACTAAAGTAATCTCCTTGTCTCTCTCTGTGTTTTTATCTTTTTAGCGATCTCAATTAGACCATCACAGAGTGTGTGGGGTCCTATGCATATAGGAAATGTGAAAATTTTACTTTTTCCCTTGAGCTTTTCATCTCCTTGTATAAACTTGTCCCATTGGGATTGTTGGTTCATGCAAAGGACAAACCTGTTCTTAATTACAGAGTTTTCGTGGTTCTATAATATCTCTGATTGTGTCTGGGAGCAGGACTGCTTAACTTTGTTTTTATTAATATTTGACCCTTCATGTCTGCATTTCTATTGGCAAGTTGTAACTGCCGGTCTGCATCTGTATATCAGAGGAGAGGATAAAAACTCTTTGAGTGGAGTATCTTCTTTGGTGCCATCTTCAGTCGTGTTATTTAAGCAGTTGTTGTGACAAGTGCAGATATAGTACTCTGTAGTCTCCAGTGGTCTCTTTCCAACTACTATTTGTATCAGGGTGTTTGATAAAATGTGGGTAGACAGCCAATAAATGGGGTGGGGTTGTGATTTGAAGCTGTGATAAGTGTTTAATATAGAGTTGATCCAACCTCTCCAGGTGGAGTTGGTGAATATTGGAGGAACTGACATCGTTGATGGAAATCACAAGCTGACACTGGGGCTGCTGTGGAGCATTATTTTGCACTGGCAGGTGAGAAGCTGCTGTGAGATCTCTTCCTTTCCAGGAATAGTGTGCATCAGTCTGCAGGGATTCTCACAAAATTTCCTGGGGTTTTGGTGATGGAAAATACTGCTTCTATTTTGGGCTGATAAACAAAGGCAGGCCGGTGTTTGGTTTCTAATCTTTGTCTATGGGCTGCCTCCCGCGATACGTATTCTCGTATATGCTCAGTTGTACTCAGCCTCTTAGTTTAGTTCTTGCAGGTGTTAATTACAGAGAGGCTTTTTAGGCTGAAGCATTTTGTGTTCCTTTCTCAAGGCTTTTTTGCACTTCTGTTAGCAGGTCATTTTTTACTGTCCAGGTAGCCGTGTTGGGCTTGCGTCTTACATGCTCCTTCATAGGTTCGTTTCTCAGTCTTACAGATTGAATTGCTCCTGATTTATCCAGGTACCTGGGAGGATCATTGAATTCACTTGGGGAGACTTTGTCAGATGCTTATGCATAGTACCCCAACAGTAAACTACTTTGTTGGCTGAGCAGATACCCTTTTTTTGCAGAAAACCGTATTTTTTAGGTTTGCTTACTGGTGGAACCGCAGCACAGAGCAGTGAGAAATACTATACTCCACACTTACTGTAGGCAGCACTGAGAGAGGGGGAGGATTGTAATGTAAGAGTAATGTGTCATCATTACATGAAGCATTACTGGTTCTTATAATCAGTAGAGTGCAAAGATGGCCTGAAGGCTCGTATTGCCAAATTTCATGTGAGGAGTTAGTTTGATTCATAGCTTTTCATGGGAAACACCCTTTCATGATTTGTGAAATTATTGCTTCAAATGTTTTGGGAACGGGGAAAAGTAGAGAACATGTCTGTAAGGTGTAGTTTCTGCTGTCTTGCAGGTGAAGGATGTCATGAAGAACATCATGTCAGATTTGCAGCAGACCAACAGTGAGAAGATCCTGCTGAGCTGGGTTCGGCAGTCCACAAGACCTTATAGTCAGGTCAATGTACTGAACTTCACCACAAGCTGGGCGGATGGACTTGCCTTTAATGCTGTCATCCATAGACACAAGTAAGCAGCAAACAGCTTATCTTAAACCTAGTGAAGTAAACAGCTTTTTCCCCATGTTTTCATGCTTGAGTATTTGACAGCTCCTAGCCTGTTTTGCTGATTCATGTGGTGTTTTTGGTTTGGGTTTTTTCTTTCGGGTTTTAATTTTTTTTTTTTTTTTTGTGGTAACGATAACAGTGGAGGGATATTGCCAGAGCCTTACAAAGGATGGAGCCAAGGCAGCAGTGTAACACTTGGTTCCTGTACGTGCATACACACTTGCTAATTGCAGTGGATTTACATCCCACTTAGTATGCATTACACAGCAAGCACACTGAACGGGTCTCTGCAGGGGGGGTTGACCACCTCCGCCCCGCTGTACATCCTCCTGCCCTCCCTCCTCTGCCAAAGGAAACCTTTCTTCAGTCAGTTTGCCGTATTTTGAGTAGGAAGATACAGAAGCTTCAGAATGAAGAAATAAGACAGACCGTACCTTTTCTTAGGTTTTTAATATACCGTGCATGAAAGGCAGTGTATACAGTTTTCAGGACAACCGTTGAGCAGAAGAATCAAAGAATAATAGAATTCTTCAGGTATTGTAGAGTATTCGCTAGTTTGTTCATTATACTTTATAAGGAATGGTGCTAAAGCTTCTTTGAAAAGATCTTTTGTGTTCTTTCTGATTTTGTAGAACTCTTTGGTAGTTTAAAGAAATAGTCTTTACAGATTCCTATGAAACTTTTATACCTACTTACTTTACGTTTTTTTAAAACTTTTCTTTGAGGTCTACTTCTGGGTGATCCATTCTAATCCAGCGTACTTTAAGAGAAGTCAGCTCATTGCTTTGCAAGGGCTGGCTGTTCTTAACCGTAAATAACCATTTTAACACTGTAATGGTATGATAACGTCTAGAATTTAACCAGACCCCCTGGCCACCAGATATCTGACATGGCAAATGCTTTACAAAACACCCTGAATATTTATACCCAGCAGATATGAAGTGTTCGCAAAAGCATATGATCACTTTGAGCCTGCTGTTCTCTGTTCTTAAGTGCCTATTTGGTGGTCCGTGCTGACTGAAATGACAGGCTCTGTGTCAGGCTTGCTGGCTTCAGGATGGGTCTGCCCTGACACCTGTGCGCCTTCTAGACCAGAGCTGGCTTGTGTTCAGCCTGCATGGATGCATGGAAAATGCCTGCACCACACTGAGGACCCCTGAAAGTTTGGAAGCACTGTTCTGTAAGGTCGGAGCAATACTACCAAAGGTCTCTGGAGTTTAGCAGAAGCATCTTCTCTGAATGGTTTATGCTGTACTGGTGGTTTTCATATTGGTATAATTGGCTGTAGTGGCATAGCTCTGCTGCTGAATGTGTGAAGCTTTATGATGGAGAGAGGGCCAGCTTTAGAAGCACAAGAGATCTAGGTGACCTGAGGGAAGCAGGGGGAGAGAGTTAGCAAAATTGGCTTCAGGCTGTTTGTTGTCCTTATGTGTTGTGACTATGTGCTTGGGCTTTGTGGGATCTGAAGAGCTCTGCCCTCTTTAGAGCACTGTTAAAGTAGCAAAAGCCCCTGCTGAAAACTTTAACCTAACTGAGTAACTGTGCTTTTGTCACTGGCTTCCCAAAATTTCTGTTACCTGGTTTTGTTGATCTTTGAGCCTTTTATTCCCTCTTCCTGGGAGCCTGGCAGCTGCCAGCGCATCAGAATTCAGCTTTGTGGTCCCTGGGCACAAGCCCTTTAGCCAAGGAAGCACCATTTTCCCTACTCTTCTGAGAAATCTTGAGCTGGGTTTAAATTTAGGTTGGCTTTGAAAGAGATGCTTTAAAGGGCATTTGTGAGGAACAAGGTGTTTGAGGCAGGTTGCAGAAGTGGTAGGACAACAAGGCTATTTTGCTTACCCAGGCACTAGTGCTTCCCTGCCTAAGGGTCTTTTTCAATATTGTTTTTTTAATTTAGCTTAATATGACACATCATATATGAGAATTTTTGTGGATCCCATTATGAGGTTTAGTAGCTTGCTTTTCTCTTTATATATCTATCAACAATTGTTAGCAGTGTTACCTCTTGGCTATAGTATCTATTAACTTTGTAAAAAATTCTGCTCTTTGATACAGTTTTCTTGGTCATAGGTAAATACCTAGATTGCATCATATTGAAATTTGTGCTACTACGGCAGCGTGCAGGTAGTGCGTATGCAGTATGCCTGTTGCAATGTCATTTTCAAAGTGAAGAGTCTTTGCTAAAGCTTTATGTGAATCTGTAGTTATCCTTGTTGCTTTGTGCATGGAGGTACAGTATTCTACTAGCTTCTGTATGGATCTCTGCATATCTCTGTTCCCTGCTCACTGTACCTTCCTCTGGCTTTTTGTTTCTCAGACCCTGCTGTCTTATGGCCTTCCTGTTTCACAAAGTGTAATGACTTGACAGATTTAATTTAAAAGATAATCTCAGGTCAATTTACAACTGAATTAAGTATTAAAAGAATTAAAGGCAAGCCCATATCTTCCTCCCCAAGTTCTATAAAGCTCAGAATCAGTAGCAGTGTTTTAATGAGAAGCCACTGTTAGAAGGGAATGGCAAGTATTTTAATGGCTCTATAGTCTTCCTGCTGTGCTGCTGCTGCGCTGGGCTGCTCATGCCCTGTTGGTGTAGGTATCACTGCTGACTCTGCTTCCTGCTCCATGCTCCTTGAGACCTGCCAGAATGTTTTGGGTGCACTGGACTGGAGATTTGGTTTGGTTAATGCTGGTGTGAGATGGAGGCTGCTGACACTGTAAACTGATCAACTTTTTGGCCTTATTTTCATCATGGCTCTTATGAGCACTTGTGATGGGAATTTTTTTTTTTTTTTTTTTTTTTTAATGGGGAAAAAGGTGGTGTGAGCGAGCAGGGGTGGAGACTGCTGCTGCTCCTGGCTCTGATGGTCTAGGGTGGTCTGCTGAGCCACATCACAAGTTTGGAACAAGTCTCTCCAGGAACAGAGTGACACTTGATTACCCGGGATAGCCTGATGCAGAAAGCATGTAATAACAGTAATGCTGTGAAAGAAACAGCTGAAGAAAACTGGTTCTGGAATAAATTTTAAACACAGTTTATTTTCTTGATAGTAGTATTTAATCTCCTCTTGTAGTCAACGTATGTGTAGAATACATACAACAGAAGGGGGATGTTGCTGCAGATACGCAGTCTGGTAATTTATTTGTGATTGCAGGATTTTCACTACTAAAAAGAAAACATATATTTATATTTATGCATTTGTTTATATGCACTTATGTTTATATTTTGTGTTTGTGCATGCTTATTTTACTTAGGTAGCTACCTTCATATCCATAACTTCATATTCTGCGTGGTAAGGAATTTTTTGTTCAAATAAAATTTACTGTTTTCTTTCCTGTTTTGTCTTTACTTTTAGACCTGAACTTTTCAGCTGGGATAAAGTTGTAAAGATGTCCTCAGTTGAGAGACTGGAACATGCTTTCAGCATAGCCAAGAACCACTTAGGAATTGAGAAACTGTTGGATCCTGAAGGTGGGATATGGATATTTTGATTGACCAGAAGCTTTTTTTTTTGAGCTCTTTTGAAAGAAATATCTTCTATTCATATTTACTATGAACACAAATTCCAGCAGTTTTGTGCAGTGGTTTTCTGGTTCAAGCTCTTAAATTTGTGTTTAAAAGAATATAACTTGCAGGGTTAAGGGTATGTCTGTGCAGGCATATGCTTTGGCGGCTTGAATATTAAGGTTCAGAATGACTTTACCATTCAGAAGCGGTATACAGAAGGTGAAGTTGGTTCCCTGGCTTTGTTTTATTTTAGGTAGGTGTTCTTACACAAGGGTCTGTGTTTTTCAGGTGAAGTAGAGCATTATGTAGAGCGGAATACTGTTAAGAGCTCATGATCTTTCGTTTTTTCTACATACATTGAGACACAGTAGCTGCTGGTGTTGTGAGTGCATACCATGTAGGAATGCTTACCAGGAAAATTTTCTGGCTCCTTTTATAGTTCTGAGCTGTCACTCTGCTTTGAAGTGAGCCTCCAAAGATTCATTCTGTAAGACAAGATCTCAGACTTTACAGATTCAAGCACCATCTTCTTTTTTTTTTTTTTTTTTTTTTTTTTTTTAATTAAAGAGTTGAATGGGTAGCACTCATAAATAGAGAGATAAGTTGGTGAAAATCTTCCATATGAAAAGTGAGGAAATGAACTGACCAATGCTGGGAGTGGGGATAGAGCCTAAGTGGAAATGTTTGTTTGTGCAGGATACTGTCCCTGGACTGCATTTTTGCTTGGGAGATGCTCCAGAATAATTTTCCCCAAAGAGTTTTTTCTTCCTTAGTAATTTCAAGTTTGGGCTTTTCAAAAACATCATGCCTTTTAATGTGAAGACATTGTGCCTTTTAATGTGAATTCACCTCTAAGTGTAGAGATCCTATTTTTAAATTTTTTTTCTTTCATACTACCTTCAACGTCTCAAACCTAGCCTTTTAACTTAAGCTTACTCAAGGCTACTTAACAGAACCTGGGGTTTACACTATATGTAAAGTCTTAACTGCATTCTAATTATTGATTTAGCAAAGCAGCAGCTTCATTTATTTTCCCCATATTTTATCTTTTTGATGCAGATGTTGCTGTACAGCTTCCAGACAAAAAGTCTATTATTATGTATTTAACCTCTTTGTTTGAGGTCCTTCCTAAACAAGTCACTATGGAAGACATCCGGGAGGTGGAGACCCTTCCCAGGAGATACAAGCAGGAGTGTGAGGATGGAGAGTTCAATTTGCAGCAGGTGTGTTTGTCAGCAAAGTCTGCCTGGCATTTCTTGACTTGTATTTTTAGCTGGTCTTCAGGCTTGTCAGTTATCTCTGGGACATGTCTTCTATCTTGGGCAACACAGTTGGGAAAATAGGAAAAAATTGTAGCATATTCTTTGTGATTGACTTGAGTAATTCTGTCTTCCTTTTCCCCCTTTCCTGATTCATGTACAAAATCCTGTGTGCTGAGGTATAAAGTTCCATCTGTGCTGTGCTTCCTTCTTCTGTTTCTTACTTGTCTTGGCAAGCTGGAGAGGGTGGCCCAAAATCTTTAACAGAGTTTGCCCCAGGACTTGTGGCGGTGGTAGTGATGGGTTTTTCTTTGGATGTGAGGTCCACTGTTAAGTTGTCTTTTCTATACAGGTTGGTTATTTTAAAATGAAAGTTCAGTAGTGGTGACTGTGGCCCTTCTTGTTAAAATGTACCCAGTGATTACTTTTAACATTTTTAGGAAGCATTGAAAGGGATCTTAGCTGTTCTGTTTTTACAATCATTTGGGAAGGAATCTTCTGTGCCCTTCTAAGACATTGCTTTTCCCTTGGCTGCCTAGGCTGTAGCACTTGAAGAAGAGCAGGGCAGATCTGGAGCAGAGACTCCCAGCACAGTGACAGAGGTGGATATGGACTTGGATAGCTACCAGGTTGCTCTGGAAGAAGTTCTCACGTGGTTGCTGTTGGCTGAGGATGCATTTCGGGAACAGGAGGAAATATCTGGTGATGTTGAGGAAGTCAAAGAACAATTTTCCACCCATGAAGTAAGCTTCTCTTGAAAATTAATTTGTTGTGGTGTGGTTTGGTTTTTTTTTTGTGTATGTGTGTGTGTGCGAGCTGCAGAACTTCCTAGTCCTTATCCAAAATCTGCCATTCTGTTTCTTTTGACGTGCTTTTTCTAAATTGAAAGCACCTCTGAATGTATGTGGTGGTCGTTTGTGTGGGGTTTTTTTGGTGTGTGGTTGGTTGTTTTTTGTGGTTTTTTTGTTGACAAAGAATATCTTCATGAAGGTGAATAGATCTTTTTAGGAGACCTTACAGTGGAACATGCTTTGAAACTTTAATGTATTTTTTTTTTTTTTTTAATCAGCTTTCAGTGGCTGGCTCACTGGTGTCTATAATACAAAGAAAGTCTGATCCAGGCTGATTTGTGCTTCTCTTCTGCCAACTACTAAAAAGCCTGGTCAGCCTTATGTCACTTGCTGTTAAATAAGGGCAATGCTGAAATTGATATTCATGTCAATTTAATTTAGTGGTCTCCCAGTCATGATTAGCATACTTTATTTCAGAAATATGTATTGTTGCTTCCAAATTATTCTTGTTTCCAAATTATTTTGTTTTGGTTCTATTCCAAGTCTGAACAAATGTTCTAATGTTGCTAAGATTTTCAAGTGTCATGTTAGATGTTTTAGTTTTCTCCTGTGACAGTTTACTGTACACAGCTGAATTTAAAATCTGAGTGCTGATTAATATGAAGATATTTTTTCCCCTTGTGCTACAGTTTTTTGACACTGGGAGCCAAAGGAAGAGGTGTTCTGGATTTATAGTAAATGTGTGAATTTTTAATATTAACTCAATTAACTTTTCTTTGCTTTCTTTTGTTTTAATAAAACTTCTGTTTTATTTTCTTAACACATTTGTTCAAAGGCTGTCTTATTACAAACAGCTTTTTCTCTGAGGTAGTTAGAGCCAGTTGAGAAGGAAAAGCTATTTTTACTGGCTCCAAAACTTTTGTAGGTCATGAAGAATCTTCTGTCATAGAGAGGAACAGGTCTGCCATGCTTGTGTGTGTTTGATGGTGCCAGCTCATTCTGCAGCGCTGTTTCAAACATGACAAAGTTTAGGACATTTACAAATTCATAAACTCATGTAGGAGCTCACAGATCACGGTGATGAGGTTGGTTGTACCCTTTCCAGGGTTTTATGATGGAACTGACCGCACACCAGAGCAGCGTGGGCAGTGTTCTGCAGGCTGGAAACCAGCTGGTGGCCCAGGGAAATCTGTCACCTGAAGAGGAGTTGGAGATCCAGGAGCAAATGCTGCTGCTGAACTCCCGCTGGGAGGAGCTCAGGGTGGAGAGCATGGACAGGCAGTCCCGGTGAGTCATGCTGCAGGACTGACCTCTGGTGCCTACTGAGTCTCAGAGGAGTTGGTTTGCATCCATTTATAATTTTTTTTTTTTTTAAAGATTTAGCTCTTTAGTTTGTGACATGAAATCCACCTTCTTCATACTTTCCAATGTGAAACAAAGAAATGAATATAAGTGGCATTTCTTGTTTCTTATATGAAAGTGTGTTGTGACTGTTATGTTATGTAAATGTACCAGACTAAATTTGTGGGATCTACATGCAGTAGTTACATAAATGTGCTTTTAATATTGTTTCAGTAGTTTAAGTTCATCAAGAAAGTATTCGGTAGATGTGGATAGCTATGTGGGTGTACACAAGTAAAAAGCACTTAGAAGATTTTTTTTTTCTCGCCTGTGGGTTATCAAGCTTAAGAGCTGCGCACCAAGAGAGAAACTGCATTTTGTTGCAGCTCTCAGCAGAGTCTCTATTAAAGGCAAATCCCTGTTGCAAGAAACAATCCCTGATATAAATTGCATGATTCACTAACTTTTGAGAAAGATATGAGGATTCTTAGCTGTGTTCCTTATTTGAATGGGGAATGTGGGGTTTTTTTAGGTTTGGTTGTTTGGTTTTTTTTTTTTTTTTTTTTAATGATAGCAAACTGGGTTATGAATGGCCTTGCTTCTTTCCTATAGGAACTGGAACTTAGTCTCTTTCCTTGGGAGAACTGCTTCTGAAATAACTCTGCTTGTGCTTCCCCCTGCAGTCTGCACGACATGCTGATGGAGCTCCAGAAGCAGCAGCTGCAGCAGCTGTCCGACTGGCTGACGGTTACAGAGGAGCGCATTCAGAAGATGGAATCTCAGCTTTTAGCGGAAGATTTGGAGTCCCTTCAAAAGCAGCTGGAAGAACATAAAGTAAACCTTTTTGTCTGTGATATAACACACGGGAGAAATATTTGAAAGATGTGTGTGTTGGTGGGTTCCTTAGCTAGAAACTCGATTGTGCAGGAAGTCATATGTGGCTGTATGCTGAGGGGCTGCATCTGATGTTTGGAAAAGGATGATGGGGCAGAAAGGAATTGAAAGTTTCTGGAAGTGCTTTCTGAACTGAACGCTTGAGCACTGATGACTAGAGCAGAAACTGCTACCTTTGCTTTTGTGCGGGAAGCAAATCCTGTAGTGGAAATTGTGTTGCCCTGACTGTGCAGGAAACAAGGCCTCTCTCCAGGTCTGAGGGACAGTATGAAATTTTCTGTGGACAAACTTGCCTTTAATGACTGGCAGGCATTTCTAAAGCATGCTTCAGATTTTCTGATTAAAATAGTGCAGGAGGTGAAACTATCGTGAAGGGCCTCCCAAGCATAGACAGTGCTGTCTGATGTGCACAAAATTGGAAGTGGTCTGTGTCTCAGTCAAGTTTCTGGATGTGAATTCAGCCTTTCTAGCCTGCAGTGGTTTTTTTTTATTTTTGAAGGGGAAAAATGGCCTTTTATTGCTTGTCATGGTTGCAGCTTTGGTTTTTGTACTCAGTACTGAGGTTTGACCTTCTCCCCAGCATGGGACATACCTCACAGGGCAAGAACTGCGGAGTATTTATAGTCTGTGTAATTTCCTGTCTTACATTTGCATTCTGTCTTCAAAGTCTGGGGAGTTTGAGGTGTGTTGCTCGTGGAGCAGCTCAGGATATTCTGGGATGAAAAGTGATATTTACAGTACTGTAAAGGCATATTGATCTTGCAGAGATATTTCAGAAGTAGGCTTTAACATGGAATCTGTTATTTTAGAAGTTGTATGAATATTTAAATCTACAGATTATTTCAAACTAATGGGAACTGTGTGCTTTCTGCAGATTTTGCTATTGTCTTTGAATGTAATGATCAGTTATAGCTCTGTTGGTATTTATGAGAATTATATTGTCAACTATTAAAAGGCAGATGTTCTTTAGTGATTTTTTTCCCTGTTTGGCATGCCCTATGATACTTGCTTATTAACAATAATAGATTTTTATAGAAATACTTAAACTTTTTTACATATAACAATAGACATGTAGAAAGTCAATGCAGTTGTCATGATTCTCCTAGTTAAGTATGACGCATGCCGCTTAAAGCACTCCTTCATGCATTCCAGCATTTTAATAGAACAGTTTTAGGTTCGTTTCTAGCAGTCTTTTGCTTACCTTTATTTAAATTCTGCAGTGATTCCCAGTGGTAAAATCTGTGCGTAACTGTTGAATCTGAAGTACTTTGCTACAGCCGTTGTGTTAGTCGCTGTGGCCGAAATAGCAGGTTAGCAAATTTATTCAAAGTTGGTAACCTCTGATTTGTTCTTCTAGAGCTTGCAGAGTGACCTAGAGGCAGAACAGGTGAAGGTAAACTCCCTGACGCATATGGTTGTCATTGTTGATGAAAATGGTGGCGAAAGTGCAACAGCTATTCTGGAGGAACAATTGCAGGTCAGAGCTCCCCCCCCTTTTTTTTTTCTTTTTAACTGTAGTAGAAGGCATTTAAACCTTTGCATTTAATTGGTAATCAACATTTTTGTGTTTAAAGACAATTTATCCTAGAAAGTAATTTAAAGTAATTATTTTTTAGAGATGATATTAATGTAAAGAATTAATAAATTTGCTCAGGGTAAAACCTGCAAAAGGCCTTTGACTGTCAAGCTCAATTGAGTCAAGGTGTTTGCATTCCCGGTGACTTAGGCGCTTTTGTAATGTATCCTTTCAGCAGTTTCATTAAAGTGGGAAGATGCACAGTAAAACTCTGACTTCATGTAAGTAATTTTCATTAGGAAGTTAAAATCTGATGGGAAAAATATTTGAAGTCATGAGCACAATTAATCTAGGGAATATTGTGTGAAGTATTTTCCCATTTTTGTCAGGAGCTAGACTGTAACCTGAACTATAGGGAGCGTGAAACAGAATTTATTGAAACGGAATTCATGCTACTTTGTTCGCTCTTTTTGAAGTCAGTCAAATAGCTCGCTGACTTCAGCAAGAGCAGAGATAAGGCTTTAGGTGAATGCTCTTGAAAGTTTTAACCTCCAGCTTTGTGCAGTACAACGATGATTACTTGCAAGGAGGTAGGTAGCTATAATGTAGAAGGAGATTATTGTGAAGTAGAAATTATGCCTTTGAATAGCTGATTTTTGAGCTTCCTGTGAGGCTCATGAATGTTCATGAGTGTTTCTTGCTTTTTGTAGAGGCTTGGCGAGCGGTGGACAGCAGTTTGTCGTTGGACTGAGGAACGACGGGTCAAGTTGCAAGAAATCCAGCTTTTATGGCAGGAGCTGCTGGAAGAGCAGGTTAGTAGCTCTCCAGTGACCCGGTGACTGGTTGATTTGTGGAGGGAAAACCAACCAAACAGAAATCCCCAAATCTCTTAATAGTGTTTAACAGCTCTCAGAAAAAAAAAGCCTTGAAAAACTAGATTTTGTGTTATTGTTTGGGTTCCCAGCATTTCTTGAGGAGTAGAGTAGTGCAGCACAAGAGAAGTATTTTCTGAGGTTTAGGAAAGAAGGTTCATAACTCCTTGTAAAAAAATTTCCAAGGTAGGTTGTAGCGAAGAAGTGGGAATATTCATGATAGCAAAATGACAATGAATCACAAAATATTTGGTGGTGTGGTAATTACAGGAATTTTCCTAATTTATATGGTATATGTGCTTCCAAGACGGATACATGTACACAACTGTGCAATCACCTAATCAATAGATACTGTTTTCAAAATCCGTAACATAAAACACCTGGTTAATATAGTGAAGCATGCAGCTTGTCTCATTTTTCTGAGTTTAGGCACATAGTTGAATTGTGAAGAAGATAGTATTGTGAGTTTTTCTTGCTTTGGTATTGTGCATTTTACATATATATATATATATAAATATAGTGCTCAAACACAAGTTAACTAAAGGCATAAAAATATGGTAACACAACTACATGTGTTAGGTTTGCATGCCTAGCGCTAGAGCTTGTTTTATGTCTCAGCCTAAAATATTTGATGGCTTTTCCTTTGAAGGTTTTACTTAAATTGTTTTGTTTTCTTAAATGGTTGTACTTATCACTGTAAGCTATTGTTTAAACTCTGTGGTACACACAGATTGTTTAGACATTTGAAAGAAGTAGAATGGTGCTGGTGTAGCCGTTGCTGTCAGTTGCAGCCTGGTTTCTTTGAGAGAGCTGTTTTGTCTGCATCTTTTGAGTTGCATGTGTGTTTCTCTGTGACCCCTTCAATATCTATTTGTAGTATATTGATAAGCTGTATTTGCAGTTCATGTGATCTTGTTCATGTGGACCCAAGGTTCAGATTCTGGTTTAAGCAATATCAAATATCTATATTTATATATATTTCTTTAAAATACTGCGCTGGCGTATGTGTACACGCATACAGAACGCTGTGGGCTAACACTTTCTGGAAGCTCTTCAGCAATATAAGTCTCTGAGTTGAGAAAAAAGGATTCCTCAAAAATCCTTGCTCTTTATGTCAAGGTAGGGACTTAAGTTCTCAGATGTCAAAACAGACATCTCAGTTTTGATGACCCAATGTAAACATGTTTCTACTCTCTTCCACCTTTGTATTTGTCTGGGGAGTGACCACTCATTGACTATTACAATACTCTTACGAGTGTCATCTTCTTTGAGTTGCTTTGCGTGCAGCTTTTTTAGGTTTGTATGTAATTATGTTGCGCTGTAAAAGTGAAAAAAATTAATTTGTGTTTATTTAATGTGAAATGTCAGATAGCAAGTGATGAGGAAACAAGTTTATTTTAGGTGGTTTAGATCGGCCCATGTTTGCATTCATTGTTCAACTCTGAACAATGCATTTCTTACTAATAGGTTTGAATTACAGTTCTCTGTCCTCAAGAATTACCAAGTGACCTACAAAAATTACAATTTGAAACCAATTAAAAACTTCAATACAAACACTTTGTTAACACAAAAGTAACTACAACATTTAGGTACTAGCATTTTCCATTTCGCCAACCAGATGGAGAGAAGAGCAACAGGCTTTTTGTGGCTGCCTATAAAACTTTTGGAAACCACACTGCCAAGTCAGCACAATTCTTACCGCTTGGGAAACAAATTTCTCAATCAGTGCCAGATATTTCTTTGCACTGTGATAATTGTTTCAGTTTTCTAGGGAGGCTTATCTTTGACTGCTGATTTAGCAGAAATTAATTGAATATGTTGAAGAGATTTTAAGCTCCTCTTATGCATAAAATATGTTGGCTGGGATGCCAGCATTATTTTTTTCAGAGACTATATGTGGTGGTATAACTTTCTCACAGCTTTATGACATTTCCACCACCATCCTATTTGCTGTCTGTATGTTTCGTGTATTTGTTTACATTGGCAATGTAAACTGCCTTAGCTCTTTTGCCCAAAGGTTGCTGTAGTGAGTTCTGGGACAATGCCAAAAATGCACAGTGAGACTGAAGAGCCTAGTGGCTGTTGTAAAGTGTGTTGTTCAAAGAACAAAAAGCTCTGCCTTGCTGTATCACTTCATATTATTTTTTAGATAGAGGAGTAGCAGTGCACCAGTGGCTATGCAACCGAGCCTGATAGACAGCTGCGTAATCCTAGTCTATGGAGATGGCTGTGCAGCGGCAGCAATATGTTGCTACATTATAGCAAATGTATAAAATCCTTCCTGATGCTTGATGCCACTTATTGCTGGAGTTCCCACAGCAGTATTGCGTGACTGACAAGAAGTAAGACCTAGGACAGGTTTCCTAGAAAAAAAAGTGGAAAAAGTTCAAGATCTTCGAGTTTGTACTATTCAGAGCAGACCACTCCAGCTTTCAGTAGTTAATGAGATAGTGTTTGCTGACGGTATTTCCCAATTAAAAGTAGGTACAGTAAACAGGGAGGTGACTAATTTTGACTTTTTGACTGACTGCCTGAACTAAAAGAGCTCTGAATTGCCAGCGCTGTTGCTTCTGTGAGAAAATGTTTGTAGTGGCTGGTTTTGAATCACAGAGAAAGAAGGGTTTAGAATGAAAGAAAGCCTATATACCATTTCAAGATATTTAATTATAATATAATTTGTAAGTCCTATGTCAGCTTTGTGGTGGATTTCTGGTTGCTATAAATAACTTATTGTGTGTGTGCGCTGTGATATATCGGGAAATAGTTTTGTTGAAATTGTTTTGATGGAAGGTATTACTTAGTTCTCTGATACAATATTTTTTGTCCCCTTTATGTATTATTTTTGTTAATGCCAACTGAAATTCCTGCATATAAAGACTATAGAACTGTGCTTTGAATGCAAAGATCTTGAAGAAGGAATTGTCAATACCTGTTTGACAAACTTGGTATTTTCCTGTGCTATTTTTGTTATGATCTGCAGTGCTTATTGAAAGCTTGGTTAACTGAGAAAGAAGAGGCTTTGAGTAAGGTACAGACAAGCAACTTTAAAGATCAGACAGACCTGAGTGTGAATGTTCGAAAACTAGCAGTGAGTATTGCTATCCTGCTCTGTCCTGTCAAATCTCATAGATTAAATAAATGGCAAATTACTAGTTTGACCCCGGTAGGCGCTGTGAATGCATGATACCTTGGAAGCCAGGCCAAAATTCTCTTCTTGCCAGATTCTTTCACTTGAATTTTAAAAATGTTACAATTTACTCTGTGGCCATTCCAGGTGGTTGCGCCAAACTTTGGAACAGCTGTGCTGGGTTTTTGGTAGAATTTGGAGTTTATTGCAGGCCACCAGTCAGCTGTGTTTTTGAAAGTGTAGGTCTGTTTTTGGTAGTGTTTTTTTTAAAATGCATTGGTTCTGCTTCTACCTGAACTAATGTAACTCAAGAGATACTGCAAATTGCTCTAGGAGCTGTTTCAGGGTAAGAGTGTCTTAGTGCTGCTTTGCCCAAAAGAACTAGTTTGAAAGCTGTGATGCATCTGGCTCAGGTAGTACATTTTCTTCCCTTCCCAGCACTGTGCCCGCACCCCCCACCCCACCCCGCCCCAGATTAAAAGCTAAGGGATGGCAGAATACCTGATCTCATCTTTAATGTTTTTGTTTTACTGCAGATTTTGAAGGAGGACATGGGTATGAAACGGCAAACACTAGACCAGCTGAATGAGCTAGGTCAAGATGTGGCCCAAATCCTTGGGAAAGGCAGAGCATCCAGTAAAATTGATCAGGAGCAGGAAGAGCTAACTCAGAGGTGGGACAGTTTGGTTCAGAAGCTAGAGGATTACTCTAACCAGGTACTTAAGAAATGTTTAATACTTTTTAGCTGTTTAGATTCTGTATGTATGCGAACTGTCAGCAAAATTGCCTAGGCAAGTTCTTGGCATGAGGCTAGAGAGAGGCGAGTGCTCTTTCACGTGGGGCTGACTTTTATCTGCTGACAATGCTGTCTGCGATTTTTGGTCTTCAAATCCCCAAGTTGTTAACCTGACTAGTATTACTCCTTTCTCACACAGATTAAGCTTCATTTTTCTGATGAGTAAAGCAGGCTTCCCATGTACTATCAATCAATGCAAATGCCTTTAAACATTGTAAGAGTGCTGGGACTGGATTAAAACTGATACTAAAAGAAAACAAAGAAAAAACCCCAAACCCAGAATAGATAAATAAATGGGAGTCATACAAGCATTTATGCTCTGTGAGTATGATTTCTCATCTGTTGAAAATAGAGTAGTTGTTTGTTTGGTATGTAACGATGATAGCCAAGCTGGATTGTTAAATGTTTATTTTAGTATTTTGAGTGCTTGGTAATGTTTTTATTTAGACACAACTCCCATTGGCTTCTGTGAAAATTTTGTTTGACAGTTTTATGACTCATATATCCCTTTTTTGTGATATTAAACTGTTATTATGGTGAAGGCTGTGGCACTGATTCATGATCCATTTAGTGTGTAGTGAATGAGTTGTGCAGTCTGAGTAGGGGTCCTTTTCAGCCATGTGGCTTTAATTTGTTCTTGCATTTGAGGCAAAAGCACTGGAGAGTGCCAAATCCTGTCTTCATCCTTTCACTCCCCCTAAATATCAGGCACATACTTACAACTTACAGGTTGATTCCCATGGGACTTACTTTATAACCCGTTAAAGAGTGTGGAAGGTTTCTGTTGACCTGAGTGAGTTTTTGGGTCAAATCCACAGTGTATCAGCTCTTTCTGAGATCTAGACTTGGGTTTATAAGGTATGAGTACAAAATACAGAATTGTGTGTTAATAAACCCAAAGGACCTTGGTTCTTCCTGTGAACCAAGCAATTCTGAAAGAAAATACGATGCTTATTTTGATGATTTCAGTTCACTTGGACTGACATGGAATTCTAGTTGAATTTGAGAATTTTGATGCTTGGTTCCCATCTGTAAAATGAGAAAAATGAAGTTTTGTCTCTGGAGTGCATCTATGATAAAGGTGTTTCATCACATGTAGGTGTGACCATTTTTAGAGTGAATGAATGGGCTTTGAATAAAATTAACTAAGCAAAAGCAATTAAATTGGTGTTAAAAATGGCATTTAACCATTTTGCTAAATTATTTTGTATAGGTAACTCAAGCTGTAGGAAACGTAGGGATGTCACAGGTTTCACAGAAGACTGCTGCAGAAACAATGCTGTTGAAGGAACAGGTAGTGGTTAAACAATCCAGACAGGAGTTGCCCCCACCGCCACCCCCAAAGAAAAGGCAAATCCCAGGGGACAGTGAAGCAAAGAAAAAGTAAGTATATGTCACTGCCATTTCCCCTTGCTCACTAGAGACTACAGACTCATGTCTCTTGATCTTGGCTTTTGATTCTTCTTTGATGCAAGTGAGGAATACTGAGGTTGCAGTGGTGAGGCTTGGGGAACAGGAAGGGAATGTTATGTACAGCCTTGTTTTCAGAGCGACAGAAAGTCTGCAGCTTCCATTAATTTCAAAGGGAAATGGCAGTGTGTTTTTCTCAGAAAAGCGGGTCTTCAGTTCTTTGTACCTCAGCTCCCTTGCTGAAAGATAGAATTAATTATATTTGCTTTCTTTTGGAAAAACATCTTCTCATCTTTGGTTGAAAAGTGTTGTGAAAGTGCCAAGTAGTTTGATTGATTGATTTATTTATTTCTAATCTCCATAAAATAAATGGGACGAATGGGAGAAACTGCACAAAAGAGGCTCAGAAACCTGTACAATCTCCCTGGTCTTTAGTAATGAGGACAATATTACAGGGGTGTCTCCTTTCACAAGCATGTCTGGAGTGGCTGTCTGATTTGCACATGTACAGTCATAGAACAGTTTGGGTTGGAAGTGACCTTAAAGATCACCTCGTTCCAATTCCCTGCCATAGGCAGAGACACCCTCCACTAGACCAGGTCGCTCAAAGCACCATCCAGCCCACCCTTGAACGGTCCCAGGGATGGGGCGTCCATAACTTCTCTGGGCAACCCGTTCCAGTGCCTCACCACCCTCATAGTGAAGAATGCCTTCCTTATAACTAATGTAAATCTATGCTCTTTCAGTTTAAAACCATTACTCCTCGTCACTACTGTCCCTAAGTGAGTCCCTCCCCATTTTTCCTGTAGACCCCCTTTAGGTAAGGTCTCCCTGCAGCCTTCTCTTCTCTAGGCTAAAAAATATTTAATGGCATGTGTTCCGTTGTCTTTATTAAACAGCATGCCTAAAACTAAAGGAATTGTTTCAAGATAAACTAAGAAAGTAAATGGTTTATACTCACCATTTTGCTTTTTGTGCTTTCCTGAGAAAACAAACATTTTTGAAGTGTCACTAGTTGAAACCTTTCGCAGGTCATTTAAAGAGAGGGTAAAGGACTGTGTCAAGAACAGGGAATTTGTGCGCTAGGTGATGTGGGTTTGCATAGCGAAGAAGAGTTGTTCTCTTTGTTTTTCTGAAGGAGGAATGGAGGTTTGAAGGGCTGAGGAACCTGCCCAAACCCTGTTGAAGACCCTGGTCAGACCCTCCAAATTCTGGTGGGGGGTGTGTGGTTTTGTGCATGTGGGTGTCCCAGGGCAGTAAAGCAGTCAGCAACCCATCTGCCCATTCTATCTGTCTCATGAGTCGCGGAAACTATTTTGGACTTTGAAAGCAAAAGTGATTTGATCTGTTAATTTTTTCCTAGAGTTCAAACTGTATTAAGGACAGGGTCAGTTAAAATAGGTTGACATTTCTGATGCTTTTGCCTTATCCCAGTTACTTATGTTGAAACCAACAAATGACCAGTAACTAGAATTTTGCAGGTTTTCCCATTAAAACTTTGAGTGACTAACAGAAACTTCTGCATTTGTTGGTAGGTTGTTATTCCATGTTAGGATTTGCATTGTGTTACGTAGTTTAACTGTAATATGGCCTGACTTGTGGTCTGTATAGCGCATCTGTCCTTGTTTCGAGTTCTGTACAATATTGGTTAATTTGGAAGTTGGGTTTTTAGTTTGTTTATTTTAGTTTTTTGGTGGTGGTGGGTTATAGCTTAGAGGTTTTGGGCATAAGGAAGTTACATTAGTATAGACATGCCCACTGTAGCCAAAAAAATGAAGCTGTAAGCTAATCTTTAGTCAACTAAGCATTCAGAAAGTTTTTTTTTCTTTCTTACAAAAAATTGTACACTGCCACTGCTATGAGTGCTTGAGCTGCTGGCCTTTTCTTCAGACTAAAGTGTGCTGCAGACTTTTACAAAATCTAGAACTGCAATTCTTATTTGTCTTGTTCCTGAGGTTTAGTTTATTACTTTCAAAATAGTTGGCATTGAGAGATCTTTTTTTGTGACACATTAAAAGAAACAGTACTAGTTTCCTTGAAGATCTGTATTAAAAAATTAAGAAATAAATTGCACCATGCATTCTCAGTTTGCTCCCAAAGGCTAATACCATGGACATGATTTCTGCTGTGGTGGGTTTTGGAAGTCTGTCTCTGTCCTACCACCTGTGATTAGTAATATGCGAAACATGAATCTTGTGTGCAGCCTTGCTGTTCTGGGACTGAGTAATGTGCTGAAGTTAAGACTTCTGATTTTTAAGACAGTGACTGAACAGGGAGAAATGACAAAAAAGAAATAATAATTGTCTGACGCTTTAAACCAGGTTTGATGCTGAAAGTGCTGAGCTCTTAAACTGGATTTCAAAATCAAAATCTGCCATTCAGGCCACAGACATCAAAGAGTACAAGAAGATGAGAGAGACTTCAAACATGAAAGAAAAGTTGAAGGTAAATTGGGGAGATAGTGTTCCAGTGAATAATATATTTTGTCTCTAAGCTGGAGATCTGGACTGATCCACATGCTTCATGGGAATTAAGTCCTTTAAACGTTTCAGAACTGGACATATGTGGAAATTTCTCAGCAGCTAGACACAAATCTTTGCTTGTGTTGGGGTTTACAATCTACAGGAAATTTTAAAAACACGTATTATGGATGTCCTCTTTGGAGTTCTGCTAAAATTTGTCTTCGGGATGACTGTCTTTCCACTAAGCAACATATTTTGGCTTTGTGTTTCATAGTTGGAGATGCACTTGATTGACACCACTTTTATAATTTTGGCAGAGATGGGCCACTGGGCTGCTTGGAGACCCCTCGAATCATACTGTGGCACTGCACACACTACCACCCAGGGTCCAAAGTGGTTTGCTGTTATAATGTTTGGACATGTTCGCTCCATTAATTTTGGAGAAAACGTGATACTTACAATTCATGTATGGTATTAGTGACCTGCAGGACAGAATACATAATTTTACAGGATCCTGTGGGAGCCATGAAGTAACCATTTTATCTTCTATTTCTTCTGTTTCAGGAATGTATTCTTGCCTTTTATGGTCCTTGAGCGTGCTTTGCTAATGAAGGCTTACTGGAGCTTTAGCAGGACCTGAACCTGCCTTTGAAATCAAAGACAATACTTAAAAATATAAGGAGACTTCTCAGGGCTGTAGTGAAAAATGGTGCCAGTAGGAATGTTTGGAACAGCAGTACTGTTGGAAATAAAAACCAAAACAACCCTCCCAATAGGTTATTTTTAGATCTTTGTGAATGTTTGTAGCTTTTATAAAATAGGCTCCGAGATGAACACCAGGTTCCCATGAACGACACTTTTTAAATGATTGGGGCTTTAAATGGGTAGAACAGTGTGTGTTCTTCCCAACTGCACAAGTAAATACATGCTGCTTCTGAATTCAGTGTAGCCAGTCTAAACCAGAGTAATGACCTCGGACATAAGTTTTGAAGATATTTTAATTTGGAGATACTTTGTTGTAATCACAGAGGATGTTTTGTGGCCTTGTGGCTAAGGAACTGACTTTTCCTCCGTGGATGTATTCTGCCTATTGGCTCACACAGGAACATTCACTAGTATGTATGACTTGAGAGAGGATCTTCTTTCTCTGAAGGTTTTGGTAGTCACATAGGATTTCCCTTACTGTTTCTTTATGAAGGAGAGTGAAGCACTAGAGCAGTGGATTTCTAGTGTGCTATAGTTCTTGCCATTTGGACTTCTAGGAAGCAGGTTGTTATTCCCTTCTATTCCCTTCTACTGGAAATCTCAGTAAGGAGTGTAGAGGCAAGGGGTCCTTTTTAAAAGTCTTTTCATCACTGGTTCACATCAATTACAATTTTTTGATCATAAGTGACTTGGTTTAGCTGGTGTCCCCATATCAGATTTCACACAGGAGGATCGTCAACCTTTTAAACTATTTTATTCCTTATGTTGTACTGGTCTCTTGCTTGCCTGGGAATTGAGAGCTAATTCCTTTTGCATTTGTTTTCCAAGCAAACAGAATGAATGTGCCTCTTAGAAGGTGCTGTATCCAAGAAAACTGGAATGTATTTTGAGTAATAGGTGAAAATACGTGTTACTGGGTTGAGGTGGGGGTGTGCGTAAAGAAAAGTGACCTTCTCTGAAACTGTATTCTTTTGGGGTTCACTTTGTAGATGATTGAAAAAGAAAGAGTTGAAAAAAGCCAAATGTTAGATGAACTGAAACGAAGTGGACATGTTCTTTTGGATCAAATGGGAAAGGGTAAGCAACTTTAAGGTTTTTCTGTCTTGTGATTTAATCAGATGAGTTGCTGGGAAATAATACTGAAATACGCTGTCTCCTAAGCATTGCAATATAGTCCTTCCCTCTCCTTCTGTTTTCTTTCCTCCAGAGACACTGGCCATTGTTACTGTTATTAGTTATTGATATGTGTTTTGGTTTTATTAAAGCTTATAGAGAAGCAATATTAATAGTCTTTGTTTAATGTGTGTGTTCGTTTGCAACCTTTTAAGAGCTGTTTTTATTTAAATGTAAATAATTTCTTAAAATAGTAGTAACATACTTTTGGGGGAAGGAGGTTAAATTGTGTGTAGATTTTAAGTACAAAATTTTGAAATACAGCTTCCTTGAAGTAGAAATTTTTAAGCCAAGTGTAAGCTTGATAAGTGTGTATATATCTCTTTATTCATAGTTTTCTCTATTTTTGTAAAAACTGTCAGTTATATTTTGATGACACAGTCACCATTTATGTCTCAAAGGCAAGAGAGAAGCCTACATGCTTGACAAAATGATTGATTGTCAATTAAAACACTTATCACTGGAAACTTATAATTAACATCAGTGAAAGTTGAATCTTCCAGCTTTGCCAAAATCTTGTTTCATAATATGACAGAACTCCATAGTGAAATGTGACTTTCTCCATAAGAGCTGTTCATATCATTCAGAGACAGTCTTTTAGATCTGCTATGCACTTGGCTTCTGGTGAAGTTTCTGTGATTGGTAGCATTCAGACAGGTGAAAGGATGGTATCGCTGGCCTCATCTGTGGTGACTGGTCAGACTGACATACTAACAGCATCCGTTTTGGAAAATGCTGATTTCCACTGGATTTCCCAACTGTCACGTTTTTTCCAGCCATCTCCTTTACCTGGATGGCCCAGTCTGTTAAGCATTCTCCAATCCTCCCCTCCTTGCCTGTTTCACATATGAAGCTTTTTATGGTGGGTAGCTGATAGCTGGAAGCCACTGCTTTGATCTGGAGTTTGCATTGTAAAAATTTGTAGCTGTTCCTTGTCTTCAAACCTGGACAGAAATCCTGCCTGCCTCCTTCTCTCTCTTTTGTAAAGTTGTGATAAGTCATGGCTATGAAACGGGTATTTGTTGACCATAACAAGAAATTCATAGTTAAAAAACTGCTTTGTATCAGGAGAAAATAAGGTACAGAAATGCTTCCTAACTGTTTGAGGTCTTAAAAGTTGGGATGTATAGAAAATAACCAATCTACAGCCCCTGGCTTCATTAAAGTCTGCTAGTATGTTTTGTTCAGCTCAGAATGACAGCTTTTCTCTTGAAATCCAGGCCCAGCTACACCTGTGTGGAATAATGCACAGGACTGGCATGCATGTGAATACATCCATTTCTATCTTGGGGCATGTGCAAGCAGTGCCCGATTGTTGCATGCACGCTCCTCTTATGTGGCTGGTTGCAGCTTCTGTATTGTTGATGCGCCAAGTGTATGGCCGGTGTGTGAAGCACAGGGAGGATCTGTGGAGCAAGCAGAGCCTTCAAGCGCCCTTGTAGAAGCTGGCTGACTGCCCTCACCAGAGCTCTGGGCTCCACTTATGCTGAAGCAGTGCGGCTAAAACTGCTCGTCTATGACTCTCCTCCTTATACTCAGATCTAGATGTCAGGCTTGTTAATTCAAATGATGCAAACATGTCTTATATAAAGAAGGTGATACCTTGAAAGAGAATCTGCATCAGAAACTTGCAATGGTAAGGAAGTACTGTTGAATGCACGTTGCACTGAAATTTCTTCCATGTATAGCCAAATCATCAGTTACTTCTGGCACTTGAGGAAATAAAAGAACAAGGAATGAGTAGGAGGTCTGTTCACTTCTGCTGCTGCATCCTCAAGTAATGCATTGAATTAACAAAAAAAGATGGTGTAGCATGTGCTTCATGTCGTCGCTGTGAGTGTGAAATAATCTCGTGTTTTGTTGTGTTGCTTTTGTAGCTGTTCATATTACCTAGTTATTAAGCATATCTGTGTGCAATGTGACATGGTTGAGCATTGCTCCCTGTCTCGCAGGCTGACTGGGTTTTCATCTACCTTTTCAATGAATTTATTGCTGCCTTCCTGCTTGCTCCAACTTGCTGATTCCCTCTTCCTTTGTGGAGTCTAGAATCATTAAAAAAAATAAATTCACTGGAACCTTATTTAAATAAAGCTTATTTTATTTAAATCTACGTATCAACATTTAGACACAAATCATGATGAAGAGAGTCATGATGGTCAAGATTCAGCTCGTTGTTACAAATTCAAAAGTTATCGAAGGGAACAAATGGAAATGGAATATCTCACTCTTCATTTTACCTTTGATGAAATAAAAAGCTGAAACACTGTTAGTAATAAATATAGTTTTATGGACAATGGACCTGGAATCAAAGAATTTTGCATATTAATGCAAGTGTGCTCCTGTATTTAAAGATGAAAGGTTAAATGCTTATTAATCAAAATGTGTTGCAGTTAATATAGCTATAACATGTAATCTTTTTAGAGGGACTTTCTACAGTGGATATAAAAACTGTGATGGAGAAAATATTGTCAGGGTGGAATGACGTGGTTCAACATCTGGAAGAAGTGGCCAGAAAGATAAAGTACCAGGAAGATATAAATGCTTATTTTAAGGAAATGAGTGAGCTTGAGAAGACTGTAATTGAGAAGGATGGCTGGCTTAAGAATGACGCTTCTTCAGCATCCCAGCCCTCAATGGTCCTGAAAGACTTATGTCAGGTAAGTCTGGCAAAACTTGCTAATTTTGATTGGAAGCTGTTAGAAACACAGATATCTCAGAGGAGCTTAGCCTAGTTAGTAGGATAACTCAACATTCCTGAGGCATCCATGGCACCCTATTTGACTGGAAGATTTTGGTAGCTGTGTCACAGGAGTACTGTAATGTTGTTGCCCTAGTAATGTGGTGGAGCTGTGCTGCAGTAGCTTACTAAAATCTTTGTGTTAACAAGGCAAGTATGAGATTTGGTTTTGTTTTCAATCTTCCATAGCGGGAGTTAACTCATCTTGTAAGCCTGAGCCCACAGCTGGAGCACCTGAAAGCCACCTGCAAGGCACTCACCTCTCAGCCCATGTCTCCAGACTTCGTTCAGGAGAGCTTGAATGGTTTTCTGGATCACTTCAAGCTGACTCGTCAGAAACTAGAGGAATGTCACCAGCAGCTGAAGAAAGGTAAATACATACATATAAACATACATACATACATATATATTTTTTTATAAGCCCTCCTGTTACTTATGTTCTGATTTTTTTTTTTTTTGTTGTTTTGAGCTTGTTGAAAACTCACTGGATTCTGGTAGAGTTTTCATACTGAATCTGGGAGGCTTTGGCTTGAGCTGACAAAATCTTTTGGTTCACCCAACAGAGTATTTGTATGACCTTCCCTGTGCACACTACAAAGCATAATGTTCCATGGTATTAAAAGTGATTATGCAAGGATGCAACATTCCTGAAACTACATTTAAGGAATTAGCAAAACATATTTAAGGTGGATAATGTAATTTGAAAAGCTTTGTGTCTCTGGCTCTTACAGAAATTAATAATACTAGAAATGCAAAACGGAAGATTAGGAGGACCTTGTAAAATTGAAGTGCACATGCGAAACTTATTCTTTTATTGCTTTCTTAAGCACATTAGTCATACATAATTACCTTTGGAAATTTCATCTCTGAAGTGATTTGGAGTCTGGCTTGCTTTTCAGACACTTTCTGCTTGAGTTTTGTGTTGCATTAGAAATTTCATTATGAGTATTCAAACCAGTCACGCTGGCTTCTAGAGGATTTTAAATGTAGTGCACAAAATATGTAGCTCCGTTAGTATTTTACAGCTGAACAGCAAGAACACAGACCTATAAGGAGATTTTTTTTTGTTAGTTTTCATTTTTTTTCTGAAGGAATTCAAAGAAGCATTTCGCTAATGGCCCCAAATGGAAGAGTATTAACACTTTATTCTGTGTGTAATAAAGAGAGGCTCAATTACTAAATTGTTAGGCCATCTATATAATGTTTTGCACCAGCCCTGCATGCTTTAATTATATCCATGGGGAAAACTGTATGAATAACATATCTACCACACTCAAATTACAGGGTACGCTTCCATTCTTATTGTGAGGAATGATTATTTCATGACTGTTCTGATTTCATGTACTTTTGAATCATTTTGTTGGTATTGTGTATGTTGTTTATTATTACATGGTGTGACAAAAATACTCCTTATTTTTTCATGCCACACATCACTTGAGGCATTATTAGTATATTTGAACCAGATACTACTTGGTAAAGACACCTTACATATTGTAATATGTTGAATTTGTATTTGTGTATTTTTGTGAGTGATAATTTCTCTGCAGACTGTATTGTTAAAGAACAGAGAGAAGTGTCAGTTCAGGGTTTCGGTTGTTTATTTATGGAATGGTTTGAATTGCTGTAAGGTAAAAGAACTTCCAGAGCTGTATAACTGAGAGAAACAACTGGTGGTGGTACTTCAGCGTTTGTGATCTTGGCAGGCTTTGACAGAAGTCCAGCTCCTTTCATGGCTCTTCCTTGAACCTCTGAAAATTACCTCAAGAAGTGCTGCTACTCAGTCCTATCTCTATAGACATTTTTATGGGAATTGTGACTTAATTTTTTTTTGTCAATGGGAGGCTGTTTTAACGATT
Source organism: Falco peregrinus (assembly GCF_023634155.1). Lineage (NCBI taxonomy): Eukaryota > Metazoa > Chordata > Aves > Falconiformes > Falconidae > Falco > Falco peregrinus. Next base: position 49,012,007 of record NC_073727.1, on the reverse strand, counting down.
TCCTTGTCCTTGAGGATTTGCTGTAGTTTAGTGACAGTGCACCTACCTGCCTTTTACTGAATATCCCCCCTTCCCTGCCCTTACATTGATCCTGGCTTTTTGAGAAGAGGAACCTAGACAACTCCGACTCTGTCTAGCAATGTTGACATATTCCTTAGTTATAAATAGTATGACGGTTCCGACAGTAAGCTGTTGAATAGCTGGCTGGTGAGTCAGAACAAGGCTTAGATTAACTTTCATTTGTGGCAGTAATGAAATTGCTTAGTAATCCAAGGCAAGAGGATGTGCCTACCACAGTATGGGTCTTACAGCCGAAATCCTGTTTGTTGCAGTTTTCTAAATCTGACATTTTCATTCTGAAATGCCAGTGAGGTGCTGCCTGGGATTCCGCAGAGGATTGGCTTGAGCAAAATCTGACTTGCAGTCAAAGATTGCAAGCAGATGCTCCATCCAAACTTTAATTCTCTTTTCAGTCTTCCTGTATAGTGTGTCTGTTTTGGCAACAGGCTGAAAGCTACTATTTTTATGTGTGTGTGTACGACCAAACCCCCAAACCCTGTTACTACACCAATACTTAACTTTATGTATGTATGTTTATATACATATATGAAAACACTAGCTTATATATTTACTGTATGCAGTGTAGATATTTAACTTTGTGTAATATGTTATATATTATGCACATATGTAATACATGTGCTATACTTCATATTCTATATATATAGTAGGTATCTCTGTGTGTATTTGCATATAAATACCAGATACGTCTAATAAAACTTTCTTATAAAATGAAAAATGCTAAATAGAAGGGGGTTAGGCATGCAAAAGCCCAAGGACCTTTGATTACTCCACCCTGCCTGCCCCAAGAGATTTTAGGTACTTAGGGGTATAAGAAAATTCTGAACATGGGATTGAGTTTTAAGTATTTTTTTTGGGGGGTGTGTGGAGGTTGTAGTAGTATACTCATTATATTCCATATAATATATAGTATATATTCTTTCATATTTTTTAAAGGAAAATAAATTTGACACCAGCCGAAGAGTTTTAGCTCTTAGAAGGTCTTGGCAGGATTAAACGTACAAGTATATCTCTCGTGATTTCTTGTTTCTAAATGATGCTGATAACTTTATGTTCACATTTCTCCTATAGTTCAGATTTTGTGTCTATTTCCTCACCTTGTATTTTGTTCCATTACTCCCTTTAACGGTACCAGAGATGGAAAGCCAGCCAAGCCAGGAGTATGTGGACTCACTGCAGCGGCTGAAGGACATGCTGGGTGAGCTGGAGCGCAAGCAGCAGGCCATTACTGGTGGGCTGAGTGAGCCCAGCAAGGTTGAGAAGGCCCTGCAGCAGGCAAAGGTAACTCTTGCCTTTGCACCGGAGCAAGGAAGCTGCTTATTGATCTATGCCGTCCTCATTTCTCCTGCCTGGTTTTCAGTGGGATAACTAAAAATTTGCTGAGCTGGAGGTTGATAGAGGTGTGGAAGGGTGGAAGCAGCCTTGGAGGGCTGGTTGCTGAGAGCTGGGTTAGCGCAGGCTGCTGCGGGATGCATCCAGGTGAGGGCTGGGTTATCTCCAAGCCTACGAACTTCACAGCTTCTCTCACTGCCTGTGCCAGGAGATGAGGCTGAGAGGTAGGACTGCTCAGCCAGGGGAAGGGAAGGCTCTGGGGGATCTTCTCTGAAGTGCTGCAGCACCTCAGACTACCTTGGCCACGTCCCCAGCTCTCTCCAGGGCGTCTGTCTCTCGTGCTGAGGAGCCCCAAGAGCATCCCCTCCTAGGAGCTCGGTTGGGTCAGGTTGGTGACCTGATCCAAGGTCTGCTCCTTTGCCCCCTGAGCTCTGGCTGTGAGGAAAGCCAGGAGCCAGGGCCTGCCCTTCCTTCCCTGAGGACCTGCTTTTCAGCTCTACCTGCCTGAGCCACCCTGAAGCTGCCTGACAGCTGTGCCCATACCGGGCCTGCTCAGGCTTGCTGTCCTGGGGCAGCTGCGTCCCTCCCCTGTGGCTGTGGGGACTCCCTGACCCTGCTTCTGCCCTCCCGGTGAGGCCATGGTTTGCAGGCTTGTAATCCTCTCATCCAGGCCCTGGGTGTAGCGAGCCCAGCCGCGGCGTGCCTGCCTGTTAAAAACTCTCTGAGGTTCACTGGTTAACAAATCCATCCCATTCCATCCTGTGGCTGTTAACAAGAGTAACTGTACGGCTCTGGCCTCAAGATTGCCTTTCAAAGGGAAACAGTGCTTGCAAGCCATAGAGGTAATTGATGCACAAATTCTGTCCAGTAGAAGTGGTATTTTGTTTCCTATTATGAACCTATGAAGTAGTGGAAAATCTATGAATGACAATTGCTTTGTAAATATCAGTTACTGCCGTGGGGCTGGAGTGAGGAGGGAGAATCATGCACCTCCAGTACCTTTTTTTTTCTTTCAAAAAACATAGACAAATACTTGCTTGCTGACCTGGGATTGCCCAGCTCCTCCTCCTGCACTGTAGCAGGCACTGGTAAGTGTTTCAGGCATAGATCCAAGCCAAGGATTGCTTCAGTCCGTGACCCCCTGCACAGAAAGCTCTTGTTTGCACGCCCCTCTTCAGTCTCATTGCTGCTTCACTACCTATTGTGTTAGAGGAAATGGTATACTTTATCCTGTTTCTTTTCTGTAAATACAAAGTAAAATTGAGAATGTAAACAAATAAATTGAATGTTCTTCCTTATTAAAATATATGCGCATATGTCTCACACGTACAAATTAAATGTATATAGTAGCAAAGTTAAATTAGTGAAATTAGTAGTGGTTTCATGTGTTCATTCCAAATTTCTTCTAGATTTTAAACAGGATAAACAAAATGGCCAGTTTAATGAAGTGGCAGGGTTTTTCATGTCTTGGCTTCTACCTTCAACTGTTATTTTTCCTTAATATTAGGAAATTAGCTATTTCAGCTCAAGTTACTCTTCATATCAGTAATGCCTTAGTGAATATATTCAGATTGTATCCTCCCTGTATTCCAGTTGGAAGAGTAGCTTTCAAAACTCAAGTATCCAGAACTTTCATTGCACCTAGACATTACAATAATTTTACTTTACAAAACTCAGAAGGACACACTCATGCCGTTTGGGCTTTATTGTTTGTTTTTTTGGGTTTTTTTTGTGTTTTTTTTTTTTTTTTTTAAAAAAACCCAACAATCTCTGGAGGGAATGAAAGAACTGAGGTCTTGGTATGTCTACATTGCAGTTTCTTTTGTGACTGCAGTGTCATGCTTTGTTAACTTGAGTACTGGTATCACACAGCACAGGAGAGGACTAGGTGCGTGGGTGTGTTGAGCTACGTGGCCAAATTCAACAGCCCAGTCTATAATCTCTGCTACTGTACCAGTAGAGCAGCTGAAGATTTTGCTGCTTAAGAGGATGTTTGGACATGTCTGCAGCAATAACTGTGGTAACTGGACTATCACTCTTTACTGAATCTGTGCTCTGCACAACAAAACTCTTTGATGTACTTGCACTTGTAGGGTATGTACCTGTTGTATAGCTAATACTGGAAGCAGACTTTTTTCTTTTTTTTCCCCATTGTAGACTGTTTGTGAGACACTAGAAGCCCAGAAGCCCAGGGTAGAGAAACTTGCTGAAGAAACAAAGGCTTTGGAGAAACATGCTTCTTTGGATGTGAAAAAGGTCTACACGCAAGAGTTCAAGCATGTGCAGGGACACTGGGACAAGTTAAAGCTCAAGATTTCCAAAGATGTTAAACTATTAGAGGAAATTACATCCAAGTTAAGAATATTTGAGGTAAAATTAAAGAATTTTTTTGTGTTACGTTATTCAGTTGTTTTAGAGCCCTTTATGTTCCTGCAGAAGTCCTGATGATACTGATTGAGAAGTGGAATGTTGATTGGGTTCCTAGTCTGGCAGAGGCTGGAAGCATATATAGTGTATTTGTAGCAGGGTAGCAGAGGATTTTTGACATGCTCAGGATATTATTTTACCTTCTAATAGAATTACTGTTCACTTGAAATTAGCATTCCTCTTTCAATATGGGAAGCAAAGGTTACACTGAAGGTCAAGGGTATGTCAGCTGTGCTGTTGAAGGCTTTATCCCACCAGGGGCTGAGTGCCCTCTATTGTGGTTGGTGTCAGGTGCCCAGTGCCTTATTAATTGACATCTAAAATTGAAATTCCATACCTGCTACAGAAAACCTGCTCCTTAAAGTTGAGGTTTCTGTCAACAGCAATAAAGAATTAGTTCAGCCCCTTAAAAAAGGAAGTAAAGAAAATGTTTAGGTATGGTGAGTTTTCTAGTTCCAACAGGTGGCCTCTGAAGTGTGAAGAAGGAGAGTTAAAGAATTAATCTTAATCTTATCTGTTTGTATGTCTGTGTGTATATATACATACACACACACACAAGCACATATGAAATCCTGCATGACAAAAAATCCCAGTGCTTTAAAAATGAAGAGATTAAAATAATACCCTTTAAGATATTTAGATGTTTAACTGGCTTATAGAAAGGGGAGAGATAAGTGCTTAAGTATCTTAGCTGAGGTTGACTCAGTATTTACTGGTTAGATGGGTGTGTCTGTGTTGCCTTTAAGTCCCTGCTCTAGGCTTTATATTCCTCTGGGCAGAGGAAAAAAATGATGAGAATTAAATAAATCACGATTTAGCCCATGGCAATATTATTGTGACCCAAAAGTTAATAGGCAGTAACAGTTCTTTAGTATCAGCTTGAAAGTGCAAGTTGATCAGAGCACTATAAAAGCCCAAATATTTTGCTGTTTCTTTTTTTCCTATAATAATGTTTAAATAGACTTTCAGTTTCATATTATTTTCGTTTTCCTATTATATTTTAAACCTCAAAAAGCAAGAAGTGCTTTTAGAGATTCTCTGCCTCTCAGGATGAAGGCACACGTGCATTAGCTAACAGAAATCTGTATTTTTACATGCATTAAACATATTTTAATATGTGCAATTGCTTGCATTCTTTTCCGTTTAATAGTGTATGTATCACACAACTTATAAACAATAAGCAGTTTGCTGTGTGCACCCTTCTCAGAACATTGGTACCATGTGTGCACAGCACCACTTTTCACCAAAAGTTTCTTTTAGTCTTGCTCTCCTCTCCTTCTGAAGCAGAAAACTGTTCTTTTATTTCAGTGGATTCAAACGTCAAGCTGTGTGTGTGATTTTTCTTTTTAAGCCAGACAGGTTCTTTAATGACTATTTGAGTATAGGAATGTGTGTTTAAACTGTAATTTGTATTAGTAAGGTGAGGTAATTGACTTGCATGACATTGCAGTGAAAGTTGGACAAGGCATTGCTGATTATGGTTCAGAGATAGTGAAAGCCTCAAGTCCTGTGTGGCCTGCCCCCCCCCCGCCCCCCCCCCAGTCTCCCCGCCCTGGCCCCCAAAACCTGCAAGAAGTCAGTTGTAGTAGGGGTAATCATGGAGTCATAGTAGGGGTAACACTGTAAGTAAATGACAAGAGCAGAGTGCACTTGCTTGCTCCCATGAAAAGTCGTACTTCAGGGGGGAAAACTGCTGGAGGGAAAAACTTGCCCCTGCTTGTAAAGTGTTATTTAGTAACTGTTCCTTTCAGGACTTGGGCTGCTCCTAGCAGTCTGTGTGTGTGCAATGTGTTTGTATGAATAGCATGAGTATGGTAGTCCAGTCTAGGCTAGTGAGCTTGTAAATGGAAGCCACAAAACACCCTATGAATAGGAGGAAGAACTGCAGATTTTTGGAGGGAAGATGTGTATTTCTTTTGTTAGGCTGTATTACCCGAAGCATAAAGACAAAAGCTGTCCCTGTCTGCCTCGCTTCCCCACTAAAAAACATGTTCAGAAAAATGTGTTTGTGCACCTATGTTTGAAAGAGTTTCGGTTTTTAGTCTGGTTCCTTCGAACCCATCCTTCCATAGCTACTTGCAGCAGCCTGTGAGGTGGTGTGGAGCTGTGGAGGAGCTGATGCTGGTCAGTGGGAGCTGACTGCCTAAAGTGAGCTGGCTTGTACAGGAGTCCAAAAGAAAATAACTTGTTAAGACTCAGCCAAGGCCTTGGTGATTACTTTCCAGCAGTCACATCCTCATTAATTTTTCTTCTGACTTTGGCCTAAACGTACAACATCCTGCCGTGCCTCATTCTCTTCCTTTCCCTTTCTGGTTACACTTACAAGTTATTTAGCATGACAGGGTAAATATTCTGCATGTAAGCCCGCCTCAGCATCATTTGTGCAAAAACTTTGTCTTGTTCTTCAAGTGACTGCAGCTTTCCAGTTCCCTTGATTATCTGTAGCTACACTGAGCAAGACCTACTGACCTCATCAGTTTTAGCAGCATTGTTTTCTCCCTTAATTTCTTGTAAGTGCAAAACTTTTTTTTGGCACTTCAGTCATGTTCATTTGAGTGGTCTGTACATGCACCTACTTTCCTAAATTGCACCTTTAACTGGGTAAAGAAAACTGAAATTCTTTCATGCTTAACTGTGAATGTAGGGTACATGTGTGCAGTATTAGCATGGCAGGTTTTTATTTAGTAATGAATTATTCAGGTTTTTTTCCAGTCAGAGTTTAAGTGCCTTGTTCTCTGTGGCTGTCCAAAGTGATATGGTGTTGGTATCACCATGTCTATGAAGCACTCATTAATAAGGATTTTTATGCCCATAGGAGTTTTGAAGAGCTATGGAGAGAAGAGCATTGAAGTTGCATGCTGCTATATAGATCTGAGAGGAGAATTTTGTTGTGAGCGAGATGTTAAAAACTTCCCTGTTACCTTAAAAAGGAGTACAGAAGCTGAAAATTAAATTAAAGCAGAAGAAACAATGGAAGTAGTTATTAAATAATTAAAAATGGAAAAAAATGTAGTGGTGCTGTCTGTAGAAATATGGGACTTGCAGTGGGGGTGTTTTCTTATAAACTGAATTTTTCAGTACACAGTTCCTCTCTTTTCTAAATGTTTCATAAAGCTGTCGATGGATGGACAGTCATGTATTTATAGTCTCTGATTTTTTCCTTTTAAAGGAGTGGTATGATTTTATACAGAGCTATTTGTAGGCTAGCACCGTATGGATAAAAATGAGAATGTGGAGCAAGTTGAATAAAAATATTGTGGATGGCATTGAACCGATCATGGTGGAATATTCACTGTAAGAAAGGTTGATACGGGAGACTGGGTATGTGGTCCTGGTGCAGACACTGAATGGGTTCGTACTGGAGATCTGATACCAGAGACACCAGGATTAGTTTGGAGAATGGCTGGGCTCCTTGGTTGAGAGACGAGGAAGCATCTGGCTATTAAAGGAGGAAAAATAATATTTAGAAGTGGGGAAGAAAAGGAGGGAAAAAAGTGAATGACCACCCTTGGAGAACATGTGGTCATGTGCAACTACACACAGGTGTTGGTTTATTTTTGATGTTTCTTTTTTTCCTAATTCATCTTTAAAATAGTTTCCCCAAGCTCCTCATGTCTAGGATTTTAAAAAGAAATCAAATATAATTATTCTCATTTTAACAGTGAGCAGACAGGAGAACAGTGCTTGAAATGCCCTTGTTAGTCTGACGAGCAGGTCAGTGGCAGATCTGCCTGTGGGGTCTGTTGCTCAGGTGGCCCTTCTGTGATTTGTGATGTGACAGAGGCTCCCCCAAGCTGACAAAACATGCATTAGTAACATCATCTGTGTTTCGCTGTGAGACTCTAATACTCATGTTATGTGAAAATAGGCAAGGCTCATTTTAGTAGTTTTACATCTTGTTTTTGCTAGAAGAAAATTTCTGTATCTTTTATTCTCTGTTATCATACTGCTAATAATGCATGGCTTGCTGCGTCTTTCATTATGTATTACCTTCAGTTCTTTTTTCTACTGCATGACTGTATGTCACGTGATTTTTCTAGGAGTGAACAAGTTAAAATTCAGCACATTTGACCTTTGTTCTTGCCTGGAATAAATTTTAGATAGTGGTCCAGTGGTTTAGTTATGTCTAAAAATTGTGAGCTCTTGTACATCAACCTACACTGGGTATTTGACCATTGGTAACTATTTACCAGTGCAATGCAGGAGCGTTCACTTCATTAAACTTCCTATAGACTTGACTGATAATTCAACAAGTTATTTAAATGTGTGCCTAACTTTGTGAGTAAACCCATTTAATTCACTTCAGCTACCTGTGTGAGTAGCTTACTGTAAGCGAGCTAAATTTGGTATATGCTAAAATGCCTTGTCCAATGGCAGCCTTTATAAATATGTATTATCTTTTTTACATTAAGGCGTGGTTCACTGTTAAGCCTCCTAGGGTCTGTTTTTTTGAAAATTATTTTCAGCCTAATCAGCTGCTGGAAATTCCCCCAAAATGGAAAGTGAATGAAAAAAAGTGTCGTGGCTTTGTCCTCTAATGGCACCACTGGCCTAAAAAAAAAAATGTGATCTTAATCTGATCGGTTTTTGTTAGTGCAAACATTTTTTTTTGAGAAGCAGTGTGTAACGTATTGATTGATCTTGAAAGAACTGTTATTTCAAGGTTTTTAAGGAAACAAAGTGTGTGCTTTCCTCCTCAGTGACATGCAGAATAGAAGTTGAAGCTGGTGAGCTTTGACTTAGCTTCTCAATAACAGTGCTGTGACACAATTGTGTCAGAATAAAAAGATGCTGTCTATTAAAAAACTCAACCAAACACTCCAAAAATGTTGATTAAAAGAAATCAAACTATATTATCAAAAAATGACAATCACATTAACTCATTTGAACCCGGACAAGGAAAAGCTTTTTCCCTGCTCTAAGTTTGTGGTGGTTTTGTTTGTAAGGGTGGTTGGGAACATCCACAATCATATGGGAAGGAGATAATTCTCCTGTCTCCCTCTCAACCTACCTCATCGCAGGATATAAGGCAACTGCCAAACGTTAGGCAAAGTAACTCTGAAATTTTGTGTGCAATTACTTCTTTCCTGTGCATTGCTATAGTGAGTACAGTAGCTGCTATTGGCCTCAAACAGCTAGATTTTTGTTGTTGTTGTTTTTAGTGGTTAGTCTAATAGTCTGTGGTATTTCCTTTGTATGTCTGTGTTTCTGTCAAAGACAAATGGATTTCCCAACATAGCTTCTGCTTGTCAGGTATGCTTAGCCTTACCCCATCCTCTTCTCACTGCATATATTTCTGTAGGGCTCCCTTTTCCTTGGAGTGCAATATGTCTCTCAAATGAGTGTAGTGAAAGCAGTTGTATGTGGTTTCTGTCATCAGGAAAATGCTAATCCCAGCCTTCAGCCAGGTCCTTCATTTGAAGGGTAACCACATACTACTTGAAGCCATGCTTGCCTCCTTAATTGATCTCGTGTTTCTGTGTGATAGATAGCCTGGAACAGTGCAGTGTCAATTAAACAATGCTGTGGCATGGACAGCAGAATATCATTATTGTGAATTTAACTTTTGTATAAATTTGAGAACAGAGAAGTTGAGGGGGAAAAACCCACCAAACAACCAAACCCAAAATTTAAACCAAAGGAGGTCTGATTCAAAACCAAGGCAACGCTAGCAGCTTGTAGAATATTCTTTTAAAGCTGCTAGAAGTTGAAATGCAACAGCCATGCATTCTTCATCACAGCACTGTGTCAACTCTTCATTTACTGTATTTGATTCAGGCTGATTCAAAAGTTGTTCAGAAGTGGATGGATGGTGTGAAAGACTTCTTGATGACAGAAAAGGCTGTTCAAGGAGATAGAGAAGGACTTCAAAGACAACTTGACCAGTGCACAGTGAGTTTTACTCTTTTAAGTATTCTTTTGAAATAATTACTAACATCATTAAATATTGTCCATGACATATTCCATAAAGCCTGCCATAAAAATTGTTTTATCTTTCTTCAGGGCATATTTTAATTGGCTCCTTGTGTGCAGCCGTAACACTTTGTACTTTTCAAAGGTCTTCACCATGTTTACAAATACTCATCCACAAGGTGACATTATTTCCTCTGAGAACGTTTATATATTTTTCCCAATCTCGTGATTAGGGAACTGAATCTGTGAGAGAAAAGGGCTTTCCGCATTAAACTCCCAAGGGCAATAAAAATAGCAAGCAAATAACTTTGATTAAACTCCTAGGGTTTAGGAATTATGTGTGCCTTATAAGATTCCTTTCTAGCTAGTGATGCATAATGGTCACAAATACAAGAATTTCATCTTGTATTAAGTAATTACAGTGTACCTTCTAATGTTTGTTTCCAGGGGAAGAATGTAAGTCTGAGGTATGCCAGAAACATCAGGTTATTTAGTGCACATAATCTACAAACTTGAGTTATTCCAGCGTTGACATTTGGCATGTGAGAATGTTTGCTTTGCATATGGCAAGCTGTATTTTGTTTTTCAGTTGTGTAGTTCTGTTGTTTTGGGCCACTGAAGGATTTTTTAAACAGTCTGTTATTGAACATATCAATATGCTTTTATATTTATATTCCAGTTTCTCTGGAATAATTAAAACCTACAAAAATTATTCATTTTCTCTGATATGTGCTCAGATGTTTGTCAACGAAATGGAGCTGATTGAACCATCACTGAAAGAGATGAAAGAAGTAGAGTCTGCTTTAAGAGCTCAGCCTATTGCAAGCATAAATACTTGGGCAAAGTCTAGGCTAGTAGACTGCCAGACTCAATGGGAGAAATTGAGCAAACAGGTGAGTTCTCAATACATTGCCAGTGCGTGCTTGTTACTAAGCTGTTTGTTCAGTTGTGTGACATTGGTAGGATAGTGAAGAGGTGAAGCAGTGAAACAGTGGGACAAGTGTGTTTTTACTTGTTCCACTGGCCAAGTGGCTGAAATCCAACTTTGCCTAATGAACCCTTCAGTAGTTACAAATATGTTGGGGGATACCTGTGCAACAGTAGTTTTGTTTGAATACTTTGTTTGTAACTAAAAATTAATTTGTTCTCTTTGTCTCATGCTGCTCTTTCTGGGGTGGGTGGGAGGGAAGTCTTGATTTATTTTGTTCTGTGTTCCTGAAATCTGGAATATTATTCTGGCCCTGTGTAATTTCTGCCTGCTTCCAAACAATGTTAAAAAAAAAAAAAAAAGACTATAGGTAGACTGCCTCTTCTATATTTGATAGTTTCTTTTGGGTGGAAGCTTTCTGCTCTATGTAGAAACATACTGTTTATTTGTAACGCCTGGCAAGGATCTGTGCTGGAGAACCGTGCTGTTGATGTGGAATCCAGAATGCATGGGCTGTGGAAAGAAGTGATGCCTGAAGCATTTTTAGTGCTCTGTATAAAGACATACCTAACTATATGATACTTGTGATCACGAGGTGGTTTTCCATCTGACTATTTTTCAGGGATTAGTTCACATGCAACAAGGCAAAAAAAAAGGGTCAATTTCCTCCTTCCATCACCTCTAGATTTTGTTGATCTGCAAAAAATGGATCATGAGTTCATGTGTGTAAAAGTCTTATGTTAATTAAAAAGGCCTGAAAATGTTTTGATAGTAAAATATTTTAACAAAGTCTTGTGGTTTTTCACATATGCAAGGACATTTAAGTAACAAAACTGCTGTTTCTTTCTCCACCTTGGATTCTAGATCATTAGTCAGAAAAATCGCCTGTCTGAAAGTCAGGAAAAAGCTGTAAATCTGAAGAAGGATTTGGCGGAGATGCAAGAATGGATGACCCAAGCTGAAGAGGAATATTTGGAGAAAGATTTCGAGTACAAGTCCCCTGAAGAGCTAGAGAATGCAGTGGAGGAAATGAAGGTCAGGAATAACAAGTCATTGTAGAGACCTGCTTAAAGAGAAACAAAACTTAATGGCTTTGGGGGTTGACCTTTTGTGGAATTATTATCTATGTAGAAAGGAGCTCAGGTCATGACAAGATTAGTGGTATTTTCCAGCTTTGCTTTGTGGAATTTTTTTTTTTTAAATCACAAGCTAGAAAAGCAGATGTTCTATTCGGCCATGAGGGATAGAGGTTTCATAATGAGTCGCAGCTTGCCCAGCTGTTGAGCCAGGCTTGCTAGGTATAGCATGTCAAAGAGTAAGAATATGGAAACTTATTGCAGGAGATGGAACTTGAGAAAGAAAGAAAAGGTGATATATTATCCCTGTCTAAATTAGCAGTTGTGAAAACATTCTCCTGCTGCTAACTGTTGGGCTTCAGTTTCTTGTCCCCTAGATATAGTAAAACCATGTTTAGAAAAGCAGTTTAAAACAGTTCTGTTGTAAGGTTATCTTGTGTTCCTCATCTGTTGCAAACAGTGGTGCTGGTCCCTGCTTCTCTAATTTTGGGACTGGTAGCCAAATAAATGGAGGGGAAGGAGCTATTTTTGTTTCATAAATTACCAGTTGAATAGATAATTTTCTTGAATGTATGTGCAAAGTAAACAGTAATTCTCTCTGCTTTTAAATCTAAGAGTTCAGGCGTATCTTCACAAATGTTTTTAACTTGTGTTCACATTATTTAAATGAGTATCCACTATGCAGTTAGTCGACGGAGTATAAAAAAATTTTTCCTCCCTTACAAGTGCTTTGACAAATCTATTTGAAGTTTTGAATTGTTCTTCTTGAAGGGCTTTCTGAAGCACTCTTTAACAAGTGTTTTAATATATTCATGTCCTTTGAAGCCATTTGAGATCACGTAGTCTGACAGCCTGCTGAACACAAGCCAAGAAAAGAAAGAACCCTCTTTTCATTTGCAATCTGAGTGACTTTGAACACATTTACCTTTGTCAAATCCAGATTATATTCTGTACTTTTAAATTTGGCAGATGTGTCATTGAACCATTAAGCTTACTGTAACACTTGCATATCTTCTTTGTTTGTAGTAAGAATATTATGCTGGGACTATTTTAGGACTGAGAGAGAACACAGTCTGTATATTTGACCAGGAGAATTTTTACATAAGGTTTTGAAAAACTTTTGAGCTTGCCTAATTCTGCTCTCATTTGAACAGAGTGGAACTCCTGCTGGCATTTGAAGGTGTAGGTTTAAGATGAGGCTAGGTGTTTTTTCCTAATCCTTCCATAAAATAATGTTCCCCAGATTTTTCCATTCTTTGCCCTTCCATTAGCTGGCTTTTTTTCTGATTGCCTTACATTTAGAAGACACCTTGAACAATATGTACAACAATAATGCTGTCATGTACTGAATTCTACCATAAAGTGCAGTGCTTTATATATCAAAGGTACTTCAACTTCATAAAAACGCCCTTGAATCCTGAAAATAAAGACATATAGGAAAGTCTGTATTTCTGGAGCCTTCTAGTTGTCTCAACAGAGACAGGCTCAGGCAGGTCTGTATGATCCGTCTTCTAGCTATCATGCTTCCCGAATACTGGTTAGGGCAAAAATTAACAGCTGATAATACAATTTCTCCAGGCCTGTGTTGGGAGTTGTGCTGCGTTTATTGTGCATGTTTGTTACCAAGCTCCTATGAGTACAGTTGCCTTGAAGGAATTCTTCTAGTTATCCTTTTTGCATATTCCTCTAGTGCACCCAACAGCTATGTGAGAGGTCCCAACTTTGCAGTTGCACATGTCCTGGGTAATTATGTCCTCTTTCCTAGATAACTTTGGGAGATAGTTACTGAGCTCTGAGACTCATAACCTCTGTAAGATCACCCTACCTTTTTTCTTTGATCTGCTTGTTTTTAGCAAACCTTTTTTTTTCTGATGAATTTCTCTTTTTCATATCTGTATGCTAGTGCATAAATAGCTCTGAAATTGAACTCTTTTGCTTTGAGTCATGCTTTTTTAATGAACAAACCATAAATGGTAAATATGTCTGTGTTTAATAATATAGGATTTTTCAATGCTTACTAACATAATCTGAATTCCATGCAAGTTAGCATCGTATTTTGTTGTGCTCAGACCCAAGGATACTTTGGCAGCAACACTTCCAAGGTTAAACTGCTCATCTTTGGTTTGAGTGGTGAATAGTTGTCCGTATGGCAGTTGAGGGCTGATTGTGTAACATGTTTCTTTGGGCAGAGAGCAAAGGAGGATGTGTTGCAGAAAGAGGTGCGGGTGAAGATTCTTAAAGACAACATCAAGATGTTGGCTGCCAAAGTGCCGTCTAGTGGTCAGGACTTGGCAACAGAGCTGAACATTGTGCTGGAGAACTATCAGCTACTGTGCAATCGGATCCGAGGGAAGTGCCACACTTTGGAGGTAAGAACGATAGCTCTCAGCTTTGTAAAATGGAGGCAGGTGGCACAAGAGGAATGGAGAAGGACACTTAAAAGTCCAGTTTTGTCACTGAATCCAGTACCTTCATTGTAAATGCATTTTGCTGTGGCTCCTTTCCAAGGTTATGTTACCTTGAGATGACATCCTTGGAATCCGTGAGAAATGACTTGACTTGGCTTTTATTATCTGCATTGTAATCAACACTTGTACAAATAAATAACCTTGTCTCACAGCTCTCTTGTCCATCCATGTGTCTTTCAAAATGACAAAAATAAACTTCTCTGAGATTAAAGGTTGATACATGATGGTACTTGGAACATGTTGATTATAGTTTGGGGTTGGTTGTGTATGCCCTGTCTTTCAAAAGGAGTGGATACATTTTGTTACATTCTTAAATTGTTATAAGAATCTGGATGTCAGTGACAATTTCAGCATGAATTTAGAGACTTCTATATGTATTTTGCTTATTACTTTTTATCTTGCTGCTATAGTTGCAGGCTTTCCTGTCTAAAACTTGCTGTGTCATGGCTTGTTTTGGAATATTTTCTACTTGCCTATTTTAGGTGAATGCCTCAGAAACATAACTAGTTTAAGCTGTTCATGGGGTATTTGAGCTACACGTTGCATTCCAAGCTAATTTGTTTTTAATGTTGCTCCTAGGAGGTGTGGTCCTGTTGGATTGAGCTGCTTCAGTATCTTGATTTAGAAACAGCTTGGCTAAACAATCTGGAAGAAAGGGTGCAAAGGACAGAAAATCTGCCTGATAAGTTGGATGCTGTCAATGATGCTCTTGAGGTATTGTAGTCATTCTGTTGGGCTATTAGCTTTTCAGATAGCTCAGTTTAAAACCCCCATATATCAGTATTCTACAGAAGTGTAGTATTTGTGTTGAATATTCTGATTCTTCAGGTTAAATGAACATATTACTCTGAATCTGGAATGGATATTTGTAAGATCCTCCAGCAAAAGCTGAATTTTGCTGTATATAATTGTGTTGCACTTGGTGTCATGGTAAAATTGTATGCTCTCTCCTGTCCTGTGTGAATTGATTCCTTCCAGCCCTATGGCATGAAATGATGTGAATAGGGGAGAAGTGCTGTGAAGTTTAATTATCTAAAGCAAAATGACCGCTGTACTTGCCTTGTGCCATCATGGATTAAGCCAGAACTACTTTGTGCTTTTACAGCACTCTCAAGACATTTGAAGTGTAAAACTTCTGTGCATGCAGCCAGATTTCCACCTCTGAAAATGCAGTAATGTTTAGTGTCTTGACCTTTAAAACTTTCTCTGCTGATTAGTCCCTGGAATCAGTCCTACGTCATCCAGCTGATAATCGAACCCAGATTCGGGAACTTGGGCAGACGCTGATTGATGGAGGGATTCTTGATGATATCATCAGTGAAAAATTGGAGGCTTTCAATGCCCGCTATGAGGAATTGAGTCACTTGGTAAGAATTTGGGGGTGGGGTTGGAGTAGACTGGGTCTTTCAGCTCAGTGGTCTGAAATAATTCCTGTTAGCTGAATTCATAGATGCAGGACTGCAATACAGGTAAAGGAGGAAAAACCTTCACAATGTTGTCAGCTGTTTTCAGTTTGGAATAATGCCCTAAAAGCAAGATGCTTCCCCGCCACCCTCCCGCCTCAACTTGCATCAGGCTTTGTTTTGCACACTTGCACACCCTTGCAGTGCGGGGACCCCCAGTATTTTTCCAGGTAATCTTGACGAAAAGGCAATTCCAGTCTCAAGGCGGACAGCTCAATAACTGAGGTTAATATTCCCTTCCTACTGCCATAAATACTGGTGAGCTGCTCACTAACTGTAAAAAATGAAGAAACAGGAATAAGTGACATTTTCTCTTTTTGAAATGGCTGGGAAGAAGTCACATTGAAATAAGGAACAGAGGGAAAACATTCTTATCATTCCCCATCTGTTATGTTGTCCCCTTTCCTCTTCTCATACTTTAGACTAAACTTTTCCAGATTTAATAACTAGAGGAAGACTAGTGGTATTTCAGGCTGCATAAATTTGTAACTTGTGTTCTGCACCCTGGTAATGCAGGACCCCACCAAATTGTAGGATGGGAGTGTTTTTCTGTCACTGCCAAGGTGTAGTCAGAGGGGATTTCAGTTCATCCTCATTACATCGAGCAGCAATGAATGCAGTGCCCTCACCTGGGGGCTACGTGCTGTCATTTAAGTTAGCATTCACTATTGCTTTTCCTGTTTTAACACTACTTTATTGCCAGATAAAAACTCTGCTGGCAGCTGCAGTGCTAACACACCGGGCTGCTGACAACTTTCCGTGTCTCTGTGTGTGTATGTACACACCCACTGGTCTGTGCATGTGTTGATAGTGGGGAATTTTTGTTCCCATGCTAGTAATGACATTTCAGATGAACTTGGAAGCTTTGCCTGTTGAAAGGAGAGGCAATGGAGGGAAGGAACTGTGAACCTCTGTTTTTACACTGTAACAGAAAGATAGACTTTATCGTTTTGCAAGAAAATGTGCAAGTTTATACATCTAACAATATTGATCTGTAGCGTATTACAAAGTCCACGATTCCCATTGAATCACTGTTTTTTTGAAACTGGTATGTTTAACAGAATACTTGTCTTTCCTATCACATCAGGAAGAATGTTTTCACTATCCTGTATATCTAGCAGCAAAATTGTTGTATGCCACTCTTCGTTACTGGTATGAATCACAGCAGGCTTCAAAAATTGCTGCCTTCTAGGGCTTGCTTTCACTGTCTTTAGATAGATTACTGGATAGGATTTTTTGAGTCTCCCCCACCTTATTTTGAGAAATTTCTAATATAATTCGTATTGAATTACTGCTCCATCTTGTCTTACGTTTCTGTTCCACTCAGGCGGTGAGCCGGCAGATTGCCTTGGAACAGCAGCTTCAGACCATGCGAGAAACTGACCACATGTTGCAGGTCTTGCAGGAAAACTTAGCAGAGCTGGACAGACAGCTGACATCTTACCTGACTGATAGGGTGGATGCTTTTCAGATGCCGCAGGAGGCCCAGGTATTCCAGTATAGCTTTTTGCTATAAAACATTTTGAAGTATCTCATGATATTTGACACTGTTTCCCACAGCATTCTTCTGGAGAAACTGGTGGCTTATGGCTTGGATGGCTGTACTCTGTGCTGGGTAAAAAAACTGGCTGGACAAACAGGCCCACAGAGTAGTGGTGAATGGAGTTACATCCAGTTGGCAGCCAGTCACAAGCGGTGTTCCCTAGGGCTCCATACTGGGACCAGTTACGTTTAATATCTTTATCCATGATCTGAATGAGGGGATTGAGCACACCCTCAGTAAGTTTGAAGATGACACCAAGTTGGTTGGGAATGTTGATCTGCTTGAGGGCAGGAGGGCTCTGCAGAGGGACCTGGACAGGCTGGATGGGCCCAGCCAACTGCATGAGGTTCAACAGGGCTCAGTGCCGGGTCCTGCACCTGGGTCACACCAGCCCCACACAGCGCTACAGGCTGGGGCAGAGCGGCTGGAAAGGGCCTGGTGGGAAAGGGCCTGGGGGTGCTGGGTGACATCCACTCAGCATGACTCAGAAGTGTGCCTGGGTAGCCAAGAAAACCATCAACATCCTGGTCTGTATCCAAAACAGTGTGGCTAGCAGGACTAGGGATGTGATTGTTGCCCTGTACCCGGCACCGGTGAGGCCGCACCTGGAACCCTGTGTTCAGGTTGGGGCCCCTCACTGCAAGGCAGACACTGAGGTTCTGGAGCGTGTCCAGAGACGGGCAACGGAGCTGGGGAAGGGTCTGGAGCACAAGTCTGATGGGGAGCGGCTGAGGGAGCTGGGGGTGTTTAGCCTGGACAAGAGGAGGCTCAGGGGGACCTTGCTGCTTTCTTACAGCTGCCTGAAAGGAGGTTGTAGGCAGGTGGAGGTAGGTCTCTTTTCCCAGACAACTAGCTACAGGGTAAGAGGAAACAGCATCAGGCTATGAAGGGGGAGGTTTAGATTGGATATTAGGAAAAATTGATTCACTGAGTGGGTTGTCAATCATTGGAACAGGCTGCTCAGGGAAGTGGTTGAGTTGACATTCCTGGAGGCATTAAAAAAATGTGTAGATGTGGCACTTAGGGACATGGTTTAGTGGTGGCCTTGGCAGTGTTAGGTTAACGGTTGAACTCAATGATCTTAAAGGTCTTTTCCAACCTAAACAATTAAATTATTCTACAATAGTGTTCTGCATAGATTTAGTAACTCATGAAGGCTTCATTTCAGTCATATGCTGATGCACTAGATGATATCTTTTGTAATCTGCATTGTTTTCCTTTTTTAAAGAATGTTGTATTGAATAACAACCTTAACGGCTTTCAATTTAGCAATCTGTCCCCAGAGCCAGAATATTTAAAATAAACCTCGCAGCATTTAACTTTTATATAGTGGATTTACTTCTGATGGGTAGTAAGTGGTAAGCAAGCTCCTCTTCCCCTCTGCAAGAAGTTTTGTACCATAATTTTTTCCTGTTTCTATGATGTGGCAGAAAATTCAAGCTGAGATTGCAGCTCATGAATCCACCATAGAGGAACTCAAGAAAAGTGCTCGCTCTTTCCCTCCTGCTTCTCCTGAATGCAGGTCTCCCCGTGGTGGAACTCAGCTGGATGCTTTGCAGGTAAAAATGAGAGTCGCACTAAGAATTTAAATGTGAAGAGCTTCTGGTTTTTCAATTGCACGCTGCTGTTGTCGGCCTGTAAATTGCTTGGTGCAATCAACCGAACCTGAAGTTAAATAGTATATGCTTTTACATGCTTTCATTACGAAACAAGCAGCACTAGATGAATTGAATAAGGAACTCTAAAGTTCATAAGTATCATGGGATAAATGCTGAAAGTCAGAAAGTCTCTGTTTTAGTAGAATGGATATCTTGAAAGTGTGTGGTACAGAATTACAGTTCTCTTGCACCTCAGGTGAAGATTAGGAATAGATGATGGAATTTGGTTTGGCAAATAGCATTGTCATGTATGCCGAGTTGTGGTGGCATGAGAGGTGAGATAGAATCTGCTGGGGAGACGCTTTAGACTGTTATTTTTTGAAGTGCAGGTATTAATTTAAAACAATCTTTTAACACACTGTTCATTAAAACAGAGAAAACTCCGTGAAGTATCTACAAAGTATCAGCTTTTCCAGAAACCAGCCAATTTCGAGCAGCGCATGTTGGATTGCAAGCGGGTGTTGGATGGTGTAAAAGCAGAACTTCACGTTTTGGATGTGAAGGATACTGATCCAGATGTAGTCCAGGCTCATCTGGACAGTTGCATGGTAAATATGCAAAGTTTGTAACTCATGTTTGGGGGGGGTGTTTCTTGTGAAATTCTTCTTGCTGAAACTCTGTCCTGAGGAAATTTTGCATGAAGTCCTGATGCAACTGTTAAAACTCTGCAAAATGCCAACACGCCAACTGATAACTAAAGTCCTTTGATTCTTCAGGGTGAGAATGTGGACATAAATAGTGGATTGTTGATCACATAGGTGGTGGAAAAGCTGAGTTTATAAAACCTCCCTTCCCTGGATCACCTTGTGTTATGGAGAAGCATCACTCCGGGGGCAAGTTTGCTTGGTTCTTAGTATTTGAACAAAACAAGTACTGTACATAAGATTAAATACAGATCACACGTGTGGTAATGTTATGGAGTAAACACTGCTGATTTATTGGAATAATCCTTTTTTTGGGTGAAAATTAGAACTAGAATAAAATATGGAACATCAGGAGTCTGAAATCTTCTTGGCAGATGCTGCTTTTAATCTATCGCTCAGAGTTTAAATGCAATTGGGTGGTCAGGTCCCCACGTGAAGCAAAGTCTGAATATCTGCACTACAAATTGATCACCAATAAACATATTTGTGTTTTCAGAAACTCTATAAGACCCTCAGTGAGGTGAAATTGGAGGTTGAAACTGTCATCAAGACAGGAAGGCAAATTGTACAGAAACAACAGACAGATAATCCCAAAGGGATGGATGAACAACTGACAGCACTGAAATTTCTTTACAATGACTTGGGAGCACAGGTAAGTAGAACAACTGTACGTGTAAACATTTGTCTGCATATAAATTCCCTTCTTTGTTTTGATGTCAGGTGCTGTTTTGATTCTGAAGCTGATACTGTATAGGCTAGTTGCTACATACAGGAACAATCAGTTGAGAGATTAAAGATTACACATAACAGTCCCTGTAGTTGTGCAAGACCCTTGTGCTCACAGAGTGTTCCTGAAGGGAGAGCAGCTTTGGAGAAAGGAAGGTTCACAGAGCTTTCATGGCTCTAGCAAAGCTGGCCTGCTATTTGCTGAAGTCTTTGAACGCTGTTGTACGTTCTCTTCTCTGGAAACCAGCCTGCAAGATAATTTACTATCAGATTGTCATATGAGAAGTTTGAATTCTTGTAAATTTTTTTAGGAGGTGTCATGATGGTTTCTAATTGTAATCCATCTAAAGGGTTGCAGTCAGTATGAAATAAAAAATGTGGGCAAACCTGTATTTCCCATGAGCTGCATTAAGTATTGATATGAGTAATTTTCTTGGATAAATAGCTATTTAATTACTAAGTGTAGTGTTTACAAATGGTTAAATCCTTAAGGGGGAACAGGGAAATAGGGGATTATTATCCTACCTAAATTAAGACAGAAGTGCAAGCACACTCATGCCTGTTCAGTGCTTTGTGAATGAAGCTATGGGTAAGTGGCCAGATTACATTGTTGGAATATTTTGAAATGGGTCCTAGGATATGTTTTGTTGTTGTAAAGTGGATGACATTCACGAAGGTGTGGATTCTAGTGGAACCTACACATCTATAATGCAGAAAGCATGTAGGCAAGAAATTGGGAAAGGATACAAAGGCAGAATTGTTTGCAATGTAATGTTATGATTTGTTTGTGAGCTGAAACAGAGGGCAATTTTTCGAAATGTCAGTTGAATCTGACTGCTGTGGTTGGATTTATTCTCAAGTCTATGTTAAAGTTTGACCAGACTAATTGTGTAGCTAGTGTGAAATAGAATTGATTATGCTGCAGCAAACATCAAATTTCATATTCACTTTACTGAGCGGTTTTCAAGGGCAGACTAGATTGTCAGTGAAATTTTTCTTTACAGCTTTCTGTTAGACAGGCTATCAAAATACAAAAAGGAACTGAATTTTACCTAACTGGATTCTATATCCCCTTGAGTTTCAGTTAAAGGATCATAACAAAATTTAAACATCAATTTGGTGATTACTAGCTAAAAATAAGTTGGTGTGCAGGTTTGTTGTCTCCCTTTAGGTGTATCTTAATTTGAAATTATATTTTTATATATTCTGCTTTGTATAGTAATATACAGATGTTTATAAAAGATTTTTCTTTTCAGGGTCTTCCCCTAATGCCAGACAGTCCTAAGATGCAAGAATTTCATATATGTGGGTGGATATTTTAGCCGGTTAGCACTTTCATTTTTGCTGTCTTTTAAAATCTGACTTTGTTTTCTTTTTTCTTTTTTTTTTTTTTTTTTTTTTTTTTGTAGGTGACAGAAGGAAAACAAGACCTTGAAAGAGCATCCCAGCTGGCACGCAAAATGAGGAAGGAGGCCACATCTTTGTCAGAGTGGCTGGCTAACACTGAGGCTGAGCTTGTGCAGAAGTCCACTTCAGAGAGCTTGCTTTCTGATCTAGATTCAGAAATTGCCTGGGCCAAAGTAAGCGCACTCTAAGTGTCTGTACAATAAATTTTTAACGTTATGGCAATACTGTGTACAAGTGGCTGTGAATTTAAATCCCGGTAGCTTGTTCTAAAATCTCTCTTACATCGTGAAATTTTAGTAGATTCAGTAGATCATATTCACTACCTTCCTGAGTCTGATGCGTTTCATATCAGGCATCTTGATGCAAAATTAAATGGCCACTGAAATATTAAAGATACAAACTACATATTTAGTAGCAAGAGATAAGTAAGTCACTTGTATATCTATAACACAGTTTAAGTATAATATGCTTTATTATGAGAAAAGATAATTTTGGACTGTGTCAAATATTTTACTAGTGGAGCAAACTTTTGTACATTGATATTTTTAATGAAAAATCAAGTTTTAAAACTTTAATCAAAACAGCTTTGTCTTCAAAATTGTGACTTTGCAAAACAAAAAGAACCTGCAGTTCCTTGTTTTCTTACATCTATAAATTGGAACTTTTTATGGAAGCAGATGAAAGTGTTATAATTATTCTGAAGCAGAGCATCAATCGTCATACACTGTAGAAACTTGGATATGTAGTAGTTGCAGTTAGCAACAAGTGTCAGCTGATACAGTCCAGCAATACTGATCTTTCCAGTCATTATTTTCTGTCACAGTTTACTTTTGGAATAGGTCTGCGTACAATCTTTAAAACTTGAAAACTTGGAAAATTACAAAACCCTCTAATTATCACCTGTTCTCACTCATTTAACTCAGGATTAGCAATTATCAGCACTACGCTTCTGTTGTGGCAGTATCCCTAAGATTTCTTTCCACACATGCTTGTAAATACTTATTGAAGTATACTTACTATGGATGCGTATATGCGAATAATTCATGAACTGTTACGCTGCGCCACCAGGAGGACAAGCCCTTTATGTTCCATGCAAACTTGTTCTTCCTGTCCTAAAGTTTTCTAGAGGCAATTTTAAAGTGTAGTAACTTGAGTATTTATTTCTGTCTCTTAATTTAATAAGTTATGGTAAAATAATAAATTATTTGCTTCACAGATAATAAGATATTCAAGGAGCTTCAGACACTAGTTGTGTCTGACATCAAAAAGTTCCAAATAGCCAGATATTATTAATAATAAGTGATGACCTCTTATGGCAAGAGGTGCTATTTTCCACATGGAAACCATATACTGATATTCAAGAGATGACTTATTACTTGATTTATATGTTAGTATGCATTCTTTCAAAGAAGGTGATGGGTTTTTTTAAGATTTTTAAAAAAATCTACTTAAAAGCAGACATGACTTGGAAAAAATATTAGTTAGATGCATATATTTACATATCTACGTATGGGTAATACAACAATACAGCTTCTGTAATATGTAGCAAGTGAATTCAATATTTGCAGTAATGAGTGGTGGTGATCAAAAAAACATTCTGCCTTGGCCTGTCACTTTACTCATTGCCAACTGTAAAAGTACTTTAATAGGAAAAGATACAGAGAAATCAAATGTGTCTTCTGAGAACTGTGTTCTTTGTGGTGCTTGACAGCGCAAAAAGAACCTTTTAAAATTGTACCTATAATGTGATGTGATGCATTTGTTTTACCTACATAATGAAAGTATGAAGATACTACAAAAAAAAATCAAAAAAGGTCTCAAGCTAAGTTATTTGGGACACTTACACGCATTGCTCTTTAACTAGCTGCAGAGAGTGATTATAAACAGAAGGCTTTTACTTGGTTTGATTTTTCTCAAGTGAAGACTATCTATATTACTGTTCGTTTTCTGTGGAGTAAAAACGTTGCTGCCTTACCCTTGTGATTGGGAGCAGTGTGCACTGTTAATGGTTCCTTTTGCTTCAGAATGTGCTGAGAGAGCTGGAGAGGAGGAAAGCTGACCTGAAGAGCATCACTGAAAGCTGCACTGCTCTCCAGGCTCTGGTGGAAGGGAGTGAGACCTCCCTAGAGGAGAAGCTGTGTGTCCTTAATGCTGGCTGGAGCAGAGTTCGGACCTGGACTGATGACTGGTGTGACACTCTGCTGGTAAGTTGCACATGTGAGAAATATTCAGGGTGGTTATCCCTCCACACCCTTGGAGAAGTTGCAGTTTTTACTTGTCTCCCTGCTGTGATGTGAAGCTTCCATTGTGCCTCGTGGACTTAAAGGAGTATAGAATGGATATCTGGTTACTCTGTAGATGGAAACATGAGTCGTAAGGTTATATACAATGAGGAAGGTGGGAAACTGTTTTGCAAGTGGTTTAGATGTGCTCATAGGCTTTGGTGCCACACGCTTTGGTAGCAGTGGCTATTGCTCAGTGGGTAGGCGATGAAAATGCACAGTCTGGATGAGAGTGATGAAACTATGTAAATATCCCAGGCAGACAGTTAACTTGACATAGTGGGAATAACCTGCTTAGTTGTAGAGAATAAAACTAGGTTTAACTTTTTCCCTTTTGCATTTCTTATTCTCCTGGCTTCAGTGCTAGGACTTCTTTTCTGGCTTCTTACTCTCCCAAGACATTGTGGCATAATTCCACTTTTTGATAGAAAATGCAGTGTATGCTTAGTGAAGGACTTTCACACCTCTGCTATTCTAATCTCTTTATCTTTATATTCTCCCCTCCACCCCTTTATGTACCATCACATTACATTTTTAACTTTTTGTCCGTATTTACAAATTTATCTGCTTGTACCTCTTTCCTGTTAATGTTTTGGAACTTTCTCTCTTGCTACACCAATAGTGCTAGCCTTTTGTGTCCACTTATTATTTAGCTCTTAATACAATTCTTAATGCCCTAGTGTGTAAAGTAACTTTCTAAACTATCCTGACAAGGAGCATCTACTATCACACATAGACTGAGTGGGTTATGTGGCTTAGAAGCATTCACAAAGCTGCTAGTGTTTTACTCATTAAATGGTAGTAGCTGATTCTGCTGATTCTGACAGATTAAAATGAGAGGGGAAAACCCCACCAGGTTATGGAAGTGTTGCTTGTTTCATAACAGGTTAAGTAGAGCCCAGAAATCTTGTGTTTTCTGTGTAACTTCCTATAAGCTCATGATTTTGTTGATGTAAGTGGAAAACAAAAGGAACTAGTCCAAAAGGATTGGGTTCCATGAGGCTGCTGTGTGTGCTGCTCTCTTTTTCAGCCTGAAAGAAGCCTCTGTGCCAACCTCAGCATGAACAGAGTGTTTTTGTGTCAATTGATTTCTTTGAGACCCAGATGATGGCTGTTTAATGGACAATTGATGACTTCCTAGTGGTGTTCAGCAAAGCACTTGGGGACAGTCTGTCAGCGTACTGCTCTTTCAGACAGCCCATAACTGCAAGTGCTTAAGAATATGACAACTAAGAGTTGAGGTCAACAGTGTCTGTTTGGCTGAGTAAATGGAAGACTAAGCATATTATACAGCCTAAAGCTGCAAGTTTTGCTAAGTGGACATGAAACAGTCTACAGTTAATGCTAGTAGCAGACTGATGCTTTCAGATAAAGTCTTTCGGTGGTGTTCAGCTTATAAGAATCCACCTGATAAGGGCTGAAATTGTGGAAACTTTGGTGTATAGCTAGGTGGTGAGCCTTGTGCCTCTTGTCCAGTGCCTGTTGCAGGTTGTACTGTCTGTTTCATAATGATGTCAATGTTAGGAGTGGTCACGTAGTGTATTTGTAAATGCTGTAATGATGATCCAAAACTAAAAACCTTGTAAATTACGGTAATGTGGGGCGTAAGTATTGTCCTTGTGCAGATTTTAATTTAATCGTTCTTTTCCTAAGTGATTATGTTTCTTGATGTTGATATAGAGACCAATCATAGGCCTCCTCTCTCCTCCCCTCCCCTTGTTTTCTTAGTCTAAAAGATCAAAGTGTAGCTATCCTTTTTATTTTTGGTAAAAAACTCTGTGCTTAAGCAGGATGGTGCTTCCATGAATCTGATAGCTTTGTTTTGGTCACCCAGAATAATGTGGTGTTTCTGCCTGGCACCTAAAGTTGAGATTTCTGACTGCATATGAAAGCAGATCTGTATAACATATCTACAATGCAGTGACTTTTAAGAGGAAGGAATATTTTAATATAATCAGTAAAATATCAAAACTTGACTATTATAATTTGCAGGTTTTGGTGTAATTCCCTTTCAATCAAAAAAACCCACAGCTGCACGTAATGCATACTGTTCTACCTGCCTAATGATAATTGAAGAAATCATGGGGTTTTTGATCAACTGAAATGATGTGGTCTGGCTGTGATGTTTTAATATGTTATCTGTCTTTTAGTTGGACAAACCACCTCAGCTATTTCTGTTTCCCCTTCTATGAATTAGGAAGAAACATATCAAAGGATCTAGAATGAAAATTGAGTTCTTGTAAATACTTACTGAAGGTGAAAGGTACAATCTAATTTTCAATGTTCCTTTCCAAGGTGTATCCATACCACTTTATTCCATTAATCTCCTTTTTACTCATACTGATAGTTTTGGCAGGTGGTTTTTTTGTGTGTGTGTTTGGGTTTTATGTTGTGGGTTTTTTTGTGGATTTTCTTTTAAGTTTCTCACATTGATACTTTTTTTTCCCCCATCTTTTTCTAGAATCATCAGAGCCAGCTGGAAATTTTTGATGAAAATGTTGCTCACATAAGTACTTGGTTGTATCAGGCTGAAGCCTTGCTGGATGAGATTGAGAAAAAGTCAGCAACCAAAAAGGAGGAAACTGTGAAGGTAGGAAATGTTACTGTCAAGTAACCACTTTTGATATCATTTAGTATCCAGGTCAGGTTTGGTGTCCCTTTTTTTTTTTTTTTTTTCTTCCCAATTTTTTGTTTGTGTGTTTTTGGGTTTTTTATATATTTTTTCCTTTCCTACGGTAACCATTTGCATTTTCTTTCACTTAGCGTTTAACATCTGAATTAGATGATGTTAGTCTTCGAGTGGATAATGTGCGTGATCAGGCTATTATCCTAATGAATGGTCGGGGAGTGTCATGTCGTGAACTTGTTGAACCCAAACTGGCAGAACTGAACCGTAACTTTGAGAAGGTCTCTCAGCACATCAAAAGTGCCAAGGTGAGGATAAGCAAACTTGGGAGGTCTGTGCCAAAATGGTGGCTAATAGCTTTAGGGTATAGATCTTTGTGTTAGAACAGTGCTTCACTCCTTTTTATTCTCTTGGGTGTAGATATTTATATGTGAAAAATGGACAGATTGATCTTAGACCAACTGCTTTTTTTACCTGAGTAGCAGGTGATGACTTGAGTTGGAAGGGAGAACTTATAAATAACTATGTGTTATAAAGATTTAGAAAAATGTATGTATTGCAGTACACATAAGTATGAACTGCAGAACAACAACATAAGGGAATATGACTGGAGGTTTGTTTTTGTTTTGAGACCAAAATGCTCAGATTGTAGGTAGAAGCTTGGTAATACCTACTAACTCTGTGTACAAGCTAACTTTGTGTTAGATCAAACAACTCTTGCAATGCTTTTATGCTGATATCTGATAGTTCTACAACTAGTATGCTTGTTCATGGAGAATTGATTTAAATCATTAAACTGTGTGTTACAGCTCAGACTAAATGTTTGGGCTTGAACAAAGTTCTATTTTGCTTTGCAGGTGCTTGTTGGACAAGAACGACTTCCTGTCATGTCAGAGACCCTTGAAGTCAGGGTAGCTTTTCCAGACCTGGAAAAATTTGAATGTGACATACAGAATATGCTAAAAGTTGTAGAAAAGCATCTGGAGTTGAGTGGGGAAGATGAAAAGGTTTGTGAGCAATGGAAGAACTAAGTAATTTGCTAACTCTTTGTTTTGTCCATGTGTTACATTTCTTCAGACTTTGAGGGGGAATTCTTCTGAGAAAATCTTCTTAAGACAGGAGTAACAGATGAAGGGAATTATTAGGTTGTTGGAAACACTGCACAATTTTCCATGCTTTGCCCATAGCTGCTGCCTCTTGTCTAGTGCACTGCAAGTAACTAGTCTACTTTGGTCTGTATTTTATCATGGGTTTATGTAATTCAGGTAGTGAACTTCTATTTTCATTTATCTTCTATATACTTTTCTACTCTGTTCCTTTTATAAGAAATCTTTCCTGTAAATGTAATGAGGTGCAAAACTTTTTCTTTCTTCACGTTTAACTGTCTGAACTTATGTTGAAATGGTTACTTAATGCAGCTGAGACTCTTACCATGTATTTGGCAATGTTGAGCCTCTAATCTATTGCATTAGGTAGATATCTTTTGCACTTTAAACTGGTATGATATATTGAATCACAGTGCACAGGTCAGGTCAATGAATACTTGTGACATTGAGGTGTAAATAAGGGTGGTGTAATATGGCTCACAGCAAGTCCAAATAAAGACTTGGAACAAAATTTATCTTTTTCTAGATTCTTACCTAGGCTCTGCTATTCATGTGTGTAAAACTGTCATACT